>NC_060209.1:60051428-61410714 GCF_021130785.1 Homalodisca vitripennis | reverse complement strand
TCGCAAATGATATTTCTAGTAAAAATAATTTATTGTAATATAATAATCTGTTTGATTAACAACTTGTTATCTTACCATTAGAAAATTTTATTAATACATAAATGATCAGCATATGTACTTAGGGAATTACTTTCACGTCTTTTAAAATTAAAAATAATATACTTGTTATGTTATTTACACACCATATGTAAGATAAATGATTTTTTCGTTCACAAAAGCTTCTGTGTGTAGCTGTGGGACTTACACTCCTAGAGAGAGCTCAGCTGAAAGCATCTTCATGTTCTACGACGAGGTGCATTTACTCGTGATACATTTAAATAAAATGTTACACCTTAAATTATGTTGCCCGACCAGCGCGTACAATTAGCTTAGTTACCGTAAAACCTCGCTCTGAATGACTTTTCATGAAATATAATATGTATTTTACCTAACTATGTTTTTTATGTATTGCTTCTTACCTTTTATTAAGAGTAAGTAACATCACTACAACAACTCATGAACGTAATAGAAACGTGTACGGCTCATAAAATCGTAGCTTCATATAAATTTATTTATTTGTATACAAGTCATTAATAAAATAAACCTGACTTTTGGTCCCATATTACTACAAAACAGTATTTAATATTATTAAATGTATTTTCAAAGTATGCATTTTGAAAAAAGAATATTGTTTGAATCTTCAAATGTACGGTTTTAAAATTATAAACCAGACAACTTGCAGATAGCACACATTTGTATATATCTATGGTGTCTGAAGGGCAAAAATTACAATTAATTATTTTCAAAATTTGGACTATAATTGTGTTTAGGCCTCCCGAAAAGACCCCTTACATATCATGCTAGGTACAAAACATTGAACAATATGAACAAAACCTTTATTTCAGCCATTCAGTTGATGACAATACATCGTGACTAGCTCTTATCTTTAATATCGATATTGCATTTTTTTATTGTATTTCATAATTAACTTATAATCGTTTATGAATGTTTTAGAATAAAGGGATTGTTATTATTAAAACCATAGATATCGATAAATAGTGCTAAAATCTGAAAAAGTTTACTCCCTTCCTCCCTATGAGCGTTATGGGGATGTGAGTCATCACAGTTCAACAATTGCATTATTTATAAGGAAATTCTAAATCTAATATTTTTTACAACAATTTACCTCATAAATATTTTTTTATGAGCCATTTTAAAAATATATTTACTGGCTCTAAAAATCTAAATCTCAATTACAATATTAAGTGCAATGTACAAAAGCATAGCAAGCACCATTTGGTTATATTTATATTTTGGAGTTATAATATGAATTTCGTAAAACCAGTTTATGGTCATATGTCGTATGTCTTTCTAACAATGAGTTAAATTTAATTTTGAATAGTATAAATATTAAATCATTTATGAGTTTTAAGTCTTTTACATCTTACTTTCATATGGTTTGTTTATTTGTGAAACATATTATTTAAGTTTAAAAATTTTTATTGTAGTTAGTAGTAATTCCTCTTTTTTACACTTTTAGAATAAATTCAATTTTGAAGCATGATATTACTTCTGGTACTATAAAATAATGTTATATTGGCTTTAAAGTATCTTAAAATTAAAACATCAACAATTGCAGACGCTCTGTATAAATATCCATAAATTAGTTTCATATGGTGAATTTCACTGTGTTACTGCGATGTTATTATATACTTGGTTGCAATCTAGGTCCCTTGCGAAATATCGTCATTTTTATTTAAAAAAAAATATTTATCAATATAACATCGAAACTATTTATATTTAAATCCTAACAAATTTTTTACTATTATGCTAAATTTATTTCATATAACAAATGTTTTTTTCAAGTTATCTAAACCCCTCTCTAATGATAAAATGAATTGTTCAATAAAATAATATGTTCAATTCAACTTTTTTTAATCGGACAACAAAACAATCAGGATTTGATACTAACTAACTCGGATCCCATACTAAACATTTAGTATGTCCCTAATTACTCTCGTATGTATTACATTTTCTAAGTAACGACAACTTTAAAAGAGCCACTTAAAACACTTTAAAAGTACTAAAGGGTTGGTTTCAATATTGAACAACCTTCGTCTGTAACAGATAACGACAATTTGTCTCGAGCTAGCAACGTCATCCAGACTAATATGCCATTGTAATTTAATCTTTCTGTTGTTATCTGTCGTTTTGTCTTACAGCAGGAGAATAGAATAAAATATTCCGGGAAGTAAATAAAATAGTGTCATATGGTACTTTTAATGGTTTACTGTAATATTTTCATGGCTAATTAAGGTGCAGTTTAATTAATTGCGTTAATGGTTAAATTTTACACGTACTTGTATTAATATCTTACGAGCAACTATTCTGGGAAGACCAGACATCAAATAAAAGATATAAAAAAGGGGTTAGGTAAATAACTTAAAGTATATTATATGGGAAAGGAAATTTATAACTAAATTTAAGGATAATACTAGTCAATTTCCATACAAAGCCTATCTTGTACGTCACTTAAAGAGTTTCATTTATATTAAAGCCAATTACAATAAATACAACTAATGTATGATAATATAGCAAATGTTAGTACATACCTATTTTGAAGAATTTTTGGTGATTTTATGTAAAACATATTCTGCAAGTTTTATGAAAGGCAGCTTACAATTTTGATTTAAGATTACTTCAGTTTTATAGACAGTTACAGAAGCACTACATCAACCACACAATCGCATTAAAATATTGAACACAATATTAAAATATAATATTTACACGACAACCTGCTTTGGAACTATTACTGACAGATTCCAGTTATAAGCCAACATTGAATAATAATTACTGAATGCCTGATCTTCTTTTATAATTTTATCGCAGTTAAGTCACTTTGTATACACGTCAGTGTATATAAATTATCTTCAATATTAAAATTTAATGTCGTATGTGCAAAATCTGCAAACCTGTTTCTGTGGTATGCACAGCACTTCATAACTCTCTACAATCGGAATAACATTAACAGGATCTAATTAATGACCGTTGGAGATTGCGAGCGTGAGTAGAGATCTAAGCAAACGATCGGGCCAAAACACGTCACTCCACTTTGTACGGTCAACACTGCAGCTGCATATTTAGAGTAGAAGTATAAGGCGTTCGCTGCAGATTTGGACTTTAGTAATAACCAGTTGATTTATATTAAATTAAACTGTACATTGCCATTAATATTGTTACATATGTTTACAATTAATATTGTAACTACTTGTAATTTTATTTTATTTGATTTATTTGATTTTACATTTCAACGGACATCTCCATTTTTACAGTTTTGAACAATAATTAAGCAATGAAAGTAAACAACCACAGTGACAAATAGAGCAAAAGCGATTAATAAACTATTTAAGTGACGAAACGGATATAAACTATGAATGACAATAACGTAATTGAAACTATGGAAAACAACGAACAATAACAGCAATAAATTAGCACGAAACAATGAGAATAAAACCATGAATAAACAAGAATAGACAAGAATTAACAAGACACAATATATTGAAGATGTGACCATTAGTACAGAATTAGACTCCATTGAAATTTAAAAAAATAAAAGTTAAAAACAATTTTTATCGTTTTGAAAAGAGATTTTTTATTAAGCTGAGTTAATAGTATAAACTCTTTTAAACAATATGTGAAAATATACTAAAATGTTTTATAAATTAAAGACTAATCCCGGTATGTATTTATTTAATTTGAAAATCCCTAAAACTAGTCTTGAGGTAATTAATAAGTATAAAAATTACTCAGGCATTATTAAGGAACTTTGTTGTATTAAGCAATTTTTTCACCTTGTACTTAAACTTTTTCTCTAATATTATTGCACCGTGCCGAATTTAGATTTAATTCCCGACAGAAATTAAACTTTTTAATGCCGAAAAAGGAAACACGTGAACAGAGTGAGGTGAGGTTAGGAATGGAATAGACAAGGGTGTCCTGTAATAATACTCTTAAAATTTTACTTTTTAGAATATAAATACGAGACCGAACTAAATAGTAACATTTTCAAAATAAATATAAACTGACTCCAATGCTTGCACCAAATTTAAGAAATTGAATTGATAAAAGTAATTTTAATTTGACAAAATAAAAGATAATCAAAGCCAATACCACACATATATCGAAAGTGGTGTCAATCTTTAAGAAGCACGTGTATTAAGCAACTAATCACATAGTTATACATTATAAACATTTCTCACTTATTGCAGTCCTTATAAATATAATATGTAATGTTTCAAAATCATTGAACTGAACTTTGAGATTTATAACTTTACCTCATCGTAATTTATACATTCAATACTGGAATAGGTACACTGCATTGGCCGTTATTTTCAATAAATGTACAATTCATATGTATTTACATATTATATATCTATGTATATAAAAGGTTGTAGCCTCAATAAAAGTATATATCATAAGTTCAGGTATTTAATTTGCCTTGTTAGCGACATAACTCAATGTTATTATTTAATTCGTATGAACATGATCGAAGAAAACTTAATAATTTTCAACTTGCTTTACATAACCGCTTTCTATCTTCAAATTGTTTTGTGTCGTATAATTACTATTTAGTATATTTAAATTCAGCATTGCCTTCAAAAATTGTGTGATATCAGCTTTAAAACATTTTTATAGTTAAATCGTGCAAACTCTATGGTAACACTGAAAGCCTAACTGAAGTCTCTGAAACTTGTTTTAGATGGGGGAAACTAAGCTGTGGCAATTCTGAGCTAATTGTATTAGAGCTCCTTATCTGCGGCTGTGGAAACTACAACTCAGGCTAATCCTTCAGCAACATTGTCAGAGAACAGAGCTGCAAGTGAGCCGCAATTTGACTTCCAGCCGCAATCTTACTTGTGATTGTTTCTGCAAGATACTCGTACTAATTTTGCAATTGTATCAAACAATTATTAATTTAAAACTTTCTATGGTTTCAAAATTAGTCGTCGTATTTTTATAACTAAAAATTCCATTAACATTAATTTACTGTTTCTTAATAATCACATCATACATCATTCAGTTAGAATGAGGAAGTGTACCGCTCTGTTAAGTTCCGGGCTAGTCAGATCATATATTAATCACTAAAGTTTATATAGACTTGTATATATATATATATATATATATATATATATATATATATATATATATATCTTAAATCATAGTTTAAATCCCGTACATAGTATCAATATGTGTTTTTAATAGAGTAACAAATAACTTCTATCCGGACTCTAAACCGGGTCTCTTAATTGCCTGATGAGGGTGCTGATCACCATAAAGCTCTTTTTTTGTTTATTTTGTTTATAAATTATTTTGTACTTCACAGTATTTTTTTATTCTTTTGTTTATTTAAGCAAACTAGCAAGGACACCATGAAAGCCGATACTCAATTAAACGAGTCCACATCAGCTATCGATATTAAAAGTATAATTGACTAGAAAATTAAATCATATAAAACAAATTTAAAGCACAAAAAAGATTTAAATTAAATAATTATAAATAATACAACATTACATTCCAAAGCCTGTTATTAGATTTGTAATAAACATTCCTCAGGACGATCAATACCCTCAATAAAATCTAGACACAAAAAGTAACATTAGGTCAACCAACGAAAAAGGAAAAAGCAAGAACGAAGGTGCACCCTCTCATCCCCCTCCCATCTCCTCCTCACACTATTTTTGAATAAAACTCAGATTTCCCACTCTAATGAACTTCCTTCTCAGTCTCTCTCTACTTTGTGTTTCCGTCGTATGCACTGTAATCTGCCTTGTGGTGAAACTTTAGTGCTATTTATTTAATTTTCACTTTGTGGGAAACAAAACTTTAAAATCAAGGACTTAACATACAACAAGGACTGCATGCGTGACGTTCACAACCGTATTTCTTTCATTATAAATATTTGCATGCATGCTTTTACTTGTGTTTCTTTTATAATTTCATTTGAATCAGAGTATAATATAACTCCTAAAAATGCTGTCTTTATTTACCTCCGCAACACATAACGAGGTTAATGTTCGTAATTTATTAGTACATGTTTATGTATTATGCGATTGTGTTTTTACATAATGGTTTGTGTTATGATAAAACATAGGTGTGCTTTTTCCTCAACTACTGTATCTGTGTGCAATGATTCCGAAAGGAGATATTTTAAATATGGTAAATAAGTCTATCACCACCGGATGATTTCGGAATACAACTGAAGTTTGTTAACAAAGTTTAAACTTCAAACATTACTGTTTATTCTACTGATTTATTTAAAAAAATATAGGAGAACACTTCTGATTTAAAATATATTCAACTGAATTGTTTAAGGAATTTAGAAAATTACTATTATAGAGCTATAGATAATCACATGTAATCGAGTCTGAGGCCCGATGTAGACTGCCTTCCAGCTTCCAGCACACGCAGGTTCCTGCTGTCCTACTCGCGTACTTTCAACAGTGCTTTACTTGTAATAATTATTATGTCTTTAGTCAAATATTAAGACTTTTACTGGGCTGATTAAGTATTTGTAGAACAAATAACACATTATCTCTGTATAAGTTATTATATATCAGTTTAATTTAATGATAACTTAATGCAATAATTTAATAAATATGATTTTTCACAACTAGTATTATGACTATTTTGTATATTTCGTTTTTCACCATGTTATTGTGAGCTTTGGAGGTAATATTTGTTAACTTTTGTTGGCTAACTTGGTTAACTCAGAGTTGCAAAAAGATGTCCGTTAATATGATTCAAATGAAATATTATTATAAAGTTATAAAATGTCTATTTAATTTATCTAGTATTTTTGCTTTCTCGTATAATTTCGTAATGACCCAGAACCATAAAATCTGTGTCTCCCAACATGTGAGTGTGTATGTGTGTTTTGTGTGGTGTAGTGTAGTTTAGTTTAGTGTAGTGTTGTGTTGTGTTGTCTGTATAGTGTTTTACAAATTTATATTTCGTCTATATCCAGGCGTTATTTTTTATTCTAAATATTTCAAGATTGCCTAAATTACCATTTCAAATGTTTAGAACCACTTGTAGAATAATCAAAAATATTTTTCTACTTGTACGGTCTTTAGTAGAGGTATGTTAAAGGGTTGTGACTATAAATGTTAATATATTTTCATAAAAACCCATCTACATTAAGTCAAGTGTCTTAGAATAGCTAGTTTTTACACGGGTCACTACAAAAATGTTAGTGAATATCCAGAGCTTTCAACAGGTAACCTTTGTGCTCAACACTTTACTGAATAGAATCCTTTATGGGTGTTTTAGGAAATGTTTACTTTTCGAGCTGCAAACCTTTGTTGTTCTCGCAAACTATTGTACTGATGTCAGTGTTTGTAAACTCAAGAGGAAACACTTAAAGGTCAGAGTTGATGGAATGTATTGATAACATGTTGATTAAGTATTAATGCTTCTTCTCAACTCTCTACTTTAAACAATACAAATTCGTTACTTATGGAGTAGTAATCATCATTAAGACGATGATTATTCTTTCCAGTAATCAAGTATAATCTTGACAGACACCTTACGTACCATTTTTTACGTCCGCAATGTTTAAGTTTTTAAACCAACTCAAATTTTACACATTTCTTTCTGTATTGCAGATAAAAAACATATATAAATTAAATATAAACCGTAATGTTTGTTGTTCCAAATTAAACTCACAAATGTATCAGTGCCATGAACCAACACACGAATAATTTAATAAGCAACTCGATACGTTATTGTTTTGTTAAGGGCCTGTTTTACACCCATACAGTCATTGCTAACGTAGAATCTAATTGAACGTTATTATCTTGTGGTACTTGCAATTTAATTGTAGTTGTAGGTCTTATTTATAACGATTATTGATAGCTTTAACGAAGCTTAAAGACGAGACTGAAAACATTCATTTTTGTTTCAAATTTGAAATTTTTCATAAGGATTTCTAAATGAGCAATACTAAGTTCGATAATGGTGCATGTTAATCCATGAAATTTGTCTGATCATCAGTAAGTTTATTACATTTATCTTAAATGTAAACCATTAATGCGGAAATAAGGAAATAGTATAATAAATAGATTTTTATGCGGAACAAACTATACGTAAAATTATATCTAATTGGAGCATGTGACATTTTTATTCTTAGGGTAAAACTAAAACATAATAGTCTGGAAATCCAATGTCAAAGTAGGTTACAAACTGTTATACCAGCGCACTCTTGTGTTGCAGTATCCTCCCTAACTTCCTCAAATTCTTATTATCGAAACATTGCTATGAAACCTTACTTAATGAACAAATATGTGATTCTAATAAGTGGAAAGATATCCAGGAAAAAATTGTATCGTTAGATTTTACTATCCGCATAAAACTTTTGTACGTAGACAGGAAAGAGTTCTAAGATGGTGCATGTCCAATCATAGCATTTAGCTGAGCGTAAGTTTAAAGTCAATTTAAATTCTGAGCGATTGTCTCTTTCTGTTTGTCTATCTGGCAACAGGAAATCTCGAGAATATATAAGTTATAACATATAAATTAGAACATTTGCATGCAACCTCAGTGAAACCTGTTGCGCCACACATGGTTTTGTGTGCTCCTACATTGTTTAGTAGGAACAATGATTGACTAATTTAATAACACAGAAGGCATACACATCTAAGTCCTATAAGATGATTGTTTTTGTAGGTGACAGGTGCATTCGTGTGGAAAGTTATTAGTACTGAGCAATAACACATTTACAATTCCTTTCATTTACATACTTGAATGCTTCTCTTTCTTTGAAATATATCCTCACGACTTCACGAATGTGTCTTGTAGGGTGTGTAAAGTTTACGAGCTCACTCACTTGCAATAAAACATATCAACCGTTACATGTGCTCTGTCACTGTTACCTGTCGCGCAATATTGTTTGTGTCCATATGTTCATCTAAATACAATTTGTTTGTTATTTACGTTAAAATTGTTTCATGACATTTTTTTTAATACAAAACTAATCAACTCTTTTCAGAAAAACATGTTAGATATTTTTATTTAAGTATTTTAATATTTATCGAATTCCTTACAAAGTTATTTTAAGGAATTCTTAACACAATCTTAACACAAAACTAAGATTTGTGTTTGTTTGAATGTCTCAGTGTGAGAGGGGTCGTGATTAAGCAGATAAATCTGCATAGCTAGATATGATCGGTGGATTTCTGTTTTTGGAGGGATGTTTAGGCGCTCTTTACTTTATAGAATTAATCTCTTTTTTTTTAATTCTCTCTAGATGCCTTATTTATTACCTTTATTTGAGCTACGGTCAGATTATTATTTGTAAGGGTGTATGCTATAACTGAACATGGACCCATGAAGTGATAAACTAAGGAGCTAACTAAGGCTAGACTATGATACAGGTCGGAGAGTCCTGATACTGTGAAGGTAGGGTGTGTGATATATCTGAACAACGACTTTGAACATGGGCCCATGAAGTGATAAACTAAGGAGCTAACTAAGGCCAGACTATAATGCAAGTCGGAGAGTCCTGATACTGTGAAGGCAAGGTGTGTGATATATCGGAACAAGGACTCTGAACACGGTTTCATGAAGTGATAATCTAAGGAGCTAACTAAGGCCAGACTATAATGCAGGTCGGAGAGTCCTGATACTGTGAAGGCAAGGGGTTTGATATATCGGAACAACGACTTTGAACATGGACCCATGAAGTGATAAACTAAGGAGCTAACTAAGGCCAGACTATAACACTGGTCGGAGAATCCTGATACTGTGAAGGAAGGGTGTGTGATATATCTGAACAACGACTTTGAACATGGGCCCATGAAGTGATAAACTAAGGAGCTAACCAAGGCCAGCTTATAATACAGGCCGGAGAGTCCTGATACTGTGAAGGTAGGGTGTGTGATATATCTGAACAACGACTTTGAACACGGGTCCATAAAGTGATAAACTAAGGTGCTAACTAAGGCCAGCCTATAATACAGGTCGGAGAGTATTGATACTGTGAAGGTAGGGTGTATGATATATCTGAACAACG
The DNA here is from genome assembly GCF_021130785.1 of Homalodisca vitripennis. NCBI lineage: Eukaryota > Metazoa > Arthropoda > Insecta > Hemiptera > Cicadellidae > Homalodisca > Homalodisca vitripennis. Next base: position 61,400,666 of record NC_060209.1, on the reverse strand, counting down.
ACTTTGATCACGGGTCCATGAAGTGATAAACTAAGGAGCTAACTAAGGCCAGACTATAATACAGGTCTGAGAGTCCTGATACTGTGAAGGTATGGTGTGGGATATATCTGAACAAGGACTTTGAACACGGGTCCATGAAGTGATAAACTAAGGAGTTAACTAAGGCCAGACTATAATACAGGTCGGAGAGTCCTGATACTGTGAAGGTAGGGTGTGTGATATATCTGAACAAGGACTTTAAACACGGGTCCATGAACTAATAAACTGAGGAGGTAATCAAAGCCAGACTATAATACAGGTCGGACAGTCCTTGTAATGTGACTTATTCTGTTTTATAGTCTGACCTTGAGCTATCCGGCCAGAGATCGGGAGCGGGCTCGAAATTTTGATGTTGGCTGAAACCAAAAATTAACACACAATATAACAATGCTAACATAGCTGCAGTATCTTCGGACACTCACCAGGGTACATTCCTTTTTCCTCTAATTTCGAAAAGAATGTTTTATGTTCAGAAAAACCTGTTTTTTGTTCAGACAAACAACAAATGTTAAGTATTTTTCAATTTTCGAAAACTTTATTCCCATTCTTGATTTACCTACTTACATTATGAGTTGTAAATGTGTATTTCAAAATAATTTTTCGATTATACTTCTCAATAATGAAGTATTTAATTAACTTAGAGAAGTAAATGATTCATATAATATAGAAAACTATATTATTGTTATCATAACCAATAAAAGCGAATAAACATGAAACGAGGATCTTTTTATCTTGTTGTGTACACTAACATATATCGTACCAACTATCAATATTACTCTCTGCAGATTGATAATGTTTACAGTGTACCAACAGATTATCTCACATGCTGTAGAATTGTTCAATGTTTAACTTCGTGCAGCTCGTAAGTTAGAGAGCTTAAGTACAGTCTGTATTTAGTTTTCAGTCTCTAATAGCTAGTGACCTAGATCATAAAGTTCATTATAAAAAATGGGTTGCGCTAAAACGTTGCTTGTAACGTAGCTATAAAAGCTTGGGAAACACTACACATAAACATAAATAAAGAAAAACGAATAAACAATAAAGAGGGCCCTATTGAAAATTCCAGTCTTCTTTCTTTTCAACTTATTCAAAAATTACACTGTAGCCATATCTAATTTTTCATACTGGCTGAAATATTTCCAAAATTTTTGTATTTACATATTTACACCATATGGTATTTTAATTGTAATAAAAATTATGTAAATATTTATTTGTGGAGTCACCTGATGAGGAAACCGTCGGTTTCGAAAGGTCTCACCCGAAAAATAAATACATTTATTCTTGGAAATGTTATGTATTCTTTACATTTAGAAAATAATATTTATGAACGGAAAATTGTTAGCATTGAACTGGAAGCAACCTCCTGATGTTATTAATATGGGACAATAGGAATTTATTAACCAACAAATTTGTTGTATTCTTATAATAAAACTCAAATAAAAACGACAGATTTCTTTAATTATAGAGCATTAATTACAAAAGTGCCATTTCACCTTCCACTAAATCCGGAATTAGACTTAACATTCGGATAGAATCCGCCCTCCCCACCGTAGCTACGTTATGTGTGGAAGGCTCTGTTGCTTCAAATTGCTTTGGAATTGCACCGTCATTGAGCGCTCAATTGTGCGCCTGGTGGGACGGTGAGAGCGTCTCGTCTGTAGATAAAACTATAGACTGTAGTCTAGGGTTTAATTTAAACTTCTTTGTCCGCCAACTTTTTTTGGACCTCTTTAGACGTACATCGTATTTTGGATGCTGCGCTATGCGAAAGGTAAAATGGAGCTAAATTCAACATTTGAATATAACTTTTATGAATTATAGGTTCTTAATACTGTTTAAGTTTATTGTTTTGTTATGCGTTTTTGTATTAAACCCACATGAAATTATAAGCGTTTAAAATAAAGCAAAAATATTAAAACACATGTTAATTTTAAAAACATATAATTTACCTAAGTCGTGAATGGATACCAAAATGTCACTCCCTAACGATGTAACTCACGTATATTCTGTACATACTATACATTTTTATCTTCACTGCAGATCTATAAACTTAGTGTTACTGATTTCTTGGATCATTGAACAACGCTAAACGTCTTAAACATTTTTACGTCAGGAAGATAATACATCTGCATAGCCTGGATTGGCTTGAATTATATTTTCTACTCCCAATTTCAATCTGAGTTGAGTTAAACTAGGTTTTAAAAATATAATTTAATATTATTTTACTCGAATTTTTTATTGAATCAATATTGGGAATTTTTTATATTTTAAAAGCCTAAAATATATTTATCTCGACAAATACAACTAATTAAAACAAATCACTTTCTTAAAAATTCTAGGCAATTATATACAATTTCATTTTTTAACTGAAATATTTCTTTTCAGTGTTAATTATTTTATATGTATTGAAGACAATGATACGTATAGGAACGATTTTTTTCAGATTTTACATAGTTTTAGAATATTTTTTTGGAATCCGAATATCATAGTCTCTGTAACAGTTTGACCTGCCACAACATTCTAATTCAATTTCCATATAATATGGCCTTAAACAAAGGAATTATGTAAATTATACTTGTTAAATTGTATTTCTAAAGTAATTATAAATGTAATTTTAAATACCTATGATTCCAGTCAAACACGTTTTTACAGATTCTTAAAAAGAATGAATCCCATAAACACTCAACTTATAAGGGTTCTATGAATCATTTAATACACCTGTTCAAATGGACTAGAATGATAAAATCGACGTCAGCTAAAAAGAAGGGCTGATAGGAGCCTTAAGGTTAACAAACAGTGGTTCAATAAGACTACCTAAACTTTGCTCGGATTTCAATTAAAACCTTCCGGATACGGGAGTTACAATTGTTTAGTTTGAGTACACAAAGGAAATGAGTTTTGAAACTGTGATGAAAACTTTGTTTTGAAATGACATTGATTGGCGTTACAAAAATAGTTTATCTTATCTTAATACATTTTTGTCTAATAAAATTTTCTCAGTTAAAACATTTAAAATTCTAGTTGAAAATATATTTCGTTCTACTCTGTTAACTGAAAAAACTAACACAGATAATGTAGAAAAACGCGATTAAGAAATACAAATAAATATTATATTTTTTTCACATATAAATTTTTGTATGAACCTGGTAGATAACATTTTCCCTCGATTATCATGATTATCATTCAATAAAAATATAAATGTTTATGACAAGATAAATTTCTACGTTTTACTACAGAAATAGAAAATTAAGGTGTCTTTAAGAATCTAATACAAAGAACCAAATGCATTAGTTATCCCATTACACGTTATCTCTCGAACATTAAAGAGAAAAGGCACTGAGGTTTAATAGGCTGAGTCTTAGTGAAGTTATGCCTGTACTGAACTCATGCTTGTAAAATATTGATTAGTAAATAACAATAACTTTTTAAACATATTCCCTACAAAAATATGTTGTAGAATCTTATTCTTTACATATTTTACATTTGTTTAAATATACTTAATGTTATCGTGTCAAAGAGCAATAATATTTACGAAATAGCTCTGCGGGTGTTACTTAGACATTATCAGACTCTGTGTTAGTTAGTCAAATTAGAGCGTACTAGCTGTTATCAAATAAATGTACGATTAACACCAGGAAGGGTAACTTCTATATTTAGCCCTTGTACAACCCTTATCTCTTTCCAATAACTGATCCTATAACGATGTAAATCGCCCTTAATATATTCTTAAACCCACCGTAAAATGGCACAAAATTAGTAAGATAACTGTTTAAATAAATTATTAATTTTATTGTGTTTTAACACACACATTTCATAGGTTAAATCTTTAATAAAAATGTATTGGTAATGTTATAATCCATATAGTTCTTTTAGGATTTTCATATTACTATTCATACTCTATTCCGTAATTGCTATAATTACGTAATTGGTAACGTAACTTATCCTCAACCTGATTCGTAATAAATGTACTAGGTTATATTTTTGTAGACTTTCAAACCAATTGTAAGCATTGTAAATATCTTTTAACTTCATAAAGTGAGGATGTACAATTGTCGTAGCTAAAATAAGTGTTCTTTAGATAAGTGCAGTTATGGTAATTGTTCATGTAAATACACATTATGTCGTAACACATTATAATTTACAATATGCACTATTTTTACCATGCATTGCAGACATTTATTTCAAAATCCTTATAGTAAAATTCGTTAACATTGTTGAATCATATACGATGGTGTTAAGCTTAATGATAGCAGGAGGGATTTGTTGATTTCAATACTACTCCAGACATATAATTTCCAACCTTCCTAACATGTTTTAAAATTATCTTTCTCAATCCACGCTTTATTTATCTCTATAACGCGCTGGTTAAACCATCATGTATGTTACATTATAATTTCGAATAATTTTAATAATTTTTTTTGTTAAAGATTATAAAGTTAGTTTACACAAGCAAACTTTATATGACAAGTATAGTATAGTATTTACCTTACACAGATTAATAAAAAGCGAAAAGTGCAACAACCAGGTCAGCGCTAGGTGTAATTTTTTGTTTTATTTGTGAGATAATCAAAGTGAGGTATATTACAAAGATAAAATAAATCAGTTACAAAGTTTTATTCGGTTTTACTTCGGTTTTAATTGAAGATCTGTGTCGAATCAAAGTTTCAGAAGGTTCTTTCCGAGTATTCTCCTTGGCTTCCTTTATAGTTAAGTGTAATTCACTGCGAGACAATCAAACTACAAAAACCGGTGAGAGTTCTAAGTTGCTTTGTCTTTTACTCCCTGTCTTTAGACGTAATAACTTAATTTTCAGTCAAATAAATTTTTATTGCAGTATGGATTAAAATATTTTATAGCAGCAGAATAATGATATCAAAGTGAATAATAAAATGTGAATTATAATTGTTTTTAATTTAAACAGTTTTTAACTTTTAATTTAATACAATTACAAAATTTACAAATTTTAATAACTGAATTTATTGAAGAATTAAAGTAGTTTATCTGTGTACAATTTGAAACAACATTAAACATAGAAGACCGTATTTCTGTCAAAAGCGTACTATAGCCTTATTCGATTGCAAAACTTACCATTATAGTCCAGTCATTTTACCGATCAACGTCGGAATTAGGGGTAATAAGCTGAATATATCTATATAACTTCCTCTTAGTGTCCTAAAAGGTGTCTCAAAAGTGTCATATAATCTCGTGCTTCGTAAGTTATTCCAGGTCAAAGGTAAAAAAATGTGTTTTGCTATTATATCGGTTTCTATTGTAACTATGAAGTTATCATCTATAAAAAAAATTGTAGAACATAAAATTATGGACAAATATAAATACTTATTGTATATCTTTAGTTATTGAAAATAAATTTTGAGTAGAACAATAATTATTTTATATTTAAAATGTATAACTTACTAGATATTAGATTATATTTTACACTTATTATATTGATACATACTAACTTTATATTAATGTATTGAAACAAAAGTTTAATGTAATAAAACTAGTTAATACATTTTATTTTACTATCTTTATCTGCAGCTCAAGGAATTCATTTTGTAACACTGAAAACTATTTCTGATATACAAAATCATGCCTGAATCATTTTTGAATTTAGTAATATTACTAAATTCAAAAATGATTTACACAAATGATGACATGGCTTATATTCTGATGGACTGCTGCAATTATCTGGGTGAAACAAATATATTTTAACCGGACAGGTTTAATGAATTTAATGCACTGAGTATATAGAAGATTATCGATGTTATCCTCAGAATGTGTAGCCTTGTAGATCGCTGGTAAGATTTAAATTCTATTTTTGTATAATTATTGAACAGGGCAGTTTTCTTGTAGAATAACTTAAGCTAATAAATTGAAAATGTTTCTAGAGATTTTATAAAATTTATCCTCCCTGTTTAAAACAGCGCAGAAGTTGTATCACATATATTGAATTCATGTAAAAGTGAACATATTCAAAACTTTTTAAAGAATAGATCTGTTTTTGACATTGTCTATGCCAACTTTGTTAAGGAAAATGTTTCCTAGATTTAATTGGGTGCCACTAATATAATTTATGAAGAAGGTCGTATTATATACTTAAAATCTACTTTTAATAAATAAATATATACAATAAGTTTTCTTATACAATATGGAATTTTAATTTAGAAAAAAAACTTATCGAGTCTTTTATTAGTCAAACCCAAATATATAATCATAATAAGGTCCTTTCAACAATTTTACTATGTAATTAAATAATATTCAAAGACAGTTGAGGTTATAAGTAAAAACAATGTTTTTTTTTCATCCTTGACCACATGGTCTGACCCCTAACCATTTTGTACAATATACTAAAAGCTTGGCTGTCCAAAATGGAATGTACGTACCTGAATTACATAAAATTAATAATTTTAGCAATAAGTATTATTTATAATGTATTATCCATAACATTTCCAGTACAGAATTGACTATTTTTACATTTATTATTGTCCAAAGATTTATGTCTACAGTTAAAGCCTTCGTAGTTATTAATATTTTGTAATTATTATGTATTTGTTATTACGTTACACCCACCAGTAATATACTACAATAACATCCACAGAATAACGGATTTATTCTGTGAAGTTTAATTTAAGTTGTAGAGAGAATTTTTTATGGTACACTGAGACGTAAAACTTATTCTTTAAAACTTTATTATCATGTTTATTGACTTTGGATACAACATTAAACAGCTGATTTTGTTTTACATCTGGATCAAGTCACAAAACAAGAGTGCTAACAAAACATTTCTACATTTCGCCTATTCTGACTGTAAAGTTGAAGGATAACTCGAATAACTCTCTTTCTCAATGGGAATACGTTTATTACACAACACATTTGGAATTTGAATTTGGTTATTACGCAATATGTTAACACTATGTACCAATTCACAGCCTTGTAATCAGTAAGCACGTTAAAATTCTTATGGCATTTAAAAACAATTATTTTATGGTCTATGACTTCAAACACTTACCTCTATTATGGGTTTTAAAAATCTAAATAAATATAATTGAAGCTGAAGAACACCATTAAATTTTTAATATATTTTTATAACTGTATCAAAAATCCTATCTTTTTTTAGAAACATTTATAGTTAATATTTTATCATCTTAATAGCACTTTAATTTCTCGATGTTTTGAGTATCCAAATTCTAAATTTTCTGCCCACTTGATAGTTAATATATATTTCCTGTATGATATGTATATTTATAGAGTAAATTACCCTAATCCCACTAAAGCATTTGAAATATGAATTAAATATTTCTGTTACTAATCATAATTTTACTAAATTGATGTGTAATATATTATTAAATGCCTCCTCTATAAAATGTACGCTTACGAAACTCTCAAACGTAATGCCAAAAATATATCATTTATAACACCCTAAAATGTGTAGGGTGTATAGCTAATAAATAGGGATATAATTATTTTGAACCGAGTATTTTATTGTTCATTTAGGTTGTTAATGTAAGTTGAGATCAACTTTTGGATCTATTCAAATAGATACAAATTAAATAATACCTTCCACACAATATTTTACTGAAAAAATCTTGAAATTTGTAATTCTGTTCTCGTTTTAAAGAAGTTTAAACAGGAATTTAATTAATTTATATATCGTGCAAAATAAATACGTATTGGATTTATGTAAATTTAAAGCAAACAAAATATATTTGCAATTTTATTTCAGCATATAATAATAGAATAATAATTTACCTTTCTCAACAAATATAGAATAAACATAGATATGACTTTTTAGATTTTATATATATAACCTCCGTTGCTTATAGTAGAATAGTTATTTGAAATGAGTAGTTTAAGTAAGCCAATTATTTTTAAATAGCGTTTTTAATACAGCAAGATTTATCCAGAAGGTGAGATGAAAGTTGTAGATTCTCCCAGCTTTTAAGCTTTGAGATTAACCTGTAAAAGCTGCTTTTTGCGTCCACCTTGTTTTCCAGCAACCCATTTTGCTAGTTTATATCACTAAGTTTAGTAATGTAAAATTTTAACTTAAGGCAAACAAGCCGTATAATTCTTACCTGTACACGCAACAAGCCGTTACCGTCTTAGTAAAAAATTATTTAAAATATTGAAACTGTAGAGAAACAACTAAGAAGGAAAATAACGTGACATTTATATCGTGCGGAAGACTTCATAAGTGAAGGTCAAAATTATCTTTATTATAGTATATAAGAAGACACCAATTTAGTAAATAAGAGGAAGTGATTTAAAATATTATATATATATATAAAACATTTTTGGTTATGAAACAATTTTAAGAAGGAAATATTACGTACATTTATAAATACCCATCTATAAATACCACCAATGTCACTGCGAGAGAGTTGTTTATAATAGACCTTGAGGTTGCAAAATAATATATACTTTTTGTGATTCAATTTGTTTATATAATATATACTTTTGAGACACCTTTTAGAACACTATTCAGAAGGTAAAGTGTTTTATATAAATATATTTATATAAGATATTATATATGCATGTGAATAAAATATGAATGAAATTGATGCAAAAACTACTTACCAGTTATGATAAAATAGAAAACACATGTAATTGTCCCTTTGTATTAGAATATTATGCAAAGTGTGTCAATTCACTGTGAACCACAATAAGTTCCTACACGAGGCTAAGAACACAGATGTATGTTACGTAAAGATGTTTCATTACTGTTTCTCTGGAAGAACACGGGACTGTGGCTGAGGAGACATTTGGGGATTACAAGGTCTTGTGTTGACATTGTATCTTTGTCCCTCTGCCTTTGTTAACCTCGTCATTGTCCCTTGCATTACAACACACAATACTGCTGTTAAGGTATTAGTTCCCTTCAGATCTTCTTCTCTTACTTTAGGTGTCAGTAGATAAATTATACGACAACCGATAAATATTTTTCAGACTGTAAAGTAAAGAAATACAAACTCTTTCAAGCCATACAGGTTATTTCAAAACCTGTGGCAGAAACGTCTCGATTAATCATCGAACACGCTTCAATAAAAGTTCTAATGCCAAAAATGGGTTACAAATTTTGTTATAATAACTCTATTTATAATCATGCATACCATAGTGATCCACCAAAAATATCTCTAGTATATCAAATACTGAATTCAATATTGATGGCATTTAAATTTTCAAAACGTAAATGATATAGAATCATACCTATTATATGAAACATACTGTATTTTCTGCTTGGTTAGGAAATCAAAACTGCGATATTAGGTGTATATATTTTGTATAAGGAGAATTTTCGGACTAACTTTTTCCATCATAATGTTGATATTTTGGTCATACTATATGAAAGAGACTACAATTGCTGCTGGGATATACAAAAAAACTACTACTGTTGTCACTTTTGTTTTTAAATAACGTATAATGAAAATTCTTTGTATGTAAGAAATATATTTTGACTAACTTTTTTCATGATATTTTAGGATGAAAATGCCACACTACGTTTCAATTTACAAGCTTTGCTGAGGTGGCGTTCTAAATTTCAAATCTAAAGCTCATTTCGTTCTCGAAATGTCCTTCGGACCGATAGACAGGTGCAAAGTTATGCAGAAAAGAAATTACTACATGCTCCTGACATGTAAAAAAGAAATTGTTCAGACTATTGAGTGATTCAATTATGTTTAGCGAAACTCCATGTCCATGGCTTGAAATGGACTATCATAGAACTCGTAATTGTCTAATAACAAATTATGTTTTATACAAAATTTAATAACTACAGATTAAATTTTCCTCGAGATATCTTACCTCATGATACATTCACAATGTTTTCATTGAGTTTCATACTTGTGTTCCAAAAGGTGAGCTAAGAGGAGTACAACGCAAGAGTGTGCTGAAATTGAACATTATCACCGACTTTAAAATTGACGTAATTCTATGTTTTTATTTTTAATATATGAATAAAATTGTTACGTGTTAAAATTCCATATGGTTCTGCTCAGTTTGTTTGCATATTTTTTATACCGTAATTTTATCGTTGTCACCACGGTTACTCATAATGTCAATGTAAAAAAATTCACTAACGCTCAGTAAAATTACATGGGGTGACAGCACCATCATCAAACTGTGTTTTCGGGCTTCGGGTTTCAGGCTATAAGTCAGTTCGTTTTCGAAATATCGTAAGGACAGACCAACAGACATGAGTGACGTTCAACTGATTTTTCACGTTAGGAAATGTATGTATTTCAATGCCATACCTAATGATACCATTAAAATATATTAAAATTCGTAAATTCTTTACAGTAACATAATATTTCAATCCAACATGAAATATAGGTTCGAACGGTATTTCAATTACATTACAAGTAAGATAAATCTAATTGCGGCTAACTTGCAACTCTGTTCTCGAAGACAACGTTACCGAAGGATTAGCCAGAGTTGTAGTTTCGACAGCCACAGATAAGGAGCTGTAACCCTATTTTACAACTCCATTAGCCCGGATTTACCAAGCTTAGTTTTGTCTTTATCTGATAGAAGTTTCAGACACTTATAGTTTTAAAATGTCATGAGGAGATTTTTAACTACATGGAGTTTTATGGAATCCAATTCACATATTTGAGTGCTAAATTTTTAAATACACTAAGTTACATATAATCAATTATTTAACTACTCTTGTTCCACAATAAATTTATATTGCGTAATATTCAAAACAGTACCTCAATCAATACTCTGTAAAACAAATAAATAAATTTTGCCGTACAGAGGAAATTTTGCCGTAAATTTTGGAATAATTTCTAACAAAATTTATATCTGGGTAGAACTGTCTTCTAAAACACACAGTGACAAGTTATCCTAGACATATATATGTGTATATATATAATCGGTTTCACAGCGTATGTGGTCGCCTTCCGATTCCCAACTTCCACTCTTTCCTATCATTCCAATCACCAGGTCCTAAGTTCCGTTCCGACATTGCCTTCGATATCCCCTGCTTCCATGTTTCTCTAGGGCGCCCCCTCTTTCGTCGTTCTGTTGGTAGCCATTCCATAAGAATTTTTGGCAGACGTTCTTCATCCATTCGGTTTACGTGGCCGAACCATACTAACTGTTTCTGTCTAATTGCTTCAACAATAGTTTCTTCTCGTTTCATCGTTCTTCTTATCTCCTCATTTCGCACTCTGTCTAATTTCGATTTCCGCGCAGCTCTTCTCAGGAAATCCATTTCGGTAGACAATAGTTTATTTTCCATTTTTCACTACTGTAGGTCAATGTGCTTTTGACAATCGTGTCGTAAATATGCATTTTCGTTCTGTTTCTTACATCTTTCTGCCACAGGATGGAGTTAAGTGTTCCCGTAATTCTTCGTGCTCCGACTATCCTGTCATTGATCATTTTTTCACACTTGCCATCTTGAGTGATTCTCGTGCCCAAGTATATTTACTCTTCACACCCACTAATTTTTACATTAGACATCCTAGACTTTACATTAGAAATAAACATTAAACCTGGTTTACCTTCAGATAAAAGTAGCATACCTTGTTGATAGTGAACTCAGTCCAACAGTGACTACTTCATGAGTATGTTTAAACTACTACACTACTCAAAAGGACACATTTGTTTATAAAATATATGATTTTTGTTTGTTATAAATATGCATTTTCCATTAATAATGTTCTACATAATAATAATGCCGATTAAAGAATTAAAATCATATTAATATGACAATTGAGAGTATAAATTTAAACAAATACACATCATATTTATTAACAAAAAGATATATAAAATATCTCTTGTTTGATTTCTTTAAAAATAATCCCTCGGTCAATTGTACTATTTAATACAATTCCTCTTGACGTTGTAAAATTGATTATTTATTATAGTATTACTATTATAAAATTTGTAACGTCAACAGAAATAAATTGTAGGTTAACCAAATAGTGCATTTGACCGTGGGGTTATGTTTACAGAAAGTTAAATTAACCAGAGGTTTCATGTTTACATTTACTCAAACTGGATTATTCCAAAGGTTATATCGTTTTTGGTTTGTTGCTTAATACGGGCCTTTAGAATTAAAAATGACAGTTAAGAAACGAACTTCAATATGAATTATACCACTTCCACTACGAAATAAAAACATCCTATACATAATCATTTCGTATTACAACATTTTTCTGCTGTAAGATGAAAAACTTGCAGAAAGTAAAATCTAATTTCAGATTTAGATGATACGCTCACTACTCTTTTTTCCTAAGTCGTGAATTCATTACCCTTACCTTCTCCTCTTTTTTAATAATATTCAAGGAATACTAATTTTTTATTTCTTGTTCTAAAAATTCAATTATTACTCTTATATTAATGAAAAGTTAATTTAATGAGGACGGCGTTACTTTATTTCTTTGTTCCTATTTTACCAACAAATATATAATGCCTAATCATTGACTCGCGGAACTAAATGAACAATTGATTCTTAATAATTAATTGCATAATTTACAAAAACTTGATGCAATTTCCTCCCTGTTTAAACAGGAACAGCGCCAGCGGATATTTTATAGTATTGGTATCAACACTAAAACAAATAAAAGTACTTCGTATTCTTTTATCTTCGTGGAATTAAAAACGACAAAAATTATAATAGAACTGATTCAAAATCTTGCCTTTAAATTAAAATTTAAAATAACTTTATATGGTTTTTTAAATTAATATAACTAAATCGTTTTTTTAATACTTGCTACTACCATTATCAAAATGGCACCACTCAAATTACCAATACGCGATGGCTATTTTGCGATTTTTTTGGCTATGAACAAGTACTTTGTTAGGGCATTGGAAAATAGCTCTAGGAAAAAATAACTAATCCCATATGGTTCTAGAACCTCCTAGATTCCCAACAACTATCTATTTTTAATCATTCAGACCAAATTAAGCCCGAGTCCTTCGATCCATAATAGCCTACAATATGCCTATTCTACCTATCAGTACTGTTCCAAAATAGATTTCAATAGTTTTTTTAATTGAACGTATAAAATGTATTTTATTAAATCACCGAAAACATCAATTTATAATATATAATTATTGATTATATATGCATGATTATAAACTGTAACAGAATGACTTATCTTAATATTAAATAAATTTGAATCTTATCATGACATTAATTTAAGGTAAATATACAAAAAAAACATAAAATTATGTTTTTAAAATTGTATATATAACACTTTTCCGCATGATATACTTTTAAACAGCTACCAACTATTAAAATTATTTTTAAAATGAGTTATTTATCAGTCCAAGATAAGATGAGCGCCCAATGTAGTTAGTTGAGCCTTTAGGAAGCCTAGAACTCAAGGGTTTCAGACATTTCATTCTGTATTTATGTCTGTCTGTCTATCCGCACGAATGAAGCTTTATATTTATATGAGGAACGTTATCAAAACGCCTCATAAAATAAAAAGTTATAAATATTGGCCCTTGTAGTTTCATTTTAGTGACTGAATTAGGAAAACTGATTAGATGACAAATGTGCAATTAAACTCAGCGAAGCCAATACCTGGACACGTAGTGTGGCATTCACTTACCTTGAAATTTAAAAACAAAATAAAGCGTTATTTACCTATTACATAAAAATATTACTAACATCGAAAATTTCGTAAACAAGGTTAGGACTGCTGTAGCTTTATCCAGTTAGCTCTGTGTCTTGCCAAAACAAAAGCCATATTTGCATCGACATTTTTTTGAATTTTAAATAAATTTACATAAGGAATATATCATATCTACCTACGTAAAATCACTATCAATAACGAATAAAAGAGTAACTGAAAATTTACTCTAGTATCCAGGAAAGACAGTGATTTCCATTTGTATTCACCAGCTCCAGTATCTGGGTTAGATGGATTGTGCACAGTTACAAAAGCACTTGTTCTACTTTCTCAATGTCTTTAGGAATTTTATTGCAGTATTTCTTTCTGAATTTTATTACAGTAAAGTAAGTTTACTACTCTTCTTTCATTGACGCTACACGTTTTAGTTACCCCACTTATTCCATTTTGAATACTATAACTTACTTATCCAATTTCATATATTTCTTATAAATTAACCTTCTGTGCTGCCCCCTGTTTAAAGTGTTTTACTTAAATTTTGCGTGCATTGGCTTCATTATTTCTTCACTATCTCTCATTATATAAGTAGCCTATTTTTGCTCTTTAAAACGTTTCCAAAGTACCTCTGAAAATAAATCAAAGGGCTTTTATCGCTGTGCGTTAGAGAAGCCGGAGCAGGAAAATGTCTTTTCTGTCTGTCTGTCTGACTGTCCCCACAATATCTAGGAAACTAACTAACCTATAAAATCGAAATTTTGTATGAAGCTTTGTGTATATCACTCTATAGAATTTGGCTTTGCGTTAGCAAATATTTTACATGTATTATAGGTAAACGTGATGGCAACGAGTAATTAAAGAATACAGATCCATCTGAGTACTGTGACATTTGACAATGATATGATATTTGACAATATGACATCTGAACATGTGAAATATTAACAAATTTAGCAATAGATTTGAAGTTTTGCATGCAGCCTCAGCGAAGGTTGTTACACGACACGTGGTGTGGCGTACTCCTAAGGTGTCTATTATATAATTAGGTCTAAAAAAATATTTTCTTTCCAATTGGTCCTTTTCATACTCCAATGTAAAACTCTAAAATCGTGTTCTCATTTATGAACCTTCCCAGTCATGCTGTAACAGTCCTCGTCGATATGAGTCTCTTTTCTTGTTACTTCTTCACTTCTTTTGTTTTAATTATCTTCCGTCTTTGCTACTATTTTACGTTTTTATATGTTTTATACAAAATACGGCCAAATTTTAAAACTTGGCACCTTTTTTAAATTATTTAAAACATGAAATATCCCATCGTTACTGCTAATTTATTTGTTTATTTATTTCAACGGCAAACGCCAATTTTATACAGAAATAACAAAAAATAATTATGGACAAGATGTACTAATGTTTTCTTAGGAGCTAACAAGACAGAGAGCAAATATACAACAACATAACAAAACATACAACATAGAGCAAAACATACAACAAGGAGGCATGACCAGCAAACAACACAGGCAACAGTACAAGGCTGGAAATTGTAAGGCTAGTACTAGGACTAGGACACCTTATAGCAATAGGACATAGAACATAGAGCCTAAGGAGAGCTATTAAAATAAGAAACAACAACAATTATTTAAATACTATGAAGAAAAAACTGTAAATAAACTATATAAAAAGGACTAACATCAGTAAAGAATCTAAGATAACAGTAGGATAAACTAGAGTGGGGTTAAGTTAACAGTGTATAGGGCTGCTGTTTTTATAATAACTAAGAAATAAACTCTATATATATATATATATATATATATATATATATATATATATATATATATACTAACAAAAATAGAAATATCAGGTAACAATAACAAGAATAGAGATTAAGTGAACAGCTAATGTTCAAACTGTAGCTGCAGAAACATTACGTTTCAGAAGTGGCATCTAGAAAATTGAAGAGTTGTTAAACTGTGTGTCGGCTATTCAGTGTATGTAGTGTTCAGAGTCCATTATAATGCGACGCCTGACAAGTCGTAGCTGCAAAAACAAAGTAAACAGAAGTGGTATTTCAGGAATGAAGGAGTTATGTAACTGTATCCATCAGTCAGTGACAACTAAGATTCTCTAAAGCTGAGTCTGTGATAAAGATCCAACCTTAGGTTTCATTGCATCCGATATCTTCTATTCAGATCGCTACTTGTTTAAAGTCTCAACAGAAGGAACACTGTTTTACTTACAGAATATTTAAAAACATATCGTGAACTTTTCGTTCAATAGCATACAGTATATCAAAGAGTTCATTTGCCGACATTTTAATTAAAACATTTGCTTTAAGAAACTGTATATTATTTTTAAATAAAAATATTATAAATATCATACAAAACAGGCAGCCTTGACGTAAACAAGTATGCTTTTCATCAACTATCAATATGTGGTCCTTAATTAGTTTTCAAACTACTAATTAGTATTTGACAAAATAGCGTTCACTCAAAACATTAATTTACTGTTCAAACAACAGTGGTAATTACCATCTTTGAGATGAGAATGCGGCTGAGCATTTTATGTACGAGTTGTGAATAAAAAATGAGCTAATTACAGAACGACTAGTGTATGGTAGTAAATAAATAATTTATCTTAGTTATATTATTTCTAACGAGCGAACTATATAGCGCTTACTGAATTACGTTAAGTAAAATTATCTTGTCGCATTCCATACCAAATCTTTTCGTTTTCGGTCTGTATTTTTGTTTCTGACTTATTGTAGGAGCACTTGCCTATCTGAATGAGCTTCTCACAATAAAGAAATTGTGGACTGCTCAATATTTGATCAAATATACTCAAAAATTAATTTCTACATTTCTAAATAATTGAATAAATTATAGCTTTATGAGCTGAGAAACAAAAAATTAACACTTCAGAATTTGGATTCATCAATATGATTTTACGATTTGTTCCTGTAAAACCTTGTAACATTATATTCAATCGTTTCTAAGATTGTTTAGTCGGTGAGCCAATTAGTAAACTTAATCAAGAGGTATGGACACTTTAAGCCTCGATTCATAATGGACGTCATATTACCATTTTGTTACATTCTACGTTGTTTCATGCTTACTCAATGATTAGCGGTCTCGGACAAAAAAGTTGCACCTAATTGTTTTTACCATGAACGATTTTTACATTAAAAACCTCGATCGATAGGTATCCGCTTTTAGAAATACATACTCGTATATCGCTATTTTCTATGATTGCATGCATGAATACAATGTCCAGGTATGCTTGCCAAGTATGGTATCACACATACAATTACTTGTTAACATTGATTATATATCTGATTTTGTATCTGGTACGTTATTGTATTCAACGTACTATTCCCATTTCTCAAGTCCCACAACATTTATAGATAGAAAATTTAATCGTTCAGAATGTAAATATTTGGACTAATTTGAGCCACTAGTCCCCATTCACGTATTGTTACGTTTACTTTAGGCAGCAGTAAAGTTGTTTCTAAGGGAAGGGTAGAATTGAGGTGGTGGTTGACATTTATGGATGTTTACAACATGGGGCGCCACCTCATTACTGAGTCTCGCAGGGTGAGAATGGGAAACTGTCCCCACCACTGATAGTTACAGTTCAATGTACTCACTGTAGAACGATAAATAAGTCGTCTGATCGTGACATAAAGGTAACTTCTCCTTGTTAGAAATATCGTTTTCGTTGTGATATTTTAGGCCCCTTACTATCAAACCACACTAATAGACAGTAAATAAAAACTGACTCATGATTCTTGGAGGATGACCATGATGTTTATTAATAGGCTTCTTTTGTTTCCTTATAGCTATATAAATATCTATATTTATTATTATAAACTAAACATTTTTATAATCTCTACAGTAAGTCATGCATTGTTATAACTCTAAACATCACTACACATTAACAAAGTTGTTTTCGCCTTTTATTCATCTTGTAATAATCCATTTTGACTTAAAATCAAATTTGATAAAATCAAATAAAATTTGATTCCGAAGTCTACATACAATTAATGTCGGAATACAGTTTTTAATTTTGGAAGCATGGTAGCAACTTAGAGCATTTCTGCATCCTAACTGTAAAATTGTACACGATGTTTAAAAGCATGTAGTGTGAATTCGTTTGGCAGTCTCCCCTTAGTGATACAACACACACACACACACACACACACACACACACACACACACACACACACACACACACACACACACACACACACATATATATATATATTTTTTTTTTCAGGGGTTTGATCTGAAATATATTTCATAATTGTTCTTAAATATATTGAATCTAATGTGAGAAATCCGTAAAAAAAATTACCAAGTAGTTTACAGGCTCATGTAGAAGACCAATCAAGAGACGTAACTGGTGTGTTGTATCTGAAAACTAAAAGTTGCCCTAATAATTTAACCATTGTTTTGGCTTCTTAATTAATTAATTATTTGAAAATTTAAAGAATATATGTATTAAAAATAGTGATAACCAAACTAATTTAGACTCGTAAAATAAATCCAAATAAGTTCAAAAAGAACCCAGAATTATGATAACATTCTAGCAGATTTAATTTATTTTACACCTTAAGTTGTTTGTAAATTTGTGTTATCAAGAATAAATATATTTATTTTTAAAAACTATCTCCTTTTACAAGTTTATATTTATTGGGTATTTACATCCTCTTAGAATTATCGTGTATGTATTCGTTATGTACGATAAGTGATCGTTAACATAGCAGCTCAATCGGATGTCCATCATTAGTGTGCATACCAAACTACAAAAAGGTTGAGAAATATCGTGTTAGTCCTACTGAACTATAAATTGAATTATTTGTTGTGACTGATAGGGTTTTCCAGAAAGCATTAGTGCGATAAGGGTTTAAGGGGTAAGAAAAGGGTAACCAGAACTCTTACTCATTAATTCGTAACGTAGTATATTATAACTATGTGATTTATACATTAATTGCTTAGTGTTTTTAAGAAAATATTATGTTTATAAAAACTATTCAATACTTGTATATGTATCCACACAACATAACAAATGTAATAGTTGTAACCTTAGTATAAACGTTAATAATTATAACGGTTAATAATACATTTTTGATGTTGTAGATTTTACATGTACAAGTACTGAATAGTTTATACTGAATAGGTTAACACAATACTTTGTAACACTACTAGTGAGCAATTAATGTATTAATATTTTCATAATTCTGCTTATTTTTTGAACTTATTTGGATTTATTTTACGAGCCTAAATTAGTTTGGTTAACACTAGTTTTAATACATATATTCTTAAAATGTTCAAATAAAGAAGCCAAAACAATGGTTAAAATTATTAGGGGCAACTTTAAGTTTCAGCTACAATACACCAGTTACGTCTCTTGATTGGTCTTCTATATGAGCCTGTAAACTACTTGGTCATTTTTTTTACGGATTTCTCACATTAGATTCAATATATTTAAGAATCATTATGAAATATTCAGATCAGACTTCTAACACACACACACACACACACACACACACACACACACACACACACACACATACACGTGAATATTTCATAATGAGCAATACCTCAAATCGCAACACACAGTATGCTATGTAAAATAGTATGAGGAAAAGTAATATCAACACTAAGAACAATATATATTGTTTGGTCAGTATCGTATTTACAAATATTAAGTAAGAAAAGTGTAAGAGAAATAATAATAGATCCAGAGCAATAATCTATTTGTTAGGTCCGTATTGCACGAACATAGATTAAGTAAGATAGTAAGTAAAGTAAAGAACCAATAATACAAAAATTTAAAGGTTAGGTCCGTATTACACGAACATAGATTAAATAAGATAGTAAGTAAAGTAAAGAACCAATAATACCGATAAACAATTTAAAGGTTAGGTCCGTATTGCACGAACATAGATTAAGTAAGATAGTAAGTAAAGTAAAGAAACAATAATACCAATAACCAATAACCAATTTAAATGTTAGGTCCGTATTGCACGAACATAGATTAAGTAAGATAGTAAGTAAAGTAAAGAACCAATAATACCAATAAAGAATTTAAAGGTTAGGTACGTATTACACGAACATAGGTTAAATAAGATAGTAAGTAAAGTAAAGAGCCAATAATACCAATAACCAATAACCAATTTAAAGGTTAGGTCCGTATTGCACGAACATAGATTAAGTAAGATAGCAAGTAAAGTAAAGAACCAATAATACCGATAACCAATAACCAATTTGGATAACCAAATGTGACGTGTCTTTTCTCAACACAACCATTTACTGTTAAGAATGACACGTATCGCATACCCTAGATGAGCCCAATCAAGCGGGGATTCGATCCAGGGGTCTAAATTTTATTCTTATGGATTATGTATGTCAGTTGGGTTCAGATATATTGCTATCACCTAAGGTGGTGGTAACGTTCAAGCATTTAGTAAATCATCATTACCCAACTGGCCTTGAAAAATTAAGAATTTGAAATAAAATGATGTCGATAAATAAGATATTTACTATCATCAATTAAAGAAAAGACAAAAGTGTAACTACCTAGATCTCTATCTAAATCAAAGCTACCTCAAATCGCAACACACTGTATGCTATGTAAAATAGTATGAGCAAAAGTAATATCAACACTAAGAACAATATATAATGTTTGGTCAGTATCGTATTTACAAATATTATGTAAGAAAAGTGTAAGAGAAATAATAATAGACCCAGAGCAATAATCTATTTGTTAGGCCGTATTGCACGAACATAGGTTAAGTAAGATCGTAAGTAAAGTAAAGAACCAATAACCAATTTAAAGGTTAGGTCCGTATTGCACGAACATAGATTAAGTAAGATAGTAAGTAAAGTAAAGAACCAATAATACCGATAAACAATTTAAAGGTTAGGTCCGTATTGCACGAACATAGATTAAGTAAGATAGTAAGTAAAGTAAAGAACCAATAATACCAAATTTAAAGGTTAGGTCCGTATTACAAGAACATAGATTAAGTAAGTTAGTAAGTAAAGTAAAGAGCCAATAATACCAATAACCAATAACCAATTTAAAGGTTAGGTCCGTATTGCACGAACATAGATTAAGTAAGATAGCAAGTAAAGTAAAGAACCACTAATCCGAAATTTAAAGGTTAGGTCCGTATTGCACGAACATAGATTAAGTAAGATAGTAAGTAAAGTAAAGAGCCAATAACCAATAACCAATTTAAAGGTTAGGTCCGTATTGCACGAACAAAGATTAAGTAAGATAGCAAGTAAAGTAAAGAACCAATAACCAATTTAAAGGTTAGGTCCGAGTTACACGAACATAGATTAAGTAAGATAGTAAGTAAAGTAAAGAACCAATAATACCAATAAACAATTTAAAGGTTAGGTCCGTATCGCACGAACATAGATTAAGTAAGATAGTAAGTAAAGTAAAAGAACCACTAATACCAAATTTAAAGGTTAGGTCCGTATTACACGAACATAGATTAAGTAAGATAGTAAGTAAAGTAAAGAGCCAATAATACCAATAACCAATAACCAATTTAAAGGTTAGGTCCGTATTGCACGAACATAGATTAAGTAAGATCGTAAGTAAAGTAAAGAACCAATAACCAATTTAAAGGTTAGGTCCGTATTGCACGAACATAGATTAAGTAAGATCGTAAGTAAAGTAAAGAACCAATAACCAATTTAAAGGTTAGGTCCGTATTGCACGAACATAGATTAAGTAAGATCGTAAGTAAAGTAAAGAACCAATAACCAATAACCAATTTAAAGGTTAGGTCCGTATTGCACGAACATAGATTAAGTAAGATAGCAAGTAAAGTAAAGAACCAATAATACCAATAAACAATGTAAAGGTTAGGTCCGTATCGCACGAACATAGATTAAGTAAGATAGTAAATAAAGTAAAGAACCACTAATACCAAATTTAAAGGTTAGGTCCGTATTACACGAACATAGATTAAGTAAGATAGTAAGTAAAGTAAAGAGCCAATAATACCAATAACCAATAACCAATTTAAAGGTTAGGTCCGTATTGCACGAACATAGATTAAGTAAGATAGTAAATAAAGTAAAGAACCACTAATACCAATAAACAATTTAAAGGTTAGGTCCGTATTACACGAACATAGATTAAGTAAGATAGTAAGTAAAGTAAAGAGCCAATAATACCAATAACCAATAACCAATTTAAAGGTTAGGTCCGTATCGCACGAACATAGATTAAGTAAGATAGCAAGTAAAGTAAAGAACCAATAATACCAATAAACAATTTAAAGGTTAGGTCCGTATCGCACGAACATAGATTAAGTAAGATAGTAAATAAAGTAAAGAACCACTAATACCAAATTTAAAGGTTAGGTCCGTATTACACGAACATAGATTAAGTAAGATAGTAAGTAAAGTAAAGAGCCAATAATACCAATAACCAATAACCAATTTAAAGGTTAGGTCCGTATTACACGAACATAGATTAAGTAAGATAGTAAGTAAAGTAAAGAACCAATAATACCAATAAACAATTTAAAGGTTAGGTCCGTATCGCACGAACATAGATTAAGTAAGATAGTAAGTAAAGTAAAAGAACTACAAATACCAAATGTAAAGGTTAGGTCCGTATTACACGAACATAGGTTAAGTAAGATAGCAAGTAAAGTAAAGAACCAATAATACCAATAAACAATTTTAAGGTTAGGTCCGTATCGCACGAACATAGAGTAAGTAAGATAGTAGCCTAAGTAAAGTAAAGAACCACCAATAACCAATAAGAAATTTAAAGGTTAGGTCCGTATTACACGAACATAGATTAAGTAAGATAGCAAGTAAAGTAAAGAACCACTAATCCTAAATTTAAAGGTTAGGTCCGTATTACACGAACATAGATTAAGTAAGATAATAAGTAAAGTAAAGAACCAATAATACCAATAACCAATTTAAATGTTAGGTCCGTATTGCACGAACATAGATTAAGTATGATAGTAAGTAAAGTAAAGAACCAGTAATACCAATAAACAATTTAAAGGTTAGGTCCGTATTACACGAACATAGATCAAATAAGATAGTAAGTAAAGTAAAGAGCCAATAATACCAATAACCAATAACCAACTTAAATGTTAGGTCCGTATTGCACGAACATAGATTAAGTAAGATAGTAAGTAAAGTACAGAACCAATAATACCAATTAACAATTTAAAGGTTAGGTCCGTATCGCACGAACATAGATTAAGTAAGATAGTAAGTAAAGTAAAAGAACCACTAATACCAAATTTAAAGGTTAGGTCCGTATTACACGAACATAGATTAAGTAAGATAGTAAGTAAAGTATAGAACCACTAATCTTAAATTTAAAGGTTAGGTCCGTATTTCACGAACATAGATTAAGTAAGAAAGTAAGTAAAGGAAAAGAATACCAAGAATAATACGTTATAAGTACATTTCGTGTGGCACAACATATAAAAAACGATACAGAATATTAATGAAAGGTTAATTATGTATACTATAGTAATTGAAGTAATATATTACCAATAGCAAGAAGAAATCGATACGTCCGTATCTCACGAACAAGTCGGCAGGAGTGAGGTTAAGATCTCAGTGCGCAGTACGTCTTATCGTCGTGATAGGATTGTGTAGAATAATATAATTAAATCTAATAATATCTGCCATGTACACTGCTCACCACCATAAACCTATTTGTGTGCTTTTTAATAATTAAATGGCTTTTTTTAATCAGACTCGTCTATTAAAGTATAGGGAACTACGTACGATGAAGAGGATAGCAGCTAGGATTGAGGCTATTGTGCAGTATATATTTGAACACATTTCACAACACACAAGTTTATGTATAATCAAAGGATTAGGCTCAGCTGTAGTTATCACCAGGTCAAGGTCGGCCAGGAAGATCATGATATAGAAGTTGATAGAGGGATGTCTGTGTGCGTGCGTCAATCTGGATAACGCCAACGTGATCCTGTCCCCTTCATGTCACTACGAATTAAGACCACCGAGTCAACCCAAGTCAGTTCCTTGAGTTTTCTCTGGTTCCTACAGGTAACATTAAGTAACAATTTAAAACTTGAACATCATTTTTGTCTATTTATACAAAGATCATTTATATTATGTTCATAATTGTATACAAACAAGCTTATCGACATATATCTTATAAAGTTATATAAATTCAACAATGAATTATTTTTAATGTATCATGAAATGTACAAGGAATGCAAAAACCACTAACCGAAATTTTAAAATTTACCATTAAGGTAAATACGTTTTCAGTATGACAACAGTTTGTTTTTCAGTGGTTACAGATTTATATTTTTTCTAGATTGTCATCATGGGACTTCGAACAAAGCATTTTAGCCATAAGATTGAAGTAGATTTCCGTCATAATTTATTTGAGATCTATGATTTGCATTCACTATGTATATAACTACCTAAGTGCAATGCCCACACTATCAAGCTAACTTCTAGAATTTACCAGCGCATGCTATCGGAATCACTTTGTGTGTGTGTGTGTGTGTGTGTGCGTGTGTGTGTGTGTGTGTGTGTGTGTGTGTGTGTGTGTGTGTGTGTGTGTGTGTGTGTGTGTGTGTGTGTGTGTGTGTGTGTGTGTGTGTGTGTGTGTGTGTGTGTGTGTGTGTGTGTGTGTGTGTGTGTGTGTGTGTGTGTGTGTGTGTGTGTGTGTGTGTGGTGTGTGTGTGTGTGTGTGTGTGTGTGTGTGTGTGTGTGTGTGTGTGTGTGTGTGTGTGTGTGTGTGTGTGTGTGTGTGTGTGTGATCTTGAAATGGTTGTCATAAAACAGAATAACACATTTTGTAACACTTTTGAAGCAGAAAAGTGAGTTTCCAGAAAAATGTAATTTTAAAGTTTATAGAAACTCAAAACCCAGTTATTTCCTCTAATATCGTATACTTATTTAATATACGTTCATAACACTCAAAAGGAATTTACAAAAATTATAGATTATGTAAACTCATTTACTATTTAACACTACTATTTGCTTAATTAAATTGATTTAAATAAATTTTAGATTGAATATCATGAATAAGGAGGCCTGGAATCGCCCCTCTCTTCTACATAGGGTTGGATAGGTTAAACCCCAAAGATTACTTGATTACTATAACTCAAACACTCACTGCTGAGTGGCCAGCAGCGTTTTTCGCCTTTATAAACAACTTTCATACGAGTTGCTTCGTAGATGCGAGATGTTACAGGTAATATTTAATAATTAAATTTGAATACTATAATTTGGTTTTACGACTCAGTGTCATGAAAGGTATTAATTCCAATCCACGTTATTTAAGAGAGACACATAAAATTGCCAAAAACGTTTCCATAAATAATATTATTTTTTGTTTATCTCTGAACGCGATGGGTTTTAGAGAGTGAACGCCGGAATTTTCATCAGCGAATTGCGGTGATGGAACTGTTCCACCGTCCAAATATCTGTGCCAGCTGCGTAAAGGGTGTTAGTCCAAAAACATTAGTTTTGAGATATTCACGTTTGAAAGTTTTTCAGTAAATCTGGATGAACAACTACAACTTTTTAATAGTTTGTGGACATTTTACTCTTTCAGACCTCTATTTTCTTAAAATATTAGTTTGTGTATTACCTTAAAAAGGTACTATACCTTCAAATAACATAACAATATTTTATTTTATTAGAAAAATAATGTTAAAAACTTTTTTTGAATTGGACTTAACACGGTTTACACCTAAATTGCATGGGACTTCACTTATTTTACACTATGAAGGAAAGCCTGCGATTTTAAACAGGTAAACTTTTATTTTTCTGTCTTTACATACTTCAATTGTTTGTAGGGTTTAAAAAACAAACTTTAATAGCATATTGTTTAATTAAGTCAAAGGCACTAGATTAAATATTTATACATACACAAAAAGTTTTTACTCTGGCAAAAGTATATGTAAATGGGGAATTTAAAATTTAATTTTTTGTGTTTTGGAATAGATGTAAAAAAGTTAACAATTCTACCAATCTTACAGATCAGTGAATTATTTTAATATTTCAAACAATTAAATTATTTTTTGTTAAAGGTCATTAACACTTTTCCTTTGGGCGGATTGTTTTTATATTTATTTCTTTTCGTTTTGATCACAGCTTTTATTCTTTTATGGATTTTGTGCGTTCCTCCTTTTTACAATACTAATGGTACTGCCTCTTCAATTTCTTCATTTGGAATGTCATCTGGATAGGTATCCTTTGCTTCCTGTGAAGTCTCAGGTCTTTTATAAAAATTGGTGAAACACAGGGAAAATAAATAGGTCAGGACCACCACACAGGGTCTTTCTTTTTGTTTTCAGGGAATAGGGTTTTGGCCACTTGTAAACGTAAGACTACGTGGTCATTGAAAAAGTGTGGTTTCCATTACATCTCCTTTTAAATACTTAAACACATTGAAATGGTTTGATTGGGGTTCAAGGAAAGTTTGTAGAAAATGATTCAGGTTCACTTTTTGAGGTACTTCAACCACTGCACCATTCCTACAATTGAAACACTGATTTCCTACAATCATTCTTGCTTTGCGCTGCTGGAGATCACTTTTGAAAAGCTTAGACAAAGTCAAAAAAAAGTCTTCTTTTCATTCTTATTCTTTACAATAAATGGATGCTTTGATCCGTACTTCGTATAAGCTGGCTCCAATCGTGGGGGTGGGTGAATGTTCCCGTGGTTGAAAAGGGTTTTTTTTTTTTTTTTTTCTTTTTTTTTTTGTTAGTTGTTTTTTTGTTTTTTTTTTTTTGTTTTTTTTTTTTTTTTTTTTTTCTTGTTTTTTTTTTTTTTTTTTTTTTTTTTTTTTTTTTGTTTTTTTTTTTTTTTTTCTTTTTTTTTTTTTTTTTTTTTTTTTTTTTTTTTTTTTTTTTTTTTTTTTTTTTTTTTTTTTTTTTTTTTTTTTTTTTATTTTTTTTTTTTTTTTGCGTTTTTTTTTTTTTTTTTTTTTTTTTTTTTGTCTTTTTTTTTCTGTTTTTTTTTTTTTTTTTTTTTTTTTTTTTTTTTTTTTTTTTCTTTTTTTTTTTTGTTTTTTTTTTTTTTTTTTTTTTTTTGTTTTTTTTTTTTTTTTTTTTTTTTTTTTTTTTTTTTTTTTTTTTTTTTTTTCTTATTTTTTTTTTTATTTTTTTTTTTTTTTTTTTTTTTTTCCGCGTTTTTTTGTTTTTGTTTTTTTTTTTTTGTTTTTTTTTTTAATTCTTTTTTTTTTTTTTTTTTTTTTTCTTTTTTTTTTTTTTTTTTTTTTTATTTTTTTTTATTTTTTTTTTTTTGTTTTTTTTTTTTTTTTTTTATTTTGTTTTTTCTTTTTTTTTTTTTTCTTTTTTTTATCTTTTCTTTTTTTTTTTTTTTTTTTTTTTTTTTTTTTTTTTTTTTTTTTTTTTTACGTTTTTCAAGTTGGAGCGTGAGACTGTGTCACACTCCATGTGCGTTAATGCCCAGGTATCAAAAATCTTATGGTTTGATTTCTTTAGTCCTGGTGAATTTTGTAGGGCCACCATACACATAGAACAGCTATGGACTTATGTGTGTGTTTTTTTGTTATGGCCCCCACATGTATTGTGTTACGTTTGTCAAAACAATGTCAACAATCAGGTTTTTTTAAACAGTGTAAAGTGTGTTAACTTAATAAATAAATTAGTGAAGTGGTGAGTTATTAAGTCACAAATTTGCTTGGACTTAACAAACGAAACACAACTAGGACCTTATAAGCAGTAGCGTTTGAGTAAAATGTGACCATGGAACTATACACTCTTTACACAATCGAATATGGTTCACTTGTTTACTTATACATTGGCGCACAAAGTGAATAAACTGTTTATTTATGTGAAATTGGGACTTAATCATCCTCATACACAAACGTAGATATCATTGTTTGCAATTAGGGTGTAGCAATACTTCACATTTTGACCAATTTTTGGACTTAACACTCTGTACGCAGCTGGCACAGGATTATAAGCTCGTGTTAATCCGCGTTTTTATATGAATGTAATTGAGCAAACACGGAAAACAATTAATATTATGAAGGGTTGTTGATCCACACATCCGTAACTAATGTAACTATTAAATATTACAGCACCAGGAGATTAAAACGTACGAACAGGAATTCTGGCTTTTTCAGTGAAGTCAAGTCCACTTCACTCTCGTTGTTCATCATTTTAATGGTTGTTTTAATTTAACACCCAAGGCTATTTGCCCTATTGTAGAGTTTTATGTTACAGATTAAAAACCGCGTAGGCTTGAAGGGTCTTACAGTTAAAATTATTATCTATGTTGTTGAACTGAATTATGGAACCACAAACTCGTATCAATGTTAAACCTCTGAATTCCTGGTCATTATTTTACTGCACAGTAATTGCTACACATCTCGACCTTAACATCGTTGGAATTCGGAATACCAAAATTAATATTATAGTGAGCGATAAATTGTCATATAACATGCTAAATTGATACTACTCAGGTATATTTATTTTAAATTTTAGAAGTTCCAATCATGATAAGGAAATAAGTTTATATAAGGTTAGTTAGTGGGTATTATAACCAATCAGCTGAGTTTAACTTTGTTATACGCTTTAGCAACATCTGTTTTAAACTAAAAAGGACTCTCAAAAGATTAGCATTATAACATTGAAGGGCTATGAAGCAGAGCCCTATAATAGCATAGTCGGATTTACTTCAAATCCTTAAAAGGCACATTAAAACCGTAAGACCTCTTGATTATTATCATATCTATATAAAATAGAATTTTTATATAACTAAAATCGCTGTACAAATATCAAAACATTATCTTAGCAGTGTAGATACTTTAACAAGTCAGTTACTGCCACTTTACATTCTATATTTTTGCTACTCAGATATATTTATTAAACATTTTCGCAGTGTAAGCCATCGTAAACTAATAAGCTTATATAAGTTGGTTAGAGGATTGAAATAACACGTGTGCTTTAGTAATCAGCTGTTTTAGCATATTTACTACGACACCTGTCATGTGCCGACTTTAGCCTAAGTAGTAGTAGCAAGGTGAGTCGCAGTCAATGTGGTGCAAGATTAATATTAGAACATTGGAAGTCCGTGGGGCAAAGTCATATAGTCAAATCCAAAAAGGACATTAGAGTGTAAGAGCTTTCGATTGTTGCTTATGTACATAAAATAAATGTTTAGATAGCTACAACCACCGTACAAAAATCAATAAGTTCTTTTAATGGTATAGATATTTTAACAAGTCAGACATTGTAATTTAAAACTTAGTAGCCTAAATATGTAGCGTAGTGTAGTATCAGTATGCTCTAGGTAGTCCCCTTATAGCGTACCAAGGGTTAAAGTTGAATACTTGAATAAGTGAGGTGCTGCTATTTAAAATTTTACATTTCAGCTAATTAGTTATTGTTATTAAGGTCATTTATTTCTCAATTTCTCACATAAGTTCAAATTTGTAAAATAGTGTTTGATTATTCGTTAGTGAAATCCACGGATATGAATAATTTGGATGCTGTTCACTCTCTTACTATTCAGTAGTCACAAAATATTCGAATCCCCTATTTCTGATACGGTGAATCCAGTTAATTTGAAACCCGAGGCAACGTTTACCGCAAAGTTCTGATACTTTTGATACCACAAAACACTCAAATCAGTCGTCATGTCCTACTCTATCACTGCAGATCTGATGATGATGATATGGGTTCCTCGTACTTGTGACCTGTCAAGGTGAGTTTTGGGAACGTTCCCACTGAGGTTAAATGGAGCTTCCCCCGGTTATTTTTTATATTAAATCCTTGCATAAATTAAAATTTATTACAAGTCGACTCAGAAACTACAGCAAACAGTTTTCAAAATATTTACTACTAAATTCATCTTAAAAACAGTGTGTTTAAAATATAAAACGGACGCATTATTTTAATACACTTTGAATATTTGGTAAGGAAATAAATAAATTTTCACTAAAACTAAGTACAAAAATAGTTTTAAACTAAAATTGAACTTTTTATAACTTAATGTAGGAATACGTACCACACAAAACATTCAATGGAAAATTTCAAGTTGACAGCTCTGTTCACTCTAGAGATGTCCTGCAGACTGCCCTCAGGCAGGCGGATGAGAATATCTGCCAGACTATTGAGTAATTTTCTTCAATCACGCTCAGTAACACACTACGGATAAACTACGGATAAAATCTTTCTCGAGATATCTTGCCACAAAACACATTTATATTTTATTCATGAAGTAAGTTTTAAGACAATGGTTAAATTATAACTTTCCTTTCCATTTTTTTTTACGAATCAAAGTCTACGCACAGTCTCCAGAAAGTTTTGGGGTAGGTAAGCGTGTTAATATGTGACATGTTAAATCCCATATGATTGTACTCAGTTTGTTTACGAATTTATGTATTCTGCTCTTCTCGTTGCAAATCATCGTTACCCGACAGACCAATGTAGTGGATACAGTCACAGCTCTCTAGCTGAGAGATCACGGGTTAATAAAATCCCGGGGAGGTCCAATCATGATAGGAATAATAGCCGCAGTGGCCTAAAACGAGCTAGCATAGCCAAGAGCTGAGGCTTAAAAGAGAAAAAAAGACCAATGTAAACATATTCGCTAAAGTCCAGCCACATCCAGTGGTGTACCGTGCACCATAACCAAACACAATATTCTTTATATAAAAATGAAGCTTCATGCACTACTTCAGGTCAGTTCGTTTTCTACATATCGTGTGGACAAAGAGGCAGAAATTAAATTTCCTCACGAGTGAAGGATTCATTAATGCTTAGCCAACAAGCAATACCAGTGATAAAAATCATGTATGAAAGTTGTATGTTAAAAGTATAATTTCGATTGATATACTCGATAGATATATGAATTATAGTTTCACTTTCGAACTTTTTAGTTGCTACCAACTTAAGACAAATTTGTAATGTGTTTTTACATTATAGATAGGCAAATCACTAATATTCTTAAGCGATAAGCTTGTGTACATTTCGAACTACGAGCTCAAATAAAAATATAATATCCTGCTTAAGTAGAAAATATCCCAAATTATTTAACGGAAGATGTATTATCCGTTATGGAGTTTAATTTGAACATCATTGATACTTCTTTAAGGGTTGGAATGTTAATATACTCGCAACACATACGAAATTAAAAACTCCGTCTTCTTGAGATCCTATAAGATAATAGTTATAAACATATAATAAATAAGTTTCTTAAAGAGTTTATTTGGTTTGGTTGCAATTAACCATACATATCCATTTGCAATGATTCAATGTACTAGTATACCTTCGTATACACTTATATTTCAGCTTTTTTGTTGTACTATAGGTTACCTCTCAAATTTTGTATAACCATTATCTTGAAACCTTACAAAAACATCTTAAGTGTTACAAAAACACGTTGAACATTGTTGTAAATGAACTTTAAATATTGAATCACCTCCTTGTATCTCTACAATGCCCAATAATTTAAATAGAATCATTTCTTTCAGAAACTTAGAACTGACGCTATCTTAAACCCTGAAGAAGTATCGGGAAACGTTAGGGTGATGATGTATCGCTAATTGTTGTTGCCTTACAAAATATCCACACACGACACACATGTAAGATAACACATTGTTGTAAATGGTCTTTGTATTCTAACACACTGTTTTATTAGGCTCTAAGACACCAATAACAGTTACAACCAGTTATTTTCCTCATTTAAAAGCGGTTGCCGTCTTGAAAACTTTTTGGTGAAGACGAACGAAATCATTCATGCCATTTGAAGACACTGTCTCTATATCAAATTCAGTCTGAATATTGTAACGATTACTGTATTTATCTTGTCCAAAAGCCTGCGTTATATTTTAAAAGCTCATAAATGAATATTCAATTTAATTATATTGTCACAGATACAAATTACGTTTTACAAACATCATGTTAAAACGAAGGTAAAATATTTGTATATTTAGATGCAAATGTACTGTCGTCATATAGTATAGCTAAAAGAATGTTTAAAATACTAATTGTAATGTAATCAATTAACTAAAAATTACCCACGGCTTCTCATGCATAAAATTTCTTTAATTACCTATAAAACACTCGTGTGATGATCACTGGAAGACTTTCTAATCTCCTGATCCGTGTTCTAATAACTGGACTTTAAGTTTAAAGATACATATTTGTAGCTCTAAATACAAAGAGTGGAGGAGTTACTATCTAAATAAATCTAATTTCTCTGTTTATCCATCTAATTTAAATAAAACTATCCATAATATTTGACAGCTCCAACTATGTCAATAACACGAATATTGAAGGCTTGCGTGGAGGAGTAATAAAGTAGAAGACCGTACTCTCAGTTTTTTCCGTTAAAGCACTTACAATATAATATTATGGAGACCTGTGTTGATTTAAAACTGGAGATAGGATTGTATCAAGGATAAAACTAAAAATGTTATAATTTATCTTTAAATAATTTACAATAGCTCAAAGTATTAAGCTGAGGATCGGAGACTAAGCATATTTAATATTGGCTCTTAGTTCAGGGTTTTCGCGTGTAAGAGCATTAGGATCGAATGAATTGTATTTCCGTTGCTACAGTAGAGTTTGCCTTCTTGCACCAATCAAGAAAATATAGTTCAGTTGATTTTGTTTTCTCTGTTCAATCTGTTTGCTATAGCGCACCGTTTTGTATTTCATTCTAGATATATTTGCATATACCTAATCAGCGTCGTGTATATCTTTCAATGCAAAACGGACACACTGCCATCTTGATCTACACACAATTGTGTATGCGCATTGCTATGTGATTCCAGTTGAACTACTACGCTCGTTTTGATTTGTCAAACTTTAGTCACATAGCGAATGGTTCGTTAAGCCACATTAGAGCTCGGTCCCTCTGTTTGTTTTCTTTCAGCTACGGTAATATGGCGTCTTACAATGTCAAATTATAATTTCGAGTATCCAAAATAACTACATAGTGTTAATTTGTTAATATTACCATCTACAGTAAAAGTAAAAAATATTTAAAGCAGACTACTAAAGATTGTTTTTCGTTCATGCAAATACAAAATTATCAGTATTTTATAATCAGTAGGATTTCGGGATAAAAATAGATATCCTATATGTATTATTTTGATATCTAAACAATACACATGCAAATTTCGTCTGAATTGATCCAATTATGTTGTGTGATCGAATTTTAAACATTGAAACGCCCAAACATACAAATATCCATCCAAAGTTAAAAACATAATTCTTCATGAACTTTCGCATTTTTAACAATTATAGGATATAAATCGATGCGTATTAATTAAAAAATTGTTTGCATTTAGCCATAAAATCTTCCGGGAATTCCATTATAAGGGTGATTGCAATAAATTGGCCTAATATCGAAAGCGAATATGGCAAGTAGTACGAAGTGTCAAGTGCTGCTACCACGTGGATATATTCTGAACTAAAACAATAGAACCCTTGTATGCTGCTGCCACCTCCTGCCAAACAAATGTACTAACAGTTAATGCTTACACAAGAATGTATATATATTTATATAATTTATATGCCCAATGCTAATGAAATTGTTTAAACCATTCATTACTAAGAAAAATGTATGTACTTATTCTATACTTATTATATATATATACTTAAATGATTTAATTCTTTAATATTGTTTAAATGAGAAGACGATCTCCTTTTACGCTTTATTTTACCCCTCTTCGTGGGCCAATGCGTAGATCTTATCAAGCATGATAAGGGGGAGAGTCGTAGTACTAGGCTATGGTTCTGATAAAATGTGCTTCGGTCACAGGCAGGATTTGAACCTGCACTATCTCAAACTCATATCAGAAAATAAATAATATTATAAATAAGTCAGTTTTTAAATAAGTGCAGAGCTATAAGTAGGAAAATAATTCCACAGATAATCTTAGCGCAGGGTAATCTTGTGAGTTAATGCATATTGACGAAGGTGTTGAATCAATACTTCATTATTCCTCAAGATAAAATTGATAAACTTCTCTAAATTACAACGTATAAACTAAACGAACATTTCTGTTCATTAAGAAGAATAACACATTTTTATTTTGCCCGTCATTTAATGACAGATTTAAATAATATATATATTATATATATATATATATATATATTATATATATATATATATATATATATATATATAACAACCATAATTTTAAATGTAGTATTAAAACCTTTAGAGTGTTTTAACCATTTTATTTGTTCTATGAGCGATAATAATTTAGTGATTTAATGTGTTCGGCAATTCAAAACATTTAAATACTTAAGTGATTGATGTTTTATCATTATAAATAGGCCTCATTGTAAAATAGTTAAGGGAAAATTTGTTCATGTATTAGCGGCTAGTTGTTGAAGAAAATGTTTATTGAATTAAGTTCCCTTAGGAACAAATCCAAGCAGCATAATCCTACTTGGCTATATACAGGATGCTGAACATAGACACTGTGTTTATAATCCATAAAAGATATGTATACGACATACTTAAATTGTAATAAAACTTCATAGTATATGTTTACAAGGTTCATAAAGTGTCAACACCCAATAATGAGTAACAATGTTTTCACTATCTGATCATCCCGTCTTACATGCCGACGAATAGTTAACTAAATTTGAGAATCGGAGACTTTACGAGTTAGGTACTTTGAATGTTAGATAGAGATATCGCATGTTGAAATCTGGCCCGTGAATGCTTCACTTCTGTTTGATAAGATACTCGCACAGGCCAGTGGCCCATAACATCGGAAATAATAGGGCTAAGAAGAGAATTGGCATCTCCTTAAGAAAATAATCATCACACCCAGTAGGAAATACTCGCCAGACGAAATTACTGGCGGAATTCGCCACATGTTTTAATCTTGACGTGGCTGGTACGAACACATTCTTTACATTAGATTACAACAATAATATTCCTGTTGTATCCTTTTGTTCCTGTGAACGATCACTTAAAATGTTACCGACTAAGAAAAAGATCCTTCATCCTTTTACAAGTTATTAGCATTGACATGTTCATATCTGTCCTTCTATAGATTTCCTTCGTACAAGCTTTTCCACTGGTCAAAGTAAAATTCAATAATCCTAACGCTTCATTTCCGCATCGGGCTACCAAAAATCGAAGGAAATATCGAATCGAAATTAATCTACCGATATCTTCAATAGAATATAAACACAAAATAATATTGATTTCTTCATGTTGTATCATAAACAGGTGATTTTAAAATAAAAATAAGTTCCTACTATTAGCTTGCACACGCTCTCTGTGTGTATATCGTCTTGACGTAAAAGTGTATTGCTTAAATTGAACCACTTCATTCGACGGAGCTGCATTTTTGCATATAAACTCAATTCCTGTTCAAGATGATCTTATAATATTATAAATGTGAAAGTGCCTTTGTTTGTTTGTTTGTTTGTTTATCTTTCACGCGTAAACTATTAAACCCAATTTACAGAAATTTTACATTTTAATTTGAAAATACAGTAAGTTATTATTGTCAACAGGAATAATCGATTATCGTATTCGGATTTTAAATCGAATTTAAGCTTTCTAATTTTAATAATATTTAAAATGAAAAATTATGTAGTTTGTTTGTTTCACTTTCACGCATACTATTCAACTATTCAACCGATTGAACTGAAATTTTATATGGTCACTCTTACGGTCCCTAAAATGAATATAAGCCTATCCTGTTTTTGGAAATCCATTCTGGCTACGCTCCACTGGTCTTTAAAGTAGCGAAAATCCCATCTTGGTCTCTAAAGTTGAGAAATATTAATTAAAAGAGCATGTTAAATATAATCAACTGTTCTGTGTTTACATTGCTTATTATTTTTAATTTGTTCACATTTATAATGAGGAACGAATAATTATTAACGTTTTGCCGTTTGAAATTTCAGTAAATAAATGTTTAAATACACTGAGTACAATCATATGATATTTTAATAATTTATATTATTATTTATTATAATTATAGAACGATTACTCAATTAATTACAGCAGTTGTCTAATGTTATCTAATATTGTTTAGTAATTGGGTTTTTGTGTGCATGCGTGTTAATTAACATTATTACATTTGTTAAACACAAAAAATTAATTTTTTATATGTTTATTACACTAGCAGTGAATTTTCACGCAATTTTGTTAGCTTTGCACGTGTACGCGCACTTCTAGTTTGACTGAATTATATTTCCGACACCAATGCCTTGTTGCCACAAAAATCTGTCAAAAAGTGTATATTTATGGCCATTATAATTTACTCCCGTCTTATAATGTTTTAATCCATAGTTAATGTTGCCTTATTTACATATCAAAAAATTATACATACATACAGATCTAAGAAGCATACTTCTGTCAAGAGACAATTAAGTGGGTTTTTTAAATTTATAGTAAAAGTTAACTAGCAACTGTTTTCACATCTACATGATTACAGTACTGATCGACCACTGTATACTTAATGTATGCTAAAATGTATGGTTAAAGGTATATTTGTATTAAAAATTTTAATTTTCGTATCTGGG
The DNA here is from genome assembly GCF_021130785.1 of Homalodisca vitripennis. Taxonomy (NCBI): domain Eukaryota; kingdom Metazoa; phylum Arthropoda; class Insecta; order Hemiptera; family Cicadellidae; genus Homalodisca; species Homalodisca vitripennis. The sequence goes on along the minus strand of NC_060209.1, from coordinate 61,364,510 downwards.
TACTGATTCTTTTTACTTTGTGTTTAAAATCGGTCGCAGAAAAATTTGAAACTAGAAGTATTGTTACTATCAAGCTTATTCCCTGCTTTCACACTATAAATGTAAACAAATTGTAAATATTGTTTAAATTAATCCCACATATTAGTGTGGTGTCATACAACAATTTTTACACAGAACAGTTGATTACATTCAATAAGCTCTTTTAATTAATATTTTGCAACTTCAGAGACCAAGATGGGATTTTTGCTACTTTAACGACCAGAGGTATTTTTGAAATATTAATAGGGTTTTATTCGTACCATGGACCCTAAGAATGTCAATGTAAAATTTCAGTACAGTCGGTTGAGTATTTGAATATGAGTGAAAGTAAAACAAATAAGGTAATTACGCATTTATAATGTTATTAGGATTAGGTTATTTGAATTCCAATCCAAAGTCGATTATCCCTGTTGAAAACAATTACTTAATGTATTATTGACGTGACAACGTCTTAAATTAGGTTGCGGCTCGGAGTCACTCATGAAAAAGTGTAACGCCCGGTAACGTTACGATGCCCGTCCAGTGGGTCCGCCGCACGGGATAAAGCAGATAACTATTTTTATTCGTGAAAATGTGGAGTGCTTAGATTCGTCATTTACAACAACTATAACAATAAAGGTAAATAATTGTACACTGATATTTCATTATCGTAAACTATGATTGATTGATTAATTGTTAGATTGACACAAAAGTTGAGAAACTGAGTTTATAGGTTATGTCATACTATTGACAAATGTTGATAGTGTTAAGTAAATTATTAGTTTAAATCACTCTGCAATCAATCGTAATTCAGTCGATTGAGAAGAAACAGCGCGTATTGCTAGTCAAACATTTAAAATAACAAATTATAACCTCTAACCTGTCATAACAGTGCGACCAAACAAACGAACTAAACCGACCAATCACCACGCGCGGAGTTAGAATTTAACTGTGTTTAGCAAGAATTTCAAATTCCAATTTTAGTAAATGTTTTATTCAACTTTACCATTTACAATAACAAATTTTAATTAATTTCAAATTCTGTACAATGTTTTAGTAAACAAAATATATTTCTATAGTTAAAATTTGTGCAATTCTTATTTTTATTCAATTCCTTGTTCCTATTGTGCAATTTAATAATATTCATATCAATAAATATTCTACCGAGAAAAAGACGTTGTCACGTAAAATCTTCGCCCGTAAAACCGACTTTACAGGCAACCATAATTTTTTTTAACATATTTTTTAGTACTGAAACTCAATATCACTGTACAAAGAGCAACATTCGTCTCCAAAATTCTAGCAAAATGTCATCTATGTGAGGAAAACATAAAGGCGAGATTCAAAGATGAAAGAAAAGTGTGATTTTACTAAAACAGTGATAATATCTAATTATTTGGCAGACTAGCTAGCCGAATGGTAGTATCCATCTCTATAGAATGGAAGTATATCTGGCTTCATTGTTCGTGTTTTATTATTAAATCGTGATATATTTGTATTCCAAAACAATAATAATTTAAATTCATCCCGATATTTTGTTTATTTGTTTTCTCAACGTAACTTTTAGCCTTGTTGATATTACTATTTACCTGATGCTGTTAAAACAAGACATAATCAATATTTTTAATACTGATTATTTAAATGAATAATCCATACATTTTGCTCGGTTATTATAGTACTGGCCATTATCGATGATTTTAATTTAAGTATAATATATTATTGTGTTGGTGCCCCGATAAGGAACTACAGCCATCTCTATTGGGGGAAATTACTATAATGGTATAATATCAAATTTATTCTCCTTTTCCTATTATAGCTCCGCCGATTATCAGAACTCTTACACATCCTGTTATAAGGGTATTCTGTCTAAATATATGAAGAAAGTTATACATTCCGGGGTGAATTCAGGAATGTGAGAATTTTTATAATTATTTCCTTATCAAAGGTGATTCAAAGCTTTCATAATAGGAACTTCTACAAGTTCTAATAAGGCTTTATCGGTAATCACGTACATACCTAAGAAAACTATAAACAACAACTACATTCATCTAAACAAAAACTTCATAAATTTAACTACATTTTACATAAATATAAATTGATTCTTAAAATATTACTTAGTTATGAAAGCTCGTAATATTAGTTCAAGATTATTTATTTTAGTAGTGTATAAGTTTAGGATTTATATGACTTAATAATTAGATTTAGATAAGCTGCCTCTTTATTTATTGCTGCTTTCGTTAGAACTGGTTCAATAGAACTAAAGCAGCCATTTTATCCCTTTCAGATCAAGCTGGTACAGTTTATCCCAACTTCGAGCTCTACTTTTGGAAGGTAGTGGTCAGTGGATAAGTGACTTTCAAATTACTCCCACCAGTCACCCAAAGAGCAATTACTACACCCGTTGTTATCTTATCGATTGTCTTGATGATTGTTACTGGCTCCGTAACATTGGATTATGACTAATGTTATTGGAACGGAGAGTACAAGCAAGTTCTCAACACTAAATATCATGTATAAGACAGCATATATAATAAATAGCTTTAAAATTTCACTGAATCAATAACAGGACTATGACTAATGTTATTGGAATTGAGAGTACCAGCTAGTCTCAACACGAAAAATACCATGGAGAAGAACTCTTTAGAGATTCACTTGCTCAGCATTCCAGAAGTATTGTGATCTTAACTCGCTAACCAATCTTCGAGTAAGTAATACGTATTTGTTAAAATATCCAATATTTGTGTTACTATTTCAGTATGTATTTACATGAGTTATGAAACCTTCTAAGTGTGATTGGTCCTTATCGGCAAGCTATGTCTACTGTTCATGGTTATACTATGTAATTATGGAATTGTGATTAATTTTTTTGTTACCAATACAACAATAGCGCTCAACCCAAGCAATAAATATAATGGCGGAACTAGGTTATAATGCTCTAGATAATATGCTAAGCAGAAGGCAGGCCTGCCCAAGGCCTGTCCAAGGTCCCTCTTACTCTATATGTACATGCGTGTGCGTGTGCGTGCGGGAACGTGAGTAAATTATTTGTTTGTGAGTAACAGTATTAAGATTACAGTTTCAGGATAAAGTTTTATCATTTAAACTGCTTTTTACGATAAAGTAGACTGATACAAGTGGCCATAACTTTATTTTATTGTTGGTAATCATGGACAAATATATTTTTTATTTAGTTGTGATCAAAATTCAAACATTACTCTTCAACCTAGGCTTGCATATCGGTAAACAAATATACTTTATATAAGTCTATAAGTATATTTTTACTTAAACTATTAGTAACTTATTGGGAAAATTGTTTTAAAACCATGTTTCTTACAAACTATAGTATATTCATTATCAATCCAATTTCTTGTTATATTTTGCTATTTCAAAAATTATTATTTGTCCACTTGGTTGGTACAATGATAACGAGTAAAGTACTTTCAATACATCTATGAAAATACGGTATTACGCGCAGTGAATTCCAAAATATGTAGAGATCTTAAATTCAGAAAACACACCTGTTTTAAGGTAAATAAAAGGAAGAAGGAAGATGTTAAGAAATAAGAAGTGGCTACTAAATCAAAATGTTAAAATATCATACTCCTTTTGTGTTGCAATTTTGGGTATACTTGAATCAAGACAACAACATTGGTGGAAATATCATTTTTATTATCTTATATGTAGATTTCATAGGATGCGATCAATCTCATGACAAAATTCTCTGAAAGAGGAATTATCGGCAAAATATTATCGGTTTTCCCGATAATTATGTTCAGATACATTATAACGCTGAACTATATTTGGACTAAACATGGTGTATAAATAGTACGCACATATATCTTTCATAAGTCCATCTGCACTCCTCATTCAATAAAACACTCCTAGGTATCTTAAACATACTCGTATTTATATATCTCTGTGGATAACGGCTGGTTTAAAATGAAATCGTATTTCAGAAGTTAGATATATTAGAGCAAAACTAAAATCTGTAACTTCCACGATGGTAGCTGCATAAAATTTTGGAAGTGCGTAACAACACATGTACAGGAGGACGCGATAACTGTCGTAATTTCGAACAAACTCTATCCAAAAGAGTTTATACAGAGTTCTTACATTTGCTTCAAAACAAGTTTGTTAGCCAGCCTATTGAATAATAGCACATTTCAAAGAGTTAGCCATTCAGTTTGTACCTAAGCTATTTTACATTTCAAATCAAAGATCAAACTATGTTTGTTCTAACTCTTGCATTTGAAAACTAGTATTATACTTAAAACACATCTTTTATAGTTTCGTAATGCCAGTCATTAAAATTTTCAAAAGGAAATACCTGTTATCCTACAGGTATTGTAAATTTAACAATACGTATTAGAGCAAAACAAAGACCTAAGCATGTTCTTAAGATTTTGGTCGTATATAACTAATTCTGTCCTTATCTTCTAATTCTGTTCCCAAATTGGTGATTTATGACACCTTATGAGGTTGGCCGTTCAGAGTTTGTACGGTAGCATAGCAACAATATCAGTGACCGTGATCTCTGGCATAATTTCAAACTCACTGCATCTAACTTTGGTACCTACTCTAAGTATTGTATACACTATAAGTAACCCTCATTCATTCCTTTAAATTTAGTTTAGGTTTCAGTTTAGGAAACCTAATGCTTAAGTTTATTTTTTCGATTATTTTACAACATATACTTTATACTTAAAATAATCATGACTAAGTCTATAGTCCTGCTATAGTCGATCGTAACATCTGAACATTTATATATCAATGACACGTTTAAATAAACTGATTTGTTTAAAAATGGACTGTAGTGCGCGCGAACTGGCATTGTGGCTGGAAAGTACATGAGTCAACACTCATAAGAGGACATCAGGCTGGTCAGGACAGGTTGTATCAGAGGTCATCGGGGCACAGAAAGTGGCAGACTACTCTCTCGCCTGCCTGACATTGGACAACATCGGCGGTGGCGGTGGCGGTGGCATATTGTCTTAGATCTTTCCAATTTAAATATTCTTAAATTACGGAAGCTTATTTTCCTGAGCTGGCTAAAAAATATTATATTTTTGTGTAGTTAAAAAACAATTTTCTTCTTTGTATGCTTGATGGAAGTCACTAGGTTTTAATAAAAAAGATAATTTTGTATTCTTCCACAATCATGATGATGCCTTGAACAGGTGAAAGTGTTTTTAAAATAAATTCAAATTATAGAAGGAACAAATTTCTTTTATATTAACAAAAAAAACACCAACGCTATGGCATTATGAACACAATGTTGATTAAGTAATTCTTCACCAAACCATCAAGAGTCATTTTGTATGTTTTTCTGAGAAAGGAGACTTATTAATTATTAATGGTCATGATTTGTACTCAATAAAACAGTCATTATCATATTCACACTCATTATCATTTAAATTATATTTTCGGATAGTCTAAGGTGTTATTCCATGAATTTCTACTGTTCTTATATTCATTTTTATTTCTGATACAAAAACATTATATAATAGGTAATTATTATAATCCACCTCTTGTATTTATGTATTACTGTATTTACTTAATATATTCTTTGATTTACTTATAGGAACTTTCCTTCTACCGCATCCATACAATATTATTGTTTATATTTGGTAACAGGTTTGCTGCAAAAGCATTACTATCAGATTACATGGTAATACTATCATTTTACAAACATTAATAGCACCTTTTTAACGTAGCTATGGTACGAAGGATTGATTCAATGTCAATGTTGAGTTTAGCTCCAGTTCATATTCCTTTTAGTGCACCACCTGGATTATTCCCACTATAGCTATGTTATCTGTGGAAAACACGGTTGATCCACCGTAATTAGAGACCGTATCTAAAACATCGTAGTGCACTCGCCTGTGCACCTGATGAGGCAATGAGAATACCGTTTTTTACCTGTATTACAACATATGTTGTAGTTTAGTATCTCTGATGTCGAAAAGATGTAAAGAGTTCATTTTAAGCTTCTTGGAATCTCTTCAGACGAACATGAATACAGATTCCAAGAGTTAAGTCTGTGATACCATCAGAATCCAGACGCTGCACTAAGAAGAAGGTGAACTGGACTAAATTCAACATTCACAGCACCTGTATATGATTTTGGAACTTCACTATAATAGATTAAATTTATGTTTTAAGTTTAAACAGATATAAAGCTTTATAAGTAACAAGAACCTTCCAACACTTTTGTAGTTTTTCATTTATATTATGTATCTTTTGGATTCGAAGAAGACCTATAAGTATCTGAAGATGGATTCTTCGTGCATTGTATAGATAAAAACTACAAAAGTGTTTAAAGGTGTATTCTTGTCACTCATATTAAACTCTTGTCGAGGTTACATTTCTGATATATAGCATTGTATTTGTTTGTATACGGTTTGACAATTTTACAATTGAAAATTTATTTTCTATCCTTCAATTTACTATATATAAAATGAGAGAATTAAAAATTTGTTTAAAAACGTAATTTTCATCCAAAAGTTAACGTTATCAAGTCAATGCATTAGGCATTTTGCGTCTAAAGTTACTAAATAATAACAATTTTCGCAAAAAAAAGAATAGAATGTTCCAAGAAAAACCGAATTTCCAAGGAACGTGGAAGTTTAGTTGTATTGGACGTATTGTCAGACCTAAATCTGCCCAGTAGGTAATATATTCGGGCCGTATATCGCGTATCTCACACGCTCACTAAACCTCGACCTCCGCAGTTCCCGGGCGTGTAACCTATCACGTGAGTTGCTCCAAACGGCCGGCTTCGGAGAAGAGATGACAATATCCTGGACCATGACCCAGAATGTTATTACTGTACTACAACCTCTGTTGTAACCGTCCATTGAAAGTCACCTGCGATTACAGACCAATCTGTGTAGCATTTGCATCTACAAGCGTATTAAGATCGAAACCCGGATTATCTAACTATGCCACTGTGTACGAGAGCTACTGAGTTGAAAGACAAATATCAACAGATCAGTGAATCTCAGACGGAATCAACCTCCTAATCTCCGTACTCTTCATAAGTTCACTGTTAAAATGAAGTATTCTCCTTCTGTCTGTAAATCGCTGAGCGTCCTTTATGATCAATTGTTAATTGGCTGAATATCAGCAAAAAATGTAACAAGTACAAACAATATTAAAATCGATGTCCGCCTTGACAGTTTACATAATTTTTATAACAAAGGTAAGCCAAATATCAAACAACGTGTCGCGTAAAAGATTTCTTTGAAGTTTCATTCAAAATTTTGAGTCAATAGACGGACAGAAAGATTGATAGAACAAGACACAGAATAGAAATTCTTTCGATCTCTTGGATGGTAGTCATTTTTGTAAAATGTCAAGTCTCTACCGCAATCAGCTCTCGAGATACCCTGTGAAAAGGTAGACTTTGCTGACACTCCAAAAGTTCAACGGAAGGGCATGTCCCATTATCAAACTCGTCATTACCTATATAGAAAGTCCACCAAGTCTACAGAGCAAGTCGTGGTCTGCAAATCTTTCTAGTTAAGGGCTTTTCGATCGCTCAGCCAAATCCCATGGACTGACATGAACTATAATCCAACTATGTTTTATCCAGTGGAGCTATATAAAAATGAAGCATCATGCAACATTTTAAGTCTTTAGCTCAACAGTTACAACTAAAATCAGATCTTGAATTTATCGACTTTAGTTTCTCTAGAGGATTTCTCCACACTGGCATAAAGAGTTCAATTGTTACTGAAACCGTCGGAGCTATTCAATAACATATCATGAAATACTAGAGAGAATTTTCAGAGGTACTTATAATAAAAGTTTCAATCTCCGACTTCAGGGCCCCATCTTTAAAATTAAATGGGGTCTTAAATTGATCGAGAGATTGGAATGTCTTTCAGTAACTATGAATTATCTCAGAATTCTTTGGAAAGCCATTTAAAAGTATGTGTTCATCTAAATTTCCGTGTTTTTCTAAATTAAATTTCGTACGAAGCTGCGGACAACTGCTAATATTAACAATACTTATACTGTTCTACTACAGTATCACATGTTGACTTGGCAGAAACAGTACACTGTCGGTCAATAGAGTACAGCCAGAATGACTCGACATTAACTACATTTTTTATTACTAGACTGTTATTGTACAGTATTTTAACTAGCTAGACAGCTATTGTAGAGTCGTGAAATCCTATTCAGATGGTACTTAAGTTATCTTGCTGAGTGCGATAGTAATAAGGTAGAAATTTATTGTATTAACACTTATATTATTGTAAATCGTATTATCACACGTGCTTGAGATTTGAAACATTATGTCACCATTCTTCTCTCAATCACGAAAGTAAAAATACATATTTGAACTCAAAAATACTGCACAATAGAATTTCAGTGTATAACAACAACTAATACGACCTTTTATCGAAGCAATCTCTATTTTAATGCTCAAGTACTTAGTAAACAGACAAACTTAGGATGAACGAAGATTGTATTATACAAACAAAACTATTGGTTATCCTACCACAATAAGGTTTATTTCCTTCGTAATTGTGTAGTAAAAATGGAAAAGGTTGTAAGTGCCAAAAATAAAAAAAATGACTTTTTCGGTGAAAAGCGAAGTAAAAGCCAAGCGTAATAAGATAGACAAGGTAGTAAGTGCCAGAAAAATTGCCCCTAGTTTGTAGAGCAGTCGGAAGATGTCAGCACCGTGTAAGAGCCGTGCTGGGTTGAAGTGGAGAACGATGTAAGTCCACCCGCCATGATGTATGTTCCTTGTCTATTCCGTAGTTATTTGCTGTTGCCGGGCGGGCAGTGACGCTACGCATGCTCGCCGCTTTTACGTTTTGTGTTGTTTTACGTAGTGATTATTTTATTTAAGTGTGTTGCGTGTAACAGGCGTTGAAGTATTTATTAGTGCAGTGTTCTATCTTACTAAAAATGGAAGCACCTCCTGTTCGTAAGAAAGTTCTAGTGGAGAGAAGACGAAGGGCTCGGGAAAAAGGAGACAGTTATGTTACTTGTAAAGGAAAGACTATCCCCGCAAAAAATCCCCCACCTCCTGAACGAAGCTGTTCATGTAAGTACCAATGCAAAAACTTGAGTAACGAACAAAAACTGATATTGTTTATGGAATTCTACAAAGTTGACGAAAAAAGCCAGGGAACATATTTACTCAACCACATGCAGATGCTACCTATTGCCCGTAGAAGACACGGGAATTACGATGATCCCAGTGAGAGTAGACGCACCTGCTCGTTTGCATACAACATTCCTGATGGTTCTGGCAAAAACATACAAATTTGCAAAAAAAACTTTAAAGAAATTTTTGCTATTTCTGAAAGGAAGTTGATTGGTTTACAAACTAAAAAAAAAACAGGATGCTTGATTTTCGAAGACAAAAGAGGGAAAACCCCTGGATCAAATGAACACAAGGTGAAGTATACAGAAAATGACCGTAATCTGGTTAGGTGTCATATAAATTCTTTCCCAAGATACGAAAACCATTATTGCCGAAAAGTATCAAGCAATGAGTTTTTGTCCCCAGACCTGAACAAACACAGAATGTTTATGGCATTTAAAACCCAATACCCTACAAGTCCAGTCAACTATAGTTTTTATACAGAAGTATTAAAAAAAGATTTCCCAAAACTCAAGTTCAAGGCTCTTGCAGCTGATACTTGCAAAAAATGTGATCTTTTTAAAGTGCAGATTTCATCAACGACCAATGAAAGGGCAAAACGGGAAGTTAAAACTAAACAAGAAATTCACCATCGAAAAGCTGAAAAGGCCCATGTCTGCATGAAAGAGGATATTACTTTGTCCCAACTTCCAACTGGTACCGCTACAACATTATGTATGGACTTGCAACAGGTGATGTTCGTGCCGATGCTTACCCATAGCACCATGTTTTACTGCAGACAACTTTCTTGCTATAATCTAGGAATACATGTGGGGGATAATGACTCAGCGTTTATGTGTATGTGGCATGAGGGCATCGGAGATCGGGGAGCCAATGAAATAGCTTCTTGTCTGTTTAAAGTTGCTACTGTTCAAGGCCATTTTTCTCGGAGAAGACTTGTAATATGGTGCGACAACTGTGGTGCTCAAAATAAAAACAGGATGCTCTTAATGGCAATTATTTACCTAGTTCACAAAGGGTTTTATCGCTCTATTAACTTGAAGTATCTTGTAAGTGGGCACAGTTATATGAACTGTGACAGAGACTTTGGCATTATTGAAAAACGCCGCAAAAATGCAAAAGCAATGGTTCCTAAAGACCTGGAAGATGTAGTTGCAAGTGCAAAATTTAAATCCCCCTTCACAGTTGTTTCTATGAAGACAGAAGACTTTATAGATTTTAAAGGTCTTGCAAATCAGTTCATTAACACAAAAGATCTAGCTATCAGCAAAATTTCCCACTTCCGAGTTTCTCATGAGAATCCAAGCACAGTGAAGGTAGCGTCAGTTTTGGCACTTCAAGATGATGGTATGGTAACATGGAACAAAGTTGACGTCTTAAAGAAAAAGGCCGACCTTGGCAATCTTCCCGACTTAAAGGACTTGCCAAAAATCCAGTTTAAATCAAAAATCTCACAAGAAAAGAAGAACGATCTGATAGGAATGATAGACTACATAGAAAAGGCAGAAGACAAGCAGTTTTATAGAGATCTTCTGGCAGCAGACACCGTTCCTGATGGTGTCATGGAGGTGGATGCAGACATTGAAGACAAGGACTACTAGTTGTATTAAAAGTAAGGTATTTTAATGTACAAAGTCCTAGAGTTAATAATATTAAAAATAATATTAATAATATTACGTATATTATGTAACTTTTTTCAGAAAGTCAAGACTATGACTAAAAGTGTTTTATCTTTTGTACGTATTATCATGTATCCTTGTAACATATTTTGATGTTATGGTGTACATTAAACGCTTCTAAACAATACTGGACTTACATCCTTTTTTTTAAACTAACCCTTCACTTACATCATTTATTAAATAAAGAAAGGCACATACATCCTTTTCCACAAAAAAACCGATTGCTCTTATATCTTTATCCATATTTTTTAGGTTTCCGCTTATATATTTATAGCAGAAATTGTATTATATGTTATTCCTATTGATTTTATATTTTTATAAATATAAAAAATATTTTATTAGTAAATATTCAATGTTTTAGACATATTTTATTGAATACTGAAAATTTTAGTTTCTGGCACTTACAACCTTTTCCATTTTTACTACACAATTCATAAGATATGATTTTTTTAATATTTCGATCACTTAACCATCTGGCTCATGAAAGTCTATAATATATAAGTGTACAGTTCCACCATCTCCGGAACATAATAATCCTAGGAAACCTAAATCATTTACTAATTGAAAATATAATCTAAAAGTAGAAATAATATATTTCTAATTAAAAGTAATAATGCTGTTTTAAAATGTTAAAGACATAAAGTACACCAAACGCCAGTTTTTAAACTATTACATTGACGATAAAATAACTCAATTTTTCATGGTATTTAAATACTTTCACTATATTATAACACAACCAAATTAAGGTTGTAGGCAGATCTAAAAAACGAAAGAATATTTAAGTTGAGACAGTCATTTTGGTAAAACTGTATAATTAGTTTAAAGTATTAAATTCACTCTTTATAGACGGTAAAAACTCAAATATCGCAGAAATCTTGATGATATTACTGACTGGAATCGGAGGTTTCATAGACCAAGACAATCTAAAGTTCAAGAAAATTAGAGGTTTGATAATCCCTTTAAATGGCTGAGGAAATCAGCCTTCTAAAAACCTTATAGATCCAAACTTCAGTACCGATACCTAGGAATTTAAATGCTTGAAGTTATGAATTCAGTGAACTATCTAGACTGAGAATTCAGAGTCACCTATCTACACGACCAAGTAAATTGTAAACTAAAATATTATGTTCCATAGAATCTTAAAATGTGAGATGTAATGTTGATGAAGACTCAGTTAATTTATTGACATAAAGTAAGTAGAGATCCATAAGTTTCAAAATCATGTAGCCATGTATGCTTAAGCCATAGGGCTCATAATATTTATTTGGGATGTACATATAAACTCTGTTATTGAACCCGATCTAGCTTCTCTTGAATTGAACTTGAGATTAAATTAAGTTGACTTCCTTCATTCAAAATTTCATGCCTATAGCAATTTTTTTAGGTGCAGTTCAATGACTCAACTTGTTCTCTAGGCATCCTGAGGACAAAGGGACATACGAGAACTTCTGCAATCCCCATGAGAGACAAGCTTCTCTGACACTCATTTAGAATTAGTAAAATATTTTTGGTTCTAATATTTGGTAAAATTTCAACACACTACTCATTTCAGAGTGTTAATAAAAAACATAAACAGAGAACTTTAAACAAAGCGAGATAAATCAGTCCTTGTTCCAATTTGTTATCTTGTCCGTTATAGTGCCAACCTCTCTCAAGATTCCTGTAGATTTTTCAAATCTTAAAAAACTTTTTACTCACTATTTCGTCTTAAAATCTGTCAATGAGTTTTAATTTACTTATATTCTCAAATTCTTAAACTCAAAAATTGTTAAACTACTTAAGTGTAATAAATGGACTTTCTTTACCATTTAGGTCAGAAAGTCTCTAATTTTTTATTTTACATTTTTTGCTCATAAAGTAATTTCTTTATTCTTTAACCTCATTTAGATTCATTTCAAATATATATATAATTTATTTGAATTTTAATCAATTATATTAAAACTCCGTAATTTGTTACATCATAAGTGTGTTAACTGAAAAGCTAAGAACTTCGACTTCAGTCCCCTTTAGACTGTTGAATAAAATATCCTGAAACAATATAGAGATATTTCAGAGCTATTTATAAAAAATAGGATTGTTTGAAAAGCCATTTAAAAAGAATATGCTTTTACTGTCCCTTTTTTCAAGCTGCGTACAAAGCTACGGGTAACTGCTATTATATAATTGTACAAAGGTTCAAGGAAATAACAAGAAGCCAGCTCGTAAATACGGATTAAGGAAAAACCTTCGAATTTGTCTTGGCAGCAAAAATTGTCAGTTTTCCTTGTCACGTAATTAATGACTTGTTAGTGCTAACAAAGATCAAAATAGTTCTCGAAATAAAATAAACACTACTTAAATAGTTTACCTAAAGTTGTCCGATAGTTCATCTAATGGTAGAAGTGATAGCTTGCAGGCACAGCTTGTTGACCTCATAGTAGAGCCTTGTTTTACAACGATCAAATAGTGCGCTATTGGTTTAGGCGATATATATACGGGATATTTTAAACAGTTAAACTATTACCCTGGAGTCGTAAATAATCACAATCCCCAACAAGTCAAATCGGCGTTTGCACAGTGCTCAAATCTTCGACCAAGACTTTTGGAAATCAAAAAGGGTCTCGTTAACTAAAAATTTTACTTAATTCAAGTATTACTCTTTTATAAGATTCAAATCGAAACTTAAAGTAATCCAATATCTTAACTATACTGTATAGCTGTTATTTCGGAATGACATCTAATTAAACAATATGGCTGCCCTTCAATCAGCCCTGTCCTTTTGGATATTCAGAGTTGCCTGCATTTTTTACTCCATTTACCTAACAACATGTGTTTACCACACAACCATTCTGCTAATGTGGGTTTTATCTTACTATTTTTTGAGCATTGAGAACAGGCATAAAAATAATATATCACATTTGCTGTCAAAAATTGGATTATTTTATGTTTGCTAAGAGTGACCCTTAAAGTAGATAATCGGAAAAATCCCTAAAAATCTAAAAATTGTCGACAAACCTATTTTGAGTGTCAAAATCAAATTTGACGTATAGTAAACAATTTGAGACTATTGTTACATATTTTATTTAATCTCATTACATGCCAAATTTCAGAACCTCGTAGTTTATTTGGTGTTACGCTGCTATAGCTTGATGAGGTGTGGATAACAGAGATAAGTGTGGATAGTTAAAAGGTTTGCCCAAGAGCCACGGTGAGCAACCCTTATCAGTGACAGAGATCTGTGCGACTGCTGATAGACCAAAAGACGCGACCTTTAGCCATTACTGTTGTTTACGATGGCTCAAAACAATATCCAAACCAAGTTTGTAAAACATATTGTGCACTCAATTGAGGAATTATATTTCATTTAATGCGATTGTTGAGTTTAGCTTCAGTTCACCTTCCTCTTACGTTCAGCATCTGAAATTTAATGCTGTCACAGACTTGACTCCTGAAATCTAGAGGCATGTTCGTCTCAAGGGATCCGAAAATAGTCGACGACCAAGAACGATGAAGCTCAAAACGAACTTTGCATCCTTTCGACATCAGACACAACTAGACTACAAAATATAATATAGGTGAAGGGGTATTCCCATTTCATCATCAGGTGCACCATTAAGTACACTACGATGCTTTAGATACGACCTCTAAGGATGGTGGAGCAACCGAGTCTTCTACACATTACGCAGCAGCTATAATGGGAGGGGAAGGATCTTTGTAGCCGACTATTTTTGGACTCCTACTGACAAACATGACTCCAGATTGTTAAACTCAATATTTGCCTTTACACCATAGGTGCGTTATATTTAATTTTATCTCCCTTCTCCGCATAATACTCTACATCTAGGTTTTCACAATTGGTAATTGGGCTTTTTAAATAACGAGTGTGCCGATTTTTGCCGAAGTCTGTCATGGTAATTTAGATATCGTAATAGTCTTTTTAGTCCAGGATGTATATATTCCACATGGTATTCAACAAGGGCGTCTTGCAATACACTAAAATGAAAAACGAAATGATTCCTTACATCCTTGAGATAGGAATAAGGTTTTACCTGTGCATTTCGCCTCTAACGCCATATCAATTTCCTTAGACTTTTATAGAACACTACTTGGAACCTTGCCTCAAATATGAAAAATTATCTTAGCTTCATCATAGTAAATAATTGCTATATAAAGGTATTCTAATCTCTGAACATATCCTGCTTCATTACCTCTAGATACTCCCAATGAACCCCACCTGGAGCAATATCTGGAACACAACAAAAACATGGAAATTTACCCAGGCACCAATGTGTTCAATAGTAATCAATAGGAGGAAATACAATCGTTTAATAATACTAGCTGGATCCCTGTGTCTGCATTTTTGCTGTTTTCAAACAGCAACAGTGCAGATCGTGAATAGTGAATGTCCACAAGCATCATTGAAACCTATTGTGGTAGTATAACACGCCTTTTACTAGTTTAAAAGCCTGTTTTACCCTATCTAGTTTCTTTAGGTAGGAGGGATTCCACGTCGCAGGAGGACGCAAACTAAGTGGCTTCCTCTAGCACCTTTAAAGCGAATTACGGTTATTTAGAGGAAATAGTTTTGGTTTACAGAAAAAGGCCCCGCAATCAGAAAATAAAATGAAACTGTTTTATATGTTTTTCTTTTTCCTTTCAAATATTTTCCAAATACTATAAAATGTTTCACTTTTTTAACACAGCTCTGGAATGTATTTTTAAAACACTTTACTCCAACTTAAAATATACCCTGTTACAATAATTTAATATAAACCTATTTACAATTTCTGAATTTCTATTACAAATAAATTCAATACATATACAAGCGATTCTTCCAGTCACTAAGAATTAACACGTATTAATCTTCTCATTTAATGAGAACAGAACTATATAGTTCAGCTTATTAAGCTGTCTTTGATTATATCTAGAAACTTAAAAATGTAATAGCTCATATCAAAATACAACCTTTATATTATACTGCTACAGTTTGATACGCAGAAGTACGTAATCCCCTTCCTTACAGCTGAATTGTTATCACCTTTATTTCTCGGTTCTGGGAACTGTTATAGATATTGACAATCAACAAATCGACGCTTCATTGGGCTTTATTTCACTTGACATAACACTAAGATTCATAAATTACAATTGTGAATGAATATTGACGGTATAAAAGGCTGCAAATAAAACAGTAATAACAGCTAATAAAAATGACACTATGATATTCACTCTCTCCTATGAAAAAGTGGATGAAGATAAGATAAGATCACTCTCCTTTAGATAAAATGGTGGATGAAGTGTACGCTCGCTTCTTGCTAGATTAGGAGTGACCCCTTCTCTCTACCTAGGTCCCTGTTCAATCTCTTTTGCAGGTGTTGTGGTATTAGAGGGGATGGAACTTCATTTTCGTGAATTAATGTTTTAGCAGGTACGATTCTTCTGGTCAAACTGACACTACGATAGCAATCATACGAGCTTAGCTGCAAACAAAACAAGGAAATAATACCTTTTAGCTGTGTGGTTACAAGGTTAGGTAGAATTCCGTTGTAGCTTATAACTCTAGTTGTTTTGAAACATATGGCCACTACCTCTGGCTCCTACAAGCTCTTTGAGTGTACAATGAAAATCTCTGCAACAACGTAACGTTTGGTAGCCCACTCTAAATAAAGCAACACGTATTTATCACCCTTTAGGGTGTTTATTGACTAACACAGTATATTCTTGATCACTGTCTTTAGGAACGCTAGACAAGACTATCTATGTCAGAGTCTACTGAACGTTTTGAAGCCCTTAACCTTTAGCTTCCGGAATTCCTAAACTCACAGGCTTTATTTTTTCCAGTATTTGTTCCTGGTAGATCCCAACTTACACGGTTTCACCGTGTGGCAACTCCCGATCTGTGGAAGCTCTCGGCCTTATTGAAATTCCAGTCTGTAAAGCTTTTGTCTACGAAACATTTACGAAATCACAGCATCTATAAACCTTGTAAAAGGCCAGCTTATGATTTCTAGACGTATTTCCTAGCCTATAGATGGTGATAGCGTCTATAACCTTTCAGATAGCTTTCATCCAACCTTTGAAAATGTTTAATGTCTGCAAGCAACCGCGGTACATCCTAGGCTTTGATTGCTCTCTATATCAGGAAGCTAGCAATGTATGTAAGCTTCCGACCTCTGAAACCTCCTGGTATATATAAGCTTCCAATTCCTGGACTCTAGGATTTTTTTACCATTAAAAGATTTCATTATTTAGAACCTCATAATGGAAATTCCTTTCGTTTAAAACGTTCAAATCTATAAATAGATAGCTTGAGACTCTAGTGACGATCTGTCAACTGGGAGCAAGGATCTGGCGTTAAAGAGGCTTTCACTAAATAGAAATATTCAAGAATATTTAAGCCTCTTGGACCCCTAACCTGTAGGATCTTTAGCCTATTGGAGTACTCGGAAGCTTCTGGCTAGTAACAAGGTCTGGCAGATTTCAATTGCCTTTAATCTGGGAGAATGCAACATTTGGAAGCTGCTGGCATATTAAAGTTTCCTGCCTCTGAAAGTTTCGATACTCAAGGAAGGTGCCAGCTCACTGCTCCCGCGAGCCTCCGGGTTCTAGATTTGTCAGTTCTACGGATGGTGCCGACCATCCGCAGATTCCGATCTCTGGTAGTTCCTGGCCATTGAGAACTAAATTTTGGTCCCCCCAATGTCCGAGAGTAAACGATGTTTGGAACATTTCGAACCTTAAAATTATCAAGGCCTCTGGGAGTTTCTCCTGCTTTCGCCCTATTAGCTTCAAAAAACTAACTTGACCTTGCCATTGTTAGTCGAACATCAATGGAAATTCTCCTACTGTTTCGTTTAGAATCGCGGCAATATTCGTGAGATATAGCGATGTATAGAGATTTATTTCCTCCGATACTTTTCATTAGGTAGGTTCGAGCTAGTTTCATAGTTTTTAAAGTGATCTTTATAAAGTGTATACTTCCATTGTGTATTAGAAAGCTTTAATATAAAATAACAATTTTAAAATACTTTTCACTTTTATCATTTGAATTCCAAAACAAGCTAATCAAATTGTTTAATTTGTTTGACCTGCGTAGTCACAACCGCGTATAAAACGCTTGCACTTATTTGACAAAGAGATTGGCCACGTCACTAATTTTAGTTGAAAATAGCCCATTAATCTTCGCCACTCCCATGTCTGGACGCTGGTCAAGGGTATCGAGGACCGTATATCAGGTCCGTTCCCCAATGATAACGTCTGCTACCGTATGCCTGTGGCCGCGCGGAGGGGAGTTCTCTGACATCGGGACCTCAGTTCAGTGAAAGTGCTCGGCCAGACATCGCTGAGACCACCGCCAACCTCCACTTACTGCCGTGAGTATCAACTCGTCCTCTCCTCTCTCTTCGCGTGTCACAGTACACTATATTTTAGACTAATAAGAGCTAGGTTCTAGTGTGGTCGGGTTTATCTCGAACCCGCGCCAACAATTAATTACATTTCTAGTTCACTCTAAAGTTTGTTATACACTATGATTTAAACAGTCATCATTGTAATAAGTATTAACTAGCTATACTACAGAAATTAATTAAATGGAACATTTGTAAATGAAACACGAAGTCGATCTATCAAAATTAAAGTAAACGAATTAAAAGAGAACCGCAAAGAATGTTTAATTACAGTAAATAAATCGTATTTGAAATAAATTGTCATTGTATTTAGCCATGTATTTTTCCGTAAATGCAATATTTTTGTCAAAAAGACGTGAAGGATGTAGAGTTTTTCTTTATTTTGTTATGAAGCTCACATACATGATAAAATTATCTGAATATAATAAGAATAAAATTAATAACACTGATTAAAGCACATTGGGAACACAGATTGGCATGGCAGCCTGACAGTAAGGCCATGAGTACTCGTGAGATAGCGCTTAAGCTTGGGTTGATATGAAAGACAACAATGATGTAATTCTGACGATCTGTTTCAAAAGAATTATTCTCTACAACCACAGAAGTGAGAGAAGTTCTCATTCACGAGTATTCCGGTTATAAAACTTCTCCCCAGAAGAACACGCGTGAAACAACACCAACGACAAAAGATTTTGTACTACAAGTACAGGGTGATTTGGCACCAAGAGCTGGAAGTTAGGACGGTAGGCAACCTTCTGCTCTAAGAGGTAGCGAATGTGGTGTCAGTAACCACTTGTTTTATGGAACTTTGTTAATTTAACGGATATCTTGGATTTAGGATGAAACCCCCCCTCCCATCATCTAAGATAGAATAGCTTGAAAACACTCCCTTCCCTTAAAAAAATATAGAACCGCCAAATAAAACTCATCCATACTGGCTGTCAAGAAAGTTAAATAGTTCTTTAGCTTTTGGTAAATCTTCACTTTATTAAACATGTCTTACTCAGGGAATCTCCAAATCTTCACTTAAAACTGGAATTTCACTTAATGTTTCTAGTTGAATTATAACGTGATCTTTCTCCCTGAATGTTCGGCAAGTGCACTGTTTCACTCATAGCGATGTACTTGGCTGGGACAAGATACCTTTACCTTTGAAACAAAAATCATCTCAACCTCAAATGCCTTATGTAGACGAACTCAGACAATTAAAGTTTCAATATTTTGGTTTTAACCTAATTATTGTAAGAAATTAATTATCTGCTAGGTTTTAAAAATATATATCATTGTTTTATATTATTTTTATTTTTGAGACATTCTTCCACAATAAGCTTAAATGGCTATAAAAACCCGCAAATAACGGGTTCTATTTTGTAATAAGTTTAACTAAGTTTATGTAGGTATAAAAATATGAAGTTGCCAAATCTGTAATTTGTGAGTTTTGAATCAGAAAATATTATTAATATGACAAATAGTCAAAACTCTTATTTCCTGGGCATTCTGCTTTATTTATATGGCTTTGCTCATATGCACTATTTCTTTCCTAAAGCTTCGCATGTTTATAATGTTGCCGCAATCGTGTCAACTAACAAGAATAATAAAGGTAAAAGATTATAAAGTTTCATGATCCGCAACTATTTATTACAAATGTAACACATCTAAGTATATTCAATTTATTTTAAACAGTGTTACTTATTACAAAATGAGAATGAAAACTTTCCTACATATCATGAAGCTTTCATGTGTGAAAAACTAAACTCTTTGTGTTAAAATATTTCAAATATTTGTCTGCAAAACCGTTTTGCTACTTTGACATGTAAAAGAAATATTAAGAAGTTCATCTATTTGTAGGAACATTGAAAGTATTAATTGATTATTTTCCAGGAAACAAATCGTTAAAGTGTGAAAACTCTGCAACAGAGATCGTGGGTTCAAATCTCTATTAGAGGTGTTAGCAAAATTTGTAATCATACTCATTTGTAATCAAAAATTGTATGCAAGAGTTATGTCACAAAATCTTATATGATTTTAAACATTTTTCCCTTCAATTAAAACTTATTAAGAGCTTGAGCAAGTTAATAAAACAATCAATGGCTATTTAATTATTTGTCTACATTCAATAGTATTAAAAATTATATTCCAAGAATAAGCATTTATTATTTATTAGTGTTCTGATTAATTAAATAAATTGTAGCAGCAGATCACTTACGTTTTACAAGACAATAAAACATCAATAAATTTAAATAAGTAGAATACTTTGAAATATTGTAAGTTGATTCATTTGCAAGTTATTTTATTATCTAATAACGACGTGTTATTTTTCTTTTTTTATAGGGTTTCTAAATATTTAAAACTGGCAATTTTAAATCCCCTTTTAGAAGATGCATTTCGTTGAATTTATAAGACATCCAATATTCGGTAAAAATAGAATAAGTAGTTAAAATACAATAAAAATACTCAAATTCTGATTAACAACAGATAAACAGTACAAACTTTAATTTACAACAATAAAAATGTCATGTATAGAACACTAATTAATATAAATTCAGTATAATGTTTATATAATTCAATTTTGCATTCGTTTGAAATGCTTTATTGTTTAGATCGCACAAACAGTTTTACTGTTTGGTTGTATAATATTTTTCCGCTAGGCTACTGTGAAATATTTATTTTTGTTTTGTTTTTATTCTCCAGTTTCCTATTTTATTACCAATATAAAAAAAAATTAAAATGAAAAATATTGGAGCTCTTATGTTGTAAGAAATATGATTATTAAAACGAAATGAGTTTAATTGATATATTTCCGTACCTATTCCGTTGGATAAGGAACGTTAGATTCATTTATCAGTATGTTTATTGAGAACTTATTATTATAAAATAAGACATTTCAAGTTGCTTGACAAATTTCATAATTATGTAAGACAAACTTATATTTTGCATTCAATCTTTGTTTTATAACATAATTACACTATCAAAATACGAACATTTTATTCGATAGAAAACTTTCTTCCTCAAGTATCCTGTATTTGAAATTTAAGTCCAGTAATTTTAGGAGCGTCTTTAGGAGAGGTGTAATGAAAAGTTGGGATAATTCCTTTCACAGTAGCAAAATTTGTAAGTACAAAGTCTAACAGTTTTCAAAATCAATATTTGGAAGTATTTGGAAGTTTTTAATATGTAAAGCACTGTCAGCGTTTTTCCAAAGCGTATCAACATTTTCAAAAGTCTCCAAGCTAACTTCGTATAAATATATGAGTATTAAATTGTACTATATTGATCACTTTTAAATAATAGGACATCATAATGTGGTTTGTTTATTAATTTTTAATTTTCATTCTCATTTTGTTATTCATTACATTTCATGATGGAGTTGGGAGGATTGGCACTTGCCAATCCTCCCAACGTAGACGATGTATGAGTAAATTGTATGTTTGAGTGAGGTTTATGTCTTGTGGTGGATGTGTCAAAATGTTATTCACACATATATTTTGACTTTGCTATGCACTATAAGATGTTTTTGGCAATAAAATACTGATTTGATTTATTTTTAAAATATGCAAAAGAAATAAAAACTAATCCACGTTTAATTGAGTAAAGACAATTTTTTGTTTTTTGATCATTAAATTTCGTTATTATTAAAATTTATATTTTTTAACAATAAGCAGTTAGAGCGATGATTCATTTTAAATACTGTTTAACAATTATATTGAATATTAGTGGATAAAATGAAGTAAAAATAAATAATTATTCTAAATAATATTCTAACATATGTTTATCGTATTAATATTCTGAACGTCACTGAGCGTGTATGACATCAGTTTCTACTGTAAAGAGGAAGTGAGATAAAGTTAATAGGAACCATGTATGTGCAAGGCTTCAAGAGTAATGGATATTATTCGATTATTGAAGTGCCTACGGGCAGGTAACTTGGCAATGGTTGTTAGTAATGGTGTATGTATAAAGGTCCAGGTTGTAGGTCGTAGGTCGCGGCTCAACATTATTGAACACTGAAGTGCGGCCCTTGACAGTCACTGTCACTGTCACTGTCAGACATAGCGTAGAACGGTGTGACACGCCTCCCGCCTTTAGTATGCTAAACTGTCATTGATGTCGCCGACAATGGGTTGGTGAAAGGTTCACAGAATTGGTTACATTAATGTATTACCGAAAAGTGGTTACAGCACAACTCTGTATCTCTTTCTATCGCTCACTTGAACTAAAGTGTCAGGAGTCTCCCTCAGGCTCCAGGAGGTTAGCGTTGTAAATGTTAAAATATAATTCTAAGCTGTTTACGAAAAAATAGTTCAACGCCACCCATGAGGTGTTTGCTTTTTTAAGAAGTTCCTAAGTGAGGAATATCTTAAATCAAATTTTCCTCCCTATGTTACAAAATACCTCCAGGAAAGCAATGTTCATATCCCTTTCTTTTTATAACTGAGCATTTAAAATTTGTATATCCTCCCGAGGAATCGAATCCATGACCTCTTGGATAGATTGCGACTTGGGCTTACTTATATTCTGCAGTGAATTTAATGTATTCAAGATAATTTTTACACTAAGATATTTAATCATTAACATACTTCCAATACCTACCACCATGTTTTAGAAAAATTAATAATATGAAAAACAATTATAATACACAAAAATTTCAAAATGCTAGCTACTAAATTCCGCCAAGAGTACTCGTATATAATAATGAAAACTATCAGCTCCACTATGTTTAGTTGTAGCTAAATTTCTATAACATTTAAACTACCTTAAACTGTGACATTTGTACAATTACGGAGATTATATTTTCTTACCAATATAAATAGTCTATTGAACTATGTAAGTAAAATTCTGACATTTTTAACTCCTTGGTTTATACTATGTAGCCTAATACAATAAAACTTATGTTGATTAGCCTTATACTTATCAAGCCTATAATGTTATCTAAGAGCAAATAGCTAATGTGAATCATAAATTACGTAATACAAAAATTATAATAAAACATGCTATTTTTGTTCATGTTTCATACTACTACTTTTATAACCTTGAGTTTTGTACTCGTTGTGTGAAACAATATATTGTATTACAGTTATTCTTAACATTTTAAAAGTCATATTGAATTTTTTTTTAATATTAAAAAGTTTACTGTATAGTTTGCTTTGGTACAAATTATATGACTGTTATTGTGTTATTTCATACCTCTGGAAACGCTTTGTGGCTGTTTTACAAAGGAATAGTCTTGGGATCAGGGCCGAAAGGTATAAAACTCTAATCGTAATAGTTTTTATAACACTTAAATGTGTAATGCTTAGTATTACCTGCTAACATTGTTTAATATTACAACAAAAAAACTAATATTTCTCAATCTTTATCTTTGATTTTGTATTTCTATTTACAAACCGTTAAAAGTTATTACAGCAGGAAAGATAATATCTCCCCGTCCAATGGCAATACAGATATTATCGCCCGATTGTAATGTGGTAATATAATACTGTTGACAGCGACAGTAACGCACTTGGTTGGCCTGAAGGCCGCGCCACTCCCTACCTAAGCAGTTGATTGATTGTGTGCGTGTGTGCGTGTGCGCGGGTGGAGGTTCCTGGACACTTAGCCAAGTTGGGGAAGAGGTACAGCGCGACTGTCTGCTTCCTCTACTCAATAAAACATCATGGCTCAACCTAACAAACAGTAAACATAGTTGTTGGCCTGAATTGTGGGCATCAACGACTTCGCCACCGGTCACCTAAAGCCTCAGTGCAAGCGTCTGCTGGCCGAGCTGGTGGTGGAGTGTATGGGGAAGCTCTGCCGTGGTGCATGCAGGACTCTCAATCCAACTCCACCTTCTCTCAATCCAATTCCATTCATTCTCCATGTAGACCGTCACTGCCCCAGACTGACCACCCGCCGTTGCCATCGGTTGCCGCAGTGGAGCCTCAGACGCTGCCCTTCGAGACGTTTTTGGACGCAGTGAACTCAAAAATAACTTATAATCAAGGATATCAGCATCGGATATCTAAAAGAACAACCTAAATTCTACAAAAAAGCAAAACAAAATTCTAATTTCAAAATTCAAGTTTACTGTGTGCACCAACAGTAAAGTTGATGAGCGAGCTATCGCTCGTAGCTGAGGGACCCCATCCAGACGTTCTCATAGTAACTGAGCATGGATTCACACCTGAAGCGGATATTGTGTTTAGAATTTGTAATTATCAATTGGCTGCGATATTTCACCGAAAAATGACAATAGCGGAGTGTGGCAATTTTCTTCAATACAAGTTTGATATTTTAACTGTTCAATGTGTCACGAGTCTCACTGATTCTGTTCTCGTTGACTTATTGAGGTGGCAACATTTTGCAAGGTGTGCTTAGCATTTTTCTAAACCTCTCATAGGCCTTTGACTTTGTGCATCTTGAAACACTGTTGCACCAGTCATTATGTTTTTATGTTGTGCCTCACAAATGGCTTTTGTCACACTTAAAGGATGGACAGTAGTGTGTGCAGATCACTAATTCATAATAACAATGAATTAACTGTGTCAGGCAAAGTTAAAATGCCCTATGGAGTGCTACAGAGATAAATTCTAGGGCTAATCCTGTATTTCGTCTACATCAACAGATATAGTTTATCAATCCATAATGGAAAGATTACTCAGTAAGCTGACGATAAGGTTTTCTGCATCAGATCAAAAATTAAACCAGATCTTGAAATAAAGGCTTTTGAAGAACTAAATGCTTGCATTAAAATTTTTTAAAGTAATTTTGAAACTAATTTATCAAAGCCAGCGTGATCAATTTCTGTCTTCGGCAACATGAAAACGAAATCTGAAATCGTGATGACGGATGAAGCCGTATATAAGAAGAAGAATATACCAAGTTTCCTGGGATGCTCTTAATCGGGGGTCATATGGAACGAGCACATCGATGTTGTTTGTTCCGAGGTTGCTTGAGGTATTTACGCAACTTGGCAAAATTCTGTTCCTGGGATATTTTAAAGACAGCTTACGTTGGCCTAATATATCCACTTCTGGTCTCATATTTTGGGGTGGCAGTTCTAAATATAAATTTAATAGTGTTTAGAACACAAAATAACGCATGTCTAGTAGCCTTCGGGGAGCTTAGATTGTTAACTTACCTTAGCCTCTATATTTATGACGTCATGCTATACTGCCGATTCAAGTGCGTCTAACTTCGGGGTAGCGACGTACGACAATACGGAACTAGAGACCGGGACAACTTTCGCATAGCACAGCACAGAACTACTGTTTTTGAATACTTGCCATCTCAAGTTAGTGCAAGGACAGTAAATAAACTCCCTGAGGAGATCAGACGTGTCAATAACCACAAGCAGTATAAATCTCGACTAAAACACTTTCTAGTATCAAGGGCCTTTCGAATAGTCTTCAGTAACAATATAAATATCATTTTTTTTACTCCCAGTTTTTATCCAAAAAAGGTTGGCTACAGTCGATGTATCAACGACAGGTGAAACGTGCCAAAATTTAATTTTAAAAATGATATTTATTTAATTATTTTAAATAGGACATTATTAATTTTGGTCGTCAATTTTTTAAATAACGCTTGCAATACAATTATTGTATATAGTAAAAACCCCACACTGCTCCCTAGCTTCGCAGTTGATTAATTGTGTGCGTGTGTGCTGGTGAGGTTCCTGTACACATGGCCAAGTCGGGGAGGGGGATCACGCGACAGTCTGCTTCCTCTACATCGTTAACATTGACTGGAATATCTGCGTGATCGGGAGTGGCTTGCAAGACTCGCAAGTGCCCACATATATGGCTGATAATCCGTCAAGGTTTATCGGTTCCTGAACTAGAATTTTAAATCTAATTACGAGTCTTTATTGTTGTCTATATAGTTCAATAAAACTCATACCTAACAAACTATAACGCACATTGTTGGCCTGAAGGCCGCGCCACTCCCTAGCTGAGCAGTTGACTGATTGTGTCGAACTGTCTCTAGTTTGGTGTAATTAGACACTACTCATCTAGAATACGAACAAGAGAAAGCATTTACATTATAACCTATGCCATGTATCGAATAATGCTGTTCGATGATCGAAGTTGCCATCAACGCATTGTGATCATATTAAGGTGGTTCATTTGGTTTTCGGTTGGATTAATTTTTGTTAATTTCCTTTTAAAATAACTTTCCTGAAGACCAAAAAGAAGAATTTGATATTTCCCCACGAATTTAAAGAAGGAGTTTTATAGGCAATATTGTAACCAGTACCGGCTTACGATAAAAATGCTATTTTCTAGAATACGTACGCGAGGCTTAGCCAGAGACTGACATATCGTTAATGATATATGACTTAAGAAAATTACACAAGTTTAATTAAATATATTTGAACTTAAGTTTAATTCGTAATACAAGAAACATATTTTCTCCGCCACATCTTTCCGAAATCTGAGACATTTAAAAAAAAAATACATGCACATTAATATATACTGTACAAAAATTCATATCCTTAACTTCAACCGTTTTTCTGTGGGTTGATCAAAAGGTGTCCCTAATCCTGATTCATACGCCTACAGCTCCTCGTGGTATGATCAAAGATTTTTCCAGTTTCAACAAAGACATTTTAAAGAGCTTGGCCAGATTTTTGAGGGGGAATTAAAAAATATTTCAACAAAAAAACTGATAGCACCACTCCAAGAAACACGGTGGCGGCTGCTGCATCCGGGGGCTTGTGGATAGTGTCACACTGAAGAATATGTATACCACTGCATAGAACGGAACATGCATAATCCTGTATAGTTTCTTTAGAATTCAACAACCTTGTTAGTATAATTGCTCAAATATTGACTGAAATATCTGCGTGGCCTCATACATGACTGATCATCCATCAAGGTTATTCGGATCCTGAACTAGAGTTTTAAAGCTAATTACCAAAGTTTTTTCGTCCAGTTCGGTCCCAACCTTAGAAAACTGGTAATTCCCAATCAAAGAGACGTTAACAAGTATAAACCTAGCGTCGAATGCCTCAGAAATCACGATTAGTGTTCTCGTAGGCACAAATTGGATTTCACTGGCTGGGACAAAAGAACTGCCATCGGTCCACCATCCCATGTGTGGGTACTGAGAGGATTATTAGTAGTCAGTACTGTTGGTACCAACGCCCTTTCCACTCCTATTTATATTATTTTCTCGTTTGTTTCCATTATGTACCCAGCTATAATCAAACATTACTTTATATATGTTTACTAGCAGTTCCCATTTATAAATATTATTAGTAATATATTAAAACAATCAAAAGTTAAATGTGTGCGATATTAGTAATTAAACCACTATATAATTCCTTACATTTAACGTTACCAGTAACTGATTTAATAATTCTTTAAACCTGCTTGTAGTATGTTATCATTTTAAATCAACATACCTGTAATATGATCGTATGTATCGTACCTATATTCCAAAATCTAGATCCAAGCAACCGGATTTAGTAGTATTGAACTTATTATAATTAATGTATGAGTTAAAGTTGAATTACTATTAACCATAATGCGACATTTTCCAACGTGTTTTGTGGTGACGGTACCATACAAGTATTCTCAAGTCCAATATAAACAGTGAGGGCTCTCATAAGGAAATCGTCACAGGTATGCCGCAGGGATTTATCCTCCGACCGTTTCTCTATCTGTTATTCTCCAAGTACAAACAATTCGCCGCCGCCAGGATCATCGTCAATGCCACTGCAACATTGCTGCTAGAAGGGTATTTTACTTTGTCAACTATTTAAAAAGATTTGTTCATTTGAGCCTTTTTACAAACTAAAATCACTTAGCCGTTTCATGCGATCAGTTTTAGCTTTAAAATGAATAAGATTGAGAGACTTTCAAGTTAGAAAATGATTGATCAATTTGACTACCTAAAATTCCAAATCCTAAATTCTCTTGAAGACGGTAAGTTCAACCAACCTTATCCTCTCTTCCTGGTGTAAGAGTACTTAGGCCAAATCTGTCAGTTTCCACACTGTCAGAAATCAAACTATGACCTCGTTATAACTCAATTTGCTTGAAATTTCCTTTAATGTTCGGTATTTGTATTATCCATCTGTGTTAAAACTCAAAACTTATTGGTTTTACTTGTTAATTGTTTCAAGTAAATTTTAAAATCATAAAAACCAAAATAGAACGTATTTAAAACGCGTTAAATATTGTTATGAGAGGATATAGCGATCTGCATTTATTTTAGAAACTGGTCTAGTGTTAACTGTAGTGATTTATTTATACGCCATTAATTTCGTTAAATTCGCTACACCAAACTTTGTTAAAGGAGAAAGAGTATAAAACCATTTAAAAATTTAGTACTATATTTCAGAATTACTACATATATTAGAGAATTTAAGTTTACGCAATAGTCGGCCGCTTCGAAGAAATGAAAACATCGTTTACATACTACAAAGTATGAGCACACCACATCACGTATCGCGTAACAAGCTTCGCTAAAGTTGCCTGCAAAATTTAGTCTGTTTTCGCATCTGGCTATTTTAAGCAAGTTTGCCATCAGGCTGCGCATGTTACTATGTCGTATGTTAAAATGTCATAATTTCGAAAGTTTCAGTCTAAAGATGAAATTGTTCTTGAGATATCCTGCGAACAGATTGACAGATAAATAGGGAAATAACATTTGTAAACCCCTCGAGGGCTCTTGACTCTTCGTAAGCAGTAAAGCTAGTAATGATGAAAAATTTAATCAGGATTTAATCACTTTGTGAAATTTTTGATAAAAATGGCAACCAACCTAACAATAACACTCAACACAAATGAATGGAAGTTCACACACTACATTTCAAACAGGGCAGGAATCATAAAACCAAGTACTATTGCAAATTCATTATTGTTCAGAATTATCACAGTCATGAATATCGAAGGAGGAAATTTGGATTATTTTTCATTTTACTATGATTCGGTATAGCTTCGTAATTTTTAGTTCAGACATTTCGACGACGATCGATGAGTCAAAGATGTTTTATTAGTTTACTTTGTCATTTCCAGATTCCTTTTTTGGAAAACATTTAAAAAGGAGCGTTTATCATAACAATCTCCTGGTCATACACTACATAAGACGCAATATACAAAACAAAGCGGCATAAACGACTGCAAATGTGCTAACAGAGTATTATATAAAGCTATTAAAGCCACAACGCTGGCCCAACTGCATAGTGGAATACATACACTAGATACACCTTTATTGCAGAAGAAATGTAAATTACAATAACAATCACATCAAACAAAATCTACGCCTTCTGCAAATTTAAAGGTTAATCTCTTTCTATATGTGTGGATATCAAAGTGATGGTGGTAACAACAGCTTTGTAAGATGACGCGATGCTCCTCTAGGTTCCGAGAACCGAGGAATCGTTCACCGCACGACTCGATGGTGACATCACTTGTCACCGCGCGGTCACAACCCATAATCCGCGAACAAAGCCGCTCTGAAAGTGAAAGACGAGTGACTTTCACTGCATTGTAATTCGGAGAGCGTTTCCGCCTGGCGTGTGAATGGAAGTGAGTAGAACAGGGTCAAGGGCCGTGTCTACTCGTGACGTCATACACGCGGGGGTGGCCACTGGAAGGTTAACACGATACTTTATTATCGTTTCATGGAGGTAAATCCAATAAACTATGATCATCCCTGCATTATTTTTTATTCTTAAAACAGTGATAGTCAATACATAACAAGTTATTAATTAACCAAGTCAAGCTTAATATTACTGAAAAGGTGTAATTCTTTAGTACGTTTGAAGTCATAAAACATGACTGCAGTTGAATGAGAGGCAAGTTTCCGATGAATTGCTGTATATTATTTGGGGAAAAGGTTCACCCTTGGAAAGCGTACTTCCAGAACGTAATTAAATAACTGAAATGCAGCTGTTGGACAAATGAAAACACTAACAAGGTTCATAAATTAGACACTGAAAATGATGCTGCAATTTTGAAAATCGAAACTGCACCTAAAATTATAGCCCATAGGCTAATAGTTAACATGGAAACATAATTCAAATTTTGCCGCCTATATTCTGACAAATTTGAGCTCATAGTGATTGATAAATAAAATATTAACACGCTTTGATTGGTTGCGGAATAAAAGATACTACCATATTGTGTGTAACATAACATATTTTAAAATGGTAGGAATAATGATAAAAATTGTTTTCATTTTAAAACGCAATTGTTTTTAGCACTTACTTAATAAAAAAAAGATGTATGTATGAATGTAACTTTCGTTGTTCTTGAAATTAATAACAGTTACAATATATTTGTTTGATTTAATTAAGTTTCTAAAAATTATAAAATTTGGAAACTTGTTCCCTTCAAGTATTTAAGATTATTCATGATCTCCGACTTCCTGATGGAACCGTCCCTTCGTTCCGCTCCTCCACGAGAAGTGCCTCTGTTTACGTCACTGAACAGTTTCTAATAAAAACACTTATTTAAGGGTCGATCTGTCGTACATGGACATGTATGCATTACATAAATAAAGACAGACATTAAACATTTATTTGAAAAAAGCACGCGATTTTACGACTGATCAGTCGCTACCAAGGTAGGCAGTCGCGTGCCTTCCCTGGTCGAGTGTCCAGGAACCTACACACAATCACATGCTTGGCGAGGGAGTGGCGTGGCCTTCAGAGAGCTAGTGTCCCTGTCAACATTATTGAACAGTGTTATATTACCACACTACGGCCGACCGATCGTATATGTATTATCATTGGTTGGTGTGGCGGTACCTTCCCTTTTGTACATAAATATGGAATAGTTTATACGGACAATAAATCAGTATGGACAGTGCAATTCTCTTTTATTAGCTGTACTGAGTAAAACAGTTAGAAATAGAATATAGGATGGAGTTTTTGTACATTGTCAAGAAGTTTTAAGTGTCTGAAATAACAAAGCAATCTAATCCTGAACGTGTCATCGATGAAAACATATGCTTCTTATAGAATATCTTTTATATTTATAACATTTTGCAATACGTTTAGTAACTGATCACATTTTTAACGTTACTCTCCCGATCTATACAATACTAGTTGTTTCTACATAAGGTAGTGAACTCAGGAGCTTTAGGACAGTATACAACATATTAGAAATGTTCTTAGTCATTTCTAATATGTTGTATGCAAAATGGCATACATTACCACTTGCAACACAAGGCTTAGGCATTAATATACATAATAAATAGTAAGGGCTCCAAGATGGAACCCTAAGGTACGCCTGAACAACAAGGCTATCCTCAAAGGTATAATATTTCAGACGATCACCATCTTAAAAATTAATTTTAACCATTTTCTTTCGTTCTGGTAAGGACGAATACCAATAATAACCATAACAACCATACCAATACACCAATAATATAATAATACCAATACACCTATTTTCTCCAGTTTATTAGAGGCATCTCGTGGTTCATCATTCAAAAACCTGATGGATCTACATTATACATATTTTGCATTTGCAATATTATCGGCAACATTACCTATGCGGTCACATTGTGCGGATATTTTTACTTAGGTTTTAAGAGCAGTAAGATTTAAAATTCAGAAGTAAAATTAGTTTCTCTGGAGGCCGAAGAATTATCAAGAAACAGTAATTGATTCATCCTTATCGAGCTATAAATAATCTTAGTAACCTGTTTTTGACGTTTCACAAAAAATGTTATTATTACTGCTCTCGATTAATTCATACTATGATTTGATAGAAATCTGGAGACCACATGACAAAAGCACATATTTTAGGAACGCAATAGGAATCGAAGAAATCTATAGGAATACTATCGATGATAGTAAACATATTTCGATTCAAACAACTTTTCTTGTTACTGAAACCACACAGCGACCGATAATCCACACAATTTTAACGCTAGGGCAGAAATGGACTTCAAATTCCTTCCTATCAACTTCCCGGCAGAC
This sequence comes from Homalodisca vitripennis, assembly GCF_021130785.1. Taxonomy (NCBI): domain Eukaryota; kingdom Metazoa; phylum Arthropoda; class Insecta; order Hemiptera; family Cicadellidae; genus Homalodisca; species Homalodisca vitripennis. Next base: position 61,332,389 of record NC_060209.1, on the reverse strand, counting down.
AGTCCTCGACCACTGCATGCTGATTTCAGGTAAAATACTATGAGGAACGTGCGTCTGTATTCTACGCACAGGCATGAGCGTTCCAGTTTCAAATAATGTGCTTTCTTCTTGCGAAAAATACGTAGCCAACATCCATATCTGCGGAATACGCAGTATAAACCAACGGTACGGAAGGGACTTTACTGTCATAACATGTTCTGGGAAAGATATTAACCTACATTATCACCACTCTAATTCTTGACTGTAAATTAGGCGTGCTCTACGCTGTAGATCATATTGTTACTGGATTCACTGATTGGTTTTTAGACTTTTATTTATTGATTATATTACTAATCAAACCGAACATGTTGATTTGATTCTGATTTTGAAAAGGGTTGGACATGATTTGAGATTTGCTTTCAAAGTAAGATTTTAATACTAGTGTCATTTCATCTAACCAAACGATATAGTCATCGCAGCACTTTTCACATTTGATTATCAAAGCTCTAAGTAACTTTCTAAAATTAATTTACAGTTATCATAAAAGAAACTAACGGAAGTGCCGTACAGACCGGATATGCCTTACAGAAGTTGTTAGGATGTACGTGTGAAAGTTTATAAGACTCATTGACTGCAATTAAATGTCACGGGAGGTTATGTTTACCTTTGTGTTATACTACCAGATTTATACAACACAGTTTTACATCATACTGGAGTCAAGGATTGTTGTTTTATAAACTTGCTCATTGTATGTGCGACTTTTATAAGATCAATTAACCATTGTGAAAAAGATTAATCATTATGAAGAATAAAAATATGTCTTACTTGTATTGGCTCATCATCGGTAGGGATGATCATAATTAAACTATCTTATATCATAAAGAGCTTCTTTATAGTACAAAATCTTACCTTTATATATATATAAATTGTACATGTTATCATGAAGCAAGATCAAATAATTTACATGGATATTTTATACAAATGAATTTGAAATGGAGTTAAAATTTTACTATCATCCAAAGTTTATAAATATGCCATGTTCAATAAATTTTAAACAAATTAAAATTTATATTTACTTGTTCATAAGGTATTTAGGTTGTTCGTTTATACACATGTTTTATTCTTACTGCACGATTCTTCATTTCACTTCGAATTAGTTTAAATAATAAAATGAGTCTCATTAGCCAATATTTTTACCTTTTTTTGCTCTTTGGGTTATTCAATACAGTTCTTTTTCTCTTTTGAATCAAGATTTTGGTGAAGTATTTGGTGATATGTGTATCTTCAATCAGTCCTATCTATTATTTTATTAAGGCTATTAAATTTTCTTTGACCGAATATAATAGATATAAACTAAAATATACTGGTTTAATGTAGGCTATATTTAAATATCAAATGTTTCGACTTATCATATTTAAAAGCTAGCTGCACTGTTCCATCTTTATTTTAGCCCCGTTTTGGTATTGTATTGGTCATTTAAAAACACCAAACTGTTTTGTACTTTACCATTTTAAGCATTCAAAAAGTTTATAATCTGCAAGAAGAACCCAAAAGTGGTTAAATGTATTTTAGTCATATTTTAAAAATAAAACATATTCAAAAATTCTATAACCCAAAATAAGGATGTAAAATTCTTCGATGTTTTAATTGTCATTTTTGGGTAAACCCTAACTCGTAATACTGCAACTGGGTCTTGAATATCTAGTGTCTATTTTGTAATTGTTATACATGTAAGTGTAACACATTTAAATCCCGTATGTGGATGTCCCGTACTCTTTCATAAGAAATGCCTTATACTCTTTCAAAAGACAATTAGGCTGAACACATTTACTGAATAGAACAAACTTTAAACAATGTGTAACAAAATTGAAACTGTATTGTAATTTGTATGGACATTATCCACTATGAGTTCTGCAAAAACAAAAATACGACGTTTTAAAACATATCTTCCCTCTTGTCCTGTCTTGTGGACACCTAAAATATAAGGTTACAAATACATTAACAAGTCAGTAAAAGAAATTGTGTGCCATCTCCATTACCTGAGGTTAAATGTCACGAAAATATTAAACCGAAACATAAACAAATACCACCAGAGCGCAGCACAAGGTCAAACGAACATGCGCACACACGAGGTACACTTTTATACTGCGAAGGTCGACCTTGACGTGTTCGATGTCACGGTTCTTGATCTGTAAACTTTAATGTTTTATTTATCTTGTATTTTAAAATTCCGCACCTGAAGAAAACAGGACATACCAACAATGGAAAGGTCATGTTTTTTAACACCTAACGATGACAATCATAACTAGGCATTACAAGGAACCTTATCAAAGCATCCGTCGACAACAATATCCTTTATATAAGTTTCCGTATTTAAGTAATAATTGAAATGATTTACTTTTTCTACATTTAAATAGTAAATATATAAGTAACTTGCTTTTAAAAGTGAAGAGTGCTTATTTAAGCCTTCATTGAAGATAGGTTATAAGCCAGCTGTATTGTTGGTGTCTGTCTTCATTTTAGCTCCATAAGAACAAATTTAAACATCAAGCACTGCTAAGTTCGTATTTGTATTCGGGAAATTGTGCAGAGTGAGTCATTTAAAAGACACGATTTTTTTAATTTTTCATATTATAAGTTGATTTTTGAAAAAAAAAACTCTCATAAAAAATTTTTAATATTTCATCGTTTGCATATTACAAAGTATGCACTTTACAAGAAAAAATACAACATGTTTAGATTCGTATTAAGCACACCTTTAAAATAAGACATATGTCATAACACTACGACTATAAATAAGGTCATACAATAGTTTACTACAGCCCGCCCTAAGGTGGTCCGATAGGTTTTCATTGGATTAATTTGTGTGTGTGTGTGTGTGTGTGTGTTGTGTGTGTGTGTGTGTGTGTGTGTGTGTGTGTGTGTGTGTGTGTGTGTGTGTGTGTGTGTGTGTGTGTGTGTGTGTGTGTGTAAATGAATATACATAAATTAATATACATAATAGCCTGGAAACTGTAATAACCAGGTTCAAATAAAACCCTGAAGATTACATGGAATCTCAAGGAATGATTTTTTTAGTTATTTAGTGCTTATTGAAATAACATTTGTTATTAAATATAATACAATTAAATTTATATGTTTTACAAGTAGGCATATTTCCTTGTAACATAAAGAGTTCATCTTACTTAACCTTCTGAAATAGTAAGCATTCATGAGATAAGTGATGGTCATCAATAGATTTCTCTATCTACGGAAACAGTTCCAAATCATTGATATGGGAGAGCCAATCGTTTTGCGGTCTAAGACGTCGGACTTAGAATGTGACTTTTGTATGTACTGCGTCGACTCTCCTCCTAGCTCTGTTTGATGAGATCCTTGCACAGGTCAGGATCTTGTGTCTCTTGAGGATAGGCAGAATACGATCTACATCTCCTTTTATTAAAGATATAAGTTTCAAAAGATTTTAACGGGTGGTTTGTGAACCTGGTGTCGTTACGAAGAAACGCCTTGAATCATGAAAGGCCAAATTAATACCATTGTATACAAGCATTCGTAGTAGTTCTTGGTTGGACAGTCCCTAGGATATATTTAATTTCTAATGAGTCAATAATAATAATAATAATATTTTTACTGCGGTAACAATTATAAAATTGCATACAAACGTCATAAATAAATATTTAAATAGTAAAAAGGTAGGCCTAAACTTCATTCACTCACGCACACAGTCACATCGTTCTCTCATTCACTCTCATCTTCATTCTCACCAGACAATCCTGCCACTGCCACACCAGAACCAGAGAATTGATGGTGTTAGTTTTGAATTTCGTCCCAGCGGCTCTCCATAAACTCGTCAAGTAAAACACCCCCGACAGCAAAAGATGTCTTAGTCGAGTTTTAAATTTTTTTGGTCATTCAATTGTTTGATCTCTTCAGGGAGCTTATTGATTAGCTTGACACCAACCTCAGACGGCAAACGTTCGAATGCTGCAGTTCTGTGTTGTTGAACGCGGAAGTTGTCCCTGCCTCTAGTCCCGTACTGGTGAACGTCCCTGCCTTGAACCAAGTTACACTTAGAACGGCAGTACAGGACAACCTCCAGGATATAGAGACAGGGCAAAGTCAGCAATCCAAGCTCCCTGAAGGTGTTTTTGCATGAATCTCTGAAGTTCAATTTTGAAATGATTCGGACAGCTTTCTTTTGACTTCTAAATACACGTTCGAATTTGTATTTAGAACAGCTGCCCCACAGTCTCAAACCGTATGTCAGATGTGGATATACCAAGCCAAAGTAGGCCGTTCTTAGTATATCCAAAGAGCAGAATTTTGCAAGGTTCCGTAAGGCATAAATGCCTGAGGAAACCTTTAAACAAATGCCGTCAATGTGATCGTCCCAAGTCAGCCCTCGATCTAGGTGCATTCCGAGGAACTTGGTGGAATCAGTTTCTTCTATTAGAACATCATCCGCCATCACGGCAGCGAAGTTGTCAGGTTCTTGCTGCCGGAGAAATAAATTGACGACGCTTGATTTGGAACTGTTGGCCCTCAGATTTAGTGTTGAAAAATACTGAATACATGAATTCAGTTCTAAAAATGAGTTGATTTCTAATTCATCTTTTGTTTTTGCTCTGATGCAGAGAGTTGTATCGTCAGCATACTGAACCATCCTCCCCGTAAGGATCGATGAGTTCAATCTGTTGACGTAAACAAGGAAAAGGACAGGTCCAAGGATAGATCCCTGTGGGACACCATAAGTCATTTTAACCTTTCCTGACAGGGTATTCGCAATCTGCACACACTGGCTTTTATCCCTGAGGTAAGACGAGATCCATTTGTGCGGCAGACCTCGAACACCACATGTCGTCAACTGGTACAACAGTGTTTCGTGATGTACACAGTCGAATGCTTTAGAGAGGTCTAGAAATATGCTTAACACATGTTCTCTTCTCTCCAGGCCATCGACAACTGTATCGATTAGGTCTGTGACCGCATCGATTGTTGATTTGTTTTTTCTGAAACCAAATTGTTCGGAACAGAGGATTTCAAAACGATCAAGAAAATTTTCAAATCTGACAAGAAAAATCTTTTCAAAAACTTTGCTCATAACTGGGAGGATTGAAATTGGACGATAGTTGCTTGCAAGGCAAGGATCGTCTTTTTTGAAAATGGGTGTGACTTTCGCAGATTTCAAAAGGGAGGGGAAAATGCCTTGTCAACCTTGTCAAATGAGTCACTTAAGGACAGTGAGGGAAGAGCTATAGTCTGAGATCATTAATCGCTGACATTATCTCAGGTGACTAAAGATATGTATGTTTTTGTGTAGTTACTCCTCTACGGTTTAAGTAATTTCTAACACTATTAAAAATTAATCATTGACTAAAACTTGCAATAATTATTGTGATTTTCTCTGAATACCTTTTTTTGATAGTGGTGAAGAAAAATGTTTGATCAGTGCAAACCTGTATTTGTTTACGATACTAATAATATAGTAACTCTAGGTATTTTGAGTATTCCAATTAATTCTTAACTAAAATTATAAAAACCAGTTCCATTTGCATTTTTAAAGCAAGAATGGTACCCGAGAGCTTAAAATATTTATAACTTTTCTCTCTCAAAAACATTAAACTATGACACTTTTCACACACAAAAAAAACAATTTCATAAGGTGCAATTTTGTCTAGAAAACCATATCCCCTTATGCGGATTTTGCCAGTTAACAAACTCATACACAATTACTTAAAAAGACAGTGGATACGTTTCAAAGATGAACCAGTATACCAACAAGAAACCACCGAACATGTTGCCAAGATCAGGTAAAGGTCAGGCTGTCTCAACTCTTGCTCATGACATTGACACCCAAATTTCCTGCGCGCACCTTGTTTAAAGCTTGTAATGAAGAATGTGGTTCCAGACGGATCGCCATTCTAGATGTTCACGCCCTTCACCGGTCGATTTTCTCCTTCCGGTGCCAGAATTTCTCTGAGAGCCGGTAAAAGACGCGGACGTCCGAACTTGCACTTTCTACCGGTGAATCGTGACCTGTCTCTGGGCGCGATGACCTCTTGACCTTCACTGGCTCCTGTCCCGTCGGTCGTGAGGGCTGTCAATATTAAGTGTCAGTCCTCTCAAACCTCCCATCGTCTTTCGTAAAATGTTCGATTTCATATACGCCACACCATTTATTGCATTTTATATATTTCTTGTATGTAAGTACGTTGTACAATCACAAATATCTGATTCTTCTGGAATGATGTAACCACCAGTGGGTGGTGGAATAATAGTGGACATTAACTATCGTCACAGTTTCTCTTCAAATTCTTTTCCAGAATTTCTTACTGTGTGATTGTATCTTTTACATCGACACAAGACACTGCCTTGCTGATTTCGTACTTCTTGATAATGTTAACGATCTCATTAATTAGTCATTACTGTGAATGCGCCAAGATTGTTAGAAAGTCTATGAGAAAGATAAGCACAATGGTGAATAACTAATTAACTCATATTGGTTTAATACTTCACTTGGAATTTCTATCGCGGATACATTTGACATTGTAAGTTTTACAATATCAATAAAACAATTGCATTAGACAATCGTCTTTCTTTATTGTTGTATTTTAATTCATGGAAATTGTCTTGTTCTTTTCTTTCAATATAAATCAATCAGTTTATTCGACAAATTATTTTTTCCCCTAAAAGCAGTACAATCACATTTATTTTGCAAATAGTAATTGGAGGGCAAATTCCAATCTCTGTGCTTGCTTGATCTTCCAATCATTGCAGATTTGTTGACAATTTTTGTGTTTTAATGTCTTCTTAAACATGGAGAATAACAAAGAAGGAGGAGGAGCTCTTCTTATTGGAAACATCATAGAAATTATTGGGAAATTGCAACTTTCTTTTATAAAATAATAGAAAATGGTGAATAACATTTAATATAGTTGGGCCATACCTTTAGTTGCAGTTAAACCAAAAGTATGTAGAATTGTTCGTTCAAAAATTGTTTAACTTTATAAAACTCTACTCTTTATGTTTATAAATCATAGGCTCCAAGTAATAATAAAAGGATTTTTAATTTTGACACTAACTTGTTATAACGAACTCAATTGTATGCATCAATTTATTTACTACCTCGATATTAAATTCATTGATGTCATTGATAGCATGTATTCCAAAGTATATAATACTCCTCTATATTACTCAGTACGGAGCCTAATTCTCTGGCTATTTTCCTGCATCTTTGCAGCCCTATTCTATCTTAGTTATTCTCATGTTTCATTTGTAAACTTGTGCTGTGCTTAAGATCAAAATCTATTGGAGTTAAAAAAAATAAAAATGTCGCTCTAGTTTTATCACATTCAGTGAAATAACTTTGTATCATCATTTTTGGAAATAATCATAATCTATGCATAGGTCAACATTAATAAATTTTAAAAATCCAATAATCATGTAATAACTTGTTTTTATGTAAGCAATTGAAACACGGCCTACTTATACCCTCACAATGGCTCTACGTGACTTACTCACTAAAACACAAAACCATTAAATCACCATTGTAAGCTTTTAGAAAAGAATAAATTATACGATTTCGTTTCCCAGGCGTGATTATTCCCGACTGGCGTTGTGAGCCGTGAGTATTTCGCAACCACTTCCACCGCTGATAAAGCCCTACCGTTTCGCCACACCTGGGAGTTTTATTGTGGCTGCTGAACCATCGGGATGTGACTTGCATAAACATACATATGACGTACAGAGAAAGCTAGTGATGTTTTGTTTACTTAACTGTAATAATATTACTGCACGAGCACGCCTGCGGTTACATAACCTGGGCAACGGCTTTCCCGCCACGGAGCTGCCCGCGATGTATCATGGCCTGTCAGTACAAGTGATCATTGAGATAAATGGCTTCTAGTCCTTTCCTAACCTCGAAACAGTAGGCCTGTTCGTGTCAAGCCATCCGAAGAAGATTTGTTGGCTGTTTTACGATCTGTAATGAATCATCTTGTCCGCCGTTTCACACCTGAAGATGTGAGTCACTTTACTGTATTAGGTGATGCAAATAATTTTTGATTGATGAAATACAGAGTGTTCAGTAAAAGTGTTCCAATACTTTGAATTTTGTTCTACACATAAAAGTGAGCAAACAAGTTTATATGAAGATATGTCCTAAAACCTTAAGTTTTCCGTCTGTATGTTTTTAATAAGAAAATTATATCTTTTGAACCAGTAAAGAGAAATTTATGAAACTTGAGAATTTTATTAACCTTTGGGAGACTTTTTTGAAAATAAAATATTAACACCATTTTTTACCAATTTCAAAATGGCAGACTTTTTTCGGTTTTGAGTTATTTTCATGACATAATTTAAACGCCCGCCTTTAGGGCATTTTGTAATAAGCCCAAATAAAAACAGCTGAAGGTAAAATATGAAATGTTTACAATATTTTCAATATAACTTCAGGCAGTGATGTATTTATTTAATTTATGATGGAGACCATATCGTTTTGACTCAACATACTTTAGGAAAATATAAGATGTTAAATACTTTTGTAAGGAAATTAAATGTTATTAGTAAAATAACATGGTACAATCCCAGTCACATTTCATGAAATACTGTAAAAAGTCATATCCTCAGCAACTTTTTTTAGGACTTGACCTTATAGTAAGATGTCCCGAAAAGTTGCTCTAATTTTCTAAAACTGCTTGCTGAATAATAAACATATTTTTCCAAAATGTTCTGTATAAACTAAAAACAATATTCCAACCAAAGCCGATTCTACCAACTTAACTTGATTATCTGATATGGACTTTTACATATGTTATTTAATGTTTTAAGTTGGGTGTAGCCAATCACTCAGCAAAGGCGTTCTAGGACCTGTACTCTAAATTATTTTTTTTTTTATTATCATTATAATTTGGCATTGATTTTTTACTGTTTATTGATTTGTTTCTTTTTGGTATTTAATTGTTGCATAATCTATTACTTTCTGCAGATTAGAATCAAAACATCTTCCCATATAATTCGCAGGGATTCTTTTATATGGTCTTGAAGCATTACTGTGAGTTGTTTACTATAAAAATTATTAAAATTTGGGGTTGAAGAAAATGTCATGTAGTGTCATAAAATCTGATAAAACCACAGCTTTGTCGAATTAAGACAACTGTAATATTGTGAGAAGTGGAGGTCAGAGGGCGAGTTGAGGTTAATTACGGATTTACAGCGTTCTCGTAACTCTATACGGTCCACATAATATTAAACAGTTATTCCTTTATAACTTACTCTTTCCACTTGTTCAACAGCACACATCTCATTCTCAACAATTGAGAGTTTTCTTTATTACTAACGTTTTATGCTAAGTATAATATATTAATCGAAATCGAATGCGATGTAAATGAAATCGTTAGAAAAGTTCCAAATTTTATGACAGAAGATATTTAAAAAACTATGGTTGCAAAAATAATTAAACATAAAAATGTGAGAACTCCGGGTTATAGTTTACTAGTCGTAATTAATCACAGTTTTATTGCCTCATTCCTATTTTTGGCGGATTATTACTATTTTTCAATTTTAATTCAAATTTAAAACAACCGTGTAGCAGCGTTTATTGAAAATTGCTATTTCACTTATACTTTATTAGTCCTTAAGCTTATCACACGAGGAGGTAAACATTTTTATTTAACTCTATCTCTGTTTGTCTGTCTGTTTACACGATACCTCGATACGAACTGAACCATAGAATTGACATTCTGCATATCGCGTCACTTCACTTCTACATAGGTAACAACGAATTTGATGATGGAGCATGACACTCCATAGGATTTTGTTCGGCGTTAGTGATCATTTTTACATTGCTATTATGGGTAAACATTATGGAAACGAGAAAATCACATAATAATAAGTTTATAAACTGAGTACAATCATATGGTATTTTAAAATGTGACTTATTAACACATGTAGCTACAGACTTTTTAATGCACCTTCAGCGAAGCCTGTTACGCAATGTATGGGGTAGAGTACATTGTTACATATGTTAATTGTGCACACGTAAATTGTGCAAAACCGTACGTAATGATCAGAATATTAACAACTACTTAGTAGTTCACCAAGGTGCTCCATCCTTCTCATAGTTTCTCACATTGTCTGGAAGCATTCTAAGGCGAGGAATACCGAAAGGGGAAAAGAAACGAAAGCAATTTCCGAAGGCCGACCCATCAGCACAACAGTTCCCATTCACCGTGAGGCGGTGACCTACATGCCGGGCCTTGGCGTGATTGGTTGGGACTAAACCCCGGCTAATGAGACAGCTACCAGTACCTACGGTAACTGTTATGTCTCTGTTACTGTTATTATGTGTCAGGTCTTCATCTCTGCCACGCTCTCGAGGTCGTGTCACTCTTAACAGGTGTCGAGACGTTTCTCAGTTTGTCTACTATGTACTAATCACCTGTCCTGACACACTGTTAGTACTAACTTTGCACGTACAATATTCACAGTTTTGCAATGTTTGTACATTCCGTTGTAGAGTCATCTTTATTTTTGCCTAAATAGCAATTATACTTAATGATTACGCTTCGTCAAATTTGTGTTTACCATAAAGCATGAACTACTTGACAAATACAATGTCAAAGCTATATTTAGACCTGGCATAATATGGAGACATTAGACCTTGGAATAAATTTTAATCTGTTCTCAAATTTTGATTTTTGAAAGAAATAATTATTTTTTGTCCTTTAGAGTTTAAACGTTTATTTTGAAAACTATCTATTTTACAAATTACACACCTTGAATTCTAAATGGATCCTCAACAAGTGTTTGTAGATTTAAGCCATATATGGCTAGACTCCTGGACTAGCCATTGGACCACTTGGCCCATGTCCCTGAAACATTTTGGGTTCTGAGCATAGATCAATTATTAAGCAATATTACTTGTATTAGTGTCCAGCATACAAGGCTGAATATTTGTGGCTTCTGTTTGAATCGTATTTGCATAGCCTAGTATCTGCCAAATTTATTTGTAATATTACTTTTAAATTGATAAAGAGCTTTTGGTATTGCATTGAGTAAGACCTAATCAATCATCTAATGAAAATCAACATTAATTATATATTTAATGCAAGACAACTCCCGTAACGCTACAATGAAAAATAAGACGTAAAAGTGCATGTGGTTTAAGATTGTTCTTATGGGAAGAAACTCAAGGTATTTTTCACTATATCCGAATTAACAATCCTAGTTTAACATTTGCTCCATACAATATTCATGCAAATTAAAGTGAATACACGCATGCATCCTTAAGTTAGTTACATAAACATGTTTTTCCCTGAAGCTATACCCTTTTGGCTCCAAATGACCGTAAGACCTATCCTCGGTTAACATTAATTACCTTTGGAAACCTTTGGAGAATCTCCAATAAAGATTTAGGAAAATTCTATATAAAACCATTACATATGGAACAAAATTTACCTAATATGTTTTTTCACATAGTGGACACCAGAACTGCACAGGTTTTAACAACTCATCAAACTATCCTTGCGTGAATTGGGTGAACTCAAAATAGAGTGAATGTTTTTACATTCCTATAATTCTATTCCTCACGTTTTCAATTCCTTTCCCAATTTCTCTCTAATGGTGTACTTAGCAAAGTAACGAAGTTTGTAACTCAAGTTCTGTGACTGTATTGTATTTGCAGATGGCGGTGTTGCTGTTCCTAGTGGGGTTGACGGTTCTGCTTCCCCCAGCCCAAAGCACGCCGCCGCCCCTGCCCTTACCGTCGTCACCTTACCACTGCCTAGAGTACGGCAATTGCCGGCAACATTACAACTTCGTCCCGGCGCCCCCTGGGAAGACACCACCCTGTGCCTCTCATGGCTCAACCTTCTGTGAGAACACCGACCGATATCCCATGTTAGTACTTAGTTTATGGTATAATGTTTATCTGTTGCTGTTTAATAGTAGAGCTACAAATACTTCAATCTGAATGAAAGCAGAATCAAAGATAACGTATGCTTCAAAAGCTTCTGAACCAATCGAATATTCTTCAATAGTGACGTTGCTCTATCATTTAGGTTTACTGAGAAATGTCCATGTTTTTAATTAATAATTACTTAACTAGTAAGAACAACAATCAAGAGGTCTTTTGTGAAGGCGAGGAGACATTGTAGAACAACTGTATTAGTTTGTGATATTTGTCATTGGGGTGACCTTGGCAGGATTGATTCAAAGACGTCGCGCGCCGCCGTCTTGTCACGTGTCACCATTTCATTTGTTATTATCTCTTCAAACGGTAGCGGCTAGTGTGTGACAAGTCTACAGTCGTGTACGACTCTAAATCAGTCATTGCGGTCTAACTGGTTTTGTCTAGCTCTGAATATCCAACTTCAGATAATACCATCCTTTATTTGTTTAATGATTTAAATAAATGACTACTGCATTCTAATTTGAAATGGTAATGCACTACACGAAAGAATCTACGAAATTATCAGATAAGTACGTAAATATATAAACAATAAACCCATATAAGACAATAAAAAAGGACCCGACAGAGCTTAATTTCTTTATTGATCTGATTCACACACACGCGCGCGCGCGCGCACACAGGCACACACACACACACACCAACTACGGTAACCAACATGGAACAGAACGTCTATATGTCAATGGTCAACATGATCTCTAAATCAATAGCGTTCTTTCTTGGACTAAGACTACCAAATTTCAAGTCTCCAACGTCTATTTTTCAAGAGTAATCATCACACATACAAGTAGACGGACAACGTTAAGATTTTAAAAGAGCCCTGCCAGGTATTTAATGACAGTCCTTCTACAGTTCGTTTAACAGTGTTAAATCGGTTTTGCGAAAAAAGTAAAACAGTAAAGTAAAGTCTTATTACTTACGAGCTGTTTGATTATTACCGTTTATTCTTTTGAGGCACCCGACATATGAAATATGTCTCTATAACGAATATGGAGTGTAAGATGTAATAAAGGTTCGATTCGTAGTGATAAATTGATCATTTTTACATGATTTTTCTCTTTGGAAAAGATACAGCAAGAAATAAATCCAGTGTACCTTCACAAAGTAAGTGAACAATGCTATTAGCATTCAGTCACATGCCCAGAGGCACCGCGATCTCGGCAGACGTCCAACCTGTGGCTGCCTACGTGATCTACTTATCAGACGCTCTTCTCTACTCACTCACTTCCTGTTTATGTAAAGCTGACCGTCTGGATACATTGGGCAATTCCAAATTGAAAAGGCTGCCTTAACTTTTACCGCTTTCTCTGCATTCAAAACATATCTTTTGTTCAGACTTGATTAGGTATTAAAAGATGGAGTAGAATATGTAGTTTACTCACTCTAACCATATATTGTTTAACATTTTTTTCTTGGAATCTGGTTTAAACAATAGTACAATACATGAAATATGTATCTATCAAAAACTATGTCAATCAGTTTTTTCTTTTGATTCTATGTGCACTATAATATTCTTTCCTACTATTACAATTTGTTTTAAACAGTATTAACTTCATTTAAATGCTTAATATCGTGTTTGCCAAGGCTCATTAACACTATGCTAGTTTGTTACCTGATAGTCCTAGCAATAGTCCTAGGGCTACCTAGTAGTTGATAGTCCATACAGACCTAGTTAAATTATATGCCAGTCCTCTGAAGCCAACATTGAGAGTCTCGTCTATAATAATGTTATTTGACATTTTAGATTGTAACAATGAAATCTTTCGTTTTCTGTTGTGATTAATCATAAACCCCTTTTTTATAGCAAGTAATATTCCTAAAGCATTGGTACTGCTTAAAAATTTTTAAGAATTTAACTATACATTCCGAATTCCACTTCATCTTCTCGTTTTTTTCAAACGTTACTAAACATTTATTTACTGAAAATAAAACTACTGTACTTCACAAGAAAGTTAAGTAGCAACTAGCACGTTCCTACTGAAGTTCTTATAGAGTTCAGCACTAGTTGATAACGTTATCTATTCTCCTAATCTCCTGTTTGGTAGAAACACGTGGCCTATTAAAATCAAACATGTCAAAATGCGTTAGTAAATACCAGCGCTTTTTAAAACTAACCTAGACGCCCGTTCACGACGACGCTAGTTTACTAGCTTTAGTTGATAATCATCATGTTAATGGGCTTTTATGCTATTAGACCAGACGAGTATTGCGGTTGTTTTAGGTTTTCTAAACCAACATTTAATCGACAGTTCTTACTCCTCCTCCAAGACATTTTATATGCAATCAGTAGACTGTCTTATGTCTTAAGTAAGGAGCTAAGTTAAAAAACATATGTAATTTTATTTATTCATTTCAGTGGTAACCCATTGACAAAATAAGCTTAAAATACAATATTTACATGATTAAACTATAATATAAACATTAGTATTGGCACTATTTATAACTTAACAACGCAATATAGTCCAAATCTAAGTAAGACAAACAGCCCAAGATATAGTTAAGCTATAGTGCTAAATAACTGTAAAGCTAAGTAAAAAATAAACATAAAAAACAGTATTAATAACAATTTATAGTAAAAAAATAAACAAACAACGAGCATTAATTATGTACTACAACAATTCAACAACATGTAATATAATTTTCAAAATATCAATAACCGTAGTAATCCTAAGAAATACAACAATAATAAATCTCAATGAAAACAACAATTTAACAACAATTATCCAATGCAAGAATAAAGGGAGAAAAATAAATAATACATGCAACTAAGTTAGTTAAAATATGCTTTACGAGTTAAATAACGTTTACCGAGTGATTAATTTAATACGATAATAAATCTCCGTGTTTTAGACTTACAAGTGTGGAAGAATAGTGTACAAATTCTACCTTCTGCACCCAATCAGGACGTTACCAGCGTTACCGGGCGTTGTAGTCACTAAGCATATTAATATTATTGAACAGGTTTCATTTTCAGATTCACAATCAATTGATTTATATATATAATAATAATAGTTTAATAACATAATTCATTTTTTAAAGTGATTATTGGTACTCTAATGCGAATATTTATGCTATTTTTTCTGTCGTGTTGCTGATGCTGTAGGTAACAATAGTCTTCAATATTATTTCGTTCTACAGGAATCTGTACATATCGTTACCATTAATAAGAAGGATGATGAACTACCGTTACAGTGAGGACTATATTAATAGTACTAAATATATATTTTTACTCTCATAATACAAACTGTAATTATATTGAGTTATTTTTTTCGCAAATTTTAAGAAAATAACTCGAACTATGTCGACAACTTTGTATGATGTCACATTTTAAAGAAATGAATTATGATTTTGGAAACATGATTAAATTCCAGTGTAAGAGAATGCTGAAATATTACATTGCTCCGAATAACCTCGAAACCTAACCTCAACACAATACTGTACATGGAGGATACAAATCGTAGATCATCAATGTCGCCGTTTATTACCTTTGTAACTCGCATGATTTCAAGGACCAGGATCTGGAGGGAGGTTAAGTGAATGTACTGAAAGTAATTTATGTATATGTAGCAGTAACATATGTGTGAGGTTATAAAACACTACAACAATAAACGGCACAGTTGGCCCAAACGCCTGGGCGGGGTCAGATCCTGGTCGGTCGGCTGTCAGCTGATTGATCGCTTTTGTCAATGCCACCTGTATTGTTGCCATGGCTACCACTGTGAGCTGCACTACTTCTTCCTCCATTCAATCGAATTAGATTGACCTCACGGGTGTTTTCTTTATCACGTTGAAGGTGATTTAATCAACCTCGCATTGTTACAGCTTTTCAGTAGAATTTGACAGGTTTACAGCTCAGTCAGCGGTTCATTCACATTCAACACAACATCTAAATCAACTTTATATTGTTGTACATCACAGATTTTTATCTAATCCTTATGGTCGTTATGAATAATATCAAATCAGTTTGCTCACTTCAGTGATTAAATGTAAAGGACAAACCAAAAATTGACCGGTTTATTAACACTATTTTATTACGAAAACCCACTGCATACAATGTTTTGACATACTCCATTACATTATTTTATCTAGTTTACAAAAAACTGAATTACTAACAAATTTTAAGAACCTAAATATTCAAAACAGAGAATAATGTAACAGAGCTCTTGTATATAAAGATGAAGTAAAATCAGACCAGCGGTTTAATTTACAGAAATGTGTATAACTGTATTTACACATCCACCTACACACACAAATACATTAAAATACACAAAAACATACATTCTACGTGTCGCGTAACAAGCTTCGCTGCCTTTGCATTCAAAATTTCTATAGCTGTAGCCAAAGTATATTGCTCATTCCATGTCATGTGGATAGATATACAGACAGAAATACAGAAAAGAAATATTTACATCTACTTCAGTCATAAAAAAGAAATTATGTCAGCCTAGACTTTAATGATGCTCTGCTTTGTTACATTGTTAGACATGCACTGTCATAAAGCTCGTTCCTGTCTATGTGGAAATGAAGTTTCATGCAAAATTTTAATAACTTCACATTAAATCATTCTTGAGGTATATTGATTCATGGTACATTCACGTTTTTGGTCATTAAGTTAGGTTTCATAGCAGTATTCAAATAATAGAACTTCCTTTAGGGAGTATTATAGATCGAAAGGGTGGAATGAAATCAAATCTTAACTTAGACTTTTAACTTAGAATGCCCACTATTTTGTTCTATATATAAGTAAAGGTCGACACACAAAGTCACCAAGTGTTGGGGTAGGTAGGCGCACATGTATTAATATGTTCCATAATTCTCTTGTAACTCTAGTCAATTTGTTTTAAAATTAATTAATTTTACTATTTTCTGGTTACCAACATGCCTACCAATAAGACCAATGTAAACATATTCACACTCTCAGACAAGTATGTAGGTATCTTTGTTTTCGAGATATTGTGTGGACACCAGGCAGACAGAAAGTACATTTTCCAGCCTCTAGTTATAGCCTCTAACGTTCAACAAATAAAATTTAAGGTAATACCGTTTTACGGATATAATCATAAGTTACAAAACCAATTTTTATTTTCATTTTTGTAAATCATGCTTTGCCTAAAATTATTTAAACTTTTTCCCTCTCAAGTATAATAATGATCACTGAGGCTAAAAGGCAAATTACCAAATTGTTCATAATACAGTTTTTTTTTTTTTCAATTACTCGAACAATTATGTTCAATTGATAACTGTTTATAAAATAACTTGTCTCATCTTTTTTAAATATATTTACAGTAAATAGTCCTTCCGGGTCAGTCGTAAGAAGTAGATTCTGTGACAGCAGAAAAATTATTTATTTATTCTCATGGGATTTATACATACTCAATATCTCAAAACCCGTTCGAAATATATAAAAAAAACGTGCACAACAAAAAGTTAGGAAATATTATAAGTATTTCAGAACAATTTTTGGTTTTTTTAGATTCATAAATAACGGAGTTTTTAATATTTTAAATTTTAAACTGGCGCCATGATGGAAAGGATTGCCGTACCAAGTTGATCAAGCTGGATCAATTTTTGTACGCAGTTTAGACTTGAGTCATCATTTTTCTATATCCAGTTCTTGGTGATAGAAAACTTCTTACGGTATATGATTTTCATTTAAATATAACCAATATCTCGAAAACTTTATGAAGTTATGCAGAAATTATCCTTAAGTACGGAATCTTAAGGATGATTTTGTATACATCATCGCTGCCTGTTGTAAGAGAATAAGTTCTAGGCATAAAGATTGACTTTTATATGTATGTCTGTAGCTCTTATATGTTTTTCACTTTTGGTATTACAAATGTTCTGCACTGTGCTCTGTATTATTTATGTTAGATTTATCTGTTTGTTATGCCGTATTAAAATAATGACATATAAACTATCTTTCATGCATAGGTTTTTAACTATGTATATCAATATAATTTCTTGAAATACGACTAAATGTTGCAGGCGCCTGATCCAGTATCTCGTGGACCACTGGGTATATGACTACAGATCCTTGCTAAAAGACGAGTCCAAGGATGATTTTCCTAAACGTCCCAGGTAAATTTATTTTATTTTATACTGATAACTAACATTATACAATTTTATTATTTATTCATATTTACGATCGCAAAGCATTACCGTTTGTTGGTTTTTAAATTAAGATGACCAAACGTGCTGATCTAACCACCATACAAAGGGGCGTACTCATGTTTTTACTTGGAGGGAGGATAGAATTAATTAGTTATTACGAGTATAGACTATTTTTAATACCAATAATGGCTGAAAATACCGATAAGGTGAATATTAATTTTGGAGAGGGAGTGATTTCTTTATTGCCAGAGGGTACGCCCCAGATCGGGGGAAGTCCAGATTCTTTCATCCGGAGAAATCAAGGTTTACAAAAATATTTATTTTACTCATTTAAAAACTAAATATTACATTTGTAGTACTATACCGAAAATTATATAGTTCATATATGCATACTCCATATGGTTAGGTTGGTAAAATAGTGAAACATTACCGATGTGGATGAATAGTTCACGATGCCATCAGTGTACCAAAGTTATACAGGTTTTTTGTATCAGAAAAGCACGTAATCAACAATACACTGAAACAAAAAACATGTCAAAACGCTACATGCCTCTGAACTGAAAATAATGTTTGTTGCCCGCGGCTTGTGCAAGCATACCTTTAAAGTAGTTGTGCTCGCTTACACATTGACAGATTTCGTTGAGAAATTACTTCTCAAAAAGTACTTCACGTATATATGTACGTACTTCAACACGTTTTATTCAATTTATCAGGTCAAAAACGATAAGAATCAATTGAATTCGCCCTTCAATCTACCTTACCAGAATTTCAGGAAGACCTCGTTTTATATAGTGAGCTGAAATCCGGGTGAAATCTTTCGCTAGCTGTAACTCGCTAACGAAGCATTTCCGGACCCATGTTTATATATTATAAACTTGTTTAATTATTTTTACATTTAGAATACGCTCCCACAGTTTTTTCGTATCTTCGTGAATCACCCTGTATAATATACCTAGTGAGGTGAGGGGCGTTTTCAGTGTGAAATAAGCGGCTTATCACTATTGTCGGCCTTTATTAATCTTGGTCGTTAGAGTGACAAGCTGATAACCTGATAAAGGTCGTCATTTCAATCCTTAGGCTGAGCCAACAACCGGCTGTAGTATATCCTTAACTGGCAACTCATCTGTTGGTGCATGCTAGACAACAGTGAATTTATTTGATAGTAATGACATATCAAAGACTAAACTAACAAGATTAGACATTGTTAAATGTCTAAAGTTACAAAGCTTCCTTTATAGTTAAACTAAACAGGAATTTAAAAAAAGTTATGAATGCTTTCTTTGAATGACCAGTATTTCTTCTCTTCGAAAGATGTTTTTGCTCTTTAAATTGTCCACAGTCAGCTTAATAGTACCAAAGGAGCAATGCCGTAAAACCAATCCTTCTAAGGCTAACGTGGTATATAATCGGTATTGTTATAAGTTTTAAAAGTGATTGTTTAAATTTTTAGCACACTCTTTAATTAACGTTCCCAACTGACAAATAAAGAGCATATTGTTTGATTCCATAGGAAAATTCAGACATTTAAGTTCTAATCTGGTCATTATGTTATTTTTAAACTAGGCACAGTAAAACTGTTTAAACTTGGATATGAACAGTAAATTATATAATTATATGAGAGATGACAGAAGTAAATTACGTGTTTTAGTATAAAAGAAATATTTTAATGCTTAACTGATCACATCAATTTATTTAATTATATTTCATTTGACAAGTCTGTACCTTAACACATTAAAACCCTTGTTATACTTATATGTTTTTTGTCATCCAGCAACTTTCATAGGGCCTGGTTACAAAACCTTCACTTTAAATACATTAATTCTCGTGGAGTGATCAAACATTTCTTAATTTTTCTGTCACCAGGAAATTGTATTTTAACGGGTTGTTACTTATAATTTAAAATTTATACATTTAACAAATGATTGTAGACTACCACCTTGAATTCCAGAGTCAGTACAAAGCTCGAACTCTATGTGCTTATCAGCGAATACTATCACTTAATCTTAACTATAAGTTACCAACATTTTAAATTGTTTATCTTTTAGAAATACGCTGAAAGCTCTGTGGCATTTTAATTTTATCTTAAGAAATGTGAAACTGCACACACCCTTTCTAATATTTCTTGCTATGTACTTTTAATATGTTTGAAAGTAATGTATAATTTTTTTTTTCTCAGACCACAACCGACCTATGGTCCCCCACGCCCCGTAGGATACAAGCCGTATTTAATGTCTGATGCTTTCCAGACAATTAAGTACAACCCGCCAGTGCATGTGCCGGGAAACTCCCTTAACTTTTCACAGGTAAGAATTCGTCTTTCTATAAACAGTGTTGTACTGCTGGTAACCTTTATTTTTCAGTGAAGAACCTAAAACATGGACAAAGCATTGTAATGCCACACTTGCAACAAAAACTTAGAGAAAACTAACGAGTTTTTATTTATTGCATGTTTTAGCCACAGGGTTACCCTGATCGTCGCTACCCCCTACCGCCACTCCCATTCTACAACAACGACCCGGGGGAGATCTACTCCGCCCTTCTACAGCCCACCAATGTTACACCGTACGACCCGTCCCACTGGTGGAAGAGGTAAAACTGCCTTTGCTGAAAACTAGATCAGGCTTTAGCATGGATCGAACACATTTTAACAATATGTATTTGAAACTCTATTGATTTCACTGATTTCAGCTAGCACAATAACTGGTTAATCATTTACTTATTATGTACCCATGTAGATTCATAATCCATATTGTGTTTATTCTCACTATTATAAAACACCCACTATATACTGCTAAGTAAAGAATTAAGGTAAATCAAATATTTGTCAGGCCTAAAACCTACATTAAATATATTATTAACTTTACAGATTTGAAATATTAATGTCAAAATCTGAAAGGTAAAAACGCCTTACTAGTAAGGCTTTAACAGACAGAATGTTATTTAAACGTCAATAACAGTCAAATGCTCTCTTACGAACCTGATATGACAACTTTTATTATATTTACTAACTTTACAAAAATTTCCACCTATGTATTCTACTCTAAATCTAACAAAATCTTGGAGTTATGTTTTTAATTAACGTGTAATAAATGTGTTTAATTTTTTGTATGTATTTCAAACTAGTATTTCGCGTAGTTCCCAATTCCGAGCTTCTTATACTTACAATTTAATGCAAAGGGGGGATACATAATAATAAATTGTGTCACAATGACAAGTATGACTTTAAGTGAGGTGTGAAATGTAGATTACAGTATTCTCCTGCTGGGACCTAATAGTTTAGTGTGACTTTCAATTGGTTTTCAATTGGAATAATAATTTTCTTGAAGCCAAACATACAGTAGTAGTATTAATATGTTCGTCACTCGCGTAAATCTTAAATCCTAGCCCTATCATCGATAGGTTATTTATCCTCGTGTAAATTTAACGAAATAATCCATCATTATAGAATAAAGTTATGGATTGTCCAATCTCACGAATTACATCGATGGTGTGAAAGAAACTCTCGATACCGCACAACCTTCTTCTTCTTTCTCCATACCTTTCACTTCCTCGCGTGACATTTTCTTCTACTTCCTGTAATAATTCATTTTCCGTCGAATGATTCACAGCGGCTAACTTCCATCTATCCAGAATGTCGTTTTTTGATTTAGCTGTTACTTTTTTGTTACTTTTCCTGATTACCAACTGTCATAAAACTACTAGTTCATTGATGTAAACCCAACTAGTGTTGTCACAAGAAGTGTATTCGCTTCAGTGTCCCTATCACAAGCGTCGTTAATTTTATTCTATTATTATCTTATTTATAAAAAGCAATGAATCATTAAATATGATATTAAGGACTACAATGGCTGGACGAATTCGGTTAACTCGTTTTTTTAAATATTCGTTGAAGTCCTAGGAAGGTTTTGATGAATAGCAAAATAGAAAAGATGGTGCTTTCGGATTATACCGACCACACCAGTATGACGAACACAAAAATATAAATTTATAGAAACAAACATTGTAGAACGAAAAAACTACTCTTTAATTACAAAATTAAAACGATTATCAATTGTTAATGGGTTTTTTGTGACGCCCAGAATGCGACAATATCAAGGATGAGTGAGTGTAGTGGATTTCCACCTTCAGCCGCAACTGCCGACCGCCACAATATACATTCAGCTAGGTATGAGTCAAGATGGTGTCGTGCTGTTCCTTGTTTTTTATTACGCCATTTAGCTGAACCCCATATTCGCTCAACCTGTTGAGTGTTAGCACCGGTTTCCGGGTCGACAAAATTGTATCGATGGTTAACGACTCTGCAGTCACGTTATCTACTAGACCGCTCGACTTTGACCTGTGTCTGTGGATGGGGAGGGGCTTGCGATAAGACAATTCCTGTTTTATATTGACGAAATAGTGTTCTACGCTAATCTAGTAATCAGTAGAAGCAAAATGTCAAATAACGATGCATGTCTGGGTGTGGTCGGTATAATCCCAAAGTACACCCAATTTGGAATAGTTGGAAGATTTTTTGGAATAGTTCAGAATTAAGGAAAATAACAATAATATTTACCACACGAAATCCAAAGTTCACTGACACTAAACAGCTGTTGACACTTTCAGTTGAAGTTCACAAAAGATACACAAACATTTGTTTGTATTTTAGAAAATAATTATATACACTCCCCCATATACCAAAAGCAGAACAAAAGCGGCGGAAGTAGATCTTTTTGACCAAAGTAGTCTTTTACGTATGCATATATTTTCTTGATCTGTGTAGATTATCTTAATCGTGTATAGCACCAGAAAGCAACACCGTATACTGGAAATAGACAATTTTATTGTATGTTGGGTTCCAAACTCCATGTATATTTTCTTTGTCACTGTGAAACTCTAAATAAATTAGACCAGGAGTGAATTCAAAACGGCCGGAACTGACACTTTTGGACCGCAGTAACTTTTCAGCCTTACGTAATTATGTATATTTTCTTCATCGGGAGAAAAATCGCAAATTCTAACTATGGCACTTGAAATATCTTAGACTGGAGATAGATTATAAGGGATGTTAACAAGCGCTTTTTGACCAAAGTAAATCTTGAAAACCAACCAATGTATACATTTTCTTTGCCAGGTAAATAGAACGGGAGTAAATATAGTCGGCCGGAACTGACTCTTTTTTGACCACACTAACTTTTCAATCATACGCAAGTTTCTTCACCGGGACAAAGGGTAAAGTATAAGTATGGAACTTGACAAGTCTTAAACAGAAAGTAAATAAAAGAGCCGGAGAAAGTAGACGCTTTTTGTTCGAAGTTTGTTTTGTTAGTATATATATATGTAGAAACGAACGGTGGTTTCGCTTAAAAATTATTATGATTTTCATGCATTAATTTTTTGTTCACAATTTTGTATTGAACATCATTTTTGCCAGGAAATACTTATTGACATACAGTATACCTAGTAATTTATTATTTATCTCCGTCATACATTCCAAAAAACGTTCTTCGACGAAAGTACTGATAATTATGTAACACTGAAACCTTGTAGTTACGCTACGATTGTTTGGAATGCATGACGTATATGATACAGTTAATTACTGGATATACCACATATTTTGTCTGAAACAGTAAACCTTTCTTGAAGCTATACGTCCCGCAAATTCTTGGAGTTTTTTTTATCTCTTCAGACGAACATGAACCTAGATTCCAGGAGTCAAGTTTGTGACTGCGTCAGATTCCAGACGCTGCACTAAGGTGAAGGTGAACTGGAGGTGAATCAACGTGCTCGTTGATGATATCGTAAAAATGTTAAAATTAAATCATTTTGTTTTTCTTAATTGTGTTAGCAACTGGAAAACACTATACTGCCAGCAAACAATCTTTTTAGATCTTCGTTTGAAATTTTTCAAAATCAATTTCCAGAATCACGCGATCGGACGACACATCCCGGCCCAAACGTCAACTACCCGGCCAGGACATCCAGTTATGCCCTACACGTTCACAGTTCGTCAGCCCGAGGGCCGCGCTTAACGCTCAGGGAAACTGGATGTACGTGGTCAACCTGGAGCAGGACCAGACGAGACTCACGCAGCAAGTGAGGGCCGAGACGTGCACGTGAGTACCGACACTTCAGTCCAGTTGGGCTAGAGAACAGCCCTTTTGGAAACATTTTATTCAAGAGCCCTGAAAATCATTATGTGTTTCTCATATTCGCTTGCTCCCATCCCTAAGAAAATTATTTGCCTCACAAAAATGTACTCTCTTGTATTTTTAATTTTGTTTGTACATACAACGGTATTTTATTCTACGAAGCGAAGTTTTTAGATAACATTCAAATTATGTATATCCTATAAGTTTTATTTAATGCCACAAATTACATCAATATAAAACACTTTCGTTCAAAGCTTTTAAAATATTACATTCGATAAGCTTTGATTAAAATAAGGCTGGAAACCACATTGACTTTGAATTATTTATGAATCTCTATAGGTAATCCAGTCAATATTTTTTATAATTTATGTTTTGTTATCAAAAAACCGATAAACTGGAAAACCCGACAGAATGTAACGGTAGTCCTTACCAGATGACAAACCCACATATACAAATCAAATCTGTTTTATTGCTGAGACAATAATACATCGTATGGCAAACGTCAATTAATAATAATATCCTAAAATTTCAGTCATTCATACTATAATACACATACAGACATACAATGTTTAAAGTCACACCTCTTTCATTCATCGCCAATGCAACCCACTTCGAACAGCGGTGTAATTCTTCTAATTGGGCGGCCTCCCAGTTGAAAGCCAAAAACTCACCTGCATTATAAAACGCTTGAGACACCAAGAAGCGTTTTAGACGAGTCTTAAACGCCTTTGGCGTTGGAGCATCTTTGATTGGATTGGGCAGTCTGTTGAGAAATTGAACACCCGCTTGTGAAGGCAGGCGTTCATAAACCACCGTTCTGTGTCTACCAGTTCGGTAGTTTGCTCTGCCACGTGTCTCATACATGTGTATGTTTTGGCCTCTGGTTAAGGTACATTTATTCACACAAAACATAATCGTTTCCAATATGTAGAGACATGGCAGAGTCAACAGCTGCAATTTCTTGAAAACTTGCCTGCACGACTCTCTGAATTTGATTTTTGAGATGATTCGAATTGCTTTCTTTTGGAGTCTGAAAACTCTTTGGAACTGAGTGTTGGCGCAAGCTCCCCAAAGGATCACTCCATAGGCCAGGTGGGGGTATATCAAGCCATAATACGCCGTGATCAGTACCTGACTCGGGCAGTATTTTGCTAAAGACCTCAGAACAAAGATTCCTGAGCAGATTTTGGCGCAAACATGATCAATGTGCACATTCCATGTCAGTCCTCGATCAAGGTACATTCCAAGGAATTTTGAAGAGTAGACTTCCACACTGACAGTGTGGAGTCAGCCATCAATATATACATATATTCTATGCAACTATATCCACATATTTCTCAACATGTCTTTGTCAGATAATACACTTACATTTTTATTCATTTTTATTTTTGAATAATACAACAAAGTCACTATAAATTAGGTATGTGTTGGGATAGTTATGCTGTATTTGTTAATATGCCACACGTTTGAATATCTTATGGATGTACTGAGTTTATGGAGTCTTATGGAGTACCGAGCGATATGCTTCGTTAAAGCTCAGTCAATAATTATATGCACCAAACGAATTAAGTGTTAGGAATTAAATTTAGATGTTTTAAAGCTCGAGCTACTTTGTTAAAACTTTTGCTACATATAACATGTTTCAAATTATCAAAACTGTGTAATCACATATGTATGGAACTTTTATACAGAATTAGTTTTGAAATGTATTGAAACCAAAATTATATTTAGTGTAGACCTTGCAGAATCGTGTGGTAGTGTGAAAATTACGAAACACAACGTTTATTGCGTAAAAGGAGAAACACGACAAAAGGAAAAATAGCATCATATTTTGGCACTATTTATTTATTCCTATTTGTACAAGTTCAGAACATCATAACTACCTAAACTAAGTGTACAAATAGGTAATCGTTTTTATAGAGAAGACTGTGTTGGAATAATGCTTGACTGATTCCATACTTGTTATTTATGACAGCATAACAGACCAATTAAACACTGACATACGAGTAACACTCGATAATTTTACTAACCAGAATATTTGCTACGGAAACTCCCGCTCACGGTCAAATATGCCGAGATTTGAAGTTTCCAATATTTAACGTTAAACTGTTTATTTCTTAAATTGTAAATATCAATCCATTTCAAAACATAGCCTACCTATTATTTTCTAAATACCAGGTAATTAACAAACACATTTTTAAATAGCCAAAGTATTCAATAATTTGAACAGCGTAAAAAACTATCAATACAGTATGACAAATCAGTCCCAAGCTTTAATTACTATGGTAAGTAAAGTTAGTTTAGATGAAGGTGGATGTCTTATCTTGACATTGTTATCAATGACAGAACCGTGAAGGGCAACAGGAACTAACAGGGTGGTGCGAATGAATTCAACAATCATATCACCGACAAGCCGGTTTGGCTTATTAGAATGGCCAGACTTTGCTCCTACTGTCTGATATGAACCGACCAAACCAGATCTTTTTACGGATATTAAAGAACATGGTTTTAAAATATTTATACGTTCAGATTCAACATAACATCGGTTTCTGGATGTTTTCAGTCTTTATTTTGAAGTAGGAAGGATAACTTTAGTCTCATCTCTGAACATAAAAATATGTTCAATATACCGAATAAGGACTATGATTCCATTTCAAATTACTAACAATCAAACCTAGACTTTAGATCGACATGTGTATAAAATCGATTTATTCCTTACATTATGATTACCATTTAAGTTAGGTTAATCATATCACAGGGTAGTTGTAAAGCTTTGTTGAATTCATTTTGTAATATAGATAATTTATGCTAAGTACTACAACAAATTATTTTGTGTAAGAATGCTTGATGCGTTGCAAATAACGGTGGAGTTTTAATAATGAGAGATGAAGCTCATTCTGTTTTAATGGACCTGTAAGCAAGCAGAATAGAAGCTATCGGGCAGCTGGCTACTCACAAGAAATGCAAAAAACATCACTGCAGTCTTAAGGTTACGGTGTGGTGTGGGGTCTTGAAAATTTATATCGTTGTACCTCTTTTTGAAGAGGGTGGAACTGTCACAGTTAATTAGGAAACGTTATAAGGAAATTCTAAGGACATTTTTGCAGATAAATTTTAAAGATTTTTGGATCGACTTTGCAGAAATATGCTTTTAACAGGATGGAGATACAGCCCACACGAGTACTTCATCTATGGAAGTCGCGGAAATGTTTCCTTATTACGTGATTTCACGTTTCGGCGATCTCTATTAGCCTGCATGCTCGCCAGGTCTATCGTCGTGCGTCTTCTTTTTATGAGATAACTTTAAATTCAAACATTATATCGTAAGAATCGTTCACCCGAAGATTTTACGGCTGCGAAAAATTGTTGGAAACGTTTATCACAGGAAACTTGAACAACAGTTATTGAGAGACTTTTAATGTGTATTAACGCAAAATGAAAAACCCCTACTTTCCGATGTTGTTTTTAAAATAATAATTACGTTGTTTGGAATTCTTAATACTCAATTCTCAAAATGGGTTGTTTACTGATTGTTTTGGTATTAATAAAATGTGTCTGTGATTAAAATAAAGTGACTTATAATATTTTAAACAAACATGCGTTTTCTTTGCGCCATCCTGTACTTGTTAGAACCATTTTAAAGATGTCATTATTAATGAATTAATAATGAATAATTTTTCATTAATATTAGGTCAATGGAGCGCACTACTGAAGTCAAAGTTCATGGCCCTTTTGTAGTCAACTCTTGCAATACAAAGCCCCACATTAAATTCGGAAGGTTAATAGCTATAGTTTATGTAAATACCTGTGTGTTTAAATTTCCGTACTTAAATTAGAACCATTTAATATTTGTTACAGAATCATTCAATGTCTGTGCGATAGAAGTATGAACATTCTAACAATTCAGTAAACTGTATTGAATGCAATGATAATTTGAATATTTCGGACAATAGGAGAATATGTCATTGTTTCATGTTAATACATGTTTCAGCTTTGTTTCCTTCAACCTAATACATGACTTTAATTAACATATCGGCATTATATATTACATATTGCTATTTACTAATGAGTTGTTCATTTCAACTGACAAATGGTTACTCTGGCGATTTGATAATTATTAATAGTTTATATGTCATTTGGTACATTTTAATAATACTAATGTAAACTGCGTAGGCCTAATAGTTCCTTATGAATCATATACCAAAAATTTACAAGTCAAATAATAAACCCAAGAAGTTGCATTGGATTATAATAGTTACAACTGATGAGAGTTAAAAAAGAAGGGTTGTTTTAAAAATATAATTTCTTGTACTTATGCGCGCGTGCGTGCGTGCACTTTTAACTTCAACAATTCATTTTTGGGTCACATATCCCAATAATTTAATGTACTCGTATAACTTGATATGGATTATTTTCAATCCACCTTTTATAAAATTACATGAAGACTCCTTATTTCAGCATAGTCCGAATGTAATTCTCCTCACGTAATTATTACGCGTATTCTGTAATGAAGACTGTTTACGTTATGATAGCCACTTAACCTATGTTTACATTAAATATTCTCTTGGCACTACTAGATAACATTACATAATAATACTGTAAAACCTGAATTTAATACTCTAACGAACTTTTACACTATCCATTACACTATTCCATTAGTATTTAATGTGTATGAAAAATGCATAATAACCTAACATTTATAGTGAAGTTATTAAGAGCATTTATTAAACTTCAAATGTTAAGTTTATTCAATCCACATTGTAAATTACTTATAAATTAAGAGATTTATAAGTACGTCAGATGTTATAATAACAATAAAAGAAAAGTCTTGCTCTGAACAACACGTAACTTGTATTTATTAATTTAAATCATACTAAGTAAACATATTTTTTTCAATATGATATATTTAATTGGCCTGAGTTCTAAAGGTTTTATATATATATATATATATATATATATATATATATATATATATATATATATATATATAAAAACCTTTACTGCTTTTTTCTTCATAACATTATTTAATTCAACATTGTAATGAAATTGTAATTTATATTTGGGTTGTCCACTATTTTAATTTTAAAAATTATTTATATTATTTTAATGTTGTAAACTTTATCATAATTGCATGTAAAGTAGAAATATATTTATTAATATAACCATAGCTGTATCTTATTAAAACAGTAGTTGGGCTTTAAATGGATACCAAAAAAATATTACTTTAGTCAAATTACACCAATACGAGTACAACACATCTCTGGCTGCATTCAGTTGATACATCACACCTAGTTGACTAAACGATCCTCTGAACAGCTAAAACAATATCGTTGCCTCAACAATCTTATTAATTACTCAATAGAATTTAAAATGGGTTGTTGTAACTAAGACCCTATTTCATATTGTACATAGTTATATTTTGGACCATTTATGCAAATAATGGTTGGGTAAATGACCTAGTTCTTTCAATATAAAGAGTTTATTTAATTTAGCTTTTGCTATTTTAAACTAAATATATAAAAAAGTGGCGTTGCCGCTACGACCGCTGTTGATTAATCGAACCTTTCCATTTAAATTAGAAGGTCTTTGTAACAACGAATCTTCGAAGAAAATCTTAAATATAAAAATAAGATCATTTCGTCAACGATCCGTAGCCTAAAGGACCCTGTCTTATTTGATATTTTCTCATAAAGAGTCGTTGGGTCAACTATTAGCAGTGTAAAAGACAAATAAACGTCACTTCAGGGGATTCGGCTAAACGATCGTGAATATTGTTACGTCGATCTTAAGGGTAATTTACATTTTCAATCTCGGGGTTAAGTAGATCAAGTACATAGCAAAACGTGTCGTATATCAGGCTTCACTGATGTTACATGAAAAATTTCAAATATATAGATAATTTAATTTTAGAAATTTCCTGCGGACAGATAGGCAGGCAGACCTATACAGATAAAAACTTTTTACATTCTCCCGGCAGACAAAATAAAAATGTTGCCAGTCTACTGACTTATTTGTCTATTATAAAATAAGTTTCATGAAAAATTGAAATTCTTCAAAAAAATTTTTCGAGTTATCTTTCCACATGATACATTTACATTTTTGTTAATTAATAGCAGTGTTCAAATAATAAAAGTTCTGGGAGCTAGGGTCCGCAACGTAAGAATGCGCTAAGATCAAATCTTGTCACGTAATTTTAACGTAGACTTTCCACTCTATTATGTTTTACTTTATTAAAAAAAAATCTCTTTCTTTGCTCTTAAAACCCATCTTGGAGAGAAGTTGTTTTGTAACTGTTGTAAATATTTTGTTGAACCAGTCATTGTTTCAGGTCTGACCGATGCAATGGTATATGCACTTTGCCCAACGGTTATACGTCGAGATGTCAGCAGCAATACGTACAGAAGCGGCTGATAGCTCTGGAAGGCAGCGGCAACCAGCTGTACACGGACACCTTCTGGTTACCACACTGCTGTATATGTCAGATAACACCCACCAACTGATAAAAGCCGAGGTGCCTCGTCACATCGCGTCTGGTCACGTGTGAAAATGAACAAGAGTGATGAGTTTAACGATTCGTAGATACGATATTTTCGCTGCCTTTAACTGAAGCAAATAGGACGCGGTGTTCTTCATCTAAAATTCGCAGTTCTGAGGCCAAAGAAAACTGACTTAAAAGTTTTAGTGAAAACGTCGATAAAGTAGTGTTTGATTGTTCTAGTGTAGTTTATTCAAAGACATACACCTTCACAAATGTGACCTAATTGTCAGTTAATTAAAGACTCACTGAATAACCGACAAAATTTGGTTTCTGCAGTATAAATATAGGAAAACAGATGAACAATAAGAAAAGCAACCTACTGGACAAAATTATAAAAAATGGGTCCAAAACCATCTCTCTACACAGTTTTTTATGACCAAATCGCGAATAACTCTCCAATCTAAAATGTATCGATTTCAAATCCAACTCAATTGTTTTACTCAAATCAAACACTTATTTAATTTGTATGATATTTATAGTTGTACTCATCAATAAACGCAATTTGATAGTAGGTTTCAAAAACTTAATTTGACTAGGTATTTATATTCATGTATATATTTTGTTAGCATTTAAGTTTAAAGCGTAAACATGGTGTATGCATTATGTGTGTTCGTACTTATATGATTGTCAATTACTGGTGATAAACCTTGGAGTAAAAATTATTTCAATTAGCTCGCTAATTTGTCCAGTTTGTTCCAACACAATGCTTAATTTGTTCAATTTTTATGACCTAAGCGGTATGTTTTAAATTCTTCTATAATTTACTTAATATTAAACAATTTAACATATAAAATGTTACTTGACTGAAAGTTGAAATTTAAATACTTCTTATTTAATCCTTTCAATTCAAACTTGAATAAAATATTTAATCTAAGTTTGAATGATTTTATATTTCTGTTTTTGAAACAAGTAAATTTTATAAATATAATAAAATGACCTCATAAGTTTATCCTGTACTTTAAACACTGATAATATCTGGTTACTTAATTTTAGGATAGTCATTTTGTTTTAAAAGAATAGGTTTTTTTAATGTTCGCTTATCGAAGTATATTTCCTACTGAGAACTGCCAATGTATTATTATGTTAATGTAAAATGGTGCCAAATATGTGCCAGAAGTAATTGTTTTAGCTTTTCTATCCGTTTTTATGTAGAAAATGCCAAAAATATGTGTCATTTTTACAGAGACAGTAATCAAAACAATGACAACTATTCATAAAATTGATGTTATTTTTCATTGTTGTTTAGGCTAAGTATAGGGTTTAAGTAAGAAACTGTGATTTATAGAACTGTAATTTGTGAATGTAGTACTTACTACAAATTTATATATCTCTATATAAATTTGATTATGTGAGCTATGTCAAAATTACATTATTTTATAAAAACCTTTTGTCCATTACGTTCTTTAAACCATTAGCTATTAAGAATTTGTACCCTTTTAAACTTAAAAATAATAAGAATATTTTAGTAACACTTCTTGAGGCAATAGTATTGCTGCTCAAAACTAGCTGATGGCATAAATCTGGTTCGAATGAATTTCAAGATTTCCAACTTTTGCCACCCTTAAATGTTACAAAACAAGAACATAACGTTTATAGAGCAGATACACGCCCACTTCTTCTGATGCCAAAACTTAAAAAATGAAGGATACAGAACTCTTCTCTTTGTCTTAGGTACTACATATTTGATTTATAATTTCAACTTGTTTGTATTCAACTAACTATAGCGGATTTTGACCTGTTTATCTTAATATTTGGTTAATTAATTAATTTTTCTTTAGGTTTTGTCAAATTAATAAGTGAATAGATATCAGTTCTCTAAAATTAGTAGGTATTTTATCCTGTATGCATTATCTTCATTATATTATAGTATAATATAATATATGTCACTATAATAGATTACGTACGTGAATCATCTTTTTGGTCCATGTAAGACTACTACAGTATCGTCAAAAATAAAATGTATTATAATTATTGAAATTGATTGTACTAACACTACTGAAAATAAATTATTACAAAGACTGATATAATAACATAAAACGTTACATGAAAATTACGTTAATACTTTACAGACAAAATCTTTCCTTTTCGTCTGCCTGAGGATGACGCTTACGAGATCTCACTCGTAAGGTGGAATTAAAGAAACAGTTTACCATATACAAACGAAAAACCAGACTTCTGTACGTATACAATATTGTTTAATATTTTAGTTAACACATAACGATGGCATGGCAATGTCCAAAATGCTGTTATTTAAAATCATATACCATCCATGAAGAATTTTGAATTACGCGTGTCCTGTAATTTCATTAACCAAGCTAAGCTGATTCGTTATTATTATCTCTATTCCATCAGAACTCGAATCGCAAAAAGGGAGTATGCAATTTTAAAAAGAAATAGCTACATGAAGTGGCATTTATACAGTATATATATATATATATATACAGGGTGATTCAAAACTAAACGGCAATCTCTCGAGAGCTTATTCTATAGCTAAAAACAAGTAAAAAAGTTCATATAACCATATGCCCGGAAACGCTTCGTTAGCGAGTTAAGCCTAGCGAAAGATTTCGCCCGGATTTCAGAACCCTTGGTGAAGTCAGGCCGTATAAAAATGATAAAGGTAGTTACAAAGATACAAATACGATTGTTTTTTATGTTTTTATATCTGAAAAATTTATTAAAATTCGTCCCAGAGCTGTAAATGCAATACTTTCAAAGATATCTTAAGTAAAACACAAGAATTGGTGCAAAGAAATAACACATTTTTGTGTTTAACGTAAGATTACTTCCATAAATGTTAAATAAAGGTCATTTTTTTCTTAAACAGATTTGTAGAACATTTAATTCTGAAAAGATTCATGTGAATTACTTAGGAAAAAAATTAATAATAGGTATTGAAATTTAGATTTATTTAAAAATAAAACAGACGCACAAAAATGCATATTCTTATCTGCATAAAATATTAACTAATGTTTAGGTTGTGAGTAACAGCTGATCATTTATTCAACAATTTTTATCGTCATATTTTCTTTGCAAAGGTTGGCAATATCAGCTGATCAACAATTAAGTTCATGAAGTAATATTTGAATAACCTTTATGGAGGTTTTTGTATTGTGGCGTGTGAAGATTGTATTTTGTGAGATCCTGTGATTATTTGGAAATATTTTATACAAGTGTATAAAATATTTTATTAAATATTTATTTTTAAAATATTTTATTAAATATTTTTATAAAAGTGTATGTAATTATCTTAGTAAATAATGGCAGATAATGTAAATGGTATGTATTCGTTTGAAGAGTATACGGACATGATACTGATTTACGGCAAAGTTAACAAGAATGGTTTAGCTGCAGATCAGGAATATCGTGATACTTTCCCACATCGAAGAACACCTGATCGCAAATCATTTGAAGCTGTGGAGAGACGACTTAGAGAAACTGGTAGCTTTAAACCGAAGCGAATAGATACTGGTCGTCAACGTAGCGCAAGGAACTATAATAATGAACAAGCAATAATAAATGCTGTAGAATTATCACCAACCACAAGCACCAGACGATTATCACGTCAATTAAATATTTGCCAGTCAAGCGTATGGCGGACACTTCATGAAGCACAGTTGTACCCATTCCATATAACACGTGTTCAAGACTTATTACCGCAAGATCTTAATAAACGGAAGATGTTCTGCCGCTGGTTAAGAAGAAATTGTTTACGACATCAGTATTTTCTTCGGCGTATTCTCGTTACTGATGAATCCTGTTTTACTAGAAATGGAATTGTAAATTTTCGTAATACCCATACTTGGGCGTACGACAACCCACATGAAACTGCGACGAGGCATTTTCAACATACATTTTCAGTCAATGTATGGCTTGGTGTTCTGGGTGATAATTTTATTGGTCCATTTTTCCTCCCTAATCGACTTAATGGAGTAGCGTACTTAAATTTTTTAAGAACAAACCTGCCTACCCTCTTGGAAGATATTCCTGTTCAAAACAGAATAAATGCATGGTTTATGCACGACGGAGCACCTCTACATTTTTCTAATGATGTGAAAAACTATTTAAATGATACATACGGTAGACAATGGATTGGTCGAAATGGACCAGTAAAATGGCCACCACGTTCTCCTGACCTCACGCCAGCAGACTTTTTCTTATGGGGTTGGATGAAGTCAATTGTTTATTCAAAACTGATTAAAACCATAGAGGAGTTACGTAATCGCATTACAGAGGCGGCAGAAACTATCAAGAATGCTCCAAACGTTATGAAACGCGCTAGAAAAGAGTGGATTCGTCGTACGAAAACGTGCATTGCTAACAACGGAGGACACTTTGAGCAACTATTATAGGTGATTATTACAGTTTTATAAAGGTAAATACATTTTATGTTAATGTTCAGTCTAGAATAAATGAACAGCTGTTACTCACAACCTAAACATTAGTTAATATTTTATGCAGATAAGAATATGCATTTTTGTGCGTCTGTTATATTTTTAAATAAAGCTAAATTTCAATACCTATTATTAATTTTTTTCCTAAGTAATTCACATGAATCTTTTCAGAATTAAATGTTCTACAAATATGTTTAAGAAAAAAATGACCTTTATTTAACATTTATGGAAGTAATTTTACGTTAAACACAAAAATGTGTTATTTCTTTGCACCAATTCTTGTGTTTTACGTAAGATATCTCTGAAAGTATTGCATTTACAGCTCTGGGACGAATTTTAATAAATTTGTCAGATATAAAAACATAAAAAACAATCGTATTTGTATCTTTGTAACTACCTTTATCATTTTTATACGGCCTGACTTCACGAAGGGTTCTGAAATCCGGGCGAAATCTTTCGCTAGGCGTAACTCGCTAACGAAGCGTTTCCGGGCATATGGTTATATGAACTTTTTTACTTGTTTTTAGCTATAGAATAAGCTCCCGAGAGATTGCCGTTTAGTTTTGAATCACCCTGTATATATATATATATATATATATATATATATATATATATATATATATATATATATATATATATATATATATATATATATATATATGAGACAAATATAAGACAAAAGTTTTCGCTGGCTAAGCATTTTCAGATTCTATGTATGATTCTAACCTAGAAATGAAGACATTTTTTCAAATTTCCACTGTGTTTAGCAGAACTCGAATCGCAAAAAAGGGAGTATGCAATTTAAAAAAGAAACAGCTACATGAAGTGTCATTTATACAATTTATATATATATATATACATATACAGGGTGATTCATGAAGTTCTCCCCCCACTTCTACAGCACATTGTACTAGTAAAAATAATGAAAAAATGTTATATAAACATAGGTCTGAAAACGCTTCGTTAGCGAGTTACAGCTAGCGAAAGATTTCGCCTGAATTCCTGGGTAAAGAGTAAAATAAAGCCATACTGAACTTTTGGAAAGGTTAATTAAGTAAGAAATATCGTGGATTCTTATGTATTTTTACCTGATAAAGCTAATAAAATAGGTTTCAGAACTGTACCTGTAGTAGTTTTTGAGGGATTCAGGGTTAAATGCAAAAAATTGGGGCACGAAACAATGTTTTTTTAAGTTTGATGTACAATAACTTTGTTAAATTGGTAATAAATACATAAAATCAACAAACATTAATTGTAGAGAATTTAATTCTGAGAAAATTGATATAATCAAAGTCTAAAATAAAACAGAAATAAGTACCAAAAAAATCGATTTTATTCAGTATAATACATTACTAGCTTTAAGCAAAATTAATCAGGTTGGGCCAACCGTACGCACCTTTTTATAATAGATGTTCGAAAATGAGGCCATCATTATCAATACATTTTGCAGCACGTTTGTGTATTGCTTTTGTTGCGTTTCTTAATTTTTCAGGACTTCCCTGTATCTGCACAGCCGAATCCATAATACGGGCAATTAATTCATCACGAGAATTCACTTTTGTCTTGTATACAATGTCTTTCATCCATCCCCAGATGCAATAATCCAATGGAGATAGATCTCGTGATCTTGGTGGCCAAGGGTGAGGTCCTCCACGACCAATCCTGTGTCCAGGAAATTGATGATTTAAGTAACCAGAAACGGCACGTGAAAAGTGGGGAGGTGCTCCGTCATGCTGGAAGTACAAATTTTGTCTGAGATGTAAAGGAACATTATGTAACAGCTGCGGCAACTCTTCTTGAAGGAAATGTAAATAGAACTCAGCATTTAGGCGTCCAGGTAATATGAAAGTTCCAATCAGCCGATTGTGCAAAAGGCCACACCAGACATTGACGCTAAATCGGTGTTGAAAGTTCTGTTCCACTACCTCATGTGGATTTTCTTCTGCCCATGAGTGTTCATTGTGCAAGTTATTGACACCATCCCGAGTGAATTGTGCCTCATCCGTAAACAAAATACGCTTGTAGAGTTGATTATTAATATTCAAAAAGTTGCAAAACTCCAAGCGAAGCGGACCATCCCCTAGCTGTAGATGTTGAACCTTTTGTTTATGAAACGGATAAAATTTGTTTCGATTAAGTGACCTCCACACCGTTGACTGCGAAACTCCTATCCGCCTAGAAATACGTTGTGTACTTACACCTGGACTGCGATGAACAGCATTAATAACAATATCATCATCAAGTTGGACAGCTCGTTCATAATTGGTTCTAGTACTTGGTAGTGATCCTGTTTCCCGAAGAGTACGAAAAGTTCCTGAAATTGTTTTGGTATCTGGAATCCTCCTATTAGGGTAACGTAGTTCATATTCTTCTACAGCAGCTCTAGCATTACCATTACAGTAACCCAAAATAAAAACCATATCAGCGTATTCCTCTGATGTAAATAAGTAAGGCATTTTTTCGCTGAATATAAATCGAATTATAACTCACAGAAAAATTGCATTTAATAACACGATCCACAGAACCCGATCTCCTGCTGTAGCTTTGCAAAACACCACTAATACACAGTTCTAACGTAACAGTACAGAACACCATTGTTGATCAGCTGTTATTTGTGCGTTACCAACTTAGAAATTAATAAAACAACAAACTGCATTTCGATGATTAGTAAACAGTAATGGGAAAATGTTTGCTTCATTTATTTTCGAACATTTGATGTAAATTTTTATTAAAAAAAAATACAGCGTAATAAAACATGATATTTTTATTTACAAACAAATTTATTTAACAGTTAATCTTGTTTTCTCAATTTATCTCATCATTAAGGAACAAACATTTTGTTTTTGTTTTATTTTAACTAAATACCGTACGGTATTTCTTTACAGCTAGTAATGTATTATACTGAATAAAATCGATTTTTTGGTACTTATTTCTGTTTTATTTTAGACTTTGATTATATAAATTTTCTCAGAATTAAATTCTATACAATTAATGTTTGTTGATTTTATGTATTTATTACCAATTTAACAAAGTTATTGTACATCAAACTTAAAAAAACATTGTTTCATGCACCAATTTTTTGCATTTAACCCTGAATCCCTCAAAAACTACTACAAATACAGTTCTGAAACCTATTTTATTAGCTTTATCAGGTAAAAATACATAAGAATCCACGATATTTCTTATATATATATATATAAGACAAAAGTTTGCGCTGGCTAAGCATTTTCAGATTCTATGTGTGATTCTAACCTAGAAATGAAGCCTTTTTTCCAATTTCTACTGTGTTTAGCAGTCGTTTTGTTTATTTGTAATTAAATAAACTGTATTTTTCGTTATCTTTACTATTCTTACTAAACTTGGTAAACGGGTCCTTGTCAGATGGTATAATAAAAGAAAAGTTTTAATATTTTAAAAAGGGTGGAAATTTAATTTTTGTTTTATGAGATATTTAATAAACCACTGGTTTTATCAAGAAGACACAAAAAAGTTATTAAATTTGAATTGGCAAGAAAACATAAAATGGTAACGTAATGGAAAGACCTGCCTAATTCTATTTCCCTAGTAAAGTTTAAGAAAGCAGGTTGCAACAGTCGTAAAACCGATGGAAAGTTTTGGCACTAATGTTGGCTGTGAGGTCCTCACATGCTTCGTTGGAAGATTCTTGTTCTACTTTCCCTCTCAGGCAATACTGCCTTCTAATGATCTCCTTAAGGGTAGGTGCCCCTGATGCTCGGTGGACAGTTGCCTATTCACCACCACCACCACAAGCCAAACTTGAAGTCAGTTTCAGCGTGTCATGACTGCCCTTGTGGAGTAGAACACAGTATCGCTCAAAACCGACAGGCAAACTATGATTGCACCAAAAATTATTTACCTGGATATGTATAAATGGTCAGGATCTTGTTGGGAGTAAATTACAAATCGTTAATAAAAATGTCAATGTTGTTTTGCAAGTTACAAAGAGTGACTCGAAAACAATCCGGAAAACTTATGGAAATGGTTAGGTATTAATAATTAAGAAATGTTTCTGTAAATGAATGGCTCAAAATGCTTAGTTTGACGTCCATTTATGTATTTTACAATTTAGTGTTCTGGTTAACCGATAAAGTTATAACGTTTAAATATAACTAAATAATACAGTGCATTTGAATACAAACACATATACTGTACAGAGTGAGTTTTATGTCCTGGCACACCTGGATAAAATTTAAACGGCCCGAGATATCTATGTGAAACCTTGACCCTACCTATTATAAGATATTTTTTTTAATTTTTCAAGTTGTTGAAAATTTTGCTTACTCTGTATATATATATATATATATATATATATATATATATATATATATATATATATATGTGTGTGTGTGTGTGTGTGTGTGTGTGTGTGTGTGTGTGTGTGTGTGTGTGTGTGTGTGTGTGTGTGTGTGTGTGTGTGTGTGTGTGTGTGTGTGTGTGTGTTACTGAAAAGTTTTATATATACACATATATATTTGTTTGGGATCAGTTTAAATGGCAGCCTGTTACAAACTTTAATGTACTTTCAAATCTTTCACTAGTATAGAAATTTATTTATCTATCAACAAAACATTTTACGTTTAGAGCAACATGCCACCATTTTTCGTCCCTACTACAGTTTTTGTCTTGGTTATCTAACGTTGGAGAAGGTGAAATAGCTTGATCCTTTCCATGTGCTTTGGGAATTGGATGTGACTACGAATTCCTATACGCCCCAATGCGCGACGATATACTACTTCTCTGACGCTCACTATCCATAGTCTCGTGCCTAGCAGTCTGAAAACTTTATATGAATTATTTTACCCTGTCCTTACAGTAACGTTCCATTCCAGGTCGGTCGGTCGAGAAGCCAATTGTTTTAGCTCTAAATTCTCTTACTCGTAATAGTGAATAACCAGTGGCGCTGCGAGGGGGGATTGGGGGATTAATTCCAAGATGTATAGAGAAGAACCTACTACTCTAAACATCTTGGTTAAACTCTCCTTCCTCAGAGCTCAGATATTATATATATATATATATATATATATATATATATATATATATATATATATATATATATATATATATTACATATATATTATCCGATGAAAAATATTGTAATGAGACTCATTGTTGCTACTAATACAGTTTCCATTCTACCATGAAACCTGTGATAAGACATGAATCTCGTGTATCACCAAAACCTCTTTAAGCTATGAATTTTAGTTACAAACCATGAAACTTTCTATAACTTGCAAATAAATAAATAAATTAGCGTCGTCACTGTCACTACATAGACAGACGAGTATAGTGGACAATAGACATTCGCTATTGCATGGCATTACGCAATTAATGGGATAAACTTTGAACTTTGATTAGTGCTGCGCTCTGCCTGGTTTTACCGATAATGTAGTTATTAAAATGAGGACAAAGAAGGGCTGGTGGGAGATGACGTTTCAGGCCCAAAGTCTGTTTGTCTCACTGGCCCTCGACAGATCGGTCATGGCTTCGTGATATGCAGCGGTAAACATACAAGGCATACACCCTTATGCCCGCGATGGCGTGATTGAACAAGAGATTATTACGAACGTGATTTTAATTACTTAACAGATTATTCTTTAGTATTAAAGCTTTTCGTATTGGTGTTTTTTTCTTAATATCAGATATGGTACAGTCTATATTTTGTTCTTAATAGAAAATATAAGGTTTCATATTTAATTTTACAAAATTAGCTGGTTAAAATTACTGAATAATATTCGTAATATATCTAGTTAAGAGCAGG
This sequence comes from Homalodisca vitripennis, assembly GCF_021130785.1. Taxonomy (NCBI): domain Eukaryota; kingdom Metazoa; phylum Arthropoda; class Insecta; order Hemiptera; family Cicadellidae; genus Homalodisca; species Homalodisca vitripennis. Next base: position 61,291,486 of record NC_060209.1, on the reverse strand, counting down.
TTTTAGTCCAGTTATTTAGAATAATACTCATTGCTATCATTTAATAAAGTTCAGGGCATTCCAAGGTATAAATAAATAAGCAGATTTGATGTACCTTCCCCCATCGTCCAATGTGACGGCCGTTTCTCATTGGTGGACTCATCACGTAGTCCCTATCTGCCCGTCCAGGATAGCGTCCCTGACGCCCGACCCAGCAGTGCCGTCCTGGAACTCGCCGCGTTATGAAGTAGCAGAAGCGGTCTCATTTTCACTCTACCAAGGTGAGGAGGGGTATCGAACCCCCCCTTGTCCCCGCTTTATAGGTTGTAACCCATTAGCAGTGAGCCGGCTGAGCCGTTCTGAGCAAGAGATGGTCTGGTAGCGGTCACTCAACAAAGTCATGTCCTTTGTTTTCTCGTTAGCAAAACAGTGCCGTCTTGAGTCTCGTATCATATTGACATCAACGGTATCTCAGCAAAGTGACGACATTGTCCTTAGCCCCTTTATACATCCGTTGATGCAGCTCTGAATCCCGTCTCATAGTGCCGTCTTAACTCAGTCATGTGATGACATCGAGCATGAGCGATATCTCAAAACCTCTGGGTCTCGATGCTCTTTTCATACCCGTTTGTAGTGTGCCAGAGTCGATTTGGAAGTTCTCTCTATGGCAATTTGTTATTACGCGGTAGACAGATGGATCCCTCCAAACATGTATTCCACCCCGATGCCAGTGACTATTGTAATAGTGATGGCCCGTCTATCCATGGACATCGCGATTCCCTAGAGACCCAGAACTAGCAGATTAGATCTACTGAAATCTACACCAACACCTCCCGTAGTGCACTTAGCATGTGACTTTGTCACCTCTAGGTATAAACAATGAAATTATTTGGGATAATTATATCAGTTGCATATGGTCAAATTAAGTCGTGTGCTATGGTCTGAATAACATTATATTATTTCTGGAGGTTCCTAACCACAGTAGGCCAAGAAGGAGGCTGACAACATGATTCGTATTCCAAATTAAACCGGACGATCCAAGAGTACCAGGCAATTAAGTTCAGCAATAACATAAAATCCGCAAACAGTTCCTTAAGAGTCTTCAACAGCAACGATTTTATTTCCAATGTGTTTGTGTGTGAATATTTTAACTGAATGATCCAGAAGTATAAGCATGTAAGAATACGACAAACTGTCCAAATAATTGATTAAGCGAGGAATTAAGGTCTTTTTTTAAGAAAAACTCATGATTCTATTTCCCTCTTTTCGTAGAAGTTTACAACACACTTATAGTTTGATGTTATAAATATATTTAAACTTATTGAAAATTACGTACTTTATATATTTTAAAGTATTGTTCTTACAAATCTGATATTTTAACTCCTTATTAAAATATGCATCATCAAAAATGTTGGTTATTTCTTTATTGACAATTCTCTGAATAGCCAAAAGAAGCTCCGATACTGGCATCTTCTAAAGTACATTAGCAGTATTTTCAGTACATACACTAAGCTGCTATTGTTTAAACTAGGGACCAGTTCTGAAATTACGGACACGGACTTCATGATAACTAGACTTAGAAGGCTCACAAAACGTATTAAATATAATTTGTTTTGAATTTTGAGTTCAGTTATTCATACTAGATTTCTTAAATCATCCCAGGAAATAAAATAATTTAGACATAACCTCGTATTTTAATAATTGTTAAATTTTATGTATCCAGGATTTTCATTTAATAATCTGTGTTTATGCTTATGACGGAAAGTTTATAAATATATTTAATATGTGTGTGTTTGTGACAAGAACTGCAAATGAGATAAGGATATTTCACTGCACACATGTTTCCCACATAAGCGGTACAAGCCGTAACTTCGGTTGCAATTGTAAACTTAAAACAAATAACAAAAAAAAAACAGATAAATCATTTGAAAAATGAATTTTAACTTCTATCATATAAAAGGCAAACGTCTTACCCACTCCTCATCACTAATTCGCAAACTTCCCGTTATCACAGAAAGTTGAAGTTTTTACGCACGTAAGCATCATGACTTAAATAGAAAACTTTTGCATAAAGATCTAACATCCTCTGGGGTTGAAATGGGGTTACAATCCCTTGAAGACTTGTGTGATTTCTCAAGTCTCGACCCACATATATATATTGTGTTACTGGAATTATTGCATCTATTCATTAAAATATTACAGAATATTGCAGAGAAATATATGTATCTCACTGGATCTCATAAATATTGTGTCATTCATCAACTTTAAAAACACAATAAATTGTTCCATAAAGTTCAATTGTTTTACAATGAATCAAGAGAACATCTTTCATTGATCGTCACTTCTTTTCAGGAACATTTATTATACCATTTAAAAAGGATATGCCTATGTTCAATCTGTGTTTCAATAGGAAATCGCGTGAAAAGCCATGGATATCTGGATGTAATAAAATAAAAGGCGTATCTTACCATTTCACGAACAAAAATTAAATAAAGAATCTCGCTTTTAGCCAGAGGCAAGAAATAAGAGGGTACGGTATCAATTCATATACCTGCTATTTAATGATACATGATAATGCTTCTCAACCAAATGCGCACAAAAGTCCCCTTTATTTAGCCACTCATGTGACTGACATTGATACTGTGAGTGACAATCAGAGATGGAAATGGCAAAAGGAACTCCACTCCAAAATCATGAGGAGGAACAGGACAAGCGATATATAAACTGAGAAGCGGTTTTTCTGGTAATAAACGTATCCTGAAATAAAATATGATATTCCTACTTAAAAATCGCACCAGGCTTATTTTTCTATCTTTGGATTACATGTTACATTTAATAAATATTGAAATTGTGCCTTCACTCTGAAGCATTAGGAATTACCAGCGTTTTGAATAACTATTAAGACAAACGCAGGGTCTTTTATATGCAATACGGCATTCACTTTTAAAATCACTGGGATTCGCTGTGTTTAGCACTGAACTTAGATTTAATCGAATGAGCTTGTACTGGAAGAGCATTTCTTTAGAAATATTATGTTCATAGGCAAGTGAGGGATCATTTCTTTATAATCCAAATTTAACAACATCGCTCATTTCGTTATTCAAACGCCGTATCCCACATAATTTGTAAAATATAATGGTTAAAAGAAAAAAACACAAATAGCCTAGCTCGTAGTTCTTTTCCGAACTTCGTTTAAATTGGTATTTTGTAATCAAGTTAATTTCATTTCTTTCATTCACCGGTGAGTGTGTTACGATGCTTACAGACAATACCAGCCGGTTTCAATGTATTTTAGGTTATAACAGAAAGATATGCTTACTATTTTTTTTTTCTGTGCGTCAAACCCAAACGTCAAAATTCTGTCAGTAGTAGCTGTCATTTTCAATTGCAGACGATTTGATGTTAGGTTATTTGTTTTGTCTTCATTGATTCTGAAACAACTAAATTCTAATCAGGGTAAAAATTTATTGGGATGGAGGGGAGAGCAAAGGATTGTTATTTTATTGATTTACTTCGTTTATGAGACTTGTAGCGAAATGTTTATGAACAATTTAAATTTAAGGTTAGATCTGAGTGGTTTTAATATTACGTTGTCTTATAGAGTATCTACATATTTTCAATGTGAGAATAAACAATAAATATTTTACTGAACATTGAACCTCTTAAGTTATGTTTAAAAGGTAAGGCTTAAAATATTTATTTTCAGTATATATTTCAGCTATGAGCTGCATATAACTAAATTTAAGATAGGCCTAGTATGTACTCAACCTTTGGCAACAGAAATATTTCACAGTGTTTCAGATTTAATTGGGATACTTGTATAATGTCTAATCTATGTATTTATTTTTATTTAGATAAGAACTTTAGTTACAGTTTAGTAATACTTTCACAAGTTATAAACTTTCTAATGGACAACATGCTTGTATTTTATTGTACGTATAGATTTTTGTGTATCTACCGTAAAGTGTTATACAATATATAGCTTATATATATATATTATATATATATATATATATATATATATATATATATATATATATATATACAGGGTGTATATTATGTCTGGAAACACCCAAATATATCCTTTAATAATTTAAATATAATTTGAAACCTCTTACAATCGTGATAGAGATTGGGCATCTACTTTTTGGAACAATGTTTTGTTATGTCACACCAACGGGGGACGTCCTGCCGAGGGTATCGTGAATATTCTTAATGGAAGCCTATACCTTGTGATACATAATTTTAAAGGTAATAGCTTACTGAATTGAATGCCACAAACCGCATCTCAAAGGAATTATTCTATCAGAAAAATAGAGCATTTTTTAGTATTGAAAATTTACTGATGTTCAACAATGTAATTTTAACATGGTTCTTGCCACAAAATGTGTTACACTAATTTTTTAGCATTTTTTAAATGTTCAATTAAAATTAAAAATAAACAATTTATTTTCAAGCTGGTTTCATTAGTACAAATTTACCAGTTTTTATTACAATGAATAAAACTTATGAGTCACTTTCTCTGATTACTTATGAATCTGTACTTGGTGTTTTTCCAGTCAGCAGGAAGGTTTAAAGAGACAAAGGTCACTAAGCCTATGAGAAACATTATTGTGTTATTAATCATCTGGTCTACAGGTTTCAGTTTGTTGAGCATGGAGCTTTCACTAGACAGGTCTAAGCTTGGGAATTACAAATGGACAAAGGTCATATCATTCCTGTCGAGTTAATCAGTGTCTCTGAAGCATTGCTGTCAACAAGTTATCTAATTACAGTAGTTCAGTTTTTATTTGGCATTTTAATGGAATTGTCTGAAAGAGAACGAATTACTCTGTTGATGATGCGAGGATATGGCGATCGTCGTCAAAGATCTTATCGGGAAGTTTGTAATTTGTTTAATGACACTTTCCCAGAAAGGAATCCCATAAGTGTTTCAACAATATCAAAAAAACTATTGAGCGTTTTGAAATGACAGGGAGTGTTACGTAATCGGCCAAAGTCGGGTAGGATACAATCTGCAACAGATGAAGAACATGCACTAGATGTTTTGCAAACATCTATTGAAGACCCACATACATCGCTCAGAAAAGCTGCACAGCAACATGATATGCACCCTATGTCTGTGAGTAAGATTTTGAAAATTAATAAATACAAACCATTTAAAGTTCATTTAGTCCAACAGTTAAGTGAGGATGATTACGACAGAAGAGTTGAGTTTTGTGAACTTGTGATGCGCAAATGTGATGACAATAGAGATTTTCTGACCAACATACTATTTTCTGATGAGGCAACTTTTTTCCTAAATGGCAATGTTAACAGGCACAATTGCCGTTACTGGGCTAGTGAAAACCCACATTGGATTACTGAGGTCCCATTCACAGCAACCACAAAAACTGAACGTATGGTGTGGAATTTTAGGTAACAAAATTGTTGGACCCTTTTTCATCAATGGAAATTTAAATGCCGAAATTTACTACAATATGCTCCAAAATGAAATAATCCCAGCTATTCAAATTGCATCAGGAGAATACTTTTGATAATGTATGGTTTCAGCAGGATGGTGCTCCACCCCATTATGGGAGACAGGTAAGAGAGTATTTGGATTTAAGGTTTCCTCATAAATGGATTGGGCCGAAGAGGAGAAATCGAATGGCCTCCAAGATCTCCGGATTTGTCACCAATCGATTATTTCCTATGGGGTCATTTAAAATCCAATGTTTATAGAAGAAAGCCTCATAATTTGGAAGACCTAAGAAACAGGATTATAGAGGAGATTGCTTTGATAACTGAAGAAATGTTAGGCAACTCTGTTGAATCATTTTACACAAGATTGGCTCATTGTCAAACCGTAGAAGGAACACAGTTCGAACAATTTGCTTTGACACCAATGCAGGTAAAACGTTTGTTGTAAGACTTTTCTAACAGCATACATTATTTTTTATTTGTAATAAGAAATCAATAACATAAGTATTTCCATAATTGTACTGTAATAAAAACTGGCAAATTTGTGCTAATAGAACCAGCTTAAAATGAAATTTTTGTTTTATTTAATTGAACATTTAAAAAAATGCTAAAAAATTAGTGTAACACATTTTGTGGCAAGAACCATGTTAAAATTACATTGTTGAACATCAGTAAACTTTCAATACTAAAAATGCTCTATTTTCTGATAGAATAATTCCTTTGAGATGCGGTTTTGTGGCATTCAATTCAGTAAGCTATTACCTTTAAAATTATGTATCACAAGGTATAGGCTTCCATTAAGAATATTCACGATACCCTCGGCAGGACGTCCCCGTTGGTGGTGTGACATAACAAAACATTGTTCCAAAAAAGTAGATGCCCAATCTCTATCACGATTGTAAGAGGTTTCAAATTTATATTTAAATTATTAAAGGATATATTTGGGTGTTTCCAGACATAATATACACCCCCTGTATATATATATATATATATATATATATATATATATATATATATATATATATATATATATTGTTACATTAGAAAAAAATAAAAATATTGCTTTTTAAATTTTAACACTTAGTTCGTCATGCTATGGCTGTTCCAAGACTAAAGAACGACCATCAGGAACATGAGATGCTTCAGAACTAACTTGCTATTCAAGTCGACACAATATTATGCCTCAGTGGTTTAAAAATATAAGCTATACTGTAATTGGAAATGTATTTTAGAGTATTTTTAAATACTGACTATGATGGATCACCTAGCAACTAATTTTTGTGTGGAAATCATTACAAGCTATTCCCACAATGAAGTTATTAGAAATATGTAGTAGCCTATAGCCAGAGATGTGTTGACTGCAGTAGACGCAACCTAGCAACTAGGAAATGTTATATTTAACTTTTACAATGTATAAAATGAAAACATATCCCTATATCATAAAACTAGAAAGTTATCAAATCTTCATTTTTGTAATTGATGAGTCAAAGCTTTTTATGAACAATATAATGTGGGTTTGGGTGCTGTGTATAGGGTTTCGTTTATATAGTATAAACTATTTATACAGATTATACATTTATAGAGATAGCTTACATTATTAACGGATAGTTTATATATGGTTAAGATACTGTTTACTGCCATGTAATCTTTATTATTTAATAACCCCTTGAACAAGGAAACAAAGTGACACTTCAATTTGGGCTACAAATTATTTAAGTGATAATCCAATTCCTTTACCACCAAAATTTCAGCCTTAATTTGTAAACGATCACTTGATAATGTCAAATTCTTAATAATAAAATTATCAGACTGTTTGTAAAACATACACTAGTATATAGGCTCTTCCAGGAAAGTTCTCATAAAGCTCAAATTCTCATTAGATGGTAGACCTAGTGTTTATTATCAAAACAACAAATATATGTGGTGTTTTATATACAAGTTATCCTCATAACTCTTTCCAAACCCTTTGTAGTATTGTTCCTTGAGTTAAAACAAACTTAGTTTTTAATATTAACATTCGGATCTCAGGTAATTATTTTTCTATATTTTTAACTGGCCCCAAGTACCCAGCATTTTCAATGCCATCAATTTTCACAAAAACTTATGAAAAATAAAAAATTCAGACAGAAAGATACCCTATACAAAAATTAAGAACATTTTCTATTAGGATCATATGAGCATAGATGAACAAATGTGCTTTTATTGTATGTACAGGCTTTTGAGAATGTCTGCACAAGTGTGATGGAAATCACATTATAAATTATGTTTTTCTCAATCTAAGTAATAACGCCATAAATCATCTTATGAAACTTGTAATATGGCAATGAAAGTATTATAAATAATATTACTATGTTATTTAGTATTGATTAACTATTTGACTTCATTATTTAGGTTTAGATCATTGAAAATATTAAGCTGTGATGTACTGTACTATAGATAACCACAATGTCATATCCCACAGAATGAGGTTCAGTGTGCGAGTGCCCCGATTGCCACGAGTGCTGTCATGTCTTTGCTTGACCATGTTGACTATGGCACTTCTGTTGACCTGGACATTACTACGCCATTCTCGTTCATTCACACAGACCTGTCATCATTCAGAGGCCTTTCAAGATGGTCTTCATGCACTGGGTGACAGGTACATTTATTTAACTTGAATTATTAGATGGTCTGTTCAAAAGTACTATGTAAGAAGTTATCCAAGGGTCACACCAGTTATGAACATTTTCCCCATGTGCTAACCCATTGTGGTTTGTATTGTTTGAATTTATATCTCAATAGATAGAAATTCATTTTTAAATAATAATAAGTTTCAACATATAAGGATTATTAGTTTTTCTTTTTTTTTTAAGTTTCTTATTGACGATGGACGGTTTGAAAGAATAACAGGATTGTGGACATTTGCCATCATTATATGTTACAAAAAGTATAACAAATGCTTCGAGGATGGGAATTTATCCTCTTCGTCAGGTGGGGGAGGTATTAATACATATAAAAGTAAAGAACAGAAAGAAGGAAAGAAGGGAAAGAAAAGGGTTCAAAGAAATTCAAAAGCTGCTTGGAGTTCAATCCAAGGGTTGTCACTGCACAGAATGCAAGTTCCGAGCACAAGTCATGAGTACAAGAATAACAATCACACATCACACTAACATATGCGAAAGTGGTGTATTAACAAGAAAATTGATGACGGCTCTTTCTTCGGATCTGCGTCATGTCATCTAAAACAAAGGGACAGGAAGAGCGATGGTCAAGAGGGAGAAAAGGTAATGGCAAGCCTCTTTCGGCCCTATATTTTGGTCCTAGATCTTAGTGTCATGTTGTATGTACATATTTTGTTGCTTTAGGTTTGTTTAGCTGGTATAATCTTTTTTAGGTTTCCTAGTTTTTATTTTTGTGTTATAACAAAACGTTGTGTTATACCTTTTGTAACATATAACAATGTCAAATGTCCGAAATCCTATTATTAGATTTTGTATTTTATTACTGATTAACCTCTCAAGGTGGTTTGACATTATATGAACTTAAAACTGCATTTGTGGTTTGAGATCCAAATAAGCGCATCATCAGACCATGTGGTTCTATTTTGCAGCCAACTCTTGAATAATTTTGATTAAGCAACCATAATAAAGAAAATCAACATTTTCTCATATTGTTTAAACTTATGTATAAAAGTTATTTCGTTTAACCACACAAGAATTGTCATTATTCAATAACTCTATCTTATGCAATAACTGTGTCTGTTATGACCTTTCATTCCAACCACTAATGGTACCAGAACCTTCCTTTCTTTTCGTTCTCTAGAACAAAACTCAATAGACTGAGTCAGATCACACAATTTTGTTTTATTGGTTGAGATTATTGTGGGTAATTATCTAGAGATAAATTTAACTTACATAATTCGTTAATTTCTTGGACTTTTTTTGTAGATTTAGCAACTATTCACATAGATTAATATAACTTTCATTATTATTGCCATATACAATGAATCAGTCAAACTCTATGTAATTGAAACCACATTCCACTATGTATCAGGGTCCATAGGCTGCTGGTCTCGCTTGGCCTTACCCATTTCCTGTGTTATGGTTCTCTGTGGGGACAACTGCGGCTGTCTCGCACTCTGCCTTGGGAGCGAGACATTGAATTATGTGTTCTCAACGAGGAGATGGCACTTAAAGATGAGGTCAGTTATCAGGACAATTTTTTATTGTAATGCAATATCTTTCTACTTATATAGACAGTTCTAGTGATACAATATCCCTGTTATGAGAAAATATATAACACTTTTGTAGGTACTACAAAATATAAAAGAAATTCTATTCTTTCTTGGAAATCTTAATCACCTGCATGTTTCTGGAAAACTTTTCATTCACTACCAGTCATAAGTCCCAGTTTATAAAAATTCACATGCTGATTAAATATTTATGTATAGTGATTCAAAAAAGCTTTTCCAGATTTAACATCTGTTTTGGTATTAGAGAATAAAAGTAACATAATAGAAAATATTGGTCATTGCATTGCAATTATAAGTGTTTCTAGTTTCCAGTGGAAACGAGATATTCAAGATGGCTAAAATATGTAATGGGTGTCTAGATTCAAATTCCTTATTTTGTTTTACTTTTCTTATCCAATACCCTTAATATATGAAGTGTAGCTAGAAAATAACCGGATTAGTATTGGCAGAGCCACAGAACAAACACAGTAAAGCTGAATATCGTATGGCCGGTCATGTGACTGTCCCTTCCCTCTCCTCCTCAAATTTCGTCTGGCTCCCGTACTTATTCCACCCATAGTGCAAGTTATAACCGGTTAACCTTTTGTCTCTTCGTCAGAAAAATGTTGAGTATCCAGAAAAAACAGTGTAACACACAAAAAATAATTAACAATACACAATATGTAATATACTACTCCTGGTAACAATAATTCTTGAAATCGTAAATCACTAGTAGTGCAAGAAAATGATTATCATCAATTAAATAAAATGCTAAGTTATATTTTAACCAAATAATAATGTAATTTTTTAATTTAACAAAACTAACTGACCGTGCTGAATCAGGTACATAATTTGTTAAACAATTTCATTTTCATATATTGTCTTTTACAGGTTTTTTTTCTTGTCTAAACATATCCAATTTGTGTTTGTTTCTGGTATCGTACTTAGGAACATCATTTCAAGAATTATAATTTTCTAAACTTTTTTACTTATCTACATTTTATATAGATATTTGGTATAGTTATAATTTGGAGTTCTTTCAAGAATCAAGATTCTTTATAGCCTAAGGACAAATACAAAAGATTTCTATAGTCTATGTCAAAAATTTAAGTTTTAAAATACGAGTTAAGTTTAAAAATAACATGAATTTTTATGTTTTGCGGGTTTGGAGAGACCGATTGTCAAAATTTTTTAATTTTTTTGGTACTCATGCTACTGAAGTATAATAAAATTTCCAGCTGTATTCATTGTTTCTTTTTCCAGTGCCAGCTGTTAAGGTTATACATGTTTTATAAAATCAGCAGTTTTTGTTTGTTAAAAAAAAAATTAATAAAAGAATTTGTACCAAATTTTGTGTGAAATTTTTCTCCAAGAGTATATGTAACTCTTGCCAATTTCTTTCAAATTACTTAAACATATACAGCCCAGCCTAGTATATTATGTAAGTGTATACCTAATAGTTTTAGAGGGATAAAATTTAAATCATCAAAAATATTAGAATCTAGTCATAGAAGTATTACACCCAAAAAGTATTTATTAACTTTTGGATCCTTGTATGGTCATATGCAAGCAATAACAACTGTTAAAAGTCTTTTATGCTGCATTTTACTATACCTCAAAGTTTAAATTACTTAAACAGCCTGATTTTATTAGATATTTTAAATTGTTTCCAAAAGGAGAGACAACTTTTAATCCTCTAAAACTTTTTATAACCACAGTGAACAAGAGCTACATCTATTTAGGTATTTATATATAGAGTACGCACAGTATGTCAACAAAGCATGAATATACTGTGCCTTTTTATGATTTCATAAGCGTTATGATTAAATACAGGTATTTTTGGAGCGCCAGTTCCGCAAAAACAACATGCAACTGGCATACGACTCAACGGATGGCAAGTATACTATCACAGATGATACGCTGCCAGATGCAAGAGTTGAACTTATTGTGTTCGAAGAGGATCCAATGGTGGGTTTAGTGAATAAATTATAACCAAGTCATATAATTTTCTAATGCGATGTTCTTTTACTAAAACAATTGAATTGTAAAAGCAACCATATACACTGTTTTTTTTTTATAATAAAATAAAAATAAGAGGATACATTTTCAAATCCAACTTCTTTGATGGCATTGTTGTACAAAATTAATTACAAAAAATAACTTAATACTAATTTTTATATTTAATATTTAATTTATACAATTAATTGAAACTAATGTGGGTTTTAGATACAATTTGGATACAAGTTTATACAAAATTAGGTAATTTTTTTTATTACTGTGCAATATATTTGAAGATCTGTAAAAATCTTAGAGAACTGTACTTTTGTGCATCTAATTATACAGTGTTGTTATTCAGTATTATTAATTTCGACTGTTATGTAGTATCTGTATGACTAAATGAAATTAGTGAATCAATGTTAAACTATGTACGGTAAATGTAGTTTAAGATTAATCTTGAAATTGGGTTGTATTAACAGCATAAAGTCCATTAATGCATTTAAACTTAAATTTTTAAGTAGTAAGATGGGAGTAAGATTCTAAAATAAATCTTATGCGACCAAACAGCAGTCCTCTTCATGACTGATATGTTCCACAGGTGGCAATGTTGCGAAGAGTGGGGTGGAAACGTCGAGTTCTCCCCTCCGACTGTGAATCTCTCCCCTCTCTCAGCTGTTTCCCTCCCCGTCTCATCAAAACACCACTCCCCAGCCGAGAGTTTGGAGGTTATATCATTCCTGTGCCTAGGGAAGGTATTGAGATACAAAAGTACCACTATCCGGATAATTGGTGGAAGGAGGTGTTGCCCAAAAATTGTTAAACAATGTGTGAAGAATGTTTACGATCTCATCATCATGGTCACATTGTTTCATAGTAGAGAAACGCTTATTGTATGCCTCTAGCTCAAGGGTCATCAATCCCAGTGCTTGATAACATAATCAAACAATACACAACAGTAATTAAAAATCAAAACAAACAACTGTAAATATATATATGATCTCATAGCAGTATATCAAGTAGAAAATAACATAAATTATAATCAAAATGTTTTATTGGTTAAGTAATGTACCTATTAATATTATACAATGGAATAATCGTTTTTCTAAAGTACCGACAGTCTTGTGAATAGAAGTATTTTAATTTTATGAGTTATATTCCATTGTATCATCATATTTCTTAACGGTTATTAGTATAAAAACTAAACATAAAACTTCTCATTGCTAAAAATTCAAATGTTCAATATCGTGGATGAACATTTGAATATCATAAACATATTGTAGTGAACAAAACCGATTAGGACCACAGAATGACGTCTGAATTGGATACAACTATCTTTGCGAGTCTTTTTAAAGCTTAATATTACATACAATCTCTACTTGATGCAGGAATGTGTGATCTGAGATTATCAAGCTATTATTAAGTTTTAAATTTACATATAAGTTACTGTTTACGTATTCTTACAAAATTATACTTAATTTTTATTAAAAATGGGGTTATGTAATCCTATTTGACCGGTTTCACATAAGCAACAGAACTAGATGAATACCTTGGAATTTTTAAACACCAAAGTAAAAATCAATACTTGCAAACTATTCAGATCTTCAACAAGCGAGACGGAGTTAGGTTAGATTTGTATTACATAACCTAACCCAAATGAGTCAAGTCTGTATAAATACTCAGTATATACCAATATAATATATGCTATTAACACTATGTACGCCTGTTAAATTTCAGTAATAACAGGAACCGAGAATGCATGTAGGTTTTGTAAGGTACTTGCGTTATTATAAATACTACTAATTATATAGCTGACATTATTAGGGCATTACTTGATTATGATTTTTTATATCAACGTATCTCAAACTAACCTAATGTAAGTGAAAAAGTTAGGTACTTCACATAATACGTAAGTACCTTGGAAATTAGTGATGTAGTTAGTATTTTCTACTTTTAAATCGTATTTGATAATGTGCCACTTTTAATATGAACAAATACTAGTCTTAGGATATGATGTAACTCTTTAAGGGTGTTGATTTTGTTTGTGTTGTTCTTTTAATGTATTCATGATTTAATATTTTGTATGTTTTCTTCCCACCTTAATTTAGTATTTTGGTTTAGATTAGGTCACCATCACTTTGTGTTAAGTTACAGTAACCAGTTAATGATTGTAACATGTTACAACAGGTGACTCATGCTTTGTCACTGTCTCTTCTATAGCACCTATTACAAATTATTCACTGTTTCTACCAGTAGTGACCTGTAGCCGATACAGTTTAGACGAGTTTGAAATCACTTACTCAACGGTTTAATTTGAAAAATTTTAGAAAACATAGCTTCTAAACATGTATGTTAAAAAAAACATTTTTTTATATACAAAATTGCTAGAAAGTATAGTGTGTTCCATAAGAATTTGTAACCCTTTGCACTTGTGTAAGAGCACAAAGTATGACCCTTACTGATCTCTCGCTCAGCTCAAATTAAATCTCAGATAATTGTCCTCTCAGGCCATGTTTAGTGGCCGGCTGGGTTCGGCATTACCATTCTGTGTTGGTGGAACCACATCATCATTTTGAACTGTATTTAAATGGCAGTATTTTACTTTTGACCCTTGTAAATGATTGTGATTTAAATGCAATTCTCCAACACTTACAGTATTTTTATTGGTTATATATTATTTTCTCGTAAACATACCAAGTTGTATAAATACAAGCTACTTACTTAGGTTGTATGTAATCTAACTTATTTTTTACCTAATTTAAAAGTATTTTTATTTCAAATACAAAAATGCAATTAGTTTCTAATATCAACACAATATAAATTCATTTCCTTATTTTGATGTTTGGCGCTATTATTTTAATAAATGGATAGGATACGCCAAAGCAACTACATTGGCTCTGACAATCAGATAAAATAACAACTATAAACAGTGTTTTTGCTACGGTATGTAGTATGTTTTTTTTTTTCTGCAAATAGAGAAATATTAATGTAGTTCTTCATTTGACTGAGAGATTGCATTACTTTCCAGCTGCACCTGGTTAAGGAATTAGTTTTATAACTGGGCAATACAGTGGGCCACATGTATAACCCTGATAAACTGAATAGGAAAACAAGGGCTATTAAGATTTGCCTGGGGAGCTGATGGACAAGACTTTTTCATAATTCTTCAAGCTGACAAAGAAAACAGCCATGGCCACTCATAATGGCCCCACAAGCTGGAAGGTAACCCTGTGCAAAGGGTTACGTTTTGCTACCTTATTAGAAAATGTTTGCAAAATGCTAAAATTCTAAATTCATATTTTTAATTCTCACTAAAAGTAAGTGAAAGTTAACAACTTTCCTGTACAATCAGTCATTTTAAGATTTCTACGGTGGTACAGTTAAAATGGACATCCTGTACATTACTCACCTCCAGTGTAAAGCAATCTATAGAATACTGTGAGTAATTTAACTGTTTATGCAACATAATAACAATATGTTATTGTCAATGTACTCGTATTGTTCCTAAGTTTAAATTTAAACGCTATTTTCTAGTACTACAAAACAGTATTTACTTTAATATGTAAACAAAAAAGTGTAAGCAGTAGTTTTTCAGTATAAAACTTCTTTTTAATTGATTTTTAAACACTGGTTGCTCTGTAAACCTGTATATTTAAGAGAAGCAACATAACATAAAAGATCTATTATGTTCTCTTACTCTTATCATACTGAAAAATTCCAAGTATATAAATTCTGCCAGCCTTGCCTCCTCAAGGAACTTAATCACCTGAATGGAGTAAAACTCTTCAATCCTAACCTGGGTTTTTGATTCTTCTACTTGCAAGTACATCACATTAAACTAATGTATGATTCCTGTTCATTTATAAAGACTCTACAGATGCCACCTTCTCTCAAACTGAGTGTTCTTCAGGTGTTCATTGAACTTGCAATGCTCTGTAAGATTGTATTGAGCCTATTTCTATCGGGTTCGATTTAAGTTCCTACTGTCATAGTTCCGAAGTGGTTCTTTGGTTTGTCTCAGTCCGGGTGGCTGTCTCAAAAGTGTTTTCTTTGGTTGTCTTCTCTTTCTTTGAACTTCACTTTAAAAGATGCAATGCTTAGCTCTTATCCATCCAGGTTCAAATGCTATGAGGTGTGTGGGGATTGGCTTTTTTTAGCTAGTTGTTCAGCTTATTTTCTTCAAGTCATGCATGCCACTGCATCCAGAGGAAAGGACAGTTTACTGTTATTATATGTTCTTAAAAACCTAATATAGAGAACAAGTTCAGAGTCTGCTTTTAGAGCTAATTAAGGGAGAATTCAGTGCTTTAACTGTTGCTGAACTGATGGACAAAATGACTGAATTCCATTTCTTATATTTTCTACTGAGGTTGAACTATTTTCAATTGCTCGATCCTCTGCTTGAAGAAAATATAACTCTCCTAGTGATCCTGAGTGTGGTCTGTGACCAATACAATACTGCTTCAGTTCCTCATCGGCCTTTGTACCATCTGTATACCCAGGCCTGTTCTCAGACCGGTGATAACATAGGTCTGTTTCTTTTATGGTACATACAATTTCAGTTTACACAACATTATGTATGTGGTATATAATACACTGAATTTTTTTCACACAAAAAATATGTATAAACTCCAGTGAATTCCAAAATGTTTTCTTAAAAATCTCCAAAAGAATGTTCAAAATTATTTATGTTATTTTCAACTATACAATTTGTTTATTGTTTATTTATGTGAAGTATATATAATCAGTGTTTTCTATTACTCTTGGTAAAATTATAATATAGTTAAATTTCAGTAAAACACGAAATGATTGATACTAAGATTATTAGTATAATCTTTAAACATTGTAACATAAGCAAAACTAATTATAATTTAAAACATTGAATTTTAGTCAAAAACAAAAGGTCAGTCCCTCGCATGACAATAACTTAACTATGACAAAGCTATTGCCATGATACAGGTTTGTTCACGTGAAACAAAATATTTCATAGCTTATATTATTTTCAGTATTAAAAGTATCATATACAAAAGCATACTTGATGAGCGTTTTATCTATGACAATAGTAACTGAATAATATAAACTGAATAATGCTAGCTCAGATCCTAAAATATGGACTGAGTTGGAGCTGTTTAGTCAACATTCTTCCAATTTCTAATTTTGTGTACTTAAGAATATTTATTTTCAGAATAACTATTATTTTGTGATATTTCTGTTTGCAAACTGTGGGATATTTTCTTTTTAATGTTTGTTGTTTAATGTTTATTTATTATTATATTATTAGACTTTACTTTCAAAGTAAATTTGTCTTCCTTTGTTATACCAAAAATATAACTACTAGCTTTGTGATTTGTTTATTTTTGTAGTTTTAATCCCCAACAATTCCTATACTTATAGTACAAATAAAATTAATGATAATTTAGATGTGAATTGAGTTCAAATATTTCAATTATTACTTGCATTAAATCTTCAAAGAAACATGATTTCTGATCAATATAAAAGTATACTCTTATTGTAGATGCACACAATGTCAAATACATGTAATGCGCATTATAATTATATCCAATTTTTAGTCCTGACTTCATCTTGGAGTCCTCATGACATGATGCAGCATCTCAGATATAATTTGTTTGATGAGTATTACAACATATTCCAAATTATACACCAAAGTAGAATTCAAAATGTCATGTAGATTAGTTTTCTTTTAATTTGGAGATCGGCCAATTGCACAAAATGTAAATAAAAGTAACACACTGTATTAAAGGGATTTGAGAGTTGTAGAAAACATTTTGTTTATTGCCAATCAGCAGGCATCAATAGATATACGTGCAAATTTTTGCTGTGTCTTGCTTCAAAAACACACATGTAATTATGAATTTCAAATCAATTATTACCTAAAAACCACAATATTTCCATACCTTTGGTTTTTCACAAACATGTGATTAAAATGTGCTACAGAATAAATGGAGCAGCTTAAGTTTCTGAACTTGTCCATCTCTAAAACAGGTAAGTTTGAATATGCCATACATGAAGAATTTTGTCTGGTAGATGTATATATGCTGATTCTTGTTCCATGCACAACATCATTACTTGATTTTCCATGGTAGGAAAGGAATCAACATTTTTTAACCTAAAGCAGGCATTGTTGAATGAAATGACCAAGATCATCCTACGCAGGATTGCCTAGAAGTCTTCTATCATTTTCCCCATTCACTAAAACCATCCTAAATCCATATATAAAAATATATAGAACTGACTCAAAAACTTTACATAGTAATATTTATTGTGCTAGTGCATCAAATTCAATAATGATTTTCAAAGGAAATACATATTTGTTAGACCCACCCAAATGAATAAAATAACACAATTTCATTTTGGTCTGTACAGTTCAAGTGACTAAGGTAACAGTGAGCAAACATAAGGACCAATTTTCATTTCACTATCATCTTGGTTTTACAGTTCACAATGCATTGAACAATTACTACAATAGAAATCTTGGCCTTGCTATGGAGAGCAATTTGTTTAATATTTGCTTACTGAAAATGGCTTTCGCAGTGGGGCTAAATATTTCAAGATTTTAATTCTCAGTGAATTTGAATTTTTTGACACAGTTTAAATTTGAAAACCTAGATGAAATTCATGATATCGGCTGTCTAAGCCTAAGTACTATTTTTATTTAATATGGCATGCAGTTATAGTTTATGAATAACCTTATTGCTTAGATAACAGAGTATAGAACAGTCCCATTGCCATGTGCCATGAGATTGGTAAAGCTTGATTACCGACAAAGCTAATTTATTGCAATCAATGCTAGGCTTCATCTAAGTTTTGGTGAATGCTGTTGGCTAATACGAGTACTTTATTGTCTAATATTCTTTGGAATACTTTTTTTTAAATAGTGCACTACAACACTAGTTTCATTTTAACAAATTTTTTGTGATACATTATTATTTTATTCAACTTTTAAAATGCCTACGTCCAGTCCTGCGGCTGTTTACTGACAGTGAGAGCAATCACTACTACCAGACAGTCACTGAAGAAACACAGTTAGCAGTTGAGAATGATTTGTATTAAATTACAAATACATATCGAGTTCCAATGTTGTAAGAGCAATGTATCCTTGAGAAAGATGCCTACGGCTTCAATTAGGGATCGTTCCAAACTACAGAATGACAAATGTACGAATTAGCCATAGTATAACCCGAGTACCAACTGCCAAGCTAGTCATTCCGCTATCACAACTAGCCTTGTGTAGGATCAGTGTAACAATAAGATAATCAGACCTCGATAGCCTCAACTGCCTGCACAGTTCACGTAACACATAACATTTCATAGTAGCTATCTGATCTCGCCTGTCTCCTGATAACTCAAAACTCCTTTATTTAATTATGTAAGAGACAAAATATAATTACTGCTACTCATTTAGATAAATATAAAAAAATTAAAATAATATGTAATAACTTTTTAGAAGAATAGATTCTTGCTAAGTAGCTGTCTTAAGAGTACCCAATTTCTTTGAACAGAATATCACTAGGTAATCTTAGAGACTTTTCAATTTAACATTTTATATAGATTTTAAATATTGAGTGCCACAAGTATTGTCTTGAAAGCACTACCCCACACAATAATTCTAAAAGATAGCAAATATTGAATACGAATGGGTTTACAAAGTGTGTTCAAAAAGTAACGCAAATTTTTATGTTTCACGGGTTTGGAGAGTCCGATTGTCAAGATTATTTTTATTTTGTTGGTACTCTTGCTACTGATTTATAATAAAATTTCAAGCTGTATTCATTGTTTACTTTTCAGTGGGAAGCTGCTAAGGTTAGACATGTTTCATGAAGTCAGCAATTTTTGTTTGTTAACAAATTTGTATCAAATTTTGTATGAAAAATTCAAATAAAGTGTAAAAACGTTAACAAAGGCGAATGGTGAGTCTGATTTGAGTAAAACAAGGGTTTAAGAGTGTTACATAGATGTTTCAAATATGACCGTGAAGATATTAAAGAGGATTAACGCTCTGGACGCCCCAGCACATCAGCAACCAATGAAAAAAGTGGAAGATATAGTTATAAACGATCGCCGTATAAAGATAAAAAAAGTTGCTAATAATGTTGGTATATCAATTGGCTCATGCCATGACATTTTTTCAAACGTTTTGGATATGAAACGTGTGGTAGCAAATTTGTTCAAAAACTGAATTTTGAACAAAAACAGCGGCGATTGTAAGTTGCTTAGGAGTCACTAAATTAAGTCAACGACAATGCAGAATTACTGAAACATGCTATAACAGGTTACTAAACATGGTTATACGGATATGATGTCAAAATGAAGGCTCCCATTTCAGTGGAGCCATTCAAAATCGCCAAGACCGAAAAAGGCTCGACAAGTGCAGTTGAACGTGAAGATTCTTCTGTGTGTTCATTCCATGCTCAATGTGTTCTTCGATTTTAATGGCATAGTGCATAATGAATTTTGGCCACAAGGTAAAACAGTCAATAAGCAGTAAACGATCATGACCTGTTTACACTTCATTGCTTGTTCATAAATTTTTGGTCAAAAACTACTGTAACGATGCCCCCCAGCCTCTATATTCTCCAGAAATGGCTTCGTGTGACCTTTTTTTTTTCCAAAAATAAAAAGAACCTTTAAGGGCTATCCCTAATGGGGACGGGAGGAGATAAAAACAAGCATAGATGACATTAAAACTGTATCACTGAAAGAGGGTATTCCAAAAATCAAGATAGAACTGTTTTGAGGATTGGAAGAAGCGCTGGCATAAGTGCATATTATCTAATGAGAACTGTTTTGAAAATTACAACATTAATGTAGATAAATAAATATGTTTTTTGACAAATGAAAATTTCCGTTACTTTTTGAACATACCTCGTACATAACATGCTATCTGACATCTCCCTTATTTTGGACATCATTTAAAAGTACCAATTTTGTTGACTCAGGCAATAAAACATGTATTTTAGTTGAAACTAAACTTTATTTACAATTATACATTTACGATATCTACAAAATAGAAATCTTAAAATTTGATCAATATCACTCAATGACGAACAACTCACATTTAAAAAATAAAGAAGCAACAAATATACATACAAATAAAACATTTAGAAGCGAACAGAGTATTACGAGTCAACAACAATATCAACACCAATTTGTCACACTGCATAAAGCGTACAAACAGTAACTTAATACAATCTATTAGAAATATAATGAATGACTATTTTCTTATTGCAAGGTTTATGGGGACTTAAACTCTATATTTTCTCGCAGAACAAAATAGTTTTCACCACATTCTTTCCTTATTGTTTCTATTGGATTAATTGCCAATGGCTTATATTAATGGACAGTCAATTAAAGATGTAAAGCTTTTTCCAATCAATCGTACATTTGAAGGAACGAGTTATTCCTCCAGTATTTAATGCTTGTTTGGACTGTTGGCCTACATTTTAAACAGTTTATCAACACAGCAGAAAGGATCCTTGTATACGAGTTTATCTACCTGATGGCAATTTATTATGAGAAAGTTGGTACATCTTCCATTAAAACAATCCATTGGTAATTCATGTCTCCTCATCACCACAGCATGATGTGCATTATATACCTGGGGTGAAGTTGCAAACGAATTGTGTTTATTATTTTATTTTCTTCAGTCTTCTGAGTCTAAACATTTTATTTCAACTTCCATGGGATATGAAATCAGGACTTCTAAAGTCAAATTTGAGGCTACCAACATAAAAAAGTGCAATTAAAATCTTATAATTTTATTGCACTATTATAAGTGAAATATATTTTAATGGTGGGATATTTCTCAATAAAGGAGCAGTTTGTCTCCTCAGATACTATTTTTGTATGTACACTACGAATTTTATTTATTAACAAAACAGATTAAATAACACTGTAAAAATGTACCTTTTGCAGGATAAAAAAAGGTTTTATGTAATTACTGTTACACTGCCATAATTTATTCAGATGAGTGCTTATTTCCAATGGTTTCTTTGCAATATACATTATGTAGATTTTTATTACAAAGCAAACAAACCCGCTTTGTATTCATTAATACAAACACAAACAAACTATCAAACTTTGTATTCATTATTTTTGTTTGTGGGATTTAATACTTTCATTAAAGTACTGTTGTAATTATTTTCTTGTGATTATCACATTGGTAAACATCTAGACATTCATGTTTCAATGACACCACAGTGTAATCGGATACTCAATTTAAGAATGTATAGCCTACAATTAAAAATAACTAATTAAAAACACTTAAAACTTATTTACTTCAAAATATTTTATAGATTCAAGATTACCTAATAGTTTAATTTGTAGCTAGGCAAAATAAAAATTAATGTGATAAGAACAAAAATGCAATTAAATTACATTTTATAAATATATAACAAAATAATAAATAATTCTAATAAATATTAACAAAGTATATTATTTTTGCCAACAAAATTCAAGTGAACCTATAACAATTTCATAAAAATAACAATACATTTTATGAATAATACAATAAATAATGTTATGAATTATACTAAATGTTGTTATAGCTATTTAAAATTAATTTTATTTAAGTTGTAATTAATAAATAAAACCTAAAAGTTATTCTGATTACAAATCTGAAAACACCTGTTAAAACTAACTAAATGTGTAATTCTTACTAAGAGAGTGTTTACTACAGATTATCCATAATGGAAGCACAAATCTGAAAGCTCTAAGTTTAGAATAAATTATAATATTCCAACAGTTTTATCTTTTTAAAGTATTTGATGAGTAAAGAACTACAGTTATTTAATATTTAATTATTTACTTTAAACCCTAAATTTCTAACAATTTCAGAAGAAAGTTATCTACTATTATAAATAAACTATATATTTTCCATATACCAGTACACTACACAATACTTTAAGTGTTGTTAGTTTTAGATTTAATATTAAAAATCGGCAGTCATTAATACTGATTTTGTAAGAGTTTTAAACAAAAGTAAATCCTTGGGAATAAAATTTTAACTGCAAAATAATTTTCCATATTCAAAATAATGTTAATTTTAATATTGTGCATGATTATGTTAACCAGATGCAACAAAACTATTCGAATAACTATCAATTCTTAATGTTTTGTATTCTAGTATTGTTCATATATTTGTGTTAACACATCATAATGTTTAATTGTTTTTTAAGAGTCCTATATACAAATTTATTATTGAAATAAACTCACATTTTCCCTTGTGGATTATATAGGGAAAATACTCTGAATTATAGTTTTTACAAAGGTATAAATATAAACTATACTTTGTACTTTAAACTATATTACTTTGTGCAATAACAATCTAAAGTTTTTTTTTTACTTTTCAAAGTTGTTCTCCATCTAGAAAGTAATCTTTAACAGCTGATTAGAGCTCTCCGATTTCTTCAAGTGTTGTGTCAAATATCTCCTATACACTAATATTTTATCAGTCCATTTCAGTTCTTTTATTTATAACCAGCTTTGTAAAAAGGATGTCAGTAAATTATCATGCTGCATGATCCAAACTCAAATACGTGGGAGTTGATTATTTTCATGGCAACAAAACCCATGCAAGAAACTTCTCTCCTTATTGATCTATGACAACTTTATTTGAGTGTGCAATGTGCAAAACAACAAGACAACAAAATACATTACAAAAATACATGTAGTGGACTATGTACAGTGAATATACTACAACAACCTATCTCATAATCTGTGGACCAGTTTGCATGGAAAAATATTGCTAAAATACCCTTCCCCACCCCACTCACTCTCTCTCTCTCTTTCTCTCTGATAAATCATACGATAAATTACCCTTTCAATTACGTGCAAGGGACTACTTATTGAAAAAGTGTTTATTAAACTGAAGATTCGTCATGCTATGTAACAAAAAATAGGAAACAATGAGTTTTATTTTTAAACTATTCTCTTAAAAAACAGTGGCTGCTGGACTTGTTCAGTGGTTAATAAATAAATAAATAATGATGTTCTCAATTCAGTTCTGGAACTGAACTGATGCAAATGTTATACATCAGAAAAAACCTAATAACAAACCAAGATCATTTGAAAGGCCATAGATATTTATTTCTTACACAATGCAAAATTAAATACAAATTGTTATATTTTGTAATTTTTAATATAATATAAAATTGTAATGCCTTATATATAATTTCTTTATATAGTTACTAGTAGTTACCTGCGGCTTCACACACAATTTCATAGGTTTTGCACCTGTTTGAGCACTTCTGGTTCTTACAATATTAACCCTAAGGTTGAGTTTGCCTTCTTCTCACAATGAAGAAAATATGTTAAAAAGCTTATATTTATGGTCATTGTAATTTGCTTTAATTTTAGTATATTTTGTTCCATTGCTGATTTTGCCTCTTTTCTGATCAATAAAATTTATAAACATACACAGCTCTGAGAACCCTATGTTTGTCTAAAAGACAACTAATTCAGGTTTGATAACAGTCTTTAAATGTAAAGTAAAGGTTAGACTACATTGTCTCATATATCTGCACTGCCAGCAGTTACCCACTCCTTTAAACACAATTTAGTAGGAGTTGCACCTGTATGACCACTGCTGGTTCCAGTGAATTATATTTTCGATGCCTATGTTGAGTTTGCCTTGTTGCCACAATCGAAAAATATGTTAAAAATTTATATTTATGGCCAATCTAATTTACTTTGTTGGATAGTAACATTGTCTATTAGATCTAATACTTAATATTTGATACAAATTTACAGCTAAAAGTACATCAACAATGATACTACGTGTTTGTTTCTTTATAAACTGAAAAATATTGTCAATATTTTAGAACATTTATAGAGCTGGAATTAGTACATTAGTACAAAAGCACAGCCCAGCGAACTTTCATCTAGCATAGTTTTTGCCGACTAGAAGGGTTAACATTGGTCCAGTCGTTTAGGAGTTCAGTGACATACACACGCACACAAGAAAATATATGTATAAAGATTTCTTGAGAAATCGTACTTATTAAGACTCAAAAATAAAGATGCTCATAAAAAATTACTTGTACTATTGTTAACTAACAAATACATTGCGATCTCAAAACGAATTACATAAATTCTAGAGAAAAAATGTGCAAATAACTACACTAGCCAGTTTGCATTGAATAAGCACACAACCTAGTTTTTCATGAAATCTACAGAGGAATTTCCCTAAAAAGCATCATCAGTAAGGTTAGGTTTCTAGAGGTAAAACTGAGTGGTTATTGAAGAGGGTTAAAAAATCAAATAATATTTTTGTATATTTAGTAAAATATAGGTTGTATTTTTTTACCATGACACACTTAAAATCGACTGACATACATTTACGTAAACGCAAATCAGCACTAGCAAATGCTGAAAATTATGATTTCAGTCTTGTTATTTCATTGGCTGATGGTGACATAACTATTATTTATACGTTTAATGGTTGTATATACTTTTTCACACCTGTAGGCTAGCCCAGTACTGGCTGACCAATTTTGAGTAACTAAATATTCTGCTTTGGAAAATATTTTCACAACTTGTTTGAACTTCATTTATTTTTCTAAATGTAGATATTATTTTGTTGGGATATTTAATATTTAGTGTCCAACATTTTCTTTAAGTAGTCCCATTGCAAAAAGTAACCTATCTCACATTTTTGCTGTCATTTAATCTTAGGAACATTAAAAAATAGTAACTATATTGGAAAACTATACTAAAATTATTGTACTTTTTATGATTAGTTCAATTTAATCAGACTTAAATCAATAATAACTTATTGGTAAAAGCCTTTTTCCTAAAGTAAAATTAAAATATAAATTTCTTAACTTTAAAATGGTTTTCTAGTGATTGAGAAATTATATTATTACTAATTATGGCATAGAATTAAGTAAACACTAATTTGTTAAGTCCACAATTAGAATAAATCACTGTTTTAAAATCTAAACATGATAATGAATATTTAAAATCTGTTAAATTCATAAGTCTACAAATGTCTTATATTATTCTAAATGTACATTAATTATACATATTTGCTAGTTGCCTACCTATTGTATTATATTACTTTATTCATAATATAATAAACACAACAACACAATATTGTCAATACTTTGGCAGCACATTTTTTATGTAAAAAGCAGTTTTACGTTTGGGAAAAGCACAATACAACTAGGGTATGTGAATAATGATGTTTGATACTGAATCAAATAGAACTCAAATAAAGAATATATAATGCTTTTTGCATTGAATATTTTTGTAATTCAAGTGGTAAACGATTGATTTAAATTATAGAATTAAATATAGAATTATTTATATGTAAATTAGATTATAGAATATTGTGGAATAATAAACTAGTTTATAATATTGGAATTATTTGGTTCCTTTTTTATAATTCTTTTCCATAGTGTTGAAAAATACACTTATTAAAAGTTGATAATAAATTTAAACTAATTCATTGATTTTTGTTAGACTAAATATTTAGGATTAAGTTGGATTAAAGAAAAATACAAAAAATTTAGTGTTTTTGACGATTGGGTACATAACCTTATGCCTGCACTGGAAAGATAAAATTAGTACCCAGAATAAATTTATAAGAGTGATGACAATTAAATTGGTTAGAAATTCAAAATCAAACTAAACTATTACAATTTTAATCAGTTACAATCAGTTACCTGCGGCTTCACAGACAATTTTCAAAATCAAAGGCCATAGTTTTTTTTTATTGAAAGCATTTATGTGTAATATGTTGGAGTCCTACAATTTTGTAAACATATGTAGACATATAAGGTACATGTTAAGTTTCAGTATTCATGGTTGAGAGATTCTAAACATTATTACAATTTTTACTGGTTCTATTTTAGGTTTTGTTGTACAAATAAAGATATACATGTAAGTCTCAAAAACTTAGTTTGGTCAAAAAATGTCAACTTTCACCTGTTTAGATTACGTTTCTAACTGAAGTATTTCAAGTGAATAACTGCAATATTTTATTGCAGTTCTATTAACTCTTAGAAAGGCAGTCATTTTAAGTGCATAGGTCAGTGGCATTTTATACTATAGCTTTATTAGAATGGAATAAAAACAATTCTTTATAGAAGTGGAATTAGGACCATACACCTTTCTAATATATTTAATATTATTGTATTTATAAGATTTCCCAAGAGTCCAAAGAACTGTTAGAATAGGGTAAAAAGAGGACCGGCCTCTATTTTCTAACTTCTTACTTGGTATTATTACTGCAACAAAATAAACAAAACCACTTGAATACTTTCATGATGAGCAATCATTTTCATTCAAATACCATTTACATTTGATTCTTTTCAATATTCACACACCCCTTACTGAAAACTATTTTGGCTTCAATAAGTTCTCATCCTGCGTCAGACTAAACAAATTGTGCCGAAGTGTTGGCAAGTTAAACTGAACGAGCTATGAGGAGAAGGTAGTTAATATAATAGTCCATCAAGGGTATCTAAACATTTAACCCTTCTGAAACTGAATTTTAGTTAACTTTTATCTGGCCACTTACTTTCAAACATCTATTATTGGAAAAATGTACTTGAATAATATCAGATACTTCAGGAAATATTATAATCAAAATGTTATAATCTAACACTTTTATTTTTGATTTGTAACAAATTAAAATTTTGTAAAATGTTTTGCTGAGCCTAGTTTTAACCAGTAGTGTAACAAACCTCGCAACTTATAAAAAGTTCTTGAAATCGTGGTGCACTGGGTGAAGCTAATAATGCGTTTCTTCTAGTAGACATGTGTCAATGGTCTGAAGTCACCACAGACAGTGGTGTCACCTGGGACGGCTGTGTTCAGTTACAATAACTCTTTATGAAAAAAGGTTTGACTTTATCTTCGTTTTAAAACTCATGATTCACAAATTTCTTTGTCTCTTCCAGACTATTGTTTGATGTCTCCACTCTTGCATGAATAAAAAATAATTGAGTTTAGGTACTCATTTTGCCTTGTTAAAAACCAACAAACTGAAAATATTACATTAGAAGATGCATTATCATGGTGTAAAGTTTTGACTCACAAATTTTGCAATAAACTTTATTTACATACTATCTGGGAAAATTTGCTAAATCAAGTTCTAGTGTCCAGCGGTGAACATTGTTAATTTTGGTGGACCTAATTAAAGGGCACCATACTTGTGCCACTGAAAATGTTATCTGCTCACAATAGTGCAAACACTGCCCTGCTCAGTGCATGGGCACCAACAATAGACTATGCACCTGCATGAATTGTCACCAACAAGTGCAAATAAAACAATCAGAGAAAAGACAGTCTTCGAGCACAATAATAAATACTAAGGAATAAAAATAGTAATATTGTTGTTCATTTGAATCCCTATGACAATAAAAACTTTAAAACTGTAACATTTAATGCTTAACCCCTCAAAAAATTGTACTGTGACCATACATATCTAATTAAACTGAACTTGGAAGATTGCTGTGAATTTTGGATGAAATGCATACTAAATTAGCTGTATCTCCTGCAACATTATTCCAGGAATTTTGGGTATCTATTGTACAAATAGTTTGGACACTCTACCTGGATTAAGGTACAAAACTGTTAGAAATCTTTCTCACCTAATTGTAGAGTAACACCTAATATGTCAGAATTGGAAACATTAAGAGAAATGAATGAAAGAAGACTGTGAGTTGTGATACTGTTTATGAATGTATGGAAGCGATGTCAGACTGCAACTTGAAGTCCGGGTCATGGACGATGCCACTGCTTTGAGTGTTTGTGGTCACTTCTTCCAGTTCATTCACTTCTAGAAGAGGCACACCTGTAAACATCCAGAGGAACTCATGTGAGGAAACAGTGAGGTGTGATACTATTTACATGTGTATGGAAGCGACCTCAGACTGCACCTTAAAGCCCAAGTCAAGAATCAAAATATATTATTTCCGTCCTACATATGTGATGTATTGACAAAGTCCAACGAGTTAATTAATACTAAGATGTATAAATAATATAATATAGACCTAACTGTATATACTATGGCAACTACAAAAATTAAAGGATTAAAACTGATAAAACAGATAAAATTTTAATAATTAGATACAGTAAAAGCCAGAATCCTAAAATTAACATTCTTAAAATGGCTAAAAGTAGTATCCCTACCGATAAGATGCATTTCACTACAGAGTCTTACCTCAGCATAAAGATATGTCTCCTGAGTTTTGGTTTATCTAACATATTTTAAATCAATAAGGTCTATGTTTGGTCGTATAACTGTGAAATAGGCTTCTCACATTGAATAAATGTATATTTTCCTTGATATACATTAAAATTTGGAGAATAAAAATATAAGGAAGTGTCAAAATACTGTTTTCTATAAAGATAGTCCTACAGGTGTCACTAACTTTCTTGTTAAAGTAAGTTCCAGTTTCCCAGAAGCCAGGGTCAAATACTTGTTCCAGAGAAAAACAGGAACTTCAATCTCAAAAAAATGTATCCAGGATATAGGTATCTACTATTTGTTATAGGCTATAAAAGTAGGTGTAGATTAGGTTATAATAAATATATTACTAGTAATACTAAGGTTTAAGATAATCTTTACAAGCGCTCACGTGATCTGAGTTCGGGAAAGTACTGATCGGAAATGCCCCTGGCCTTAAGTAGCGCTTTCGGTGTCACTCCACACTTATGGGGAGAAAAGAATAATATCTCTCGAGATAGTGCCTAAATTCATTCAAGCTCAGATCACATTGTGCTCTTTAACTTTTTGTATTTATAACTCCGATTTATGGTATTTACCTACTTATACAGCCTAAAAACAAATAGTAGATAGAGGTAGAGTGACCTCCTAACCAAAATCACTTCCTATTAGGAGGCAGTCTTTTCTTTCTAATAATATAGTATTTTTAGGTCCATGGTAAGAAAACCCATCCAATAGTTGCCGCTGGATAATACCAAAGTACCCAATCTCTTTTAGGTAGGGAAAATGTATTTTTCCTTTTAAATTTGTATGTTTTCTATATTAGGAAGAGGACTAAAAGAAAGGTGAACTGGAGTTAAACTTAACATTCAAATTGTATCAACCCATTCCATCATAGCTACATTATGTGTATACCGACTAGTTCCATAATTGTCTTTAAAGTTGATTATTTATTTATAAAAAACTAGCTGTTTCCCGCGGCTTTACACGCTTTTCGTAAGCTTTGCCCGTGTATGTGAACTTCTGGTTTAATTGAATTATATTTCCAACGCCAGTGTAGAGTTTGGGTTGTTGCCACGATCAAGAAAATCTATTTATGTTTATAGCCATTGTTAACGTACCTGTACTTTGTTATAAAGTGGTCTACTTTACACTCAAGCTTTAAGTTCAATCAGAAATGTATCTTAAAGACAAATATACATAATAACTTAGTGCCATCAAATAGTGTTTGGCTATGTAATATACGTAACTGTCTCGTAATTGCAGTTTATAGCGTGCAGGCGCTTTGAAACCTTTTATCTTTTGCAGCGCCGCTTGGTGGTGAGTTACATCAATGGCCTTAGCATATAAACCTTCTCCGTGGAAAAATATGTATACATACACATTTTTATAATGGTCGGTCTAATAGTTTGCGATTCTATAAAGGACATACACACAAACATTCATTTAAATACATAGGGTGTATATTATGTCTGGAAACCACCCAAATATATCCTTTAATAATTTTAAATATAAATTTGAAACCTCTTACAAATCGTGGATAGAGATTGGGCCATCGTACTTTTTGGAACAATGTTTTGTTAAGTCACACCAACGGGGGACGTTCCGGTGCCGAGGTTATCGTGAATATTCTTAATGAAGCCTCTACCTTGTGATACAAAATTTTAAAGGTAAATAGCTACTGAAATGAAATGCCACAAACCGCATCTCAAAGGAATTATTTCTATCAGAAAATAGAGCATTTTTTATATTGAAAAATTTACCTGATGTTCAACAATGTAATTTAACATGGTTCTTGGATCTTGCCACAAAATTTGTTACACTAATTTTTTAGCATTTTTTTAAATGTTCAATAAAATAAAATAAACAATTATTTTTAAGCTGGTTTCATTAGTACAAATTTACCAGTTTTTATTACAATGAATAAAACTTATAGTCACTTTTCCTTCTGATTACTTATGAATCTGTAGCTTGGTGTTTTCCAGTCCCACAGGATGGTTTTAAAGATGACAAAGGTCACTAGCCTATGAGAAACATTCTTGTGTTATTAATCATCTGGTCTACAGGTTTCAGTTTGTTGAGCATGAGCTTTTCACTAGGACAGGTCTAACTTGGGAATTGACAAATGGGACAAAGGTCATAAAAACCGCTAAAATGTACCACAGACACAAAACGACTATAAAAAATAAAAAACATTGCAAGACAAACACGTATAAAAAACAATAACTCCCCTCACAATCGCTCCCACCACCCACCCACCCACCTCCACCCTCCCTCCCATCGCCCCACCCACCCTTCTCCACTCACTCCCCCCCCACCCATCCCCCCACTCACTTCATCGCCCATACTTTCCTACCAACACAACACCCCACCTAGTCCCACCTCCAGCCCGCAAGCTCCCCCACTCCTACCCACCCCTCTCACGCTGCCCCCCACCAACCTAATCACCTCCCCCCATTCATCTCCATGGCCCACACCCTGCCACCCAATTCCCACCCGACCGCCTCCACTCACCACCCCATCACCCCACCCCCTCCCACCCTGCCCCCCCCCCCCCCCCACACACCCCTCCTCAAACCTCCCTACTGCTCTCACACCGCCCCCCTCGCCCTCTCACCATACCCCATGCTCGCCAACCGCTTACCCACCACCACGCCCACTCCCATTCCTCCCCAAACTGTCGAGTTAATCAGTGTCTCTGAAGCATTGCTGTCAACAAGTTATCTTAATTACAGTAGTTCAGTTTTTTTATTTGGCATTTAAATGTAATTGTCTGAAAGAGAACGATTACTCTGTTTGATGAATTGCGCGGATATGGCGGATCGTCAAAGATCTTAATCGGGAAGTTTTGTAATTTGTTAAAATGTACACTTTCCCAGAAAGGAATCCCATAAGTGTTTCAAACAATATCAAAAACTATTGAGCGTTTTGAAATGACAGGAGTGTACGTAATCGGCCAAAGTCGGGTAGAATGCTACAATCTGCAACAATGAAGAACATGCACTAGAATGTATTTTGCAAACATTTATGAAGACCCACAACATCGCTCAGAAAAAGGCTGCGACACAACATGAAATGCACCCTATGTCCTGTTAGTAAGATTTTTGAAATTATTAAAATACAAACCATTTACAGTTCATTTAGTCCAACAGTTTAAGTGAGGATGATTACGACAGAAGAGTTGATTTTGTGAACTTGTGATGCGCAAAGGTGTGACAATAGAGATTTTCTGACCAAACATACTATTCTTCTGAAGAGCAGCTTTTTTTTCCTAGAATGGCAATGTTAACAGGCAACAATTGCCGTTACTGGGCTAAGTGAAAACCCACATGGATGTACTGATTCCCATTCCACAGCAACCACAAAAACTGAACGTATGGTGTGGAATTTAGGTAACAAAATTGTTGGAACCCTATTTTCATCAATGGGAAATTTAAATGCCGAACTTTACTACAATATGCTCCAACAATGAAATAATCCCAGCTATTCAAAATTGCATCAGGAGACATACTTTGATAATGTATGGTTTCAGCAGATGTGCTCCACCCCATTATGGGAGACAGGTAAGAAGTATTTGGATTTAAGGTTTCCTCATAAATGATTGGCCGAAGAGGAGAAAATCGAATTGGCCTCCAAGATCTCCGGATTTGTCACCAATCGATTATTTCCTATTGGTCATTAAAATCCAATGTTTATAGAAGCAAGCCTCATAATTTGGAAACCTAAAAACAGGATTATAAGAGAGATTGCTTGATAACTGAAGAAATGTTAGGCAACTCTGTCGAATCATTTTACACAAGATTGGCTCATTGTCAAACCGTAGAAGGATCACAGTGTCGAACAAATTGCTTTTGACACCAAAATGCAGGTAAAACGTTTTGTTGTAAGACTTTTCTAACAAGCATAGCATTAATTTTTTATGTTTGTAATAAGAAATCAATAACATAAGTATTTCCATAATTTGTTACTGTAATAAAAAAAACTGCAAATTTGGTGCTAAAAGAACCAGCTTAAAATGAATTTTTGTTTTATTTAATTGAACATTTAAAAAAATGCTAAAAAATTAGTGTACACATTTTGGTGGCAAGAACCATGTTAAAATTACATTGTGAATCATCAGTAAATTTTCAATACTAAAAAATGCTCCTATTTTCTGAAGAATAATTCCCTTGAGGATGCGTTTGTGGCATCAATTCAGTAATTGTCTATTACCTTTAAAATTATGTAGCACAAGGTATAGGCTCCATTAAAGAATATTCACGATACCCTCGGGCCGGACGTCCCCCCGTTGGTGTGCATAACAAAACATTGTTTCCAAAAATTAGATGGTCCCAATCTCTATCACATTGTAAGAGGTTCAAATTTATATTTAAATTATTAAAGTATAGATTTGGGTGTTTCCAGACATAATATCACCCGTGTAGATATATATATATATATATATATATATATATATATATATATATATAGATTTTAAACTCTCTAAAAATGAAAAGTAAAATGGAAACAAAATGAAAACCGTCATTAATAAAGTCAGAGTTAGGGCTATAAAACCCTTCTACCTCAAAAAGAAGGTAGTTGTGTAATATTTTAGTAAATAGATGTCTATTTTATCCATATAAATAATAACTGTTTCGATAGTTTATATTTAAGCATTTACCACCAATTTTAACTGTTTTGATTGTAACCTTTAAACAACTGTAATAATTGTATTTTAAACTTTTTCTATTTCCTGTTGATAAATCTCATATTTTCTGTTATGTAT
Organism: Homalodisca vitripennis; assembly: GCF_021130785.1. Lineage (NCBI taxonomy): Eukaryota > Metazoa > Arthropoda > Insecta > Hemiptera > Cicadellidae > Homalodisca > Homalodisca vitripennis. The sequence goes on along the minus strand of NC_060209.1, from coordinate 61,257,880 downwards.
TCTTGATTTTTTTCTCTCTCTAATTTAGTAAGAACATGAATTAAATCCTGTCACGACTCTTGTATAATATATGTGTATATGCCAAGTGAATAAAGCTGTTTTGAATTTAATTGAATTGAACATAGTGCGCTATTGCCATTCACAAACAATCATCAAGATGAAATAAAGTATTTTTGACAAGACAAAACTAACACCAACTGGTTTAATTGATTTTAATCTACTCTATCTAAAATAGTGGCAAAATGTTTTTAGTGAAGAGAATAATCACTCTATCAAAAATATTAATTTGTTTTTAGTTCAGAGAAAACATAACTTAGCGCCAGAGTAAATAAAAGAGTAAATAAGTAGGTTTACCGTCAGTGTTGAGAATGGAACTGGTATCGAAGGAGGCCAGGGAGCCACAGATGGCATGGCACGATGCGGTCTGAGACCCACTGTGAGACGACACAGTGTCCACTGTAACATTAGTCGACACTTCGCTCACAGTCACTGTATCTGTCGATCCCATACTGTCCCGCATGCTGCAACACATTAATACATTGTTATGAGAACATACAGGAAAGTACCGGTAGAGAAAATATCAATAGTATTGAGGGTCTCAAGAAATGAGGGTTCAGTCTTCCTTTTAAACTATTTAGTAAAAGTAAGTTCATGTCAGATTACTAAAAAATATGTTAAAAAATAATAGAAAACCCACTTTAATAGTCTTATTAGACTATTTGGAGTTGTAATAACCAAACACTAGATGTTATTGTTCTTGTAAAGTTTATAAATTGGAACTATAAAATTGTCAACTCTGCGTTGTGTCAGAAATTAAATTAAATAGTTAATTAACCTAATCAAATCTCACAACGTTATGAGACTTCACAAATACTCAGCCAAGTTAGATGGAAAGGACTTGCACACCATCCCAATGCAATTTAGTTTGATCTAGAAATAAAGTTTCATGCAGAATTTCAAGTCTATAACTCAACTTGATCTTAAGATTTGTGCAGACAGAGAGACAGAAGAAACATTTTGCCATCCCTCTGAACAGTGAACAGCTAAGGTAAAGAACTACATCTATCTCTGTTCAGGATAACATTTTGTTTTACAACTCAAAACTAGAAAAAGAATTCCCCAGTATAATGATTTTTAAATGAGTTTTATTTAACATTTTCAGGGCCAGGAGCAAATATGAGATGTTGCAACATTTTTTCACATCTCATATCCCTTGTGACTAGTCAAAAGTGCCAGGCTAAAATTGGCAATTTTGCGGTCTCTTAGATTAAAATTTATAAGTTTTCATAAAAAATTAGAGAATTACCTAAAAATTGCACTTAAATTACTCGTTTAGATATATACTACCTACAAAGAAATATATAGATGTACTTTTAAGTAATTTAAAATTTTAAAAAAATGTTTTAATAGATTACATAACAACTTTTATTTATTTATTTTTTTGCAAATAACTAAAAAGGGAAAAATAATTTTACTGTTTAAAGCTATTTTATTATATTATACATTTAGAAAGGAAACAACCACAATAAATAAATTTTTTATGACACATTTTGTATGAATATAAATATAAATATGCATAACTGTACTTCGCAACATTTTTATAAGTGTTAAAGCAACTGACTCTTACATTGCAAGAAACTTAAAATAAATATTCACATTATGGATGTACCGGTAAACAGATGATTGTAGGATCCATAAAACAGTTTCAATACAGTTAAAAAACACTATTTACCAAGAAATATTTACACAATTTTGTTTGAGATTTATTTACACTTTTTCATTTACAATTTCATTCCCGTGAGATCGCAAATAAAATGTACCTGTCATTCATTGTACCTACTATACCACAATAGCTAAGCACGTAGCAACTATAACTACTAATATTTACAGCCACAAAATAAAATAATGAAGAAGAATCCAGCATACAATAATAACAATAGTACGATTACACTAAAGCATAAAGAATTAACAACGAAAAGATCGAGTCAGCTGATAATGTCACGTGAGAATTACAAAATAATAATGCATAGACCTCCAAAATAAAAATGATATTCATATTAATTATCTACAAATATACTAGGGAATGAAAAACATGAAACTTTAATCATTTGACGTCGTATATATTTAAGAAAATGACGAATATCAATGGCGACTATATATTGCCGCCTGGCCCGGAAAGGGTCTAAGGTAGGTAGGAGTACACCACACCACATGTCACGTAAAAGGTTTTGCTGAGATTACATGCTATAGCTCATTGTATTTTTAAAATGTTCAGTGGATAGACACAGAGACACAATTTTACAGGAAAGAAATGTTTACATCCACCTGGAAGACAAAAGAGAAGTTGTACCAGCCTACTGGGTGACAGGCTTCAATGAAGTCCAATCTAATTACAATCATAGAACTCATTCTTTTCTATTTAGAAATAATGTTTCACGCAAAATTTTAAGTCTCCAAAATTAAATTTGTTTGAGATATTTTACAAATGACAAATTTAGATTATTAGTTTCTAAGGTAGGAAATAATTCAAATTATCATTTGTACAACAAGAAAAATGTGTGTACTGTCTCCTGACCTTACTAAGGAAGATGTCAATTCTCATCAATCCTGCTAGGTCATGTAAGATGACGATTTGGTGACCTTATTTTCAAAGTTTTTTTATATATAAGTAATATTTTAGTTGCTCATCTTGCGTCACACTAAAATCCCATCCAGATTTTTTCTAATTCAAGCTTATAATAACAAGTTTTAAAAAATTACATGGGTGTGGGGTGTTCCTAGGAAAAAGTATAATGAATTAAAAACAAGATGAATATAGAAAATGAACAGTTTAGTTTTTTTGTTATGAATACAATATGACTTGTGATACAAAAATGATGTAGTATATGAATCTCATAATTCATTACCATGTAAATATAAACTTTAACGTATAACATTATGGCATATAACACTTGACTTGTTATCACAACACACTCTTGAGCGTTTATTATAATAATGTCATATGTTTATTTCAAAAACAAACTACATAAACAAGGCCAAAAAAAAATAGCAAGTAAGTTGCAATACACGATTGAACAAACTGAACATGGCTGTTTGTCATTCATTGTTTACATCAAAGTTGAAATAGAGGACAAGTAAAATTATATATAAATCAAATGGTTTTCACCCAAAAGGGTACGGCATGCATAAGTGACAACAGAGAATAATGCAAATCGAAGGATAATCCATTGATCACCAGTTGGCTGACGCCGAACTCTACCAAATATTCACTGAACGCCAGTGTGAGAGTTAACAAAGAAATTTCTATTTGAAATATTGTGCATTTTATTAGCCTATAAAGTATAGAGGGTTTTATTGGGTCATCCTATACTATTTGCTTCCACATAACTTATTATCTATAAATTTCTTTAAGTTACCAGATAGTGAAAGCTAGGCAAAGAATATGTGTAATATTACCCAGGAAGGAAGATGATTAATAAAAATTGGTTCAAAACAGGTCACATTTAGTGGATAGTGTTGTCCTTTTGCAGTACACTGCATAAAACAGTGGCCTTATAAGAAGGTTAATACTTTCTATATATAAAAGTATTTACTGCAGGACTCCTACCAAACTGTTTTAGTCCCAAGCCAATAACGGCATAGTAATCAGAGTAAGAGCGACACACCTTGGAGTCTGCCGAGTATTGTCCCGGTTGTTCCTGCGCTGGCCACCCAACATAGTGGTCCAGTGTGGACGATGTAGTCGGTAGTTTAGCACTCCTCCCAGGCTTCCTCTCACTGCCTCCTCATAGCTCGGCAGAACTGACTGCGTCCATAAATAAACATTCAAATTTTTTAACATTCCCTTCTTAAAATGCTGTGGACTCCATAGCTTTAATATGAACAACACAATGTTTCTTTATATAAAAAGGACCATTATATATATGAGAGTGTACAATACATACGTCGTCATCAGTATTCTTGTCACTTTAATGAAGCAGAGTTATCCCATACAGTTTAAGAAGTTACTAAGGCTGTTCCCAAGTTCAAAACCTTTCATTAATCTATGAGTTATTAAAAAAAAACACTTCTTCTATAATGATTTTGTAAATGACTGCTCTTTATCATCACATGGTATTCTGAGATCAGGCAACTCACTTATAAACCACCTGATAACAGAACAACATTGTAGCAAAACCCACCAAGTACAAACAAGTGACAGGTTTGTACTTCTCTGTTAGTTGTATGGGATACTAACAAGAATGGCGATGTTGGCTCTTTCATCGGCACTGCATAGTGTCATCCCACTGTAGCCTATGCTAGTGTGATGTGTGATTGTTATCCTCATACTTGAGATTTGTGCTCGGGACTTGCATCCTGTGCAGTGACAACGCCTGGATTTTTTGCAGTTTACTTCTTTCTGTTCGTTATTTTTGAATGTATTAATACCTCCCCCACCTGACGAAGAGGATAGATTCCAATCCTCAAAATATTGTGTTATACCTTTTATAACCTATAATGATGGCAAATCTCCGAAATCCTGATATCCTTTCAAACTTTCCATCGTCAATAACAAACTTTAAACAAAGGACATACTCAATCTTACGCCTTAAATTTCAACACCTGAAGAAGTGAGAAATACCAGTACTTGAGAGTCATATTTCAGTTTACAACATGTAATGGTCACAAATATCTGAAATCTGATTAATCTCTGTTATTTGTCTGACCTATAGCAGAGTCTACTGAAAATATAGAGCCTTAGGGATGGACCTAGCAAGCCATTATCTTGGCTCAGCCTTCTATTTCAGTCTGTCACCTAAATCGCATCGCTAAAATACTACATACCAGGTGACCACTAACAAGTAGTAAATGCAACAAAAATCTGTGTTTTTGTTTTATTACTCTAGTTCTATTAATCTAATACTTAAAAAATGAACTTGTACCTGTACTCCGTCAGCGAAGGCGATAAGAGCCACCCTGTCAGGGTCCGAGGGGGGTGGAGCGAGCGGGGCGCTGGTTTGTGGTGAGGGGTGGGGGCGACACACCAACACCAGACACACGGACAACACGATCACACTGACACTGGCTATAGTAATCATGGACATCAGCAGTGAAGTGTTCAGCTTTATATAGTCACTCCATGTTCCGGGATTCACTGTAAGATAAAGTAAGGTTCAAGTAGAAAACAGTACATATATTGTTTCAGATCACTTTAATAAATGATGTGTCCTCCACTTTTACTTTGAAGTGAAATCAACAATCAACATCAACTTTTCAAATCCATAAAAATACAATGTGATGCTGCTACATATTGATGTTATAAAAAACCGCAATAAACCAATACTGTACTTATTAGATATTGCTTATTTCTATTTTTAAATGTTGAATTAGACTCTTCAATTGATTTAATTTACATAATATAATATTAGATATTTATATTTAACCCTTAGTGTCAGACATTTCTTTAAACACTATTCAAAAGTTCCAAGGGTATTTGTAGAGTTGTTATCCAAAAATGTTGTACCATTTTTAGCAATTTGGAAACAGTTATTAAAAAATGTCATAAATATGTTATTTATTACTTTTTACATTTTTTGTTTTGTTCTGTGCAAAAATATGTGTGTATTAATACTGTATATACTCAAAGACTTATAAAATATTTCAATAATAAAAATTCAATCCACCTTGCTTTTTTTATTTTTAGCTTTGTTTACTCAAGGATGTTCTCAAAAAATCTAACACCCCATAAAAAAGACTTTTCCCTGAGTTTTCCATGAATTTCTCCATATTGTTAAAACTCCCCGACTATTCCTGGTTTGCCCGATTTTCCCAATCGCTTGACACCCTGTTAACCCATTGCAGATCATTTTGTTTGGCCGCATGTGTCTCAGCGAGTGTGAATTAAATTACGTGTCGGTGATAGAACCACCCAGTATTTGTATTATTATTTATAGTATAATTATTAACACCAATTAATGAGCACAACTGACACTGTAAAATTTTAAACTAGCTGCTGTTGCAAATATAGCTGAGGGAAACAATAGATCAGCAATGCTACATCGAGGAAAGTAAATTCAGGTGATTCTTCAATTTCTACATACAACTGCAATCTCAAACGTGTTTGAGAAAACTAAAGAAAGGCTGCTGTTAAAAACGTTAAGTAGACAAGTAATGGTACCCGTGCTTTCTACAAGACATTATTAGAAGAATTAGGAGGGAAAATTAAAAGCAGATGCTGAACTCGTCACCGCCATCGTTAGGTACAGCTACTGCATGACTTAATATTTCATCAGTGATCCACAAAGGGTTAATAACAATCAACCTATAACTTCTTGCAGTTTCAAAAAAGAAGATATCACATGATTACCAACATTTACTCCTAAAAACACAGTATAAACCAAACTGTACCACAAACCTTTTTCCTCATTCCTTAAACATTTAATTAAATTGCGTACATATAATAATAGAGTAAATTAATAAAAGAGATTATACTGTTCTTAAAAAGAAAATATTTTTTGCATTTTCAGCTATAACCTTGAAATCAAAGTTTTTAACAGTAGTCTTTTAGGTGGAATCTAGTCTTAAGGTCAAACAACAGTTTCTTGAGTGGCAACCCTTTGTTAATCATTTGAAAACACCAGTAATATACAGGTCTATTCAGACTCTTGGAACATCTATTTCAGGTATAATGGATTTTTTCAATATGATGATCTCAAATAAATAATGGTAAGTACTCACTGTAGAGATGTGACGGAGGGTGACAGACAGGCAGTATGTCGGGGTTCCAGCAACCGTCGGGCTGGCAGGTGAACACCGCGTCTCCGACCAGCTGATAGTCAGAGTCACACGTGTAGGCCACCTGAGAGCCCAGCGAGTACACGTTTGACTGCATACCCACTCGTAGTACTGTAGCGTGAGCAATGTTCAGGGGGAACATGCAGGTGTCCACACTCACTGTCACCCACAAATGTAATTTACATCAAGATATTTCACTTAAGTTACAAGTAAACTAAGCAGGTTATTAAACTAAATAAACAACCTCACAAGCCTTCAACATGAGGGGTTTCAGGGTTCTGATGAATTTCTGCTGTGATTTTACATGAAATGTCCCATTACAGTACCGAGAAATCCAGTGACTTTAGTTTGAATTATTTCATGAAGCTCACAGCTTCATTGGAGAAAAGACATTTCAATCATTGTATGACTTTAATCAACATGATTTTTGTTTTATTCACCTGTTTATTGAATCCAAAATTGACGGGACTATTCTCAGACCATATGGCGGAAGTAGCCATATTAAACTGTTCTAGAGACATTCCCAAGAAAACCAAAGAAATTAGGAGAAATTTCAGTAAAAACTCCATTGATTATTTTAAGACTAACCTGGAGAACCAAAACTAGGAAAGTATTTTATTCAGTGAAGATGTTAATATGACCTGTAATACGTTCTATAGCATAATTCAGACTAATCTGAATATTGCCTACCCTTACACAAAAACCTACAGGAAACCAAATGCAAAAAAGAAGTTCTGGGATAATGAGTGCACAAACCTGAAGAGTGCTTATATCAAGCATTAGGACGTGAACTCCTCTCAGGCCTAACTGAAGACAAAAGAATCACAGCTGAAAGGAAAAAAGAATATGACCTTAAACTAAAATCTCTATGAAAGCAACAAAATGCTAACCATATAAAAAAGCAGACAATAAGACAAAAGCAATCTGACAAGTAGTTAATTCAGAAAAAAATCCACAGCTAATCCTAAAAATCCTCTTCAACTTCATGTAAATGGAACCATCGTTAATGATCCAGTAGAATAAGCTGATATTTCAACAGTTTCTTCACCTCAACAGCAGAAAAGACACTTCAAGACAACAACATCAATCTCAACATTATCAACCACCATACAACATCAATACCAGTGAACAGATTCCAGTTTCGATCAATAACTGAAAAGGATGTACTTAAAGCAATAGACACTGAAACCTAAATCATTGACAGGGATAGATAACATATCTGCCAAGCTTACAAAAATCTTTAAAAAAAAACTTACTGCTCCACTAACAAATATAATCAATAAATCATTACAACAAGGAGTTTTCCCAGCTCAATTTAAAATTGCTAAAGTATATCCGAAGTACAAAAAGGGACCAGCTATGGAAACAAATAGTTACCGACCTACTTCTCTTGAAAAGATCGTCTTGGAACAGGTTCTACGCTACCTTGAGCAACATAACCTGCTTACTCATCAACAGCATGGATTCTTAAAAAGGCAGATCAACTGCAACTGCTCTAGTACAACTTGAAGAGCACATCATAGACAAACTAAAAGAGAGCTGTGTTGTTACTAGTCTGTTTTTAGACTTCAGTAAAGCTTTTGACTGCTTCAAACACAGCTGTTTTAGTTGAAAAACTGAAAGCACTAGTTATAGTAGGAGAATCAGCAAAGTGGTTCCATAACTATTTGAGTGGTAGAAAACAGTTCATAGAGCTGCAGCACACAACCAATAACATAACACAAAAAGTACAATCAAAGCCACTCCATGTAAAACAAGGAGAACCACAAGGATCAGTGCTAAGACCAGTATTATTCCTTCTACTGATAATGACTACCAATTCATCTACGAGGTATCCGTCAAACAATAATGTATGCAGATGACACTGTCATTAGAACCGCGGGAAAAAATAAAGAGCAAACATTAATTAACACAGACAGAGCCTTTACTGCTACTAAAGAATACTGTGTTCCTGATCACTCGGTTGTTAACAAAGACAAAACTGTCCAAGTAGTCATTAAAACCAAAGGCAAGGATGTAGATGTAGAAATAAGTGGTATTGACCTTAAAACTAATACAAAGTACCTTGGCATTGTAATTTTGACTCCAATCTATCTTGGAAGCCATATGTAGACCAGCTGTGCAGGAAACTCTGTTCGGGAACCTATCTTCTGTGTAGACTCAATCAAAGTATGTACTCCAGAGGTAACAAGAACTGCCTACTTCGCCTTTTTTGAGTCTCGCATAAGATATGGCATAGCATCATGGGATGGAACAACTTCTGCAAATTTAGAAAGAGTCCTCATACAACAAAAGCGTGCTGTTACATGTCATGCGAGTCTTGGATACAGAGAAAGCTGCCAAACAGCATTTACCAAACTTAAAATTCTAACAGTGACGGCACTGTATGTCCTAAAACTTCATCACTTAAGTCTGTTCATCAAACAACCAACATATGCTGGAGCGAAGTTGTTCAACCTGCTGCCAGAAGAACTGAAGAACAAACCTGCACAACAACTAAAGAAGCGACTGACTGACTGGCTGATAAAGAAACACTTTTACTCAATGGATGAGTACACGAAAAAAGAAAATATTTTAAATAATTAACCATTATTGTAACCACATGACGCATTACTAAGATTATGTAAATAAAGAACTTGTCTATTGTCTACTGAATACAATTCTCATCAGCAGAGACTAAACATCATAAGACTTTACTGTATTAACAGTGCTTCAACTAGGTATGAACCGGAAAACTTAGATGATAGTCATAATAATGGCTGCGTAAACCTAAGCACTAAGTCAACAACAGTAGGCAGAGTATTTATGGAGTTAGTGTCATCTTATCAGAGCATTGGGAATGTAAGTTGCCAGAATAGTGATATTAATTACTCATCTGAAAGTCATAATAGATAATTATTTAAAATGTTTAAATATGGTACCTAATACAGATCTCTGGTACTCCTCTAGTTATTTTGAGATCTAATATTGTGTGATATGTAGGTTCTTTTCAGATTCGTTAGAAATAGACTAATATATAATTCAGAAGGATATATTTTCATTTGTCTTTCTCTACCTTTATTTGGAATCAAGAGGTGTTTTTAGGCTGTATACTTACCACAGTTAGCAAAACGGCCCTGCCAGTTGCCATCGATACAGCGCAGCAGGCTCGGGACACAAGGAAACGTCTGGTCACGGTATCCAGAAGCACATGACACCTGCAGTGTAGTACCAGACAAAGCTGAGTTTGCACTCTGCAGACCCCGCACTGCCGTCACCACCACATGTGGACCAAGAGGTGGTGGTGCACATGAAATACCCTCCTCTATACAAAAAAATTTGAAGTGTTTTCATTAATTGCTCAATTTATACAAAATTTTAAAAGATGACAAACACAAAAACCAATAACAACACAAAAAGTACAATCAAAGCCACTCCATGTAAAACAAGGAGAACCACAAGGATCAGTGCTGAGACCAGTATTATTCCTTCTACTGATTAATGACTACCAACTCATCTACGAGGTACCAGTCAAACAATAATGTATGCAGATGACACTGTCATTACAACCGCAGAAACCGCTGGGGTTTTGGTTGTATGGCAGTTTTTTGTCTTTAATAAATAATCAAATTTTCTTCATAACTTGAGAAATTACATATTAGATCAGTAAGCACCAAAACAGTCAAATGATATTTGAGACGATGATATTTGCCATATCATTGCAAACTACCAGTCACCCACTGAGATGTGGCTATAGTCATATACTATTTGACTATAACAATTAGGTTTTTAACACTTTAAGTGTCGCAGCGCCATTAATTTTGACTGTATGAAAAGTGCATAAAGTGCCGGTGTCACTAATTTTGATGTTTGGTATTTCAATAATATTTTATATAGTACAAGGATTTTTGGCCAAATAACCAGATAGCTATATTCAGTAGGTTCCAAACTATCGATAAATACGAGTTTTATGGTGTTTCCCTAATCCCTACTCATAATATAGTAACTTTAGTTGTGTACAAGCAAAAATTGTGAGTTTTCAGTGTAAATATAGGCCTAATAGGGTTATTTTGGTTTCAACAAAGTTGCTGACACCCACAAAAGAAATGGAAGCAGGTTTTTGTCTCAATTTCTCAATTTATATTTTTGTGTTATCTTGATATTTTATTTCATGTATTGTAAAAACTACACTATTACAGTACTATGTAGCCTAATTTTTAAACTCTGACAAATAAAGTACAATTTATATACAGTAGAGTCCCGCCAATCCGAACTAATTGGGACCGAACCTTGTTCGGATTGACGGGAAATTCGGACTAGGCGGATTTTTGTTAAATAGTACCATTTATCAACTTTCAAGTGCAATTTACGTGGTTTTAAAACAATTAAATGCATACAATAATCAAATGCAATAAACAATAGTAAGTACGTATTAAACGTAATAATAATATTACAGCTTCCTGTCTTTGTAACGGTAAACATCGCGTGGTCGAAACTGAGTGCCATTGTTTGTGCGTAATGAATCTAGTAGAAGCCACCTGTCTGTGGTCGGGCGGGGCGAGTTGGTCGGTTGACCTTGAAACAGTGTGGCGCGCAAAACTATTGGACTGCCACTACCTCACCCCTATCCCCGTCCACCACCCACCCCGGTGACGAGTGGCGAGACGACAGTTTAGTGCAATCTTCCATACGCGCAGCACGTGCTCTTACTGTGTATTCTGTAGTTTGTGGTTTGCAGTTTTTGTTTGTTCTTTGCTCTGCTCTGTGCGTATATCCGATATCATTATGGCTAGTAAACGTAAACACAACTCGTGTACGTTAAAAGAAAAACTCGAAGTTCTCAAAAGACTAGACAATGGTGAAAGTGCTACTCAACTTTCAATTGAATTTGGTGTCGGTAAAGCGACGATCAGTGACTGGAAAAAGAAGCGGGCAAAAATCGAACAATTTTGCTCTGTTACAAGTGAAAACACTCTAGAAAAACGTCAAAACTACTACTGTGTCATCGTATGACAAACTCGATGAAGCACTTTACTTGTGGTTTTCTCAAGAGAGACAAAAAGGCATTCCCATTACCGGCCCTCTTATTAAAGAAAAGGCGCTTCTACTAAACATCCTTATGGGAGGCGATCCGTCATTTTCGGCTAGTTGCGGTTTTTTAGATCGGTGGAAAAAAAGGCACGGTATCAGGCAACTGACTGTAACTGGCGAAAAGATGTCTGCAGACAGCAACGCAGCCGCAGAGTATCTTCAGGAGTTCAAAGAAATTACATCCTCCTACTCACCCCAGCAAGTGTACAACGCTGATGAAACGGGGCTAAATTTCAAAGCGTTGCCAACAAAGAGCCTAGCTTCAAGAGAAGAAAAGTCCGCTCCAGGATTTAAAATGGATAAGCAACGACTAACCGTATTAGCATGCAGCAACGCTTCCGCCACCAATAAGATACCTTTGATGGTTATCGGTAAATCCAAAAAACCTCGATGTTTTTAAAAACATGAATATGAAACGCTCTGCCGGTTTACTATAAAAACCAAAAGAAAGCTTGGATGGATTGTGCTTTGTTTCACAAGAATGGTTTGAGAAACAATTTGTGCCCAACGTGAGAGCCTACAATGAAGAAAATGGACTGCCTGATAGAGCGTTGTTACTCATAGATAACGCTCCGTCCCCATCCGGATGACTTAGAGCTGGTTATTTGTGATATAAAAGCCATTTTTCTACCACCGAACGTTACTTCGATCATACAACCAATGGACCAAGGAGTTCTACAAGCGTTGAAGCAAAAATTATCGGAAAAAAGCTGCTCCGAAGCCTGCTTGAGGAAAATGAAGACCTCACAATTCTCCAAAAAGCTTAAGAAAATTCACGATCAAAGATGTAATTTTCTGGGTGGCAGAGGCTTGGAGAACACAAGCGTAGGAGCTCTGCAGAAAATCTTGGAAAAATCTTTGGCCTGATCTGCAGTTTGTTGAAGAGGTTGTTCCACCGGTAAATGAATGCGAACTTCTTCCTCTTGTAAAAAAAATACCGGGATGCGAAAATGTAGAGAAGGGAGTGTGTTGATGAGTGGACGGCTGTAGATGACAAAGGCTTCGAGGAGTACACAGACGAAGACATCGTGGCACAGGTGCAAGGAGTCCCAGCTGATGACTCATGTAGCAGTGAGGATGAGGGAGACGCCCAACACTACCGATATTGTTCCACACAGCGCAGCTGCAAGTGCCTTTGACCTCGCTCTACGCTACGTCGAGCAAACATGCCGCTGCTACTCCCAATGACGTAATGTTCATTCGGCGTTGGCGAAAACATTGCATCGTTCAGTCGTTTTAGTGTGTTGCGTCAAAAGAAGATCACTGACTTTAGGTCTTAAGAAAGTGTTGGGTTTTGCAGTGTTTTGTTTTACGTTTTTATCCCTTATTTGTGTCCAAGTTAAAGTACAAATTATTTTGCTAAGCCTTGCGTAGGGGTTTGTACATTATAAATACAGTACAGTACAGTACTATGTTTCATTTATTAACAGTATAAATTCCGTACAATACGTTCCATATCCGTATCATCTAAACGTTTCAAATGTAATTTCAGTTTCTATATGTCAGTAAGTAAATGCTTTGAGAAAATAAAACTTACGTTTTACTATAATAACTGGTTTTAATTTATTTTCCTGCCTTTTTAGCAATTTTATATTTTCTCCTAGCCGTGTTCGGATTAGGCGGATTTTCGGATTGGCGGGGTTCGGATCGGCGGGACTCTACTGTATTGTCAATTCTATGTTTCGTTTTTATTGGCCTTTATTATTATATTGAGAAAAAATCTTAAAAATACTGTATACATTCAAATTAGGTATAAACATAACCTTTTATAAAAAAAAAGTAAAAAACGTGTTTGGTAAAAACTGAAATTTTTATATTTTTTAAAAGGAAATTTTGTTTGTATCGATATGTCTCATTCTTTCATTTAATTAGAAAAAAACCATAACAAAATTATTAAAATCTATTGAATAGTTATTTTACAACAGCTTTTTTCCCAAAAGCTTGCAAAAATCAGCCCAGCCTTTACGCATATGACTTGGGAAAAAAGGGGTTAATCATAACAGTTTTTAACTCATTATCATTAAAGTTGATAGAAACAAAGAACACACCTTGAATAAGCCGAAGACATTGAGGAAGTATGTGAGACCATTGTCCTGTTGAAAGACACTGCACTGACTGAACTCCCTGTGCAAAGACAAACATTAGATTAAGTATAATGCATCTCGTAAACTTCTCTCAAATATGAATGAGACCTTTCATTCCAAGGCTCAAATATTATACAGGGTGACTGATATGAGTATGCCAGTTGTTATACTTGAAAACTATTAGAGGTATTATAAAAAGTTAAATAGACACTACCCTGGGTATTTTTTTATAAACAATTTGGTGGTTTTTTAAATTTTTGTAAGTGACTGGCACACTTACATCAATCACCCTGTATATTGCAAGGAGAGAATATGTGCTGTGTTGTTGCTGTGAGCAGCTTTGCTCATCGGTACAGTCAAATCCACAGCAAAAGTTACACCGTCAGTTTTAAAGTTGTCTACTCCAGTGTCAATTTAGATAGATTGTTTTTCCACGATTTAATATGAAATATTACCTTGCGCTCAATTTTAGAACCAACCTATAATTTCATAAATGGTGAAAATATAGAAAAAATATTAATAGCAGACCTTGTTCTAAATATCTACTAATTTCCTTGATTCGTACGAATTTTTTTGTAATGTGTTTGAAAATTGGTTAAAGTTTAAATAACTTTGAGCTTTGTACAGCCTGTTTTGTTGAAAAGTTAAAGGATGAGATAATTCAGTCCAGAAGCTTGTGCCTCAACATTCTCTGCTATTACTATTCCAACCCACGTAACCATCAGTTATTACCACAGTTTGATGTGATTCTCTCATCTTTTGATTTTCTTTTTCCTATATAAAAAATACTAACAATGAAATAAATCAGGGTTCTGATAACGTGAAAGAGGCCCAAAACCTTGTAAACTCTGACAATCAAGAAGGAATTTAAACTTGTTTCACATAAATATTTAATATTATTGATCAAAAATATTCCTGGACTATACCAGTCGCAACACTGAAATCTGAAGATAATGGTGAAGACACCAAGCATGTCTAGCAGGAGAAATGTGTAATTCTCAATTCCACTTAGTACAATACAGAAACTTTTAGTAACTCCCTCATAATGAGTTGCAAAATCTCAAATGCAACCGCTACCATGACCATGACTATACAGGAGGCCAAAATAGTGCTACAGTAGTAAGTGTTACGCCTATCCCCTCACAACTTTACTTTGGACAACTCTTTTGTGCTTTTTTTCATTCCTCATTTACACCAAACAAATAAAATTTAAAAGATCAATTGCATTTATATCACATCAGATTTAATATTATAAACTTAGATATATTAATACAGAGGAAGATATCTGAAACTGGAAAAGATCCAAATCATCCAACCGTATTAACAGAGCTGAGAATAAATCAAAGGCAATCTGAAAAATAGTAAACAGTGAAAGGAAGAGTACAGAACAAGGCAGAGAGCAGCTGACACTGAAGATAAATGGATATGACACAACTAATCCATATCAAATCGCTAAAAATCTCAATAAATTCTTCAACAAAGTTGTTCAGCAAACTTTGGCCATCAATAATTAACACAAAAAAGGTATACGTCTCACACACCCCATATAACAAATTGTAGGCTCAGTCAGCTTCACAATGAAGCCACTACAGAAGAAGTACAAGTTATTATTAAAAGCATGAAATCCAAAACCTCAGCAGGGCTTGATGAAGTATAGTAAAAGTTAAAAATGCCAGTGAAGATTTCACACCCTCCCTTGTTAGCATCATAAATAAGTCACTATCATTGGGACTCTTTCCATCAGCCTTGAAAGTTGCAAAAGTATATCTTAATCATAAAAGTAACTGCCAAAGGACACCTAGCAACTATAGACCAATTCCAAAATAATAGAAAGTTGTACAGAAGAGACTTGCTAATTAATAGTCAACATTGATTTGTGAAAGGCAGATCCACAACAACTGCAGTTACTGAACTGGCAAAATTAATTTGCGATCAATTGGAAGTGGGAAAGTTGGTAATTGGCATAATGCTTAACTTCAACAAGGCCTTTGATTGTCTGGGACACAACCTTATCCTACAAAAGCTTCTTTTATCAGTGGCTCTGCTTACAAGTGGTTTTAAAAGCTATTTTTAAGAACATACCCAAGTGGTGGAGATAAGGTATCATAATGTATCATAATAAAAGAACAATACAAAACGTCAGATCCAAACCGTTTCCTGTAAGCAGACTAGTGCCACAAGGATCAGTTTTAGGTGCTGTTCTGTTTATTTTATTTAATAATGACATGCATTATCTTCTAATTACCTATAGCTCTACTTTAATGTATGCTGACGATACTAATCTTCTACTGCTTACTAAAGAACTAGCAATTGACTCATACACAGCACTAAGTATGGTGTACCAGTACTGCCACTAAAACGACCTATGACACAAGACCAAAGAACTGGCATTGGTAGAAGATGAGATGAAATTGCAGCTTTTCCAGAGGTTGACATGCAAACCAAGAAGAGACCAACAGTCACTAACCTACAAGAGATTTCTGATTCAGAAGAAAGTAATAAGAACTCTTAAAGGTCTATGACCCAAGGACAGCTGTTGTGAAGACTTCAAGGATTATCGCATCTGACAGTTGTGGTCCTCTAGATTCAGGAACTGATTATGTTTGCCGATAGTTATAAATTGTCTCGATAGTCGTGAACAGATGTACACCAATACAACACACGCCATGCTGACAACTACATCTGCCAGCATACGTTTTATCACTGTATGGGAGGAAGCCGTCATACATGGGAAACTTACTTTATAACCTGCTGCCAATCGAGATAAAGACTCAGAAGGGGAAGAACTTGAAGATTGCTCTGAAAAAGTGACTGGTTACCAGGCTGTTTCACACACTGGAAGAATATCTATATAGGAAACATGACCATCTTAGACATCAAGACAGTAACTTATATTTGGTGAATTTGTAACTTTTATTTTTGACACCAATACATCTTTCTATAAAAATTGTAAATAGGTTACGACTTTGACTTTAACTTTGACCTAATTATCCTTAGTCGGAGTCAGAACATTTTATTGACGTAAATAAACGTTATATAAGCAAATAGTCAAAGGCAATTTAGTCCTTTCACATAACATCATAATGAACAAAACAACATTTCGGTAAATTTTTGTAACTTTAATTAATATTCCAAAAAGGTACCAGATAAATATCTTTATGGCCGTCGAGTTCATGGACACTGGTTCACGGACACTGTAAAACAACTTCTCAGCGAGGAAAATCTTTACTTTCTTCCAGAAAGTTTTTATCAGCAACTCAATCTTTGAGCAAGTAGGAAGAGTTAAATATGATTACAAAGTTGAAAAAATGTGTTTTTTTAAAGAATGTTGTTTTTGGGGTGGAATGCAATGTTATAACGAGAACAAAGTGAATAGACAGAAGAAACTTTGTCACAGTAAAAAAAAAAAAACCAATTCTATTTTTTATCATTAATTCATAAATATGAATTTTGGGAAATATAAGTATAATAGGTCTCTAACAAGTAAAGCATGCCCTGCAATTCAACAAAATGGCTTTTTATAAAACCACATTCTAAGAAGCAGTAAAAAATAGTAGATACTAATCAGTCTGCTACAGCGTAAGTACTTAAAACTATATGATGGCATTTATGCCTAATTTGAGCCTTTAGATCAGCCATGTCAGATTAAACAAGGTTGTTAGTCTCTGATCAGACACAGATATAGCATGCATTCACATACCTGCAGCTGGAAGCCTATCTCACAACTGAAGTGAAGATGAGTACCCACAGGATATTGGTTTGCTTCTGTGTAAGGATCAAAATGACCGTTTATCACTGGATTAGGCTTAGCGCATCCATCAGGCTCTGTAATTGGTTAAGACTATTAATTAACAAAGACCATGATCATATATATCTATAGTTTACCATACATCCAGACAAAAATTTTTAAAAGCATAGTTACAAAAGTAAATCATGATTTTGCTTTCTCAATAAGTGTGCACATACATTTCTTTCTTACTTGTGATATGTGTGTTGTAAAGAATGTGTAAAGTGTCTGGAAACAACTTAATATTTTTTAAACCAATACAGATAAAATTTAAACTTTGCAGAGTGGCCATATTAACTACTTCTTTATGCAATAACTATCACAAGCCTAAATTGGGGGAAAGCCTGTGGGGACTGTTATAGAAATCTTAAATGAAAGCCTAGGCCATAATGCATACAATTTTAAAGAAACTTATTATTAAAACAAAATGCTGCAAACCATACTTCAAATGCTTTTTCATCACAAAACAGCAGCTACTGAAATAAGATAAATATTAAATGTTTAAACAGCTCCCATTTTGTATAGGATAAATGTTTTAAGAATCAATCCATCTTAAAATACTACTGACACTATTGAATTAAATAAAAGTATTGAAACTTTGAATGTTGAGTTTTGGTTTTATAAGAATATATGGGTGTTATCCTAAATATTCCTCTTAATGAAACTAAACATACTTCATGACCAACATTACCAAGGACAGTAAACTGCCAGTACAACATCATACACTGAATATATAGTTTACTCATACATGAAATGGAATAGCAGACTGATATGTACACCTTTTTATAAAAATTCGATGGATTTACCATCAAAATACTGTTATATCATAAGGTAATTAAAGGGTATAAAATGTTCTGAAAAGTCACTCAATAGTACTAAATTTAAGTATTCAAGTAACACAAAATTGCTTTCACTATATTTATTATACTTACACAGTCTTATAATAAAAATTTTGAGAATCTTCCCTTTCCCTTACTTATTCAAAATTAGAATCTAGTTTAAAGCTGTAGAAAAAGTCACACATATATAACAAGAGACTCACTACAGATGGGATCCACCCCAGTCCAGTGGCCTTTGTGGCAGGCCCTGTATTTCGATGAAGGGACCAGATGATAGCCCTCGATGCATTGGTATTCTACCACGATCCCTTCTGCGTAAAGCTCTTCTTCTTTATAACCTTCCACACGTAGTTCTCCATTGACCAGCATGGGCAGTTGAGGGCATCCTGTCACTGGTTCTGTAAACAGTGCCATAATTTCAAAAGACGTGGTGAACAAGCTATTACAAAAAACCAGGCTGTGACGTATCCAGGATATGAGTTTGCGCAGCCCAAATTGATCATCTCGTATTTTATGTAGGATGGCAGGAGGTCATATCACTCTCATCTTTTTAATAGTACATATTAATAAAAAATATTTTGTAAATATTGATAAAAAGAAGCCACAAAAACTTCTGATTAATGTGAAAGAATATCAATCCGTTTTAAAAAAAAAAAAAAAAAAAAAAAAAAAAAAAAAAAAAACTGGCTTGCCTGGAGAGCTCTATATATGCTTTTTGCACCTATAAACGCGTTATCTGTTTCAGTCAGCTGTTATTAGTAATATTTGTTTCTGGTTGTTTATTATTTTCTTTTTTATTGTTTTCATTTAGTATTGTAGCAAGCTATTGTAGTTTTAGGTTATTCTTTTAGTTTGTATAGTTATTATTTTAGTTTTTACATTATTTTGTGCCTGAATTATTAGAGACCATGGCAAATCCAGATGATCTGTATTTTGATAATTTTTTATGATAAAATGTCATTTTCACATAAAAAATTTATTTTCACAATTTTTAGCATTTTATTTAAAAACAAAATGGGTAAGGGGAAATTTTTTAATATGTTTTTATCTAAATGACCAGTAGTTCATAAAGTAGCTCACAATTTAAAGGATAACGCATGTAACTTAACCAAGCAGGCAAATATTTGTCTAATTTTATTTCTATACATCTCTATGATATTCATATTAATAAATTTACAACAAAATGAAAGAGGGTTCTGACAGAATAATAAATCTAAATTAGGACTACCCTGGCTGAAAGTCATACAATGTATATTTTCAGAGTTGTGATCAAAATACAAATACAAATACAAAAGTGTTATTTGTATATATGTCTCTTGTATTTTTTTATGTATTATGTGTTGTATGTTATTATGTAAGTATTGTATATGTATTATTATTTGTATAGTATCTTAAAATATAGTAGGAGATAGCATACCCTAATCCAGATTATATCACAGCATGGTATAATGTAAGCAAAACATTTTGCACACAAATATTGTGCAAAAATAACATCTAACAATAAAGTTGGTTCTTAAGTTTTTTAACACAAGCTTCACAATTAGAATTTTAATATGCTACATAACATTTTTATTAAAGATAATTCCTTTTGGATAGTAAAAACTTTAAATTTTGTCTTTTCATTTTGAGTCAGATAATATTTATCCAACTAAAACTTAAAAATAGAAATTACATAATTATTGTACTAAGACGATTATAAGATCTGTCTGCAGTTTCCTTTGAATTAAGGAATTGCAATGTCTTCTGCAAATACTCTTATCTTTCCTTTCCATGGAATTTGAACCGGCACCTACAGGACACTGTGAACAATCCAGCTATTATCACTGAAGTAGTTACCAATTTGTACAGTACTGTTTATTGTATATCTGATGCATAACCAGAAATCAATCAAAAGACAACATTATCCAACTGTTTTTATGCCAGCTACATGTTTCTATCTAGAACAGGTAAGGTGGTGAGGCAGCTGTACAACGTCATTTTTCTCATTTTTCCAAAAAATGGCTTATATATTGGATAGATTGGCTAATAGGCTGTGTTGGAAAATTCAGTTTCATGTCTGCCACAAATCCGGTATTTCTTAACAAACATTGCCGCAAAATATTCTTAGGACTTCTTAGACCAATTTTTCAATGGTCTATCAATAGACTGTTAGTTCTAGAATTTTCATAATACTTTTATATGTTTGGCTAGTTTGTGGTTGTCCAGAATAAGGTTTGTCGTCAAGTGGCATGTCAACGTGTTCAATAAAACAATAAAATCAGTTCCTCCAACTTTTCAAAAATTTTAGTACACTTAAAGCATGGAGATTTGTACTCACCCTAGCCATCAGTGGTCACAAACATACCTTGAATGCATTGTGGTTTGGGTTCATTTTCCAACTGAACACTATTGCACAATATTGTAGCTTTTCCAATCAGCGTAAATCCAGGTAAACAAGAAAAATGTAGCTCATGCTGAGTACTAGTCTCAACTAACGTTATGTTGCCATTCTCTAAGTCACCAAAGTCCAAACATCCAAAATCATATACTGGAACAAAAGAACACAATAAAATTTACTCAGTGGCCTACCATTCAATGTGTTCGATCGTCATGGAACTAATAACTAAAGAGGTTCCACAGGGCATGGTATTGGACCCAGTTTTATTTTTATTATACATAAACAACCTTCCACGTGCTTTATCGAAAGCGTCATCCATTTTCTTTGCTGACGACACTACACTAACAGTTACAAAGATAATTATGTTTCAGTTACAGAATGAATCTTGTAAACAAATCTTCAAAAAATATGAAATTTTAGCACTGCCTTGCATTTACATTTATGAAATGCTATCATTTCATAGATCAAATATTATTAATTCTACTCACATTAACCAAGTCACTTATCATTACTGGCTAAGACATATCAATTTATTATCCAATCCTTCATTTAACATTGTACGAACAGGAAGCATTTTATTCTTCGTTCAGATTATATAATAAACTCCCTGTTTTTGTGTGTTTTTCTGGTTATCAAGTGCAGACAATCTTAACCTTAATTTTTGGTGAGAAAATATAAAATAAAACAACTTATTTATCATCAAAAATTTTAGATATCCAAAAAACTATATTTAAAAGCGAAGTATTCATTAGGATTTAAGGGTAGACTTTAATAAGCAGCCTACACTCGTTATTCAATTGCTATTATCGAATGATTCGATTGTTTTTGTCCGAAGGAATAATTCGATATTACAACTGATTTAACTTAGCATATGATTTCAACTTATTAGTTATAGTAATTTTAATGTAAACAAAAAACAGCAAGAAGTAACTAATATTTGTAAACTTGAAAATAACGATGAATATGAGGAAAATATGTGAGATATACCTCACTAGTGACTTTTTAAGTGGCTTCAACATCTGGATTTGGCTCCTGGTAACCCATGGGGAGAATTCTTTCCTCCATTTCACAAAAGCAGTTACTCGTTGATATCAAGCTGGGCAAGTTGTAATATTGTAAGGTTTCTTTGATATTTAAGTCTAGGCCATAGTTGGTTTTGTTGTTTTGTAATGTTATTGTTAAATTTATGTTTTTACAATTGTAATGTACGAGATTCTTCTTGTTACTGTTATTTATAACTCTTATTGTATGTGATTTTTACATATCGAAGTGGGATAGTATGTAGAATCTTTCGATAACAGCAATCAAATAGCGAGTGTAGGCCGCTTATTAAAGTCTCCCCAGATTTAGATAGAAAATGGACCAATAAAGAATTCAAGATAGATTCAAAATTGTCGCTATTTTCTTTCAACTGATGCTGTTGCCTTCTGAACTCTCATAAATAAGATTTGCAATGATGTCTCACTGTCTCCCTATGTCTCTTATTTCTCAATTTAGCACTGCCCCACATTCTCTCGAACAACAAAACTGCTCTTTATTGGCAGAATTTTTGCTGAGGTGGCGTTAATACGTTAAGACTAGCCTATATAAAGTACCAAATAATACAAAATCAAAATGTCAAACCGAATAACGTTACAAGTATTTAAAGTTATAGTAGTTATAGTTTAGCTATGTTTTTATATCTAGAAAACTAATAATGGTACTTTGGTATTATCCAGAAGCCATTATATTTTTAAACTGTTTCTCGGTATTAACTTTTTGCTGCGGCCTGGCGTTAATACGTATCTTTAATATAATAAGAAGTAAGTTTTACAAGTTTCTTTTTGTATATACATATATAGTTATTAACTCATTATTAAATTATTACGGTTTACAATAGTTATAAAAAAAATTGCTGAACTATATCATAATAGGAAATACCTAAAGGTAATTTGGTTTGTCATTTTGGTTTAGAATAGAATAGAATAGAATAGAAATAGAATAGAAACATTTTTTATTTCCAAAAACATATACACATATATATTACATTTATTTATATTTTAAGTATAGTAGTTGGACAATATTATTTATATAATTTAAGTATTTATTACATATTAATATATATTCTAAATGGAAATTAGCCTACATGGGCAAGCAGCCTGTGCGTAGGCTAGAGTTGTACTAAAATGTGTATGTTATCTAGATGTCGAAAAAAAAAGTGTTATTGTTACGTGTCGGTGTGTTTTAAGGCATAACATGTAGAAATGTAGTTGTGTGATGAAGGAGATAAGAGATATTGTATTAGACAAAAAGAATTAAGACCACATACGATATGACGAGCGCCGGGGGATGAGGAGGGGTCAAGGTCAGGTTGGTCCCCAGTCTGAGTGAATGAAAGTCTCGGATCCTTGGACTCCAATTTGTAACAATAGTTCTGTGACATTATATTTAAATTTTGTAATACTACCTGATTCAAATAAATTTAAATGCTGAAATTTGTTACATATGTTTCTAAATATAATATGTGAAATATAGTAAGAATTGGTTTTTGAAAAGGATTTATCTAATCTAATTATATTAATACCAACATGTTCTGAATATCTTGTTTGGTAAGAGTGCACAATTTCTGGTAATATTGTATTAGCATTTTTGTAAATGTGAATTAGTACATTTTTTTATATATAACTGTCGTAGTGAAAGTAGGGAGGATTCCTGAAAGAGAGACTCAGTTGGATAACACACATTTTTCCTCAACCCTGCCTTTAGTATACTCTTTTGCGTAATGAAAAGAGGTTCGAGAAGCGTTTTACACACACCGCCCCACGCAATGTTACCGAAGGAAAGAAGTGACTGAACGTAAGCATAATACGCTAATTTTATCTCGTTTCCATCTAAAATTTCACTTAGTTTCCTAAATGCATAAATATACTTTCTAATTTTGTTAAGGACATAATCAACGTGCTCAGACCATTTTAAGCAAGAGTCAAAACAACTCCTAGGTATTTATAGCGTTTTACGAGCTCTATTTCTTTGCACCCACATGTCGAATTGGAGTAACTACCGCACTGATGAATTATTAGATCTGTCAAATTATATTCTGTACTAGAATGCAAAGAAATAGGCATAAATTTTGTTTTGGAAATATTCAATGGGGTACGGTTCAATAAGCGGACCCGGTTTTTATATCGAAGAATATAATCATCGATACCTAATATTCGCATATCGAATCATAGACTATCAATCGATATAAAAGTAATAACAATCATATGTTTAAATTAAAATGTGAATTTAATGATAACAAATAATAAATGAACATAACCAAAATCAGGGAAACTCATAACTTTAACTAAATGAAACAGAACGAAAACGTTTTTTACTAAAGTTGTGTCCACCATTACCTTCTTTTTTTTGCATCTGAAGACGACCATGTTAGCTCCTCTGACAGTTACATTTGTTACCTTTCCACAAAATATCACATAATGGATTCTTAGGTACTAACCCAACATCCTGAAGCCATAAAAAACATATTTTATCGTCTTTTAAAGCAATTTCGTGAAGCTTCCTAAGATTGACGGCCATTTTAATACACAATGTTACGTGAAATTTAAAATATTACCTTAATTGTATTATTTGAAAGTGTTTACAGCTGTTCATATAGATTATTTAAGTTGTTAAAAATAATTCATCAGTAGCCTATAAATTGATTATATCGATGGTTATGATTAAGTAATATCGTTTGCCAATTTCGATATAAAAAACCGGGTCCGCTTATTGGACCCTACCCATTCAATGAAAGAATATTTTGGTCAAACCATTTTTTTAACGTCTTTAAGTCACTCATTGCATTTAGTTTAACATCTCGCCAGTTTTTTCCTGAAATGATAATCAAACTGTCGTCGGCAAACAAATAAAGCTTCCCAAATAAATTAATTCTGGAAATATTATTGATATAAATCAAAAATAAAACTGGTCCTAACGTACTGCCCTGGATTACCCCGTAATCGACAGTTTGTTCATCACTATTATGTCCACAGATTGAAACCACTTGACGCCTTTCTTTGAAATAACTACTAAACCAAGCCAAAGCAGTGCCGCGGACGCCTATAGCTACTAATTTGTCCAATAAAATACTGCGATCAATTGAGTCGAACGCTTTTTTCAGGTCTAAGAATATGAGCATGCATCTATTGTTTTTAGATAGATTGGTATTTAAATCTTTATTTATGTCAAATAAAGCATCATTTATACATTTGTCCCACCTAAATTCATACTGATTTTCACTTAAAATGTTATTGTTTTCCAAATAAGATACTAGCTGACCTTTAACTATTCGTTCTAGTACTTTAGAGAACACGCTAAGCAAAGAGATTGGACGGAAGTTGCTTTTATCTGTATAGTCGTTAGATTTGTATATGGGAATTATTTTTGCCAATTTAAATTTATCAGGGAAAATTCCTGTTGAAATACTAGTATTAATTAAATGTGTCAAAGGCTTTAAGATAAAGTGAATATTATTTGTAAGAAGGTTAGCCGATACCCCATCCAGTCCCGGGGCAGACCCTTTCCTAAGTGCAGTCACCTGTCGTAGTACATCTTGTTCCGAAACAGTACACAGTGTGAAGTGCGTGTCCAGTGTGTAGTCAGAGTCCCTCACTACTAGCTCCCCTCCTGTGTCTATCTCTGTTGCCAGGTTACTTCCAACAGCGGAAAAAAATTTATTAAAATCATTGGAAACTTTTTTTAAGAGCATTGGATACATGATGGCTCCTGGAAGATGCTTTGTAATGGGAAACGAGTCCTTGGTGTTGACTCTTCCAGCTAACTCATTTATAATACCCCAAAATAATTTTGGATCCCTTTTTGTCTCATTTAATTTTGTTCTATAATATTCTCGCTTTGCAAATTTTACAGAGTTGGTTAAGTGTTGTCTAAGATCAATGTATTGTTTTTTCAATTCACGGTTAAATGGTTGCCTTTTCAAAATTTTGCTCATTTTATCCCGTTTACGTATCAGGTTTATTAAATCAGTAGAAATCCAGGGCTTAAGCTTTTTCTTTCGGGTGGTCACATTTTTTATTTCTTTTTTTGCTTGTGAAATTGAATTATTTATAATAGCATAGTTTGTTTGGTAGTTTAGATTTAATCAGAAATATTAATGATTCAATAGTCTTAATGCCCATTTTATCATACTGCAGCCAGTTAGTCCAAAGTAAGCACCTACCCACATATGGAAGTCAAAGTTTATAACTAGTAATTTGTTTACCCTAAATAACATCTATAAACAACATAAGAGCATTAGCATTATTTCTTTCTTAAACAAAAGTAATAATGATTATTAATTTAAAATTTTGTTAACAGCTTTTCATAGCTTACCTTCAGTTGTGTTTAGCAATTGTCCTGGATCATCAGTTAAACAATAAGTTAATGATATATTATTAATGTAAAACTGAATAACAATAAAAATTGAAATTTTGGTCCATAAACACTGAATGAAAGTGACTAAAGCCATTATTTTACTAAATTATCATTCTTGAGATTATTACTTGGTTTTTGAAGAAACTGTAGGATAGAGTCTCCATTTTTTAGTTCACAAGTAAGTCACTGATAAAATAACTGTGTCCGAATATTGAATCATACATAAATAATTAAATAATATTGTATTACAAACAATATGTTTAACATCAATATGTGTAAGTCTCTTTTAACAACCATTACATTATAGAATAAACAGAATTGTTCACATCCTTTCTTACTTTACTACTAACTAGCAGCTTAGCCTTCTGCTTCTGCTTTCTGCTTAAGTTTTGTAATCATATTTTGACATTTATCAGCTGAGATAAAACTATAAGGACTGAAACAAAGAGGAAACAAATAATGCAATTTGTTCAGTGCTTTTTATATTGTATGCATGTTGACGTTAGTACAATAACACTAACAAATAATAAAGACAGTATCTTCAATAAAACTTGCAGAATTATTGGACTGAATTAAAATCACCAATATGTATGCAATCATCGAGTATGGCATTTGCATGTTCGATTATCATATTTACTTACTTTACAAAGTAGAAGAACGCCAGACCATGCGTTGTAACAAGCTTCACTGAAGTTGCATTAAAATTTTCAAATCCGTAGCTCATTTCATTCTTCATATTTCCTACAAAAAGTAAGATGGGAAGACAGTCATAGAAAAAAGAAGTTAATACGAAAACAACGCATCATGGAACTCGATATTGAAGAAATTAAGTTTCATGCAAAATTTTAAGTCTACATGTGGAATCTTTTTAAACACATATTTCAACATGTTACATTCATATTTTTGGTCATCAAATACCATGCTCCCGGACCACAGGTCGCTTGACCGATCGCCGGCTGGTATGCAATAAATATTCTCAATCTCAATCAAGACAATTGATGCGGACACAGTGCAAATACCCACCAGAGTGTGAGGTCTGAGTGCTCAACAAAGCTAAGTTCAAGTGTTGGTTTGGCATTACACTGAAATCAATGGGTTTATGATCGTTATATTTTGAATTTTCTCTGCAATAATGAACTTCATGTAAAATAAATTAAACATTTTAAACTAACTATTATCATTTACGTTTTCTAGTTCGCACTCAAATTTTGACACAGATTTCTTAATTACATTTTCTTAGGTACTAAGCTTTTATATCTTATAACAAAATTCAGAATATTTCGTTTGAAATCACCAATAATATAAATAAATGTATATAATCATTAATAATTTAAATATAATTATATACTCTAAGTATTGACTGTACCGACTACTCTGAATAAAACAAACCCTTTGATGGATTCTGTGGACAATTTTAAGAGAACATATTATTGTTTTTCTTCGTTTAAATGTGTGAAGATAGATCGAGCAAATGACAATCCAAATACGAGAAGAATGTCTCCTTCAATTACCATTTAAATTACAAATTATCAAATGAACCAATTATGAAATGAATCAATGGTGTTGCTCCGTGCTGCTAGGGACAAACAAAAAACACCCTTCGATTTTGTGTGCCAATCATTATTCTGGACCAATGTTATTATACTTTACGGTACACAGAACAACTAACAAGTATGAAGTAAATTAACACGTAGAACGAAACGTTATAGGGGTCGTTCGGAGACAACCTGTAACTTAAGCGTAACATTTAAACATCGTATTTTACTCCAATAAGACTAGCACGTTTTGAGGAAGTCTTGGTTTCAGATGTCATCTTAAAGTTGTCTCTCCGAAATGGAATATTGTTCCAGGGACAGTGTAAATTAAGTAAAAATTTCCTAGACGTTCTTAGAATAAATTCTCCAACTGAATTAAGTCCTAAGTTATCATGGAGGTGAGAATTTTCCATGGACAATTTATGACATTAGAGTCATCACAAAAAAACGGTTCGACTTCTAAAGTTACCTATAGTTCCTGAGGTGTACTTCAATGTACTTAAGCCTCCAAAGGCAATGCCGAAATGTAATATATGGAATTAGGGCAGAACCCAATTTTTAAAATATATAAATCGAAATCAACAAAAAATTAACATCAAAGCTGTCATAATTCTTGTAATGACTATTCTTAACATATATCTGGTAAGTACATTTTTTTACATCTTTGCCTTAGTCAACAACTTTTATTTAATAAGGCATATTTAATCTGTATATATATAACATAACTTTATTTGTTTCATCTTTATAAATAATTTTTAAATAAAAACCACAAACACTTTGACTTTTATATAGGTAAATAATTAATAAAAACATTTGTGGGGTAATTTGGGGGAAATTTGAAAAAAGTTTGGGTTAATACAATTCAGTTTCATTTAATTTTGTGATGTGACATGGGGTAATAAGACGGCTTACTGTTGGCAATATTGTATCGGCAGCGGCAACAGAAGCCGAATGTAATGTTGTTTGGTATGTGGGTTTGTTTTTGTTTATGTTGTCATGTTGTTAACAGTATTTCATATAGAAGTTTCTTAGCATTTGTGCAGTGTATATCTTTGCCTGATACATTCACTTCAGGTGCTGACAAATTGTTCCTGGTATTGAGTATCATCATAATAGAATCACTTTATTTATCGAGACTCTAAAGACTGTCTTAGGTATAAACAACCATTAGCCTATTAACTATTTCAATTTTGGTAATTCTAAGCAATATATGGGTCAACCTCGATTTTTCTCATATTACAATATAATGTTCCAATAGTCAATTAGAAAAGGAAATGAGTAGAATTTCTTGCCGGAAAGCAGTTATAGGGAGCAGGCAACTCATATTACAAAATAATGTTCCAATAGTCAATTAGAAAAGGAAATGACTAGAATTTCTTGCTGGAAAGCAGTTATAGAGAGCAGACAACCGCGAGAATTACCTA
Source organism: Homalodisca vitripennis (assembly GCF_021130785.1). Taxonomy (NCBI): domain Eukaryota; kingdom Metazoa; phylum Arthropoda; class Insecta; order Hemiptera; family Cicadellidae; genus Homalodisca; species Homalodisca vitripennis. The sequence goes on along the minus strand of NC_060209.1, from coordinate 61,228,596 downwards.
TTAGTGATCAGGGGCACTGACGTGATCTAGGCTTCAAATTTGGAACTACTCGAGTTAATTTTTTTTCTAAAAGAGCAAGAAGCGCGAAGCGCTGCGCAGCGGGCAAGAATCGTGCGTGATCTTCGTCTATACTGAATTGATTCAGGCAAAAGGAATGACACAGATTCCTTTACCAGATTTTTACGGAGATTTTGTATTGGGCGGATTATATTCGTTTACTTTGCTTTCCAGCATGTAATTAACAATTGTGTTTAAAATTGTTTTACATACATTACCTACATTATATTGTAATATGTAATAACAATTTATCAGAAATTTTTAATAAAAAAAAGGATCACGCACGATGCCTGCCCGCTGCGCAGCGCTTCGCGCTGCTTGCTCTTTTAGGAAAAAAATTAACTCGAGTAGTTCCAAATTTGAAGCCCAGATCACGTCAGTGCCCCTGATCACTAATAGGTAACTCTAAGCAATATATGACCGTCTGGCGGTTGCCTGCTCCCTATAACTGCTTTCCGGCAAGAAATTCTAGTCATTTCCTTTTCTAATTGACTATTGGAACATTATATTGTAATATGAGAAAAATCGAGGTTGACCCATATATTGCTTAGAATTACCTCAATTTTTTTTAGATTAAAAAATAAACTTTTAGGCTAATTAAACATGTCTTCAACAGCATTAGGGAAGACTTTAATAAGTGCTTACGCTCATTATTCAATTATTGCTATTATTAATGAATTCAATATACTATCCAACTTCAATATCATTTACAATAAGAGTTATAAATAACCTTAACAAAGAGAACCTCTACATTACAACTTTAAAAACATAACAATAACATTACAAAACTAAGGGTAGGGTATGATAAGCGGACCCGGTTTTTTTATATCGAAACTGGTAAACGATATTACTTAATCATAACCATCGATATAATAATATAATCAATCGATAGGTACAAATTAATTATTTGGAACAATTAACGTAAATAATCTATATCAACAGCTGGAAACACTTTCAAATAATTTCGTAAGGTAATAATAAAATATTAACACGTAAGGTAATATTTCAATTTTACATAAGTAAAATGGCAGTCAATTTAAGAAAACTACACGACATTGCTTTGAAAGATTTATAACACAAGATTTTCGTGGTTTCAACATTTAGGACTCGGGGTAGGGTACGATAAGCGGACCCGGTTTTTTATATCAAAATTGGCAAACAATATTACTCAATCATAACCATCGATATAATCAATCGATACTAATTAATTATTTTGAACAATTAACTTAAATGATCTATATCAACAGTTGTAAACACTTTAAAATAATACACGTAGGCTAAGGTAATATTTCAATTTTACATACGTAACATTTGATTATTAAGAGTGGCAGTCAATTTTAGCCACAACATTGCTTTGAAAGATAATAAGACATGTTTTTCGTGGCTTCAAGATGTAGGACTGGTACCGAAAAACCCATTATGTGAAATTTGTGGAAAAGAAACAAATGTAACTGTGAGAGGAGCAAATATGGTCATCTTCAGTTTTCCTCATTTTGATTATAATAGTTTGTTTGATCACTGTTAATATTAAATTCACATTTTAATTTAAAACATATGTTTGTTATTGAGGACTATAGATACTTTTATATCGATTAATAGTCTAGGATTTGAGATGCGAATATTAGGTATTGATAATTAACTTACATTCTTCGATATAAAAAAACCGGGTCCGCTTATCGTACCCTACCCCAAAACCAACTATGGCCTTGACTTGGATATCAAAGAAACCTTACAATATTACAACTTGCCCAGCTTGATATAAACGAGTAGGCTAACGCTTTTGTGAAATGCAGGAATGAATTCTGCTCATGTGTTACCAGGAGCCAAACCCACATGTTGAAGCTACTACTTAAACAGTCACTTGTGAGAAATATCTCACATATTTTCCTCATATTCATCGCTAAATTTCTAAGTTTAGAAATATTAGTTACTTCTTGCTGTTTATTGTTTACATTAAAATTACTATAACTAATAAGTTGAAATCATTTATGCTAAGTTAAATAAATTGTAATATTGAATTATTCCTTCAGATAAAACAATTGAACCATTCAATAATAGCAATCAAACGAGTGTAGGTCGCTTATTAAAGTCTACCCTAGCATTATATGTTGACGCCAAGTATGTACTAAAAGCTGGTAACCTAAGCACTATTTAAAATGACTCAATCATCTGTCAAATAGAGCATTCCATAATTATCTAATAATATTATAATTAAAATATTTCCCCAAATATTTAAACCTATGAATTGAGATAGCCTATGTTTTTAATTCAACATATTTTTACACTATAAATAAAAATTTCCTTCTAGGCATAAACTTAGTAACTTGCAAAACTCACAATCACATATATAAAAAAACAAAATAGACTCATATAAGTTAACCCATAAATTTTCTGTTGCCTAACATTAGTCCATAGTTAGTTAGTATTAGTCCATAGGTAATTGTAGGTGCTGCTGTATGATAAGCGGCCACCACCACAATCGAATCGGCAGCAGTATAATAAGTGCCCAACCCTAGTGATCGATAATATTGAATCATCAATATTCTAGTAATCAATAATATTGAATCATTAACACTCTAGTGATCGATAATATCAAATCATCATCACTCTGGTGATCGATAATATCTTAAATCTAATCATCAATATTCATGAGTAAAATATCCTTGCTACCACTACTTAAATACCAAATTACATTGTATTTCAAATTTCAGTTTAAACAGTAATAATGTTATGGTGAATAAAAACCAATCTACAGTAGGAGTCACGAAAGAGTGCAGTTGGCGGCGACCAATAAAAAGGATAGGCCAGCGCGACGTTGCCACACTACAGGTCCCCTACAGCCTGGCACGGCACGTTGCGGTTACAGCGAGGAACTAGTTTGGCAACGTCGCTTATTCCTCATTGGCTGCTAAAAGGTCACGCTCCAAATAGGCTGCTCCCTCAACTGCACTCTCTGGTGATCCCTACTGTAGGGTATGTATTTATATTATAAAATATAACAAACAAAACAAGGCTAGAGTACGATAAGCAGACCGGGTTTTTATATCACTTATTACAATCGTCGATACCTATATATATATATATATATATATATATCAAATAACAGAACTATCAACGTATCTGAAATACTAAATTAAAGTTACATGTTTCAAATTAATAGAAATAGTTTAAACAACTATGTAATGTCATAAATAATAACGGGACCAAACAATAAAACTAAAACAGATGATAAGTAAAAATGACATTTAAATAATAAAGAAAACGTAATAACAAAACAAACATCTTGAAACTGAGGACACAGTAAATTATCATATAGTGTTATTTCGTATAGTTATGTAGTTTCTAAAGTTAACTATAGTTACTTATAGAACAAATTGTGTTTAAAATATGAAAATGTGCCTAGATGATTTAGTTGTTGTTCAAATGAATTACTATTGATTGATTATATCGATCTGTATAATATTTAAATATTGTTTGATAATATCGATATAAAAAACCAAGTCCACTTATCGTACTCTACCCCAAAACAATGTAACATTTACTTACTTTTTACTATTTTGAAAGATAAAAATGTCTAACACAAATAAAACATGTGCATTTAACTACTCCACTTGCTGCCATTAAAGATCTGCAGCATTAGTGTCAGTAACAGGTTATTCAGTGATAACCTGTTACCGGGATAATGTTGTTTCAGTAACGTCTGGGCTGAACGATCTCATAATGATTTTTTGTTTTTGGGTCACTTGGAAGCCAGTAACAGCCCAGGCCATTTTATGTAAGCAGTGAGCCATATATTATCAAAGGAAATATTACTACACTATGCAATTTCATTTTGTGACGATATAAGTAGGTTCAGATTAGATTATAGTAAATATGTTACTAGTAGTACCAAAGTTAAACATAACCTTTAAAAGCGCTTACATGATTGAATTTGGGTACTATCTTGAGGGATGTTTTTCTCTTTTTTTTTTTTTTTTTTTTTTTTTTTTTTTTTTCTAGCGGTGCGGGGTTGTGCCACCAAAGACCGCACTGATGGCCAGAAGCATTTTCAATTGGTACTTCCCCGGTCTGAAATCATGTCCTAACTCTTACAACGTGATCTGATGTCAGAAAAGTTGGACAATGGGGGACGTGATCTGAAGTTGGGAAAATACTGATGAGAAATGCCCCTGGCCATCAGTGTAAGGTTATCTTTAACTTGATATATTTGTAATATGTATGTATGTATGTATAGCCTAATAACAGATAGTAGGTAAGGACTTGTTAGTACCCAATAATTATATTGTATAGTCAAATTTGAATTAACCCGTTTATAAATTTATTAGTTTATCAGTGTATGTTACATTGTAGTGTTAGTTAAATTTTTGTATACTAACATGCTACCATGGTAACAGTTAACAGGAATGTAGTAATATAGTTTAGGTAAGCAAAAACAATTTTTATTAATAAATAATTCTATAACGCGCTACCAGTAGGATGTTAGTGCTCAAATAGTTAAAATTGCCTAATTTCCTCCAGTTAGCCCGGAGAGATATTAGACATCAACGAAGCAAAATAACGATCTTGTTCTGTGCCAATGGGGTTTGGCTGTTTCCCTTAAGAATGTTTAGTGTAATAAGTCACTAGTCTCTTTAATGTATTTTGTTTGGCTGTATTAGTAAAAGTGCCGTATCAACGACATAATATAAATCGGCTTTTGTTGTAAACAGACGCAACTGGTTTAGCCATCTGATTAATCTGTTTCAACTTCAAAGGCAGTAATTACACAGTATAAGTTATTATTAGTGCACATGTAGCGTAGTGTTTTCTTCGTAAATTTATGAATACTTAAAAAATGTATAAACATTTGTAATTAGGGGTTTTTATAATAAATGTTGGCTAGTAAAGTATTCTGGTTGTTTCTGTTAGCTATAAAACCGGTATTATGTCTAAATTAGGATTTATAGCCAGATTTTTATTTGTGGGTGTGTTATGTTCTAAATTGTTGCATAAATTAGACGCTTGTATTTTAAAATTTAATTCATGAGGGATTTTGTAAACCAATTTTCTATTCTAAAAATTAAGTTTTTTGTATTATTTTTGGTTGTGACCAAATATTTCCTTTTTCACTCATGAGATATAATGCACACATTAACACTATAAAACTAGATCAAATTTAGAATGTGTTGCCACAGATTTAATTATCATTCTTGCTTGGGGAATGATTTTTTTATAATATGATACGTTAAATCTACAGATTCTCTTGGAAAAATAATGTATTAATACATATAAGTTTATTATAGCCTATATATGGATTTTAACAATATTTTTAAAGGACATTTGCAAAACACCAAAAATTGCTTGCCACTAGAGAACATGTTGCAGGTTTAAGATATAAGCAATTATAGATGCAATTCATTCGTCAAGGTGTTTCTAAGTAAAGTTAACAGGACAAGTTTTTAACAGATGAAATAAAAAATTATTTAAATTATTTCGCTGTATGTTTAGGTTTAAGAGTATATACTTATCTTTATACTTTGCATATTATGGTACCTGATTGACTCAACCCATCAATTCATCATTAAATTTGCCAGATTAATTGTATTATCATACAAGTTTTAGAGTGTTTATCAGATTCTAACTTGCATCAAATGCTTTTGTTTCATAAATATATATGGAAGGACTGTCAAAATTTCATTTTTTTAAAGTAAGCCGAACTTTAAAGGTGAAGGTGAAGAGGTCTCAGGCATATCTTATAATACACCTTGTTAGAAAATAACAGATTTTGTTAGTATTATGTTTCAATGAAGAACATAGTGTTCTTCATAGTGTTATAAAAAAGCGAATGTGTGATTGATATTACATCAACTTTGAAAAGATTGCATTACCCAAGTAGCCTATGTGACTTTTATAGACTTATTTTCATGAAAAGTGACAGGTAGGAAGACTGGGTATATGCGAAATAGGAAGGGAGTAGCCAGTTTTTCCCTGGAAAAAGTTGTTGAGTTTAGGCTTCATAAAATGTATTTTAGAGCATTGTTTTAAGTGTATGATATCATCGTTCATATGAATTCAAGGACACACCATCCTAGAAATACCCAAAAGGCTTAGGTGTTTTTAATAATTCTTCACATTATTATATTATGCAAGTTAACATATTACAACCAACAAGCTTAAACCATCTGTAATATAAATGGCCACTGAAAATACTAGTGTATAATGGAATTTGGGTGAAAATAAGAATGGATCGTGTTAATTTAGATACAAATTTATTTTCCTGTTAATATTATAAGTACAAATTTTGTGAAGAATATTTGTATTATTATATGTTTGATACTCAGTCATATCAAATCTAGTGGACAGATCTAGACGAAATTTGTCATGTGTATTTTGGATACAAGAATAAAATTATTATGCAAGTTTTACTAAATGGCAGCAATAATGCATTCAAACAATTTAGTTTACTTTTGATACTCAAAGAATTAGATTCCATAGACATAGTGTGAACAGCATATTTACAGTAACTGAAAGAATATATACGGAAGGAGCAGGTACACTATGAACCATTCTCTCTGTGACTACAATTAGAGGAAACAAAAAGCACAACTAGCATGTGATGATTGCAAGTAGAATCACAAAGTAATGCACCAGACACAAAGTCTAAGCCATTGAGATACATCACCCTAATTGTGTTTACTCTCATCCATGTTTCTCTGTCACTATATACTGCCAAGAAAAGAGTTAAACATAAAGTCACATTATTCAAAAAGAGATCAGGAGATTGGAATACCTTCCATTGACCATCACTTATCACAGGAGTGTTTGTTGTTTAAAAAGGATATGCCTATACCAGTTGTTCAGCAGTTTCCAAAATGTGCCCAGCTAATTCTCTCCCACAATCCAAAATAAACTCATGATCTGTATGAAATAAGACAAACAATCTTGGATCGTACAAAAACTGAAAAATATTTATTTATAAAATTTGACTGATTAAGTAAAATGACTCAAATTATTCAGTCTGTTGATTTGTCAGCAAGAACATGTGAAGTCAAGATGAAATTTATTCAATTCATCAACACACATGATAAAACAGGAGAAGTAATTTTGTCGAAAACTGCAAAAAATAAACGATGATGGCCTGAGCACTGTGAACTTCACACAAAGAGAACCACATTGCATTTCTGTGGCAATGTGGTTGGAATATACAATGGAGTGCAAGCAAAAATCTCTTGAATGCTGCTGCTGTTGCTCATAAATTTTTTTTATAGTGAATAAGTTTTTCATCTTCATTGGTGTTTCTATTGGGAGGTGGTAGGCAATCGTAATTAAACTAGGAATTAAATTAAAGGGTCATTTTGATACTAGGTGGTCAACAAAACAAAGAGTATTCAGTGCTTTAAAAATGCTAAAAAATATGTTATCATTAAAGAAATGATAGATCTACTTGTATGAAAAGAAATGAAATTTTAAAACTGCAGTAGGTGCATATAATCTAATCAAACAGATTGACTTCAAATTTGTGTCTCTTTTGCAGCAATGGTTGAGGCCTTTATCACTATTGACTAAAAGTTTATTTTTAAAGTTTCTGTCGGATAGGCAACCAAAATGATTAAGACGCTGTTAGTTACAATTCAAGCCAGTAATTGACTTTACTATGCAAACATCACTGGAACTTAGCATCAAAGATCATTCTCCTGAAAAAAGTGGCACAGCTTCAGGATTTAGAAACAACTTATTGAACATGAAGAATTAAGAAAAGTAACATTTAAGTAAATATTTGTCTTGTGTAGTGTTAATTGTTCTTCAATCTTAGTAAGATGTGAAAGCATTTTTCTTGTTATCTACAAGTTTGTAAAATTTCTGCCGCTGCTCTGCAATGTATAAATTTTACTTTAATGTGCTTTTCTAACTAAATAATGAAATTGAGATAACTCTGATTAATTTAGATAAGAAATAGTTATTTTTATTTATGATTATTGGAATGTAAAAACTGAACTAATCCTTTCTTTACTGAATTTTTCTAATCAATTATTCTTATGAGAGTGTAAAGCCAAAACATATTTGATTAACTACATTTACATTTTTTAAAGTAACAACTCCTGGGTCATAAACCTGACTACTTCACAATTTGATGAATTTGATATGAAGGTTGCCTTCATTAAGATTGGGAAGTTGCTAATTCTCCCCAAATATTACAAACTGTTTAAAAGTTATAGTTATGTAAAGCTTATCAAAATGAACCAAAAAAATAACCAACATATTTTGAAATAATAACCACAGCTCTCTTCTAATATTGAGCTAGAGAGATGGAAGTTGCACTGTTTTACTCAGTTTTGAATGCTGTTTCTTGTAATGCACAACATAAAACACTTTGTTGTAAAACTTTTTGAGAAGTTAAATTTAAATTGTCATTTTGATTTTCTCAAAAATTGCATTTTTGAAAATTAAAAAAATGTATAGATAGTTTAAATAATAATTTAAGAAAAGAAAGGGGTTCTTAGCCCGAACTAAAAAATGAGACATCCTTTACTTATTTTTACCCATTATGTTGATTATTATCATCATTATTAATTAATTACATAAAGGGGGGTGCCTATAAGACAGCAATTTAATTATTTCGAAAATAATTTGATTTAGTTGAAAATATTTTTTTATTTTTTGATAATACATTTTAATAGAAAACGTAATGAGACACTCATAAATAATAGTCAGTTGGTTCTAATATAGATGATTCTTTAAGTCAGTGCCAAAAAATATTATCACTCCACAGTATAAAAACAAGAAAAACTTTATTAATTTATGCTATCATAAGCAAGATTTTGGTGTGGAGGCAAAGTGGCATTTTTCTGCTAATGCCCATGGAAAAGGTCCATGTGATGGGTTTAGGGGCTCAGTGAAGAGATTTACTAGCACAGCAAGTCTACAACATCCATACAACAACCAAATTTTAACTCCTATCAAACTTTATAAATGGGTAGTTGAAAATGTATCTGGAATAAATTTTCCTCTCCACTCAAGATGAGCATGTCAAGTCTAAAATGTATGAATAACAACATAAATTACAATAATTTATTAATAACAACAATGTTAGCCAAGCAGTATCCAACTATTGATTACACAACAGTATCATGCTTTTAACCCTGTAAATTCAAGTGTATCAAAAATGTATGTAAAAATGTTCTAAAGATACAACAGAGGAAACAGTGAACATTCAAGAATGCTCTAAAAAAACAACAAATGGCAAACATTAGTGGATATATAAAGGCTGCATATTCGACAAAAAGTGGTGACTAGCACATGTGTTGGAGAACAATGAAGAAGATAATGAAGTAAAGTGATATTTCTGCACCCTTCTGGACCATCACTTTAGACATATTGTTGTGCTACTTTCAAGTCTGATTTGGAACACCAGTCACCTTAGATATGATATAATATTCTTTATGTCCATTAGTGTTTGTAATGAAGAGTATTGAACAGGATAACTCAGACTACAGCACCTAAATAACATGTATGTTGTGTATGAGTTGCATGTTAGCTCAATTAAAAATTTATGTGTAATGGTTTTAAAAATGTTTTTACAAACTATTTTAATATTATATAAAATGCTAATTGATATATTTTGTGTTGCAGATGTGAAATTTGAAGGAACAGTTCCTGAAGAAGTAATATTAGAAAGTGAAGTGACGAATTAAAATTTTACATCTGAACAAAACTGTTGATAATTAAATGCAACAAAACAGATAACAGTTTTTAAAAAGTGTTCATGAAAAAAACATTTGAGATTCGTATAGTTTTAATATTGTTATCGGTAAAACTTTTACTATGGCTGAAAACAAATTAGATGTCTGTATTGTGGATTCTGGAGAGATGAAGCGAAAGTATGAAGACGAAATTTTCGGCAGTCAAACTTATACTAAAAGACAAGCACTAGAGCTTAATAAAACAGTTCATGCAATTTCTATTGTTGAAAATAAAAAATCAGCTGAAGTTATTTATACACAATCAAAGAAAAAGACACAAGTTTCAAAAAAAGCAAAAAATTTCAAACATAAAGCTGTAACTGCTTTGAGTACTTTAAAAACGCCTACTTATGGGATGAAGCCTTGTTCAGTTATTATTGAACCTATTGATATAGATCAATTAGGATATAAAAGTTCACCCGAATTAAGTAAAGTAACAAATGCTGAAAAAAAATCAAGTAATGTCCACAATACTACATTCAGTAGTAATCATCGGCAAAAAAGATTATCAGTTGTTAATACTAAAAATAAGCCTTCAAATAAACTAATTAAAGCATTAAAATCTGTAGATTCAACTGTATCAGATGAGAAGTTAGATTCAAGTGTCACACCTATGAATAGAGTAATAACAACTAAAGATTTTATTAATGCAAACATTTTAAACCTAGGTAATAAGGGTGGAAGGTATAATGTGAGTGAAATTAATAAAAAACAACATGTATCAAAACAAATGAATAATAAGTCAACTAATAAAAATATATCATCAAAGATACAAACTGGTTCAATAAATACCAAAACACCATTATTTGAAGAACTTACAGTCACAGATTTTATTGAAATGAACTCATCTAAACTATCTCAACAATTTTACTCACCTCATACTAATTCGACTTTGAAAGAGTCTAGGTTATCAACATTTAAACCAAGTAAAAACTCAGATCAAGTAAACATTTCACATTCCAAAGAGCCTCCTTCAGTTCAAACAGATTCTCAAATTTCTGAATGTCTAATAGATGAATCTGTGTCAACTAATGAAGGCATAAACCTTAAAGGCAATGGTTCACAAATAATTGTAAATACTAATATAATAGCCACTAATCTGAATTCAACATCAAATTGTTCTCATAGACAACCAAACTTTACTCCAAATGATGTCGGAGTACCAGAACTATCAAATTGCAAATCTCTTACAATCACAGACAAATCTAATAAAAGTCAAAATCCAACAGAATTGCCTGAAAATGATTTAATTGTTCCAAATTTGTTGTCATTTAGTAACTCTCCCAATTTGACTGTTTCAGTATATTCTTCTGGACAACAATTAGTACATTTAAACACGTCACTTCTTCCAAACCAGATGAATTCTCTGAAAGTACAAACAAATTTAGAAAAAGTGTTCCAAAAAAATCTTATTCAAATTTTGCAGAAACCGGATTCTATGTCAAGTATTACAAGAAATAATAGAAATAATGTTCAAACCCAAACTTTTAATTCAAGAAATATAAAACAAGTTGTGCAACAAGTGAATCAACAAAAGTCACCAACGAATTGTGGTATTTGGTTACGTTCAAACAAAAAATCTGAAGAAAAGAACACATCTCAAATACAATTGTTTAGCTCGGAAGATAAAACACTTTCATCATCACATTGTGTTTCAATTTCTGAGAAACATACAGCATCAACTATAAGTTGTACTCTGTCACAAAGCCAATCTGTCAGTTTGACAAGTAATTTATCATCAGATCTACAGACCCTTGGAGGTACAACTATAAATAACACAATGAAACCCTTAACAAATGATCAAATAGCTAATTGTGATTTAGAACACAAATTAGGTCATGTATGTTTCAGAAAGAAAAATAAAGATCTGGAAGAAATTTTAGATGGAACACCACCCTTTATTCAAGAAGTGTTTAAATGTGACAATATTAGAGATGGATTTAATAATGCTGATCTTGTATTTGTCCTCAGTTTATTACCAGATATTGAAGAAATGACAGATGCACAAAAAAGGACTTTTCAGGTTATGGTAATAGAATCACTGAAAAGTGTGTTCGGTGAGACACAGTAATAGTTATCTATAATTATAATTAAACTTACTTCATCAATCAATCAATACCATAGAAAGTGAAAAATACAAACTAGTGGGGACCGTAGGTCAGGTTACCGATTTGTTCAAATTTTGAAATATAACCTAAAAATAACACAGACCTAAGCAATTTTTAAATATTTAGAATAAATAAAAACAAACAATTGTGATATACATTTAGTATGATATTTAGGTGATTTTAATGAAGAAACATATAGTACAGTTACTGTACACAAAAAGAATTTACTACAAACCTAATTGTGATACAGATCATTAAAATGTTACTGATAAATTTTGGTAATATTCTGTTACATGAGTGTGTTTCAACATTTTTTTCTACCAGCCAAGTCCTTCATTCACTTAAGTAGCAAGAGATGATATAGACTACATCTGGGTGTGTTTTCTAAATAAAAAACATTCTTCTCTCCAACTCTGAAAAGCTTCAGAATTCAAGTGAAGCCCCGCTAAAATTAGACTGCACAGCTCTTGTTTTATGTACATTCTCATGAATTTCAACATACTGGATCAGTGTGTGGGTGTGTGTTTGTGAATTTTTCATTAATTGGACCAGTCATGCAAAAATTTGGTGGAAGAAATATCATCTTTTTACAGATGAATACTTTGATTGATTGCTCATTACCAGCAACACTGTACCATGAAACAAAACTTCTTGATATTTGGTATGATCATCTATTATTTTAAAAGTTTGTAAATATTTCACTTTCCATTCTGGAGTTTGTTTTATCCTATAGAATACTGGAACCCATTTACATTTATTTGAATTTCATGCTGACAGTATAAAATGTATACTTTTTTTAAATATTCATCCATTTTTATTTTCCTGTTTTTGTCAGACAGTTCTCCCATCTGGCTATGGGGGAGGTGTGAGGAGTAACTGAGATATTTTTTTCATATTAACAAACTTTGTACTGTAATAAATAACTGTATGGATGTAAATTAATTATGCCTTTATAAACACAGCATCATCTTTCTCAAGTACTGTGATAAAAAGTAAATGTATTGTTCAGGATCCGTTAATATTAACACACTTGTTTAGAAGAAAATAAATATTTGGTACAAATTAATTGATCTAGAATTTTATAAATGTTTAATGCCATAAATACTCTTTTTTTGTTTTGGTGAAATTGGGTTACAACTATTGCAGTAAGTAAAAAATAATGAGGTAGCTTTGACAACAATTTCCTGAGAAGAAATACTTGCTGTTTTTGTTATATATGTGTATATAAGTTTTGTCCCTTATGTTGGTTTTCTTAGTAATTAATTACTATGTAGTAGATTTCATTTAATTTTTCTAATTAACACATTTAAGCTAGTGTATGAAATACAGTTAATGTACATTATTTAAATAGTTACATGAAATTATTTCCATGTAAAAATAATGTTTTAATTTAATTATACTATTTAATGTTATAATTGTCTTTTTTTGCATTTGTATGTATATAGATATTATACTATTAATAATATAAAATATCTATTTGTAATTAAATTGTAAATTATATCATTTTTAATTGTTTTATGATTTTTAAACATAAAATGGTTAGTATATATATATATACCATTTTCATATTAAACATTATCTTATTTTGCTATTGTAATTTGATTAAGTATTATTTGAATATTTTTGTGATTTTATTTTAATTTTTAATTATATTCTATTGCATATCTGTGATTTATTATATATTATCCTCAGTTAATATGTAATGTGCATGTATTTTTTGTAAACTCTGTTTTTGTGGAGGAAATATGAATAAAAATTGGTTGAGCTGACAAAACTCACTATTTTATCTATTTTTTAAGTTTTATAAATAAAAAAGAAACATCAAAACATTTCTTTAATTGTACTAAATCGTGCAACCCGTTTTAGGTAGAATTTGTATACAAAATCGGCCAATTCCAATAATCCTTTGGACCGTACTTAAATTAAGTAACCCTCTGAGGAGAAGGGGGTTTTAGGCATCGTTATGTAAATTAAACCTTAATTACATGAACTTATTCTCAAAATTTGCATTTTTCCTTCCAAACATTTTAAAATTAGTGTCATATTTTCTCAACATAAGAAAACAAACAACATTTTTGATCAATTATACAAATTCGTAAAAAGAAAATGACTCAACGGTCTGCCATGGTAAGTTTGGTGCTGTATGTCTGGCGACATATACAAACAGGCTTGTGATGACTGGCACAACAGAAAAAAGTATTACATAATTTTTGAGAGAGGTTAGTGTTACCATTACAAGGGGGCTTCTGAAAAAAATTGATTACATAATTAAGAAACTACTTTATGTTTAACAAAATTTTAATGTACTGTTAACTATGCACAACAAACACACACACTTAGTTTTGTGATATACAATTTGTACCGTTGTCAAGTCAGACTTTGGTGAATTCATCACCATTTGTTTGTGTATATAGTTGACATTGCATTAAAATCATGTTATATCAGAAGAAGATAATAGATTCTAGTCTCATAACAGAGGGTTCTTTTAGTAACATATAATAATGTCAAATGTCCAATATCCTGTTAATACTTTAAGGAAATTTAGAAACCTCATTATTGTATATATAAATCGAAATTTAGAAACCTCATTATTGTATATATAAATCGCTGACTGTTTTTGAATCCCTTCAGATGAACATGACTTCAGATTTCAGGAATCAAGTCTGCAACAGCATCAGATTTCAGATGCTGCTCATAAAGGAAGGTGAACTGGAGCTAAACTCAGCGTTCACATTGAATCAACCCTTCCTACCATAGCTGCAATATGTGTAGATAACCATAAAATCAACATAAAGGTTTGATTGTTTTCAAATTCACACAGTAGCGCATCTAACAGAAAGAAGGTGGTCAGGACATGATGGCAAATTTAAGAACCTTAAATTTCAGTACAATTTTTTACACATTATCGGTAAAATCAAATGAGAAGTGTTCAGAGTAATTTTCACGCTCCTTAAGGATTAATTAAACTAAAATTAAATTTAAGCATGTTAAAATTTGTTGTAACGAAGTGTTTTGTGTTAAGTAGTAAAAGTATTCGTATAAAATAAATCTTTTCTTTATTATTGTATAATGGCAATATATAAACTATTTTTTTAGGTTAAATGTTTGACCAAATGTTCTTAAAAAGTAATATTCATATAAAGCCTACACAAATGCTCTTGGTTTTGGATCCGTGTGTCTAGTTACATACTATGTCACAATCGTCGAATTTGTCTTACTGCATCTAGCCTATGCAATTTAGTACAGATTTTATGAAAATCTTTTAGTGAAAGATTCTATGTGACATGTTCATTTGATATGTAACTATAGAAACAATACCTGCCTGTGTTGTGTCTCAGTCTTTTATTTTATTATCACAGTTAACTTGTTTGTCAAAACTGTTACCTACGTCATAGTTCATTTCTTGTTTTGCATCGTTCTTGAAGCACCTTTCTATGTTATTGTTATATATTTATCTATTTATTGTTACACATTACTTGTTATCTATTTATACTTTCTTGTTATGCATCTTACAATTCATATCTATTTGTTTCATTATGTATCTATTGTTTTGTTTACTGGTTGCATATTCTATTGTTTTTGTTTTAGTCTACTAATTAGTTTCTTTGGTCAATTGTTATGCATTTAGATAAAATTAAAACTTACTTGTTGAAATGGTGATGCCGTTAAAATAATAAAAAAAATACCTATATAACCTTCACCACTAAATTAATTGTACTACCCAACACACAGTGCAATCGCATATATTTCGGAAATTCGCTAAAGTTTTGCAACAATATCCACGATAATAGCTTAGTATGTAACCTGAATAATCTTTATTTATTTATTTTTAGTAAACAGTCATTTATTGTTGAATTGAGTTATTTTAATTTAAATTAATTTTATTATAATAATTGCCAATTTTAGAGCTAATAGCAGTTTTTTGAGTCGATTTATAGATAGCACTAACAGCTAAATATTTTGCTAAGAGCTGTAATGCATTTAAATTTTCTGGCAATGATCTCATTTCAATGAACTACATTTACAGGGTTTAATCAATATAACATGTTACTTTTCTGTAATCATTCCTGTTTCTTTTATCTGCCAATAAATAGCATGCAACCTGAATGTTTTAGGTGGCAACAGATTTTTGTGTTTTATGACATATCTTTTCATAGACCATTGCATCATTAAGGTAGTGGGATGAGGAAGGCAACAAAGCAGACATAAGTCGTGACTGTTCGCTATTTGCTCACTTTTCAAATCGGTCTCTGGTCCAAGAATGTGAAAATCTGACCTGGTGCATTTTCTACACGATGAGAGAGCTGCAACTCACCTAACAGCTTACCAGTACTCCACCATTTGAGGAGACAGCAGAGGGAGAATCCTCCCTCAAGATCTCTTTTAGTTTCTCTCAAAACACCACTATCAATTATCAGATCAAGAGATTGATCAGAAAAACAAGTGAGTAATCGCTAACAGTTTATGAACCACCCAGAGTTTTTAGAGTATTCCTCGAATGTTCAAATGGATCACCTGACTGATTTATTTACATTTCTATAGTTAGTGTAATGATCAAATGCCTAATTTTGTCATTGATGTAACAACACACAAGAATTTATTCATATTCTATTACTATATCAAGTTTTATATTGTTTACTCTTTCGTTTAGTCTTGGATTATCATGGCATAATGCATAGCAATAAATTTTTTTCTGCCATAAGTACATTAATACTCAGAGATTGTTACAAAGTGTTCTAATAAGAACTGAATTCCCATCAATAATGTCTGATTTTCCAAGAAAGACAACAAAGTTATCATTTTTAAAGATGTTACGTTCACAGGCTGATTTGACAAGTTTGTGCTTCAGTTCAGAGAAGAAACCGAAAACACTTCCTTTAAAGGGATATGAGAGTTATGAGTGAAATGCTCTGTAAAATCGTTTCTCTGGCTGTTACTAAGAATCAAAACTCTTGCCACCTCATGTGTAATAAGATCCCATAATAACCAACCAGGTTCCTGGTTACTCCAGGTTCTTATGTGATCTGGTGAATAATAAGAATAGTTCAAGTATTTCCTTTCATTTAAATTTTTTTTACATATATCTCTTCCAGACACTTGGCTATTTTGATTTTAGAACTAGAAAAAATTTGTTTTAGAGGTTTTTGCTTTTTTATGCTTTCTTTAAGCATACACCAAATTACAAAACACTTGTTTGTTAAACATACCATAATTTACTAAAAAATTTACTTTAATTGAATTTTTAAATTAAGCCATTGAATTCAAGATTCTTTATTTGTCTTTAAACATATATAAATGCAATTGACATCGTCAGAATATTCATATAACTAGCCAATACCAAATTCCTTAATTTCTTGTATACAAAATTGTTCAGTAAGCCTATAATAAAATAGTAAATAATTAAAAACTAATGTACAACTACAATAAATAAGTTCATAACATAACAACAATAAATAGAATATATAAGAAGTAATAACAGAGAATAAAACAAATAACAACTTAACAAATTTGTAACGGTGGCGTCAAAATTGAAACAGGACAAATGCTCATCAAAAGGCTTTGTCCAATGAGAAATAATAAATAAACTTTAAAAGAAACAAGAAAGATAGAAAAAGTAGACTAAAATTTTATTTCACTAGTGTCACAGGACAAATACTCGTCAATTGAATAAAAGGCTTTGTCCTTTAACCAACTACTAATAGAAGTTTTAAACTTGACAATACAGTAGAGTCCCGTTAATCCGATCTAATTGGGACCCGAGCCCTATTCGGATTATGTGATTGTTCGGATTAGCCAGAATTACAGAAAAATACGGTTTTTAAACTTGAGAATGGGTCTATTTTGTTATAGAATTATCAACATTGTTTATTAAAACATGTTTTCTGACTGTTGCATTGTATTTCTTGACAAATAAACGTGTTTGCGAATACTAAGCACATTTACCGTATTTAGTGTGAGAGTTCTATTGTTAAGCAATGTGAGCGTACTGGATATTGTACGGGTCCACGCGTTCAATAGTTGTACGAAACTACGCGTCATCCAATAGACTCTCTTTAATGTGACAGAAGACAATAACTGAATTTATGTCTTTTAACAATTAATATTGTACTCAATAATAATATCAGTACTGTACGTCCAATTTTTGTTTGATTTCACTTCTTAATACAGTACTTTAACTCATACTTAACCTATAAGTTTCAATTTGGTACTGTATTTAACTTCATTATTTATGTACTGCACCATACACAATTTGTCTTAATAAAATACTGTATGTCTATTTAATTAAAGTTTTCTTTGTTTATGTACGAAATGATGCACTCATTTTCATTTTTTATGTAATTAGTTCCTATAACTGTTCATTATCGTTATAAATAATTCCTCCTGGACCTGTTCGGATTAACCGACGTTCGGATTACACGTGTTCGGATTAGCGGGACTCCACTGTACTAACTCTCCATGCGTTATCAGGCAAGTTGTTGAAAAGTTTAATTTCCATGCATAAATGACTTTTCTTAGTTTTTTCCAGCCTAAAATTTACCATATCTAGCTTGCCTGTGTTCCTTGTATTATAACTATGTATATTTTGTCTGAGCTGATATGTTTCTAAATTTTCTTTACATTTTAATAAACATGAATATATATACATACTTGGCAGAGTCATAATTTGCAATTCTTTGAAAAGGGGCTTGCAAGATGTTCTGTCAGGTAAACCTTTAATAACTCTTAGCGCCTTTTTTTGCCATGTAAAAGCTTTTTGAGCAGCGCTACTATTTCCCCATAACAAAATTCCATACATTAAAACTGAATTAAAGAAGGCATAATAGGCTGTCATGAGCATATCCATGCTAACACAGAATCTTAATTTTCTAAGTAAGTAGATGACTCTTGCCAATTTTTTACACATCATTTGCACATGTACATCCCAGCTTAGCTTACTATCCAAATATATTCCTAAAAGTTTTACAGGGTTAAAATTTAAATCATCATAATTATTATTATCAAGAGAGAAACATATATTCTCTGTTTTATCACGGTTTACAACTAGAGAATTAGATCTGAACCATTCATTTGCATCATCTAGCAGCCTCCTACGATTTATCAATAACTGGTCTATTTTTTCATTGCTACTCACTAGGGTGGTGTCA
Source organism: Homalodisca vitripennis (assembly GCF_021130785.1). Taxonomy (NCBI): domain Eukaryota; kingdom Metazoa; phylum Arthropoda; class Insecta; order Hemiptera; family Cicadellidae; genus Homalodisca; species Homalodisca vitripennis. The sequence continues at coordinate 61,209,567 of NC_060209.1, read as the reverse complement.
TCAGCATATAGTACAGAAAAACATGGTATATTGTGTGCAAAGTCATTCACAGCCACTACAAACAGAAAAGGCCCTAACACTGAACCTTGTGGTACCCCTATTGTAACATTTTTAAGATCCGATTTGTCTCTACCTTGTACTACCATTTGATTTCTACCATTGAGATATGATGAAAAGAGCTTCAATTCCTCACCTTTTACACTGTAACCTTCTAGTTTTTTTAAGAGTAATTTATGTGGAATACAATCAAAAGCTTTAGATAAATCTATCAAGGTAGCTGAACAAATCATTTTATTTTCAAAGCCATCTAAAACATTCGAAACCACTGACTCCACATCTTGAATTGTATTACGGCTAGGTATAAAACCAAACTGTTCTTTACAAATGTACCCCTTGTTTAACATATAAAAATATAATTGATTCTTAATGCAGTACTCAAATACCTTGCTAAAAATTGGAACCAATGATATAGGACGATAACTAGCAGGATTAGACTTGTCACCCTTCTTATAGATAGGGGTGACTTTAACAACTTTCAAAACTCTTGGAAAAATACCTTGCTGAAGCATAATATTGTATAAGTATACTAAGGGTTTCAATATAAATAGAATTACTTCCTTTAAGATCTTATTGGAAAATCCATATATGTCTTCACAAGAAGAAGAACTCAACTCTTTTACACATTTTAAGATATCATATTCTGTAATGTTGCACCATCTAAAATTACAAGATATGTTATTATGACTAGATATAAGGTACTGATTTAAAAAATTTAAAGCTCTGGTCTCATCATTTATGACATTATTATTCAAAAGATAAGCAGCATTGGTAAAATACTCATTAAGTTGTTTTGATTCAATATTATTTGTTTCACCCCCTTTACCATTTTGACAAGTTTCAGCTTTAATAATGTTCCATGCTGCTTTACACTTGTTATTAGACTTTTCAATGTAGTTATTGTTTGCTGCTATTTTTGCCTGCTTTATTTTAAATCTATATGATCTTTTTGCCACCATATAGTCATTCTTAAACCTATTTTTCTCTAAATCACTATTGCATTTCTGAAACCTATCATACAACAACAACAATATCTCTTGATTTTTTAAGTTCAGGAGTAAACCATTTGACTTTTTGTTCTCTTTTTAAGGATGTGGACTTAATTTCTCTAACATTACAACAATAATTATAAGTATCTGATACTATTTTTATAAAATAACTAAACGCTTCATCTACATTACTAAAAGAACTTAGCTCTAACCAATCCAATAATTCAAGATGATTTTTAAATACAGCAATTGCACATGGTTTTATATTCCTAATACTACGATACATAACTTCTTTTTCTTTGGTTAACAAGGTTTTATTATTAAATGTAGCAATAACACTAGAATGGTCTGATAGATGAGCTTGAAAGACTTCACAATTAGTTCTATTTGGCAACTCATTAGTTATGATGTTATCTAAGCAGGCATTTTTTCTTGTGTTTTCTTTATTTAGGCAATACAGATTATATGATCGTAGAAGGTTTAGAAAAGTTTCACTTTTAGTTGTATTCTTTTTTATGTTTATGTTAAAATCCCCTGCTATGATTATTGTCCCAACATATTTATGTACTAAAAATTTAAGAAAAATATCAAAAAGGTAAATGAACATAGCAACATCTGAGTCCGGAGTTCGGTAAATGCTTACAATAACAGTTTGAACACTCTGCAAGTAGATAGCTGATACTTCAAACTCTTTTTCTACACAAAAGTTCTGTACATTAATAATCCTATAATCTAATCCATTTTTCACAAAGATACAACAGCCACCTTTGGTGAGTGGTGGTTTTCTACAATAAGTAGCAGCTAAAGTGAACCCAGCCGGAATGTAGAGCAGGCTTTCATCTTGGCATAGCCAATGCTCATTAATACATAAAACATTACAGCTTAACTTATCTAACACTAAGTCTAAAGAAAATAATTTATTCCTAATTGATTGTAAATTAAGGTGAAATATACTTAAGACTTTGTTATTGAAGGCTGCAGCACCGATGGTGGGGGGTCCTCTTGTGTCGACTTGTCGTTTCCCAAATTGATAGTGGAGTCTACTGGTGTTCTGAGGTTAGAAGAAGGCAAGTGCTCGAGTTGAATGGAGCCAATCCCAGCTGCCTCACAAATCTTCTCTGCCAACCATGTCTTTCCTTTTGGATTCAGATGCATACCATGAGATGTATGTAAATGTCTCTCCGCCTTACTTGCTTCCACCATGGTCACATTATTGTATGCCTCACTTAGTCCTTTGAGCTCTTCGTTTATTTTTTTGGTCGCTAAATTCACACACGACCAGTCAACCAAATCATACCTAGTAGGTAAGTCTACTAAAATTATGCGTTTGTCACTAAACTTGTCAAGTGTCTCTTTAATTTTTGCTAGTGCGTCTCCTCCTTCATTTCTAGCAATGTCATTTGTCCCGGACACAATCACTAGTACATCTTCCTTGTTAGTAAGTTCTTCTTTAATATTCCTTTCTTTCAAAACATCTGAAGTTCGACCACCTGGATTTACAAAACCTACTGACATAAATTTCTCATTGTTAACCATTTCCTTCTTGTTATGATTATTTATTTTTGCATTCACATGCCATGACAAGTCTCTTCCATGACTGTCAGCACAAATCAAGATTTTGTTTACTCTTCCATGAGTGTCCAGTCCGTCACAATCCACATGATCACTATCGTCTGATGGCATTATGGCATTATAGCATGATAGTAATTTTTTGAGATAAAATTATGTTCCGTATTTGAATTTAAAATAGAAGAACTAATTTTATATTTTCGCTTCCCTTCACGGAGAACTGTTGCATATAGTTCTGTTTCATTTATTGAATCATTATGTCCTCTTTCAATTGAAGGTACCTTTTTAAGAATAGGCTTAGTAGTAGTTAAGGAATTCGGTAGGCTATATCGTTTACTTTTATGGGACTTTCTAGGAAAATTAGAACTAAAACACTCCTCTGGCTGTGTAATAGACTTGCTCCTTAATTCTTTAATTTCCTGTTGAAGTTTAATTATTTCTTCTTCTTTTTGCAAGACAATAAATTCAAGCGAAGTCTTTTGATTTTTTAGATTTTGTATTTCTTCATTTGCCAGAAACAAATCTTTGTTTACAGTTTTCAAGACACAGTTTACATTTTCTAATTGTTCTTTTAATTCAAAATTAACTTCATTAGTTATTATCTCTTCTTGTCCCAAGTCCTCACTTATCGACAAATTTTCATCCAAAGAGTTGGTATTGCTTTCCTCAGAGGACTCATCACAAGAATCTTCATCTAAATTTTTATTCATGCATTTATTACAGGTCCATAGTATATTGTCAATTATACCTACAGAGAGCACATGGATGCTAAAACACCAAAAGGAGATTATATATAAAAGTGATGTCAACAACACACTGAGTCAGAAAACAAGGTACCTGTGTGTGATCATTCACAAAACTTAATCTTTTTGTGAATTAAGTTTTTCTTCAAATCTGAATGTGGTCTATTAAACAAATGTAAATATAGAGTTAATTTTTGTTCTTTTTAAAATTACAACTTGATTTAAGGATCTAATAAAGACAAATAAGCTCTATCCCTCTCATTTATATGACATACATATATGTTTATAACTCCATGTAATGAAAAGTAACTAAAGCCCTTTTAATTACTTTTATTAATTTAATTACTTCAATTAAAAGGGTTTTAGTTACTTTTCATTACATTAATTGACATACATTTAATATTATGTTTTTAGTTAATGTAAAATCAATGACCTATGTGTATTTCAGCTGCAAGCGTTTTCGGTGATTTCGTGTGTGTTTTCATTGTGTTTGTGTCAAAATGGAATTCTGTAGTGAGAACAAATGAACTAGGACCAAAACCAGTGAATTATTGCCAATTATTTGACAAGTTTTCCACTAGCTCTAAATTTGAAAAGAGCAACTTTTAGTTTTCTACAAACAATAATTTGTCAACTTTGGTGTAAACGCACCTTTATAAGATTGCTGGGGAGGCAAATTTATAGTATATGCCAAAATAAACAGTAATTGAAACAGAAATTAATTGTAAGGTTTTATTTACATATTTTTATCAACATATAAAGTGAAAGTAAACAAAATCGATGAGATTCAAGTAATAACATGTTCAATATGACCTCTTTTCAGTTTGAAACAACACTAGTACCGTTCGTGAAGGTTTTGCATCATTTTGTTGAAGAGAGGTTGTTTCATGCACCTTATACACAGTTATTTTTTCCTTGAGTTGACCGATGGTATACGGTGGGTCCTCATGAAGAATCTTCTCCTTCAACATCCCCCAAACGTTGGCGTCATATGGTGTTAAATCAGGGGAGGGGGGTGAGGTGGTTCTCAAAAGTTCAGGAATCTCTTTACAGAATGAAAAGGTCTCTGCACTCTAGCCATTGAATGTCTCCTCTCGAGTGTCTTACAACATCCAATCAACAGGTCATCAGGCAGATTGTTGAAGTTGATAGTTTCTTTTTCCAGAATGGCTTCATCACAAAGATACTCAATGATGAGGGAGCAGACCAAAGCTGGAGGCATTTCTTGTATTTTGATTGTGCATGTCTCTGTAACTGGGCTGATCTGTAGAGACAGGATGACTTATCACTTCAAAAATGGAAAGTGCCACCACCATGGTATTACACCTTTCTGCTGTTCTGCAGCAGTCTTTGTAAATTGCCTTTTTCTTTTGTACCAAGACTATGTCAAAATAAGTGCTCCCAGCTGCTTCCAATACTGCTATGCCATACCTCATGTGGGATTCAAACAGTTCAAAATAAGCAGTTCTGGCTGCTTGAGTCCCAACTACAGAATTTGTTTGATTCTTCATATATCATAAGTTCCTGAGCTTGACTTTTTGTTGGTTTGGTCAATTTGAGGCTTCCAGGTCTGATTTTTGTTAATGAATGAAATACGAAGAAGTCCTATTTCATCCTCACTTTTTGGGTCAAAAAAGTATCTGCACAGTTTTTGTTCTCACCAGGTTGTTTTCACTGTAATATTGTTTTGTCATGTCATAGACAACTAAGGTGGCAATTTCAAGATGTGGTGTTGTCTTGTTTATATATTCATACATTGGACAGAGATTCCTGTAATTTTGATTACAGTTCAAAAGTGTTTACCTCCAGCACTTATAATCATCTACTTCCAGTATATGAAGTAGAGTGAAAAACCTAATTTCTGGATGTACCTTATTCTTCAATAGATCTACATTGGTGCCAAATCGTTCACTGTACATACCTGATTCTTAAGACGATTTGCTGACAAACCTATGCAGGTACACAAACATACAGATAAAACTTATCAGAACATATTGATAATAATACTAATACTAATATTACTAATAATATTTGAGTAGTTTAGTTTCTTAAAACAAAATATATTCCGTAACCAGGAATGAATAGACACACTTTTCAACTTTGGTTTGAAATTAAGCATATTTGTGATTGCAATAAAAACACAAAAATTTTCACCAAAATACAGGTCTTCACCACCCATATGGGGGTAAATAGAAACATTCCCTTAATAACATGTTTGTTTCTATTCAAACAAACTGAGAGTGAAAAGAAACAGTTACATGTGGTATTGTTGATATAAATAAATACAAATTTATTTATCAAGTTAATGTTTTATTGATGCAAATAAACAACAAAATTATTGATGATACGGAATAACCTAACTAAATGTGAAACAAGACCCAATTTTAACTTGATTAATAAACTATGAAATCAGACAGTTCATCTTTAAACATATTATGTCTTTGAATCAAGCACTTGACAAAAGATTCTTCTTTAGTTATAGCAAACTTGTTGGTTTGTTGAACTCTTTTACGAAAATCTTCCAACGAAACTATCATCGTCAAGATAAGCAACTTTACAAACATAGAATCTAAAACATTTTTTGTTGACCATACACTTTGACTAACATATAGTATTCTTGATTGATGACAATGTCCTTGCTTGAACAATGATCCAGTTTTTTCATCTTGATATTGACAAAATAAGTTCTTCATCGCTGTCCTGCACTGAATAACAATCTTCATCCTCTGATGATGACTCCACAGGCTTCCGGTATCTGCACCGACATCGCTGTCCTGCACTGAATAATAATCTTCATCCTCTGATGATGACTCCACAGGCTTCTGGTTTTTCTTTGGTTTAGCCTGTTTAGAGGAACGTGTGTTGGTAGCCAGAAAGTGAATTTTGGGTGTTTACATTCCCATCCATGCCGACAAAGTCCTCAACATTGATACTTTTGCAGGGTTTCACATTAACTTAAGTTCATTTTTTTCTTATCTTAGGATTTTTATCTTGTCTCAGATTCTGAAGGAGCTCTTTGAAGCTATTGCCAATGACTTCAGTGGTTTTCTGAATATTTTCAGTGTTCTGGTTGATGTCAATGTCAATTCCTGGGATAATTGACAGCACCATGTTCTTGTTTAGAAGCGCAATACCACACTTCTTAAACCCGGTAATCACATTTTCTTTCTTCAGAGAAACCCACAACTTTTTACAACATGGGAAATCTATATACAACATGGGGGGTTTTAATATTGTAGAGGCTGTGAACATTACAGATGTAGATGCCTTTGATAGGTTTATGACCCTTCCGGATTATTTGTTCCTCTATGCATAATGTGGTTTCCTTTATCTTCATCAGTCAGGTTGGTCTCATCATAGACAATGACATAGAGAAAGGCACATCTTTTAATTTATTTGTCAGTTCATCAATGTAACTTTATTGTTACTGGTGTTACATTAGCTCTCAGCCGTTTAATATACACATTCTCACAGCTAGTTGATCTTTGAACTTCTGTATTTCCTTTCCTCTTCAGTTTAAGAACTCATTCAACTACTAATGAGTCGTAGAGTCAATATGATAGCCCGATTTGCTAAGTTCTTCTATGAGAGATAAAGCTGTCTGAAAATTTTTGATGTAGGTATGATACTATAATGCAAATCATGTTTCACAGCAGACTCCCTTTAGCTCATTCCCATCTCTCAAGAACGTAGCCAGAAAAAAATATTGGGGGGGGGGTCCCGACAACTGATGTTTTCCCATGGTGGACAGAGAGTAAGGCCCCATTCTGTTCCTTAAAAAGTTCTCGACCCATTTCTTTGTTGAGAACGATCTTTCAGAAGTACATGTCAATAATACTGAATTATTTAAATAATACCAATCATTAACTAAAAAAAGATTGAAAGAAATTGGAAATTTGAGGGTCCGGACCCCTTGGACCCCCTTAAGGGCTATGTCCTTGCCTTCTCTATATCAGAGAGTGGTTTTTCGATTGTTTGTAGATTGTGTTTTTTATAGCGCCTTCCAACAACAGGTTTGTATTTTCTTGGAATTTTACATGTCCTGAAACAACTCAGCTATATCAGTTGATTGTATAGCATAAATAAATAAAAGAAAATATGTATTTTATATAGTATTAACATGGCATAGATTTAAGTTTAATAATAACATACATTCAGAAAAATAACCTAAAAATGTATAAATATTTTTGGAAATATTTTTTTTAAAGTTAAAGGACAAATCAACTCTAAAACTTTTGTATGGATAACTTACCAGGAAATTTCAAAGCAGATGAAAAAAACATATGAATCAACATTGTAAACATAACAAGAGGAAAAGTCAGGGATCAATGCTGTCAACAAAACAAACCTTTAATTTCCTTTAAATTGGTAGCTAGGTAGCCACCTCCGTGATCTTCTAAAAGAAAAAATTGCACTTTGTGTCTGGTGGATTCATTGCTTTGTAAATCTATTTGTAATGCTCACTACCCTCACTTGTTTCCTTAATGTGTGTAGCCACAGAGCAAATAGTTCATTGAATCAGATAAGTGTCCAGTCCACGATTTTGTTCCTTCAGCTACAGTAAATATGCTGTCCCACAATACCAAAGGAAACGAATTTCTTCTATCTTACATGAATACATGCACAATTTTGTTCATGAAGTAAAATCCAGGATAAACTAATAGGTTTGAATTTGCCACTGCTGCCATCTATAATAAAAGATAGATGGTACTACCTTTCATTACTATATACATGACCTACAACAACTGATATTTGTTCACAGAAAATACAGAATTCTGGGATACTGCTTTGCATGTTACGTTCTGTGACTCGATTAGCTGCAAAGGTTTCACCTATCTTTACAGTAAATAAGTCTTCTTTAAATAACTCTTAAGAATACTTGTAGATAATATTTCAGATTAAAAATATTTTATGTTTCATTCTTCTACATGCCAAATTTCACACAAATCTGTCCACTAGGTTTTATGTGATTGGATATCAAATACCTAAACATCTTCACATACTTTTACATTAATTTATTAGCTGAGTGTCAGCAATTCTAAAAAATTATACTCCTGCAACCTTGTTAGATTTAAAAAGCATCTGACGTGTCTCACGATATTTTCATCATAAAACTTGAATTTTATGGTATTGTGCAAAATGAGCTAAATCTATTAAAGTCATACTTGATCGATTGGTATCAAATGGTTTAAAACTAGTGAACAACAATCAAGCCTGCAAAAAGCATTAAATGGGGTTTTTATGTTTATGCTTTTAAAATTAATTTTTGTTGTGTCCCATTGACTTGTTACATTATAAACCGCAACTGTTTGTTTGTATTTTTTTGTATTTGTTTTATTTATTTGTGATATTGTATGTGTTTTATTTATTAATTTTTCTGTATGTACATAAATGAATAAACTGACTTTGTCTATCGCTGTACTTAAGCTTAATGACAATAAAATATTTCTAATTTCTGACTTGGTACTTGGGCCATTCTTTTTATTGTTTTTACTAATGACCTCCCAAGTTTCTTATCCATTAATTTTCAATTATATGCTGATGATACAACATTGTTAAATTTAGGAAAAAATCTTAATCTATTACTCAAAACAGTGAATCCCGCATAAAAAAAATCTTGCATATGGCTTGAAAACAATACATTATTACAATAAGACACAAATAAATCTAAACTGCAAGCTTAGTTGGGCTGAACATATATATCAATAATGAAAAAATTGGCTAGTGTTGTTTTCTAATTGAGGAAACTAAAAACATGTACCAGTAAGGAACCTATTTTAAATGCTTATTACTCTTTTTTCCCTGTCATCTGTTATATGGTACAACTCTTTGGAGGAACTGTCTGGTGCTCAACAGGTTTTTATATGGCAAAAGAAGGTAATTAGATGTATTGTGGGAATTAGAGACATTGAGTAATGTAGACCTCTTTTTATTTATCTAAGTATTATAACATTACCCTTTATGTTCATTTTTCACTCAATTACATTAAATTCTTGGTAAAGAAAAAAATCTAGAATGTTTCACTAGGTGATATAATATTTTAGGTGTTTTTTTTTTTTTTTTTTTTTTTTTTTTTTAATATATATAAAAAAGGAGAGGCCGATCTCCTTTTAAGCCTTATTCTGTCCGCCCTCATGGGCCACTGGCCTGTGCGAGGATCTTATCAAACAGAAGAAGGGGGAGAGAGTCGATACAGTACAAGGCCAATGGTACTGATAAAAAGTGCAATGGTCCCAGACAGGATTTGAACCTGCGTTATCTCTAACTCAGACCTAAAGTCCAACGGCTTAGACCGCCGCCATCGGCACTCCCAACAAGTCAAGTCAGTAATCAAGTTTATTGATTATTGTGTTTGTTAATAATTGTTATATTTATATTTAGATTAAAACACATTTTATAAACTACAAATTATCTTACTACATGAAATGCATACTGAAGTCTATTATTTTATTTCTGTTATTGTGCTAACATTTAATTGATTTCTGCGATAAAAACTATTGTAACCTATATGATATTTAATGGTAATAAACAAACTGAATTGAATTGAATATATAGGTAACACTGTGCGTATGTCACTCCATAGAATTTTATTTTATGGGTAACGAAAACATGGCAAAATAAATAAATTTGTAAACAAACTGATTAAACTTCATTTCTACATAAACAAGAACAAGTTTTATGATGAAGGAAACAGGATTTTTCCGGACATTTGCCATTGTTCAGTGAAACAAGAAATCAGTAACACTACGTTTCGAGATCTGCAATCTGATCTCTTCTTCAGGTAAAGAACTAACCTAATACATTATTATTACAATAAATATATATACATTATAAATACATTAATGTATTTTTTTTTAAGTTTACTTATTTTTTTCTTCGTTGTCTACACATAGGAGATTTACATTAGGAATTTGGAGTATTCTCTTAATGTTCGTTTCCTGAGTACTATATGTATACATTAATTATATTACACTCTATTAAAATCTATTGAAGGCACTGCCAGATTGTCCAACATTAAAAAAAATACACTATATTTTCTATAAGAGTGTTAGTTAACCCAACACAATTAGCACTCTAAATGCCTGCTCAATAAGCACTATCTTACTTATCTTATTAGGTTAGTTCTTTACCTGAAGAAGAGATCAGATTGCAGATCTCGAAATGTAGTGTTACTGATTTCTTGTTTCACTGAACAATGGCAAATGTCCGGAAAAATCCTGTTTCCTTCACAATCCTTCCATCGTCAAAAATAACCTTCAAAAAAAAAAAGAAAGTTTTATGATAGTACAAGTCCATCCATGGAATTCGGCTGAGGGTAGTTTTCGTGTCAATATCTTTTCTCTACAATTGTCTGCCCACAGTGAATCTAGTGGATGAAATGAGTTACAGTTTTAAAATTTTGCTTGTAACCTCAGTGAAGCCTGTTATATGACATGTGGCATGGCATACTCCTACCTTGAAATAATAATAGGATAAAAATTAAATTTATGCATCAAAGTTTGTGGTATAAAATGTATTCTAGCATATTTGGGATGAGCCTCACCTTGGTGCATGCTAATGGGATCGCTGTAAACTTCAAAATCAAGGGGCTGCTGAGGAACCCTGTCAAGTTTAGCAATCCTTGTTTAGGAATTGAAGACATTTGATCACAAAGAGAAAGTATATGTTCAAGGAGAAAGGTAAACAAGAAAAAATTCCCACCTTACTTCTTGATTTTTTAATGATTTTTCAATATGTTGTATGCTTATGCTACCATATTTAACTAAACCATAGTACAAACAATTTTCAAAATTAGAACGATGTACTGCTCTTATAATATACAGTTAACTAGAATCCTAAGAGAAAAACAGGCTGAGTTCAAACTTTCTCTAAGTAATTAATGTGGAAATCAAGTCTATCTCTTGTCTAAAAAACCAGAGAAACTTGTCGGAATACTTTATTAAAACACGATTCACAAATACAGGCAGATTAAACTTACTAAAATTAATCAACACAGTTTTAGATTCCTTAACACCTTCACTGCGGCACGAGTTGTGTGCAAACTTTAGGACAGTTGGGGACTTAAGGACTATCACAATTGCATCCCTTTTCTATCTTACATTTAAGGTTTAAAAGATTTCATTACAATAGATAACAATAAAGACAATAAAAGTCCATGAAGATTTGTACTCCTGTAACAATAAGTTGTACAACATAATTTTTTAGGACAATACACAAACGCTTCACAATTCTTTTTTGGGTAAAGGCCAGGGCAATAACAAATCACAGACCACTTTTAGCTGAAAGGTAATTAAACATTACATGTGCTGGCCTCTGTTAATGCCAGGTACTGTTCTGTAATGTAAATAAAGACTACAATAGCAAGGGTAACCACAGGTCATGACGTTAGCTGTCCGGCCGGCGCCTCTCTCCAACCTGGCCAGCTTGCCAGTGTCATGATATAAATACCTCATATACATGCCTCATACCACATTATAAACTTCCTATTGTAGTGATGTGCTGTAATCGTTACCTCACTTGGCAGTGAGTGACATTGTTATCTGCTCTTTGCCATGTGTTCACTAGTGTTTTGATTTTTTTATATATATATAATTAAGATGTAACCAGCCAAATTCAGTCACAAGTCTTTTGACTGGGTGATTTAAAACAACACTTGAATTTAACGTGAATATTGGTTTTAAGGGTTTTATGTGATTTTTATCTTTGTTTTTCAGTCACACATACGTGTTTAAATTGCATTCAATTTTGTTTGTTTCTGCTCATTTTCTACATTTCACCGATCAATCCTACACTTTTCTTTATGAGTAAACACCATCAAGTAGATCTCTCAAAGAATCATGTTTCAAAATAACACACCTAGTGGCTGCATTTTTGTTTTATGAAAACAATGCTGTCTTAAATAATTTTACTCCCCTTTATTTAGTTGTAGTCTTGTAAAATATGGTGTTAAGGGTACGATTGATAGATATCCAAATATTTTCTTATTTCATCATTATTTAGTAAACAATACAATAATTTATTATTATGTGTACAAAAATATACACAATTAGCAAATTTGCAGCTTTAAAACGCATCAACTTTCAAAACTCTATGATTGAAAATAAATGAAAAAATGGTTTAAGACTTCAAATTGTTTTATGACTCAAAAGTCAAGGTTGTTACAGTTCAGTCAGCTTTTATAATAAGTTAATTGTGAAATCACTGACATGCCAGGCTCACATTTCATTAAAACTTTGTCATTATAAAAAATCGGAAAGTGATCAAAGTGTTTGCAATGCCAGTAAATCTCAATTTTCTACATAAGTGGTATACTTCAAATTGTTACACCTATATTTTATAATAATGTTTTGTGACCTTTAGAATAACAATTTTGCCACAATTTGCTCTTTTCAAAACCATAGCTATGTTATGTGTAGAAAACTCAGTTGTTCCACTGTGCTTTGGGATCTCAGACACATTGTAGTGCTCTCAATTGTTCACTACACATAACGTAGCTGTGGTGGGAAGGGTTGATACAGTGTGGATACCGAGTTCAAATCCAGTTCACCTTCTCCTTAGTGCAGTGTCTAGAATCTGATGCCGACAACTGGAATCAGCAGTCATGTTCATCTGAAGAGTTAAAAATGTTGTTCCTGACGAGACAATAAGAATACCTTTTCACCTAGATTACACTATACTCTGTACTCCAGATGTCTCTGATGTCAAAACGATTCAAAGAGTTCGTTTTGAGCTTCTTCATCACCAAACTTTTTTGGATCTCTTCAGACGAACATGACTCCAAATACCAAGATTGAAATCTGAAACAGCGTCAGATTTCAGGAAGATGAACTGGAGCTAAACTTGACATTCAAAAGACTCATATGATATGGGTAAGATAGCCTATTTTATAGAGTTCCATTTTCACTTATATTCATACAAAATATTACTCCAACAACAATAAGAAAAAATATCTTTCCTTGGACCATTCTAGTTGTAAGGTACTCTAAAAAAATAATGTCATGTAATTTGAAGTAGCTGTCAGAAGAAGGTTTGAGTTAATTTTCCTTAAAACTTGGTTTTCAGTAGTTACTAGTTTCTTTTCTGCTTTTTGTTGAATTTCAATGTTTCTGCTCCTTCAAGAAGGATTTTTCTAATAGTTATTATATATTTTTAATTTTGTGTTAAGTGAAAAGATTGCATATTAAAATTGTGTTTGCTTCTCCTTGGAAGGTTAGTTCCTTTCAGAATTTTCAGATATTCGTTGTTTGTTGCATTCCCCAACATTCCTAAGTAATTAAATTCATCAACTTGTTAAAACAATACAACATCCACACAGTCATAAATTCAACATACAGGGTCTTAAAACTTGTTTAAAATGAATTGACGCTGGTGACAACACTACAGATTTCTCATAATAAAAAAATGTGTGTTTTAATACACAATAATGTTTAATTCATAACTTTAATTTATTGCAATTCATTCAGGAAATGTCAGGGAGATAGTGTATTTAGTATTTGAATAGCACTTTGACTTAGTCCCATGTGGATGACTGCCATGTGCATTAGCTAAGTACATTGCAGCTTCTCCCTTTGATGTGTACTAAAAATACCACCTCCTTGTGAACAAAACCTTCCATCTTCCAGTGCCAACCCCAATGTCATTGACCACTCTTTTATACTAGTGTATTTACCCAACTGTCCAACTTTCCTCTCATAAAAAGCTGTTGGACCCATGTACTTTAGGAGTTACTACTATGATAAAATATTACTAGTCATTCACAGTTACTTTGCAACATTCCATTGTTCACTGTTATAATGGACTTTGTCTTTCCAATGAATAGTCTGTCATTTCCACCATTGATTTTACTGCTTAAAAAATATCTACTCAGGTAATACTCATCATCAGGTTCATCAAAACAAACTCTCATAATAAACAAAGTTTGATTGTAATAAAATTGTTTAGTATTAAAATGTACATGTAGGATTTATGTTGAATTGTTTTAAAATAATGCCATATGATTTTATTACTCTTTGTTTATATAGAAATGTAAATAAATAGTTGTGGGTTATGTTACAATGTACTAAACATGGTATTATTTTCATCGTATTAAATCTTACAAATCGTGAATAGCACAAATGAAAATACCAAGGAGAGGCAACGAAGTGTGAACAAATTTGTATGACCTGAAAGAAAATATGGCCAGATGAGGTTTATTCTGCTGGCCAATTGTATAACCGAAGGAATTGTTGGAACGTGCTAGGAATGAAGTAGACAACCAACAAGGTGGTGTTTTAAAGTTAAGAAATAGAAAGCCTCTTGAGCAAAATCATGTCCGATGCCCTATGTGTGGTAGAAATGTATACACAAAGCCCAATACTGTCCTTCACTATACTAGAGTATGCCATAAAAAAGTTAGTGGTCAGATAACAATGGACTAAGGCTGTCTGGTGTTTAGAAAGGGATCGATATGATTCTGGGTGTGATAAATCGGATTAAGATACAATGTGAGATCGACTAATTTTTTTAAGGGGTGGCCGTTTTCCACTTTAACCCATTCTCATGGGGCACTGGCCTGTGCTAGGTTCTTATCGAACAGAATAAGGGGGAGTGATACAGTACAAGGTCGATGGTACTGATAAAAAGTGCTTCAGTTACAGACAGGATGTGAATGTGCGCATATCCAAAGTCTGTTGTCTTAAACCACTCAGCCACTGGCTCTCCCAATTCTCTATTCTAAGGTACCCGTGCTACCATAGATGTTGAATCGTTACAACTGCACAATGGAATTTGATTCAGGAGCCCGCATATGTAGCCTACTATTAATACATCATTATGTGAATGGATCAAACATAAGGAGGAGTTGATTCTTACCTATATGAATCATAACTGAATATGGAAAAAAACAAACTGGAAGTTACAGGTAAGGTAAATATAGTTTTCAAACAAGGAAAATGGACCAAGGTTCTTCCAGCAGTGGTCTTAGCTGAAGATGTTCTATTGTTTGCACTTCCATGGAGTGTGGTGATCAGTCACTATCCATCTAATAAGTAATGTTTATTACTATTGAGTACGGTAATGGATTTTTTTTTAAACAAGGATGTTATTAGCAATTTTGCAGAACTTTTTAAAAAAGAATTGGAAAATATTTCTGGTTATAATCCTTGTATTCACCTTAATTCTGATAGTGCAATACTTTAGTGAAAAATTTAACAGTAAACACAAATAAATCAACAGCTGTAAATTTTACTTTAAATAAAAAATCTTCCTTTGAAATTCAAATAGCAGTTGACAATTTAGCGATACCAATGTGTGATTCTACAAACTTTCTTGGATTGATTGTTGACAAAAATTTAAATTGGAATGACCAAAAAACTACTCTTTGTTTAAAGTTATCTAAAGCAATATTTACGATTAGAAAACTGTCTGAATTCTGTAATGAAAAAGCTTTAAAAATTATATATTATTCATTTTTTTACTCTCAATTGGTTTATGGTATTGAAATATGGTGAAGTACATTTAAAAAGAACATTAATAAAATCTTATTAATAAAAAAAGCAGTACAATATATTTTTGGTATTGGTAATAAAGACTCATGTAAACAAAAATTTCAAGAACTTCATATTATGACAGTCCCTTGTTTAGTTGTGCGTAAACTATTGCTTTATATGGCTATGTCAATTAATTTATCACATCAAAACATCCACTAATATAACACAAGGGGCGCAAATAATATTGTAACCAAAAACCTGACTTCCAAAAAATATTCATTAACAACATTATCTCCTGGACCAAAATTATGGACTGCACTGCCAAATAGATTAAGATCACTGCCATTTGGTATTTTCAAAAGACAAATTGGCTTTTTTCTTTTGGAACACCCATTTTATGAAGTGAATGTGTTTCTTGGGATTAATCATGAATTAAACAATTATTGTTGATCTTAAGGAATTCTTTTATCTGTGTTGTAAATGGGGTTTTAATTAATTAATTTGTTTTGATTTTTTATTAATTGAATGTATTGCTTATTTTAAAGATTTGGATGATCTGGAGGATTGCATTGCTCTTAAGTGTACAATGATGTGTTTTCAATGTGACAATGTATGACAAATTGCCATGTAATCTTTACCAGTAATTGAGTATCACTGATGCCAAGCCAGTATCTTTTGGAGTTAGGAGGGTCCAATTTCTAATGTGGAAGCCTGTTGAGTTAGAACTTGGGATTGGTGCATGAAGGAAGTTTTAAAACCAGCTGGAATACGCCAACCGTAAATTGTTCATAAAGGTGGTGGAGATGTGCAGATTTTTGGGGATTTTTGTGTGTCACTACATCAGAACATTGTTCAGAAAATCTTTTAATAACAACCTTTGAAGATCTAATCGCAAAGCTGATTAAAAAGCTTGTGTGATTGGACCAAAATTATGGATTGCACTGCCAAATAGATTAAAATCACTGTGACTATTGTGCGATTGATTTGAGGCATAGTTATTTATAAATTACTTAATATTTAATAGCTACTCATATTGGTTATTTTAAGTACAAAAGATATATTTCTGTATAATTTTTTATCTATAATTTGACATTTCCTCAAGCAGAGCCAAATTTCAGTAATATAGTAAGAAACTCTTAGTTGGATTTGATGACAGCTACTCTTGAATGACATCATTGAGTTTGGAGTAGATATAGAAAAACACAAAGCTAGGATTAGTAAACTACTATGAAAGATTTGTTCCAAGTTTACATACTATTTGTGCAGGTTTACAAAGGATGATTGGTAATAAAGTATAATGGAGTTGGACAGAACAAGAACAGGCCGTGCTTAATAAGGTTAAAAAGCTTTTATCCTCGGAAGACTGCCTGGTACCGTAAGATTTAAATAAGCCTATTCATAACTTGTGATATATCTCAATGTGGTGTTGGTTCTATTCTTTATCATGTAAAGTCAGATGGGACTGAACTACTACCAGTGCCTGTGCATCAAGAACTTTTACTGCAGCTGAAAAGAAATATGCATCCATAGACAAAGGACCAATGCCTTAGCCCTGGTATATTCAATGAAGACATTTTTACAATATATACTGGAAGAAATGTTACACCTTGAACAGACCGTAAACCTCCTCAGTGTTACGGAATATAATTATGATATTCAGTACGTCAAGGAAAGTGAAAATAATCTTCCTGATTTCTTACTTCGATTTCCAGTTGAATCAAGGAAACTCTGAACCAAGATGAAGAAGAACTTAGAGCATTATTGGATTATTGAGAAAATAAAACAGTTTCTACCAAAGATGATTTACAAGAAGCTATAAAATTTGACTTTGATTTCAAACTATTGTCAGATTATTTGGAAATTAGCCTGAAATTTTAGAAAGTCTGAAGTCCTCAATGAAACCATACTGGTAAAACATGAAGAATTGACACTTGAAGGTGGAGATATAATGCAACTTGCAAAACTGGTTATTCCTGAATTCAATGCGGTCTAGAATATTGAAATGCTGCATGAAGAATACCTGGAAATTGCGCCATTCGGTCTTTCGTAAGGTATCTTCTATGGTGGCCTACTCTGGAAAAATACATGGAGACTTATGTGCGAAGGTGACATCCATGTCAGTATAACAGACCGGACGAAAGTGAAGGTCCTCTTTAACTGTGGAATGGTCCTTGAAGAGAACGTTTATCTTGGATTTTGCGGGGCTACTCGACAAGAAATATGGGTTACTTGGCATTGATGCATATTCAAGGTGGGCTGAAGTTGAGGTATTGGAACGAATCACTAAAGTGGCCATGACAAATAGACTTAGGCAGTGGTTTGTAACATAAGGAATTCCGAAACAAATTGTGATTGATAATGGGCTCCTATTTATTTGAATTGAATGAGTTCTGCAACCATAACAATATTGAGCCATGTGACTAGGCATCATTACCATCCAAAAAATGAGCTCCTAGAACGACTTGTTCACACATTTAAGAACATGTTTAACACTTGTTAACAGGAAGGTTTTCATGCTCTAGCTTTGCAGCAATTCTTGATGCTCAGGAATAGTTTGCAGAAAACTACAGGGAAACCACCATCTTTATTATTTATTATTCAAATTCCTGCTTCAACAGATAGATTACGCCCAGATGTTAGGAAAAGAATGGAAAATAAACTGCATCATCAGACCACATATCATGACAGAATATCAAAACATAATGACTCTTCTGGGAGAAGAAGTACAGGTGCAAAATGAACTAGAGAGAGGATGGAAGCCAGGAATTGTGCAAGAACTGGTGTGGTGGTTTTACACAGTCCTTGTTGGCGAAACAGCCAAAAGGAAGCACAGCAATTAATTGAGAGCTAGAGAGTGTGTAATTCTGGATAGTTTTTTTTTGCCTGTAGTTCCTTATGATCAGTTAGTATAACATACATTTTTATAAACATGTTTTGGTGGAGAGGAAAATAGGATTTATGTTGAATTGTTTTAAAATAACACGGTATGATTTGTTGTTGAAAGAAACGGAAATAAATTATTGTGGCTATGTTGTAGTCTATCAAACATGGCCTTACTTTTATCTTACTAGATATTACAAAACTAATCAATATTATTAATATTAATAGACAATAGACAATATTCTTTATTTACATATTCATAGAGAATAGTAACAGCGTCCTTAAAACTAACAATATTAAAATGTGTATACAATAAATTGGTCTTGTTTTTTCCATCAAACATCTCTTTCTAGATATTCTTCAATGGTGTAGAAGTGATTTTCTAGCAGCCACTTCTTTACTTCACTCCTGAACGCCTTTGTGTTACTCTTCTTCAGATCTTCTGGTAAATAGTTCCACAGTTTCATACCCATTTATGATGGCTTCTCAAGCAGGGCAATTCGATGCACAAGAAGATGAAAGTTTTCTGCCCTTCGAGTGTTGTAATGATGGATGTCACGACCTCTTGGTGGTCCATTATTGTGAACAAAGGTAACTGCCTCCAGAATATAGAGAGCCATGACCGTCAATATTGATAAATTGACAAAGAATGGACGACAACTGTCTCTCTGTTGTCAGTGCTCTTATTGCCTTTTTCTGGATTACTAAGATGCGATGTAGGTTGCCTATTGAAGAGTTTCTCCATACTAAGATACCATAATGGAGATGAGATCCTAAAAGAGCATGATATGCTATTTTAGCCGTGGCAGTGTCTGTAATTTTTGTTAATCTTCTTATGACATAGATCCCAGTATTTAGTTTCTTACACAAACTGTCAACATGAGCTGTGCAGCTGAGATCCTTATCTATTGTCACTTTGCTTCTGAAGCCACCCGAACATTCAGCAGATGAGCTGTTTGTTTCTTTTTGCTGCCCATAATTATCTGCTGGGTTTTAGTTTCATTTACCACTAGATTGTTATTGTGGTAATACTGTACAGCCATATTCATAGCAATATATGACTGGATCTCTAAATGTTCTATAGATTTTTCAGACAGAAGCAGAACAGTATCATCAGCATACATCAGGGTTGTGGCAAATTCTTCCAAATATTTAGGCAGGTCGTTGGTAAAAAGTGTGAATAGGACAGGCCCCAGGACCTCTTAAAAACTGGTAGTGGGCAGGATCTACTCCGCTGAACTTTATTATCTTGGGCATATTTAATTTCTACCACCTGTTCTCTATTGGTCAAGTAGCTCTCCAGCCATTCTGCTGCAGTGCCTTGTACACCTAAGGACGATAGTTTGGTCAAGAGTTGTTCATGGTCAAGGGTGTCAAAGGCTTTACTTAAGTCAAGTAGTATTGCAGTGGTTGTGTTTTTCACTTCTATTTCGTCTATTATATATTCAATGAAGCTAATCAGAGCAGTTGATGTTGATTTGTTTTTTTGTGAATCCATGCTGTTGTTCTGTAAGAAGATTATTAAGTCTGAAGAAGTCGAGAGAGTACAACTTTTTCAAACACCTTTGAAAAGGTTGAAATAAGTGAGATTGGCCGGTAGTTTGTAGCTTCAGATTGGTCGCCTTGCTTAAAAATAGGAATAACCTTGGAGAGTTTTAGTTTACTGGGAAATTTGCCACATTGGAAAGATAAACTGATTAAGTTAGTTATGGGATGAGCTAATTCTTGCATGCAGGCATCTAATCATCTTGAGATTAAGTAATTTGTATAAAATCAGATGTCAATAATTTCATCAGAACAGTCAGAATAAAATGAGAGAAGATGACTGGAATGGGTTTCACACGTTCACTGTGGTGATGCACTCAGACCATTGTATACATAGTATAAGGATATATAAAAAATAATGTGTCTAAGGGAATAACTCAAAAACCATTTACATTCTTTATTCAAATTCTCTTATAAAGTCTGAAAGGTTCCAAGTTTCCCTTATAATCTCCTTCTGAGATTATACCATGATATGATTCCAATGATATAACCACTTTTCAAAACATATACTAAAATTCTTCACCCAAAAGAGCGTTCAACTCATTGTCTAATTGAAAAAGGTGATCCCAAAGCTCTTTTTCATCACTGGGAAGAGGTGGAAGTTACAGACAACATCGTAGCCAGAAAATATTTTGGGGGGGGGGGCTTTAGCAATAGCAGCACAACACAGATTTTGTCCATGATGGTAGACTATTATGTTCTTATACATCCTCTCTCTAGCGTTTATCATGTCTAGTTTACTTAATGTGAGGTTCCACAATTTTTACAACTCATTATTCCCACCCAGTCTTTACTACAGTCTCCTGCATCAAATGTTGATAGGGATGGGATCTTGGAGTGAAATACTCCATTACTTATGATGGAAAATGTTTACGTTTGAAGTTCTGGTGATAGAACTAGCCAAGGCACTTTAAAGCATAACAGATGGTTTTGGAGTAATGGAGAGTCCAAACAAAAGTGCCTTATCAGTATGAGTGAACAATGCTTCCTAAATATTTCATGTCAAGTTCATGATTGGTCCAACCATATTCAGATCAGCATGACCTTGTTTCCTCCGTCTTCCTGGTTATCTAAGAAATCCCTAAGTTCACATAGAAAGTCAATATCCTTACCAAAATATTACAGTCTCTGCTACAAACATAAAAAACAACAGAGAACGGTATAATTATCACTTAAGTAGAACATATGGATAATTTTGCTGGGCACGGACATTAAAAGCCTTCAAATGATAAAAATGGGAGGATATATGATCAGCCAGTGTGATCTGCTACAACAACCATTACATAATCAGATCTTGAGTACTGCATTTACTATGCTTATGATTGATTAATTCCCAAGAACAGAAATAAGCACATTTTCCAAGTATTTCCAAGTACACCAATTGCCTTGTCCCTCAACATTTTCATTCTCATATGGCAAGCTGCTTAATATTGTGGGTGGTGCCACAATCTGCTAGTCTAATCTGTAGGAGGTGTTAAAGATAAATGTTTTCCTGTACAGCAATCACTTTCTCTCTTAACATTTTGATTCATGTGGCATACTGCTTAATATTGTAGTCTAATACTGCCACAACCTGCTAGTCTAATCTGTAGGAGATGTTAAGAAGTAAGAAGCTACACATGTTCCTGTACAGCAATTGCCTTGTCCCTCAATATTTTGATTTATGTGGCATACAGCTTAATATTGTGGGTGGTGCCACAACCTGCTATTCTTAAGCTGTGGGAGATGTTAAGAAGCTACTCATGTTCCTGTACAGCAATTGCTTTGGCCTACAATATTTTGGTTTATGTGACATACTGCTTAATATTGTGTATGGTGCCACAACCTGCTACTTTAATCTGTAGATGTTAAGAAGCTACACATGTTCCTGTACAGCAATTGCTTTGGCCCACAATATTTTGGTTTATTTGGCATACTGCTTAATATTGTGTATGGTGCCACAAACCTGCTACTTTAATTCTGTAGATGTTAAGAAGCTACACATGTTCCTGTACCGCAATTGCTTTGGCCTACAATATTTTGGTTTATTTGGCATACTGCTTAAACCCTTATAACGTCAGTATATCTTTTCACAACTTCCAGCAAACGGCACAATATTAAAAGAAAAATTGTTAATGTGTAAAGTTGATTTTTATTTTTACTTTCTATAATTATGGTAAGTATAAAAAGTAAAAATTTTAAAATTATCTTGTACGTACATATATTTATGGGATATTAAATTGTAGATATAAATAAAGTCAAAATAAAAGGCACACAACATTTTATTAGCTAAACTATAAACATTACCAGACAATTATATAAATTACACTTGTGATAAATATAAAAAAGAAATGCATAATTGTAAATATACAACTAACCTAATAGTGTTCTTTTGAATGGTAGTCCTCGAAACAATCCTCTGGATGTAGGGCTGGTTCTCTGTGCATGCTTGCAGGAGTAGTCTCGCGCGTAGGCTCTCTTTGAGCACACAACGCAGCGTGATTTCTTTTTATCTCCTCTTCTTTAGGAAATGTTTTTCACATTGAGTCTTTCAAGGAGAGGTCCTTCTGATGGTCTACCTTTCCTCTTTCTTGATGGTGTATTTCTAACTCGGTCCTCAACAAGATCTCGAACTAGACTCTTGTAGGAGATGTTAAGAATCTACATATTATGTTCCTGTACAGCAATTGCCTTGTCCCTCAATATTTTGATTTGTGGCATACTGCTTGATATTGTGGGTGATGCCACAACCTGCTAGTCTAATCTGTAGGAGATCTTAAGAAGCTACATATGTTTCTGTACAGCAATTGCCTTGTCCCTCAATATTTTGATTTATGTGGCATACTGCTTGATATTGTGGGTGGTGCCACAACCTGCTAGTCTAATCTGTAGGAGATCTTAAGAAGCTACATATTATGTTTCTGTACAGCAATTGCCTTGTCCCTCAATATTTTGATTTATGTGGCATACTGCTTGATATTGTGGGTGGTGCCACAACCTGCTACTCTTAAGCTGTGAGAGGTGTTAAGAAACTATTGAATATGCTTCTACAGCAATTGATTTATCTTTTGTCATGGTGCACAACTCAATGAATCAGATTATGAAATTTTCTAGTGTGAATATATACTGTACATCATGCATATATTTTCTTTACTACAGCACAATTTTTCTTATGAAAATTTGATTATTATTCTTTTTAATGAGTTTGCTGTAAGCTGCCAAAAACATCAGATTGTACTGCTCAAATATCTTTACTAATATACTTGTATTAACCAACATTGTAAGGTATAACTATTGAATAAATGGCCCATTTTTAAGCCCAGAAAAGGGTTTTTAAATTGAACCAAGATATAGTATGAGACGTTATTGCAAACCTAGCCATATGTGAAGTTATCGACCTCACTTTCCAGCGTTGCCACTTTGTCATATAAACTGATTCTCAGTATAAGGTGACGTGACGACATCTCACTTTGTTCTGGTTGTTTACATCTGTTTTGTTCTTCAACGTTGGTAAATTATTCTGCATGTTTTTTAAAATTATTTTTATTCATGTTCTATGTCTTAGTGTATACACATGTTAATTTAAATCGTGAAGGTAAAGGAATTAGGAAACTAGATAAGTGAAGAAGTTGAGGAATTATTGATCACTTGCTTGTTGAATTTAATCGATTACACCATACTATTCTTCCGTTACAGCTGGCAATATCGTGCCACAACACAGGCTTGCATTGATATGTCTGGTATTATAGTACATGAGTTAATCAGAAAAAATTAATAGTGTATATGTCGGAAATCTTAATGCGTCTTTTAGAAGAAAAGTTTAGTTATGCAAAGTATGTATGCATTGTCATCATGAATAGAGACATTTAGTGTCAGTTGTATTCTAAGATTCTGCACCTGATTTCTCATGTATCAATATATGATCAAAAGTTAGTCTGGAATGGCAACGAGTTTGTTTAAAAGCAGAGAGAGGTAAGAAGGGCTGCTCTCAGGGGAAATTCATGGATGTGCCAGATGTATCAAGAATCTGTCAGACGTACTGTCAATCCATGTATCAGTAAATCCATTCATGCATAGAAGTAGAACATACGTAAGTTCATAAGTTATCTGTTGACATAAATATGTAAATCATATGATAATAATAATGTTATAAATATGTTTTTAGCTCATCAACCCTTGTGAAAAAAAAACAAGTATCACAATTCACAATTTAGTGGAATTTAAAATTTCTCTTCCATCCATATGTAGGGAAAATGGAATTTGGTTTTCAGGGGAAATATCCATTTTGGGATACCCTCAAATCATAAAGTGCTATTAAAAGATTTACTTCCCATAGTAAAGTGTAGGTCTATGTAGTAGATCAGATACAACATTCTTTTTAATTTCTAAACTTCTTAAATTTTTACAAGTATGAGCATATATTTTTAACTAGACAATTTTAAAAAGTAAACTACGAGTAATGAGTAAGATAATAGTAAAATTGTAAACCAAAATCAATTAATTCAATAGTTATATTTTAATTTAAACTTTTACCACAGAAATCTTTGTAAATGTTAAATGCCTCAGTCTTTGACTGATAATTTTGGAATACATCCTAGAGAAGTAGTAACAAAATCTCATAGAGCTGAGGTATTTGTAGCTGAATGGCCATGGCCTGAAGCCTTTGAAGTTTTACTAAATCTTTGACCTTCTGCAGTTATGGATGAACCCTTACAATTACAGAACCTCTTAATACTCTCTCTTCCATCCTCACGTGACAATTAGCTAATGTTGAAATTGTTTCAATAACAAGCCTTTCACAGTATATGATAAATTCATTTAACTATTTCCTCACTCAAAACATTCTGGCTTCTATGATTAAGAACAAATAAAAATATTCTAAATATTTTATGTTGTACATATTTGGTAATCCAAGAAATGAAACAAAAAATAACAAATTATTATAAACTGATTTAAATAAACAAGTTCTAATGTAAAAAGAATTATATATGTTTAAATTTCTAACATATAAAGCAAAATGCAATAGTAAAACCGATATTTAACAATTTTATGTTAACACAAAAATAGTTTACCTATAAAGCTATCGACAAATCTGCCTATATCGAAATGAAAACAAATGGGTAGCTATAAGGAATTATATACTTAGAAAAAGTTGTAACAAATTGTAGTGTTCAAACAAAATTTACCCAGTTATTAAGTACTGATTATGAGCAATTTTATTGAAAACTTAGTTTAAATATATTTTTAATTTGTTCATGCTATTAACAAATTATTTTTTATTATTTCCCCTTAACATGAGCTAATTTTATTTTACTTATTTGATTTTATCACATATCAAGTAGACATGAAAAAATATATAAAACTGAATTCATGTTTATTTATCAAAATAATATTTTTTCTTTACTTATCCATAAAAACACCAATTGAAATGATACAGTAAGAAATATATTTACCAGAAATATCATCAGGTTAAATTAAAGTACAATACATCATCACACAACACAAAAAACACTCAATATGATGGCACAAAACATATATAACTTACTAAGTGACAGACAGGCCTATTGACACAAACAACATGAGATCCGTTTTAATAATTTCAATATGTTTCATGCCTTTTTATTTTTTGACTGTCATGCTTTTTATTTATTTTTGTGTTTGTGGTTTATTACATTTTAATTCACATGACAATGTCTTCTGCTTAATCAACAACTGCATATGAGTGTAAGTAATCTAATCTTACATTTACTGTTAAGCTTCACTACTCTCAGTCAATAAATGAAACAAATATATTTGTCTTTTGTGGTTTGTTATATTTAAATTGAATCTGATGATGCCTTCTGGTTAATGAACAACTGCAAATGAATGTAAGTAATCTAATCTTACATTTAGTGGCTTCACTACTGTCAGTCAATAAATGTAACAAATATATTTATGTTTCGTGGTTTGTTATATTTAAATTGAATCTGATGATGCCTTCTGGTTAATCAACAACAATGGGAGTTCCCACCAAAATTTTGAAAAAATTTGCATTATATTTTACATTTGAAGCTAGATCATATTTATAAAGTCATCAAGTTCAACAATTTCCTGGGGGAAGATTGACGAGCCCCTGTTTTTGGATGGTATTCTTTTTCCTTCTAAACCACCCAGTAAGTGGGTCATCTACCTCCAAAATTATTTTATGTAGTCTATATGCTACTGCGTCTAATTATTATGGGTGAAACAGGCAATAATTAATATCACACTTATTAAAAACTAGTTTAATATAAACAAGTTCTTGGATAAAAATAATTATTATACATATGTACAATACAAACATTATATACAAATTATTGTACAATATTATTTATTCTATAATCTAGTTTTACATTTTGTGTCAAGCTTCACTACTCTCGTCAATAAATGTAACAAATATATTTGTGTTTCATGGTTTGTTATATTTAAATTGAATCTGACAATGCCTTCTGGTTAATTAACAACTTCATACGAATGTGGTTTTATAATGTAATCGTGAGCATATATAAAGGAAGCTTTCTCCAAAATTTTGAAAAATTTGCATTAAATTTTACGTTTTAAGCTAGATCATATTTATAAAGTCATCAAGTTCAACAATTTCCTGGGGGAAGATTGACGAGCCCCTGTTTTTGGAGGGTATCTCTAGAGAGAGGGTATCTCTCTCTAAAACGATTTTCTATATATGCCACTGCATCTAATTATGGGTGAAACAGGCAACAAGTAACATCACACTTTTATTAAAAACTAGTTTAATATAAACAAGTTCTTGGATAAAAATAATTATTATACATATGTACAATATAAACAAATTATTGTACATTATTATTTTTACATGAAAATAGCATATTTGTATTGATATTATAAGTAATGAAACAGTTGTCATACGAAGACAAATTAATATATAAAATTTAAAATAGAGTAAATATGTTTTGGAATTATTGAACATTTAGTATTAGTTATTTTTACATTTTTATGAAGTCATACCAAATCAGAATAATTAAGTTAACTTTACACTTTATAATAATTTAGTAACTTTTTATACTAAAAAACTAAATTCTTATATACGTAATTATAATTTTTAAGTGATTCAAGAAAATAAGTGTAGGTACCAAAAATGAGAAAAAGTAAGAAATGGTATAAAAATCAAGAATTACAAACCAAAAATCAGTCTTAAATGTAATGCAATGTAAGCATTAATTAATAATGATTGCATTTAAAAAGTGCTAATAAAAAAGAACAAAGTGAGTTTAACACAAAGCTTACTTCAAACAACTCCTAAAAGGCAACAAGGCCAGCACTGAAGTATTGAGTCTATCAGCAAGATAGGTGTTGGTTAACAGACGGCTAATATATTAAATACTGTATACTGAATTTAAATAAATTAGTTAATAATTAAAAAGAAAACAATAATAGGATTTAATGACACCTATAACGTAAAATTAATCGGAGTTGCAGTATTTAGTGTGAATCTACCACATTGGAAAACATTTAAATTTGAGAATCCAAAAGTAAAACTGGTTATTTAATGAATGTGATCGACATTAAGTGTATATTTGAATAGAACAGTTTACAAATATAATTACATAACTGTTCATTGACTGATTTAGGAATAAATATTTATAACATTTTCAATAGATTAGTATGTGTAAATATTAAATTTTGATTGTACAACTATCCTTAAGAATGTTTTAAAGAAATATAAATTAATACAGCAAAATATTAAAACGAATTGAGCATGTTCTGGTTATGCTTTTAAAAGTTATGTGCCTCTTTTAATGATTGTAATGACAGCTTTCTGCTTATCTATCCCACTTGCTGATAAGACTCAATTCTTACTCTTACTATTTTCATTATTGAATAATAATAGTATCGCTTTGCTATTTAACAAAAATATAATGAACTGAATTTCAATTGTTAATATAAAATCTAACTTCAATATGTTTTTCCGTAAAGTCATCTATGTATGTATAGACCTATTTTAAAACTCATCTGAAATGACAAATAATGTATTTCCCAGTGAGATTTGAGTTTTTTTCCAAAAATGATCCAATATATTTGGTATTACAATATGTTTAAAACAAAGGGTTTGCTGTTAATGTACTCTTTTACTCATCATTCTACTCTAAAACAAGTTTGAAGGATTTAATAATAAAAAAGGACTGAAATCATTCACAATTTTTAAAGAATAAATGGTCATTCCAGGTTAAATTTTAATTTTTAAGTCTATAATGATTCTATAAAAATGTTTCATATGATAACCAAGGTTGGCATTAGTTTCAACTGTCTAGTGAATTAAAACTGCAGCCAATATAACAACCACCCAGTAAGTAAATACAGTAATACCACATAATAATAATAATAATAATTATTATTATTCTACATTGCAGCATAATGTAATCTGTCAATTAAGAAATATTTAACAATATATTACAGATATTGATCTGGATTATACACATAGTCCTAGTACAAAATATCAACATTTTAGGAAACAGTTTTTTTATAGAATAACTTGAAAATGAACAACTTAACACTAATATATATATACATTATTTTAGTAAATTACAAAACCAGTAACATTTTCATTACACTGAATAAAAACAAACAAAAAAAAACGTGTAGAAACAATTCTTATCCATATCACAATTTTTTGAAGACTGGTGCAGTGAAAAGCAATGGGAAGGCTGCACGGTTTAAAATTGGCTTGTGATAACTGATCGAACAAATATTTTTATCCCTATCAACATAGTCCAAACATTAAAACTAAAACATTTTCCTGAACACAAATTTTAATAAGATTCACAATAAGCTCTATCGATATGAAATATAATAATCATGGAACAGAAACGGTAGGATGTGTACGATGTAAAGTAAAAAAATAATGACTTCCTTTTGTTTTGATGATATTTCTATTAGGAATTAATATTTTTTTATGTAAGTCACTACATTTTAAAATACTGAATATAAAATAAAAACATAGGCATCAACTGCCTCATCTGGATCCAGAGAATATTTACAATGCATTAGGAACAAACATTTTGAGCAACATGAGGGGATAATTTTTTCATTAAAATAAAAGATTTCCCCCGTGTAGATTTACAAGAATATAAGCGTAAGTAAAATGTCTTATAACAGAATGACTAATAACTTATTAGTCTTTGATTGATACTTCTACCACAGCTTTGCAAATCAGCTGCTCCAATTTCTTTCTCAAATGCTCGTGTTGAATCAGCTGCTCCAGTTTTTCTTGTAAATGGTCTTGTTTCAGTGATCTAAGAGAGTCTGCTACAATCTCACCAAACCTGCTATAAATGTCTTTCTCACCGTGTTGACCATTAGGAATCCTGATACCTGAGGAAGTCTCTTCTACCGTTTCACTGCTGTAGGAGATTCGTGAGGTTGTTGCCAAGCCTTCCTGATGGAAAGTATCGCTGGAATCTATAAAGCTGTCATTGATAAAAACCTCATTTTTTATGAACACCCCACTGGAAATGTCTTGTTCCACATCTTTCGGTTCCAATTTAATTTGTTTCTCTTGTGGAGGGCCACACTCAGTATCCCGGTTTAGGATGGGCAGAGCTTCTTTCTCCTTCTCCGCACGGTCTTCGGCCAAAGGATCAGCAAATAATTTTATGTCGTTCACATCAACGTACCTGAACAGCGGAACCTGCAACATGAGACGCCTTATTGTACATCTTTAGGTGTTTTAATAATCAATAGCATGATTTAAAGAACAGAGAGACTATGATTATTCAAGCAAAGAATTAACTAATCGTTCTTAAAATTGCTGATGAAGCTCAATTTTACAATTTGTTCATTCTTTGCTTGAATAATCATAATATTGTTGCAGTTTGGGATTGGGGTAGCTATAATAATAACAAAATTAACACCAATCAAAATAATAAACTCTAATAATATCCAATAAATATAGCAAGTCAAAACCAATAGTTTTATACATTCAAAACTTGTTATTGTCGGAACATTCTCAACCAATCAATACATACATACATTAAGTTGTGACTATCCAAAGCGTTCTTATGAAGACGTTTTCAAAAATCGCAGGTACATAAAATACAGTGGAATTCTCTAATGTTTTTTACTTGTCTGGGAGCTGTAATGAGAGCAAAGAAGTCTACAAACAATTAATGCGTGAGTAGCTAAAATTTCTTTACTAGCTAAATATGTGGTAATTCATTTGTAATATCATTTGGTACAAATACCCACAGAATAATCAAACATTAAAACAGAAATGCAGAAAAAATAGAACAGTCATATCTTAAATGTTTTAAAAAATTCATCAATAGTAGTTTTACGTTTTCTTGATGAGGAAATGACCACAGATTCTATTTTGTCAATCACTGTCTGAGGGTGTCCAGTGCAAATGCTAAGCTGTCCGCGTTCTACTACTCTCACGGTGATGGTCAGCAATATCCTCCACTGCAGAACTTGACAGATCAGCAGGTCGTCGTCAGCCGAGACATAAGCACTGAAGAGCACCTCTCCTTCCACCCCCAGCACGTCGTAGACGCCACTCCACCGGACAGAAGGTCTGCTCTTTTTATCAAGCAATTTTTAGATATTCACTAGCTGACCCGGCAAACGTTGTTTTGCCATATAAATTATTTCTAGGTAATTTCTAGCGTAGGTAAAAAATAACTAACTTATTGTAAGTGTGTAAGGATGAGGTATATATGTGAAATAGGCATGGAGCGCTGTGAACAATGAGGGAATAAAAAATAACAAATGCCAAACATTATTTTTTTGTAATTTATTATAATTTTTTCCTTAAACTTATATGTCATTAATGAAGTATAATAGTAACATTAACAAACAATATCAATCTCTTAATGCTTTAGCATGAATAATATTGTTTGTTAGCCCATATTTAGCTAACACAAACAAACTGCATGGTTTACCCACTCAAAAGCATTTGTCCCTTGTGAAAAACATGGTGTGCTCAAATCTAAGCCACAAACAGACATCGTTTGGCCTTGGGATTTATTGATAGTCATTGCAAATGCCAATCTAATCTGAAACTGAATATGTTTTAATTGAATTGGCACATCTTTATGTATAATAGGAATAATGCACTGTGTACGATGTTGATGCAATATATCATCAGTCATTGAATCTTTGTGATATCCCACAATATCTGTGCTCGGCTGGGAAACATGTAGTCAACACTATAGCGAATAGTAGACGAATTTGTATTTCTGTTCAGTTCAATGCTGCTTCAGCAAGCATACATTCCCACTGGTTGTCGTCTTCCAGCAAACCGAGTGCAAGGCATACATCTTGACAATGGACCAGTAACATTAACCAAGAACAGTCGAAGATAAAAGCACGCAGTGTGCCTTGGATTGACTGTAAATACTCACACCAAGGTGTATGATTGAAATAAATTGAGACATGCATCAACTGGTGAGCCTTGCTTGCGTGCCATCCTTGTGAATAGAGTAATGTTCATGCAAAGGCACCAAAATCATCCGCACGATTACACAATTCAAAAAATTCAGTGAGTGTAGTTTTAGGTGGATTTATAGCACGATCAATCATTGTCTCGTTCATGAAAAATACACGCTGACCATTTTCAAGATAAGACGGCTAACTGAACAATTGCTGGATCACGTTCATGAATAATCCCAAAGATAAGCCAAGCAGCTTCATTGGAGGTGATGTACCGACCAATTTGGTAGAGCATTATTTCATCGTTTTTATTCACTGGAGGAGCATTCATATCTGTCGACATTTGTGATCGTATCGTTAGGGAAATTTTTACCACAATTTCCATCTGCCGTGCAAGGCGATGAACGATTAAGAGTACCGCTTGGACCATGGATTATTTTTGCTGTAACAATATCAAACAGCATTTGGTCAGTAGACGGATCTGGAATTTCCGCATAAATGATACTATCGATTTCTTCAGGACGGATTTTGTCGATTAACCAAACCAAAATGTGTGCATGAGGTAATCCTCGCTTTTGCCACTCAACCGAATACACCAAGCAACGTGTGGGACCGAATACATGTAATTTAATAATGAAACTTATTAAAGACTTTTGTCTGAACACACTTGCTGTAATGTCATGACCAGGTAATAGCAAAGATGTAATCTTTGGCCATATTGGATTACATGTGAACGTAATAAATGAACACGGTCGTCCATATTCCCACACGAAAGTCAGAGCATCCTGTTTATTTATATTGGTTCAGGTGGTGTTTCAAATTCAGGTAGTTGCACTTTTAATGACACGCAACACATCTCAGCTGGCTCATTATTTAATTTGAGAGCGTGACAATGCAGCATTCCTTGTCAATAGCATCAATTACCACTTTTGAATGAGCATAATATTCAATATCGGGCTCATACTGGAATGCTAGACGCAGGAGTGTATCAGATGTAAATACTCGATGTACCTGTTGGCCATTTCTTCTGCATCTATTGACTGTGAAACGGCGTGATTGTCATTGTCGTTGTTCTACTTTAATTATTTCATTGCGTTTAGCTCATGTATCTTCTGATTGTTCTTGACGCAATAGTGCCATGCTCATACATGTATCAGTATTTTGTTGCTGGATTTGTTCTTCGGTTCTTTGGAATCTCTTATTTCTCATGCTTCTAGATCTACTTGTATTTCGACACAAATCAGCCCCTTTGTGTTTTCTTGGCTATACAAAACACACATGAATAGAACTAATGAAATTACTTAATGATGAAAAACATTATAGTTACAACGTATTTAATACTTCATTGTACACACATACATTAACATATTCATGTAAATATTAGCCTGTTTTATGAAAGCTAATAATTTTATTTTTCGTAATTATATTGAAAAAAATTAATAAAAAAAACAATTGCCCAATTAAAAAAAATAACTCACCAAACCTTTTTTGACCATTTCCATCAACATTTTCAATATCAATAAAAAAAAGGATACTTGCAACACATAAGCCGTTGTTGGTCGGAGTTTGTTGATTAATTAATTGTGCAAAATACACTCTAAATTTATTTTACAATTATTAATAAAATAGGAATAAATAATTGATAGTTAATATGAGAGTTACACTAAGATAGTAAAATGATAATTGTAAACATTACTACTACACTTGATGCATAAACAATACTGATGGCCGAAAACTGTTGAGGGAGTGAGTGAAGTCTTATTTTGTGAGAGAAACAGGAGACTAGCTTCGGTCTCATCCCTATTCCGGTCTGTTTACTGGGAAGTGACACCGGTATAATCTGGAAAATGAGTGTTGATCCAGTAAAGCGCGGAAAATTTTAATAATCTAGCACTGGTAACACTAAGTATATATCAAGAATAAGCTTCATTAAAAAAATAAATATTTATTTTCATAAACAAATTTTAGATTTGGCATAAGCTCAAGGAAATTTTAATCGAAATAGAGTGAAAAACATTTATACAAAAGACGATAATTGATCAGCTATCGAGCAGGATGAAAAATGATTAAATTACTAAAATGACTGTAAAAAATAGGGGTTGGTGATAGAAGGGTACAAATTTAGGATTGTACCGTATGTATTTTGTAATGCCACATTATAGAAAAATAAAAACAAAAAGTTGGTCCAAAAATTAAAATAATGTTAGCGATGGTCCCCTTATCTCGTAGAGGTATGAAAAATAGATAGTAGCCGATTCTCAGACCTACTGAATATGCATCTAAAATTTGGTAAAAATCGATAAAGCCGTTTTGGAGGAATAAGGTAACTGACATTGTGACACGAGAATGTTATATATAAGCACCAATTACGACTTTTGAATGAGCATGATATTCAATATCGGGCTCATACTGGAATGCAAGACGCAGCAATGAATCAGATGTAAATGCTCGATGTACCTGTTGGCGTTGTTGGTCATTTGTTCTGCGTCTATTAACTTTGAAACGGCGTGATTGCCGTCGTTGTAATCTTATTATTTCATTGCGTTCAGCTCGTGTATCTTCTGATTGTTCTTGACGCAATTGCGCCATGCTCACACGTGCATCAGTATTTTGTTGCTGGATTTGTTCTTCAGTTCTTTGGGATCTTCTATTTCTCATGCTTCTAGATCTACTTGTATTACGGCTCAAATCAGCCCCTTTGCGTTTCCTTGGCATTGCTCACTGTACAAAACACACATAAATGGAACTAGTGAAATTAATTAATGATGAAAAATGTTATAATTATAATGTATTTAATATTTGATTGTACACACACTACTGTACTTTTGAGGTTATGTCAATCACTTGATTAACTAACCGTGCAAAATACATTCAGAATAATTAATTTTATTATTATTAATAAAATAGGAATAATTAATAGTTAATATGAGAGTTACACTGAGATATTAAAATGATAACTGTAAACGTTACTACTACACTTGATGCATAAACAATACTGATGGCTGAAAACTGTGGCGGGAGTGAGAGAACGAACTCCTCGTGGGCCACATACATGGGCTGATTATAAACTTCAGAGAGAAAGAGTGGGGATGGAGGGGCCCCTCCTGCTAAGTACAGATAGCCCATGTATTGGAATAGTGGAATGAGCAGTCCCAAGCATTCTCGCTCCGTACTATTCTGGATTTAATTTAGTTCAGTACCTATTAAAATGTACCACTGTGTTTTCAGCTTATACTATGAGTTAAACACCTTTCAGTAGTTTGGTGCAGCATACATTTATTTCAATTACATTTTCAAAGCTGGCTGTTATTAATGTGCGTAACGTAATTAACGACAGGCAATTGATTAAAATTGAATTAAATTTTAAACAAGGATTAGCAGCTCAAACCTATGCCACGGAAAATTCTGTCAAATATATCGACTTTATGTTTTAAGAATAAGAGTGCAACAGAAGGCAACCGGGCAATACCGGTACCAATGTTACTAAACAGTGACATTTTCATTCCACCAAAAAAAAAAAAAAACCTTCGCAGAAAGGCCTCCACAGAGGAGAAAAATAAAGAAATTTCTCTGAAATTAAGCCTTCTGAGTGACAATGGGAGACTAACCTGTTAGCGTTGTTGGTCATTTGTTCTGCGTCTATTGACTGTGAAACGGCGTGATTGTCGTTGTTCTAATTGTATTACTTCATTGCGTTCAGCTCTGAATATGCATATACATTTTGGTGAAAACCGGTAAAGCCGTTTCGGAGGAATAAGGTAACTAACATTGTTATATATAAGATTTCAAATAAGTGCAATAATCTGATGAAAGGTTGAGTTTTTATTTTAAAGCGTGTAATGTGGCTCTTGACCTAATTACTTTTTATCAACCTTCTTTTAGATTGATGAAATAATTTAAATTTTTTGTTAATACTTAGCAAGTCCGGATTTAGTTGTGTTTAGCTCAGTTTTCAATATCTTGGTGGGTGAGCTATAAGGACCCGATGTTCGATATCCATCACCCGATTGAGTTTT
Organism: Homalodisca vitripennis; assembly: GCF_021130785.1. Lineage (NCBI taxonomy): Eukaryota > Metazoa > Arthropoda > Insecta > Hemiptera > Cicadellidae > Homalodisca > Homalodisca vitripennis. Next base: position 61,173,901 of record NC_060209.1, on the reverse strand, counting down.
TCTTTCAACCGGACGACCCCTTTTACCTGTGACTTCTCTGGGAAAGCTTTAAAGGTGACAGGAACAGCTCCTTCTCGAATTCGTACACGGCACAATGATGTCCGATCGATGTCTTCTTCCCGAAAATGTGACGAGCATACTCTGCTGTGTTTTTTTGGTTCCCAGTCTTTTCGTTTGATAGCACTTATCCATTTTTGTTTTGTACCTTCATCTTGCGGAAAACTGAAACACAAAGCAACTTACAATTTATCTATGAAAGTTTTATAATTTCATCCAAGCTAAAATTATTATTTAATGGTTAACATTTAAGCTGAGTTAAAAGAACACTGTACTGTTTCCTGAGTTATACTATTCCGACAAAAACCTACATGGATAAACAAAAGAACACATTTCATATGAAGTTTTTAAAATTCCATTCAGTGCCATTCTGGATAAATACTTAAGTGTTATTTCTTAAATGCTAAATTCTAAAATAAGGTTTGTCAAACAAAAATGTTAAAAAATCATCCAAGCTGTTCTAATTAGATAAATTTTTGGAAATGTTTAATACAGTAGGCTATATAAATTGTTTAAGGGAAAAATATAAGATTTCAGTTTAAATTATTAAGAATCTTAATTTGTTTGCTTACCATGCATACTTTACTTGTGGTTTAAACATATCCTGTAGACTATACTGAATGAGTAACCTAGTTTGTTTTTTTATTTGTAAAGATTCATAGAACAAGTGTATTTCACTCGCTTGAATAATATTAAAGTGTAGGTAATGTAGTAACATAATAAAAATTTTTGGCCCCTTAGGTTATTAAAATCCTAAGCTAATCCATAAATTTAACCCTTTGATAATTTAATAGTATACAATGATTTTATCAATAATTATATATATGTAGTAAATATAGTTAACTTACCCGTGGTAGGTAATTCCTTCAATTTTTCCTCTGTTCACACAGCCGTAGGCAACGCACGAAGTAGGCATGAACTTATGAAACTAGTGAACACAGCAATGACAAGTGTTCTGTGGAGTATTCACCATGCACACAGACTGCACGAAGCGAAGGAGTGCTGGCCAGACGCTCGCCACTAGGATGACTCATTTCCGACCGCCGCCATCTTGTCGTAGGCGCACAGTTTTCTTGACGCCGCGTTTGCCTACGCTACATGTAACGAGCGGTCTTTATGTAATCCACAGACACGACACCAACTATAACCAGCACTCGCCTGACACTGACCCTTCCAACAAGTTCCAACTCCATTGACACGCCCCTCTCCTTCCACGAGCTCCTCGTGGGCCACCTGCATGGACTGATCATAGGCTACACCTCGGTGTGAGAGTGGGGCATAGCCGAGCAGTTCCGACAAACCCGGAACATACAAGGGGTATGATTTCTACTATCTATTACGAATTAATGAGCCGTTTTATATCCGAACATACCTGAAAAACGTATAACATACTACTATAATGTTTATTCAATTAATTACCTATATTAATATTGAACTTTATTTTTACCTCCATAGACACTTGACAAAATGTGAGATGGTGCACAACGAATAAAATTTCATAATTTCATCATATTTTACATATAGGCTTAAAACGACGGTACATATATTTTTTATTTCATTGGAAAGCTATTACTTCGTCTAATAGGTGGTTTCCTGCTAGTTTTAACATGTGAGGAACGTCATAGAAAGCCTAAATCTTACAATTTTCTGTGCATGGATTAACTATATAAGACGTTTGATGACTTAAACTCAAGCCTATTTCAAGTTTCCTATTAAGACATCCCATGTCACTTACAAAAGCACGCATATGAAACCCTGACTCTTCAATCAACTTGACACAAAATAGTTCAACCGTTACACTTTAGTCGAATTGATAGTAAATAGGCTGTTTCCAATTACTACTTAGGATTCTAATGATAATTACTTGAACACTTCTAAACGTGTCTTGAGCGGCGTCGTAGCAAACATCAGATTTCGCCTTCATCTCGTCAAAGCACATATCAACGTCTTTGTGAAAATCATCGCTCAAAAGTGCCGATTGTCCTTTGAGTAAATTACGTTTATCTGCACGAATCTGTCTTTCAATGGATCCCAAAGTGACGATTGAAGTTGGAACTGTTGGTGTTTTTTGTGTTGGTACAGAAGATTCTTTCAGTTTACGTCTGGGTGGTAGGCCTAGTAATTCCGATTTCAAATCTCTTCCATAATCACTTTCCAAGAAATGTTCCGAGCAAATTCGGGCTGTTTTACTGTTGAATTTATCTTTTCGTTTGCAAAAATTCCGCCATTGTTTGTGAAGACCTTTGTCTTTTGGAAAAACGTGAAATGACAATTTCAGTTTCTTCGCATTATCTGAATGGTTTGTACAACCGAAAACGGCACAACAAGGCATTTTAAAGAGAGATAAATACTCAGTATATCAATAAAATTCAGTAAAAACAGTCCGAACACTACACACAACAGTCGTGGCGACAGACCGCGCTATAAACAACTAACAACACTAGAGCGCTGTGTCTAGCAGTGCGATCGGTCCGCGTGACGTCATCTGCCCGGCGAACCACTGCGCATCCAGCTCGTGAGCGCTACCGGCTTGTTCTAGTTGCCCCTTGTTCTAGTTTTGTACCGTGTCCCAGAGGATTAGACCGACCCTCGCGCCCCGTCATATGCGCGGAGTGGCATACCTGCCGTCACTTGTTTCAACGACGCACACAAAAAATCGCGTTTGACTTTACTCTGAAAAAAGTGCAAACTTTTACATTTTTTAAGGTTAATATTCCCCTAATGTTTTAATTCTGCATTTTATTTCATAAATGTATAGTCCAAACACGACATTCATGGCGTATCTTATAAATAAGGGATCAACTCCGCCGTGTTATATCAGTCACTTAGATTCTATTTTAATAAACACTTTATTATAAAGCAAATTTAACAATATATTATTATTATTATTATTATTATTATTATTATTATTATTCATACGTTCACCGGAAACTAATCAAGAATATTGTAATATCGTTATAGTTTTGTAATGTGTAGTATTTCTTTCCTTGGGTCTTTTTCGTTTAAGGGCCAGCACCTTACAAACATACTATACCTGACTGACAGTGCATTTAATCGTTTTTTCGGTGTTATTAGTTCGTAGGGCAGTAGTCCAGGTACTACTTCTAGTATAAACTCGTCTTATCTTACCAGTCATAAACGCGCGCCGCTTATCTTTTGCCTGTAATGAAACCTGCGTTAGTTATGTCTGAGTTTTGTGTGTAAAGCGTGGTGAGTTGATCTGGGCTTGGAATTTGCAAGCTCGAGTTATTTTTTTATCTAAAAGAGCAAGCAGCGCAAAGCGCTGCGCAGCGGACAAGCATCGCGTGATCTGAGTTTTGAATAGGCAAGCTAGAGTGTTTTGTGCTGGCCCTTAAACGAAAAAGACCCCCCTTTCCTTTATTATTAGATTATTTTTATGGATATTCAACGGGGGGGCATGATTTTGAATAGCACGAATAGGGGCGAGCTGCTGTTCAATCAATAAACGTAGAAGCTTAAGGTGTTGAATATAACGGATTACAGTTCGAACATGTAAATAAAGTTACTTGAATAACATAACTGTTGGACTGAAATACTTAGAATCTAGATAATTTTATGAATAATAACTATACTTAAATTACAGCATTAATCGAAGAAAAGGTTTTAAGAAGGTTAAACAAATTAATTCACTAACAACCTACAGCCAATACATGAGTTCAAAACGCTGCAATGAAACAAAACGTCATGAAAAATACTCTTTATGGCGCTATTTCACAACCATCCAAGATAAAGTCAAATTTAAACATTAAAATTTCAGTTTTTACGAGTTTGAAATATCCTAAATTTGAAATATTTGAAATATGCTAAAAATGGCAACTGTAACATATTTTTAGAAAGAGGTAACCTTTGGGTGAAATGAAAAAAGACTGTTAAACCGTACAACTTTGACATTTTGGACCACCTTGTATACAAGACGCGAAATTGGTTAAAAAAACTGTTTGTAAATTATCAGATAATAGATAGATACGGTAACTTTAAAATGAGGTTCGGCTCGACCAACTTTTACATTTGAAAATCTTTACAAAATTACTCCTCTCCCAAAGTGAAATTTTGGGGTATGTATAGGAGTTAAAATTTATTTTTGAAGTGAAAACTTCTTTAGGCGCGTTGAGCGTTTTGGTAGAGGGTAAAATCCTCGGTTCGCGTCACCGACATGCTAATGATACTAACCTGCATGAAAAAGTCAGTCTCTCTGTGTTTTTTTAACCGTAGACTTGGCCGCGGACTACTAACCTGCATGAAAAAGTCAGTCTCGCTGTGTTAAAACTGTCCCGGCGGAGTATGATAACAGACTGCGAAAATCAGTGACCTTTACGGCTTCCTCTCGCGATTTAAAAGTGAAGCCAATGTCGTACAATTCTGTAAGATGCGTCAAATTAAAGCTCTTAATATTGGCAATCTATTGGTTACATTTTTAAATATTAAAAAAATTTCGAAATAATTTTGATTATTGTTTACATTTTACATAGCGTTTACAATGACAAGAAAAAAGTAGTAAGCGAGGATTTTTTTTATTTTTTGGTCAGACAAAATTTGTCAGCGAGAAAGTTGTGTGAAAATAGATGAATATTTTTTTTGTAATTTATCATTTTTTTATTGGAAGTTTAGTTTAGCCTGTAGTAGCGTATGAAGTGATGAGTGAACGTTTCTGCCGGAACTGTAGTTGGCGCATTGGCTCACTGATACCGTATTAACTCAATAAATTAGTTTATTGTGCAATAAAATACCTTTACGAAAGAACCAAGTTAATTTAACTAATTTATTAGTTTTAAAAATATTGTGGGTTTAATTGTTATTGCAATTATATACTTTATCCGTAGCAATAAACTGTATTATTTACAACGGTGTTCAACTCACTGTTGTTCACTCGGTGTTTACTCACTTGTATTCTATGTTTAACTAACTATTAATATTGAGCAATTACAACATATTTTTATACAGATAAATGAATAATGAAAACAACGAATATATTTTTAAACATTTTTTAATATTTGTACGAATATTTGTATTTAAAATTTAGCATTATTCATTTTAATTATGTTTTTAATATTTAACCTCTTCATCATGAAATGAGTATTATTACGGTATAAGATTTATCTTACTAGCGTGGTAAAATAGATTTCTAGTTATTTGATAATATTTTTTCGTGGATTTTAAAATTGGAAAATTAAAAACGCGTCACATTTACAATTACAGATGTACTGCTACTATAACGTATTGTTAATTACTCTCAACTTAATAGTTCCGTTTTCACTTCTATCGGCAGTCCCACGACTGCTATATTTTTTCTGAATTATTTGGGGTCGAAATATGGGGGGCTTTTCGTGAAACCTGCGAAGGTAAGTTCCTCAGTTTAGCCGCTATATATCGTAGACGTGTGGTCTATCTCACCCTTTATTTATATGTATAGTATATCCTATTGATAAAGATCAAAATATGTTCTGCTATAAGTGCCTTCCTTATCCACATCGAAAGGCTTAGATGTGGACTCCCTTCCTAGTGACAAACGTTTGCCACGGTCTCCTAATGTAACCTTCATAACACCATATCTAGGCTGCGCGCAGTGTAATTTCTTTAGAGATAACTTTGTCCATATAGTTAACTTCGTATTTTCCTCATGGCTTCCTGTGAAAGCCAGAAACCATTACCAAACTTGTATATTTACGAGTGATGAACGATACCACCCGAATGACCTTCAACTTGAGAATGACTGACTATCTACCCACTCGTGGCAATACGATTACCCGACACATGTGTAATTTACATAATTATACGAACCCGATAAAATGTATGGTAGCACTAATATAAAAAATACACTAATTTTTTTATTGCGTAACAAAATTATCCCTGTTAAATATATCACTTGCAAATGACAAACACTGTTCATCAAACATATACGACGTTGGCTTGTCTGAGCTTGTACATTTTTATCAACTCACTGTATACCTGACAGGTGCTGCCTCCAGCGGGGAATAACGAAAGCTGCTCTTGTCAGATACAACCAACTGTCCGATACTAGACGATCTTTCTACTCCAAACAATACTCAGCGGTATCAGAAACTGTCGTTTTATCTGACCCATCTAGTAGTCTTATCTAACAACGTTTTGATCAAAATTTATCAAACACGTGCATCTTTAACTCAACAAAGATTGAGACTGTAATGATTGTAACAATTATCTAGTTCCGTAACACTACGTAATTATTCGGTTCTGAAAGAAAATAAACCAGAAAAATAAGAGTTTACGCAAGGCCCACCCCTTTCTAAACATATGATACGATTACATATATTTAACCCTACTACAGTAACGTGAAATCCCGTAAAAGACACTGACTGGTTAATCCTGGTATGAAATGAGAACGCTCCAAATTAAATTTTGAGTTTAGCTCCAGTTTATGTTCCTTTTATCGACCCTTTCCTACCATAGATACGTTATGTGAAGGCTTCAAATTTAGAATACTAGATTATACTACGTCGTATATGTAGATCTCCGTATTTTAACAATACCGTAAGAACAATTTTCACTTATTTTCCGCCACAATTTACACTGAAGGAAAGTCTCTGTTGAAGTGACCACGACTTGACAATTTTCGGGAGAAGTACAATTGAGACTGAAGCCCTGAGAGTGAGGGACGGAAGCCGCCGTGTTCAAGGTCAGGTCACCCGATCTGGCGCCGCGTCGCACGTACATTGCAAGGCTTCGTGGTAATAGAACGTCACAACAAAACATTCGTGCAACCATGTTGCCTTTGCTACTGACCACCTCCCCTAACCCCTTACACCCTTATATTGAGTACTGCAGTGCTTCCTTGATGGTGACCTCTAGTCATTATAAATTTTATCTAGATGCGGTCGTTGTCATGACCGTGATTAGAATCACAATCGCTTTCGCGACCAATCGCTGTAACTGTAGTCTAACCATTTCCTCATAAATTTCATTTTTGTGAATACACGGCTAATGTAACCTCTTGTAATAATTCGCCGGTACTTTGGAATTATCCGGAGGTCACTATAACCATAACTATTCGTTTATCAGATATATAATAAGTAGGTGAATGCATACGTAAATATTACAAATACGTAAAGTTAAAATTTACGTGCTTTCATGTGATTTGAGCTTGAATTAAGGTACTACCTCTAGAAACGTTGTTTTCTTATTTCGCGCCCGTACATACTTTCCGACTTCAGATCATGTTGGACGATCTGACACATGGAAAGTACCAATCGGAAATACTCCTGGCCATCAGTGAGGGTCTCAGTGGAGCCATCCCGCTCTTCTGGCGACCTAATCTGAACCCACTTATATCATATAGTAACAAGTAGTAGATAGGAACGGTGTGGTCTTAGTATAATACCAAAGTACCAATTCGCCTGCGCATCAGAAGTAATGTGGTACTACTACTACCGTCGCGTCGGTGCAGAAATAATGTACACTGAGTTCCAGTGATGTTTATGGCCAAACCCATAAACCTGTCAAACATCCAACCAGACCACCGTTTTCCTCGTGTGATTTCACGTTAGTTTAAATAAGTTTCTACATATTCTGCCGTGCATCCCACATATAGTCATAATGTAGAGATTGTTATCCATGACCATAATGCGCCGTTATTAGCGTCCACAAATTTATTTCCCGCATTAAAACAGTGGCACGTAGGCAAGCTTTATGTAATCTGTATCTCAAGCATTTCTGTATTAAGTAATGACCATTATAACACCATTTCAGAATAATTGAGTAAGGTTAAATGCTAGTGGTTATGAAATCAAAGAGATTCTGCGACACACAGTTGAATGATTTCTACGGCGATTTGGGCCGTATGTAGCACCACAAAGTACGAACATATGTATTACTCAAGTAACTTTACGTATTACTCAGACATGAATACATAACCAAACTTTCACATTATTAGATTATTTCAACTTTAAGGGATAGCCGTATTGTACCTCTGCAGTTGAGAAAGACGAGTGGGATTAATAATTACAGAAAAAAGGAACGTAAATTCGCATTACCAACATTGGTGCAGTCCTCTAGTCTACAGTGGAAATCATCTGGTAAATCTACAGTTTAGTGTAGAGTTGGTATCGACAACACTGTAAAGCGTCTTATCGCGAATTCTCAGGCGCACGTTCTTTCATAAGGAATTTCAATTTTTTTCTGTTTCAAAAATATTTATTAACATGGCGTTATTAATCTTGCTTTAAGTATAATAAATATGTAAAATTATTTAAACTGGACAATTATAAGTACCGTAAGTTCATACTTTCCAACATAAACCATTATATATTAATTTCTACTATTTTTTCGATACTAATACGTGTCTCATCAAATTTTTTTTAGATATTCGTGATCATCAGAAAATCTTCTTAGATAGCAATATTTTTATTATTAATTGTTGATTACATTTTGAAAAAAGTGTGCTTTTCATAAAAAACCTAGTTGTGAGTCATCGGCAGACCAGACACGCGCAGACAGGATGAGATAGCGAGCCTGCAGCATTGCCAAACTGTGCAACTCTCCAGACAGTGTAACTCTTGCTTTTTCTTTTTTGAAATTTAAATATTGAAAAATAATGTCTGGATAGCTAGGAAGCACAAAAATTACTATTTTAAAATACGATCTATCAAATACCACACTTTCCTTATGAGTAATTTCTAAGAGATAATAACGTAGATTATGCCGGCGGTTTTTTTTCACTTATTGGACTCGCAAAATGTTTATTAACTCCATGAAATAAACCTCTACTCAGGTGTTCTTAGTCTTAATATTCGTAAAATTAAACATAAAACGCAAATATGTACAATATAATTTGAACAAGAGCAAATAAATGTTAAACTTCCCTCTTTTGATCACACCCATTTCTTTGCAAAAATCTCCCAAAATCCCGGTGATTTACTACAATGTATCTGCTAAGAATCTCATCACTATTTTCCCGTTTAGCAGAACTTTATAAAGACATTTTTAATCACCAACTTTCAAAATTTATATGCTTTTAATTCAACATGACATATGTCTACCAAATTATAGTCTAACAAACGTGGGAAAGATTATTCTTGTAATATATTACATTAACCCTAGATTCGTAACCATCTGATTTGCCTGCAGTTATTCACAACCATTAGTCTACGAGACTACTCCGGGAAAAAATACAAAATATGTAGTGTAATAATAATTTTATTGCTACAACTGTTTTTTATGTCACTAAAGAACTTATTAAAAGTATTTAAAACAAAACTATTATAAAAAGTAATATTAGGTTTTTTTCTCGCCAATTTAAAATATATGTCTTGTTTAAGTAATATTTATGAGTTTTGTTCATATAATAAAATAAAAAGTACTTATGAAAATAAAAACACCTTGATAACTATGTAAACTTAATAAGTAGTTGATAACGACTGGGTTTTATATATTTTACATATCTTATCTACTTTATAACATGAAGTAAATGTATAGCGTTTTAGCGTTTATTAAAAGACAAAAACAGAACAAAAGTGACAAGTCATATTTAGTTACTGATCATGAATGTGCTTAAAATTAAATAAGTGGTAATAAGTAATAAAAGTAAAAAGATAAGTAATAAGTAAATTTAAATAACATAACATTGTTTTTATGTTATAACACCAGACGACGTTCGAAAACTGTAGGTAACACTACTCGTAACCACTCGTCCCTGAGACTACGAATGAAAATTAAACTGACCTCAAAACTATCAATGATCTCAGGTCAATCACATTATAGCAACTGAAAGGAAGTAGGGGTGGAGGAATAGGAAGGGGTATCAGGCTCCCCACTCCACCTAAATATACCTAACCTCGCTTTACTGGAAAATCGCGTCGTCCGGCAGACGAATGGTTACGAATCTAGGGTTAAAAAGAACTTGCCTAAAAATCTTTGTTTTTAATTTCTTTTAAGTAGTATTAAATTTCTGAGAGGTATATAAAAATATTAAGGACTCATAATTATGATCGACTTATTTAAATGTATGCTACAGTTAAATATAAGAAACCGAATATTATTTAATTACTTTATTTCAATAGAACTAAATATGAGCATTTTAAAAATTAATCGGACCTACGTTTTTCAAGAATTCAAAGTTTACTCAGGATTAATAGCAAATGGGGGGTGGGACGACTACTAACTAAATAGGGCTAACATGAAATAAAATGTGACAAAATGTAAACAGGTAAAAAATAATACTAAAAATAACTGAGAAAGAAAGTCAAACAACAATGCAATCTCACTAAAGAATAAACTGCATAGTTAGTTTTCATCTACAACTGATTTATATACAGAAACATTTCATATAGTATAGAGTATAGAGAACAAATTAAGATGTTTAGATAGAAAGGGTTACGAATGAAGTTTATAATGGTTTCCCTAATGCTACATCGTAAAGGAAAGAACATAAATTCGAATTGATTTATAATCATCCCTTATGCGTCATAGCAGAGATAAGGTAGTTTGAAAAGGATCTATATCTATATCACTTGCAACCATTGGACATAACTATGGTAAAAATGTTTGTACTTACCGTAGTTTTACAATAATTTATTATTTTAGATGTAGTCGCCACTGTTGTGTCTACAATTCCCTTGATTTTGTTCTCCTCTCTCAAAATTCGTTGTACACTGCTTCTAGAAACCCCCACCGCCAGAGCCACCCTCTCTTGGACCTTCTTCAACAATATCGGCCCTTCAATAGCTTCTTTTTTCATAAACACGTACAGCTTACATATGACATCCCTTACGTCCCTCGGAATAGCTCTCTGCCCCTTCACATTCATTTTGCTTGACGAACACTTCACTGGCGCTCACAATCACGTATCCAGATTTCACTATATCACAGATATCACACTTAATGTAACAAAGCTTACACTGTGTGCGAAGTGAGACTGAAGAAAGTGACCGCACCGACTGGCCCCTTCCAATACAAACCGCTCGAAACCGGTTCAACGTCAAGGTCAAGCTTCAACACTATTCCACTGCGGCCCTACTACTGTGTATTGCGTTATTCTGTACATCACTACAAGCCAAACATAGATAATTAAAGTGGAAGGGGCGAGGGCCCCACCAGTAAAGATAAAATAAAACTAGGTCACGCTTCAAGCCGTCGCGGTCACTGCACATTGATCTATCTAAGGTCGAGGAAACTACAGTACCAATTTATCGGGCAACAGGGAAACGCTAAAGAAAAATCGCATAGTGATAAAAAATGCAGGTGGAATGTTTATGTTATTAAACCTATAACATTTAGAAATAGTATTTCCACTCAGCCCATCCGCTCTGTAGTACCATAGCGTGACTTACAACTATAATAGGTTTCTGTAGTAACTTCCAGTGTACTACTATGTAGTCAATACAATGCTTTGTTTCTCCATTACTTATTATACAAATGTCTGATGAGTCACAAGCCTCCTTTCCAATCGTCTCTGAGACAAATACTACAATCTTCTGACGAGGGTACAATTATACTGATAACTTTAGCATTAAATCAATTTTTGCATTATGTTTTACTGTTTTGTTTTGGGAGTAACAATTTTTATTGGTTGTTTCGCCCAAGTTTAAACGAAGCCCCGATATAATTCATTTTCTGCTTGGTTGATCAATCCTGTATGTGTTAAGGTTAGGAATGTTCATTACTGCCAGAATCAGATTTGGAAACATTTCCAGAGAAGACCTCCATCCATAAATGATTAGAGAAAGTAAATACGTTAGTCAGTACACGTAATACATCGCAACTTAGTAAAAGGGGGCATTTCCTTTTGCTTTACGTACATAGGTAACTAGAACATAAAAAAACAGGAGGAAACTGCTGTATTCCTGTCTAGTTTGTAAATAATCAAATTCTGATGGCTATTAAATGTTCTCTTGCACATTTTCCGAAAATCCTACATTTTTCATACATAAGAATAAACTAAGGACTAATCAACTCATCTCCTTCCACAAAATATTCATGCATTTGCTCCTCCTCCTCCCCCCCCCCACGGTATACGCCCCTGCCCATGGGCGTATCACTCGACATAAAACCTAAATAAGTATTTATTTGGCACAATTATGTAATCTTCTTCAGCGAGCTACATAAAACCCAATGGATAAAAAACTACAGGTTCTTTTAAACAACAAAACATTGGTAGTTTAAAAGACTATCATCCTAACACTATCAGACTGTTCATAGATATAGTGACTATCTTACAAAACTATGTAGCCTATGTACTCTTACTAATTCGCTGTTACGTGCACATTTGAGTTCGTCGTTTTTTAGCTGGTAGCAGTGTAAGTTATGCTGAATAGTTAAACACAGAAGACACTACATCAGGCTTGACTAGCTCCAAGTTACAATTTGGTAACCAACTCAAAGTGGGGAGCGAACCGTTTCCGCGCTGCTTTCTTGTCTTCCCTTTCCAATAGCTTTCTTATCTTCCCTTTCCGCGCTGCTTTCTTAACTTCCTCTTCCGCCCTGCTTTCTTATCATCCCCTTCCGCACTGCTTTCTGATTCTTAAGACACTACATCAGGCTTGAGTAGCTCCAAGTTACAATTTGGTAGCCAACTCAAAGTGGGGACCAAACCGCTTCTGCGTAGCTTTCTTATCTTCTTTCTTCTCTTTCCGCGATGCTTTCTTATCTTCCCCTTCCGCGCTGCTTTCTTATCTTCTCTCTTTCCGCGATGCTTTCTTATCTTCCCCTTCCGCGCTGCTTTTCTTATCTTCTCTTTCCGCGATGCTTTCTTATCTTCCCCTTCCGCGCTGCTTTCTGATTCTTAAGACACTACATCAGGCTTGAGTAGCTCCAAGTTACAATTTGGTAGCCAACTCAAAGTGGGGGACCAAACCGCTTCTGCGTAGCTTTCTTATCTTCCCTTTTCCACGATGCTTTCTTATCTCCCCTTCCGCGCTGCTTTCTGATTCTTAAAGACACTACATCAGGCTTGAGTAGCTCCAAGTTACAATTTGGTAGCCAACTCAAAGTGGGGACCGAACCGCTTCTGCGTAGCTTTCTTATCTTCCCTTTCCACGATGCTTTCTTATCTTCCCCTTCCGCGCTGCTTTCTGATTCTTAAGACACTACATCAGCTTGAGTAGCTCCAAGTTACAATTTTGGTAGCCAACTCAAAGTGGGGACCGAACCGCTTCTGCGTAGCTTTTCTTATCTTCCCTTTCCACGATGCTTTCTTATCTTCCCCTTCCGCGCTGCTTTCTGATTCTTAAGACACTACATCAGGCTTGAGTAGCTCCAAGTTTACAATTTGGTAGCCAACTCAAAGTGGGGACCGAACCGCTTCTGCGTAGCTTTCTTATCTTCCCTTTCCACGATGCTTTCTTATCTTCCCCTTCCGCGCTGCTTTCTGATTCTTAAGACACTACATAAGGCTTGAGTAGCTCCAAGTTACAATTTGGTAACCAACTCAAAGTGGGGAGCGAACCGTTTTCCGCGCTGCTTTCTTGTCTTCCCTTTCCAATAGCTTTCTTATCTTCCCTTTCCGCGCTGCTTTCTTAACTTCCTCTTCCGCCCTGCTTTCTTATCATCCCCTTCCGCACTGCTTTCTGATTCTTAAGACACTACATCAGGCTTGAGTAGCTCCAAGTTACAATTTGGTAGCCAACTCAAAGTGGGGACCAAACCGCTTCTGCGTAGCTTTCTTATCTTCTCTTTCCGCGATGCTTTCTTATCTTCCCCCTTCCGCGCTGCTTTCTTATCTTCTCTTTCCGCGACTGCTTTCTTATCTTCCCCTTCCGCGCTGCTTTCTTATCTTCTCTTTCCGCGATGCTTTCTTATCTTCCCCTTCCGCGCTGCTTTCTGATTCTTAAGACACTACATCAGGCTTGAGTAGCTCCAAGTTACAATTTGGTAGCCAACTCAAAGTGGGGACCAAACCGCTTCTGCGTAGCTTTCTTATCTTCCCTTTCACGATGCTTTCTTATCTTCCCCTTCCGCGCTGCTTTTCTGATTCTTAAGACACTACATCAGGCTTGAGTAGCTCCAAGTTACAATTTGGTAGCCAACTCAAAGTGGGGACCGAAACCGCTTCTGCGTAGCTTTCTTATCTTCCCTTTCCACGATGCTTTCTTATCTTCCCCTTCCGCGCTGCTTTCTGATTCTTAAGACACTACATCAGGCTTGAGTAGCTCCAAGTTACAATTTGGTAGCCAACTCAAAGTGGGGACCGAACCGCTTCTGCGTAGCTTTCTTGTCTTCCCTTTCCACGATGCTTTCTTATCTTCCCCTTCCGCGCTGCTTTCTTATCTTCTCTTTCCGCGATGCTTTCTTATCTTCCCCTTCCGCGCTGCTTTCTGATTCTTAAGACACTACATCAGGCTTGAGTAGCTCCAAGTTACAATTTGGTAGCCAACTCAAAGTGGGGACCGAACCGCTTCTGCGTAGCTTTCTTGTCTTCCCTTTCCACGATGTTTTCTTATCTTCCCCTTCCGCGCTGCTTTCTTATCTTCTCTTTCCACGATGCTTTCTTATCTTCCCCTTCCGCGCTGCTTTCTTATCTTCTCTTTCCGCGATGCTTTCTTGTCTTCCCCGTTTGGTTTATGATTAAGTTCCGTTTTAAATAACTGGCAAATAGCAGGTGAGTTTCCGGCCAACATAAAATTTGAATACAGGAGCGCGTTTATGCGGCAAGCTTAATTACGGGATAATTTCCTAATGCTTGTTATTGCTTGTATTCTGTAGTTTTAACAAGCCAGGGAGTCAGTATGCAGGCTGACTGGTGGAGCCTGGTACGGGACTGACTGGAGCCTTCAAGTCATGCGCGGTGACGTAAGGCGTTATCAACACAACATGCTGACTAGTGACTGTTGGCACACGACTGATAACTAGACAGTACACGAACTACACAAGACACATGTCAATAATTAGTGACTTACCTGACGTGGCAAATAAGAATATGACTCTGCATACATTTCCTGTTTATTTCTGTATATTTCTAATCAATGATTTGACAACACGAATATATTGGCATTTTAAATTATGGCTAATTATGATTCAAGTATTAACATGAAGCTAGTACAAATAATATACAGGGTGTTTGAAAAGTACGGGTACGGCTTAATATTTTAAAAACCATAGGAGATAACATCTATAAACCTTGCACAGTGTCATATGACTATGTAAATTATTTTTTCTTGCTATTACCATGACATGCCAACCATGGGGGGACGGCCCACAGAGGAAAACATGGAAATCTTAAATTGAAGCATGGGTCGAGTGATACCTCATTTGAAAGAGCTCACTTAGTAGAGTTGAATGCCGCAAACCGCATCTTAAAAGGTTTATCAATCAGAAATGGCGGGTTGTTTTAGGTACACATTGTGAAGTACATTATGCGCTGCCATTTCTGACTGGATCGTCGTATTCTGATGCGGTAGGCGGCGTTTCATTCTACTAACCAATGTGTTTTCACTAACTTTTTTTTAATTAGCAAATTATGTCATAAATTTATAACACAATAAATACCGATGTTTTTTAGTTTTATTTATTGTGTTATAAATTTATGACATAATTTGCTAATTAAAAAAAGTTAGTGAAAACACATTGGTTAGTAGAGTGAAACGCCGCCTACCGCATCAGAATACGACGATCCAGTCAGAAATGGCAGCGCATAATGTACTTCACAATGTGTACCTAAAACAACCCGCCATTTCTGATTGATAAACCTTTTAAGATGCGGTTTGCGGCATTCAACTCTACTAAGTGAGCTCTTTCAAATGAGGTATCACTCGACCCATGCTTCAATTTAAGATTTCCATGTTTTCCTCTGTGGGCCGTCCCCCCATGGTTGGCATGTCATGGTAATAGCAAGAAAAAATAATTTACATAGTCATATGACACTGTGCAAAGTTTATAGATGTTATCTCCTATGGTTTTTAAAATATTAAGCCGTACCCATACTTTTCAAACACCCTGTATATATCAATGCACTAGATTTTGGATTTCTAACATAAAATATTACATACACTGGATTTTAAAATCTTTTGTGAGGAAAAATAGAATGTTCTAAAATGTATTCTTAATTCCCTGACAACAGACCTCAGGAATGATTAGGAACATCCCACCATACAAGTAAGGGTTCTGATGCCTCAATTGAGGATCAACAATAAGGAGCCCTGACCTAATGGCAAAGATAAGGACAGGAAGATAGCAATCACCCTTCTATTGAACTTATTTATATTTGCTAGTCCACTTCAGTTCCTACATGAAATATCAATATTTTTACAATTTTCACCAACAGCTACTAGACCTTTCCCTCATTATCGTACTTTATCATTCTCTACGCTTCTATAAAATTATGAAATCCTTATTATGTAGATCTGTTATTATACACGATATGAGGCTCATCTCTCATCGTTAGTATGGAATTAACTATTCCTAACACCTTGATGGGTTTTATTACGTTCCTATCGATTACGTAAAAGTACGTAATATTACGCATCATTATATTGATTCTGCCGTAATATTGTGCAAGAAACATTTCTATAACCGCGCATAACTAAGTAGGTCTGGCGTTTTCTACTAGATCTCAGCACTTGTCTGTCATTAGTGTTTGCACTTGGTGATTTCCCTCTAGCCAAACTGTGCATACAGTGGCTGCATGTTGTTACGTGTCATCTGTCCTGGAGTGTGTTATGGTTTTATTTATAGTGTTTGAAATAGTACCATGGAAATAGCCGACACACAAATAGGCGATTGGCTTCGTTTACGTGATGTTGTTACGAACAAGGATTGTGAAAATTATTTAGTAGACGATACGGTGCATAAAAATAACAAACAATTGAAGTCATTAAACATAACTTTTTTGCATAAAATGTATGTATCAAAACTCTACAAACCTGTCTCTGTAATAGAACAGGAAAACTTAGCAAAACGACACACTTTAAGGTACAAAAAGAAAATCGTTAAGTGGTTAATATACCTCAAATGTAACCTCGTTCGGCTCTTATAGTAATAATTTACTAACCCTGAAATAACTGCTGTGATCTACAACATCAATTGTTGGCCTCCCCTTCTTAAAAAGTTAAAAACAAATTAATTTAAAAAAATAAATGTTGGTATTGAAAGAAGCAGGCATATAATAATGATAACAATCTAACGCTATTAACTTACATCCTGGGCACCCTGCGATGTAACTGTAGCTGTGGCTGGAATTGATTTCGCTGCTGATGTCGATGGCTGGGAAAGACGATCTTCCGGTGATGACCCCCTCGCATTGCCTCCCTGGAACAAAGGTTTTCATTTCAGGACATATTGTTCTAGTTTGAAAATTCTTAATGTCGAGGTGTAAACTTCCATGTGTACAATCTAAACAAAAATAGTTGTGCCAAGCAATGGATGTAAATCCCTTCTTGATTTGCTTCAATAATATAGTAGTCATATTTATGCTCATGGCCAGACAAGGAGATTTGTATTAAAGCACACCTTTGTGACAGCCACAGGCTTAATTGGAGCAGAACAACCAAAACGTCTAATCAATAACAAATTGGCCATTCCCAATACTAAAAGGTTAATTTTGTAACATTTTAAGTTTGCAATTCTCCACCGAGGAACAAAGGCTTTTAGGGTTTGGTGATACCGAGTATCGTACCGTGTTTGAAAGTGGTGATGCAACTATTAATACATATACAATATAACAGTTGTTTTAATTAAATGCATGCTATTATTATTTATGATATAAACCTGAAACGTATTACAATATTGCAGGCTAGGCACTGATGATTTGTTGACACGAAAGTGCCGTGTCCAAGGGCGAGAAACTAATTCCTCACCTACTAGGGATGGTACTGGCAAATTCACACTTCAGTAGACCTCGATTATCCGACCCATGTGGCGGACGACAGGCTGGATAATATGATAACCAATAAACAACATCCAAGACGAAGTGGGTGTTGTTTATTAGTATTATATTACTGTTCGTGGTAAATAACTCATAGGGACATAGGTTTAGTAAAACAAACAATGCAGTTGAGTATCACGGTCAATATTTATTGTACTAGAATAAATCCTGTCATATCCGGTCCTGCGATATCCGGCACAAGTCCCAAACACGCCAGCTTGATCACTTTCTCCCACACGTCGTCTGACTGTGTAGTGGTTGGGGAGGGGAGAGGAGTGATGAGGGGAGCGCTCGGTATTCCTTTATGTCAACCTCACTCACGCTATTTTTAGATACAATGACTTTGGCAACATTGACTTTTCAGTAACTTAGCACCATAAATGTACATTACTGCAGAATAAACTCTTTTCTAAAATAAATTTGTATATTTAAGTTATAACCTTTTTGGATTGTTTTGTTTTACAAACATAACCAAACATATCGAGAACATTAGATTTGTTTTAGTTTCAAATAGAATATAATTGTTTCATACAACAAAAATATTACGGAAAACTACCAGCGCAATATATAAAACTTATATAATTACGTAGTTAACACAAAAGTAAAGTAGTGCATTCACTATAAAAACTTATGACCTTCAAATATGAAATTGGAATTGTTATTACAATTCCAATTTCATATCCGGTCTACCGGATATGACAAGATTTGCTGTATTATAATTTGTTAAACTTTCTTCGTAAACCGATAACTTTCGCCACTTACTTTCAAATGCTGGACACCAAAACGCTTTTTCCAGCAACGAAGCCAATCCCCCACCTTTTCGGTAGTGCCTTTACTCATTATTTTCCGCTGTCTGATTTCACTTGTCGATGATTGAGCCTTACACCACTCTTCAATTACTAACCGATTTTTTTTCCAATCTCCCACCGTGCTCTTTCCCACTCCTAGTTCTTTTGCAATAGTGATCCAAGATTCTCCTGCATCCATTCGTTGTATAGCACGAAACTTTTCCTCCATAGATACGACAATTTTTTTTCTTCTTTCACTCATGTTGATATCATTAATTGTACTCTACACTAAAAAAACGTACTCTACATGAAAAATACCGTCACATAAGCATCAAGTTATAACCTTTACAGAGAACACTCGTTCAGTACTGGAGTGTGGAGGCAGCCGTGGGCGGGACTGGCGGCGAACATACTGCCAACCTAACAGATGTAAATTCCCACTTCGACAGCCGCAAGGCCGGTTGCCTCAACCACTGCATCATTACGTCTTCCCATTTGCAATGTCCTGGAGTAAGAGCCTAATTAACACTAATCATGTTCACTAAGTCATCTTTTACACTAATACAGTCATTATTAACTTAATTAAGAACTAGGCTATCAGCACCATCAATCTTTATTTATTATAAAAGAAAAAAAAATGACTATCTTCCGTGTACGTCAAGTAGTACGGTGAAACTGATGCATTGAGATTATTTTAACTATTTCACTATTGAATTACATAAAAAAGACTAGAAAAACTGAGTACTGTAGTATTACATCTAAATTATCCGAGTTCAGCCGAACCTGCCCGAGCACACCCGAAGGCAATCGACTGTCCTCTTCGACGGGTTGTTAACACGAAACGTCTCTTCCCGTTCAAATTCTGATGGAATACTTTGTAATAAATCAAGTGGGGAAGGCCACCATCAGAATTCAGATGGAACACGACATGACGTTGTCGCCATGACACATTTATCGCAATAAGCCTGAACAAATCGCGCTAATTTATTCCATCCTAATTTATGTAATGTTACAATCGTGCCGAGACCAAAGTGGTTAATACGAAGGTCTGAATACCAGGGAATCTGAGAATTCAATCTCAATTCCAACAATATAAATGATTAATCATATATTTAATATTCATTGTCTATAACATGAATACATTCTCCAAACATTGCCATTGTGTGTATATTTAGTCATAAGAGTGGTATTGACAAAGTAAGCTCAGTTTTGAAATAAAAGTAAACCAGTGACGATACAAAACCTTTATTACATAGGCTACAATTTAAGTATACCTTTTACGAGCGCAAAATACCCATGGAACACAAAACTTGTGGTTTTCTCTTCTGCCAAATCTCGTGTAAAAGACTCCGAGAAATGTCGAGAAAGTAATCTGTAAGTTCACGAACTTTGTCATTCACTTTGTTCAGTAGGTCATCACTGACGAGAGAAGACCTACCACTTCCTACTTCATCATAAATATTTTTTCTTCCATTTACAAAAAAATCGCACCCGTTGCCGGACTGCACCTTGGGCCATAAACCGCGCACAGTGTACGGTGGATCTCGCTGCTGAGTGACTTTTCGCCCAAAGAAACCTTATGACACCACGCACTTCACAACATGGCGACACTACCCCCACTACCTCCCGTGCTATGCGAACGCGATAGTACGTTTTTTTATCCCTGGACTAGTAAAATATGTAAACAGAAAAGGAACGTTTGTGCAGAAGATCACTCGTACCTGCAATAGTGACTGCAATCACTTTAGTATCACGTGGATGACAAACTTCATGCAGCACCAGCAGCTTCAGTTGATATCCAATTCCACCACAGTTGCTACAAGCTTCCTTTAGAAAAGCCATGTCGTCGAGTTTCTTACACAGTCCGGATTCGATATCATATATTTCTTTGTTGCTGACCCTTAATAATCATTATTATTCTTATGCTATAGGGGTGGAGGAAAAATTTTATTAACGTAACAAATAAAATCTTTTCCTTACCTAGGTATATATTGGATTTTATATTTTTCAACATACAAAAATCAAGATATTCTAAAGTAACATTAAACATTATAAGGATTAATAGGAAAAAGGTCATAATGGAACAAATAATTAAGACTTAATTTGGTAAATTTATTTTAACTCTTAAAAATGCTAAAGTTATACAGATATTTTTTTACCGTTCTAGTATGAAAATAAAAATAAAATTACTGCAAAAGTATTATTCACGAATTAACCTGATGAAGTTGTATACACAATCACAAGTCTATAGCTAAAAAAATCACTCTCGAGATTTTCTGCAAACAAGTTATATATAGGAAAGAAAGTTTTATCCAGTTTATAAATGCAGTTTTTGTAACGACAGGTAAACACTGTAGTCCATGTGGGTACTGGTGATACTGTATTCATATGTTTAAATACTTATACATTTACAATACATGATTTTTAGCTGGTTAAAACAGAAAATATGCCTTAAACAAGACCATATATAGAAGTACAACACTATTACTACTACCGTACAATACATATATAGAATTTATATACAAATATATCATAATTAAAAAATAATTAGACAGAGTAAGTTATTTATTTGTCACTCCTCTATTTTGATGTTTACATGTATGGGTGGTGTAGTAGCTGTTGACCTATAAAATCAAAATAGATGTCTAATACCATCATGTTAACCACTTAGGACCTATTTTTTCAGAGTATACTACCTTATGTTTACTATGATTTCTATTGTTTACACTTTGCACAAGCATATGAAAAGGGAAAACTTCAAAATGCTGTTGTACTATCTTAATAAGTCTTTCAGATGTATTAAACATTTTCTTTAACACTGAAACTAACTGCTTAATTGACTTAATAGTTGCTTCTCGTCTTTTGAGCTGATGTTGAAGAATTTTAACTTTGCAACGAAGAAACTTTTTAGTTGAAGAAGCAAGACTCTAAAAAAATTTAAAATTTTCGAAAACAAAGTTTGAGTATTTGTATTTTTTTTTTAAATACTTTTGAGTTATAAAACTGCCATAATAGGTAAGTTGGAAAATCAAATACAGTAGGTACGGCATTAGGTTTACAACCAGAGTATTCACATATTCAAATACATCAAAATGAATTCGAATACTTTTCAAATGAATACAATTTCTCTGGAAGAATTGAATTCAAACCTGGAGTATTCGTTTAAATTCTGAAAAATAGTATTCAAATAAAATATCCAGGAGCTGTATTCGAATTCATATGACGTTTAAAATGAATACATATATGGAGACTTTGAAAAGAATAATTTAGGGGAGATTCATAATTTGAAAAAATAATTACAAATTTTAATACTTGAAAAAATGTACAGTTGTATAATTATTATTAAATTTAAAAATACATATTATTTAAGAGTTACAGTTGAAAGCAATAAAGACAAATATGAATGTTTATTTCATATTGTTGTGTAAAAAACAAAATATTATTGAGGTTATCTGGCTTCAGTCTATTTCTACGGTAATTAGTGACGACAAGACCTGCTGTGGAAAATAGTCATTCAGACGGAACTGACGTAGCAGGTAAACAAAAATATTTCTTCTGAAGTTCGTATATCATGGGTATGACTTTTTTATACGAGGCACCAAAAGCCAAAGGCACAAAAAGCAAAATTATTCAAATACATATTCGAATACAGGGGTGAATTCATGACAAACAAGTGAAATAACCCAGGAACAATAGATTGCGGGAAAGAAGTAAGACAGGTACATATGAGGGGTGAATTCGAATTCACTGTATTCGATTCTCTTAAGTATTCGATTCTCCCATCACTAACTGCAAGACAGAATGATGTGCAGCGCGCTTTTTTGCCTACAGGTTGGGGGGGGGGGGGGTCAGTGGCTGGGGGACCGTTTTTTTTTTCAGTCAGGGATCCAGTTCTATTATACATCGATGAAATATCCCTACGCCGCTCTCCCAGTCTCTCCCCCACTGCACGGCGCTCTTTTGCTCTTATCCCTTGAACTGGCCACTGTAGTGGTGGGACTATCGACTACTCTCCACAACCGATTAGTGATTAACCGACCACATTAAAACACCGACTAGACTAGTCGTGAAAACTATTCGACTAGTATTTCTTCCTTGACATCAACATATTTTACTGTTGTCAATGATAATAATTACAGTCATCAGTCGTAAATGCTCTTACAGTTCGACACTATTTAATACTACCTTTAGATGACAGATCGAAAACCCATCTCTCACATTGAGAAATGTAATTTCAGATGTTTATTACTTGCAAACAAGGACTTATATTTGCCAGCAACGTCCCTTCTAAAAATTTTTTTTCTGTTGCCGGGCTAGTATCAAATGACAGAAGGAACAGACTTGTCCCAAAAGTTGTTAATGAAATATTGTTTTTACACTCTGTATGAAATGAAAATAATATACTCCAACCAATGATGTAGCCCACTGTAAAGTCATTACAACGGAATTTTGTAATTTAAAACTGACAAATACAAGTAACATGTTACAAAACTTCAACATTTTCTTTAAAATATATAATTTATATCTTTGATTATAAGGGTTATATTGGTAGGTGGAAAAACTAACGACTTCATTTATATTGAATTACACTAGTCGATTAGTATACGGTCTTAATAACAATAAAGACCGATTTTTTTGGAAAAGTCGCCGCTCTCCAACGTCCAGAACCAGGCGGCCAGGGGGTCGCGAGTTCAGTCATTTATACAGTTTTCTGTTTCTCCGTCGTGTGATGTGTTGTATTATGAGTCGCCTTGCAACTGCTACTATCGAACTTGTAAAGTTTAGTTTATTTATTTGCTTTGCTACTTAAATGATTGATATTAATAAAGGCAGTATAACAAATACTTGTGCATATACTAAATTATCTACTGCTAGGATCGAGAAAAGATCTCACTTTTGACGATTCTGTCGGAGACGAGTATGGAATTGGAACTGCGGTTTGCACTAGCCTACCACTGGGGAGGGCATCTTCTTTTCGGAAGTGGTGCTCACATACTTTCTTATTTTTTTTAAGCTGTGTTGGAGAATATTTTAATAAATCTGGATTTCCTGGAAAAAACGACAGCGAATGAGATTGTGGTAACTGCTACTAAATAACATAAGGCTGTTCATAACACAAGAAATTGTGTACGAAAACGCTATGCAATACCTGATTTTTTCATATTTTTCCTAGTTGCCTATTACAGACAAGTAGAAGTTTATTAATAAATCAAATTGTCCACCTTTGTAGGTACTTTTATTTACTTCAAATAAAATTACGCTTAATTTACCTCTCGTTTTTGGAATGCAAGTCTTTAAAAACTGCGTAAAACTTCATTTGTGTAAATTGTTATGTTCACTAATTACGCCCAAACTCAATCTAATGTTGGAAGCTGCTATAAAAAACCTCATTGGCTTTGTGTGATACTACATTTTGTAATTGTATAAACCTTTTCAAAAGCACAAGGTATTTTTCTTTTATTAACTGGCGATTTGAATACACTGCAATATAATTAGACGAGATTTGTATACTCGTGCAGTATGTTACAAATTTTAGATTTCAACCTAACTTTTCTAAAAGAAATGTATGTTCTTCAAGCAAATAAACTATTTGATTTAAACTATGCTGTCAATTATCAAAATACAGTGTTTTTCACACTCTCGATAAGTTTGAACGTTTCTGGGCAGCTATGGAAATATATTTAGCGCATCATTTAAGGCTCTTTCAAATACAGTGGAACCTCGATAAGTCGGATTAATCGGGTCCGCGGCCGATCCGGGTTAACGAAAATCCGGGTTAGCCGGAGAATTAGGTAAAAATTAATAAAATACCGTATACTTACAGATTGACTTTCTCCTGTGATAGATAGTTGGCGAATACCATGCCGTTTTTTCCACCTATCCAACCATCCTTGACTCGCAGTAAAATTTGGTTCACAATCAGGCAACTGTCTATTCAGCTCGATTGCCTTTTCTTGAATGATTGGCCCAGACACTGGCAAACCACGTTCCCTTTCCGCACAAAACCAAACATACAAAGCGTCGTCAAGAGTCTCGTTTTTAGCTTTCTTAGCTTTGCACCGATTGCCCAAACTGTCTTTTGTTATCATCTTGAAACAAAATTCTTCGATTTTTGTCCTATTTTTTTTCCAATCCGATACTGTAGATGTACCGACACCATAAGCTGCTGCAATTGTTTTTAAAGATTCGCCTTTATCAATCCTACCTAATGCCTCTAGTCTCTTTTCCATTGTCACTACAACATTTTTACGTTTTGTTGCCATCGCGTAGATAAAAACAAACGCGCAACACAAATGAAGCACACTATCTAAGGCACGATTGCAGAACAGAAGCAAACAATACAGTACACTACACACACAACACGGGCACAAGCGAGCGGAGCGAAGTAGGAACGGTACTGAGAGGCCAGGCGTGGCGGTAGCGTGGGAGAGGATTTGGGGAAATACGCGTCTGTTATTGTTTCCGAGAATCCGGGACAATGACCGCCACTCGGCCGCCGTGTGCCATGAGTCACACACTCACTGTCGTACAGTCCCATCAAATACTGATGCAACATCGATTCACGGATACCATACCACTCAAAAAGTTTTTATTATTGAAATGTTTGTCTGATTTTTATTTTTTAATTGAAAATCGGTCCGGGTTAGCCGGACTTCCGGGTTAACGGGGGCCGACTTATCGGGGTTGTACATTTAAAATTCCTTATGTTTGTGATGGTGAATTACGTGATAATTATTTTATTCACTCACTGGTTCCTTCATACTAAAATAAAAACAAGCACAATTGAAAATCTAAAATTATATTTGGACCAAAAGAAAATAATTCCTATTGATTAAGATTTTTTTCAATGTTACATAAAATGTACGCTCAATATAAGGCTCTTGGAATCTAACTTAAAATATACGTAGTTTTATTTTAATTTAGTAATTAAATAGCGTGATTTTATGTCACTGTACGCTGTAACATAGGAAAGTCATACCAATTACTTGTTTCAGTTGTTGAATATCTTGAACACGTAATGTCACGCGACCACAGAATAACATAGACAGGGCATTTCATGCACCCATACATTGTGAGACTTGAAGCCGGCTCTTATACCAGCCATCTTGGTTCGGTATAAGAGCCCGAACAGCTCAAAAGTTACACTGAAATCTTAGTGCGCGTATTTCAGTTACACTGTTGTTTAAAATACTTACTTAACACATCGATCGCTTTGATTTTTCACTCAAATGAAAGAGAATGTTTAGGATGATGACAGTATAACGCTTATTAATTATAAATAAAGTGTAAAAACAATTACATAATGTTTTCAATTAAATGTACGATTGTGACATGAAAAAGTTGTTCTGTGATGTTTCTTTTTATTTTTTAGGGCAGAGACGAAGTAGTCTATAAGCGAGAGAGTTTGAACTAAGGAGTTGAATTAATATTTTATTTTTTTAATTAGCTCTAAGACTTTGAATTTACAGTAGGTTGAAGATACGGTTCTGTAAACACTTCTGTAAGTCCCGCTGCTCTAATCGTTTTTGCTATCTCCCGAGTCGCGAGAGTTCTCAAAAGGTTTACATTGCTTTCTTACGTTTTTTATAAAATACTTTCGTAATATTAAAATGCAGTAAAGAGTTTTATTTCCATGAGAAATGAAAATAAACAAGGTGAAATAATACGAATTTTATTTTCAACGATACAGATTCATTTTGAGACTATACACATAACCTGGTACTAACCAATATAAGTTTAGATATAGCACACCAAAAAACTTGTAATCAACATGCAATGAATACCACTTGATAAAATAAGGTTAAAGGTATTGTTGAAATACATTGTTGGCTAAAAAATAGTTTCGTGAAAAAAAAAACAATAGGCGTCCTAATTTCACCGTATTACATCTTTAAATCTTAAATGCCCTAAAAAGTTGACCACTTTTGTCTTACTTTTTTACCATGCCATGTGCACTTCGTTGGAACATAGTATTGTGCAGTGGAGCAGCCTTACAGTAAAATACTTTCTGGAAATAGCCTTTATCAGCAGAATCAAATTATTTTGTTCTGGTTTCTGATTGAAAGTATGCTCATCAGAGAACATATTGACGCCAAAACATTTTCTGAGCACACTTAGCATACTGGAAAATATATTCACAACGCGAACAGAGTTTAATTACACCTTCAGGTGGTTGGAACAGTCCATCTGTAGCATAGATTTAATCTTCTTCTTTTCCGACACAAGACGAGATCTTACTGTATTCAACTTAATTTCCATTTTCTTGGTTGGTGACTCATTACATAATTGTGTATAAACTAGGATAATTGAGTTGCCTTTTCAACATATGCCATTGTTTTATCTCAGAAATACCTGAAAATATTTGAGGCACTGCCCCTTGGCGAATACGCACACATGATAAGGACGTACGATCAATATCTTCTTCTCGGAAATGTGCAGAACAAAGTTTGCTGAACTTCGTTGGCTCCCAGTCCTTCCTTTTTACAGCGATAATCCACTTTTGGCGCAATGTTTCATCAGAAGGGAACCTGCAAAAATATAGCCTAAATAATACTTTATAATACTAGTCACTTAATGTAAGAAAAATAAGTAATTAAAATACAATATAATAAAAGTAAGTATTAATCAATGTGTATTCGTTAAGATAAGCCAATATTCAATTCTTACCTGTGATAGGTTACACCACTGGATTTGCCTTTGTTGAAACACCCGAAAGCAACACAGTTATCCGGCATTTTCAAACTTTCATGTTAAAAGCTCTGAACAGTCAAAAAGAAAGATAGTGTAGACTGATGGGGCAGATCAGGGTGGCGGTGGCACAGTGTAAACAGTATTGCCAACAGTAAGTCCTCAAATTACCCCGCGGTTGGCAACACTGGGTGTGAGGAAACGGGCGCAGCGCGAGGTACTGGCATGACTCACACTCTGATGCCGCCGCCATCTTTGTTCGGTCTACTGTCTGCGGCCGGCTTCGCTCACTGCCGTACTTGCCCCGTCTATGTTATTCTGCGATCGCTGGTTATCATATTAGAAAGGTCCACTACCTTATTTGAAAGCCTTCTTACAAGTTTCATTAGTTCCTATCTTTGATCTAGGACTACAGTAAACTCTTATTCGCTTTTACGAGATTCATTTCAGTTGGAGAGTGTATTGTTCGTACACTCCGCTGATTCAAGATTTCCTTCAAGAATATTTCTAATTATAACTTAGCACCATGTTAAAAGGAGAGCCTCAGATGCGCACAAAGTAGCTAAGTGGTGTTTACGCGTTGCCAAGCAATACGATATTACAAACCTAAACCACTATAATAGTGTTAGATGTACATTTGGTAAAGTAAAATCTTTGTAGAACTTTAAATTATATTTTTTTTAATTAAAAGAACACAGGAAGTCCGAATAATAGATCCCAGACCTAATAGTTGCATTAAATTGCATTATATTTAATTATATAAGAACTTAACTGCATGCATAGAACATTAATTTCCACATAGCTTTAAGTAAAATCGTATGGTTTTAACAACAATGTACTATGGTCCTATGAATAATATTCTTAAACTGTAACAATCATTACACAAATAACCAAATCGACAAAACATAACTTTAATGTGATAAATTCTAAAGCCATGATAGATTTAACTATCTGTTAAAATAATGTATTTTTCTTTCTCGTTCTAATAATGTATTTGAGTTGTGCAACCTTTTGGATTAATTTCAGGATTGTTTCAATAAACCTCTTTTTGTAAATTTGGAATTGCTTTTCCCAATTCTGCTTTAGTGTTCTTGAAGGACCTGGTACAGAAGTTGGAACATGTCATGACTCACCTTCGCGCTTCTGTGGAGGAGGTCTTCCTTTACTCCCGATATGTAAGAGAAAATAGTCGGGACAGCACCTTCTCGTATCCTGACACAACAGAGAGATGTAAGGTCGAAGTCAGCCTCCTTAAAATGTGCAGAGCATACCCTACTCCACTTGCTTGGTGCCCAGTCCTTCCGCTTGAGAGCGTTCATCCACTTCCTCTTCAAATCTTCATTCTTTGGGAAACTGGTTCAAAACAAACACGTTATCGACACGAATTTCATTTATATCTCAAATTTAAAATTGTCTATAGTAATCACAAAAACATTTTGCTGAAATAGTTTTTCCGTGGAATTTCGAGTAACTTATCAGGTGCTTCACAGAAAATTAAAATTAAATACGTAATAGGCCTACTTTTCTGAAACTTGTGTCATTTACTACAATCTGTATTATGTCTTATTTTGTGACAAATTTTACAGAAATAATTTAATGTTATAGAGTACAATTAGTTTACTATACATATCAACACAAATTTAATCGAAAATACATAATTAAATGTCTTAAGCATGTAAAATTAACATCATTTTACATTTTCCCTTGCCTACGACAATGAAAACGACAAATTGCTTTATTTGTATCATACTGTACAAAAGGCCGAATTTAGGGCCATAAGACCATGTCTTACAATTATTAACCCTAATGCAATAATACTTCTTACGTCAAGTAAAACTATTACATATAAAAAAATATATAATAAATGAACTTTTACGGGATTAATCCAAATAAAAGGAAAAACAACAGTTTCAGTTATACTGTAATTATAATATCTCTGTGTTAGAACAAGATTACATCAATTAGGGAAAAATGAGGAAAAACATTTTTATAGACTGCCCATAAGGAACTATCAGGGAGGAGGGAAGTCCTATTGATGTATTTAATTAGAATTTAATATATTGTTTTCGAACACTGAGAAGTTAAGAATTGTATTATCAATTAAAAAGGAATTGCCAGGATAAAACTAGTTTTAATAGTGCATAAAAACAAACGGTTAATAAGATATTAAGAAGAAAACTATGAGTTTGAACTTTTATTACAGAGTATTAACGTTTATCACTCTCTTTCAATTTGTTTTTATGGAATCTTTTACTGGTTTTAGTATAACGAATATAGGCTATGCTTACTCAAGGAGAAGTAAACGGATTAAAGTCAATCTAAATTACATGTTGTCTTACCTATGATAAGTAATATTGCTTCCCTTGTTCTTATTGCTGTTGTTGCTGCAACCATAGGCTACACAAGACACCATTGTTGTGCATGTACTGCAGTAAACACATCAAACTAACTATAACACAGGCCAGAATAACACAGACGTTCGTTGAACATAGTCAGTATTGCGCTGCGGTGCGCGTACCAGTAGGACTGATGGGATGCGGCGCCATCTTTGTTTGACGCGGGCTCCGAACCGTAGAGCAAGTGGCCACTCCATTATTCTCTCCTCCATACTTCACACCAGGGGCGTAACTAGGCTTTTCTTCAGGGAAAAGGGGGGAATCAGATTAAAGAGCAAAACGCACCCGAATAAATCTAAATACATGTTAGTCTAATTCAAAGTAAAACATTTAAATTATGTATTTTAAAAAAGTTGGATTGCGTTTAAAATTGTATACTTGTTACACTGTTTTAATGTTTTAGGACTTTTGAGGCAAGAACGTAGCCAAAAAAAATGGGGGGGATGTCAAGACAACTGATATTTTCCCAAAGTAGACAGAAAGTAAGTATAATTCTGTTCCTTAAAAAGTTCCTGACCCGTAGCTGTGTTGAAAACGATCTCTCAGCAATACATGTCAGTAATACTGAATTAGTTAAATAATAATAATCGGTTACTAAAATATTAATTGTTACAATTAAAACTTTGGGGGTGTCCGGGCCGCTCGGACCCCCTCGCTGGCCACGTCCCTGTCTTGAGGTGGTTATATTCCCATTCCCCTTAGTTGCGCTAATGCTTCACAAAACTTTACGTGAAAACCTGCAATAATTTTAAAAGTTCACCTAAACTAGTATCTTGATCAATTAAAAAACACAATTTTGTACTTTTCCTATGAACATTAGAGCATGGCACAAATATGTTTCATAAAAATTCAACTTTTCACTACACAAGCTTTTTTGTGTTAAACAGGATATACATAAAGATGTCGTGATCGATCTTAGTATTTTCTATTTTAATATTTGAGTTTTGACTCAACCCACTAATTTTGGCTTTTGAGAAAAAATATTTATTTAATTTTGTGTCGTCATGAGTAATAACATTTCTTATACTATCATAACACTGTTTTTAGCGCAATAAATTACAAAATAGGCCTACCTGTTTTTGCTCATTATTTTTGTTAAATGTTAAAAAAACACTTAATTCTGATGGTGTTTCTCAAATTCTGAACAAAAAATTTGAAGTTATGACATTAAAGATATATTTATGTTCGGTTTAATTCCTGGACCACACTATACCACAAACCACAACGCTGACTTTTCGGGGGGTTAATTTAGTTTGGCATGGACATAAAACCTGAAAAAGTTCGATTAGCTGGTCATTTTAATGATTAGTCTAGTGTTATAACGATATAAAACACACACACACACACACACACACACACACACACACACACACACACACACACACACACACACACATAAACAAAATTTGTAATGTTTATTTAGTTACAGCAACTTGCTTAATTAAACTATTTTGTGTATGTTACATTATACCTGTATATATTGTTACAACTATCCTTAACGTTACATATGAGAAATCTGTCACGAATACACTGTTGAC
Organism: Homalodisca vitripennis; assembly: GCF_021130785.1. NCBI lineage: Eukaryota > Metazoa > Arthropoda > Insecta > Hemiptera > Cicadellidae > Homalodisca > Homalodisca vitripennis. The sequence continues at coordinate 61,142,586 of NC_060209.1, read as the reverse complement.
AATGTTATCACATTTTATAACATATATCAAATTTGTGTGTTAAATTTGTGTGTGTTGTTCGTTTTAAGACTACTTGTCCAGGCGAGAATACTGGAACCAACTTTTCATAGTGGGGTGGTAGGAAGAGGTGGGAGGTGTCCAGCGTTGTAGCCTAATATTAGGAAATGGAAAAAAATAGCTCCTTGTTCATAAAGAATTCTGAATCAAATGAAGGATTTATGATGTACAATATTAAGATCAAAAGTTTTCCTAAATATTTTTTTCATGACTACTTAATATACCGATTTAATAACGACCGTACTTTTATGAGTTTGATGTCGAATTTTAATAACACAAAAGAACGACACACACGAATTACAAAAAACTTTGGAATTGGATTAAATGTATCGAAATAACTTTTTAAAATATTTTTTTAATAATCATTATTATATTCTTGTTTATTAAATTTGTCTTAGTTATATAACATTAGAACGAAGCAAATATGTTACCAAACTGTTATTTCTTTATTTTATAAATGGTTTATGTATTAATTTTGTAAAATTGCATATTACAATTTATAAAGGTAATAATTGAAAATTAGTACACATACCATGTTTTAAGTACTCAGTTGGGCCTTTTAATCAAAAAATTTATTCATCCAACATTTACCCCTCTTTTATTCATTTTGTTCGTTACTAATATCCAAGACATTTTTCCTTAGTGGACAGAGAGTAAGACCCCATGTGTTGTACCCCGTTTTACTGCGGTAAAAATACGAGGGAGGGTCACCGGATGCTGAAAAATTGATTTGTCAAATAATCTTACCTTGTGTTGATAGAAGACGGGAATGATGTGTCAAACTGCAATTCTGGAGATTTTTCCGTTTCAGAATGACGTCATAAACATGGGGCCACATGTGGGCCCACCGCATATCCTGAGGGCCACGTACTGACGAAACGGACGCGATCTAAGTTTATTGATTGTTTGTACCGCACTGTCACTTATTTGCTGGATATAATCTAGTACAGTTCCTAATTATGTTTTTTTATGTTAAATACGATAATACAACTACGTACAACCCCACCACCTACTCAGTACTACTCCTCATTTACATCAGTCTGTCATGGAATGCTTGAAAGCATTGGCCCATGCACAGACCAGGCTTGTCAGGACACGATTCACATTGAAATGTGGTTTTTACATTGTGTTTTCCATCGTTGGTACACTGCCTACACTTCTTCCTTTTCGTTCGATTGTTGTGATCACGCTCAGCGATTTTCACCAGTTTGTGTGCCTCGTTTCTTTTCCTCTTCTGCGCCGGTGATTCGACTAGGGGTGGTGGTAGCAGTGATTTGATGACTTCCAACCGAAAGTCGTACAGGTTCATCTTCTTCTTGTTGTACATGTTGAACAAGAGGTGCGAATTCATCATGATCATCATAATCACGTGTATGAAGATCTTTTTGTACCACCGAATTGTTTTCCGTTCACAAGGATGGTACGACATCATCTGGTCCGCACGATCGACACCACTCATGTGTGCGTTGTACTCTACGATCGGAAGTGGTTTTTGCTTCGAACGACCTCTTTTGTCGGTACAATCGACTAGGTTGTTGTCGTGTTCTGTAGAGATGTATAGCACTGTTCTTTTGTCTCGCCACTTTCCGATCATTACTCCATTTGCGTAGCGAGCAATTGTTTCTCCCTTTTTTAGGGACTTACAGGACACTTCTTTAGGAATGAATTTCCGATCAGGACGCATCGTTCCTGTGCAATAGGTTTTTTGGGACAACAGTTTAGAGGCTAGGGCGTAGCTATTATAACAATTATCCATATAAACCGAGTGCCCGTGCTCCAAGTAATCCTTCAGAAGATCTAGGACCACTTTTTCAGTGTGTCCTTTACCACCAACACTGTTGTCTGACTGCCCGGAATACAACAAAAATTTTAGTATGAAACCCTGGTGTTCAGTAAGCGTGTATAATTTCACACCATACTTGTGGCGCTTACCCTCGATGTACTGTCTGGAGTGTAACCTACCCCTCCATAGCACCATAGCTTCGTCAAGTGACAATTCTTTTTGGGGGTAGTAAATAGATTTCATTTTATTGTTAAAATACTCCACGACAAACTTGACGTTTTCGGTAGGATTGTCATGATCGGGGTTTTTACCACTCGGCCTACTGAAGTGTAGACATCGCAAGATCGAGAGAAATCTGTCTCTGGACATAAATGAGCTAAAACATTTCAAATTAAATAAATAGTCTGTTTTCCAATAGTCCTGCACGCGGTTCATCTTGATAGTGCCTGTATGGATCAAAATACCCAAAAATGTTTTTAGTTCTGGTACGGTCAGATCCTTCCAGGCATTGATTCGGGATTTGGGGGTCAGGTTAGGCTGTGCATAAACATCGTTGAATGCATAAGAGTTGCTTAGCTTGCAAATGTTCTGAAGGAAAATATCATCTAGAAGGAGATTGAAAAAATCAATCGGAGAGCCAGTCCCAGGAATCGGTACCAGCAATGAATCGACCCTGACGAATTCAATGCGTCTTAACCCACCTGTATGAATGCTCCACGTCGGACATACCACTTCAATATCAGCCTCATCTTCACTGTTGTCTTCATCAGATGATGATTCTGAAGTGTTGTCAACAATCCTTTGCATAGGGTCAATAGATCCGTCACTGTCATTTTCGTCCATATTCCTAGCTCTACCACCACTCAGACCGGAACAACTAGGCTGAGAATGATCCATTTTGGTAAACAAAAACTAACTAAACACTCACAATTAAAAAACACAACCGTAAAAATACACAAAACACTTAAAAGAAGTGAAGTTAAAAGTGGGCCCATATGTGGGCCAGCCGCGCGCGAGTTACGCTCGGACGGAGGATACCGGGGATGACTGTAGGACGTCACTGAATACACGGCTGCAAATCTACTGTCTACTGCGAGTGGCGAGGCCACACTGAGGGAATGTTTGTCAGATGGCGCGCGAGCACTGATGTGGGCCCGTCGTCGTGCGCGCGCAATCTGCAGGGCCCCGATGTGGGTCCGCCGCACTGAACGAGTTAAATAGTTTTTACCACGTTTCTTTGTTGAGAACGATATTTTAGCAGAACAATATTTATCTTCTTATGGTAAATATTCCTCCATGTTGCGCCAGGTATATTTATGTTAATATTACACTTTTACAAAATTAAATTGTTACCGAACCCATTGGTATTGAAAGACTGGCATGTAGCCACATTTTCTCTATCTCCAATTCAATACATTGTGCTAGTTTATATTAATTAATGCATTGACTTTAGAATATTTTCACAAGTCAATACTAAAATAGTAAAGTCAAAGACTACACAAGACCACTAGATAAACTATGCCTGTATAAATGGCATAACAGCATTTGAAGCCATGACCGCCATCTTGTAAAAGGCAAGACTATGCTCAGAATGGTGCAAAATGTCAAATCTCTTGTTTCAAATAACTCATGTTCTAACGGACTCGGAATAAAGATAACGTTTTAATACTTTGGATACATATGTTGATAGATAGATAAGTCAATGACATTAATGATACCACCCAACAGGTAGGTAAACTATTTTTTAAATTTTGAATAGTCGTATACATTTTTGTAGTCCTATACATTTTGTTAAACGTGACATCAAAAAGTGATTCGGTTGCTCACCCAGGACTCATCTGGGACAGCTTTAGAATGGTACAGCGATGTCGGATCGAGCCTCATAGCGTCTGGAAAATCCAAGGCCGGGGCTGAAAGTAGCATAAAGGGCTCAGGGGAAGAACATTAGGGTCTTTTTCGTTTAAGGGCCAGCACAAAAGACCCTAGCTTGCCTATTCAAAACTTAGATCACGCGATGCTTGCCCGCTGTGCAGTGCTTTGCGCTGCTTCCTCTTTTAGAAAAAAATTAACCCGAGCTTGCAAAGTCCAAGCCCAGATCAACTCACAACGCTTACGCACACAAAACTCAGACAGAACTAACGCAGGTTTCATTACAGGCAAAAGATAAGCGGCGTGCGTTTATCACTGATAAGATAAGACGAGTTTATACTAGAAGTAGTACCTGGACTACTGCCCTACGAACTAATAACACCAAAAAACGATTACATGCACTGTCAGTCAGGTATAGTATGTTTGTAAGGTACTGGCCCTTAAACATACATAAAAAAAAGACCTGAACATCCATTTTTTATTTTCAGTTTACTAGCATTTATGTTGGTATAATCGGGATTCAAATGGTGATTAAGACTAAGTATTAAGAGAACAATACGATACCTCGATAGATATTTGAGAAAGAAAAAATTGCGCTCTGGGGAATAACCTGATAAGTTGAATTCACTGTGGGAATTTGATACCGTCCATATCAGCGATCACATAAGAACAATAGTGAATAGATGGAGCACTCCTATTCCTACAACATCATTGGTGTGGAAGTCAGTGGCGGCCATCTTCGGAGCGTCTAGAAACGCCAAACCCCGCCCAGAGAAGCTTAAAAATTGCAGTGCGTGCGCATAAAGATTCGCCACCTAGTCCACTTAGGATTAAGCCAAAATGTTCAAATTTGGTGTACGTATATCTCATAAAACACCGATTCCAATGGTGCAACTCAAATTACCAGTTTTGATCTCTATAAAATTTTAATGAGCAAAACACTTTAAACGTTTTATACACATTTGAAATCGTAACATGAAAAAGTCGGTCTGTGAGGATTTTTGTTGTTTTGTTTGAACAGGCAAGTTTTGTAAACGGGAAAGTTTGAGATAATGAGTGCAATTATTCTTTTCATTTAAAACTTTTTTTTGACGTGACAACGTCTTAAATTAGGTTGCGGCTCGGAGTCACTCATGAAAAAGTGTAACGCCCGGTAACGTTACGATGCCCGTCCAGTGGGTCCGCCGCACGGGATCCGCACGGGATCCCCACGGGATAAAGCAGATAACTGTGGGTCCGCCGCACGGGATAAAGCAGATAACTATGTTTATTCGTGAAAATGTGGAGTGCTTAGATTCGTCATTTACAACAACTACAACAATAAAGGTAAATAATTGTACACTGATATTTCACTATCGTAAACTATGATTGATTGATTAATTGTTAGATTGACACAAAAGTTGAGAAACTGAGTTTATAGGTTATGTCATACTATTGACAAATGTTGATAGTGTTAAGTAAATTATTAGTTTAAATCACTCTGCAATCAATCGTAATTCAGTCGATTGAGAAGAAACAGCGCGTATTGCTAGTCAAACATTTAAAATAACAAATTATAACCTCTAACCTGTCATAACAGTGCGACCAAACAAACGAACTAAACCGACCAATCACCACGCGCGGAGTTAGAATTTAACTGTGTTTAGCAAGAATTTCAAATTCCAATTTTAGTAAATTTTTTTTTAATGTTTTTAACTTTACCATTTACAATAACAAATTTTAATTAATTTCAAATTATGTACAATGTTTTAGTAAACAAAATATATTTCTATAGTTAAAATTTGTGCAATTCTTATTTTCATTCAATTCCTTGTTCCTATTGTGCAATTTAATAATATTCATATCAATAAATATTCTACCGAGAAAAAGACGTTGTCACGTAAAATCTTCGCCCGTAAAAACCGACTTTACAGGCAACCATAATTTTTTTTAAGACCAGTCGTTTTCCTGATATTATCGGCAGAATATAGGCGAAAACCCTAACCGCATCGCCCGACCTAAAACAGAACGCCTAAACACCAGGCCGCTCTCGGCTCTTAAATAACTCAACATAATTATCGTTAATTTAAAATTCCTTTAAATGTAATTAATTATTTTTAATATGTTAAACCTTTTTTAAGTCTCCTTTTACCTTGTTGCAGTACTTTAACTTTTCTTCTACATTTTAATAAAGACTGTTTGATTTTAAGAAGCTCACTTTTTAATATCTTGGTAGGCGAAACACTTACGCTTGTTGAGGGTTCGTCTAGTTTCCTTTTCAGTGGTCGACGTTCATTTATCTGGGATTCAACTGGAAAAGCTGTAAATATGGCAGGAACCGCTCCCTCTCGAATCCGGACACAAGAAAGAGAAGTCCTGTCGATATCAGCTTCCCGGAAGTGTGCTGAACAGATCCTGCTGTATTTTGTTGGCCCCCAGTCCTTCCTTTTGGTTGCAATAATCCATTGTCGTCGGAGATTTTCATCTTTTGGAAATCTAAAAAATTAAAATAAATTAATGTCGGATTTACAATAGTTAAAACGTTTGGTTAATTTACTATAGACGGTCAACGAGAGGATTAGACGTACAAAACGGTAAACAAATTAATACAATAAGCTTACCTAACCTAACAAAATATAAATGCAATACTAACCTGTGATAGGTCACACCTCCAGCTTTTCCTCTATTATGACATCCATATGCGATACAAGTTGTTGGCATTCTGATGCCGAGGTATGAAACAACATCCAAACTAACAATGACAGTCGGTGGCTGAACAACCTACTGTAAAATGTGGGCCTAACGCACCGCTCCACACTGCCAGACAGCAGCGAACACAGTCTGAGCGCTCGCCACTAGGGTGAATCATCCCAAGGTCGCCGCCATTGTTGTAGCGTCGCGCGCCAGAGTCGACTTCAACGGCCAACCCGACTGCTCCATCTATTGGTCTTATGTGATCACTGGTCTGACACCATTTCGGAACATTAGTTGTCATACTGCCAGTGAACGGTTTATTATTCGGATTTTAGTTTCCACCCCTACTTTGAACACTAGGAAAATAATTCTAAATGACGTTGCGAATCACGCTAAACATAAAAATGTAATGTTACATATTTTACGTTGATGTTTACGTTCAAACTCTGACGACAGTCTATTTACATTAGCTCAACTGATAAGTTAAACTTACCGATGAAGATGAAGTAGACGTGCCAGGTTTACATTGCAGCTCAACATTACGTAGCTCAATGGGTACCTTCTTCTTTCTGACAATGATCCTTCGTTTTTTCAACTTCTGTTGCATATGAGATGGGAAATCAAAAACTGTCGGAACTGCTTCATTTTTTAGAAGTTTTCTTACTGTGTTTGGCAAAATTAAATGGAAATCACGTTCGGTAAAATGTTTACTGCATAATACAGTGTGTTTTGTAGGCTTGAAACCTTTTCTCTTTGTCGCAGCAATCCACTTGTTTAGTAAATTGACGTCATTCAATGGAAAGCTAAAACAAAACATTTAAAAAAATAACAAAATACACGAAATTGATCCAATCAAAAAGATCCAATAATTCTAAATCAGAATATATCAGTAGGTGTTGATTTTTATTACTGGTTTATAAGTTTATACGTTTATAAGTGGTATAAAGACCAACATTGATATTTTGAATCAACTTGCAAGAATTAATTGAGTAATTAGTACTGATTTACTTAACTTTCAAATTATTGTTTATGGTTTAAAAAATTATAGCTTAATAATGTGCTCATTAACGGTCATAAGGAACTTTTATTATTTGGATAACCCAGTGAATAATTTTGCAAGTTTGAGAGTAAAAATGCAGAAAATAATGCTGGTCTATATTATTATTTTTAGAGGTTACAAATAATTCAGTTTGACATGGTTGATATAGCGAAAACTTACTTGTGAAATGAAATGTGGCTGCCTTTTCTCCATCTTGACGTGCAATTGTATGCAGCGCAACTCTTCACCATGTCACGAAATAACAAAACACTACCAACATTGAAAACTAAAAAGAAAACATTTTAAAAGCTGGTTGAGTTGCTCAGAGCAGACGTCTAGACGTACTGAACACGAAGAGTAGCCAACAATGGAAAATCCCGCGTTAAACGATGATTCGTGTCTCGACATGAAATGGCGGGATGCCGTATCGTCCCGTTGATCGCCGCACAACGCGATGAGTTCTTGCCCACTTAAGGCGCCTGCGAGGCCGTGGATATGCGACCGGAAAACACAACATGCGGCTTATATGCCGTGCGCGTTCTAGTAGTACAATCTGTTGGCGGCAACGGAAGTGGAGGGGAGCCGCCATGTTCTTCAAGGCAGCTACATTTACCGAGATAACGAGCTTGCGCCAACTGCGCTGTATTCGTGAATAGTATTCGTATATCTCAATATGAATTCGAATATTGTGGAATTAATACAATTTTTCCGGAATAATTGAATTAAAACATACAGTATTCGTTCATTCGGACTACTATTCAAATATAATACTCAAGAACTGAATTCGTATTCACATATACAAGTAGGTTATTCATTGTAGGTGATTCAACGTTCATTGATATTAAATTCGGCTATTGCGATTTATACAAATTTAATAATGTAAATAAAAGTCGTTTGACGGGTATTTGGCCTTCCGATCACATGAATTAGTTTGGTTATTTAAACGCATATGTGACAGATACGGCCAAATACAACACACAAAAAAAAGAAAAAATATTGAATCGTAAAAAGTAAGGGCTCTGTGATGTAATGGTAGCAAATTCCAATGCTTATTGAAAGTAAGTAAATATATATATTTATGTATATGCAAAGTTCAAACTTAACAAAATGTTCAATTAATAAATACATTTGTAAACAATCAAGATAAAATTAATGTTTTTATGTTATATAAAAACGAAATATTATTGAGGTTTCTGGCTTCAATCTTTATTACGCTCATTATTGATTGACAAGAACTGCAGTAGAAAAAAATCTTTCAGGCGGGACTGTAATATCAGGTAAACAAATATATTTTTTATGAAGTTCACAAATCGTAGGTATGACATATTTGTAGGAGACAAAAATTTTACGTCATTGCTCTAATATACAACAATCTACATACTACACCTTGTAGACTACTACTTGCATGCATACTACAAAACAGGCTACACATTATAATATACAAGTGACCACATATAACTATTTAAACATAACAACACATTATTCTATGACGATGGCATCTTAGATGGCGTAAGGCCTCGTGTAAGAAAATTAAAATTATTGGACAATTGTGAGTTTTTTTTTATAGAGAATAGCTATTTCAATAAGAAGAACTCCTCCTTCAATAAAAAATTTATTCGTTATGAACAGAATGACTAATAGTCTAAGTTCGGACTTCGGATGAGTCCATACCGAGTCATCAGAGCTTGGGTTTCCTTCCATTTAAGATAGTAAAACAGAACACGATATACAAGCTGACTCGACCCGAGTTGATCGAATTAAAAGTATTTAACTCGTCACATCACTTCCTTCACCTTCGACATCTCCACGGTCTACTGTGAGTGTGGAGCGTGGATCTACAGTATAGTATACCTGTAACAATACAACGATAGCGAACCGCCGCGCCGTCTGCTCACAACGGCGATAAAGGTCTGTTGTCATATTTACGAGACCTATTTAATACTTGTTAACTGTGTTAAGAAGCGCTTGTTTTACTGATTTATTGGCAATAAATGTACGTTCAAACTAAATCTAAACTAAAATAAAACTCTTATAGCTAATTCAAACTCTTTAGCGGGCCTCACTAAATTATTGTTATAGGCTTCTTTGTTCTTATGTACTTTTCTAGCGTCTGGGACCTGACGCTGTCTCAAAATTTACTCCCAGAATCTGGAGTCATGTTCGTCTTAAGAGATCCAAAAAAAGTCGGCGACGAAGAAGCTGCATACAAACCAATCTTTACATCGTTTCGAAATTAAAAGACACCTAAACTACAAAATAAAACAATATAATGAAATCTCAGTGAAGTAGCAGTCTCGTTAGGTGCAAAATTGAGTGTACTTCGTTTCTGGGACGATCTCTAAGCACGGCGGAACAACCGAGTTTTCTACACATAACGTGGTAGCAAGGGCTGATTCAATTTGTAACCACATTCCTCTTATTGTAGCGTGTGGTAACTGACGCTGTTTCAGATATTCATACTGAATCAGCCCTTCAATCATTGCTAAGTTATATGCAAAAAACTCAGTAACAAATGTTTGCCCGTACTAACCGTTTTTACACCATAGTCACATTATATAACTTTTAGATTTACCTAAACAGTTGCATTAAATAATGCATTACACAGACCCAGTTTACACATTAAAACAATACCAATAAATACAATAAAATACTTTGAGGGGTAGAACCTAAGAACTGCAGCATTTCAGCAAACTATATTTAAAAGATTTTTCGAATTGAAGCAAATAAAAACTTTAATTGTAAGAGATAATACAAATAGGCCTAACTGATTGAAAAATCTTTTAACCTGTGACTTGTTGAATCCAACACAGCGCATCAAACTAGATTGTGGTTTCTGGTACCTTAATTCAGGGTGTCTGTTCATAAAACTAGCATAAAAATCTTTACCAGCTTCTTTTTTCTCGGCATTGAATCTGTGTTTTAAATTTAATTTGTCTGCCAGATCATAGGCAAGTTTTAAAAACTCTGACTTCGAGAGGGGCATTAACCATGAATCCAAATATTTCATGTGTTCCACCAATTTGGCTTCATACTCATCCTCAAAAGTTGCCTTAAAATATCCTAGCTGAGGTTTCAGGACTATCTCTTGATTGTTTGAAATCGCTTTAATTTTTCTTTGCAAGGTACTTCTGGGTACGTTATAACGTTGTGATGCAGCCCTTTCAGACATTTGATTTTCTAAAACAGCAGCTACTGCAAGTTTCATAGCATCTTCTGACCACTCCCCTCGGCCCTCGCCTTCCGGTTTCTTTTTAAACTTTGGCATGACTGCGGTCCTGTAACGCAAAGAAAGAAAGATTACTAAAAAAGTAATCTGTTAAAAAGAATGTTATTTTAAGTGGCCCGTAATACCCGAGTGACATTGAGACAAAAATCATGGCGGCAACCAGGCCGGGTTAATGGAATCGAAATGAAACTTTCAGTAATTATAAGGTAGGCGTGATAACAATACTAATTTAATAGCTTTATCTTACCTGTAATAATACAGGAAGCTGTTAAAAATTACTTGAAGCACCGGTTTCCAGGTTCACAAACAAACAAAACTCTCTCATACTCAATGCAACGTAATGACGACGACCAACTTACTACCTGCACATAGTCGACACTAGCGCTGATTGCTAAACACCGTTCAGTGCTGCTACCTGACGTAGCACTGTAAAATTTTAAAATAACTGGTGGTCCATACTTCCCGCTGGCCCATACTACCCGCTTTCCCCCTAATTCATAACTGAAAATGATATGAGCATAGTAATAACAATACATTTGTATAAGTAGAGTATTCATTTGGAATAAAGATAACTAATATATATTGTTAAATTAGTGGATTGTTAACAATAGAGGGTATGATAACATCGATGGTTGGTTATCAGTAAACTCAAACCAAGGAAGAGAGAGCTACGAGACAGGGATGTTTATTTGGCAGCAATCATTTTCTACTCTATTCGAAATGCATTAAATTTAAAGTGCACAGGCATTTTTTCGCATGTACAATTTGCCAAACCTAAAAGATTTATTTCTGCCACAATATATAATCCACTGATTACACATGAAAGAATAGGCTTGTAGTCTTCCTAATTGTTATCAAGATTATGTATGGAGAAAATGTATTTCACAATATTTTACTTTGGATTTTCAGACTATTAATAATTCTCAAAAATACATTATAAAATACAGTACTTCGACTTGTACAAAGTTTGAGGACTTGTTATTAATATTTTAAATAGCCAATATTTCGGTTTAGGCAAAAATGCATTAATTAACACAAATTTAATTATTATTTAATATAAGTTATTATTTATTTAATGGTAATATATGGTTTATATCTGGTTATTTTAATTTTTTATATAGGAATGTTTATATATTTTCTGAAAATTCAAAATCTAATAGTATTTGAAATACTTATATCAGTAGGTGAAATTTTTATTTTAAACGAATGTTCAAATTGTAGTCAATTTGAATCATAAGTCTTCTGCAACACGATACTTTATTGGCGGAGAATTTCAGAGTAACGTTTATATGACGTAATGTACAGGGTCATCGAAAAATAATGCCTAGATTTTAAATAACTGTCATAAAAAAACTATTAAAGGTAATTTAAAGGTTGTAGTCTTAAAATGTGCGGAAAGAAATAATTTTTTTTTTATACCTTAGTATGTTTCAATGTGAGCCGGATACGCTCAACATTCTCTTCTGATGTTCTTGGTCGGCCTGGTCTAGATTTTTTGGCGACGGTCCCTGTTTCCTTAAACTGGTTAAACCATCGAACGATAGCTTTGTTATCAGGTGCTGTTTGACCCGGATATGTTCTCCGAAAGAGCCGCTGTACACTGACAATTGACTTTAACTCCGCGTACCAAATCACGCACTGTGCTTTTTGTTGCACAGTCAACATCGTACTGAGCGGCGGCGCGTCTGTGGCCGGCTGACCTTTACGATTGCGCAGCTTGTCTGCGCATCACAATGACAGGGAAACACAATCAGACAAACTAAAAACAAAACTTGCGTTCACCAGTTATTGTCCAGTGAAAGAATTACTCATTTAACATGAAAGGTTTTGATGTTATAATTTTATTAAATCTAGGCATTTTATGAAATCTAATGACTTTACCAAAAGATAACAGTACATTTTTAATACTATACTTAATTTTCTTTCTGGTTGGTAGGGAATCAGAAGTTGTATCACTGTTCTTTAATCTATTCCAACAGTTTACATGTGAACACCTTTTCCTTCCATCGTTGTTTACGTTCATTGTAAGTTGTTTATCAGTAGACATAATAGTATTAAAACAACGGCCAATTAAACAAATTTAAACGAATTATGGTTTTAGTTATTTTATTGACAATTTTAATCTGCTGTAAGAAGTTATCTGACATGACCAATGCATGTAATTGTGTTACTTTGGTTGAATAAACGAGTTATTGAGTTAATTAAATACGTAATGGCATATCACTAAATTGCATTAAACTCTAATCGCCTAAAAATACATATCATTTTCATTACATAACATATTTTCTATATTTTAGAAGAATTGATTATCGAGGGGTGATTAACAAGATTGGTACGCTACCCCTAACATAACAAGAATAGTGACAGTTCAGACAGCTGATTCTAGGTTGCTATCTGCCATACTAGGAATCAAACAGCTAACGCTACCTACCGGATAAATTTTAAACTACTAATCAGCGCGTGCGTAGTTAAAAAATGTGGTAAAATTTGTGTCTTTGTTTCATCTTGTTGTTATTCATTGCAGGCATAAACCCACAACAGAGGTTATTTCCGAGGTTAATATAGTTAACTAGAACAATATCGGTCGATAAAATGTGTTTGCAGCAAAAAATAAAGTATTATTAAAAATTAAAGTAGTGTAGGCTACTAAATAATTAAGAGGAAATGTAGCATAGCCTACCCATCGTTTGGTGTATTAATGGTGTAATAAATAGTCATTATATGCACATTGTGTAACATATCGAATAGCCTATTATATTATAAAGTTGTAAATATTATACCAAAATCAACACCACTTCATGTAAGATATTAATACGAATCGAGAGTATTTCTTACCTTTTCTTTAGATCCAATTTTTTTCAGCAACACACGTAGATACTCCCGACTGCATTGCAATATGTTTTCGTCTCTCAAGACTTGGTTGAGCTGGCGCAACGTAGGGACAGCGCGGTGTTCAACGTACCACTCTTTGATTTTACTTTGGATGACACTTTCTATCGACTCGTCCACGGCTATTTTCTTGGTACGTGGCGAACTTTTCCCGGCCGGGGTGACAAATGTAAGTTGCCCTTGACTCAGTGAAGTTTCCGCTTCTGACAAGACACGTTTCACAGTCGATTGAGATATTCCGGTCGCTATACTCGTGCACTGTATAACGTTGTATTTGAGGTTATACAGTTCCTTCTGTTCACGTAAGTGTTTCGCAACATTGAACACGATTTCCCGTGCCTGTCCAGCCAGTGGTCTTCCAGACGCGAATGTTGATGCATCCATAGCGAAAAGAGTCAGGGTTAAACAAATATCGCGAATGAAATACGATGAGCACAAACCAAATAAACACAAACGAGACCCGTGTGCAGCTGAACTGTATTCCACGCAGACGTGCCCCTCCGGCGCCCCTACGTGCGCGAGTGAGATGCGCAGAATACCGACTTGCTGCACGCGGGCTCTTTTGTTTGTTGCCTAGGCGCTCCCACTAGGGTAACATAAACTGTTGATATTACTATGAGCTTCGTTACTTATTGATCAACATAGCCGGAACCCGGTTTTCTTGTCAACAGTAAATATTTTTTAAGTATGGCATACTTACACGTACTTATGTACCTCAATTGCCAATTCGTCCAATTGCCTTTTCATTGTTTCACTAAATAGAATAAAACCATTCTAGAAAGTTGTGGTTATTATGCATTACGCGTGATTGGATACGAAGTATATTTTTATACAGTACACTTTCAAAGAAATATCTAAGCCTTAAGACTTATGCAGAGTACAGTATAATAAAAATTTTAAGGCTCTGCTCGCAATATATTGGAAAAGCCTATTAGTGGTCACGATCTACGTACGCATGAAAATAAAAACGCGGGAATCCGAGACAGACGGAAGATGCAGGAATGGGGGGGGAGTATTTTGAATCGGCTAACGTAATGGAAGGAGTGTTGTTTGGGTGTACGAGGTGTGAGCTGAGCAGTGCGGTAACGGGAGGGGAGGTGACGTGGTCACGTGAATGAGTTCCCAAGGTCGCCACTCGGCGCGACACCGGCGCGGCAGATCGATCGACCGAGGCGGGAGAGCGAGAGAGAGCGCATACAGCAACCCGCCTCTCCGCCGAGCCGTCTGATTGGCCGACGCGATGGAAATTTCCACTCTCCCGCCAGGTCAACAACTGGCGATGTTGCTAAAAATAACCTGTCACTGGCTGATAAAGCAGTTATTATTGGCCGTGGTATTGCTTCGTCTGTTACTTCGCTGCCAACTCGTGTGATTGGCATTCTGATATTGTTTTGTTGTTATTGCACGCTATAATGATTGAACTGGAATCTTGATAGGACAGAATTTCTACGTTTTTGTCAATTGGTTAGATATTCGCTGTTTAAAATGTTATGTGGACTACTCTATCAATAATACTAATTTTTCAGAACACCTATAACTGAAGTAATGTCAATTTTGTATGTATTGCCATCATATTTCGCAACACAATTTTAAGTCGTACCATTACGTTTTATACCAGTACGGTGAATTAAAGATATAGAAATCGTGTTCTTGCATCAATTCAATAAAACATATTCTCTTTCATATTTTTACCTCTTCTACATAGTTTAATTAAAGACTAGTGTTATATTTATTTTGGAAACTGTGATACAGAAGGAATCATACATTTAATAAAACATTTACACGTTTATTTCTACCGTAATCAACGAAATCACTAAAACAGCGAAAATACTACTAAGTGCGTACTAATGATTGATTTACAGGCCTAATATTACGTCACCGCACAGGAAACTATACATTACACCTTATTTACTCTTCCCGAGATAGCGCCAAGTCAAGTGAGATAATCTTGACGAGTTTATGAATGGTGCGAGAGGCAGGTAGTGTAATAATGAGAGGTTATACAGTAAGCAGGTCGCCGTGAGCACTAACTGTATGGTGGTGCTACCTAGCGGAAAACACGCAACACTGACCTTGTGAACGTTGGCCGTATCCGTGACTAACCGTACATTACAACAGAGCACTCTATTCTGTCTCCGAGCTTCAAGCTGACTTCTATTCAGCTGCGTAGTGTCATTTTCCCAGTTGACCGCACTCGGTATTCATTTCTGGTTAATAAAACATTGCTGTTTATGGACTGGATACATTACGACAGAGAATGTTTTCAGGGCACATTCACTGGTGATGTTTGATGTTCACGACATGTAAACTGACGCCGGGCCGCGCCCCTACATTCACACATGCTTCCCACTAGTTAGCTGACTATACTCGAATAGATATAACTTCCGTATTGGAAGGGTGTGGAGGGGCAGCGAGCAGTGGGGAGACTGATGCCGCGTTGGTGCAGGGGTGCGCCTGAATTAGCACCCCCTGGACATAGCACGGCCGATATATAACGAGCAACGATGTTAAGGCAAAAATAAGGAGTTTCAAGTTTTTATATGTTTACTAGCTGATGCCCGCCCCTTAGTACGGAATTTTTGTGGAATAACTACGTCATAGACATCTCCTTCATGTCTTTAAAAAAATGGTATATTACTGATGAAATATATTATGGTCATTGGTAAATATTCCAATTTTAATTTCAATGCGACATTCCATGATTTTTTTGAACTGATGTTCTGAAGTAATTACAAATCACGATCCCTCCTTTCCTATAGTACTGTAGGTAATAAAAGACTTATGATCCACATTTGAAAATAGGGTTAGTCATAAAAGGAGCAACAAAACATATGTGAGAATATTTTACATGTAATAGTTGATATCACTTAATATGAAAATCCCAATATGAATTCTATTATTCATTCTCGTAATATGACACTAATTATCATCGATACCGTTAGAAAAAGTAATATAATCGAGGGTATAATCCTTTACCAGAGGGATATATCTGCTAGAGGTAAGATGGACAGATGTCGACCAAACATTTGTCTTACATTAACAAGTTAGGATATACTTCATCCTTAGCTACCAATGCCTCATCCATAAGTTTTTTTATCACAGTGTTAAGTTCTTAAACTAATAATGTATCTTCAAGTTGTAGCCTCATGTGAAATATACCTTTCTTATTATGTATTGATATGTATTAGATATTGTGTATTTGATATTTCTATACAGGGTGTACATAAAGTCCTGCACGGGTATAATATTTTCTGAACGATAACAGATAAATAAACAAGATTTGGTACATCAAATCTCAGCGACCTATGACGATCGGAAACACTTCCTGTTTCCATAAAGTGTTGAACAGTTCTCCCTACAGTTGTTCTAGAAATTGGCTGCCTCTCGTGAAAGTAGTCATTAAATAAATGGCATGCTTCATCGTGTGATCGTCTGTTATTTCCCCAACCAACCATCATAAGAAGTGTTATACATTCACGTTCGTCAAGCGACATAGTGTAGTTGAAGAACTACAAGCAATACGACAAACTCTTTTGTACTAAAGCGCACTGATAAAATGGATGGACAGCACTACTAAAACAAGAAAACTAGAATAGCCTACTATGAATAGACTGGCTAATAGGAAAGTCCTAACTGCGACCAAAAGATAAGAGATTTCTAATTGTTACTGTTATCAGGTTTCCCCCGTTATCAATATGTTAGGACCAAATTTGTAACCCTTGAGGATAACTAATGTCATAATTCACTTCTGTACAACTGACAAGCATAATGTAGTAGTTAGCTGCGATATTTGTTTGGTTGCAGTTTTGCTTTACTGGGGTTATGGCTACTAATAAAATGTAACCAAGTAAAATCTTTGAACAGCCGCCATTTTGTACTGGATCAATCTTTTTGAGTGCGGTTTGCGGCATTAAACTCTGCTAGATAAGCCCCTTAAAATGATAATATTGACGTATGCTCCTATTTAAGATTTCCTTCTGACTCCTTGCGGGACGTCCCCATGATATTACAGAAAACTGATAGTTCCTTCAAAAAGTAGATTTTTAGGTGTAGTATTGATGTACCAAATCTTGTTTATTTATCTGTTATCGTTCAGAAAAATATTATGCCCGTGCAGGACTTTATGTACACCCTGTATATTCCTTTAATTACGAAAAATAGTTAGGCATGATTCTATAGAGGATATTTTACACGTAAACAATAGTAATACTTATGAGCGTAACCTTGAGATATTTTTGTGAGTACCATTCTACGGATTTTTCTGCAGTGTTAAGTCTATGGAGCTGTTCCATTGTGCAGATGATTCACGGTACGCCTAATAGTGCATAAGATAAAAAATTATAATCTAGTTTCTTACTGCAGATGGTTACGGGTATTTAAGGGCAGGTACTGAAAAATTATTTCTGTTATAAATGACAAGTCAAAAACTGTAATTTTCATGCTTTATCTGTTTCATTCCATAAAACCTAATTTTGAAATTTAATTAAAATTAAATATGAAACAAAAATGCCGCAAAGAAAAATTTCATACTGTGTGACAGTGAACTATTTTGCCTAAAATACGAGCCTAAATTGTTTAAAAATTATATTAGTTTTTAAATTTGAATAAATTAAACTAAAAAAATAACACCATTTCCATTTCCGTGAAGCTGTTAAATGAAATAAATACTTTAATTATGGATTCATATGAAAATAACAGTTTTAATTATATCTAGAAGCATGTTTCATTGAGTTTTCACGATTGGATTAAGCTTGAACTGTTAAT
Source organism: Homalodisca vitripennis (assembly GCF_021130785.1). Taxonomy (NCBI): domain Eukaryota; kingdom Metazoa; phylum Arthropoda; class Insecta; order Hemiptera; family Cicadellidae; genus Homalodisca; species Homalodisca vitripennis. The sequence continues at coordinate 61,124,286 of NC_060209.1, read as the reverse complement.
GCACAGTGAACCCTATGAGCAGATCTTCCATTGGTGTGGACGCCCAGTACTCAATACAATACCCTGTACAATAAAAATGACACAGCATAGATACTAGACTAATTGTGTATAAAAACCATAATTACATTTTACCTTCCGTAATATTCCAAAAATCGACTCAAAAATAGCTTTTACTTTCACAAAACTATATAACTGTAGATACAGCAGTAAATATCTTATATTCGAGAGGAAAGCAAATGATCGTATTTTTATAGTATTCTTATAGTTGATATGAAAGAACTTAATATACAATAATACAAATCTTATATTTCAAAAGAATTAATCCATACATCTAAATTAAAACAGCTACAGTAATTAAAATTAAAACAAGAGCAGCATGTATCATAAGTTTTAATTTGTCTCTAATTACTGTATACTCGAAATTAAAAAACGTAAAAGGAAAAGAGCTTACATGGGCTTTAATGATCTGTGCGTAGAGAATTTTAAGTTTTTTTAAATATATAATTAGCAGTGCGTTAATTAAATTTACAAACGGATTAACTGAAAGAATAAACCGAAATAGAATAAATGAAGGATATGATTTAATTAATTATTTTAATAGGTGATATTTAGAAAAAATTTAGAAAGCAAAGTCATGAGTGAAAATCATTACACAAATATGACAATGCGTGTGAGAGGGAGGAGTGCTAAGGTCTATTAGCCTTGTTAGTCGGAGCATTATTATGTAATATTAAGTCTATGGTAATTTTGAAGAGAAAGTAGCCATATTTGATTATTATATTATTTAATCGTTTATCGGAAATTGCAAAACAATCGTAGATAGTATAGCAATAATGGCTTATAAGTGGCAACGTCACAAAAATCCAGATAACAACTATTATTTATGATTAAATTGAATATGTAAAAGATAAATATCCTTTTTGCTGGTTGAATGCTAGGGGGTGCTAATTCAGTCACTGAGCCATGTCCATGCGCTGAATAAGCACCCCCTTGGAACAGGGGGGGTTAATTCAGGGCCTCAACCATGTTCATGCGCTGATTTAGCACCCCCTTGTAGTCGGGGGGTGCTAATTCAGTGCCTGGTCCGTGTCCGTGCGCTGAATTAGCACCCCCCTGCCGTGACGTCAGAGCCCGAGGGGGTGCTTATTCCAGGGGGTGCTAAAGCAGCGTCCCCGGTGCGGTGCAGGCACTGCCGTGAGCGGTCACTTTCTCACCAAACACTGAGAAGAGAACATCAGACGGTGCGCGCCAGCGTACTTACCAACAAACAACTCGTCAGTGTGTATTGCCTTTTGATTTTTTACACTAGTAATCAGAAACGAAATTTCTCTAATTTAACACAAACAAGTGCGATATTAATATGTTACCATCTTATATATATATAAAAATCTTGAGTCACGATGTATGTTGCCAATAAACTCCAAAACGACTGAACCAATTTCAATCAAATTTCACATGTATCCGTAATTTAGTCTAACTTAGAAGATAGGATAGTTATTATCTGAATTATTCGCTTATGTCGTGAATATAAACGAATAAAATGAAGAAAAGTTTTCAAAGCGCCTGCACATTATAACCTGCAATTACGAGATAGATACGTATATTAAACAGTGAAACACTATTTGAAGGCGCTAAGTTATGATGTATAATTGTCTAAACTAAATTTTTGGTTGAACTTAAAGGTTGAGTGGTAGACCACTTTGTAATAAAATACATTATGCATGTACAATACATTTTTGACATATTTTCTTGATCGTGACATCAAGGTAAAATCTACATCGGGGTTGGAAATATAATTTACTTCAACCAGAAATGCTCATACGCGGGCAAAACTTACGAAAAGCGTGCGAAGCCGTGGGAAACAGCTAGTTATACTATATTTTACATACTATATATTACCTCATTTAAACGTTCTTTCTCCTTGCAAATTGCAACTACGGTGCATTTATTTATGCCTAGCGCAGCTGCGGTTCTTTCTACCACTTTCTCTATTGGTATTAAAATAGCCCCGTTATCCTTTTCTTGCTGAAAAAAATTCCTGACTCTAACCACAAGTTCTCGTGACTGACTGCTCAAAGCAGAGCCCTGGCAGATTTTGGTGTATGGTGATGGTCTCACTGGGCGAACACGAGGGCGGCCTCTTTTATTAGCACTGGTTCCTCCTCTTCTTTCCATTAAGGTGATCGTTAATGTACAACGTACAGGATATAAAACACACACACACTCACACCCTGATATTCGCAACGAACAGCAAAAACACCGAACACAGACAACAAATTTAGCAGTAAACTCGAAGTAGTCACTCTAGTGTAGCACTTGAGGACTGCGCAGAGAAGCGGGCGATGTGGCAACAGTGCCTGTTGCTATGGCAACCGCGTCAGACGCTCTTCGCTCGTATTGGTCAGGTAGCCAACCAGGCAGTTCTCCCTCTCACTCCAACGTCAGGACGCCCTAGCACGCCGATACGGAAGTTATATCTATTCGACTATAATGTATTGTCTTGTTTTACTCTGTAGCACATTAGGACATAGAACCAAGGTCTGGACCCCCAATTTTTAACTTTCATTTTTGAAAGATCTTTCTCATCATTGAAATGGACCAAGAACTTTTTAAGGAACAAAATTGGGAATGTGCGGTTAACTGCACTTGCCTTACTTACTACCCACTACGGGAAAAGATCAATTTTCCAGAGGAAGTACTACTACATACGTTAGCTTAGCAGTCAAAAATAATTTTACTTTTGTGAAAGCTCTTTTATACATTATAATTACTCAATGTGGATTTGTATAGGCCTACTATGAATCGTCTTTTACATACAATAAAATCACTTTTTCGTAATTACTAAACAAATCTAATAAATTTTAATTATTAATCCTACACAACATACAACCTATTTAAAAACGGAAAACAGTGCACATTTCACCAGTTTGCTTCTTAAATTTTCAGTTTCAAACATTTAAAATTCTTTTTCGAGGGAATTCCCCAATTTCATCTTGACCAACCCCTTTCTCTGGTTACGTCCTTAGATCAAAGTTTAAATCCTGTTTTCTTTTGCAATAAAAGACGATTTTTCCTGTGTTAAATTCAATTTTAAGTTCTTTGTTGGTGACTCATATTCGTGTCTCTGGTTAGCTTTCACTTAGCTAATTGAGTTCGCTTTATAAAATGCCCCGTTGTTTTACCTTGCGATTAGAATCTGGATCGTACAACTGGTCGCCCTCTGCGACCGGCTTCACTTCACCTGTCGTACTTGCCCAGTGTCTCACACAGAACCCCTGCGGCGGTACTCTTAGTGGTCAAAGAAATAACCCAGCCCTTGTGTACTGGCGCCGTGAACCGATCCAGCTACTAGGAACCTGACGGCGTTGTCTGACAGTGACGATTCCAGGTACAATGTGAAACGGAATTTGCCATGCGACAATGGAATTCGCATCCTGCCAAGGCCAGGCACCTAAGACTGCATTGTCCTCATTTCGGAGTAGGCTACAACGTAAAATTATCTGATTCCATTAGTGGCACCTGGGCTGAGTGATATTTCCTAAGTAAATAGCTCGTAAAAGTATGTTGTACTTACAAGCATTACCGTCACTCTCATTTACTGTCACTCCTTTTTGAATGAGCCTCAGGTACATTGGACCCGTACGGTACTTTACTGTTCGCAATTTAAAACTAATAGTATATGAAGCAACGCCCATAATTTAGATGTCGAAATAATAAACTAAAGCGTTCTTTCCCATCATTTTGGATGTAAAATCAAAACCTTTTGATTTATTGGTTAACGTTTTTCGAACTCAAATACAAAACAATTAAGAAACATCAATGGCGAAGTTGTATTAACAAATTATACTATAGCATTAATAAATACGGTCAGATTCCGTTATAGGCCCTCAACGCTTGAACTTTTTCAATGAACTTTTATAGTTTCTACATTTTGCTTCGTAACAAATCCAAGGAGTAAATCGTAATTCTTTTATACAAACTGGTAAGTATATTTTCACGTCCAACAGAGATATAGTTTAGTTATGTTTTTGGTCTAGTAATATTTTGATAATCTGCACCCGTATAGAGGCAGGGCTGGATCGTGCGGCCATGTGTCAAGGACTGCGATATCTAGGTCTAGGCTGGACGCACGTCACAAGTGCGTACTGCGTAGTATGATCGGCGAGGGGAGAGTAGAAGGCCTACGTGAGGATCTACACGCACTCCCGGATATGGGTCAGCCCCGTGCCACCCGCCACCACGCCGGGCTCGGCACGTCGCGCCAGGATCAGGATGTCAGAACGTCGCTATCGATCCCGCTCAGTGGGATTGACACAGATTTGAAGAAGCGTATTGATATTGTATCCAGAGACCGCCTTAGTTTAGTTAGACAACCAATACATTACAGTAAACTGCATACTATGATTGTTTGGTCAGTAAAATCATAATTAAAATCATTACAGAAGAGCTAAACAGCAATAGGGTGTTTGAGTGCTTCTAATTTTAAGTGAAAATGTATTTCCTATTTATAAAGCAATGCATGATTGGCAAGGTGGACTTCAATAGTACGTACGAGCTTCTCTTTTTATCCCGATTCTGTATAACTCACTAATGAATAAACCGATATAAGTAAGTATCGAAGGATTCAAGAAAACAGCGAAAGATGATGGATAGACGGACGTACAGGACAATTGGATTCCTTGGACCAAGAAGGGCTTATGTTACAAGACTCTAGAACGTCTCCATAAATCTTTTTGCACATACCGACTCAATATAACCTATGGATAGTTTTTCTCAGAATGGAAATCACTCTAAGGATTGGAACTTCTCCTACGTTACTTTCACTAAAGACTAACCCCTTTCCATAAATGCAACAAATAGGAAGAATTGACCTTCTGCATTATTAACCACACTATGAACTGATCTATCACTCTTCAGCAGATCAGAAACAACCAAACTATAAAAATTGATTTAGACTTTACGCTTACGCTTATTATCCATCCGGATGACCAGAGTCTGAAATTTGGACGACCCCCAATCGTAAATTTCTGTTTGGTAATGAGGGGGGGGAGGGCGAGACGTTCAACACCATGAAATAAATGAGGCTCACATCTTGTAAAATGCCGTGGTTTTGTTGCGTAATATTCCTGCATTAAATAATTGATAGTGTATTCTTCCACTAATAAAGTACGACAGTTATGCCGATAATACGTAAAGAGCAAACGAAAATCAAAATACAATATTTTTGATCGCGTTATCAAGCTTGCGGACGAGCGCGATCCAGGGCCGCAGTGGCGTAGCGAAGGGGGGGGGGGTCCAGCGGGTCCGGACCCCCCCCGAAATTTTAAGACATATTAAAAAATAAAGCATGGAGCAGGAGAAAAAAGGAGAGTTATCATTATTCTTGTCTCCAAACATTGAATTGATTGATGTAATTGATGAAAGTGACTGTTGTTAAAAATATAATTGTCCTTTCGTTTAAATCAGAAAGTATCAAACGATACTTTTGGGCTCGGTCTTTCGGATAGTGTAGTCAGTAGTGTAATCACGGTATTTCTATAGGGCGCGGTCACGTGACGTCGCAAAGTAATCTGAACCGTAACACGGCGAACAGTTTAAATTAGCGACCACTTCGTTCAAACTCGTCTTGGGGACGTAAAATGGGTGCTTAGAATTAAGTTACGACGTTGATTTTAAGTGTCATTAAACTGTAGACGTGTATCGAAAAAAATATATAAAATCACTTTCTGTCGGAAAATACACTTGAAAAACACTACTGATCAGAACTTAACTAATTTGGACTTCAATGATTGAGGTAAACTTGGTGTTTTCCATTGAGTTAGGACGACGATTTTTGTTATCATTAAACTGCACACTGTACCTATATAATTATCGAGAAAAAATAACTTCCGGTCGGTAAATACTGAAGAAAAGCTCTCTACAGATTCAAGTTTTGACGATTTTAGATTTTACTGGTTGAGTGGTTGAGGTAAAAGCGGTACTTAGAATTATGTTAGAACGTTGATTTTAGGTATTAATTCAACGCCGACTAATAGTCTACATATATAGTTATCGAGAAACAAAACAATAAATAACTTCCGGTCGGTAAATACCAAAGAAAAGCTCTCTACAGATTCAAGTTTTGACGATTTTGGATTGCACTGGTTGAGTGGTTGAGGTAAAATTGGTACTTAGAATTATGTTAGGACGTTGATATTAGGTATTAATTCAACGCCGACTAATACATATATAATTATCGAGAAACAAAACAATAAAATCACTTCCGGCGGAAAATACCGAGGAAAAGCTGTACTGATTCAGATTTTGACGATTTTGGATTTCACTGGTTGAGTCGTTGAGACAAAAGTGGTACTTATAATTATGTTAGAACAGTGATTTTAGGTATCAATTAAACGCCGACTAATTCCTATATCATTATCGAAGAAAAATTGAAAAAATCACTTCCGGTCGGATAATACACAGGTAAAACTCTACTGAAGAAGTTACGACTACTTTTGATTTCACTGGGTGAGGTATTGTTTCATTTTCCTTAGTATATTCAGATCGGAAATGATTATTTTTGTTTTTTTTTCTCGATAATTATACAGGCTGATTATGCTCCTAGAGTACAAATCTTATGGAGTCTTAAAAACACAGAAAGACTGGCAAGTCGGCGATTACGGTAGCGAGCTTGATACTCTCTTTGTGCAGCACGCGCATTTCCATCACAAAACCCGTAAATAAAGTGCATTTCAGCGTATTCTCGAGTAGTGAACTCCATGGCAGCCTACACTTGACTAAATTGAGCAGAAAAATAGTTTATTGAAGGTAGAAGTAATTCATGTGGACACTGGTCTTACAACACAAGATAAGGAATGAATGTACAATACTGGTGAAAGTGGTAAGATAAGGAGTTAAAACATTGATAAAGGATGTGACCATTAATCCGTAACTAGCATCCACAAATTATTTTAAACTGCTTTACTTTTTGTACTCCAATTCCTTGTTTTATGAGGCAGTTTTATAAAACAAAAAAATTAAGTACATTTGTTATTAAATTGTTTTGCTCTTTTTGTAGCTTGCATGTTTTTAATATTCAAACCGATAAAGGTAGGTAACCGAATACTTAACTATGGTCACATGGCATACCATTTTAAAGCCTATTAAATGGCAAAGTTTTTAATATCACTTGACACATTCTTGTGTACAGGGTGTGGTAAAAAGATGGGGTTCAATGATATTTCAGTTTTTCTGAAACTTAGCAACTTTACCATTTGAATCGACCTAAAGCTTAATTTTCTTTTCTTACCGTTTGAACTGATAACTTTTTCAAATTGAAAATTTAACGGAGAATCTAAAAATGATGTAGTTTGCTCTCATATGTCTATACGTTGCTGAGAAATATCAGATTTACATACAAAAACACGGTTTTTTTTAGAAAAACTGAAAATAATTCATTTCAGGCCTAATTTTTGGAGTTAGACTTTTTTATAACCGCCATTGTATCACATTTACATTGCTTTATAACTCAAAAAATTTTGTCACACCAAGAGCCACTCACCCTGTATATTTATTAGTCGGCATTGAATTAAAACCTGATATCAATGTCCTAACATAATTATAAGTACCACTTTTACCTCAACCACTCAACCAGTAAAATCTAAAATCGTCAAAACTGGAATCTGTAGAGCTTTTCTTCGGTATTTACCGACCGGAAGTGATTTTTTTCTCGATAATTATATAGGTAGTAGTGTTCAGTTTAATGATAACAAAAAATCGTCGTCCTAACTCAACCAAAAATATTACGTTTATCTCAATAACTGAAGTCCGAAGTAGTTGAAGTTCTAATAATTAGAGTTTTACAGGTGTATTTTATTTCCGACCGAAAGTGATTTTTTTCCCGATAATTATATACTCGTCTACAGTGTAATGATACAAAAAAAATCGTTATTATAACTCATTCATAAATACCTCAATCAGTGAAATCCAAAGTAGCCGAACTTCTAATCTGTAGAGTTTTTCCGGTGCATTTTCCGACCGTTAGTTTGATCTGTACCCGAGCAACGCTCGAAAATTGCCCTCCTTTTCTAAAGGGTTTTCGGCCGCCAGTGGCCCAATGTCCCCGAAGGAGTATTTCATTTTCTCCACAGAATATAGTTGTGTCAATTATAAGCTTGAGTGAAGCTCTGTTTTGTTCTTTTTCTTTCTTATCCGTTGAATCCAACATCACTTTGGTGCCTTCTACTCGGCCAAAATCGAACTTCGTAAGGTTTCTGTAGCTATACAAGAAAATGTGTGGTACTAGAGTTGTTGTGAGAGTTGAATTTGCCTATTACATCTTTCCACTTTCTAAAAGGCGTAGTTACTAAAGCTTCATATTTTTGGTATTTACCTTTTACCAGTGAAGTCATTGGCAAATAACACAGAAAACGTCCCCCGGATCCCCGATTTCGGACCCCCCCCCCCGAACGAAATTTCTGGCTACGCCACTGCAGGGCCGCCTAGTATCAAGGGCTGCATAATTTTGCCTGCCGGCGTGACCCCCTGTCACGTGATCACATACGTCTGCCGCGTCTACCCGCTTGCCACTATGGGAGCGTTATGGTCTACACGCTTTTACACATCAGTAGAATAATATAATTAAGGACATCGTTATATATTCATAAACTGTGTGATCTTCTGAAACTAGCAATATAAATATATTTCAGTTTATATCGATTTGAAAATTGTAAAACCACAAAAAGGCGTGTTTGAACTCCGAAATGCAATACATTGAAAGTTTATAAGCGTTATTTTTTTTGTTAAAAACAAACTTTTAGCGGCAAAGTTGTAGTAAATTAGTTTATCTATAAGTTTTATTGGAAGAATTGGAATAAAATATTATTAATATTCCCCTAGGCTTTTCTATACAAATGAATAATAGAATAATTTTAGAAAGAGATAATATCCGCCGAATCTACTTTTTTCAATTTGCACACATCTTATTGGTTAATAGCTATTTAAATAATTTTATGGATATGTTTGAAAATACTTTGTAACTTACCTTAGCGTTTTTACGAACACGTCGTTTTTCTATCCGTTCATTGCGTACATCGTCAACGTCATTACTGATAGTGGGAAGTTTTATTGACGGAACAACAAAGGGCTTTAATAACAATTTCTGAGGCAGCCCTAATAAGCGATTTTTCATGTCATCAATGTAGTCAGATGGTGCAAAATGATCACTACACACATAGGCATACTTACAATTTACCGCGTCTCCTCTTTTACACTTTGATAACCAAATTTTACAAGTCTCACTGTCTTTTGGAAACTTATGGTACACTACTCGCTGTTCACTTCCTTTAGTCTTTTTAGAGTTATTTGGACAAGTAGCCACAGCACAACAACTCATTTTGACACTGCACAAATAAACTAAATCCACATCAAAACACTGAGGATCAACCTCAATTAAATCACTTCAGCTTGTGCAGCAGCGTGTAAACGACAGTGCGCCAATGTAACACGTGTTCAACGCCAACACGGCCAGTCCCTGCAAGTTGCAACGCGGTGCAGGCGCGGTGGCGGTATCTGGTCTGATCAGGCCAGCAACGTCACGGCACCCCCCTCCCACCACTCCGCCAGCCGTGGCGGCACCGCGCTGAGATCAAAGAAATGCCTCAGCCCTTGATACTAGGCCCTGAGCGCGATCAGCCTGTGCTGCTCGCTGTGGGAGATTTTTGAACTACCCAGGATACTGATGACTTTATCTTCTGTCTGCTCGATCTAAACTGTAAGATTATTACACTCCACGTGTTTATTTTTCCGTTTTATTAAGTCCAACGTTGTAATGGATACATTAAAACAGTACTTCCGTGAGTACAGACCAAAATGCCCTTCATGCTTCATACAGTACGTGGCATGAATAATGCTTAAAGCACCACCAAACCTCATACGATAGCAGAAGAATTTATACTTCCTAGTGCTATTGATATGGTTGCACGGGTGGCCTTCATAATGAAGCTTTTAAGTTATAAAAACATCCCACTATCAAATGAATCGGTAGCACGAAGAATTTCCGATGTGGCCGAAAACGTTAAGGATCAATAAGAAACTAAAGAAAGTGAGTTTCTTCAATAGAAATTGACAAATTGACTGGAGTTGGCGGTTGATCTGTAATACAGTACTGTGTTTCGTCCATATCGGGTGAAGCAATCAAAATTCTGTTTAGTAAACCATTCATTATCACACAATAAGAGAATGCATGATCTGTCCACAAATCCCTTTAAAATCGATAAAGGAAAATATGTTTCAATGTGCAGCGATTGTGCTGCTGCTCTCACTGGTAAAAACAGTGAACTGATTGCAAGATTGAAAACCAACATGTCTAATGCTAAATGTGTCACTGTGTTTACATAATCAAGCTCTCACATGAAAACAATGCCGATCGAATTTAGCCCAAGTTCTGGATGATGCAGTGTAAATTGTTAATTTTGTTAAAGCTCGTATTGCAGATACGTCTTTTCCCGCTCCCTGTGAAGACGGGCCCTTTATATAAATATCTATTGCTTCAAACAGAGTACGTTGGCCTTCCCGAATAAACATGTTAATCAGACTATTTGAGTTGAGATCAGAAATGTTGGTCTTCTTTCGGGATGCTATTCCTCAGTTTGCAGAACATTTTACTGATAGAGTGGCTAAATCCATCTTGTGTAACAGCAAAACATAAAAATATAACGTAACATAAAATTATAACATTATTTCAAACATATTTAAAAATAAATATAATACAAATTATTTGTTTATTAATACGTTTTCCATAATGCCACTAATTTGTAATAAATAAAAAATAAGAAAACAATGCGAATTACGCATCTTTGCCACTGAATGTATAAAACATTTGAAAATTACGCCTTCTTTCTTAACATGGACAAGCCTGATTAGGAGTATTCAATAAAAGTTAGATAATTTATAGTTATAGTTTTTAGTGCAATTTTTCCTCTCCATTACTCAGTGGCATAAATTATAGGCCAGTTTATTAGTGGGCGTTTAGGATTTATGGATTGCAACTAAAATACGCAAGAACACTGAATATATAATTTGTTGATAGATAATAATACATAATTTAATGTACAGATAAACCGACTTCAATATTTGAACTAAAATTAAAGACCTAAAAAGTAGAAATAATGTAATTTGCAAAATTAAAGTTAATCAAAGCCATACCGCATTTTTCTTTATTGCATGTTTAAATACAGTGTGTCCGTAAATGAGTGCCGGGATTTTGAACGGCCGTTACCTTAAAACTATTCAAGATAACTACACGATTTAAACGTCAAACTGAAGAGAGAAGAACAAATTTTGTTTCCATACCTCAATATGATTCGATGTGAGCTCCGTTTGTTGCTCTGCAGATATCAAAGCGGTATTCGATTTTTCACCATGAAGTCTCAATGTTTTACGCATAACATCGTGGACTGTCGATTTGGGTATGTTCAACTGCAGACTTCGTCGGATAATCGATGTTTCCGGGCTTCTGATGCAAGATTGTCGGATTTTTTCGATTTTGTCATCACTTGTCTTTGGCCGGCCAGTTGAATGCCTTTTCAACACACTTCCTGTGTCACGAAACTGGTTAAACCAGCGACGAATTGATTTATCATCTGGCGAATTTTGACCTCGATACGTTACTCGAAACCGACGCTGCACACTAACAATCGATTTCAATTCTGCGTACCACAGAACACACTGTACCTTCTGTTGCGCCGTAAACATTGTACTCGCGACTGGCGCCAGACGTGCCAGTCAAAATAGCCAGCGGCTGCCATCGCGCAGATGTTCTACGCATTCCAAGGTCAACGTTTCCTCCCATGCTTCACGGAAAACAAAACTTACCTATTTCAACTTCAATTCGACGTTTAAATCGTTTAGTTATCTTGAATAATTTTTAAGTAACGACCGTTCATAATCCCGGCATTCTGTATAGATTGTAATGTTTCATAAGCAACCAATGTAAACTTTCATATATAGAACCCCCACCATGACCAAGAATTCGTTCTTTAGCATCTTCGATGTAAGGTACCTATAGGCTTTGGACAAAAACTACATATTTACATCTTATTTCGTTTTGTTGCCCCATGTAATGTTTAAAAGTACTCCTGTAGGAGCGTTTTCTGGAATCGTGATGTAGACAAGGAAACCTCCCGCAGCAATTCTTAGGCTACTTGTAGTGATCTGGAAAATCCCAATCTCCGCACTCAATCTTACCTCATTGCTCTAACAAGAACTCCATTTTAAGCCAACAGGGACGTCACTCAGAACACTACAATGAATATGTTCCTTAGCATCCGTGATGTAAGATGTGGGCATTAGAAAGAAATTACATCTCTGCATATTATTCCATTTCGTTGTTCCATATAATGTTTCAAGGTGCTCCTATATGATGAGCGTTTTCTGGAACCTTGATGTAGACAAGAAACATTCCCACAGTAACTGTGAGGTAACTTACAGTGATTTGGAAAATGTCAAGCTCCGAAATCAATCCTGTCTCATTATTCCAGGATGATTTTTATATATTGCCTCCAATAGAGACGTAATTCTAAAGGCAAACACTAAAGGTGATGTTTTCTAGCAATTCTGAGTCAAGTCGTAGTGATCGTCATAAAACAACATCTCCGCTAATTGCTTTTGTCTGGCTACTCCGCGTGGTTTTATACGAAACAATTCTAAAGTGATTTCGTGGTCGGATACTTGACCGATCCATAACAAAAAAATCATAAGTGAGACCACTAAGGGGCAGTCCGCTTTCGTTTAAAAAAACCTTTCATCCAAATCGATTTAGTAGATTCGAAAAAAATCTGTGAACATATATAAAAACAGAACGAACGTAGAAAAACATCGAATTGTGTACAGTGTACTGTAATACTGAATCGTGTGTGAATGCTCCAAATTTCAGATTTGGGTGATATCTCGTCACAAGAGACTATTTTATGTTCTATGTATAGCAGCCCCAAAATAGGCCTCAGATGGCCAATTTAGTACTTTACTAAGGCAAATGCACTTTTGGCAAGAGTGAATCAGTCGCTCATCATGCCAAAACCATTTCATCATCATCTATTTTTGGAGAAGGAGTAAGTCATTTTGTTCACGTTTTCTATTAAAACGCGAAGAAAGGCCAAGTAAATTATTTTAGATACAGTGCTAGTACATGTAATAAGCCTGTAACTGATTAAAAGACACTTTTTATGAACTATTATCAAACGCTATATATCATTTGAGCTCTGTAAAGTATAAGGCGGTGTTTAGTTGCTATAGTGACAGCCAGTGGACAACTAGACAATAAGATACAGACGACTACGTCATGTTTTGCGTAAACCAGTGATTATTAAGGTGCCCAAAGTGATTCTGCAGCTATTGTTCGGTCTCTCGTTGGAAGTCTAATGACAAATAATGATTGGCCTCGTGCGGAAGGATCTTGGCTGTTCTTTTATTCAATAATCATAATCATATGTAACCAATATCTTCAACGTGGTTAGTAGCAGTAGGGATGGATGATCTGGAGTGAGCCTGCCATGGGGAAATTCCAGTGGTGTGAGAATTAGGGGCGCAAATCATCCGAAGAAAGAAAATGCTTAGTAGAGTAATCCACAATTTTTATCAGCTTCTTAGCGCTTAGACTCACAAAAACCATCTACAACGAGCAAGACCTTTTTGCTAATTTAGGTATTAGGAACCTTTACCACCTGCTTATCATCAGTGATTTATCACATGAACTAATCTTAGATGGTTTATCCTTCATCGTCTATTTCAGAAGAGTCATAAGAAGTTTTTTATGATACAAATGTTCTGGCGCTTTCAAAGATGAATATGTATAACAGATCAGTACCTCGTTGCATCATCCAGCATCTTCAAACCAACGAATTATACTAATGGAACGCGCTCTGGGCCGGAGAAACCGAGCCGAAATCCTGGCCTGCGTTCCGAGTCTGCAGGCGCTGGAAATGGGCAAGAAATCACTCCGCCCATATGTCTGGCATTCTAGTAATGATCTAACATCACTTTAAAACGCCTTCTAGACTTAATAATATTGTTAGATACCACAATTTATTTATTATTACAAAATAACTGCTTTTTGCCGTGGATTTTTATTTTTAATTAATAAAACAGATTTTTGTACAATATGAAAATAACTGAGATTTTGACTTGGTATTTTACTTATAAAGTCGCAAACGAAGATTACAGACATTAAAATATTTCCCAGGTAAAAAAAACAATTTTTTAATGACAGTATTTTATTTCAAAGTAAACTACATAAAATGTAAAAACTCCAATGGCTGTTGCATATGAGATTGAAAATAAAACATTGTTGGAACTGCTTCATTTTTTAGACATTTTCTTAGTGTGTCAGCCCAAATTAAATGGTAATCATGTTCAGTAAATTGTTTACTGCATAAAACAGCATGTTTTGTTGGCTTAAAATTTTGTTCTCTTTGTGACAGTAATCCACTTTTTTTAATAAATCGTAATCATTCAATGGAAAGTTAAAACAAACAAATAATAAAATACAGGTAGGTGAAAATCACAAAGATCCAATAATTATAAAGTAGAGTAGGTTAGTAGATATTGTTTTTAGCAATGATTTATAAGTTTATGCATTTATAAGTGCTATAACGACCAACATTGATATCTTGGATCAATGCGGATGAAATAATTGAGTGATAAGCATGTTTTACTCAACTATATAATTATTGTTCATGATAAAAAAACGATAGCTTATTAATTTAATTATTAACAGCCTTACCGTACTTTTATTTATTTGGGTAACCCTGTCAATAATTTGGCAATACAGAAATTAATATTGGTGAAAATTATTATTTTAGAAGTTAGCAACTCGGCGAGTTCTTGCCCACTTTAAGCGCCTGCAAGTCCATGGATACACCCGAAACACACAGCTGTGTGCGACCGGAAAACACAACATGTGGCTTATGGGTAGTGCGCGTTCCAGTAGTATAGTTCGTTGCTTCAAACAATCCACGTGTCCTTGACGCAACGTATTTATTTATTCTTGTAGAAAGTTTAGTGTATTTTATCACAAGTTGAGAAAATTACACACCAAAACCAAACAGTACTGCTAACAGAAAAATCAGAATATCCTAATTCATAAATTATACCTGAAAAGAATCGAAATCAAAATGCCCAATAGGATACCGCTTAAACTTGTAATCGGTGCAAAATTAGAAGACACAGCTCTACAAATCCGATACACTCTCACCTATTATCGTCATATATGTTAATTACAGGGCGTCTGTTTATCTGTTGTCTTCGGCACTCAAACGAAAATTACTAGAACAAACCGTGTCACCCGATACTCGAGACCTGTTTGCACATGACAAATGTGAACAAATTTTGCACCTCTATTTAGTAACATGTTCACACATTCGATGGTAACAATGTTACGATATATCAACACAAAACATCGTTAAGAGAGTGCAAAGTACTATCTCTACTAGCATTTGAAATTAAATATAGCTTAAATTAGTTTGTACAAATTTAAAATCCCAAAACCTACTATTGGTATAACAAATCGAAAATTTTGAATCGTTAGCTAGACATTTTATCTTTAAACAATATGACATAACTGTATACATACTGTTATCTGACTTTCCGTCTATTCTGAGAGAGATTATATCGAAAGACTGTGACTTTCCTCTAGCCTATTACATGTTAGGACACTGTTGAACGTAAACAGAAATGCAATACACACACCCCTTACTACTAAGGTTGTCGACCGACAATATTTTATACTGTATTATTGTTCAGGATTTCATTTTGTCAATTCCAGTAATTCGATCGTGTAAAATAATTAATTAAAAATACGTACACATTTAAGACTTTGTTTTTATCCATTGTCTTTCACATGTGCTATAAGTCTTCGGCTAATCTTACACTGAAACGATAGTAGGAATCCAGTTTTTAAATGTTGGTCACATTTACGACCAAATCACACGTTGAAGGACATCCGCTCCGGTTCATTCCTTGTCTTCAACGATCTCCCGTATCCGTTCCTGAACTTACTGAACCACTCGAAATTCTGAGCTCTTGATGGGACATCCTTCGCCAGGCATCTCATAAGTGGTGTTTCCAGGACAAGGCAAAATTTAAATAGTGAAATCAAATCAAATCCGCGACCTCTCGAATAGAGAGCCATAGCCTTACTTTTACGCTACGATGAAGGTCAACATATTGACTGTATATATTTATTGATAGAAACATGCACAGTTGGAACAATTTTAACTAATTAATAGAATACTTTCGATGATGAAACAGTTTGAGTTTCGATGATGAAACGATACATTACTCGTTAGAGCGTAGGACTGACATATTTACACGTTTTATCACAAATCACAAAATACGAGTATGATAGCGATTACACTATCACTGACTTCTGAGAAACACAGATTATACTTGGAACGAAATTTGTGTTCGTTTACAGAGATGCCAGAAAAGGCGAGGGGTCGTTTTAAAAGTCAACACAGATTCTAAAGGAATACGTATTTTACAATACAAAAACGCCAAATGCTATGCATCGTTCTCTCAGAGGGATTGACAAATATTAAATTGTAACATATACACAAAGTTATATTTTCCCCTTAACATTTTATGCAAGGTGAAAGATATGGCAAGTTTTCAAAATAGACATTATGTCAATTCCACCGGTCATATTTCACATGTCTACAGTAGGAATTTGAAATTTTAGTCTTTAGCCGTTTTCAAATGGGCCTCATTATAATATAGCCCAAAGTGACTACTTCAAATGTAATTCCTCGTAAAGTAATCCAAAAACATTTTTGTTCTTTTTCTGCCTTCAGACCTTGAACACTTTCACACCTTGAAGGATTCTGACTATACCATTACAAAATTACTCAACCCAAAATCTATTTCACTACCTTAACAATATAAGTTCTACATTTATTATTGCAACGGTAATCAAGGTTGTAAATTTTATTTAATGTCAAATCAAAGGTACGAGTTTTCGAAATAAGTAGGTTGAAATATTTGATTCAGGAATTGAACATTTTGATGTTGATCATAGAACATGAGTTATTTAAAGACTGTATCAAACAGGTCACCAGAAGAAATGTTGACGAACGTTAATTGAAAATAATTTGAATTGTTTTTTTATCTTGTTTCCTAAATTTATGTTTATGACGTTACAAAAAGACTAGCAATGTTTACTAAATAATAAAGTACATTTCACATTAGTAAGGTTTTGAAATCAGAAATGGTTTTAAGAAGTGTTTTTTCCAATGAATTGAGATGTTTGTAACGTGAGCCCTGACTCATCACCTGACTATCTGCGTAGTTTCTCTACCGCTCTCTGAGAACTGAGGACAAACACCGTCAACAAGTGTTCTTCTCAATGGACTTTCACATGCCGAGATAGAGAGAGCCAGAGAACCACGCAGGCCAGGAGCAGAGAGCGGCGCGGCGGCTGCAGGAAGCGGACCGCGGTTGGCGCTAAAAATAGCAGTCGACCTTGACAACCAGAGATCATGCCAAGGTCACGGGTGTGTTCGGACAATCCCACCGCCTTCTTGGTTGGATGTGGAGCGGATTCCATTAGTTCCATGTACTATGCAGATTATGAGGAAAGCATAAATTATACCGGTTTATACGTAGCGGGCATTCCGGTTGTGGAAGTTAATCTGTTATAAAGTACTCGATTTTTTTTTCAAATGCAGCTAATTTGTTGTCATTGTTGAATCATTCTACCAAGTACTGGGCGATAAGTGTTAATTTATTTTTCGTCTATTATATCTTACAAATTCCATAAGCTTATAATAGAAACATCACAGACCTAATGAATATCCCAATGGAATGCCGAACATTTTTATTTAGTGGGCGTGTTTATCAAACAGAACTTAAACTCCTAGGAAATTTAGAGGCTACGTAGAAGTCTGCGAAGAGGACAATAAAGAAACTTCAACTGAAACTTTAAGTAGTTGTATACGTGTATTATAAATAAAATTTAACTCTTCACATTGAAACCGCAACATTGCGATCAATTCTTGTGAGAAGCTGTATTTTGCGGTTATATCCATCGATAAAAGTAGCCTACGTCAAGATCATGCATCGTAAATATAGTGGTTTCAAGTAATCTTTTTGGTCTATTGTCAGTTGTATTATACTTGATTAACAGTGTGACGGTAGTCAATCATTATCTGCCTACGGTAGTTCCATTACGTCAGCTCCACCTACGTGTTCGGTTGAATGGAAGAAACCCGATTGCTACTATTGCCGTGGGGTCGGCAACTCACACCTTGCGTCAGGTCATTTGGGAATCCTGACTCATTTGAATCCGAGACGGAATTCATAACAGGAAATTTGGGAATTTCCTACTGGCATTGGGCAAATATTCCGACTGACGTAAATTAAACAGTTTAAACTTTGGTCTGAAAAATAATAGTTTGTAATTTAAACTCTTGGAGTTTTATTACCATTTATAACGTATCAGCCCTTATTCTTCGTAAAACCACTAGGGCTGATTTAATTGGTTGAGCTTTAGCAAAGCCTATTAGTCGTGGGATTGGAAACATTTCATTTTTGTCTATCTGTCGCACGATATATCGAAAACGAACTGACCTATAAACAAAATTGTGCATGAATCTTCACTTCTATATAAGTTCATTACTCCTCATGGCATTTGCTGAGCGTTAGTGAATAATTATTTATGCGTTGGTTTTATGTGGCAACTAGAAAATAACAGAGTAAATAAATTTATAAACAAACCCAATACACCACTAAGATACTCAAACGACGTATTAACAAACATAGCGTAACTACCCAAACACATACATCACCATTTTATACTGAATTGGTGTGCAGAATTCCACTATTTAAACACGGATATGAAACCCAATTTAATGGAAAAAATTAATGTATCATGTGGCATGGTATATCAATAAAGATTTCACATGTACACCTCAAATTCTGCAAGAAACTGGAGGACTAATATGTAGATTTCCTTGACGCGTCTTTAAACAGTTAAGTTCTTTTTTGTATTGTATGTCTGTCTATGTGACTGCAGAACATTTTTCGAGAAAGAAATTAGCTATAGATTTGAAATTTTACATCTCAACGAAGGCTGTTTCGATACGTGCAGTGGCATACTTCTACCTTGTTAAAATCGTACACAGTTGATCTTTTTGAGTAAATGTTTTTGACGTGACAACGTCTTAAATTAGGTTGCGGCTCGGAGTCACTCATGAAAAAGTGTAACGCCCGGTAACGTTACGATGCCCGTCCACTGAGTCCGCCGCACGGGATAAAGCAGATAACTGTGGGTCCGCCGCACGGGATAAAGCAGATAACTATGTTTATTCGTGAAAATGTGGAGTGCTTAGATTCGTCATTTACAACAACTACAACAATAAAGGTAAATAATTGTACACTGATATTTCATTATCGTAAACTATGATTGATTGATTAATTGTTAGATTGACACAAAAGTTGAGAAACTGAGTTTATAGGTTATGAGGTTATAGGTTTATAGGTCATACTATTGACAAATGTTGATAGTGTTAAGTAAATTATTAGTTTAAATCACTCTGCAATCAATCGTAATTCAGTCGATTGAGAAGAAACAGCGCGTATTGCTAGTCAAACATTTAAAATAACAAATTATAACCTCTAACCTGTCATAACAGTGCGACCAAACAAACGAACTAAACCGACCAATCACCACGCGCGGAGTTAGAATTTAACTGTGTTTAGCAAGAATTTCAAATTCCAATTTTAGTAAATGTTTTATTCAACTTTACCATTTACAATAACAAATTTTAATTAATTTCAAATTATGTACAATGTTTTAGTAAACAAAATATATTTCTATAGTTAAAATTTGTGCAATTCTTATTTTCATTCAATTCCTTGTTCCTATTGTGCAATTTAATAATATTCATATCAATAAATATTCTACCGAGAAAAAGACGTTGTCACGTAAAATCTTCGCCCGTAAAACCGACTTTACAGGCAACCATAATTTTTTTTTGACATAATGCTACAACAAACGTAGACAAGAATCTGATCTATGCTCAATTTATGTTCGAAGTGGCACATTAAGGCATGTACATAGTTGATGTTGTCTTAATATGTGTGTTCCAATAAAACTTAATTTTTCTATAGTATTGTGATTTTATCTAAATTGAAACTCCACTAAAAGTGTTCTTTATCGGACGCCAGCCACCGGTAAATGAGCAGAACTTGTAGTGCTTCACCGCAAGAGGCAGGAAGCTGCTTAAAATAGAGGCAACCTTGAAAACCGGCGGGAATCGCTCAAGGTCACGCATAGGCACGCTGCCGTATGATCCAGGAATTTCTGAAGTGGTTAGCACAGTGCAGAAGACTCGGAGAGAAAACATAATAGATGGAAGCTACACATATCAACCATGCAACTACACAATAATCAGTGAAAGTTGCATTACCAGTATCTTGGGGTAACATACAGCAACACGACGCTTCTTTTGCTCATCAGTCAGGTGTTTGGGTACCAGCTTCGCGCAGATCTTCCTCATGCCCAGATCGTTCTTAATAATGTTTTGAACGGTCATCTTATCAATTCCGACCTCATCTGCGATAGCCCGAATGCTCAGACGACGATCACTGTTCAACACATCACGCACTTTTTGCACATTTGTGTCCGTGTGACTCGTTGATGGAGGACCGACGCGCTGTTTGTCATGGACGTGTTCGCGGCCCTCCCGGAAATTTTTGTGCCACTGAAACACCTGAGTTCTGGACAGAGCATCCTCACCGTAAGCCTCTTGAATCATTTGAAGAGTTTCCGTGGCCGTTTTCTTGACTTTGACACAAAATTTAATGCTAAAACGTTGCTCGATCGTACTCTGCATTTTCACTCCGACGGGGTAACTGAACATGCACTCCGCTCTCGCTAGATACTCCCCAAGCTTGGAAGCAAGGCAACTGCTGCAGCCCGGTTCCCTTTCACTAGACCCCCCACCACCACTACAGCACCAGATACCGGTTAGCAGACACTTTGAAGGAGCGGGGCAGGCTCAGTCCGGTTACTTATTATACAGACCCTGTAGATACGTCTCCAATATTGTTAGAAATTGTAAACCATATGCAATTTTCTCATGCTAAAAATCACACGACTCTGTTAAAGCTCTTATAATTACTGGACGTGATATGTCTTTAACGGACATGTTGTAATTTAACTTTTATGTTTAAAAGAATCAACTGTAGTGGTGTCATGAATTTTCGAAGTTAATCGATTTTCTTGCAGTATGTGTAACTTTAGAAAAAACATCTATTTACTGAAAAAGTACTTTAAATTAATCTCTTTGGCCTAATGCTTTTATTTTTGTATTAACAATTTAAATTTTAATTATACTTTATAAAAACTGTAGTTTTCATTTTTACTAACTTTAAACTTTTACAGTTTAGTGGTAGTAACTTCGGTTGATTTCTGTCTTAGATCCTGAATTTTATTCTACTTAATAACCAAGCTTTATTGATTTCCTTAAAAATATTGATCTAACCTTTAATTGTATTTCCGTTGAATGTTTTGATAACTAAAAGTAGTAGTAATACCATTAGCAATATACTGTAAGTAATTATTTGTAGTGCTGAGTCTAACCGCTGCACTAATGAATGATGTACAGTGGTGCCG
Organism: Homalodisca vitripennis; assembly: GCF_021130785.1. NCBI lineage: Eukaryota > Metazoa > Arthropoda > Insecta > Hemiptera > Cicadellidae > Homalodisca > Homalodisca vitripennis. The sequence goes on along the minus strand of NC_060209.1, from coordinate 61,102,637 downwards.
AATTTCAATGAAGAGCAGATTGAAAATAATTTGTTGTTATTTTGTGTCGAAGTTCTTTTGGCAATATGCGCAACTGCTGATGGTGAAAGAGAATAAATAGCCTGTTTCAGTATCCAGAGTCGAGGCATGTACCGATTTCTATCATGTCGAAACATAGAGGGGGTATGCTCTGTTCTGTAAGTAGCCCGTTCCAGGAAATCCAGTTATGACAAAATCAGTCGTTCTCTATGATGGACTTCTACCTATAGACTGAGAAAAAATATAAATAATATTACGTTGTCACGATATTTCTAAAAATAAGTAAATCATATTTTTAAGTATGATTCCCTGTATAGTACTTGATCAATAAACCGAGTCTAGCAGAGGCAAAATGCGAAGAAATGTAATAAAGTATCATAACTTATTGCATCGTAAAATATCACTCATATCTCAAAAGGGAATTTCAAAGACTCCTAACTCTTGATTTATGTATCGTACTTAAGAGTCTTCTTCCTGCACGTTGCTTCAACTATTGCAAGTTATACAGCACGAATAATCAGTAGCAGATGACGTCAGATGTTGAGATGAACAACTCTCCTCTGCGCCTCTTTCAGACCAGTTCTCAGAACCATTCGCACAGTATAGCGTTCACAATATTTTAACAATTCATTAGCATTGAGACACTAAAATCTATCCTTGTGAAGTTAAACAAATATAGATTGGAGACGAGGTGCTATTTATAGCGCATTTTTAAACTTTAGCTCCACGTTAAAAGTGAACCCACAGATGCGCTATCGGCAGCCTTTGGGTTTTACCCCATAAGAACTAAAACCCTAAAGGTTGTTTTTTTAGTACTTCTCGTAAAATTTATATTTTTTAAATGTTGAAATAATAAAATACACAAAGTTTGAGTTTTGGTTTGAGTATCCCATAAAGATTACTATTTCCAACTGGATTAAAACCCTTTCGATCCCAACGTCCTTATTTTAGGACATCACATGAAATCGCGTATGATCCCAACGTCCTATTTTTAGGAGGACGTTCGGAAAAAAATATTTTTCGAATATAACAAATTGAAGTATAATTATAATTATTATATCAGAGTACTCGTAATGAACCGGCCTACAAAGTTACAGTAACCATCGATACTTTTTATTCGATGTGTCAACTATGTTTTAGTTTGATTTAGATGGCCGTGGCTGTTTGGCCATGTTACATTTTTTTTCTTTTGATATTATCTCAGCTATTTATAAATATATTGCAATGAAAACTTGGGTTCTACTTCAATTTTATGTGTAATAATAAAAAAACATATTGTTTTTGACCTATGAATTTTTTGAGGCTTCTCCTTACCATTAGAAATGCAAAATTTAGTAATTATTTTGTTGTAAATAACAATTTTTTTACAAAAAATGTTTGTACATGATCACAAAAGTTTAGTTTAAAGCATGCAATACAGTGTACTTTGGGAAGTAAAAACATAAAAACTGCATGAATTTTTATCAATAAATGAAAATTCTATACAATTTTTAGCTAACGTCTACACTTCTAGTAAAATGTGGCTGGGACTGGTGCAGATACCTCTGCGCCAAGATCTGGGAATCTGGCAGATCCCCACACAAAAATCTTGGGGTCGAAATTAACAATTTTGGATTGACAAACCTAGATGGCTGCCAGTACAACAGACTGCGAGTGTAATTTTCTTAGTAAATGTGTTGTAGCACGTTTTCAAAAATTAAAAACTAGTGAATAAATTGACCAAAAAACCTTTAGTTATTTACATTATTGATCGTAGAACGTATTTGCTTTTCTTATACAATAGTAATATGTGTGTTATGTTTGTTTTGTTTTCGTATTTATATAACGTACTTTACAATATTTTCATACCTTTTTCCAATGGGGACGAGTTTTTATTAATCTTGTATTTTAATCATGTTTTTATATTATCACAATATTAGGAAATAGAATTATGTGTGTGGTAAGTAGAAACTAGACCGGAAATAATCTTTCTTATCTGGACCGGATGTTGGTGTCGCCCCGGCCAGAAATACACTCAATATTATAGATTATTATCAATGTACAATTTAAAAAATCGTGTTTTCCTGGAAAATATCCCTTATCCAACCAAAACGTTATCGCTAACAAACAGTGGTGCCTATCAGTGAGATCTTAGAGTCTAGATGTATTACATTTTTTCACACACTAACGTCCAAGTTCGTTGTATAGTTCAAGATAATACGATATAAAAATTAAATCTATTTGTGTCATTTTCTTTCCTGAAAACTCCGTATTATTGATACGCTGGGACTTCTGTTGGGTATGTGGTATTGTGTAGGTTACAACATCGTCCTTGTTTTGGATGACAATAAACGCTACAGGACGAGACGTATTTGATTGATGAATGACAGTTCCTACTTTCCAAAATTAGTGAAAAGTGAAAACGTCCGGTTGTAGTTAGTAATTATCAGTTTTGCTTTCAAGCGGCTGATTAGTCTTGTTGGATGATACGGAATAGCTAGCTGGTGTAAGTTGTGGGATTGAAAGTATGATTACTTTATGTGTGGTATTAGATTACAACCTTTTAAACATATGTTTGGAATTTGAAATCTTGAATGTTTAAATAAATCAAGCAAGCAATTGCCTTTGTGATGCTTTCATTAACGAGCAACAAAATGGGCTTTACTAAACCCAAAATTGTAGGTTGGTGAGAAGCTCCTAAAGCACTTTCTTTTTGCGTAGTTACCGAGCAGAACAGCACATTAAAAAATTTAACTGTTCTCCACATTGAAGGTTTAAAATTACGATTTACTTAAGGAATTTATTTAAGGAAACAAAACCACAGCATTATCACGTTTGGTTACGATTAAAAATACAAAGTTGTACATGCACATCCTGTTAATGACGGATGAGTATACGTACGTAGTGTGAACTTACGTCTTTTCACAGCCGAGTTATTGCACTTAGAGGCTGCACATATTTTTGCAATATCGTCATTCTTCCCGAATACGTCAAAGCCATAAAAACTCTTTTGTTGCAACACAACTCATCATCTGACGTAAGGTTCATAAAAGTAGCATTAAAACATTTTGACGTTTCATATAGAACTTAGCTCAATGTTGTGTACAGAAAATGAAACTTTTTCATTCTGAATGTCATTTTGCTGGCCATGGACTTTCGCAGGAGACTAGTCAGAAACCTCGACCGAGGTTTTGGATCTACCCATATTTTTACCGAACTCATTATATTATATATGTAAATGACTTTCACACAAACCTATATAATCTTTTCTCTGTGGTAAATAATACACGCGAGTAAAAAACTGTTGTAACTTCTACACGACTAAACAATTTTTGATCAGACCTAAAGTACAATATTGATTAATGTTCACATATTATAATAATCCTTGGGCATTGTAAACATAAATTATTAATTACGGAATTTATACCCTAATCAGGTCGCCAAAACTTATTCTCCGCTAGCTGAGACGTTACTCACTCGCTTTACCACCCCAGGGTCTCGGGTTCGAATCCGCTTACAAATAAACACCTGAGTTTCGAAAAATTTAATCATGTAATAAATAAAATATCAACAATTAAAGTGTGATCGAAGTACTTTGGAATAGCTTTGAGAATAAATTACAAGGTCTCCTGAGTACAACATAATAATAATAATAAACCTGCAGGAAAATAATGAATATTAGGCTATGTAAAGTAGTTATCTAATATCAAGCCACACAATCATATCACACTGCTCCAAGAACACCTTCTCTAAAATATGAAAGTTTGTACTTTTGTTAGTCAACGGCTTATGTTCCAATAAATTATGACAACCAAATTATGATGAATTATAGAGCCGCTGTTGGCACCATAATCCTTTTAGGTGATGTAGGTTCTACTGTATGTACGTTCTATCAAGGTCGCGTAGAATAGATTGAACCTCTAACTGCATTAGATCATCAGTGAGGTTTCCCTATTATATAATGTTACATAATGTCGCGAGACAATCAAACTTGCAAAAAGGCTTGGACATTGTTGTCAAGGTCGACTTGGTTATAAATCAGTCTCCACTCGGCGCAGATCATTTGTGATTACGTAACATGCCTCGTGGGCAAAATAAATGGGTAAACGTGGTGGACAATTTACAGATAATTATGTTACCTCTTCTTTCTATGTTGCAAATATACCTTTTCATTCAAAGATGTGTGAAAAAGGGCTAACATAATAGTACTAAAGTACTATACTATATTTCGATTTATTTTGTTGTAGGTACAAACAAACAAAATGAACCAAAAACAAAATAAAAAACGAAATAAACAGAATAATCCTGAAAATGTTTAATATATGTTTTAACCGTGGCGTTTGTTTGTAGGTGATATGCATTATTACATGGATCAAGCCACGTGAATTTAGCATTCCCATCTGGATCAGCTGGTAATGTTGGCCCCTACACACAGTATCATTCAAGATAGGAGGCCTTTAAAAACAATAGGCCTCCGTGGAGTACTTTTTAGAAATTAACCCGTTAACAGAGAATTTGTATTGATGTTGAGCCCTTACTCATGCTGGTATATACTGACTAAGGCTATGGCTCTGCGCCGTAAGGCGTCTGTTTATAGTCAACGTGTTAATGTCCCACAAATGTCAGGGATAGTTCCTGGGTGTTTGATGTTGAACCCTTACTCATGCTGGTATAGACTCTTTGATGATATATCTCTACGCCGTAAGGCATCTGCCGTATTTAATGTGTTAATGACCGACAAATGGTAGGGACAGTTCCTGGTTGATTGATATTTAACCCTTACTAATGTTGGTATAGACCCATTGATGATATGTCTCTAGTATCAACGTGTTAATGACCGACAAATGTCTGGGACAGTTCCTGGTCTATTGATGTTCCTTACTAATGGTCTATTGAATGTGAACTCTTACTAATGTTGGTAGAGACCCATTGATGTTAATGTCTCAGTATATGATATGTCTCTAGTATCAATGTGTTAATGACCGACAAATGTCTGGGACAGTTCCTGGTCTATTGATGTTGAACTCTTACTAATGTTGGTAGAGACCCATTGATGATATGTCTCTAGTATCAACGTGTTTAATGACCGACAAATGTCTGGGACAGTTCCTGGTCTATTGATGTTGAACTCTTACTAATGTTGGTAGAGACCCATTGATGATATGTCTCTAGTATCAACGTGTTAATGACCGACAAATGTCTGGGACAGTTCCTGGTCTATTGATGTTGAACTCTTACTAATGTTGGTAGAGACCCATTGATGATATGTCTCTAGTATCAATGTGTTAATGACCGACAAATATCAGGGACAGTTCCTGAGTGATTGACGTTGAACCCTTAGTCATAGAGAAATCTTGATTTCCTTCACTAAACAACCGTCCAAAAATGGACACGGTAGGATTATAATTAAATCAAATGATCGCTGAATTTTCCATTAACGTAGTAACAGTAGTAAGTGAGAAATTAAATTAAACCTATATTGTACATTGAATAATAGACCGCTTCGTTCTCGTGTCCGAGATTAGTGAGATTACATTTACACCCAGGTCTGACCTATAAACCTTTAAGGTATTATAGGACGATTCATTGCACAATTCAGGAAACCAGTAAGTATTGATAATTTTTAACTCACATCTGCCCGTATAATGTTACGACAATGATGACTAAAGAAACACACAAAGTTAATACACAATACTAGGGAGTCCTTTTTGTTAGGTGATATGGATTTAACTCCAGTTGGCTGTTCTTCCAGCAGTGGTCCATGTCAGTCGTAATACTTTCCTTCATATGTATGTTGAGGCGAAAAATTTCTATCTAATTACGGTTGTGCTGTCATAAAAATTCTCAAAAAAAGAACGGTAGATTACATTTAATAGGATCTTTGAATCCAAAATAGGATTTTTTTTCCAACTTTAGAGAGTATATATGGATAGTGGGGTGTAGCCTGGAGGGAATTTCGAAATGGGAATAGGCACACAGATCCCATTAGAATTTCATACATTAGTACACATTATATTTCGATATTAATAACACAAGCTTTGATACTAATTCAAAATTGTACATACATACATTATACAAATGAACATCTGTATAATGTCAGACAGTCAGGCAGCTCTTAAAGCTCTTGACTCCAACAGCATTGGATCCAGGCTTGTGTGGGAATGCTTTAACACTCTCTACAAGCTTGGAACACGCAACTTTGTACGTCTTGGTTGGGTACCGGGCCATACAAGCATAGGTGGCAACGAATGCGCCGACAGGCTTGCCAAAAGCGGAGCAAGCATGCCATACACCGGTCCAGAACCGAGTTGTGGTATAAGCAAGTCAGCCGCTTACCAAAGTATAAACAAATGGTCCAGGAAGACACACCGCTTGCGGTGGCAGAATCACCAAGGACAAGCACTCGGCAAAAGACTGCTTGCCGATTCTAGCTCCGGCTTCACCAGATGGCTGATGGGGCTGGGCAGGGATCGGGTTAAGCAAGTGATTGCCTTGATCACTGGACACGGCCACTTCAGGAAACACCTAAACACTCTAGGTTTACGAAATGAGGACTCGGAGTGTAGACTCTGCAATAAGTCTGAAGAGACTGCAAAACACATAATACTGGACTGTGAGAGACTAGGAGCAAGGAGAAGGGCTCTTTTCGGTGATAAACAACCAGGCGACGAACCAGATGCTAGTATCGGGGAAAAGCTTCTTAGCCTAATTAAGGGCACAAAGATAGGCTTACCCCTCTAACATCAAAGGGGCACACAATAAGCTCAGGTTGACGTGTGAGGATCTACGAATCCACCCCAATATCCCAAAGCAAAAAAAAAATTCAAAATTGAATGATTTTTCTATCACGTCCCACTGGTTTATCTTCATTACAGGGATGTATCCGGTGGGGGGAATGTGAGGGTCCTTCCTCGTGAAATTCCGTTGTACCTGATAAGCATTGTTAGTCAGATAAACTATAACTATTGAAAAGTCTAACAGTTCGTTAACACACTCGCAGATATGTTATTAGTATGTTTTACTACTTACTTTCTAATAGTGTAGTATAGTTTCTAAACGCTATAACACCCGGTAATATTCTCTACCCTCGCGAAATGCATTCGCGGGTACGCCCCTTATTATTTATCTTGTGCGTAAGATATTTACAAGTAATAACATTGATGGATTTTAATGGATTTTTAATTTAAACATATCTGACGCAATCAGGTTAAAATTGAAATGTTCATTTTTTTGTTCTTAGATTAGTTTAAACACAAAAAAATATCAAGTTGTTGGACAAAGAATGATACTGCTCTTTTTGTATTTCTGAAAATCATAGCATACGAGATGTGGCTAGAAAATAGCGGTATTGAGATTTTTTTACTTACAGTTATTTTTGAAGACTCTTTTTTCATGTTGAAATTTTCATGAAGAATCTGTCTAACAGTTTCCTTGTCGATTCCTGTTAGCGCAGACATTGCTCTGAGAGTTAACCGACGATCTTGCCGAACAAGGTTACCGATCTTTTCAATATTAGCAGCAGTTTTCGATGTCACTGGTCTGCCAATGCGTGGGTCATCGCTCGTGTCTTCGCGGCCATCTTTAAATCGCTTAAACCACTCAAACACACGTGTTCGTGAGTAACACTCGTCACCGTACACTTGCTGTAACATTAAAAATGTTTCACTCGCAGATTTTCCAAGTTTGAAAAAGAATTTTATGTTCGCACGCTGTTCTTCTTTCTGGGCACTTAACATTTGTTTTAGACACTGAGACATAGGTTGACTGCTTATAACCGGCACTACGGGAGGAATAAGTAAGGGAACGGGCCCCAGACGAAACTCGGGGAAGGGTGGGAGGGGGAGTCACGTGACCTCCCATACGATATGTTACGGGAATATATATTACAGAAGAATGTTACAGGCCAACATCCGATACAAAGGGGATATGACGGTACACTAGAGATCCCTGACTGTAACAAAAGGGGTAATAGGTGAATAGTGCCGTTGGGGAGCGCTCAGTGGGTTGGGTCAGTTTCTTTGATCCCGCCCGTCGCCACCCATCCCATGCTCAAGCGGTGGGGGGGGGGGGGCACTGTGACCCTACTCCACTTGTCTAGTAAGTTCTGGAAGCATAATAACCGTACACGGAGTTGAAGCGACGCAGCTTGTGAGTTGAGCTCAAGAAGTTGTGCTAATTGATTGTGTCAGTGTTAAATAAATTCGTGTTTAAATAGATAGATAATATAATTAACAGTGGTATTGTGACAGTATAGATAAGTGACAGTTTTATATGACAATTAGTTTATTTAAGGTCAGCCTAGTTTTAATTTTGTAAATATCAAAGATTAATAAATATTTAGTGGATTCAATAATCGCCGAGTGTTCATTTAAGCAAACAGTAACAATATTCAGTTTCAATGCGTTCGTTCTGTGGGTCCGCCAATACTAATCCGGTAATTTTCCAGCCACACCAACAACAGCAACATATAATAAATATTTCACAGTAAAATTACTTTCTCAGTTTTTATAAGTTCTGAAAAAGGTACCACAATTACTGTTCTTTTTGGGATATTTTGTTTAGTTCTTGATTGTTTAAAACTATTTAAGTTCGTTTTTAATAAATTTGAAATAATTGATTTTAAGGAACCGCTATTTATTAAATTAGTTATAAAATACTTTCGAATCCTTTTGCAAAAAAATTAATTTTAGTAAGAAGACTAATAACTATACCTAATAACAGCAACCATGTGCGCGTTAAAAATTAATTAATCATTTCATATTTCATAAAAGCACATAGAATATTATAGACAAAAGCCTAAGTTTTGTATGTGATATTATATGTTCTTTTCAATGTTTATTTTTATTACAACGTGTCAAGATATAATATGTATATATACCATCAGAGTTGCGAAACACTTGTTACAGTATATACAAATGTAAGGTACGCATTATATTTCACTTATACATTTATTCCACAAAAATGCAGAACTTATTTACTTGGACTCAGCCACGCCCACAGCTGCAAACCACATGTGAGGCAACGTGACTTATCTAAGCTCCTTCTTTTAGGCCTACGTTCTTTCGTCACCCACTGTAAACCTGTAAACGTGGCTTTATATGGTACAATGATGTCTCGCTTTCTGCGACTTTACACTAACTGTCTGGTGTAAATGGTTCTTTCCTTTGTCACCCAAAACAACTTGTGTAACGAGGAAAGTTTGTTGAAAACATCAATTTAAGATCAGTGGCCGGCTATGATAGGTAAAACGTAATGGAACTTGAATCTTGATGGAAACATCGATTTGATTCCAGCGGTCGGCGAATCAGATATATATCACCCAAAACAATTTATGTAATGGAAATCATTTCTTGGAAAGACAGATTTCATACAAATGACCGTCCATTCTTAGATAATAAATAAAACTGTAATATGAAAGAGCTACTAGCTTAGTGGTCTGCCCGCATGAGATAAGACCACAACCAAATTTTTTGCAGATTGAACTATTTGTTGGAAAGATCGATTTGATTTCAGTAGCCTGCCATTCTAGGTAAGGACCACTTAACCGATTCAGGTAATGTAATTTGAAACTTTTGTTGGAAAGATCGATTAGATATAAGTGTTCGGTCGGCCATCTTCAGATAAGACAACACAAATTTACGTAACGTGGAACATATTATGCTGCAAAGATCGATTTGATACCAGACAACGATCGTCTACAAGCCAGACACAATAACAAGGTATCGATACTGTTGGATAGTACAGTTCGATTATTACATTGAAATCATTACTATAAGAAAATTGCCTTCTAAAATTTATTTAGTTTAGTCAAACTTTTGAAAATTATAGTGAAGACACGCCATTCCTCTACTACACGATTTACTGTTTGCATATGGGGGGTTTAATTACAAACAACAACGTTAATAACAAATCACAGTAGTTTATGAGAAACGTTCACAAAAGAGACGCTATGATTAGAAAATTCAATGTCAAGGTTAAACAACAATATTAATAGTGAGATAACGTTTCTGATTTCATAATTACATTCATTATTTAATATGTTGTTCAAGGCCAATGGCAGTCTTATCAATAATGAGGAGGCTATAAAGAGAACGATAGGTATTGATTACAGCCGAGAATAAAACTCGTTATTCCAGCCCAACTGCGACTGTAGTCTTTGAAAACTGCTTATACAGGACTGAGTAAATATGGGATTGACTAAACAACTTGTATATTATTTTCAATGTATGTTACAAGTGAAGATTACCTCATCATCAAAGGATCTTAAACATCTCTTTGAGGGATGAACCACGAGGAATATGAAAAATTGTCAAGCGAAATCGTACATAAAATGTCTTTAAATTAAACATAGTTTGTTTAAAATTAAAACAAATAAACCGTATGATATGATGCTATTTATATGATGATCTAAGAAAAAAAAGCTAGACTGGGTTTTAAAATTATTGGGATTTAAAAGAGATTCCAATATCTCTACGTTATAATTAAGTAAAAACAAAAATAATTTTAAAGAACTTAAATGGAAAATTTACAAAATAATACTAAAATACATATACAATATTTACAATAATAGAACACATTAATTCATTGAGAAACAATTTTTAGCTCTCGCCATTAAAAACTTGTGTCTTTAAAGTTCGGATGGTGAACTTCTTGTCCGAAATTACATGTACGCGTAATATTTGGAAATATTGTAATTGGAGACGCTCAAATTCCACTTTTATCACGTTAATATTGTCCTATGTTTGTAGTTTGACCTTGCGTAAAGCGTTATTCATCTACTTCTTGTGGAACTTTTCCGATTTTCAAAATATACTTCTATCATGTTCATAATTGTTTGCAAATTTACGTGGCGAGACCTTGCGATCAGCTGATGGTCTGAAATACCCCAACGTGTTGTTGGCAGCTTACCAGTTGTCACAAGGAAACCCAAGGTGATGGGTGTCGATGTTAACACGCAGTCTGCTGACGTCAAAGCTAAATGAGTCAGATTATCATCCACAGATTGGCTCCCAAGGGCGTCAAGTTAAATGAACTCTGGTGACTGCTGGTTATGGAACTCATATAGGATTTAGAGATGATAGTTATATCTGTAGCAACTCCACGTTGAAGATAAAAAAATATTAAAACCATTCCCTACAAAACAAAAGACACTACATCTATGTCAACATTGAACACCGCCAAGGCAGTTCAAAAGCAACAGAAACTTAATATGCGAACCATGCTGGAAGTTACTGCATTGGAGAATATTAATTACGATAATCTAAGTATTCTGCAAAGAATTGAAGGATAATAGAAAAATGCCAAAGTATTCATTGATGCCTACTAGAGGAGATTGATTCTACAAATATCCTTGATTTGGGGGGAGGGGAGGAGGGTTCCATTGGGAATACCAAATAAGCATAGCTACTCAAATAATTCAACAGACATTTCCGCCTCTTGTAATCTATCAACTCTGTTACACAGATGTTCTGAATATATGTTATTTTCTAATGTCCCCTAGCTTGATACATTACTATGGGGAATTGTTACAAACACAAATTTGGGTGTCCTTAATGACATGATGATATGAACCAAAATTTTGATTCAACACGCAGTTGAAAGGATGTCAACAGACGTAAATCAGACACAAAACTATTACTACACATTCAAAGGTCACCTTTTTCTGACAAGTGTAGTGTAAATAGTGGAAATTTATTGATATTCAAATAAAATTGTTAGGAGACGAAAGGCTTCCAAAAGAACAATAGAAAATCATTAGACCTACTGCAGCATTAAATGTCAGATTGACCAACAAATTTCCAGGGATTATCAAAACAAATCATCACTTCCTGTCAAAAATAATTAATTAACACTTAACCGAAATACAATTCACGTGCCTAAAACGTTGTATTCATGCCTATTCATGTACAATGCTGGAGATATGACGTTGAACAAATATGATCTTGTATGAACTAAGATTGTAATTATTGTAAGAACAATTGTGTCATTGTTCTTATGCAATGAAGTGTTACTATTACTAAACATTATTATTAACACTAGTCCTTTATGTTAAATTCTTAAGAGCTGACAGGAGAAGAATGATCTTGAATTTTCCCCCATAGAAGCAACTTAACTGGGCACAGTAGCGTTACAGGAGGTGTTCATTTTAAAGATATAATTAACACGCATCCAAACCCGTTTTAGTGAATTCTTTTGTTAAGTGCACATTTTTTAAAGTATTTAAACGATGAAGCACAACAATGTTTAAGATTTTGTCTCTGAATAACCCTTGACAATATCTAAAATACTAAACTTTACCTGATGAACCTGTTAATGGTGTTTTATCTCTGTTAATTTTACTGAACACTTTTGGAGGCTTCAGTACTAATATAACAAATTAAAAAGCGTTTGGATGTGAATTAAGATTTTTTTATGAAACATCTCTCATAATTCTACAATTAAAAATAAAGGCAGAAAACTATGACAAAACACTGTTCTCATTGGGAACAACTCGAGGCTATTATACAAAGCCGGCTCTTAAATAAATCTAACTTACGCAGGAAGTAGATTAGGGACGGAATATATAAGAAATGTTAAGAACAAAAGTGGTTCCACTTAACATAAATGTCAGTCGTGGCGACAGACACAGACAGACATTTACTGTACTTCCATTATGTTGAATAACGATTGGTGGCCTCTAAATGTCTACCTCTAGAGAAAAACAACTGTTGGTTGCAGGGAGTTCGTGATATTGTGTGCCCGTTATTTGTATTCAGCGATAGATCTATCACCGTGCAAAAAGTACTCTCTCTTGCACAGTCCGCACATGGACTCTGTTGAAAGACGATTGTCTTGAGATGGAAGTATAAATTGTTTATACGACGTGGAAGAAGGAGGAAGTGGCCCTTGTATGGATCGGGAGATTAGGAAGAAGAAATCGTTTATAAGACGTGGAAGAGAGAGAGGAACAGACCCTTGTATGGATCAGGAGATTAGGAAGAGAGAGGATAGAAGTATAAATCATTTATAACACGTGGAAGAGAGAGGAACTGACCATTGTATGGATCAGGAGATCAGGAAGAGAGAGAGAGAGAGAGAGAGAGAGAGAGAGAGAGAGGATAGAAGTATAAATCGTTTATAAGACGTGGAAGAGAGAGGAACTGATCCTTGTATGGATCGGGAGATCAGGAAGAGAGGGAGAGGATAGAAGTATAAATCGTTTATAAGACGTGGAAGAGAGAGGAACTGATCCTTGTATGGATCGGGAGATCAGGAAGAGAGGGAGAGGATAAAAGTATAAATCGTTCATATGACGTGGAAGAGAGAGGAACTGATCCTTGTATGGATCGGGAGATCAGGAAGAGAGGGAGAGGATAGAAGTATAAATCGTTCATATGACGTGGAAGAGAGAGGAACTGATCCTTGTATGGATCGGGAGATCAGGAAGAGAGGGAGAGGATAGAAGTATAAATCGTTTATAAGACGTGGAAAAGAGGGAGGAACAGACCCTTGTATGGATCAGGAGATCAGGAAGAGGGAGAGAGAGGATAGAAGTATGAATCGTTTATAAGACGTCGAAGAGAGAGAGGAACGGACCTTTGTATGGATCGGGAGATCAGGAAGAGAGAAAGAAAGAGAGGATAGAAGTATAAATCGTGTATAAGACGTGGAAGAGAGAGAGGAACAGACCCTTGTATGAATCGGAAGATCAGGAAGAGAGAGAGAGAGAGAGAGAGGATAGAAGTATAAATCGTTTATAAGACATGGAAGAGAGAGGAACTGATCCTTGTATGGGTCGGGGATCAGGAAGAGAGAGGACGCAGCTCGGTAGTAGGCTAGTGATTGATGTAAAGGGCCTTGAGTGGCTGCGAGGCCCACTGCTTCCTTCCCTGATGTGTTCTTGATGTAAACTAAGAGCAACATTTGATGTACTTCATCCTCATGTCGATAATCTGATTTAAAATGATAACAGTACGAGCATATCGCGGAAGGAAGTTTCACTTAAGAATGATTTGCAAGGAGACAGAATCATAACTAAAGTTGGCAGGCTGCCAACAAAAACATCTTACGACGCATTACAAGATGCAAAACATGAAGAATGATACGCGGCATTATAGGATTTATTACGTCATATCAATCATTTGCCATTCTAAAAATTGTCATGCGTGATTTTCTATGCTTTGTAACTGGAAGCGAACTTTAAAACCTTCCGGTGTCTAATTTTATGCATATAGAAGTTCCATTATAAAAGTCGTGCTCGTGCTAAACTCAGATGAAAATGGCAATTTTTTCGTGCAAAACTGAGCCATTCCTTCTTAGTTTAATCGATTACAACGCTTTTATTCAGAAACGATTGTCAATGATAATATTTTAGCTACAGAAAAATGTCCACCGATACAGAAAGAGAGAGAGAGAGAGGAAAGCTCGATAAGCTTAATTAAACGAACCCCAGTAATTAGACCCAGACAATTATCTAGCCATCATGTCAAGAATCAGTAATTAATTAAGGGACAAAGATTATACTGTGTATTCCGGCTCTTACGATATCACCCTTATTATATACAATTTCTTAAAGCGAAAAGTTTTCAAAATTATAGAGAACAAAGCAAAGTTGTAATAAAATTATATTATTTTGTTCCTCTTGTTAAAATGAACGTCTTGCAATCGATTTGAATTGAAATGTAAGGCTGGAGCTGACATTTTAACTAAATATTGTTACTATATATAGACGATACCAGTACTATCCAGATAGATCCCTTTAGTCGATTTTAAGGTTATGATATTTTCTGCTTTTTGGCATTAGAATCTGCATAAAATATTAAAACATTTAAAACATAGTATATTTCCTGCATTTAAATGGTGGAAAAAGTGGGGTTTGGTTGCAAACCCAGATAGGGTACAGATATCATTTTCAGATAGAGATAGGTATATAGTTGTTAGTTAGTATTCTGCCGCAAGGGTGTTGATTGGGCAGTAACACCTGTCCATAATTCACATGCAACCATAATTCCATTATCAGATGATTGGAAAGCAGTCCTTGAGCAATGTCTGTTCTCCGAAAAACACTTTATTTTGATGTAAAATACTTGTATTGTGTAACCTATTGTAAGTACAAATTACGAGTACATCGTAATAGTAGAACCAAATGGAAGAATTCCTGTGAATTCCAATTACAAGAAACACTAAAATTAATTTACTTGGGAAATATATTGTTTACCTTCTTAGTTTCTAGTTCCTAGAAAAATGTAACTAGCTCATCATCACTGGTACTATTGTGTCTAATATATGTGTGAAACAACTTCTTTTTATACATATAAAATAAAACACAATACATTTGAAAGTAAGATGTATTCAGATTTTGTTGAAAACACCGATAGATAACACAAAACCAGGAAAACCACAAGATTCTGTTGCAAAACCAGAGAGACCACTAAGTTTTTTTGCAAAATAATATATATAGAAAACACATTTTATTTGAAATTTGAGCCTAATCCTGTGTCTATTCTAAGCTGAGCTTGTAAAAGATATATATTTTATGGTAAAACAAATAATGAGGTATGTTTTGTAAAAAATGTATAAACACTTATCTATTTGGTTTTGAAACTATATAACTCAAGTACTACAATAGCGTAAATTTACAGATGAATTTCTAAAATGTAAATGTTTATAGTACATCTCTATTTCTTTGGTGCCACAACAGATACACTAGGAATTGCAACATTTCGCAAACCAGACAGTACGCAGTTCGATGCGACCATTTGCGCGTTAGAGGCGGATATGGCTGATGAAATAACTGACGCAATTCCAATGTAAACTGGTTATGTCACGAAACACTGAGTAGTCGCTAGCACTGCAAAATTGATACTTGAACAGCTAACAAATATTTGTTGGTCTCTGATGAATGTCCGTCAGCACTAGGTTCGATTCTAGCTTAGTCCATCTTTGCAGTTCACCATAGTAGGCAATAGCGGAGTCCCTGAAGAAAGGTCCAAAATGACTACTTCTGGTTAAAAACAGAAATTTGGTTTCTATTTCAACTTAAGATTCTTTAAGATATGAACTGTATATAATACAAAAAGAATGTTGATAAAAAATTTGTATCATTGTCTTATCAATTTTTTCTGATATAGCCTAGACCTAATATAATACTCGCGTAAACATAAAAGTTGAAAAATAGTTGCACTCATGTTTTGAGGATTTCGAATACTTTATCGTTATTACTTAGAATGTGTTATAAAGGTAAAACCCCACAATTTCTCAGAAACACGTCAGTAGTTATACGTATTTTTGTAAGCCATTAAATTTTAATACCTAATATAAAACCTTAATTTTATGGCCAAATGTGAAATTTCGCTAACTTACTATTATGTAAGGATACTGATAAGATAATCGCCTACAAACGGATGCTTACTTTATCACAAAAGGAGCTGTAAAAATGTTATGGGTAATAAAAGAATAACAATACAACACAGTTGTTTGATTACTGTAACTTAAATGTATTTTTCCTGCAACTTTTTATGGGCTTAATTTTAGTGTGCTAAGGGAGCTGGAAGGAAAGGGATTGTTATCTCCTTACGGTTATCTCCAATGGGTCACTCCCTTTCCGATTAATTCGACCATGACCACCTTGGTTCAAAACGTTTTAACACGGAAGTTATCTCAAAACGTTATCTCACGGAAATCATACTAACAGAAAAAATAACGCAAAAAGAAACAGAACAAATAATAAACGCAAAAAACAATCAATCTTAAACCTGAAAATGAATTGAATTTTTACTTCTTAACTTTTATGGGATAGAGAAAATACAGACGCGAAAGACAAGTGTGGATGAAATGAACATGGTATGAAAATGATTGATTATCTATTGATTTCAAGTTGATTATACGTCATACCAATCGAAATGATAGGTGTTGCAGAATAATTGGCTCATGGTACAAGTTAAACCTATCAGTGGCATGACACCAATTAAAGGTTGGGACACACATAACCGCACGCGCCCGACACGGTCAGTCGGCCGTATGCTGACCGTCATACGGTTGAAAGAATTGCAGCGCAGTTTTCAACCTGCAAGTCCACACATGTCCGCACCGACACCAGACCGTCGTGGCCGCACCGTGCCCGCACCGTCACCGATATGTTTAGTTTGAATTTTGACGGGCACGGTGCGGTCTACGAGAGGCATTCATATGTTGTTTACTGTTGCGTTCTTCTTTTTAAAACTATTTAAGTAGTCTACACGTTCTATTTTAGTGAATTATTTAGTATAGCCTACTAATTCTACTTCCTGTGTTCGCGTATAAAAATCATTATTTATTATTAAAAGTATTACATTTTCTTACCTTAGAGTAAACTAGTCATATTTCTTATTGTCCATATTTTCTTATTACAACAAATTTGAAAACCATGTTGTACCTTAAGTGATTTTAAACAACTAAATTCGAATTATGAAAAATCTACAAACATTTTTCATTAATTAAAACATAACAAGCATGTAATTATTTGCGCGAAAATCTATTTTTCTTTGATGTATTGAAGTTACTTGATAAATTTATTCCGGTATTTTGTAAGGGTCATATTTAGAATGTTTTTCTATGTCATTTTTATTTTTTTATTCTTTTCACTTCAATAAAGTAAAAAATAAATATATTTTATTTACAATAAGATTTTCAAGCAAGAAAAACCCATGTTAAAAATAAATAATAATAAATAATTTATTTCCCCATAATAACAAACTGAATATTACAAATAAATATTATTGCCAGTGCTTAATAATAAATAATACTATGATATAACGTATTTACAATAGCAGTAAAATAACAAATAAAAAATGTTTTATACTTACTTTTTTCAAATTTATGTACTTAGAGTAATAAAATATAAAAAGTAGGTTACATCCTTTTAGATTTTCCTTTCTTTTTTTTAAACTAATAATTAGGCCAATATATTTACAAAATAAGGGAAATTTAGGTACCCATAAGAGGCTGTGCCTGTGTTGGGGATACTGTATAGAAAAAGGGTAAAAAATAAAAATAGCGGAATCGAGCAAGAATGAAATGATAAAAATGAGTTATTGTAGCTTATGTAGTAAATGATGTACTCTTACGTTTCAAAGTTTAAATTTAGTATAAACTAGTGTGCTGTATTAAACAAAAAGGATTTACGCATGATTTACAATTCAAATATTAGGCTTTACACATGTAACATTAAATATTATACTATAAATAATTATTTTATAATGCTCTAACGTGTCTAATTTAAATATTATTATAACTTAGCAGACAAGACTAACCATACACTAATGTATTATCTTAAACAAATACTCAATATCATTTTGACCGATCAACCATACTCTATTTTTTTTAGAAAATATATTTACGTTTCTACTATTTTTGACTAATTCTGGCAATACATTATTTGTCCTCGGAGCTATAAAAGAAAAAAACGTTTTGTAAAATCTGTTTTTTGTAAGTTCTCCAGTATATATTTTACAAATATTTACTATGTTTTACAAATTATTATAAAAAGGGCTTGCGACATGGCAAACTCTCTGGCATCACACTATAAGCTCTTGGGTTTAACACAAAAAACACTAAATATACTGTTCATGAAGGAAAAAGGATTTTTTTCGGACATTTGCCATCGTTCAGTGAAACAAGAAAACAGTGAACGATGTTTTCTTGTTTCACTGAACGATGGCAAATGTCCGAAAAAATCCTTTTTCCTTCACAATCCTTCCATACTGTTCATAGTGTATTTGACCGAAATTCATTGCAATGAAACACAATAAACAAGAATTATAGGGATAAAAATATAACCAAGATAATGATATTTACAAATTTTACATACTAGCTGATTGTACAAAGCTTTACTGTAGCATTTACAATGTTTTTCATTCACCACAGCAGCGATTAATAAAAATAACAACAATGAAATTAACAATTATCTCAAGCAATACTTAATCTTCCGAATATTTTTTAAGTATCTGTCACTTCGAATTCAAAAGAAACATGCTCTAGTACAAACAGTGAGATTGTTGCGCTCGGACTGCATACGGACATGTGTGGCCTCACGGTAACCGAGCCGAGCCCGCACCGACAATCGGCCGACTTCACGTGTCGGGCACGGTGCGGTTATGTGTGTTTCCAACCTTAAGCCGGACTTCCAATTATTGATAAACATGACGTCAACACCTATTAGATTAAAGCAACGTTGTGTTGATTACTTTTATCTGTTCATTTCACCTTAATTACTCTTACTCTAAGTAAGTAAAGCACTGTGTATTAGAACTTGCGTACTCTTAAAACTTCTCTGGAAAAACTCTTTTACAAAGTAGGCTATGGTTTCTACAAGTAATATAACGTGATCTGAGAACAGTACTTAATCCATTTTATGTTTGATTACGACTTTTAAAAAACTGTTTCTTAAAATCCAACCACAGTATAAAAATAAACTACATAATTTAAAATATCAACTATAACCTCTAAATTTAAGCAAGAAACAATACATTTCAATATGTTTCAATAAACGTTTCATACTCTTAGGACAGTCGTTGTTAAAATAGATCGACTCCCAAAACCATCTATGTAGCCTATTTACAACCAATTTGAAAATTTTGAACGTTCCAGGTAAATGACGAATTCGTGGTTTCATGGATGATAAATAACAAAATATAAACTACCTAAAATAAACATAAGCAAAGTACAGTATATTGAATCCAATTATACTTAAAATATTATATAAAATCAGATAGCAATCTTCGTTAACTTATTACTAGGCTAGATTAATTCATATAAATATAAATTATAACGTAATTAGCATAATTGTTAACCTAATTGAATACAGTACATTACAATGTTTAGCCTAATATGTTTACCATTCAAATATGCAGAAAAATACATAACATTTGCGATGTCACTTATACGTTAATGTGCAATAATATCTTGCTAAGATAAACATGTTTTGTTTTTCCTTTTCCTATCGACCTATAGCTAATTCCAGACATGGCTGTTATACTAACTTACTGTTTATAAACTATGTAGGTCATAAATATTTAGCCAGCCCAAGTAAAGAAGCCTCCAGCAGTACAATAAAGAAAGTAACGTACAATTATTTATTTCGTTTTATATTGTAGCTTGTTACAGTTCGAAACAATGAACTGAGAATACTAGTCCAAACACAGTGTGTGAAACAAGAGACTCAACAAGTGCCTTTATTGGCTAACGAGGTGTGTGACCTGATTGTAGGTTATGTTACGAGCGGCAATGTTGCAACGCTTAGCAGCGGAAACTTGGCAACACCGCGTCACATCGTGCCCTTGACAACAGAACTATCAGTGGGGGCGTGTCCACGACGTCACAATGGTATATCTCAGACCACCGGAAGTTGTATCTACCGCCGCTGCAATTTGAGATTGCCTCACCTTCCGTGTATCACCACTTCACATTTCACAAGTATAGATGTGGGTTGAAGTATCTTCACTAGTTCGGCTTGTGACAATCAGTACTATATTCTTACCGTTGATTAATTCTTTCTGGAGCTTTTTCACTTACGCAACTACTAACTGTGCAACTAGATATTGTCGATAAATAAAATATTTATAAACTATGAACTTAAAAATCTTAGAATAGTATTTAACATTTTTATATGCGTACGAAATATACGAAAGAAATATTTTGTAAATAAATTGGCTTTGTAAACAATTTCAGTAAGTCGAACGTAATAAATTACAAACTCTTTATAATTGCTAGTGGTATTTAACGTCCAACAGTACAAGACTGGTACCTGATCACGAAGTGAAAGTGTATTAGTTATATGCAAGAAGGTACTAGAACTAATGGTTATTCAACCATATCACGCCACAGCTGCAATTCACAGCTAACATATGTGACTTGCGACGTGTCTAACCAAGTAAGTTCTACTCTAGGGCTTCTACGGTAGGCAAAATAACAGGCTTCCACCACAAGTACAATCTCTTCCGCAGTCGACACTCTTTATACGACTCTGGGCGTGTCACTTGTTTCATTTTGATTTGATTATAGTCAGTAACAAAGCGAGAAGTGTTTGAAAGCTCTACATTGCAAACTTCTCTTGGAAATTAGCGCCTGCAATCGGAATTGACAGTTCTTGACACAACTTCCAAGAGAAGAACGAATGCAATTTTTACATTTTTGGTTCTTATTCACGTTGCATCAACCCTCCCTTGATAGAGGTAGTAATGTAGTAAAACTACTGAAGATTAAAACCTATACCAGGGTATTCGCTTTGTCTCCCAGTTTTCTAACAGAACTTATAGATATCTGTGAAATGGAAAATATCCCTCATGTCACAAAATCTAAAACATACATTTTGAGAACTTGTACTACGTAAATGTTTTATATTTTAGGTGTTGAAAATTGCATGTACGCTTTTGACACCTTAAGGAGAACACAGAACTACTGCATGATATTAATGTTTTGAGCCTCGTTTCATCATACTACAACATCGTATCTTGAATTACCCCCACACTGTGAAGTTTTCCATTAAAACACTTCACACAACACACACGATTAATGTAATTTCTTTTATGGAAGTTCTAGAACGAGATGACTCAATACCAGTTCTTATATAACATGATGTAAGTTTAGTATTACAGACTGCAAGTACCTGGATGACCTTGACCTCATCGTAACTGGGAGAGAAGTGACTGGCTGTAGACACACTCTGGAGTAGAGCCAAGCCACTGGCCACCAGTGAAGTGCACTTTTCTTTCATGAATTCTTTTTAGATTACATTGTTAAGTAACCTCAAGAACATTTAAATTAATTTCCACAGTTTGCAATCATCAGGTCAATGACCAGGTGAACAGTTGTAAGTTGGAAGCAACAATTTCAAACAATAAGCAAGACAAATAAGCAAACTACTTCTGAAACAATAAACTTTACTTACTTGGTTACTGCTTGGATGTCTGCGTTTTCTTGATCCTTCAGAGCACATGACATCAGAAAACTGAAAGTTAAAATATAACGTTAAATTTAAAATTTTAAAGTTAATTTTGGTTTTGTATTGTAAATTATTTTAATAGTAAATTATAGAACAGAGGGGCAGTAGAGAAAAGAGTTTGGACTAAATAACAGTACCTATTTCTGACAATGGTACTTTTATTAATAATTGAAGTATTAAAACAATTATATTCTAATATAAAAAAAATATTATAAGTGACAGATTTATATTGATCACTACCATCCAGCCATGGGTGGTGGTTACTATGTGCTGGCCACTACTACACTTGAACTTGTGTTATTTCCCTGGTAATATTGTACGAAAAAACCTGGTCCCAGTACCTCATTAAGATAACACCATATTCCTTTATTCTATACTAAGTCAGAGGTAGTCAGTGAGTCAGTCACCTTTGCCAGTGGCTATTTTTACCCATAATGCAATGAATGTTACTCACAGAGGAATATAACATGTCACAATATTTCAAGGAAGTAAAACACTGAAATTTAACACTAGCTAATGAGAATAGAATAGAACTTTAATAAGGAAAAAATTTATTAAATCAAATTATTTATAAAGTTAAATGTTTTCAATATTAAAAATTGCTTCATGCAAAATGCCATCAACCCCCGCAATAGAACTTTTAATACGAGTATTGAAAGATAGTTTTTATCAAACTGCAAAAAAGCACATGCAATCTTTTAAAAGATTATCTGGAATTTCATTGTCTAGTAATTGTTCTAATTGTCTGTATTATTGTTCTAAAAGGAAACATATCACTATTTTATAATTCATTTTAGTTTCAAAATCAGCTGTAAAAACAAATAACATAGTCATATTGACTGGTGATAATACAGAGAAAGAACTGTTTACATTGCTAGGGAAAGTAATCTTTGGGAGAAGGAAAATCAGCTGACCTAGCTAAGAGGGAAACAATGACTTCAGCAGATTTCAACTGTGTTGGAAAGTACCCCATTGCCAGAGTGACGAAAATAAATTGTTTAGACAGCCAACACTTAATGAGAACTTCACATTTAATATGTTAATATACATATATTAATATGATAATATATACATTTTAGTATTTAATATCTAATAGTATACAATGACATGGTAAGTAAATGGAAGAATCTACATATATAATTCGTTCAATAATACAACCAATCCTCCCTAAAACTAAAATCTCTATTGTAAATAACATATTAAACAATACTACACTATGATAGCTTTATGGGTTAGAAATTACAGAGTGTACCTTTTCCTGGTATATTTTAATCGTTATTACAGAATAACACAAATAAATTAATAGATTTTGGACTAACTAATAGAATATTTTCTCTAAGATGATGTCATTATTTACTAAACACAATTTCTCAAAACATACAATCTATACTTGACTTGATGAAAAAGCGTATCCAGAAAAAAATTTTGAGGGAATATAACTGATATTTATTTTGTAGTGGACAGAAATTGAGGCCTCATTTTATTCCTTAAAAAGTTCTTGACTCATATCTATACTGAGAACGATCTTTCAGCAGTACATGTCAGTAGTACTGAATTATTTATAAAATAATAATTGTTTACTGAAAAATTACTTTAAAAAATTAAAATTTGGGGTGGGTCTCGATATCTTAGACCATCTTGCCGGATCCCTATGTCCTTGCTATAAGACAAAGATTTGATTTACTTCAGGAAGATATATTACCGACTGATGAAATGAATACTTTTACACTTACCAGTGGCTTTGTTCGGAGGTCACGTGTGAGAGGTTCTTCATCAAAAGGTTCTTCACAGTCCAGTGGTAATACAGTGACCGGAGTCAGATCTATTTCCTCATCAGAGATTTCTTCAGAATACACAAGATACATGTTGTTGAAGATTCCGTTGAACCCGTACGTACTGACTTCTGCAAGAAATTCCCTGACTGGGTTTTTGCTGTCCAGCATCGCCCACATGGCGTTCTTCACCCTGGGGTTGGACAGAACACATGGCATACGCAGAGGCCTCCCACTACTCTTGTTCGCCCTCAGCTTGTCAACGTACATGCGTTCCTGCTTCCGCAAGGTCTCTGCAAAAATTGTTAGCACTGACTCAACTCTACCAAACAATGAATAATGCTAATGTTTAGAAATTAAAAGTGGTTTACAGACTATATTGCTGAACCACATTATTAAAGAAAATTTTATTAAAGCAAATATGTAATGTAAGAATCTGATGATGTTGATTTTGCGGCATTTGTACTTTTCAATCATTAACAAATAATAATATAGAACCCCTATTTTTCAAATTAATAAGTTAATTTGAATGTCACATGCTGTGGTTAGTCAGTAGTTTTGTTATCTCAAAAACCTTGAAACACCCACAAGTTATGTAAGTTAATTAAAGGTGTGTTTTATTTCTTGATTATCCTTTGGAAGATTCACATCAATTTGAATACATCAGTTACGCAATATAATGACAGAGACTGCAAGCATCAAATTAAAGTGAATTAAGGTATTTTTCAGTTGGGTAATTTATTTTGAATTTCATAGTCCTCTAAGAAACATTTCCTACGGGATAAAAATTAAAACTTTATTATCACCCTAAGAAGAATTGTAGGCATTTAAAGTTGGATGTTACCCTATTTTGTAACCAGGCCTACGGAAAAATAAAATAAAATTTGTACAATCCATACACAAAATAAAAATTATGACAAGGATTTTTTCATGAAATACATTTTTTTTAATATTTAAAAAATGAACCGAACTGAATATCATACTACCTTAATATTACCCATCTCTTTGAAATGAAAGTTCCTTATATGTTTTATAAATGTTAATATTATGTCGCATTAAGTAAACTAAAACGTGACAGTTAAAGTCATACTATATAAGTTACATGAATACTAAAAATAGGCTTAGTCAAAATTTAAATCAACCTTTTTAAACATATTCTTCCGAAAGCTGTTTTTAACATATTTTAGTTTCAAATTCGAAGTTACATGTGTCTTTTATTAATTTATTGCCATTTCTGTTTATGCATTAATTTTACTCTTATTTACTTCAACACATGTTACAATGCAATAATGAACTAAAGGCTTACCAGTTAAGGTCCATATATCGGTTTGTCTCTGAGCCCCAAGCTTTCTCAGAAGTTTGTTTTGGTATAACTCCTGCGAGTAGTTAGTGCGACTTCGCTGCCTGAACACAGAGAGTGCGGTAGCTCCAACTCCTGTATAACCATGAATTATTTACTAAAATGTATAAAGTAAAGTTATCTACTTAATTTCTAGTTTGGATTCACTTTTGACACATTATCATGATAGTATTAACACTATTATTATTATACGAGAAGTAGCAATTTTGGTCAAAGAAAATAAATTAGATGTCTGTAAACAAATCTAGTACAAGGCTCTCCCTTCCTGCTGATCTTCCTAAGCTAATATTTTAATCATTGCAGAGAGAAATATGGAGTGAGTATTGCTAAGTTAATAGACCTACTATTTGGTGTATACAGAACTTTGAGAGAGTGCTTCCAACTCAACATTTTTGAACTCATCATTGTAATCACTGGAAAGGACAAAAGTTCACACAATCCAGAGTCTTTCAATTCCATGATACATATAAAAATGTTGCTTACTATTTATTACTTAAGCAAAAGCACAAGGATATTAATTACAAGGTCTCGGAATTGTAGGCAATTTAAGAAAATATGGGGGAAATCTGTATTAGATTCTTCAGCTTCCAAAAAGCAACTGAAATTTAAGTTTTGCTTGGTATTAACCCATTGGCCTTGTTATCACGGAACGGTTCCGTGACAGCTAGTCTGGGCTCAAAATTTATATCACGGAACCGTTCCGTGACAAATACAGTGCCATCTAAATAATTTTTTTAAACTCCTTTTTCAACCAAATGTTAGTATAAATTAGACTAATATTGTTCTAACACATAAGAAAAACTGCAATACTACATTTATTTGAAATTTAAATGAATAATAAGTTACTATAAGAATATTAGTGTACTACAAGAGAAAAAAATCAATATTCTTGGAATTTTCAGTATGAAAAACATTTATTCTGACAATCTATGCATATATATACACATATTCTAGTATTCGTAGGTAGAGAAATACATTTCAAATAAAATAAAAGCAACAATGGGGTATTTTATTTTATATTATTTGAGTAGAAAAAAAATTTAAAAAATTCCAAAACTTTTTTAGTTTGTACAGCATTATTATTTTTAAATTATGACCAAATATATCACTATCTATTTATTATTAATGCCCATTTCATGTTAATCCAAAAAGATATAAAATATAACCAAATAACTTGAAAAATAAATTTTTTATAAACATAAAACAAAACTCTTACGTTTTTAGCATTTTTAATAGAATAACTCCAGTTGAGCTGATAGTAAAAATATGTATAAGCCAATGAGTTAAAAACTCTCAATAATTAATACAGTAAGTCTGATTATATTTCAAATGGGCTTGCAGCACTGAGAAATTTGTACAGATAGTTTACCTACTGCTAAGTGTTTAAAGATTTCACAATTTTTAAAATCAATATCTAGCAAATGAATGACATTGATTTACATTAAAAATTATTATTACAATATGTTACAAAGGGTTATTTTATTACATTTTTAATGATAATTGAAGAGATGAACATTTTGGTCCTAACATTGGGTTAATGATTAAGTGGTCACAATTTTATTATTTTATTTATAAACAAATGTAACTAATAAATTCCAGGAATAGAGATAGTGAAAGCTAAAACAAGAATATGTAGTGGATGTTTAAAAATGTATAAGTGCTTTGAGCTATAATTGTGTTATTTTCTTTAATACTAACAAAATTGCATCTGTTGAAATTATTAAAGTCAAATAACAAGAATACCAATATAAGTTATATAAATTTACTAGACATAGACTATTTGAACAATTTTATTACAATTTACTAGTACTTGTTTCAATGAAATCTATCAATGCATAAGCGAGCACAACCACTTTAAATTTAAGCTTGTACAAGCCAGGAGCAGCAAAAATGTTGTTTTTTAATAGGCATCAGCTGTTTTACATAGGTTATAAAAATGTAACAAAATACAAACTATTTTAAATTGTTATAAAAGTTCAACGTTACTTTTTGTAACAAAATCCGTCTCGCAAAAGCGAACACAATAACTTTAAAGATACGCTCACACAAGTCGGGAGCACCAAACATGTCACAGTTGAGAGGTACTCGTCAGTTGTTTGTTGCTCCTGGCTTGTGCAATTGTATCTTTAAAGTGGTTGTGCTCGCTTATTCATTAACAGGTTTCATTGAAACAAGAACCATTGGAATTGTAATGAAATTGTTCAAGTAGTTGATGTCTAGTATATGTTTTATAATTATACTCGGGCTTTTATTTGACTTTAAAAAATGTTAAAATACACAAGTTTGTTAATACTAAAAAAGTAACATATTTATTTTTGGAAATTGTCCTTTTATCTATTTAAACCTATGTGCCAAATCTGGTTTATTTAGCTTAATTAGTTTTAGAGATAATATTTTATTATAAAAAATTAGACATTTCTCGACCTAAGTTTATATGACATTTATTGTTTAAATAATATCACCCACAGAAGATTGTGAACACCTTGTATATGTACGGTATATTTTAAATATAGAACTTTACCACAAATGATGAAACATACCGTCAATCCAAACTTGTTTTAAATACTCCAGAAAATTTGCCATCACTTTGTCCAAGTTTTTGTTGATAGCTGCAAAAGACAACAGCTCATTGTATCCCTCCCATATACGTTCTGGGGGTAGAAATGGTATCGCCATGGCATGTTTGATGAGACGTCTTGCGCTATCGCTTTCCTTTAACAGATTCCCATAACCAAGTTGTCTTGCTTTCCTATTCAATGTCTGTAAAACAAGATACAAATAATTGTATAGTTATGAATAAGAATATCTAACCTTCAATGACTATATTAAAAAGAAATAACACTGAATATATAGTTCTCTAGAGGGGAAATAACATTCTGGGGGGCTCGCTTTTTTGACATTATTAGGGAATCCAATTCAAAACTCTACTGAAACTGTACCGAAGTTCGAAAATTGAATCTAAATTTTAGGTACTGTCAATTGTAACATGTTAAGCAACAACCTAATACATAAAAATTAGAAATTTTACAACTGATACCAAAAAATGTTCCAATGACTTGTAAGTATAGTTTATGTATATTCTATGAAAATAATTACAATAACATAATCTAATACAATTCAGCATTATGTCCAGCCCAATGATTTAAGTTTATTTATGTGACAAGCAAATAAACTTATAAATAGTCTTTACACTGTAAATGAAGCTTTTTTTAGTTTACCCACATTTCACACCCCAAATGTTGCTATGCCAAATTAAAGAAAAAGCAGAATTTTACATAGCCTAAAAGTTTTGTTACAGACAGTAACATGTAATCTTTCTACTAGCCTTCACTTTGATAGGATTGAACGATAATGGGCGATTTGAAGGCAAAGTACGACTTTAGAAAACAGCTCATTCTGGAAGTGGAATATATGTCATAATTTGTGTTTCCGCAAGCCTTGGAGGATGTTTAAACTAAAAAACAAGGAAAGCTGTAATTTGTGTCTGTAACAAATTCCTGGTTATAAGTTTTGTAGTATATTCTTCAGGTACTCACGAAGGCGTAGTGGAACCAGGCACCCACGACTAGAGCATTAGGGTAGGCCGCCTTCGCAGCTTCCTGGATCCTGGAGTCGTAGTCCGCCACGATGATGGAGGGGTTCAGCGCACTGTACTTGGTCACGAAGAACGTCATTACACTGTCATAAGCCTCTCTGGTCCTCTTACTCATTATCACGCTGAACACGGGATGAGCCTGCAAACATTCATTTGTGAATACTTCACAAATTACCGTAAATTACATATACCGTATGTTATTTAATCTTTAATCGAAGTAAGTACCCTCACACATTGTTGTACAACTTCCATATATAGCCTCCTGAGTATTTAATTGGTCTAAGGTCACCCAATTGTGTGTACAAAGAATTGTTCTAACTACTCCTATAGTATGTACTAATGTAGTAAGGGAACATTTAGGGCATAGAGGAGACAAAAAATAAGGAAGTTATGGCGTTTAGCTCATATAACTTTTGATAAGATCTTAAGAAATAAAGTAAATCAGGATATCCTGCTTAGTGTATATTATACCTTTGTACATAGTCAGTTAAACTATGGAATCATCCCTTGGGGAAACTTTGGCTATTGTGACAAGTTGTTTGATTTGCAAAAAAAATCATTATGCTTATTTGTAATTTGCCAAATTGTACCCACTGTAACCATATTTTATCAAATAAGGCTTTCTTTCTCTCCCATTTCTGTATGTTTTTCTACACTAATGTACATGAAAGAAACCTGCATGCTTTTCAACATATAGCTGATATTCATGGCTATGAAACAAGGAATAGGCTAAATGTTGTTACGAAAAGATGTGTTTTTACAGGGTGGATACTCAAAACCTCTTTTCAAATTCCCGGGTTTTTCACGGTCGAAAATTTCCGATTCTCTAGTCTATTTTCAAGCCAAATAAAAAACTGTAATACTGTATTTAACCCTTACGCAGAGTTCAACGGTGACGAGTGATAACTGGTGGGCGGTCAGCACTGGATCGAGCTGCGACTTTATAGTGTAGACTCGCCTTCAGCTCGCTGGGGGCTACGCCCCCAGGCCCCCAAAGTAAGTGCCTTAAATTCGGGGATAAGATTGATTTGGTGATTGGTAAAATTCGGACATGATGTCATGCCAGGATATTCCCAGGAGGAGGGGGGGGGTTAACGTTGCCTCGGGATAAGACGTCAGGGGGTTATCTGGTCATACCAGGAACTTCCCAGGGGGGGTTAAGAGAATTGGTTATTGGTAAAATTCGGACATGAAGTCATGCCAGGAAATTCCCTGGGGGGGGGTTTAAAGTTACCAGGGGGGTTAACACATCAGGGCGTTTAATTTACTCAGGAGATTATCTGGTCATACCAGGAAATCCCGGGGGGGGTTAATGTTATCGGGGGTTAATGAAACACCCCAGGCCCCCTTTCGGGTGTTTGCCAGATTCGGGGATAAGCGGAATTCGGAATTAAATTGGACCTATTTTATTGAATATTTCAGTTTTAATCAAAGTTTTGACTTTAATGATATTTTACGGGTTAACCGTTAGAGATACGAGAAAAAGTGACTGGACCTTTCTTGTCGGAAATTTAATTTTGTCTTTCGATTCTGGCCTCGGATTTTAGCTACGATCTCTGGTTTAGTCGGTACAACGCTTGGGATAAAAGTCTGCACTGGTCAGCTGTTGTGTAAACAGATATCGTGTAAATAAATGTAAAACTACCTTTATCAGATTATTAAGTTGATCAGGGGGTTTAATTTAATCAGGAGTTCATCAACCAAGAAATTCTCGGGAGGGGGGTTAATGTTATCGGGGGTTATAAGAACGCGTGGTACTTTTCTGGGAAATGTGCGTCTGTGCTACGAGAACATGTGTACAGTAATTTTTATCAAAATAAAACGTTGATCAGGGGGTTTAAATTAATTCGGAAATTATCATTCCACGCCAGAGTTTTGACAATGAACTAATATTTCATAAAATAAAAAAATAAAAAAACACTCTGTCCCTATCTACTATTGATGCTTCACTAACGCTCAGCCAACTCCCGATGTGGAGGGGGGTTTTAGTCACTCGTTAACGTAGTAATACATGGTCAATATGGAACCAGCATGAATCGCACTAATTATAGTAGCAAAATTTAAAACACCTAAAAGTGACGACAAAGAATTAGCCATTTAGAGCATTTATCAGGCTTACGGAAAGCTAAACGACAGAAAGCTGCTGGACCTTTTTTGTAGATCCTATTAATAGCTACTTACAAAAAGTTTAACATATAAGCTAGGGCCAACGGTTCGGTCACTATCGAGCACGAAAAGTAAGTTTTTAAGTGAAATTTTAAATATAATCACGTTTTACGGCTAAACCATGGAAGATATAGTAAAAAGTCACTGAACCTTTTGTGTAGATTGCATTATTTTGTATTCAAATCATATTTTTTATCTGGCCTAGAACTAAGATTTTATCTAAAATATAGCCCAGAATACAAAATCTCACGTAAAACTCAAAAAATCAAAACTTTAAAACGCGTTATGCGGCCAAACCGTTGAGGATAGGGCAAAATGTTACTGAACCTTTTTTATAGATCACGTCATTTCCTAATTCCCGTTTCAGATTTGTTTTGAGCTACGACCAACCGTTTAGCCGTTATCAAGCCCGGAATGTAAATTTGTAGGCGAAAAGTTCCAAATATTTTCACTTAATCGCGTTTTGCGGTTAAACTAATGGAGATATAGTAAAAAGTCAATTGACCTTTTTTGTAGATCATGTTATTTCCCAAATCTAACCTTTGTTTTATTTCGACCTCCGACCAATATCTTCGCCGCTATCGACCCCAAAAACAAAAGTTTCACGTGAAAATTACATAAAAATTGCACATAATCACGTTTTTCGGCCAAACAAATGGAGATAGGGCAATAAGTCACTGGACCTTTTCTGTAGATCACGTAATTTGCTAATTTGATGGGTCAATCAGATTTGAGCTACGACCAACGGTTCGGGCGCTATCGGGCTCAAAACATTATTTTTAGCAAAAAAATCTCTGGAATGTCAAATATTCGAGCGTTTTGTCGCTTAACCATGGAAGATAGAGCAAAAAGTCACTGGACCTTTTTTGTAGTTCACTTCATTCCTGACCATGAATCTTTCGTCAGATCCGAGCTAGCTCCAACGGTTCGTCCGCTATCGGGCTTACAAAAAAGTCCTGCAAGGGTAAAATATGCGAGTTTTTTTGCGAATTTTTTTGAGGTGTTTAAAACTAAAAATTCTCAGTTTTCAGACTTTTCCTGTTGGTTACACGGCAAAAGGTACCTGCGTGCCAAATTTCAAGTTTCTAGCACTTCTAGAAGTAGGTTAGAATTTGTATACATATATCAGTCAGTCAGTCAGTTTCACATGCGGCTGTATATACACCGTGTCCCAAAAAAAACTGAACAACTTTATTAGATTGTAATTATTTTAATAACACACATATAAAAGAATTTTTTGATTTAAAGTAACACGCATAATCTTAAGTTATTTTGGGTACAACCTTTATTTGTGAACCTCAACATGGTTTCCATTGTTGGCAAAAAGATAGTCGATTCGGCTATCTAACTCTGCCCACACTCGATGACGCATTTCCTCATTAATTTTGGAAAAGGCCGTGATAATCCTTAGTCTCAATTCTTGAATGTTTAACACTTTAGACTTGAAAACCTGGTCTTTTACAAATCCCCAGACAAAAAAATCACATGGTGTTATGTCTGGGGACCGTGGGGGCCAGGCTATGGAACCACCGCGCCCAATCCACCGACGAGGGAAAGTGTCATCAAGTGATTCTCTTACAAATAAGTTCCAGTGCGGAGGGGCACCATCTTGTTGAAAAAAAACGTTGGGCTGTAGGTCTTCTAGCTGTGGGTAAGCGTAGTTTTCTAGCATGTCTAGATAAATGTTACCATTAATTGTTTTTTCATTGAAGAAAAACGGGCCAATAAGTCTGTCATAGGAAATAGCACACCACACATTTAACTTGGGACTGTCTCGAACATGTTCCCGAACTTGATATGGTCTTTCTGTACCCCAAATACGCACGTTATGTTTATTCACTTTTCCACATACATGGAACGTGGCCTCATCAGAAAACACTACCTTCTTTAGAAAGTTCTCATCAGCAGTTAAACGATCAAGCACAGTAACTGCAAAGTGTTTACGTTTAAGTTTGTCATCTGGAGTAATTTGCTGCAAAATTTGCAGCTTATAAGGTTTCATTTTCAAATTTTTCTTTAAAATTCTTTGAACACTGGATTTTGATAAATTTAACTCACGTGCTGCAGTGCGAATAGATTTTTGAGGACTCCGTAGAAATGTTTGTTGCACGTTCTCAATAGCTTCATTTGGCAGTTTAGGCCTACCATTGTTTTTTGAATGTTTTATGCTGCCAGTTAACATGAACTTATCATACCAGGCTCGAATGCTGTTCCTTGATGGTGGATGGCGACCATAGCGTGTTCTAAACCTTCTTTGCACTACAATATCTGATTTGGTTTCAATGTACCACTCAACACACTGCGCTTTCTCCTGTGCATTCATAGTGACTGCTTTATTGTAGGTTATGTTTTGGGGTTAAGCAGTTTGAGCAAACAACAATGAAACAGCTGATCTTTACAACTAACATTAAAAAAAACTTTATAAACTCTACCTTCATGTGGTCATGCTTATAATAATCTAAATTTAACTTTGCGGATTTTATTAGGCTTTAAAGTTGTTCAGTTTTTTTTGGGACACGGTGTATATTAGATTTGGGGAACACTCACAACAGACGTGAGCCGCAGGGCGGCACCACACGATGCCGATTCTAGACAATAAACGCTTCTTCTGCCGCTCAACCCTCAGCTCATTCTGACATTGCTATGCAACATATCGGATGCAAACGTGCCTTTCTTGGCGTTACTTGTTATAACTTATCCACTATTTTCTTCTCCAGAAGGTATCTTATCAGGCCTGGTAAAGATTCTCGCGAACATATATCGATCTTCATTCACAATTTCACGATCCCGGTCGCGTATAATACGATGTTTCGAGATCAATACATTCAATACATTTCCGGTTCTCAGAAAAATTCCCGGCTTATTCCCGGTTGGGTGGCCACCCTATGTTTATTCTACCACTCAAAACAGATTTGGGTATCAGAGCATTAAGTTATTCAACCTAGTGAAGTCAAAGCCATGTTCATAAACAGGTAGAAAACCACTATTGAGTTATGGTTAACTAAAAAATACTTATATAGAGTAAGTAAGTACTTTGATGTATAGGCTTACTTTTAACGTGGTTCTAGTCCTTTGTCATCACTGCATTTTATAAATTTTAAGTTAATTTTACGCCTGGAGCACTAAATTGTAATTTTAATTAGGTCTAGGCCTATTCAACAAAATACTCACTATATTGACAATGGCTTATAAAATACCAAAAAACTTGACTCTCGAATATAGTAAAGAAAACATGTATTTAAAGGGCTGATGAATTTTAATTATAGGCTAGTGTGGATTGTTGTTATCCCTTACACTTTGTGTTCTGACGATAAATGATTTGATTGATAGCTAGGCTGACTGTCAGGATGGCCTATCAGCCCTTGGGTAGTCCAGTGAGTCCTCGGGAAGGCCGGTTGGTCATGGGAGGCGGCGGTTGAGTTTAGATGCGGTTTTCTTAATTTAAAATAAATTTTTGTCCTCCACTCAACCCAGTTCTCTCCCGGCCCCCTTTTTTGTTGATATTAAATGGGTATTGTGTTAGATTCGAGTCATCATTGATAATTTTAGGTACTTACTTCGTCACAAAAGTTTGTTGTAATAATGGTATTTAACATAGTCAGGTATATTTTACCGGTGGTTTTTGACCATTTTCTTGGATGTCTCAAAACCCTGTATTTAACTTGTATGCATGAAAATACTCTGCGTTGTTTAAATTAACATCCATATATTCAGTCATAGATTTGTTAACCTACATTTTCACTAAAATCTAACAGTTATCAAAACCAAAAACAGGTCAAACGACACGAGACTCTACCTCAGTGTCAATGACGGCAAACACGGTCAACAGATGGTTGCAAGGAGGGTTCTCTCTGGGTACGCCTCTGAAGGTCGCATCCATCAGAATCTCACTGCACTGTCCAAGCATCTCCGCAAACGTGGGAGAGACGAACACCACTGAAGAGTCCCCGTTAGTATCCACCACAGTGCCCTGGTAGTACTTCTCCGTCTCCGAGGTCTTCCCCCAGGTTGTTGCGTACTTGGAGTGTTCCACAGTAGTTCCTGTGGAAATTATACAGATATCTTTAATCCAAATATAACAATACAGACAAAACTGAATATCGAATTGGATCGACAAGTTTGCCTATGTCCTGAGAAAAATCTCCCCAAATCACTTTTTTATCTACATGATCCCAGCATAAATGTGTGCTATCACGCCACTCAACCTGTATAGTGATTGATGTGTACAAGTTGTAATAACCTAAATAGAAACAAACTCATACAATACAAAAATACTAAAATGCACAGATCATAAAAAATGTACACCCTTTAAAAAGTATTTGTATTAAGTTTAGTATTACCAACACAACACAGATAATAAATGAGAAATAATGCTTTATCACCATCACAATCCTTCTCGTTGGTCAGCGTGGCCAACTACAAGGACAAGGACAAAGATAACAAGAGAGTCCGGACCCACCCCTCAAATGTTAAACGATTATTTTTATTTATATAATTAAGTATTACTGACATGTACTGCTGAAAGATCGTGCTCAATATAGAAACGGGTCAAGAACTTCTTAAGAACAAAATAGGGCCTTGATCTCTGTCCACTATGGACAATGATCAGTTGTCTGGACTCCCTCCCCCAAAATTGTTTCCTAGCTACGTTCTAGGCCAACGATACCTAA
Source organism: Homalodisca vitripennis (assembly GCF_021130785.1). Lineage (NCBI taxonomy): Eukaryota > Metazoa > Arthropoda > Insecta > Hemiptera > Cicadellidae > Homalodisca > Homalodisca vitripennis. The sequence goes on along the minus strand of NC_060209.1, from coordinate 61,067,119 downwards.
TTACAACTTAAAAGCATATGTCTTGATATAACGAATTTGAAGACTCAATTAAAAAGTTATGTCGAGGAATTCTTAAATCCGAGATGTGTTATACAGTCAAACCTCAATAAAACGAACCTCAAGGGACCGGACAGAAAATTCGTTATATCGAGTATTTTTTATAATACTCTAAAAACACATTAAAAGAAAGTTGAAAAGCAAACATGACCTGAACAAAACTTAAAAATCTTACGCTACAGATAGTAAAAAATACAGTACTCGTACTGTACAATATTACTAAACTGAAAATTACGAATTGTTAAAGGTTAAATGGCCTAGTCTACATTTTATATTTCAATGACATCATTGTTTTCGCCCTGTTTGTAAGAGGAAAAGACAGTAACAGTAGTCTGCTTACTTGATGTGACGTTGATAATATCCAATGAGCAATCCAATTCAGTTATAGATTTTACCACACTTTCACTCAAACCACCCTTTTTAAGAAAAAAAAAACACACTTTAGAACACCAAGGGCTTCACGAGCCCCTGTTAAATTTGGGTCGGGCTTTACACAATCTGGTTCATCTTCATCGTCATCTTCGGCAGCCACATTTTCGTCCAGAACAGAGGTCATAGAAGAAATTATGTCAGCGTCCGTCAACTCCCCACACACAGCCACGTCGTCATCAAAAGTAACAAAGTCTTCGAACTCGGCATCCTTCTCTAGCTCTAATGCTTCCTTAACTGATTCCCAACCCTCCACAGTGTCGATTTCTTGTGTAGGAGGCTGGTCTGAATTGTCCTCCTGAGTTGTGACAGTGAATTCACTCTTCTTGAAACAATTAAAAATTGTAGTTTCTGTAACTTTACTCCACGCTTTTGTGATCATCCACATGGCGTCCAAGACATTGATATTTGTAGGTAAACGTCTTTCCATGTCTCTAAGGAACCTCTTTTCTATAATTTACTTTAAAACTTCGGATAATGCCCTGGTCAAGCGGTTGCAGTTTGGAGGAAGATACTCTACCTTAATGTTACTCAACCTAGGAATGTCTCCATGACCCGTGCAGTTATCAATGAAGATGAGGATTTTCTTATTTTTCTTATTCATATCTTTGTTAACACTTTGAAGCCATGCACTGAAAGTGTGACAATTCATCCAAGCCTTTGTATTCGACATGTAGTCTGTAGGAAGTTCGTTGACGTTTTTAAAACAACGTGGTTTTTCCGCTTTTCCAATTACTAAAGGCTTTAATTTATGAGTCCCTGTGCAGTTTGCTCACAGCATAACTGTTAAGCGATGTTTACTATTTTTCCCACCATGACATTTATGAACCTTAAATGACAATGTTTTGTCAGGTAAAGATTTGAAAAACAATCCAGTTTCTCCTGCGTTATAGATGTTTTCTGGTTCATATCCCTCGGTTAGCTCGGGAAATTTATCTTTCCACTCAGTGCAAACACCACCATCGACTTTTGCACTTTCACCGCAAACGTTTCGAAAAATAAGTTAATTTCGTTTTTTAAAGTTTTGCAACCATCCATTGCTAGCTCTGAAGTTCTCGTGTCCCAGTTCAAAAGCAAACCGTTGGGCTTTTTCTTGAAGTATGGGTTTATTGCAATATTTTTGTTTCGGCACTGCTTCAACCATTTAAGCATACACTCCTCTACGTCCTTCAGCTCACACGACCTTATCTTTCTGATTTTAGAACACAGTACAATCCCGTCATTGAACTTCTCTTTCTTTTTTAAAATTGTAGCTAAAGTGCTGGGCGGAATGTCAAATTCTTTCGCGATGTCCAATTTTTGTTTCGTCGGATTGTCTTCAACGCATTTGATAATTTTTCGTTTACACTCTACGCTTATAGCGCGCCGTTTCTTTTTGTTATAGGCGTCCATTGTCACTAAACTACTGTAACTTAATTCCGAATCACCGCACAATCCAAACTTTCCACGACAACTGAATAAACTCTTCTAGCAACCGGGCTATCTGCAGTTGGCAGGAGGGGCCCTTTCATCCCCATTCTTTCTTCCGCGGCGTATGATCGCCCCATCCAGGTGACCTATGAGAGAGGAGCTTGTAATGAGACCGGAGTGGCTGTGACAAAGCTTTCATGTCGAGACACGATTGTTTGTTTGTTGTCCTTTGTTGCCGTTGTGACGTTTGTTTACGTCCGTTATAAAAAGGTGCAGTCGTGGAAAATTCGTTATTTAGCGGTGAATTTCGCTACAAGAGGTTCTAAAACGAAAAATTCACTACACCGAGGGTGATTTATTTTTTCCAGGATTACTAAAAATCCGTTATATCGAGGAATTTGTTATATTGAGGTTTGAATGTACATCTATACAGAGTCATAATAGGTCACAAGTAAAACACAAATACCATTGATTTTAAAATTACAATATTTATTGAAATAAGCTATGTACAGTACTTAACATCTAAATTCTAACCCTCGGAACATCCGAATATAAATATAACGGAACATAAATTTTACTTATGTTAAAAACTTATCTATGTCATTAGTCAAACACGTTTTGTTCATAGAGAATATATACTAGTTAAAATAAAAAGTTATAATTTTCAAATGTATACGAATAGTTTGTACATGATAAAAGTAAGAAAGTGTTCAATGGCACATCTGAATTTCAAGATCTAAGTATGCTTACTGTTTCAAACTTGATTCTGTCAAGAATTAAATGTTCTGTTATATTGTAATTAATCACTTTGATTAATACTAAAAAGTCAGTATTGTTTAATTGTTTACTTCAGTGTTGTTTTAGCTCACCCAATATCTAATATGTAAGAAATAATTTGCACTAAATGTGTGTATGTTCGTCGTCAGACGAACAGTTAGCTTGATCACTTATGGGGTCCTCAGCTTCGTCTCATGCTTCTCGTCAGCCAGTAACAAAAGTTTGTCATTTTGATGGTTTGACCCAAGTATGTTATTTTATCCTTACCCTCGCATAATTAATTCACGACAGCACTTCGTAAAATAATTTTTGAAACTTATTTATGCGTTCTTAACCCACTCAACCAGCTTTTACTTGATCGATAGTGGGCGTGTCCAAATTGTTCTGCAAACTCAAGACCCTTTTACCGCAATACAGAACTTACCATGGGCACGTTTCTATCATGGCATTGTTTCAGCTTCTCTATCTTCTAGTAGCTCACCTTTTTTTTTGGGCAATTTACAAAGTTTAGGTAGTTCACCTAATTAGGTAGTCAATAATTCAGTCGTCACCTTTTTCCTCGGTTTTTAGAGGGTTAGACGGAGAGCCCACTGTCAGACCAGTCACTCTTTGAAAATGGTATGAAAGGCTGCAAAACTCAAGGAATGCCATCGAGACTCAGAAAATAGATTTGGGCTCTTGGTCTGAGAATCGGTTATGAATCACTGCAATACATAGATTTTTATCTACGAGGTTCAAACCGAGCAATTCGTTAGTTAGAGGTAACGTTTCTTATATTGTGGATTTGTACATCGGATAATGGTAATACAGAATTTATGATACTGTATGTTCTCAAAACGATAAAAATCGTTATATAAAAGTAACAAACCGAAATAATTTGCATTGCAGAGGCATAGTGTTACATACTCTTGAATGGAAAAAGGAGAAGTCGTTATATTGGAGAATTGTTTATACAATAATGAACGATAAACATGTCAACAACCACACAGCAACATATACAATTCTGCTGTAGAAGTAATAACATACCACCTTCATCGCAGCTCTACTCTGAGTAATCCTAAGTACTCTTAATACACAGCACACAATTTTTAACGAATAGAGCTTTAGATTTCACTGGTTTTACATAGACTTAATTTCTACTCATGCAAGATTAATTCCCATGATGGAGCATGCCCTTAATTCTATCCTTTGTTCTACGGTACACGTAGTCTGGCGTCCTGCCTTGTCTATAGATCCAAGGAAAATAATTTTCCAATCACACTCCTAATTAGTATAATATTATCTATAATTTACCTTATTATTTGAAACTGAGGGATTTTAATATAAACAAGAGGCACATAAATTGCCAATAGGCCTGTTATTTTATCAGATTCCATCCTTTCGGATTTTGGATCACGTGAATAGTTTGGATTACGTGAGTATTTCGGATAATGTGAGTAGTACCGATCACGAGATTAGTTCGGATCATGTGAGTAGTTCCGATCACGACAGTAATTAGGATCACGTGAATAGTTCGGATCATGTGAGTAGTTCCAATCAAGAGATTAGTTTGGATTACCGGTATGTGAGTAGTTCCGAACACGTGAGTAGTTTGGATGATGTGAGTAGTTCGGATGACATGAGTAGTTCGGATACCTGTCAAGAAATCTGTCGAGAGGAAGTAATGTTAAATGGAGAGTTAAGAGCCAGAACCGATTGGTCAAGTGCAGTTATTCCAGTTCCTTGCACCATAATATTATACGTGTTCTGATTTGATAATAGATCTTAGATAGTCATATGGACCCTAAAAGCACAATCCGATCCACATCACAATGTCTTATTGCTCAGACAATTATCTCGATATCCCGCGAAATCAACTAGTTTCTGGAATTACATTTTAGGCGAAAAGAATTTACATATGCCTGAGGTACCTTATTTGTTGAGCATCATATCTGGAATTTGGGAACTGTTGATAACGTTAACGCTGTATTCCATGGTGTCAGTGGCATATCGAAGATATTATTTACTTTGAGGACCCAACTCCATTGTCTCCACTACTAAGTTTATTTCTTCAGGAATAGTCAATTTTTCCGGAGATTTTGTATTGTTTATCCAATGGAGATAAATCTACACATCCTTACAATCCACAAACTCCCAGATAAAAACGTACAAACCTATTAATAAAAATCAATGATATTGTACGAAGAAGATCGATTGATGCATGAAGTCGTTTTCTGCGGCTTTGACAAGAAAAACAGTTTATTAATTGTACTCTAACATTACGCCATCATATTTATAGATGATTGTACCCTCACCTGGCTTTATCTTTCTTATTGTACGGACCTTCTGTGGCTTTACTTTCCACATGCCTGCCTGTTCCTCTGTAACAAACAATGAAGGGGTAGCGCCTTCTCGTATCCTTGCCCTTGCCAGTGAAGTTCTGTCCATGTCCTCTTCTCTGAAATGCTCCGAGCAGAGCCTGCTCCAAATTGTAGGTTTCCAACTGCCTGGTCTTCCGACTGCCTTGATCCACTTCTGTAGTAAATCCTGATCCTTTGGAAACCTAGAAAACATTCATTTAGTTAACCACTTACTCTCTAAGAGTTCTCTCTATGAGTTAGTATGTTAAATCAAGCTCTACTCACACACATTAATGGGATAGAAGTAAGTGTAACTTTGTTTTTATGGGCTTAAAATAAAGAAGGCCGCCAAATACAGCCTGTCCCAGTGCAAACAATGTATACCACCAAGACCCCCCCAGTCTGTCTGACTGGAACTCGACTCCAGTCTAGACCACGAGATGAGATGCTTAGGCAGAACTACGCTGATATTTATTCTAAATAACCGGTTTGGCTCTGCAGGAATCTCTTGTTACGATTACAAGTGGTATATAGTTGTATCGTGATGATATTAAAATAATTTCCGTGTTTATTAATTTTCTACTTTAACAATGAACCTAACTGCAACAAAAAATACTTCTTCCCGGCTTTTCTTGTTGTGCTTGTATCCTTATAAGTATCCAAAGTTTTTTCCATATGATTTCCCTTCATAGCTTTTAAATAAGCCACTGAAGTACACAAACTGAAGACACCACTAAAACGCAACCTAAAATCAAACTAAATGCACATTGCAAGTAACACCGGGATGACTAAAATCGTCTAGTGTGAAAACGTGCATTTGGTCACATAGGCCACTTAGCAAGGAGGACAACACGGCTACCGTGTGGGTACAATACCCGTGGGTACAACACGGGTACAAATCGTAACCGTACAATGTGTCTGCTGCACTTCAACAGTCAACTACAAAAAGTTTGCTCGTCCGGTTTTTTCCTTGACGGGCGGCAGAATTGTGTAATATGCAACGGGCCTGGGGAGGGCACAGTGGGGCACGTAGTGCGTAGTAGTGGAACTACGTTTACTACGCTGCCAGGTGTTTTGGGTCCACGTAGTACCTGCAACGACCGTCATGACTTGCCCCTTTAACTCCCTCTCTTACGAGGATGAAAAGGCCAAGGAGTACATGGAGAGCATGCCCATATCCTCGAACAAATCACTCTCAAGGGCTTGAAAGGGAAACGAGATATTTGTCTATAGTTATGTGTGTGGCAATGGGCTGTGCGCATCTATTTGCAAGAACATTACACAACTTCATAGTTCAGTGGTACATTTAAATTACTATGTGCTGAATTATTTATTTCGTGGATCAGCAATTAAAATTTACTGTTTGATCATTCTGCTTTTAAAATTATACAAGTAAAGTCGTCTACATATTGTTTTACATACCTGATCAGTATTGCAGCAGATTTAGTTTATGGTCTCCCTGTATTGTTTAATATTTGTTATACACAAAATAATCACAGTAATACAACATAACTTTTAACTCGCACGGATAGTGTGTAAAGAGTGAGTGCACTATGTCAGATGGCGACGTAACACTATAAAATGAAAAAAAATGCATCGCAAGCACTATATGAGAAAAATGTGGATATAATCTCCACATAAGTACAAACACGCCAGACAATAGAATTGCTAATGAAGTGGGATATCGTTGTAATGAACAAATGGCACAAGCTAGAAAAATCATCCTGTGACTAAATTAAAATTGAGTAATTTGAAATTAATTTCTTTCAAATAATGTAAAATACCAATTTAATTATATTTAATAGGTCTTACCTGTGAAAAGTGATGCTTTCTTCACTCTTCCCCGAAGTAGAGGAGCATCCAGGGGCTACACAGTATTGAGGCATGTTCACCCAACAAGGACAACAACACTATCAACACAGAAGCTTGAATCACTGTCTCTCAACGCCGCAGCGGCCATACTGTTGTGGGATACAGCTCGGCTCGTTCCGCTGTTCCAAACCATAGTTAACGCGTGCGCAGAGACGTTTCCTTTGTCCGACCGGTGGCGTACTACCAACTGTTATGCTTAATCATTGCTAACCGTACGGTATATCACTAATGGTTTTTATACTCGTGAATTGCATTTATTGATTTATTTTATTCTTTGCATACTCCTCGATTGTTACGAACAGTTACCAGCTTTAATGGAAAGTACCCAACAACTGAACTCCAATTTTTTAATTTGAAAAATAAGACGTTACATTTATGTTTCATAACTATTTAATATATATTTTATAATGACCACAACTTACACTTAAAAATATGACTATAATGTGTATACAAATAATAATGAAAAACCTTTGTATTTTGACGATGTAGAAAGTAGTTATCTAAATTGAGTAACTTGTATAAAAATAGACAATACTAAATTAGACAGAATTGAGACAGTTATTTTTAATGTATAACTAAAATAAAACAAGGTTGAAGGTATTACTTATTTTTGTGCTATTCATGAGGCGTTCAAGGAATGTCACGCAAATGGTTTGTTTCATATCTAAAGAACTGATATCAGATTAACTTTCTTTAAAAAATGACCCATGGTCATTTAGTACCTCAATGATCAATTCTGGGTCCTCTTTTGTGTCTAATTTACGTCAGCAGATTGAACTCGGCAGTCCAGAATGATCGTCTGATTAAATAATAATGAATTAATTTGATTCAATATTCTAACAACACGACTCTTTGTTTCAAAGAAAAAATATTCAATGCCTATAAATAAAATCACTTAGTTGGATAAAACTGAGGCATTTAGTATTTTGCAGAAATAAAAACAAAGAGTTCCAGATCAAGTTTCATGAACCTGAGATGCAGGGAAGGTATAGATAGAAAACATAACAAATTAGCCTTTTATTTAGCAGTTTCTTAGAAGTAAGTACACTAACATTTAAAAATAAAACTGATAATTTTTAGTATGAAAGTATTGAGAAACATTCCAACTTGAAAATTGGAATAAAATATTCAATGAAAGAGATGTTAAAAGATTAAATCATTATTTTTTTATACCCAAAGTTATTTAATCATAAAATGAGTAATTAACCGACGAGAACTTCAAGATGCTTTTATTTAAATATCAATGGCCCACCAGAATTAATAGTTTAGTTGTTTAATCATAAAACATAGCTAAACTAACTAAACAACGAAAGTGATGAGAACTACGTTAAGACTTCAAGATTAGCCGTTCAAAGTGATGAAGTAGGCAAGCGGTCATGGCCACTGCTCGTTGTCTCTCTCGCCCGAAGCGCGGGAAGTGAGGTCTGTATTATATTTATCAACCCCAGGGGCGCAGACTCATCATTCCCAAAATTACGAAGCATGAGTGTGTTACTATATGTTAGCTGTTATAAAAAATATCAATACAAATTCAAATGAACTATGATATATTATTCTACTACGAGTATACTTTCAGTTTAGAGCAAGTTAAAATATAGCTTGGATATTTGTATCAATAGGGGGGTTTACAACTCCCAAACCCCCCTGGATACACCTATGAATGAAATCGTCCAATAGGAATCGTGGTTCGCTTCAACTTCTGAAATGTGTTAAAAAAAATGCCTAGTTTATTGCTTTCTCTGGCCTGTCATTAAAACCTAATGTATACAGTAGTATTAGCAAATAATTGCAGGTAGTTAGGACCGACTGTATTTCTCTCATATTACTACGTAGTGCAATTTTTCATTGAAACCCAGATTTTGGTTTTTGTAATTAATTGTATAGTAAAATCATTACCATATACGAAGTTGTCCTGTGCGATTTCAAGTCGACAGTTCTTTTGGTCTTCTGTCAGCAGCCGAGGAACAAATTTTGCCGAAACACGGTTCATTTTTAAATCTTCGTGTAAAATGTTACAAACTGACGATTTTGGTATTCCTAAATCTTCTGCCAGTTGTCGGACAGTCAATCGACAGTTTTCATTGATTGCTGCACGAACACGTTCAACATTTTCAGCGTTTCTGGCCGTTGAAGGCCTGCCAGATCGGTCATCACTCTCCACTGATATGCGGCCCTTTTTAAACCGCCTAAACCACTGTTTTATTTGTGTATCGCCCATAGACGCGTCACCATAAACTTTCCGTATCATAGTAATCGTCTCTGATACTGAATGGCCAAGTCTTTGGCAAAATTTAATGCAAATGCGTTGCTCAACACGTTCGGTCATAATGAAATGCGACGCACATACACGGCAGTACTGTACGGAACAGAGCGCTGTGACTCACTGAGTGACAGGATCGTAGTCAATGCTTAATATGGAAGGAGTAGGCTCGCCCCTCCCCTCCAATAACCGGTACGAGCCGGTCGGTTACGCCGCGGCCGTCTACTGCTCGGCGGTCGGATACTTTTTGGACAGACCTCGTGTAGATTGCAAACATCACACCAAGGAATATAATACCATACCATACTATATAATACTCTGAAATTGTTACATAGTATTGCTAAAGCTGCGCCCCCACTGTGTCGGCACGGCCGTCAACGGCGTTCCGCACCTTCCTCACGTCCAATAGAAAGACTGGAGCTACGAACTCTAGGACATTTCTGTGACGGCGGATCCGCCCGACCAATCCAGTGCGGGCACACTTTGGACGTTCAGGACGGCATTTTCAGTGTTATACGCAGTCTGGTCTATGTTGTGCACGTGGTCAGTTGAAATCATAACGCAACAAGGATGGATGTTAGTACACTGATGGTGCTTGTTGAAAAATATGAAGAACTTTACAATATGAGGGGGTATACTCAACACCTATTTCACTTAAGAGTTAAAAGTACTAAAAATAATATTTGTTAAGGGCTGATAGTATTTTTTTATATAGCTGTCATTTCCCTTTTTCATAACTGATTTTTCAAATATGTTATTATTTCCTCGTATATTATAAATACGAAAAGCTGAGAACAATTTTTATTTATAAGTTCTATTATTTTTTTTATTATTTATTAGTTCATTTCATATAAAAAGTTACTGCTAAAACTTTTTAGTTTCAATAAGGCTATACAATTTTATGATACATTTATTATGCCTATTTTACTATAGTAAATTTACCATTATAAGATTATTTCTTAATTTTAACTATTTCTAATATTCTATATTTCTGATATAAAAACCATATCTATTCAGTATTTTATTCAATATTAAGATTCGTGATTTTTTACTTGTTTGCATAGTTATAAGGCAAACATATACACATATACACGGATGAGGAAAATTAGTCTCTTCTCTATATAATTCTGTTTCCAGTATCAGTAATAGTGTTTCAAACTTGTCGTGAGTCATCCTGAAGTAATCAAAAAACTTAAGGTCATCCTCCACAAGGTCCGGGAACAAAGTGTGAAATTCACCACAAATCAATCTTTTTCTGTTAAGGTTATGAATCCAAAACATTATTTTTCTTTTTTTAACATTCTCCTCTTCTTCTTTAAAAAAACGCACTCACTAGCGCAATTTCCTTCTCCACATCCATCTTTCAACAGATCCTATCCCAAACTGAGTTCTGTTTTGGCGGAGGCGGATGGAAGACAGTGCGAAACACCCCATCCAGTGCGCGCACCCCCTCTAAAAAATGTCGTGACGGCCGTACCGAGCCAGTGGGCGCTTAGCTTTGTCATGAATCAAGATGTAACTGAATAAACCGGAACGGAAAACGACAAGTTCCTGGCTGGCTGGCCCCAACTCTCTGCGCTCGTGAGTGTGGGGTCCGTGCGTGCAATGCGACTACCTGGCTCTTTGTTGCAATCACATTTGCTAATAATATGGGCTAGTGTATAGGGCCACCCGAGATCGGAAGTCTGTATCCGGTCTCATGATTACAATATTTCTGGTCCCACGTGTTTCTTGGAAAGTAAATTCTTGATAAAACAGACCGCTTAGTGAAATATAAAGTTATTATTCTGTATTACTGTATATAATAGTAGTAGTAGGACTATTGTGCATTGAAATGCACAATTCCAAGTCTATACGTCAGTTCGATATCGAGCGGACAAACAGAGGGGCAGACGTAAATTAATTTTTCCAGCCCCACGAATGATAGGCTTCGCTAAAGCTCAGCCAATCACCACTATTTGAATCAATTAGATAAAAATTACTTACCAAAATCAACTAAGCTTTTAGGGGTGCGGTTCATCGCGAACCGCCGTTCCCGCCACATAGAGGTAGACATTGACTTGTAGTCCAGCTGACTTGATATTTCTTCGCCAACGCTAAAACAAGAGTAATTTATTATAATGGGTATATTTCAAACATGAAATATTCACTTAATAATATAATGACATTAAATCTTGAAGGACAAAAGTACACTCCTGTATATTGACACAGCTCTTGTGTTAAATATTGAAGAACACTGTCTGTGGTATACACAGATTGGTTGATTTCCAAAATTTACAAACAGAGTAAATAACATACATAAAAAATATCTTTATAAGAAATTAACCCCACATGGGCATCAGCCTGTGTGCGGGGAAACGAGTTCATCAGTCTGCACATAAAGATAAAGATTACAAATTGACTATATGTAAACAATGGATGAACAGTTCGCTAAATACATAACACATTGATAAACAAATTACGTTGGTGTTAAACTACTTTACCATCAAGCGAAAAACTTTCACAATATCTATTAGAGTCACCACGTTAAATATCCTTGCAACAAAAATGGGTAACCGTTACGTCACGTAAACAAAAATAAGCCAAATTTAAGAAAATAATTTTTAATTTTACATATTAACCCTTAGGACAACACATTTAAGAAAATATTATCAGTTACATCATTTCAAAATTGTATACTACTAATATAGTTAGGTTCGTACTTAGTTTCTATATAAAAAATGTGCTCAGTTTAGTAATTTAACATTGTACCAATAATACATAAACTATAAAAAATCAATAATTAAAGTTACGAATAAATTGCGGTACAACGACGACAACAAAACGTGACGATTGTCACAGATTTTATCACAATTGTTTTTACGTCACGGATATGTGACAAGCGAGAGTTGGGTAAGAGAGAGTATAACGTAAGATAAATCTGAATAATTATCAGTTGATCTACTCTATCCGTTCTTATACTCTACTCTTATGTTTGAACAGTCAAATCAATAATCCCATGAATGAGCTAAGATATTTTCCTCTACCTTTTTGAAGCATGCGTGCTTTTATTATAGGTCACCAAACTTTTCTCTAGTAGAGATTCATTTGCAGCCTTACGAGGCACCCATCTTGCACATACTTTTGCAAGCTGAAGATCTTCTGTCATGATATTGTGCACAGATGACCGGCTAACTTCAACACCTGACGGCAGTTCATCCATAATTTCATCGAGAGTCACTCGCTTATCATTGTCAATAACTGCTTGTACAGCATTAATGACGTCAGGTTGCCGAAAATTGGCCGGTCGGCCATTACGCTCATCGTCATGAACATTTTCTCTTCCTTCCAAAAACATTGCACGCCAACGACGGACCATCTGAACGGACATAACATGTTCACCATACACTTGACACAACTGACGATGAATTTCAACGGCAGTTTCGTTTTTGGCGGTCAAGAAACGAATAACACTACGGACTTCGCAACTGGCGGCAAAACGCAGTGGAGTCTCCATGATGTTTGGGCAGCAACTGACTGAGAAGCGTGACAATGGGCCAGTGACCGGCGCACCTGTTGCCAACCGAACCGCGCTACATATTCTCGCCCACAGCTGCACGCTGTGTTACGTACGCGTCTTTTTACAGAACAGGGAAACTTACTTTTTGGATACCCCTCGTATATCTTTTCTGGTCTCTTTTTACTCATCTGTCGAAAGCTGTGGAATCCATTTTCCCCCAACTTGCTCGGAAACCCAAATGCTGGGAAATAATCCGTGCCTTATTTTCTCTGTACTAGCGATGTTCTTGGCCATGTTTTCAAGCCCATCCTTATACTTCCTAGCCCAGTTATACAAGTGGGCACACTATCATGCCTGACCCCCCAAACTATTCGTTCAGAATGGCTAGGATCGGCTCCTTCCTTGGCCCAACAACTGACTGCGCTGCGCAACGACGATGCACATTCGACATAGCTGTAACTCTCTCGCTTTCGTCTTATATCACACTTGTGAGGTAAGAGAGAGGCTCGTAAATAACTACATCTATCGGGTCCACAAGTCCCCCTTCTGCACCACAGTTTATGTGAACATCTACACTGATCACTCTACTGTATCTGTTTAGTAACCAGTACAACCTTCTTTTTGGAATTATTAACTGCGATACACATCTATAAAGAGAACAATTACAAATAGCATATTTTACAACACTGGCTTCAGCTTTGGGTAAATTGATTGCCTAACCTTATGGTATGTTTTGAAACCAGGGTATTGTACTATCGAAAGAAGTAGTATTTTTCAAAAGATCTTTTTTTTTGTTACTCTTATACAAACTTGTTTTCTTAGCTCCAGAAAATTCGTACAAATTATTTTAATCAAATGGATTGTACTGAAATATTAATTTAACATCGTGCTAAAGAAATATTAAATATTATGTTGTGAAAAGAATGTTCTATTAACTTATCATTTTCGCTTTTGTGATCCACCTTTATATTATAAATTATATTATATATAATTTTCTATAGTTTCGGTTCTTCTATTTCTACCAAAGCAGAAATAGGCATAATCAGAAAATTTATACAAGCAACATTTTAAGTCAATGCGCGTAGAAACAATCATTTACAGGGTCTTTCAAATCACCCATCTTAAATATGTAGAGGATCATTTTAAACGGAATCTCCATTAAATTTACCCCAAAGAATTTGTTTGAAATAATTTCATAATTTAAAAAATACAGAATGTCCCAAAAACAGGAGATCGCATGTTTGAATCTCGAAAATCTTGAAAACTACGAACACTCGTCATACCGCAAATACATTTTAAAGATCTTTACAACCTAAACATTTTGGAAAAGGAATATTAATTTAATTTGTTAAAAGAACTACTTAGTAGTTAGTTAATTAATAGGACAAATATAAAATTCATATATACACGATGCAGTATTGGTGAAAGTTATTCTAACATATAACAAATATTGTGTATAATACAATATAAAATAAAAATATACAATCCGCTGTAGCCTAACTTTTGCAATATGGCTAGTTTAATTCACCATTTGTTTAAAAAGTTATGTACGTGCTGTACAATGGAGAGCTAAGTACAATTCCTAATCTAAGTGTTTTGTCAAGAATTCATCCAAACGTTTAAGAAATAATGTGTGTGGAAAGTGGTGCAACTAAGCTTTGACTTGAGGAGCACAAATTGATATTTTATATTTCACGGCAACTATCTGACTGAAGTAACACCAACTTTGGATGAACCATTTAATCAGTCATTGATGCATCCTAAAATTGCCCTGTCCTTTGTTTCTTATACTTGTGGATAAACCCCACCTTAGGCCCATTGAAACAAACAATGCACCCTTTTTCCAGGCCTAAAAGGGATCCAGGAGCAGGGTGAACTGTGCCTTTATACTCATTCAAGAGAAAGTGCCCGCCAAAGAAGGAGGGATGTGTCTAGAGCCCATAATTTTGAGTCAACATCCCTCACCCTCTCCAACATAAAAACAAGGCCCTCGGCAAGGGACGAATTGACAACCGGTTTTCTACTGAACTGAACAGTGAACATTGAGAGCCACATTCTTTGGGCAGAGCCGATATGGAACGGCATGAAAAAAGTTTTAACTGCAAATTATAATGGTTTCTATTTAGCTTTACGCAATCAAAACCAACCAATGACATAATAGTGAAGTTGCAATTTTGAGCCAAACAGGCGAGACACTGGCTTAATATTTTTTTTTATTTTCGAGTCATCATCATTTATAAGTGTGTCATTGAATATTTCTAACCCATTCGATACTTCACCTAAATATAAACTATACTTCCTGGAAATTCCTTTACATAAAAAAAAACGTGCGGGCCTCCTTTCTCGTTCCGAGTAAAGCGCACGAAATTATAGTAATTTAATTTTTGTGAAGGAAACAGAATTTTTCCGGACATTTGCCATCGTTCAGAGATAAGACTGAAGATCTCGAAACGTAGTGTTACTGATTTTTTGGTTCACTAAAAGATGCAAATGTCCGGAAAAATCCTGTTTCCTTCACAATCCTTCCATTGTTAAAAATAAACTTCAAACCAAAAATGTTATTACTTTGCCTTTTATCTATACTATGCATTGTCTAAAAACACGTTTGCGCGTGTGGCGTTGAGTGCGCGTGTGGCGGTGAGTGCGCGTGTGTCGGTGAGTGCGCGTGCGCGTTAGGGCGCGAGGGTCGCCAAATCCTTTGAGGCTCTTGCGGCTCCGGACAAGCTATAAATGCTGGCAAAAAACACATTGTTAGACAGCGGCGTTCGACTTGCAACCAACCTTTCCTCCAGTTAGAACACTATTCCCGAACTGGTTTTATAATCAATTTAAGTTCCAAATACCATTTGGAATTTCGTAAAATATTCTCTCTCAATTAGAGAATTCGATTAAAAATGTGATACCTGCTACATTCCTCGTCGAATATAGTCTTGTAGTCAGTGGTGGTGTCTTCTCTACTTCGTCTTATGATCGCTTTCCGCAGAGCCGCCAGCCCCAGGTACGTAAAGTCCGGTCCGTGATCGTGGGGCTTAGTCCGTATAAAAGTCTCCACAGTCCTTTCTTCTACGCAAAGAGGGCATTGAACCTCGTGCCCCACAGCTTTTCCGGATGGCACAGCGGAGAAATATCTTGTTGCAAGCGGTACTGTCTCTCAAATAGTAATACCCGTCGTTCACATGGTAAATGCCGGCGCCGTACCGGTAACCTTCACAATGCACGACACGGTTTGACATGGTAAACAACACGAGTCAAAACTACACGATGGCTGATGACACGACCTTCGTAACGGCCAGTTTTCAAATGAACGGTTTCACAAAGACTAGAGGGTAAGGGCGATAGGGCCAGTGTTGTATCACGTGGTCGGTGGGCGGTGCCAACTCCACTACCCCTCCCACACATGACCACCTACACTTCCACCCAAGCTATAAAGCCTTATGCCGTGTCACTCCGTATCAGGCCAAACGCACGGACGTAGCCAGCGTGGAGGCCCAAGGGGTCAGGATCCCCCCAAATTTTCAATTTTGCTTTTTTAGTAAACGTTTATTATCATTTAAATAATTCAATATTACTGACATGTACTGCCGAAAGGTCGTTCTCAACAAAGTAACGGGCCAAGAACTTTTTAAGGAACAAAATGGAGCCTTACTCTCTGTCAACTACTGGAAAATATCAGTTGTCTGGACCTCCCCCAAATTTTTTCCTTACTACGTTATTCGCCAGAACACAACTGCACAGCTTACACAATGACTTATAGGAAGAAACCCACGGCTTGCACTTATACAATTAATTTGTACAGGGGCTTCCGGATTGTGTAAAACTGGATTGAAGCAAAGTGGAGATAACGCGGGGTATCCCCACTAAAAGTACGAATTTATAACAAATATTCTAATTTAGGTCTCAATAAGAAAACATAATAAACTAGTTAACTTAGTTGTAACACCGGAGTAATCTCTTAAAAATAATCAATAATAATTTACATTTGTCCTTCACTTTTTCCAGATCCAAAGGTTCATATCTTTTCATTGGGATTTGAGTTATTTGTTAATACATCAGTATTGACTATGGTTAACACGGCTGATTTCAGGTACATGCTTTCGGAAATAACGATGGTAGATGTCCAAAATCCTGTTAGTATTGTAGTTCATGTTTATATACAGCTTTGAACAAGAGTAGAAAGTTATTTCTCAGTGAAACGTAATTATTTCGGAGTAACTGCGTCATCAGAGAATTCTGGAAAATACTACTGGAAGGTCTAATACAAAACAAGGATAAAAATTGTCACAAGTTAGTAAATTTAATTATTTTATAATTAATTTGTTTGCTACATTGTTTAATGGTGTTTCATATTTATAGAAACGTGTGTAAGTTCTTCATCTGATTAGGTACATGAATCTGAAACTGATAAGGGGGAATGTCGATATAAGAAAAGTACACGGCTGGTGTTCCTAGATGGTACAGCAAAAATACAATGTTAGACAGTGGCGTTCAACCATCCTAATTAGAATACTCTATTCCCCATTCCGAACTGATTTTACAGTCAATGAAGGTTCAAAATATTATTAGAATATCGTACAATCCTCCCTTTCAATTAGAGAATTTAATTGAAAATGTGATACCTGTTACATTCTTCGTTGAATATAGTCTTGTAGTCAGTGGTCTCTTCTCTACTTCGTCTTAACATCGCCTTCCGCAACGACAACACCCCCAGGTACGTAAAGTCAGGTGCATGATTGTGCGGCTTAGAGCGTACAAACTTGTCCACAGTCCTGTCCTGTGCGCACAGCGGCAAGGAACCCCGCGCTCCACAGCTTTTGCGCATGGCACAGCGGACAAAGATCTTGTTGAAGTCGACACTGTGTCTCAAATAATAATACCCGTCGTTCACATGGTAAATGCCGCCGCTGTTGCACCGATAACCTTCACTATGCAAGACACGGTTTGACATGGTAAACAACACGAGTCGAAACTACGCGATAGCTGATGAGACGACCTTCGTAACGGCCAGGTTTCAAATGAGCCGGTTCACACAGGCCAGGAGGAAAGGGCGATCGGGCCAGTACTGTGTCACGTGGTCGGCGGGCGGTGCCAACTCCACTTCCCCTCCCCCCTCGCAGTACCACCTGCACTTCCATCTAAGCCATATTACGTATTGTCTTGTAAATCCGCGTCAGGCCAGACGCACACTGCACAAGCTTAAACAATATTACTTGTATGAACCACGAAGCATCGCGGCTTGCAATTATACGTATATTTAATTAGCAAGGGTCCATAGTTATCTGAGCTTTCCATTTCCCATTAAAACGTAATAATTTTGTAATGTCTACGTCACAAGGGAATCCTGGAAATTAGGACTGGAAGGTTTAATACAATACAAGGATAACAATTATAACAGGTTAGTAAATTTATTATTTCATAATTAAGTTGTTTGCAAAATTTCGTTACTGGTGTTTTATATTCATATAAACGCGTGTAACTTTTTCACAGCTTTAAAAATTTGCAAATATACAAAAAGTAGGAACAGATGAAAGAGGCAAGTCTGGATATCTATTCATTTTACGTAGTCCATTTATTTTAGCAATGTTGTAGTTCGGCGCGCCATACCTCCAAACTCTGCATCTTTACAAAAGAAACATCCGTTCAGAACGAGTCAACGCAGGAAGCACTGCTCATGTCGCAATTCAAAATATTATATTCATTTATCGTCGTAGTCAGCCGTATGATGCACCAACATAATAAGCCTAAGATAGAAGAAGAATGGAAACTATCATTACATAGAGGAAAATGTGATTCCTTCTTACCATTCAGTTTCTTCTCGGTGAATAACTCGGAAAGGTGTGGGCTCCAAAGCACACCGCTCAAGGATCCTGTTCCGAAGTTTTTCAATTTCCAGCCACTCGGGTCTGGGCGGATGCGTGTGATCCTTGTTGACACTGAACGCGTTCACAGTTCGCACGGCAGGATCACGCGGCATACTCGCTCTCCCGGTACACTTTTTGTGGTGCGCACACCTAAGGTATACTCTGTGGTAAGTGGTTTTAGTGCTATAATAAAAATAACCGTTGCCAGTATGGTAAACGGTAGATTTGAATTTTAAACCGCTCGCTTCTTGTACCATCGATGCCATAATGGGCAATAACAATATAATAAGTCGGTGAAAATATTAACCGAAATAATAGCTGCACAAACAATCAGAATTCACTCTGAAACGCGTAGCCCAACTCGACGTCTAGGGCATTACGAACACGGTAACTACATGCTGTCCCCCACCACCTAGAACGGGCATTTCCGTTGCCAAGGATACCCTTCCCCTGAACCATCGATCACCCTTCCCCTGACTTGAATAGGAGGGGAGAGATGGCCGAGTGAGTGAACAGCCCACCGCTTGAATACTCTTAATACAGAGCGCTCTCACTCTCATTGTTGCACTCCCTCTCTCTCTCACTCGCGCTCTTATTGCACGAGCAGGAAAAAATAATATATCTCCTATTATAACACTTTGGGTTATAGCTCTTAATGAGATATATAGATATAGATAGTTTTTAAGTGTTTTAATGTCATTTAAAATTGTATTAAAGATAGATTCACGAACATAACACGCATTGCTGGATTGTTAGCGTACATAATATAAACGGCTCTTAACACCCACACTAATACTGTTAGAAAGGAATTAATCTTTTTTGTAACCCATCTATTCAATTGTATCTTACTCTGTGTAATTACAGTAGACACCGACTTGTTGTTACTCGCAGTAACAGAATCTATTGAGCGGTTCTTGACATTTTCATTTCTGGTTGCAGACTCGAATCACATTCACAATGCAAACGTTTCAAGACCTTCAACGTTTTCCGCAACACGATTGCTGTAATTTACCTTGATGATCATAATGTTAATAGCAAATAAAACTACGGTATATCCAAACGTATTCAAAATTCATTATGCAGAACGAAACGTACGTTACGGTAAAGCGGGGCCCAAGGTTATGTTGATAGCAACAGCTGCGTGGTGTTACCTGTTCTTGTCGCCACTGGACTGATATGGATATGCCTCTCATTTAGAAAAAGTCACGATTGGCTTATATTGAGATCAAAAAAGTTATAATATACTTATATTAAATAAAATATTTTTATTAGTTTTTGTTTCTTGAATCCAAAATCAAAATTTGGATACAAGAAACAAAAACTAATGAACGTTTCTTGTAGTAGGTATTGTGCTACAAAGCCTTAATGCTTGAGAAAATTGCAATGTATTTTGGACTCCACATATGAAACATCAAGATCCATATATAATTCTAAGTGAAACAATGTGTTTTATAGAAATAATAATTATAGATACTTCTTCCTAAATCGAAATGTCACTTTGTTTTACAAAAATGTTCTTAAATATAGTAAATAAACATGATATTTACACTACAACAACACACGTGAGCACCGAAATCTTACAAATTACGTATCAAACTGAATGGATAATCTTTTCTGGCAAAATCTGCTATGTAATTTAAAAAAAAATATGAAGTTTATTACAAAACTACGAAGGCTGTCAGAAATAAAATCAAAGTGATAATAACAATTTACCCACCTGGCACAAATTTGTGGTAACCAAGTACCTATAGCAACCACAATTTCATGAACTAACCTCCCGAAATGGGGAAAATGTTCTGAAAGTTCAATTGGTTTGTAATTTTTCACCAACAAAAGCTTTCATTGATCGCACTTTGCAACTGGATGGATTTTCAGTTCCAGTGCTCATTTCAATACTCCACTGTAAACAAAGTACGATATCACGATGTACAATCTAATCCAAGATGGTAATCCGGAAGTCCAAAGGACTATGTGAAGTAAAATATTGAAAAAGTTACTTGATATATTTTGGAATTCTGAAAATGGTAATATATTATAGTATATGATTCATAATACGAATTTAACTGGCACTAAGCAGATGTTGACACTCTCAGCTCAATTTCGCTAAAACATCTGTTTACGTTTAAATTTTATAAACTATTGTATTAATAACTTTATAAAGTATACAGTGCATGCACGATCAGCAGCGTAATCCAGAGACTAAAAAAAAAACGATTGAGCCAATGACGAATTAAAAAAAACGTCTAATGCATTAAAAACTTTTTAATCACTAATTAACAGTGTCTTACGGAAAAAACAAAGAAGTATACATGGTCTCAACAATCCTTTCTCTCACAAACTACAGTGCGAAAACAAGACTTCTATAGTGCAAATGATTATTTTGGAATGTTGCAAAAACTCAATAAGGATTTCCCCTTTATATCGGAAGTAGCTGATTTTCCCCTAGGCAGTTTCTTACTCCTACGTAGCCTGTGCATGTATAGTGTATTCATCGTGGCAAGACAAACTCTACTATGGCACTGGACATATTTTAGGCCAAAGGTAGATTAAAGAACCGGAAGTAGGCGTTTTTTTATCGAATTAGATTATCGAGATCTACGTACGTGCATAGTTTTTTGATAGGTGCAATAAGGCAAACTTAACTGAGACGTTGGAAGTATAATTAATTTGAACCAGGAAGGCTCATATACGTACAAGTATAAGAGTATACTCTTATAAATGATCAACACAATAAAAAACTCACGATAAAACTCTGACACTCTAAGCAATAAACACTTAAGCAAAGTTGAGATACTACTGAAGTACGCCTACTTACGTTTGACGAATTTTATAGGATTACATCATTTTACGTCATAAGTGGTTTTATTAAAGTAATGTAAGGACTTTGATTTTAAATATTGTGTGAGAAGCCGTGGACAACAGCTAGTTCCAGATAAAAAAAATGGTCTGACCCCAAAATAGATTGCACTACTAACCCGTTCTTGTGATTTTGCTTAGGTATCCTCAATATCCGAAGACTCTCAACGGTATTGCAAGTATTGCTGCATCGTTTGTGTGTACTTGAAATTGCTCGTCTTCTTATTTCTTGACAATAGAGGGATTGTGAAGGAAACAGGGGTTTCTGGACATTTGCTATTGTTGTTGACACAAACAATCAGCAACACTACATTTAGATATGCCTCTTCTTCGTGCCAATAAATAACAACACCAACACGTAATTACAATCTGATTAAACAAACAAATCATACCAGAGCGTAATGGCACGCATAAGTCAGGAAACCTAACGACCATGCTGTGTGTCAACTCCATGCACGCTGACTCTAAAAACATGCACTTAGTGCACTTAAATTAGAAGTCTTATTTATAGGCCACGATGCTCGGACGCTGCTACAGACATCTTTGTACGATGCATCAAGCGGCGTATCGTTGTACGATAAACTGCACGTGATCCGCTAAAGCGCCACGCTAAATTAAACACGTGTTTATATCAGTGCAAAGTTAATAATAGCACGTTATTTAGCGCGCGCTGAGCGAGGGTAAAGTTACAGTGGGTAATCGCGGAGCTGGTAAAGTGCGGGGTCAGGGAGGGGAGGTGGCGTGCACTCAGTTAACTTGGCTACTTTTTCAGGTACTGCTTTAAAATTAAAGGTTCCAGGATCTAGTGATTGAACTGGAATCTGGAGTCAAAACGATTGTCTCCAGATAACGAGGGTTTCTTTTAAAGCGCTGTTTATTTTTGTTGCTTTTTTATTTTTTGTTAACCTTTTATAATTTGTCAGTTACAGCCCTAAATGACGCGTTTTCAAAAAGCAAGCATAACTATACGATCTTATTGTATTACTACATGAGGAATTCTAAGAATAACGTAGTCATTTTGGGGACGTTTGTACCCCAGCTCAAGTAACAAAAGAAAATAACGAAATAATTATTTATTTATTATTCTTTTATTCACACCTGACAATGGCATCTTTGATGTCGAAAGGCCTTGTGTGAAAATATTAAAAGTATTGGATAATTGTGATTTTTTTCTTTTTCCAATAGCTCCTCCTTCAACGAAATGATTGTTTATATAATATACGTGTGTTATGGATTCGATAGTGGCATGGTTTTGATCAAATATAACGCAAAGAAATTGCAATTTTTTAAAATTTTAAATAAACGTAATACCATTTAGTCAAATTACATATATTCTACATAACACAGACAAATGTGTCTCTATCTTCAGCAGTGCCTCTGGTTTCCAAGATGGTTCCAGATACACATTTACATGTTTAAAACTTCTCTTGGTTTCAACAAAAATAGAGGTTAGATAAACACGCTAGGGGTACACCAGGCCACATATCGTGTAACAAGCTTCACTGAGGTTCCATGCAACAATCCAAGTCTATAAATCATTTCATGCGGAAATGTTCTGCGGACAGACAGACAGAAACGACATTTTTATATCCTCCGGGCAGATAGAAGGGATATTCTATCAACCTGTGTAATAGGCTTCGCTAACGCTCAGCAAAAAAAACAAAAAACAAAAAAGAGATGGCCATTGTACTACCATAATAATAGAAGTTCTGTTAGTTATACATATGAAACAATTGTATGTACCACTTTGTCTCTTAATATATTTAGAAAAAGTACACAACATAAAGTCGCTAAAAACTGAAGCTAAGATTTACATTTACTCCAATCCAAGGGAACCTCATACATTTTATAGCGAATCATTATTGATGACCAGGGAGTGAAAATCGTGTCATCGTCTGTCTTTCCGTGCTATATCTCTTCATAGAAATGCTCTAGACATTTAAAACTTTCGGAATAGGTCCAATGAAGAACTATTTTTATGTCAAGAGGTCAAAGGACATCAAAGTTTCAAGGGTCTTCGTAAGAAATTACGTGTAATGTTTTTTAACGTTGTGTCGAATCCTTCCATAATCCGTTGTATCGGCCTGTTTCAATTATTGGGTAACAACTGGTGTTTTATATAACGAAAACAGTTTGTTCCCCTTTGTTTGTAAACAAGGCTGTTACAGGGTGACGTCCGGCGCACGATAATCGCGATGAGTCGAGATCGAAGAGGCTGATACTGTCGGGCAACGAACGCTGGTTGGACGAGAATCGCTCGTATTGTATTGACGTCAGAAGTGTTATGCTCTTTTGTGATTCGGCCCACAAAACACTTGGAAATTTTCCCAAGCCAGAAGTGTTATTTTAAACCCGTAAAGAGGTGTATCTCCATAGAACATTTCGATAACTTATTGCGTGGTGCAATTCATTGGAATATCTTGGAATACATTGCAATACGCGGTAATGCTAATGGATAACATTCAATACAATTAGTTTTCTATCTATACCTACACAGTGAGCCCCACGAAGAGGTTTACACAAGCTTCCTTGACATACTAAGTTATGTGCAGGTCATTTTGAAACTCTACACACTTCTCAATTAGAACACCAAGAACAATAGTATGGAAAAGTATCTATGTTCGTAGAACATTGCCGGTTTGCAGTGTTCAATCTTCAAAAGTACTGAACTACATAAAAATATGAACATTTTAGTAGTCAAGTAATTAACGGTAGCTGCAAACTCAATTTGCAAAACATTTTAGAAGCTTTTAAAATAGTGCAATTGGTTTTTAAATCAAATTACATTTGTTAGCAAAGATTAATTAAATACTGTCTTTTAAAATATTAAATTGAATACAGACAAGTAAATATTGTGTAACCATTGCACATTTAAAATAGTATTTAGACAAATGTTATAATCAGGTCAAACAAACATATATATATATATATATATATATATATATATATATATATATTGCCTATATTTGTTTGTATATATACATATATATTCATAAAAGAACAATTTTCTTATTAACAGTACTATTTAAATAATATATAATTAAAAATGTAATTTTTACAGTTATTAACCATTAAGAAGTCATTTTCCGGGTCTATAACAGCTTTAAAGTATAATTGTTTTTATTAAAAATAAATAAATTACTGCACTTTCAAATGCCTCTTTGAAGAAACAATTGTGTGACCATTCCACAGGAGTTTCATGCATTTAGGAACATTTTATAATCAGGTCAAAATATTTATAACAAATTATTCTCTTATCATAACTATCTATTCTTAAAAAATTGATTTTTATTAAATAAAAATTTAAATACGTATAATTTTTAAATGATATATAGTTTGAAAACGTAAGTTTAAACGTATTAATCATTAAGAAAATGCCATTTTCTGGATATATAACTCATGAAACTAAAAATATTCACATTTTCCTACTTTTATACAAGGTAAAACTCCAAAATGATAGCGTTAGGAACGGGACAGCAGACTGTTTCGTTGCAACTGCTAAACACAGGAAACGCGCATGCGCCCTAGCGGTCAGAGCGTGTGATACGGACATATGGACAACCTTAACAATTAGGTTAATAGACGATCGTGGCAACACCGCCCTCACTGAGGGTTGTTGCAATATGAGGCTAGTTCCGATATTTGTTATCGATATCAATATCAAGCTTGGATATCGATACACCGATATTATTGAATCCAAATATCGATATCCTTAATATCGACCGATATCGATAAATAAGGAAAGGGGAATGATTAAATTGGTGTATATAACCTTTTATTGTATGAGAGTGCGTAACTAGTATAATCAAAGATACAACTTACGAGTTCATTTCCAAAATAATGTTTTTAATACAAGTACAACTTAATACATTAAAAAATGCAATTATTTAAGGATAAAAAAAGAAATTCCTTAAATAATTCTATTTAACATTTTCTAACTAAGAATCATTTGAAGCACAATTATTAAAAAACATTTGCCAAAATATGAATAAAAATTACAATTTTAAATTTCAATATAAATCTATAAGAATCTAAACTGGGTTTTACGAACAACACTTTCATTTTTTTAAAAGCAACTATATTATATATGCTTAACTGAACCAAGCATCGTCTGGTTACTTTTTACTTAATCTGCAAAGTTAATTTCTTTGCTGGCGTTGCATTTAACAACTGAACAAAGCAAGTTGTTTGAGTTTTGCTTTCGTAAAACGAATAAAGCCAAAATAATAAATAATTACAACTTTTCATTCAACATTATATCAAAACCCCGATATTTGTATGTTTCTTCCGATATCACGATAATATCGGATAACTTATATCGATATCAATATAGGATATATCGAAACGATAATATCGATATATATTGATATCGATAATATCGCAACATCCCTAGCCCTCAGTAGTCTGGCGGTTTGCGTGTTCGAACGAGTGGGTGCCGCCGGTCGCGATAAATCTCTTATATAACATCTCTTACCTGATGTTATTCTTCCCTGTATGTTCTTCACGCCAGCGTCTAAGATTCTGGCCACGGTTCTTTCTCCTCTTTGCACTCAGTGGCAGACGTTGCTTCTTTGTTAGTCTTGGATTTGGCATTTTGTAACTATATCGAACTTGTAAACACGAGTGATACACCAACACTGAAAGGCCATACGTTATAACCTAGCGAAAGCGGGTGAGGGGATATATCCAGCAGGTAGTGGTGGGAGAGTAGCCTACAGTTTCCGGTTGTAGCCGCCACGCGCGCCACCTGACAGAGCGTTGAATAGCGCTTGCAGACCTTTCATGTCTGCCTTATTGTACCTTAACTTCAGAACTTTTTAATAAACCGTTTGCAGTTTTACGCTTACTATATTCCAATCTACGAATGTCTGTATTCAATTCTTTAATAAAAATCAAGTTTTTATTTTATGAAGCGTTGAAAATACCCTTCATTAAAAATCTTTCCACCTGATGTGCAGATTAAGTTGAATCGAAATTGAAATTTAAAAAACTAATGCACGTATACAAATATTTAGTTACTTAAATGACGTCAATATGTTTGCAATAGCTCAATAAATGAGCCTTCAATGAGGCAGATTCAAAACCTTTGCATCAGCGTTCACCAGAGTGGTAGAGCGCAGCCTTAACAATTAGGTTAATAGACGATCGTGGCAACACCGTCCTCGGTAGACTGGCGGTTTGCGTGTTCGAACGAGTGGGTGCCGCCGGCCGCGATAAATTAACAAATCCTGCTCAATTAAATCTGTATTAAAAATTAAAAGTTGCGGTTGACAACATAACACGCCCCAAGATAGAGACCGATCTCCTTTACGTATCTAATGCTGAGTTTCTTTTTAACTTCCAGGTCAAGAATAAAAATTAAGATATTAATAACAACCTTCTTTTAAATAACTCTAAAATTCGAAAACTATACATTCCAAAATAGTAGACTTGTACATATTTTGTTGTAAAGGTTTTTTATTAGTTGGATCACATGTTTCCGAGATGTGAATTTACAAAGTTGCAGTTTGGTCGATGAGCGCCAAAAACCGGGTATCTAAATCTTTTTATTCGAAAGTAGGGATCACGTAATTCATGAAACGACATATATGCCACTGTGTATAGGCATAAGTAAGTTGTTGATCTATTCACTGATAAATCACTATTGAAGTTATATTTTATAACGATGTATACTTTTAAAACATAACATTGTTTAAAATGTAGTAGTATTTAACCAAACGATACCTTCTTACATTGGGTCAAACTTGATGAGCACACAACAGCTTTTTTTAACAAAAGTTCCACAATTCCATGTTTCTATGTGTTGTGGTTATATTCAAAATGTATAACATACCTCAAACAAACGATTCTTGACTTGATGCATATGTAGTCGTCTATCGTAAGTTGTTTGTAAAACTTGTTAAATTGAAAACAAGACTTCCGGATCGTGCTTGTAAGACTCCGGACCCTGCTTGTGTTCATACATTACATTAATTGAATTACGTCAATAAAACTAGTCACTGTAGCAACTCTTAAAAATTTATTACTTGGTACAACATAGTGTATGATTAACTACCCGATTTAAAAAAAATGGCGCGAGACGATACTTTTCGTTTGAATGTGCCAAATTGATCAGAAATTATCATTATGAGATGAAAACAGTCGAATGAGTGCGTACAAGTTTTAATGGCACGGAAGTGATTTAGTTCAAGAGTTTAGTGTGTTATACGAGCGGCAAAAGCGTTACCCTTTCTATCCTGTTTACGGTTTTTATTGTTGACAACTGCGGCCACAAAAACATAGTCTCTAAAGTCCCACAGGAATACTGTTAATAGCGCGAATCGACGGCCAGACCTAGGAACTACCGTTGACGTGTCGTAGTTGTTAACCTCAGTGAGGATTGTCTATGGCGTGATAATCTCGATGTTATCAGAGACCCTTGTAACAGGTGCCACACCACATGTCGCAACAGGCTATACTGAGGCTGCATGCAAAATGGCAACTGTAGGTCACATGTGTTACTATGGCTCACATGATTGTGCTCAGTTTGTTTGTTTACGAACTTTTTTATTCTATATTTTTCTCGTTAATATCCAGAGGACCAATGTAATAATGTTCACTAACGATCAAATACTATGCACTATCATCGAATTCGATGATGCCAATAAAGAAATGAAGCTTCCTGCAAAATCAAAGTCTGTATTTCTGTTAGTTTTCGAGTCATCGTGCGGACAGACAGACAGACAGAAATATCATCTTTCCAGCCCCTCAAGTGATATATTTCGCTAAGCTACGAGCCAATTAACTGTTTGTTACCCCTGTACGATTTTTTTCAGAGAACTACGCTGCCGTTCATAATTCAATAGAATACTAGATAGTGGCAGACAACAAATCAAAAAAATTCTTGAAAACAAAATTTAATCAGCAATTTTTTTTGTAAAATGTAACTTTAATATGAAAAAAAGATTAAACTTAATTTGGTTGTGTCTCATAGTCCGACAGTTTGCTCTGGCTATTAGGCTAGTGTTTTTGTATTCAGCGTACAAACAATGTAAATGCGCATAATGTAATGGGCTGATGTTTTGGGGAACGGCCCCAGTTAACTCTGTTGGGAGAGTTTTTAAATTGCAAAAAAAAACTGTTAAGAGTGATGTGTGGCTTGGGTAGTCGTGACAGTTGTCGGACAGTGTTCAGTAATGAAAACATTTTTACTTTGCCTTCGCTCTTTATATTTTATGTCTCAATGTATAATTAAAAAATCTGCAATATTTCCCTATATATATATATATATATATATATAATCATCTGTATTCCACCAGAAACAGAAATACACTCATCATTACGCACCACCACAGCAACATCATCAAAAGATCCATGCCATATGTTGGTCCCAATATATTCAATTTTCTGCCGCATAGGCTGAAAGCTTCTTCAACTGAGGCATCCATTAAAAAGAATTTAAAGCAGTAATTGTTAAAACATGCGAGCTCGTCCATGTTTCTCTGTGGACGAGCTGTTGGACGGAGCTCCTTAGCCTGGGCTATTAACAGATGCGTGATTGTCTATCGATTTCAGTTTTAATGACAATGATTGTATAATAGCAATATACTACTACTACTATATAATACATAGTTTTGACATTATATAATAAAAACTATTTAATGACTATGCTCTATGCATGCACATGTCTTTGAACAAGAAATATTTAGAATTTGTAAAACAACACTGACACAAAACTGAGAATAAAGATACAAATATGCAAGCATTACTTTTATTATGATTGTTACAAATACGTAAAGTTCGTGCCATGTACTGGTAAAATTTAACTGGTATCAATAAAACCCGCTTTTGATTATAAATTACTTATAAAATTTGTAAAGCTTTCACGCTGTATCCTAAACTTCATAATTTTTACAGACTATTTACAGTAAAAAAACCTTGCAACTTTAACTAAGTACAAGGTTACTTGCAGTAGCGTAGCCAGAAATTTCGTTCGGGGGGGGGGTCCGAAACCGGGATCCGGGGGACGCTTTGTGTGTTACTTGCCAATGAGTTCACTGGTAAAAGGTAAAAATATGGAGCTTTAGTAACTATGCCTTATAGAAAGTGGAAAGATGCAATAGGCAAATTCAACTCTCACAGCAACTCTAGTACCACAAATTTTTCTTGTATAGCTACAGAAACTTTACGAAGTTCGATTCCGGCCGAGTAGAAGGCACCAATGTGATGTTGCATTCACTGAATAAGAAAGAAGAAGAACAAAAACAGAGCTTCACTCAAGTGTATAATTGACACAACTATATTCTGTGGAGAAAATGAAATACCCCTTCGGGGACATTGGGCTACTGACGGCCGAAAACCCTTTAGAAAAGGTGGGCAATTTTCAAGCGTTGCTCGGGTACAGATCAAAATTAAGTGTCGGAAAATGCACCGGAAAAAAACTCTACTGATTAGAAGTTGCTTTGGGATTTCACTGATAGAGGTATTTATGAATGAGTTATAATGACAATTTTTTGTATCATTACACTGTAGACGAGAACATAATTATCGGAAAAAATCACTTTTGGTCGGAAATAAAATACACATGAAAAACTCTAATGATTAGAACTTCAACTACTTCGGACTTCATTTATTGAGGTAAACGTGATATTTTTGATTGAGTTAGGGCGACGATTTTTTGTTATCATTAAAACTGTATTCGACTAACTATAATATATATATATATATATTATATATATATATATATATATATATATATATATATATATATATATATATATATATATCGAGAAAAAAATCACTTCCGGTCGGTAAATACCAAAGAAAAGCTCTCTACAGATTCAAGTTTGTTAAAACGATTTTGGATTTCACTGATTGAGTGGTTGAGGTAAAAGTAGTACTTATAATTATGTTACGACATTGATTTTAGGTATTAATTCAACGGCCGACTAATAAATATATAACTACAAGAAAGAAAAACAAAAATGATCACTTCCGATCAGAAAATATACAAAGGAAAATGAAATAATACCTCAGTCAGTGAAATCCAAAGTAGTCGGAACTTCTTATCACTTCTCATTATCCGACCGGAAGTGATTTTTTCAATATTTTCTTCGATAATTATGTAGTTATTAGTCGGCAATCAATTGATACCCAAAATCAATGTTCTAACATAATTTCTAAGTACCACTTTTATATCAACGACTCAACCAGTGAAATCCAAAATCGTCAAAATTTGAATCTGTAGAGCTTTTATTCGGTATTTTCCGTCCGGAAGTGATTTTTTTTTTGTTTTTTTTTCTCGATAATTATATGTATTAGTCGGCGTTGAATTAATACCTAAAATCAACGTCCTAACATAATTCTAAGTACCAATTTTACCTCAACCAGTGAAATCCAAAATCGTCAAAACTTGAATCTGTAGAGAGCTTTTCTTCAGTATTTTCCGTCCGGAAGTGATTTTATTGTTTTGTTTCTCGATAATTATATATGTATTAGTCGGCGTTGAATTAATACCTAAAATCAACGTCCTAACATAATTCTAAGTACCACTTTTACCTCAACCACTCAACCAGTGAAATCCAAAAATCATCAAAACTTGAATCTGTAGAGAGCTTTTATTCGGTTTTTACCGAACGGAATTTTTTTTCTCGATAATTATATAGGTACAGTGTACAGTTTTAATGGTAACAAAAATCGTCGTCATAACTCAACCGAAAACACCACGTTTACCTCAATCACTGAAGTCCAAATTAGCTGAAGTTCTAATCAGTAGAGT
This sequence comes from Homalodisca vitripennis, assembly GCF_021130785.1. Lineage (NCBI taxonomy): Eukaryota > Metazoa > Arthropoda > Insecta > Hemiptera > Cicadellidae > Homalodisca > Homalodisca vitripennis. The sequence goes on along the minus strand of NC_060209.1, from coordinate 61,036,005 downwards.
TTTTCAAGTGTATTTTCCGACCAACACTGATTTTTTTATTTTGTTCGATAATTATATACACGTCTATAGTTTAATGACACCTAAAATTCAACGTCGTAACTTAATTCTAATCGGTCATTTTACGTCCCCAAGACGAATTTGAACGAAGTGGTCGCTAATTTAGACTGTTCGCCGTGTTACGGTTCAGGTTACTTTGCCACGTCACGTGACCGCGCCCTATAGAAATACCGTGATTACACTACACTATCCGAAAAGCCGAGCCCAAAAGTATCGTTTGATACTTTATGATTTAAACGAAAGGACAATTATATTTTTAACAACGGTCACTTTCATCAATTAAATCAATCAATTTAATGTTTGTAGACAAGAGTAATGATAACTCTCCTTTTTTCTCCTGCTCCATGCTTCATTTTTTTATGTCTTAAAATTTCGGGGGAGGTCCGGACCCCCTTGGACCCCCCCTTCGCTACGCCACTGGTTACTTGGTTTAAATACTTGTTTAAAAATATTTGTTTGCTGTGTCCATTTTACCATGTAACTTTTGCTAAATAAATTTACGCTTCTGTGTATAAACCTGAGCAAATATTTACAACGAGGTTTTAATAAACATTGCCTATATTATTCATTTGATATTGTTTGTTTATAGCTCAGTGACAGCAGTTTCATTACAACAGGTCAAGGTGGTAGGCTGTAATTACGTCACAGGATTGGGCCACAATTGAAGGGGGTGGGAAGGGGAAGGAACAGATCGATAAACTACGAAGCAAATAAATGCACCGCGAGGGCGACGGCGGGAGCGGCGCGGCGTACACACCCTTCAGCCCTTGCCTTCCGTGCCACACTTAACTCGTGTTATATTCTAGCCCTGAAGCAGAGATTACTCGCATTTACTGAGTTCCTAATTGAACAGTTCATTGAGCAAACTGTGTAACAATGACTGAGTTAAGTTACAAGCAAACTTTAAAGTCTACAGATACCATCTTTCTTGAGATATCTTCCTGATAGCTAGGCTACTTGTGTAATCAGTTTTAACATATTTGTTTGTTCTGAAATTTTATCGTTGTCATTATGATTACCCATATAAAAATGTATAAAAAGTTGAGCCAAATCACACGAGTGACAATCACCATATATGATGCCTATATAGGACATATACCTTGCCACATTATATATTCAGATTTTTGTTCATGGAAGTGGGTTACATAGTGATGTTGTATGTGTTGGTTTACTTAGGATACACGAGTTAATATGTCAAAGGTTTGAATCTTTTATGGGTGTATTCCGTTTTCAAATTTAATTGTCTGCTATTTCCTTGTTGCAGTCATGGTTACCAATAAGGCCAATGTAAAAATATTCCCTAAAAATCCCCTAAACATTTCCTAAAAGAAAGCGTAAGAGGCGTGTTCCGAAAGTAAGTACCGTTAAAAAACAAGTGAAACAATTTGTTCAACAAAATTTTACTTCTACATGAATGCCCAAACCTTAAACTAGTTTTCGACATAGCTTCAATCGATGTTCAAACCCTTGTCGTAGCGGGTGATCAATTTGTCTATACCCCCTTCGTAAAAGGTTCCGGCCAACGAATGTAGCCACTACTCCATCGTCGGTTTCAAAGCTACAGCGCAGCGGCAGTAGAATGAAACGGTACTTACTTTCTGAACACGCCTCGTATAACGTATCTGATGGCCACACTTGCTGCTTTTGTCTGTACCCTAAGTATTATTTTTCGGTAGTAAAGTATATGAACTTCCAATCCTTGTTCGCTCTATCAAATTACTTCGGTATATTCTAGCAATACATATTTTATACGCTATATTAATCCAGGGCCTAGTATCAAGGGCTGCACCATTTTGCCTGCCGGCGTGACCCCCTGGTCACGTGACCGCATACGTCACGAACCTGACGTCTGCCGCGTCTACCCGCTTGCCACTATGGGAGCGTTACGGTTTGCACGCTATTACACATCAGTAGAATAATGTAATTAAGGACATCCTTATATATTCTTAAACTGTGTGATCTGCCGAAACTAGCAGTATAAATATATTTCAGTTTATATCGATTTGAAAATTGTACAACCACAAAAAGGCGTGTTTGAACTCCGTAATGCAATACATTTAAAGTTTATAAGCGTTATTTTTTTGGTTAAAAACAAACTTAGCGGCAAAGTTGTAGTAAATTAGTTTATCTATAAGTTTCATTGGTAGAATTGGAATAAAATATTATTAATATTCCCTTAGGCTTTTCTATACAAATGAATAATAGAATAATTTTTGGAAAGAAATAATATCCGTCGAATCTACTTTTTTTCAATTTGCACACATCTTATTGATTAATAATTATTTAAATAACTTTATGGATATGTATTTGAAAATATTTTGTGACTTACCTTAGGCAATGTAAATGTCTAGTAGAACTGTCTAATCGTTCAATTGCGTTTTTACGAACACGTCGTTTTTCTATCCGTTCATTGCGTACATCGTCATCGTAATTACTGATAGTGGGAAGTTTTATTGACGGAACAACAAAGGGCTTTAATAACAATTTCTGAGGCAGCCCTAATAAGCGATTTTTCATGTCATCAATGTAGTCAGATGGTGCAAAATGATCACTACACACATAGGCATACTTACAATTTACCGCGTCTCCTCTTTTACACTTTGATAACCAAATTTTACAAGTCTCACTGTCTTTTGGAAACTTATGGTACACTACTCGCTGTTCACTTCCTTTAGTCTTTTTAGAGTTATTTAGACAAGTAGCCACAGCACAACAACTCATTTTGACACTGCATAAATAAACTAAATCCACATCAGATCACTGAGGATCAACCTCAATTAAATCACTTCGGCATGTGCAGCAGCGTGTAAACGACAGTGCGCCAATGTAACACATGTTCAACGCCAACACGGCAAGTCCCTGCAAGTTGCAACGCGGTGCAGGCGCGGTGGCGGTATCTGGCCTGATCAGGCCAGCGACGTCACGGCACCCCCCCTTCCACCACACCGCCTGCCGTGGCGGCACCGCGCTGAGAACAGTGAAAACCGGGCGCGATGTCCCCTCGTGGATTTTCTGTCATACAAATTGCATTTAGTGTCTTATGTATTGCTTTGTGATTCCATTTCCTATGGTCTCTGTGTTCACTTGTTTCCTGCATTATAGTAGTCACAAAACGTTGAAAGTCCAGAATGGTGTAGCTTAAATAACACAAAGAACTACCTCATTTTAGGTGGTAGTATAGCACCTCCTACTAAACTGTCAAAGGTATATTGAAATGACTTGGTGCAACATTCATAACTGCGCGATTTTTATTGTAACTTAAATCGATGTTATACGCGTACTAAAGAGGTTCAAGATTACACCTCAATCATCGATCCGAACACGTCAGTAAATGTTTTCTAAGAAGAAATATTCTCTTAACTTACTTACCTCATAAAAGAGATTTTCAAAATACGATCAAATCCGTGTGGTTCATGCCTTCAAGGTTCCTCTTGTTTGGAAAATATGAACCTTTTCAGATTATTCTACAGTGTAATCATTAAGTAATCCTAAAACAACTTCTCAGTTGGTTTCCTCTCATCAAAATAATAAAAAAAGTTCATATAAACATATATGTCCGGAACGTTTTGTTAGCAAACTACCCTGACCGAAATATTTCGTCCGATTTTCTGGGAAAAGACGGAAATAAAGCGAAACTGGTGTTTCTATGGCGTAAAATATTTTCTATTTACGAAGAACGTTCATTTAATAAACGTATATCGCAATTTATGTCTTATTTTTCGTTTGTGTTGAATCAAACATTAATTTTTAAACTTTGTGTTTGTTTATTATTGGATTAATGGCCTATTTTACATCATCCTCTTCAAACTTAAACTCTCTACAAGTTTTGGTGAAATAGTTTACGTATTTATTACCCATTTAATGAAGTTAATGTACTTCAAATCTAAACAAAGCATGTTTTTCGAGACAGAATTTTGCAAATTTTGTCTTATATCTCAGATATGGGTGGTCTTGCAGGTCTGTAATGTATTGTATGCAATTATTTAGTTAATTTTACATACAATCCGCTAAATGTAACACCTAACTTTACGCTATAAAACATCAGTTTCGCTCAAAGAAGTACACTTGAGAAGTTTGCCGGGTCACTCTGTTCACTAATACTTGTAAATGTATCAGTCTATCGCACAATGCAATCCAGTCCAATCTTAATCCTACCATTAAACTTAAATAAATGTTATATAGTATACAGGCTGCAAATTAACTTGGGTGTCCCAGACTGAGACAAACAGTGTTCAGTACTTATTCAGGAAAATAGTGAGGACGTATTTGGATGTACTATGTATGATACTAATGTACTTACTGAGGCTGCAAATTAACTTGGGTGTCCCAGACTGAGACAAACAGTGTTCAGTACTTATTCAGGAAAATAGTGAGGACGTATTTGGATGTACTATGTATGATACTAATGTACTTACTGAGGCTGCAAATTAACTTGGGTGTCCCAGACTGAGACAAACAGTGTTCAGTACTTATTCAGGAAAATAGTGAGGACGTATTTGGATGTACTATGTATGATACTAATGTACTTACTGAGGCTGCAAATTAACTTGGGTGTCCCAGACTGAGACAAACAGTGTTCAGTACTTAATCAGGAAAATAGTGAGGACGTATTTGGATGTACTATGTATGATACTAATGTACTTACTGAGCTTTCTGTTGATGGAAGTCGAATATGGTTAAGTTTGTGAGAAAATCCCACGAACTTTTGAGACGTCCATTACACCTCAGACTAACTAATCTTAAATCGAGAATAAGGCTTTTCAATTAAGTTGTAGTACTTAACATGCAAGTTTCTTAAACAGCTGTTCTCTTACCTTACGTAATGTTCTTCAAGCCAGCGTTTAAAATTAGCACGAACTTGATCTCTTAAATTTACATTATCCGTCGAGTGTTCTTCTACGTTATCCGTCGAGTGTTCTTCTACACTATCTGTCGAGTATTCTTCTTTATGATCCGTCGAGTGTTCTTCTACATTGTCCCTCGGGTGTTCTTCTACAGTGTCAGTCGGGTGTTCTTCTACATTATCTGTCGAGTGTTCTTCAACTGGTCTGTTCAATCGACGACGATTAAAGATCATTTGTGCCTTTCGTGTACGTCGACCAATATTACTTCCACTCCGACGTGGCATTTTTCTGTAAAAACAAAATACTGTAAAATAGTACACGACAAATATTAGTTACATAACAAATGTACAATTTAATTTTTTCGATTTTTAATTTAATAAATACAAAAGGGAATCATTTTAAATAAAAAATTGTTTGAAATTAATTTGCTAGAAAAGTATATTTGTAGGTTAGGGTGGTTGTTAAGCAACACGCGTGTAAATTTGATAGAAAATTATATATATATATATATATATATATATATATATATATATATTATCACAAAGGTATACCGATATTAACTATACTGATAGTAATACAACTAATTCCTTGCACAGTATGAAATAATCAATTTAAAAATTGGACCGAGAATATCGCTCGCAGATTGCGTAATGTATTGTATATGATTGTACGTGACGCAATACATGGGTACGAGTGTACGAATGACAATAGTTAGTATTTCATCAGAAAACATAGCTCGTCAGAGTAAGAAGCTTGCGTAATGGATTGCATATGGTTGTACGTTACGCAATACATGTGTACGAGTGTACGATTGGCAATAGTTAGTATTTCATCAGAAAACATAGCTAGTCAGAGTAAGAAGCTTGCGTTATGCATTGTATATGATTGTAAGTTACGCAATTCATGTGTACGAGTATACGATTGGCAATAGTTAGTATTTCATCAGAAAACATAGCTCGTCAGAGTAAGAAGCTTGCGTAATGCATTGTATATGATTGTACGTTACGCAATACATGTGTACGAGTGTACGATTGGCAATAGTTAGTATTTCATCAGAAAACATAGCTCGTCAGAGTAAGAAGCTTGCGTAATGCATTGTATATGATTGTAAGTTACGCAATTCATGTGTACGAGTATACGATTGGCAATAGTTAGTATTTCATCAGAAAACATAGCTCGTCAGAGTAAGAAGCTTGCGTAATGCATTGTATATGATTGTACGTTACGCAATACATGTGTACGAGTGTACGATTGACAATAGTTAGTATTTCATCAGAAAACATAGCTCGTCAGAGTAAGAAGCTTGCGTAATGCATTGTATATGATTGTACGTTACGCAATACATGTGTACGACTGACAATAGTTATTATTTCATAAAAAAACATAGCTCGTTAGAGTAAGAAGCTTGCGTAATGAATTGTATATGATTGTACGTTACGCAATACATGTGTACGAGTGTACGATTGACAATAGTTAGTATTTCATCAGAAAACATAGCTCGTTAGAGTAAGAAGCTTGCGTAATGAATTGTATATGATTGTAAGTTACGCAATACATGTGTACGAGTGTACGATTGACAATAGTTAGTATTTCATCAGAAAACATAGCTCGTCAGAGTAAGAAGCTTGCGTAATGCATTGTATATGATTGTACGTTACGCAATACATGTGTACGACTGACAATAGTTATTATTTCATAAAAAAACATAGCTCGTTAGAGTAAGAAGCTTGCGTAATGAATTGTATATGATTGTACGTTACGCAATACATGTGTACGACTGACAATAGTTAGTATTTCATCAGAAAACATAGCTCGTTAGAGTAATAAGCTTGCGTAATGCATTGTATATGATTATACGTTACGCAATCATATGTACGAGTATAAGATTGACAATGGTTAGTATTTCATCAGAAAACATAGCTTGTTAGAGTATGTAGCTTGCGTAATGTCTTGTATATGATTATACGTTACGCAATATGATATGTGTACGATTGACAATAGTTAGTATTTCATCAGAAAACATGGCTAGTTAGAGTAAGAAGCTTGCGTAATGCATTGTATATGACTGTACTTTACGCAATACATATATACGAGTGTACGATTGACAATATTTACCGTAGTGTGTAGGTCTGCTATCTATGAATGTATGTGGTTACTAAGTCCCTTCAAGTAATACGTCAACAGCTAAATAATTTTGGGCATGTTAGAAATTGTAAAAATAGTAGAATTAGCTACGGTACTTCTCAAATATGGGAGAGACTGATGTACATCACTTTGTAAGTACATAACATTTGTTAATTTAAAAACATTCCAGCTATAATCCATAGGTATTTTGCTCAACAAGAAATGGCAATTTTAATTATAACTATTTAGGAACATTCTTTAACAGTTCTACTAAAATATTTTACATAATAGTTCATGGTATACAATGCTCGTGTACCTTGGGGTAAGCGTGATGTACCTTGGGCCAAGTATAAAGCAAAAGTAATGTAATAGGATTAATCACGAAGAGGCTTATTGTTACTATTTTATTATATTACTGTTGAACATGTCACTAATGTTCAAACTAAAAAAGTCAAAAACTATTGGTTTGACTTATTTCTACAAAAATCACAAAAGTATTGCTTCCATTCGTCTTCTTCTACATCCCGGCACAAAGGAAACCCAACTGCCACACAAAATGCACCTACACCGCTGGTCTCCAATATTGTCACCATCGCCTATTGAACTCTTAACAATTTTCAAAAAAAGATCCAAAAACTGAACTAATGCCTATTCACTGAACCACCCCGATGGGTTTGCTGTTCCAGTACATCTACTGGTCCACCATACAGCATCCTGTCTTTAAAATCCACACGTAGGAATAATTAGCATCGTAGGAAACGAACTGCCAACAGCATTCACAGCAGCAATCGTCACAAGGGACCCTCGTTCGGCTGATTTAACACTGCCTATTTGCTTTACACCCTTCGTAACAAGGACTGTCCTTGTATTGTGCTTAGAACAGTTTCATCCAGATTCCAAATATACTATATCAGGTGAAATAGTACCTTTTTTGTTGTGAAACGCTTTGATTATGTTGAAAAATAGTCCAACACTTGTTCTGTCGAAACTAGTCATATGGCTCCAGCTTTTGTAGCATTCGGCTTGTGGATTGACAATTGTCTTCTATGTCCTTTTAAAAACCTTCTCATCTACTCTTCACCAGCGACTTGGTCATAATTATAAATACCAGGCATTTGATTGTTATTGGCTTTAGTAAATTAAAAACTAGTTTTAGCTCTATTTTTAGACAGTCCGAATTGCATTTTTGCAAAATTTGTAATAGGCCTATAGTTAATAAGACTACTTGCTCTTCATTAGAAAATACTTCTTAGTGTTCATCTACTGATATTAAATACGCTTCGCGGTATGTCATTTTTTCTGGGTCACTATATTGACGGCCACTGAGCCTGTCTTAAAAAATCTTCATACACAGGCTTACTTTTGGGCCATGTCCTACTTCTAGACATTGTAAGTTACATACGGCCTGAATGCCTGGAAAAAAAATTAAAACGTCTTGTACCGTGAGCCAGTGGCCCAAGGTACACTGGGTGTCGCTTTCAACAAATGGCTGCCCAGACAAATATTGGTTTTATATATATATATATATATATATATATATATATATATATATATATATGACGAATGTAGCCTATGTCTATAATTAGTTTCTCCGTAATGCATTACTAGACCTTATATTTATATGAATAAGGCCTTTCTGTTTGTTGCTCACTTGTCATAAATTATAATTACGGGTATATTTGGTACAAAAAGTGTATCAATCATTACAATTGTTCAAATTGAATACTTATAATCAACTTTTTCTTTAGCTGCCACATCTCGATATGCAAGTAACCGAGTATCCCACAGCGCTATATGTATTCTCACTTCTATCAGCTGCTCCATAATTAATCATAATCGATAAAATAAGCAAACTCAATACAACTAACACAACTGAGGTTCAAACAAAACGGATAACAGTATTCAGCGACCAATAAACACACCGCGTGGTGTTGTGCTAGTCTGCTAGAAGGGTGGTACACCGCGCGGCGAGGTACTCGTGGGGCGGGTGTCTCAGGTGTCTGTAGAAGCGATGCAGTGCGCATGCGCAGCTGAAAACTTCCACGCGGACGTTGACGTTGTATGTCGGTCGGCGAGCGATTCCAACACATCCATTCACCGGCGGTGTGCGGCGTCCGTTTAATAAGCAGGTGGGCGTCTTTAACCGAGCATACAACCCATCACTCCAGTGGATCGATGGACGTGCGGCGTGAGGCGGCTTTTAATCTATTTACAAAACATAATACGGTATGCATTTTACTCACCACTGAGTATGCGATCAAGTGTGGTAGGAGAATATGTTCTGGTATTCACTTGATAACGACACTCAAACACAACTGTTAGCTGCAAAAAATATTGTCAACTCACGAAAACAATGATTTAATATTACCACACTATATAACAACGCACGCCTCTATAACTTCACTAAGCATTGAGCCACTGAGTGGATCAAAATGGTTGACGGGGTTGACCGCGAGGCCGCTAGGAAGCAGCACAAGCCAGACACGACCCCTGGCCCAAGGTACACCATGGTCTAGGAACAAAACTCTCCCCTGCGGTCTGAAATTCATTCAGCCTTCATCAATCGCGACTGCAATGAATGAGTTCAAGTGCAAAGGCAACCCCCTTCAAAACCACGAAAGAGGGTTAATGGTACTTAAACCTACTGTAAATGGCCAGGAATTTCATGTGTCTAACCACACCAAAAGCAATATGCATTAATTACTCAGTTAATTAAACCAATTACATCAGTATACCGGTCAATAATTCATTAAGTAACTTAATTGTTTTTTTCCACCGGGATCACACTGTTAAATGATGACGCAGCTAAAATAAAAATCTAGAATTTCTACAATTTATTGAAGCAACTATTTCTTAATGCAATGAAACGGGCAGGTTTAGAGCTTCATTTAGACAGTCAAGCAGGATTACGCTGAATGGAACTCACTAAATGTACACTGCGAAGATATCATCTACTTGTATGCACATCTTGTTTTCACATACGAGTAAGCGTGAAACAGTAGTAATAACAGGCGAATGTCCAGCTGGTATTTCCCTAAAATTCACTTCCATACTGAGTTATTTTGACACTCAGTAGTTTCAGAAGACTTTAATGTTTACCTATGCTGTGGAATACAGAATTGTATTTCCACCCTCAGAAGTAGAACTAAAGCAACTTGGAATTACGCACTCTCTCTAAAGATATGGTTTGAAGATAAAACAAAATTAGAAAGTAAAGACGGCATATTGAATTACACTGTGTTGGTAGATTTCAATACCTGAATACGGGCATATCGACAAGATTACACCACATCAGTAAGAGTAGGTAAATTTGGATTTTAATATTCATGCAGATTCATGCAGAATATAAATCATTATTTCATTATTTCAGATTTGCCATCCTTTTCTACATTTCAACCTAATAAGAATCATCCTTATCCCTCGCTTGAATTAGACAAATCGACAATCCCTTCTGCTGAACAACCTTCCAGAGTTTGAATATTCGTTACCATTGTTCTGGGGAATACCGTCGATGCAAAATATTGTGCGAACCTGATGTTTTCTGCTACCGGACAAAGACCAGGGATATATAAAAAAGACCAATGACCACTCCACTTGGCATTAACTACTGTATAATATCTGTCGTATATACATTGAATTAATATACAATAAACAAAGCTGCACAATGTAATTTTATAAATGCATATAAGGTAGATTATAAGGGCAATGGGCTTGTTAAAAAACATTCAGAAATCTAAAATTAAACCAATTTTAGTGGATTTATGATCTGTACCTCTTACTCGACACCTTTCACGCTATTTCAGTATAGGCCTAGGTTCAAATGGATTTGTTACAATGCGAAAGTATCGTGACCGAACCGGTATTCGAACCCGGGATCTGCGGGGAAATACTAACTACTCATAGGACAGGGATGGTCTAATATAATTAATTTAGAAAAGCTATTTAATACATTGTAAATGATAACTTTATTACTACATTTTATTAATTGATTTAAAAACAAACAGTCCAATAATTCCATTTATTTCTGCAAAGCCATTCGTTTTTAACCCTTTCAGGGCCAGGACCAAATATGAGATGTTGCAAAATTTTTTCACATATCATATCCCCTGTGACTAGTCAAAAGTGCCAGTCTAAAATTGGCGATTTTGCAGTATCTAAGATTAAAATTTATAACTTTTCATAACAATTAGAGAATGACCTAAAGGTTGCACCAAATTACTCGTATAGATGTATACTATCAACAAGAAATATATAGATGTAGTTTTAAGTAATTTAAAATTTTTAAAAAATAGTGTTTTAATAGATTAAATAAAATTTTTTTATTTTTTTATATTTTTTTTAAATAACTAAAAAAGGAAAAATAATTTTACCGTGGGAAGTTATTTTATTATATTGTACATTTAGAAAGGAACAACCATACAAAATTTTGTGTTATTTCTCTCATAAATAAATTCTTTATGACACATTTTGTATAAATACGCATAATTGTACTTCGCAACAAGTGATAAAGCAACTGTCTCTTACAATGCAAGAAACTTAAAATAAATATTCACATTATGGATTTACCGGTAAACAGATGATTGTAGGATCCATAAACAGTTTCAATACAGTTAAAAACACTATTTACCAAGAAATATTTACACAATTTATTTTGAAATTTACTTACACTTTTTCTATTTACAAATATGCTACTTACAATCCCGTAAGATCGCAAATTGTCAGTCATTGTAACTACTACACACAATGGCTAAGCACGTAACTACTAACACTACTAATATTTACAACCACAAAATAAAATAATAAAGGAGAATCCAGCATACAATAATACGATTACACTAAAGCATAAAGAATTAACAACAATAGATCGAGTCACCTGATAATGTCACGTGACAATTACGAAATAAAAATGCATAGACCTCCAAAATAAAAATGATATTAATATTACTTATCTACAAATATACCAGGGAATAAAAAATATAAAACTTTAATCATTTGACGTCGTATTTATTTAAGAAAACGAAGAATATCAAGGCGGCAATATATTGCCGCCTGGCCCGGAAAGGGTTAAAGATAACATCATCAGAACCACATAACTGAAATAAAAGTGGAAGTGGGAACCGTTTATTTGAAACCAAAAGGCCTCACAGAAATAAAAAGATTGATTTATTATTGCAGTGATTATTTTAAAATTAAATAAAGCTATTCTCGTCTTCGCTGTATCATCCACTGTATATTAATATTTGGATATTATACCAATTAATTAATCTGTTCCCACTTTTTACGAAATAATTATAAGTATTAACATTTCAATTTATAATATTTTGTTAGGCTATGCTAATATCTTTATGAATGGCGTAAGTTATATATTTTAAGAATTCAAATCAATAACGCAAATTTTAAAATTAACAAAACATAAGGCTTTTTCTCAGATAACAACATTCCTGTCATAAATAATTTGATATCAGTTAGTTCATGACAAACAATATTAAACCAGTGTGGTGAAGTAAAGAAAAGTCCGCTTCTGGAATCGGAAAGCTTTTGAAAATATTAATCCTTAATGAATGAGGAATGTTTATACTTTTATTTGAAACGAAGAATATTCAAGTGTTAATATAAAACTATATAATATGTAGGTAGGTGGTATATAGACATCCCAAATTATGGTGATAAAAAACTAGTTAAAGTTGCACAAAAATATTTCAAGAACATTTATATACTGTAAAGGATATGTATGCTATAATACTAAAATTAAATCCAAATTGATGAATCAAGTATTTTTTCTCTAAAATAACCAGAGTAAGAGGGACGAGTTATTGTGTTATGTACATGTACCCTTAGAAGAGGTTTACTTTAAAATAGCCAGAGGAAAGATTAGAAACTCAGGGTAATAAAAACGGTGGATGCTGATTTTAAAGCAGTCCTGAAAGCAGAAAAATATATAGAGGATACTCCTATATAGAATGTAAAATTCAAAATTTGTCACCACAGAATGAAGTTTTTACTTTGTTATGAAATATAAAAATTCGCATAAATAAAAACCATCAAGTCCCATAAAACTTTACATCCTTATCTTAAGCAGTTTTTATATGTAATTGTTGAAAAAATACCCCAAAATACCACTTTGAAGGCCTGCAATTCCGTGTTCTTTTTAAACAGTGTCCTTAAGTAGCTCCCCTAAATTGGCAACTCATGCACCGCGGGGGGTCAGGTTCCGTTATTTCACCCCAGTTTTTAAATCGCTACGATAGCCACGGAGTTTAACTATTTATGATCATAGATGAGTACGGAGGTACTAAACTAGATAGACACTGTTTGTTTTCCTTGACGACGTCTTATCTTATCAGCATCAGGCATGCCCAGACTGTTCTTGTTATCGAAATGAGACGAGTGCCTCCGGCCATCACCGGCCTTCGGGCTTCGCTGCCCCGCGCTGATGTCAATAAAAGAAAAACATCCCTCGAGATAGTACCTATCAGTAAAATATAAAATTCTAGAGGGGCTGATCAGAAATATAAATTGAAATGATTAGTTCACCTCAAACAATCAATTCCGTGGCTATAGTAGCGATTTAAAAACATGGGGTGAAATAACGGAACTTGACCCCGCGGGGTTTGCTATTCCACTATGTAATAACAGTTCTTTGAGATTTTGTTTAATTATAATCTTGCCATGGTTTATTTATGAACAAGGCTCACGTGAGTTGAGCTGGCGCCTGGCCTGCAGACCGAGGTTGAGGTTTATCACAAGCTGACCTCAGCCCAAGGCAATGAGTGCTGCTGATATCCCAGGGTTATCAGCACCATGTCGGAGTCGTGGGTCACAAGAGGTCAAACACTGTGTAATTCCTGTCTTGCATCACTTTGCGACTATTCTATCTGTAGATTAGAATCAACTACTTGAAAGAGTGTGGCTGTTTTCTCAAACGGTTAGACATGACTGATAATTATTAAAAAACCTAAATACAAGAACTCATGCCAGCTATAGGTTCCTTGTTTGTACACGTGTCCTTTTTCAGGAGCCCACAAAAAGCTACCCATGTAGGCTATACAGGTATGTATGATTATCTTCACACATAGAGCATAGATTTTATTTCTCAAGATAGTGTCATTAATTTTGTAACATATAAACATCCAAAATATTATTGTCCTTTGAGGTTTCAATTCTCAACAGATAGTGTTATTCAATTTTGTATAATATAACAATATTCAAAATCCTGTTATCCTTGTAGTTTTCAAACCCCAAAAGATGGTGTTATTCATTTTGTAACATATAACAACGTCCATATCCTATTATCCTTGGAGTTTTCAATCCTCAAAAGATAGTGTTAATTTTGTAACATATGTAAAAAATCCTACTATCCTTGGTGTTTTCAATCCTCAAAAGATAGTGTTATTCATTTTGTAACATATAACACCATGCAATATCCTATTATCCTTTGAATTCTCAGTAGGGAAATTTAGTTAGAGCTATTTAAAATTCAATAATAAAATTTCCTCCCCCTTTTTCAATAATAAATTGTAATAATATACATTTTTTAAATAACTAGTTAATTTATTCTTTTTGTTTTAAGATAATTTTCAGATAACCACATTATCATCTGATCCACAAGAACAGCACAAAATGAGCACTGTTTTTGCGCATTTTGAATTTGTTATAAATGCAACCAGTAAGATCAGCACACTACACTTTAGGAAGACAGTGATTATAGTCTTCCTAAAATGTATTGAACCATACTTATTAAATTTAATATATTTTATTACCAATCTGAATGTTGTTTGTCCTTTGAACTAAAATTCATTGAACCATACTTATTAAATTTAATATATTTTATTACCAATCTGAATGTTGTTTGTTCTTTGAACTAAAATTCATTGAACCATACTTATTAAATTTAATATATTTTATTACCAATCTGAATGTTGTTTGTCCTTTGAACTAAAATTCATTGAACCATACTTATTAAATTTAATAAACTTTATTACCAATCTGAATGTTGTTTGTCCATTGAACTAAAATTTATTGAACCATACCTATTAAATTTAATATATTTTATTACCAATCTGAATGTTGTTTGTCCTTAGAACTAAGCGCTATCTTGGAATTATGGAATGAAGAAACAAAGTCAGTTTAAATAATAAAAGAAATTTATTGATGAAAACAGGTAAAATATGACAGAAATATAAACTTAATGAAGAGTGACTAACAGAGTTAAACCATGGTCTGTGTAACTGATACAAAGGCTCTGCCCTTATCGCTATAATAATTTAACAGAAACTAGATGAAACCAAACTAAGGAAATTGAGGGAATGTATGTAAATTCAAGTTTTCTGATGGTACTACCAAAACTAATTTAGTAAAAAATATTTTCCTGTCTAAAAAATCGTTATTGTACATTTTACAAAGAATATACATTTCATAGCTTACATTATTTACAAGAGTATGCTTTAAGCAAAGTTTATACATTAATATGTGCATATATGGTACAATTTATCTAATAATTAATATACAATGCTTGAACATTGCTTACATTACTTATTGTATGAACCACAACATGCAATATATTATTCTGCTAAAAAGGCCATTACACCGATTGCTGAACATGAAATTTGACTTCTGGCAACATAAATTTAATTCAAAATGTGATAACCTAAAAAATCTCCATTATGATTTCAGTTAAAAATACTATTAATAAAACATTATACCTATGTATGCTTACTATGTAAATATGTTAAGAGAAGTTAGACTGATAAAACAAAATTTGATGCTATTTCAGATGTACATGTATTTGAACAAATAAATCAATTTAAAATTGTCTTTTATTTGGTATATTTCCTGAACAAAATATTTTTTATGCAGCCAGAAGTCAAAAATAAAATTTCTTAAACCAGAGCACCTATTCCTAAACCTGCATATCACAGACACACCAAACCTCAGGTAACTATTAAAGGCTACCTAGCAACCTACCATTCGCTAGAAACAGGTACTCATTTAACACCAAATGAATGAAATTAGAAAAGCACAATATTCGGGTGGAAGTAATTATTCCACCACAGTAAGTAAGTATTAGAATAATAAGGATTTGTTTGAAAAAATCACAAGAAAAATAAATAAAAAACTTTCAACAGAAATACTCGGATGAACTTAAATAAATACTGTGGAACCACATACCTAGGCTACACTAATAATATATTAAGTAATTACCTGTTTTAGCCTAACCTAGACTCAGTCATTCTTAAGAGAACATTTGTTCACATAAAGGTACATAATATTCACTTTCAGTGGGCCTAAGTAAATATTTTTGGCTTACATTCAGTACTCAAGCGTGTCAAGTTTATAATAAGCCTACCGACTCTCTCACTCACAGTTTAAACTTAACATTAATATCTAGAAGCAACAGGAAACTAAGATGGATACTTCCATCGTATATGCTCACTATCATTTTATAAAACATTTCGGTTCTTAAATCTGTTAAAAAAATACAATATTCAAATGTGGTGTAAGTGGATTTTTACATATAGCAAACAGAAAATCCAGCTTTTCTGTATGAAAGATGTGCCTGTTACTGTTAAGTGATAAACAATTTGAAATCTGTTGGCCTATATAATATCTTGATACCTTTTATATCTTTTCTCCAATGAAACAAAACTTTGGTGGATCTACATTTTTTTTAAGTACGTGATATTTTTATATCACAATTTAATGGAATGTGTTTACAATACTCTTTACTTATCTTAAACGTGTAATATTTCACTATTGCACTTTTCATGATTTTATCTGACAGTTGAAAACTTAATAATTGAAGCATCACAATCGATAGCATTTTGAGAAATTTAAAAACCGTAAACTCAACAACATGTAATTCTTCTATCATAGATAAATGTACAAACAATTAAAGTAGGGTATCTTAACTTACAAACCTCAAAACACATCCTTTTAGGTGCGACACAAAACATAAACACTGAACAAATAATAAATAAATTCACAGTCGCAATCTGAGCAGGATGGCACACAGTCCGACCAGAAGTATGAGGCAAGTGTGTAATATTTCACCAGCGCGACCAGAACGTCGACGTGCCGGGGTAAGAGGAAGCGACACGCGGGGACTCCGGGCGGTGGCGTTGGGCGGGGACTAGCACCGGAGTCGCGGTCTTCCGCTGAACGAGTAACTCTTCCTCGCCATCGGCCGGGGCAGCCTCTCAGGATGTCCTCCTTGAGCTGTCAGAGCCTGGCCAAACAAACCTCCTGGTGAGAAACAAGAAACAGTCAATACATTGGCACTGCAACACCTGTTTCTTTGTTGAGCTGATTCTTTTAAATTGGAAAAACAAATGAATGAGTTATTCGGTTTTTAGTTCTTGATGGAAATGTGTTTTCAGTTATCTAAATGAATGTTATGGAAATGAAACAAAGAAACCACAAACACAGTGCGAAGTGCCAATAAAATCTTACACTAAATATGACAAGATGACTGATGTATGTACTGGTGACAAACATGAACAGTAATCAACACAATAGTCATAATAAATAGTTTCCATGCAATATAGGTTTAAGAGGATAAAACATAATTTTAAAACGAAAAATGCTTTAAATGGGTGCACTGATAATTTATTATAGCTAGACAGTTATTGTACAGTAGTTTAACATGTTCACTGAAGCAGCAACATATGTTTAGAACAGAACATTGAATTAATTTTGTATTTATGTAGTTTCGCTAAAAACTCTACTACAATTTACAATTGATTTAGGATATATTATTTTGTGCTTTAAAAGTTAATTTAATCTATATATTAAAATGTAAGGTTTTAGTTTATTTGGAATGTAAAGTGAAATTGTATAATTTCAATAACCATTTCCAAAGTGCTTTGAAGTTTATGAAGTGCCACGCATAATAACCAATTTGTAAACACTCATTCCAGAGATAGGTTATCAAGAGAATATGACAAGTGAAAGTTTGAGATAGGCCACTTTTAATCTCACCTCTTAGGATTCAAAGTGCCTGTGATTCATTGACTACTAATAGGTATTCTCAGCAATAAGTGTTTTCTTGAGATGTTATTTAAAACATTAAGGTTGCTGTATTAAGCTAATAGGGATTAGTGAGCTGATAAACTTAATAAGCAAACTGATTTTATACCTTAAGAACAAAATACCAAATTTGCATTGTTACAACTTAAAAAATTATGTTATATATAATAACTAAGATTTTGTAGTTAGTCTCAAGATTGTATAAAAATGTAATAGTGAGAATGTTTAATTTATTCCCTGTCTATTCTTTGAGCACTACACTTTATTAATAAAATATTGATTTTAAGGCTTAACAGTGTTTAAGTTAATATCTAGTTTGTATGTAGTGTTCTAGCAAAATTCCTATAAACTCAAAAAAATAATAATAAATATAGGACCTACACTTTAAAATTTCAATAAAACTTTTCTTCTAAATCTAGCAAAAAATATTCAAATAAGATTTTATAAAAGGAAATAGGATTTAAAAATTTCAACTGGAATCCATGACCTAACCTTGAAGCCAATAAAAATATTGCATGTGTAATTTGTTGTCCTCGCCCCCGACTGTTGAGGTGGTAAGGAGAAGAGGGGAAGGGGAGATGCATTCATATTGCACATGAAAGCAGCTGGAAGCAGACGACGGGACGGAGTACGGTAACGATTGACACTCCCCCCTCCCAACACAGGATTCTCCAGTACTTTTCCGTGACGTAGTACGTGCATTCCTCTTTCTTATCCCGCTCAGCGAATTCCCTTTACCGATCGCTCAACTTTCATTTCCTGTTCCGTTATATGGATTTTGCAACAGTATAACACTGTCTTATCATTGGTTTACACGATCTATAATTATTTTAATTAGTCTACTGGTGATTTGTAACAAAACCCCCAGTCTATTGAACACGGTTTAGTACAAATTATCTTTGGAAATTGGCAAACAGTTTTTAGAGATTAACATATTGTTTGTTAAATAAATTATTTAGTGATGAAAAGAAACTTTATATTGTTATTTAGAATCATTAGAATTGTAAAAAGAGGTTAGACATGTCTAATTTTAAAAATTTCTTGACACTAATTAAGTTGGATATTTACTTACCATCTCTAGAATCCTTTATCCTCAGAGACCTCTTCAGCTTGTCCACCACTCTGGTATGAAACTTGTTGAGAGATGATGAAGATGCAGATTTGGGTGGTGATGACGAAGTGGACTTGCTGGGAGACTGGAGGCTGGACTGCGAGTTCCTGGAGGAATTCCTGGATAACCTGGATGACATTGCCATGGGAATAGACCTGTGTGGGCTGCCAACAATGAAGTCGCTGCCGGGCGAGGTTGAAAGGCTAGGACCTTCGGATTTTGAGCACTCAGACACTTTTCTGCTGCGGCAAGACTGAGGGGTTGGAGCACTCAGAACTTCTTCTGGATCGGCTCGATTTGTAGATATTGTAGTCATTTTTAACAACCGGCATCATGAAGGCCATCGTGGCTCATATAATTTGATAACGGAAGGAGGGAAACGATATTCAGTAACGTGGGTGGGTCTAACACTCACAAACTGCGACAACAATTCAGTTTAGAATATTGTCTTTAATAAATAACTCCTTTAGAAGAATTGATAATCTTGCAGAACAACTATTATCAAACTCAGAACGCAATATTGTAACAGTACCGTTCACTTTCTAATTCGAACAGACCGCACTTTCCTACTGTCGCGCTGCTACTAGTTGACGGCTCGAACTGCCAGCGCGGTTTTATTCTGCTCACTTATCGATCGCGCTCTGCTCAACCATTGGTCGAGCCTGGTGGCGTCACAACGGAGCAGCGCGAGCCATCTAGCGGGACCTGCTGCAACTACATCAGCGTCGTATTTTTATGTAGTACCCATTTATGGTATATTAGTAACGGCGGCATATTTCAACCGCGGCATATTTCAACCGAATTCCTACTGTAATTTACAATAATATTTGTAAATTATGTTAAATTTGGTAGAAATTGAATTCAAACAATTAATGTGATGGATTATTTCCGTATTATTCCATGATCAATACGTATAATTAAATTAATCAAATACTAATATCGTTCATATCTATATTTCCAGAACCGTTAACAAAAGGTAATTAATAGCCTAAACCGATTTCTAAATAAACAAAGCTTTTAAGAATCAAGGTCATATCAGAATTCATTCAAAGATACTGATATAATCATTGATTAAAAGCACAGTATTGTATATTGATTGTACAAGAATTGAAGGTAATAAACATGTGGTAAGTCACTTTAAAACTATAGTTTGTAATGATGTTAAAATTGTACGTTATTGGCGATTTTAAATAATGAATTAACGACGTGTTGAAATGTAGGCTGCTAATAATTTGAACAAAAATGATCAATTTGCTGTAATCTTTTTAAAACGTTTCATCACTTTATTGGCTGAGCTTTAGCAAAACCTATTACTCACGGGACTGGAGAATTCATTTACGTAATTCTGTCCGCACGGTATCTCTAAAACGAACTGACAAACAGGCTTGATATTGTGCATGAAGCTTCATTAATAGTAACAAGCAATAAGCATAGCAAGATATAGGTAACACTGATTTAGATGAAGGTGCGCTTCATGGGATTTGGCTGAGCGTTAGTAAATATTACACTGGTCTTATGGGTAACCGTGATGGCAACGAGAAAATAGCAGAATAAATATATGTGTAAAAAGCTGTGTACAATCATATGAGATTTTAACATGTGACGTAATACATAAAAAAGAAAATGATAATACTCTGTGGACAGTGAATATTAAAAGTCGGCGACAACTCATTTCAGCGCACTCCTGCGTTGTAATAACCCACATTTCTCATAAACAAAAATGTGAATTTATCATGTGGCAAGATATCTCGAGAAAAATTATCTATTGCATTAAAATTGTACATGAAACTTCATTTATAAATAGGCTAGAATGATTTCTATGATGGTGCATGTCCGACCATGTAATTTAGCTGAGCGTCATCAATTATTCTGCTGACATAATTTCTCTTTTGTCTGCCTTGGGACGTACAAATGACATTTATGTATGCGTTCTGCCTGTCTATCTATCGGCAGGACACCTTGGTAATGAGATGTGCTAGAGACTTTTTTGCATGCAACCTCAACAAAAGGCTGCCACGCGACACGTGGTGTTTTGTTTTTATTAATTTCTCGTAGTGTATGAACGAACAATCATTCACAAAAGTTGCAAATGAAGACACTATTGACCCTAAAAATTAAAATTTCAGAATGATGAAAACATTTGAATCATTGAAAATCTATTAGACGCAATTACGCTAGAAGCCCTTGACACCGTCATAATGAGTAAGTGGCGGGTCATTCGTTCAGTACTCTACAAATAGTGAAATGAATCATACGTTTAGATCAAATCTAACGTATTATCGTTCTGCGTTTCACATAATGAATTACTGCCTTCGCGTCCTTGGCTTAATCAACTACAATTGGTTGGGAAATGCAATTAATCTCATTCCATCCAACGAATTCCAAGTGTAGTCTATATTTCTGTACTGTTCATCACGGGGGCCTTCTTAAAATCATACACCGTTATCGTCTGTTTGTCTGTATAATAGTTCTTGGTACAAAGGCGGTAAAAACTTTAAACTTGGTACAACGTTCCCTCTTGTTCCAAAGAATCCCCATATTGATTGTCAAGTCAAAAGATCAAAAGACAGTCTGTCTGTTTGTCTGTCCATCTGTGCTTTAGCTTCTTATATAAACAACCTGGAGACTTGAAACTTGGTACAAAGTTCCCTCTTGTTCCAAAGAATCCCCATATTGATTGTCAGGTCAAAATATCAAAAGACAGTCTGTCCGTCTGTCTGTCCATCTGTGCTTTAGCTTCTTATATAAACAACCTGGAGACTTGAAACTTGTTACAAAGTTCCCTCTTGTTCCAAAGAATCCCCATATTGATTGTCAGGTCAAAATATCAAAAGACAGTCTGTCCGTCTGTCTGTCCATCTGTGCTTTAGCTTCTTATATAAACAACCTGGAGACTTGAAACTTGACACAAAGTTCCCTCTAGTTCCAAGGAAACCCCATATTGATTTTAAGGTCAAAAGATCAAAATACAGTCGATCCGTCTGTCTGTCCATCTGTGCTTTAGCTCCTGATATAAACACCCCAGAGACTTGAAGTTTTATTAAAGTTTATACTTTTTGTGAAAGTAAATACAGTATAGTATAATATTGTACTGTATTGTAAAGAACTTCACTTCAATTTTCTATTGACTTAAGTAAAGTACTGATTAAGCAATTTGAATAGGTAGTCTGATGTTAAACATTAATATGGAATACAAGTACGGGATGAGCCTAATGTAATTTACGCTCAAAGAAACTTTCTCGTTTCAGTGATTCCGTTTAGGAACATATTTGTTGAGTTTACAAAAATAAAAGGAGGTAAAAACAAAACTTATCGGAATATCGAGTATTGAAGGAAACATTATCCATTCTGTTTAGAAAAATATATGAGGTTTACAATAAAAGGCCACAGATGTAATTAAAAATTCAATTTATCGAGTGTTTTATATGTTTCTCTTTATTAATGGACTTTATCACTTTTTTAAACCATTGCGTGCAATCGTCTAATAGTCGGATAAGCCTCGTGTCTGGCAGTACTATCAGGTTTACGATCGTATAAAGTCAGCGTATCACATATGGAGGGCTCTAACACTGGTTAATCCTTCAGCTCATGGTTACTGGCGTTATGGCAGGTTTAACACAAGAGCTTCCATTATGTGAGCTTTACACTATCAATGTGCTTCAATTTAAAAATATAACCTGACCTTGGCACAGTTTTAAGGTTAAGTTGCCCTGATAAATGAATTATCTTCTGTTTTATTGTAGCGGTGGCCTTTAGTTAGAGCCATGATTTCCGTCAATAATATAATATTGTTTTGATTTTGTTTACGCTGGTGTTTTAAACACTATATGTAATGGAAATGGCATAGACGTCAGATTTTCAGAATTGTTTCTCTTTAGAATAACTTCCCTGAAAACATGAGAAATGTATACTTTATTTTGATTACTCCATTAATTTTATAAGGATTTAATGTGTAGACTTTCAGCAATTTTGTAAGCCCATGAAAAACAACTGAAGATAAAAATACAATATTTTGGATTAAGTACCGTATACGAGTTGAAAATTTAGGAAATTCCGTGTATTTTTATTCAAGAAAATTGTATATAAATAACTTTATTGTTAGGAAAATGTATTTTTGAGCAGGCACATCGTACAAATATTTACTATATTCTTATCCTTGTATTTAGCAGTTTTTCTGTGGCCCTGATTGGCACATATTCTTTAATTGCCAACAACCCCGGTTGGAATGACCAAATATACTCTTTATATATTTCTTTTCTTCAGGAAAGCTGCGAAGTTGTGACAAAACAACCAAAGCAAATACCAATTGAACGTAGAAATATTACTAAAGCCGTTTTTGTAGCCTTTCACTTTTAACTTTTAAATTTCAATAGTAAAGACACTATTTTGCACTATAAAAATATTAGTGACTCATGAAATTGGTTACACAACCTCACTAGAAAAGTAAACATACTCTGTTCTAACGATGTCGGAGAGCAGGGAGACACCTGGGCAGCTCACGTGGATGAAGGTTGTTTGGTTACTTTGGGCCCTGTCCCAGTGTTAAGACATACACGTATCGTATGGTTTGGTCTCCTAGAATAGAACACACTTCCTCAAATAACTATTATTGCTACCTAATTCCCTGAGCTGATGCGATCATTCTCTGAGCTATCTCTTGTCTAAATCCACTCACAAGATAGTTAACTTCTGGCTGCTTTAAACCTACCATACAACCTTCCCCGACTTGGTAAATGTTAAGAACGCCATGGATGGTAGTAGGTCACTATCCGCAGATTTCGATACATTGGACTAAAGAGATAACTTGATCTTGTTTCCTCTGGAGAGTAGTGGTTGGGGTAGATGATAGATGGGTTCTTTTAATGTTTGAGGATTTATCAAGCCTACGTGTGAGAGAGACCTCTTTCCTGACTGCTTTGATCGATTCAAATTGGAACAGAATAGTCACTCCTTCCTTCCAAGCAGGCTTGGTTAAGTTAGATTCCACTATCCTTCCTAGCAGTTGCTATATCATGGTTTTGGACAGGAAGGGGCTCCAATTTTTTCCCAACCCATCTTGAATTTGTGGCCATTCCAGAAGTCGCGCAAAGACTTTTTGGGTTAAGAGCTATGAAGATGTTCTTATCTTCTTCTCATCAAAAGCATAATACAAGACAAGATGACAGGTGTATCGAGAAAAACCTCCAGAATACGTTTAAAGTGATTTTGTTTAACAAGCGCGCGCGCGCGAGTTAGTTACTGGGATACTGGGATACTCCCCCTTTCTTTAAATTAGCATCAAAATTTTCCTTTCTGAACTGTCTTCTTTCTTTTCTGATTATTCTTCCATTACGGATGCGCTTTTAAACGGCTAAATTCTATTAAAAGAAAGGGAGTTTGGAATTTTACATACACCATTATAGTTTTAGAATTTATAGGAAATATTTTACACGTTTCCTTAAAAGAAGATTCCAGTGTCATTCCACTTATAGCTATCGAGAAATTCGAAATTGTTTTCAAAGAAAATTTCCTCCATGATATGAACCTTTAAGAGCACTGTTTAGCGACAAAATTTATAAAATTTCAATCAGCTGCTCCGTTACCACAGTCGACCAAAATTTGTAGTTCCACCATACTTGACATATTTTTTAGAGAATATCACTCCAATGTGTTTTTATTACATACGCCAATCGTACCAGAGCAGTTGAATGTATTGAATTGTACAACTCAACTTAGATTGAATCTGCGTTGTAGCAGCAGCAACCAGTAAACATCATAAATTTTGATTTAAGAATAAGCTCAATAAGTACCTGTAGCGCTGTTATAAGGGAACAGAAGTAGGAAACACTGTCAGTGTTCAAGTAGAAGAGTGATGAATACTTTCGCTGATAAATTATGACAAGAGCCGCTTGCTGTTGAGCAATTATTTCATACTGTTGCTTATGATTGTGCAACAGGGAAATGTCTATTTAGATAAGACGCATGTAGCTGATGAACAGCTATAACTTTTGAAAAGAAGAATGAGCAAAAAAAATTTTCACATATTCTATCTAACGAGTAATGATAAAAGTATATAAATAAACATTTCGATTTAAATCTCGATTCTTAATCAGTGTCAGAAAAGTAATTTCCCGGAATGGTGATTTTAACATGTACCGGAATCTTCATACGTAAAAAGAAGAATACTGACATCAATTCCTTCAGGGTGATGATACTTTTGGATTTTCCCAATTTTGGATGTGTGGAAAGTTGTAATTGCCTAAAATGTATTTACTGTAGTTGAAAATTGGAATTGGTGTTTACATTGATATGGGGTTATGATTAGAAGCTGCGCTAAATTTCATAATCTGTTGGTAATTTACATTCTTTTTTACTTTTCGAGGTTATTGCTGGAGTATTTCGATTATTAGTTTTAATAAATAATCAGCTTAATGTATTATTATAAAAACAAATAAAGACTGTGAATGATCTAATGCAGACATATTTTTCCTAACAATGACAACACTGTTAATGCACTTAAGGCAAATGCAAACGCAATACAAATAGGTTATCCATAGAAAAAGTTACTAGAAGACCAAAAGTGAAGGTTCTAAGATGGTTTTTTAAGAGAGAAAATCTTCTACGAATGTTTACTCATAACCATTTAATTAGGTTTATGCACTATTTATGGGTTTTTGCAGACCGATCTATTCCCAGACCGTACATTTCGGTCCACACGTTGCTTAGGTACATAAGATGAAAAGATCGTAAAGTTTTTTAACTCACCAGTCTACACGTGACCTACAGTTGCACATAGATCTGATGTACATAATCACAATACCAGAAACCAACTTCGGTTAGATGTGCCATACACTAGGCTAAGTAAATGTTAAAACAACTTTTATATCGTAAGTCTGAAAATATTTGACAAGTTGCACAATGAAAGTAAACTCATGATTTCAAACTAAAATGTTAAAATGTTACAAATCGTTAAGCTTAAATTCTTTTTATGATTTAAATTAATTTTTTAGCCTTAGATCTGTACAATTATAAATTTTATCCTTTTTAACTTTGTGAATGTTAAAATCTTTATAACTTTTTGTAAATGTTTCAATTTTAACCAAACTACTCTACTGTTTTGTATCTCATCGATTTATATGTTGATGACTATTGAAGTTGTCTATTGCATGTATGTGTTTGCTTACATACTATAAAGGTTTATGATTATTTAGAAAAAGTCAGCATATTTTTCATCAACGCCGTCTACAACATGCAGAAATTAGAATGTCTAAAATCAGACGTGAAATTATATTCGTATAGGAAATATTAAGTGATTTTCTTCACCGTGAAGGTAATGTAATGCTAATACCTAGTTTTAGAATTGTAGATGTTAAACGATTATTGATTAAATAAATTTAGTAATTCATTTATTAAATAATTTTGTTCAGTGATTATGTTTCTGTTAACTTTCAATAATTGCACTTTAACATAGTTTGTGTGATAACCCCTGTCAATCAACCTCTGTACTGGGCTATTGCTATTGCGGAGTATGGAGTTCTGGAGGCCGAGACGCATTCAGCCGCCCGCCCGCCGCCACCACGCCGCCCCCAGGCCCCGGCCCTGCCACCACCTCGATCATGACGGTCACCACGCTGTCGCCACGCGCTGCTGACCGTTGTGTAACTTTGACGTCATGCACACATTATCAAGATGTACACGATGGCGGCTCAGGGCATGGGTCAGATCTATAAATAGGGAGTGTGATGAAACTGGGCTTATGGTTGTTTTCATGTGTTTTTGCATATTGTCATCGAAATAAAGATTAGAGGTCAGAAACCATTAAAGTTTCCAATTGTCACTTCTGGTATTATGACGCGACATCAGTCGCAGAATTGTGGGTTGTGACCTCGAGATAACATCATTATCAACCTTATACAAAACCTAATCCAAAGGCCATTTTAGATAGCTTGTTATAACCTTGATAAATTACGCTAATTTTATAACGATATGCCTATTTAATCCGTTGACAATTAAAAGTAGTGATTACAAAAACAGATATCGCAGTTTTAAATAAACTAAGATACATAGACTAAAGTGGAGGAGGCTGTGTACGACGACCCGTGAGAACGGAAACGTCTGACGATGATGATGATGACAAGTCTAATGGATTTTTTTGCAACACAGAACGTTTCAAAAAGCTATAGCCTTGAGAAAAATGTAGGACTGAAATGTAGGTCTCGATAGCATTTTAATTTCAAAGTTCAAAACGAACTATGAGCCTCGCACGAATGGCTCAATATCTGTTGTTTTGGCTTCTGGTTCTGCGTTAGATAAAACAAGAAAGATATTTCTTATCTCGAGATAGAGTTACGAGAGTTAGAGTTACGTGCAACTCACCTCGCGTTGCACACTCCACGTCATCGCCCTATTCAACTTAAACGTGACAAACAGATCTCTTAAGATCATTGCAATTGCACCATTCTTGGTTGAAGATCTGACGTATGCAAGACATCACTCGATGTGCTTTGCCAAATGCTGTGTGTAATTAGTTGTTCTGAAACCGCTCAGAAAATGTCCATTGCTATTTCGTGACAAAGTTCACTTACTTCAAATACTTTATTTACACAATACTATATGTTTAAAACGTATAAACTGGAATAACTAAAGGGCCCCATACACCTGCGAGTCTGGCTCGCGAGCCGGACCCGCTGATTATTCACCATACACCTACGTATCTTGCTCGCCCAGTTGCAAACATGAGTTTTTCGAAGAAGGTTGCAGCTGCGGTCATAGTGTTAGATGAGCTAGGTGTATTTAAGAAGAAACGGAAGAAAAGGGTAATGTGGTCAAAGAATTGGTTACTAAATAGAAAGAGAATTAGTCACATGAATTTATTGAATTTTGTTAGGAATGATAGTCGCCAAGACTATCAGAACTATTTAAGGATGTCAGCTGAAAGTTTTAATATGTTATTGGACAAGGTTAAACCGCTTATAACAAAAAAGACACTATACTGCGAAACGCTATATCACCAGAGGAACGCCTCACTGCTACTCTCCGTTTTCTGGCCACCGGACGGTCTACATAATAAATGCTATCGGCAAATTTCGATACTCTTCAGTAAATGTTGTTAAAAAATCAGGGCTCATAAATAACTTGGAGTCAGCCATGTTAACTCAAAACAAACAAAACACCTTACCCTTGGCGGAACGAGTGGTGCGTAACGTTTGGCCTACAGTAGTGAAAACGGAATGAACAGATTTTTCGGTGGTGGGGGCACGAGTCCGATCCGTAATGCGCCATACACTGGCGAACTGATACTCGAGCCAAGCCGAGCCGAGCCGCACGGCAAGCAGTGGCGGATCCGGCTCGGCTCGCCTGAATTTGACTCGGCTCGGCTCTTTATTGTCCATACACTGACGGATTTGGTCCATTTCTAGGCGAGTCGAGCCAGGCTTGCGAGCCAGACTCGCAGGTGTATGGGGCCCTTAAGCGTAAAAACGTATTTCCCCAGAGCCAACAGTTCAAGGTCCCATATTAAGTTATTAGTAGCTGTAACTGATCAACAGCGACTGTTCTTTGAAGACGAGCTGCGTAATTTCAAAGTTATCAGTAGGTGATTCATTGACATTGACTAATTTGAAGTCTGGCTGAGGTTGAAAGTTGAACTTTAAACTTATGAAAGGTCAGTAAAGTTGACAAATTACGAATGGTATTTTATTTTGAAAAAGGTAATAATTAAAATTGATTTCCTATTTTTATGGGAACGGCCACAGCGAATGGTAGTGAAATCCTGTAATTCAGGTACTTAAAAGTTGAATTTGGAATAAATTGAATCTACTCGTAGAATGTTTGGTTGAATTACGAATAAATAATGAATTTAGTATGTCAAGGCACAGAGTAATAAGGTATATACACCTTACGCAGGTATATACACCCTGCGTTTCGATTTTCTGTGGTCAAGGTATCTTAGTCGGTCTTTAATATAATTTACAGTTTTAGTTAGTTTTAAACATTTTACTCTGCGGAGGTTTTGAAATTGAAAACAACTATACAAAAGAAAACAAAACGTGATTTAAAGAGCGATATTGCAAAAACTCGCCATGATTTTACAGTGAATTATCGTATCAATTCAGACGCAGCAATCAGAGATATAAAAAGAGAGATCTAGAAATAATTGGATGTAAAGGGTTCATAAAGATAGCTGAGTTTGCGTCAAACACTCATCAAAAGTACGAGATATTTGTGCTAGAACTATCAAATGATTATTTGTAAGTCTTTGTTTTTGCGTGGATTTAGTGTACGTACAATCGTGTTTGCCCGCACGCGCCTTGCCGGGCCGACTAGTCGCCAGTCACAGGTCACAAGGTCACACAGTATCATTTACAGCTGACCCTACTCTCTTCTTTAAGCGCCATTTAGACACAGATGTGAATTTAATTCCGCTTGGGAATGTATATTTTCCGGGGAATTTAATTAGTAGGGAGGAAAGATAAACTATCAAACTTTATTTTTAATGTTATTACTTTTTTTAAATATAAAAAAACATTTAAATTATTAAGATATTTAAAAAAAGTTATTCTATGCAATATAAATATTTTGAATTTGTCTTATTTTACGATAAGTAATTAAAATATAAAAAACCAAATTAGCTATAATAAAGAAACGCTGAAGAAAAAACATTTCCTGTTGACGAACTCTATACATTTTATATTCAATGTCGGTTATGCTACTAATATCATAAAAGCGAAAGTGCCTTTGTTCTCGTATTTTCACGCGTAAACTACTCAACCGATTGTACTGAAATTTTACATGGAAATTCTTGCGGTACCTGTGATGAATATAGGCCTATTCCTATTTCGGAAATCCCTTCGGCCTAGTTCGGCATAGTTTTGAAATATTAACAAAATGAGGCTGTCAAATATAATTAACTGTTCCGTGTAAACATTCTTTATTATTATCTATTTGTTTACATTTATATTGAGTAAATTTTCTGATAAGTAACCATAATTTTTACCACCGTTTTAGATCTAAGCGATTAGGTAAGTACTAATATACCTTAGAAAATGTCCTAAAACATAAGAAGGTCAGAATTTGACTCCGATGACTGGCTTTGAAACATTCTATGGCAAGAACTATGCCAGATGAAATTTCGCTGGGCTGTTCTTTTAAACTAATGTACCAATTCCAGTTTTGAATGTTCTATAATATTTAAACACTTTTACTATAAATTTAAAGACTGATATTAAATGCTAGATAACATTTCGCTGGGCCGTTCTTTTGAACTAATGTAACAAATTGCAGCTTTATATGTTCCAAATATTTAAACACGCGTTTACTATAAATTTAAAGACTGATATTAAATCCATCTTAGTTCTATTTTGACAGAATAGGCTTCTCTGATCTATGATATATACTTTTTTGATTGGGAAACAAAACATAATAACCTATGGAACGTACTAAGAACGAATTCAATTATAATGGACATAATTATAAATTTTAGACGTATTTCCTTGATCGTGGCAACAAGGCAAAGTAAAAATTAGCGTCGGATATAAAATTCACTAGAAACAGCTGTGGACATAAACGTGCAACGCATACTAAATTGCGTATAAAGGAGCGGGTAACTGCTAGCAGTGCAGATATAAGAGACGATGTAGTCTAACTTTTACTCTAAAGACTGTTATGACACCTATCAAAGTTATCTTTTGACAAAAGCAGGCTTCTCAGAGCCGTGAATGTATATATATATATATATATATATATATATATATATATATATATATATTTTCTTGATCGGTAGAGGCAAAATCAGTTTTGGAAAAAAAAAACTAAGACCGGAGTAAATTAAAAAGACCATAAATAACTTACACACTTTTTAACATATCTTCTTGATCTTGGGCTGAACATTGGCGTCGGAAATATGATTCACTCGAACCAGAAGTGCTCATACAGGTTGGTACAATACAATATTGACCAGTCTTACACAATTCGATTTACTCAATCTTGTCTCGATTTACCGGTCAGTAGGTGTTAGCAGTGACTGTACAAATCCAGTATACAAGATGTACTTAATGAATGATATAGTTAGTTACGTAAATAAGTTACGTCACTCTTGATTAGTCGTAGACAACGCAAATCCTACTGCGTACAACTTTGCCAATACATCTTTTGTGTATAAATGTAATGCAATTTTTGCTAAAAAGAATTGAATTTTTTATGGTATTTTCGAATATTTTCATTTGTTATTATTAATTGGACACTGCATGTTTCGTATTTAACTAATTAAAGCCTCCGTATCCGGGTTACCGTTAAATAAATCGAACTACCGAAAAAGTTCATCGTTAAAGATTATGCATGAAAACTTACCGTGCCTACTACATCAAGTTTTTTTGAGCCTTTTGAATTTTGACTATTTTAGAAAATTTGCCGTTGCCCACCATTTCATACTGGACAGGATATCACGTGCTATCAGAGTGTTTGTCAACAAACTGAGGTGTGACTCATCTCGTGACTCGTAGAAGGAAGAGATCAAGTGGAAGAGAGCGGACCAGTGCAGAGTCAGACCGTCACCACGCAGGCGCCGAGTGACTCTAGCGTCGGCGATACGCAGTAGCAATTCAGGGTCCACTACGCAACCGTGAACCGGCACAGATCACGCTCGAGGTCAGGTTCAAGGAGCTCAATTGTTGCCTTAACTGCGCTGATTGGCGAAAATTCGCGACCCTTATCCGGATTTAACTGGATATTACTCGGTTAAAGGAACGTCTTTGCGGAAGGCTTAAACTCGACCACAATTACAGGGCCACTCTTAAACATGTAGCCTATAATGATGAATCTGCTGCGTAAAACAATTCTTCCATTCCAATGCAATACAACAAATTATTCACGGATAGTTGCTTACTCAAATCTTCATTCAGACTCAGATGGGCCTTACCGGCAGCTTCAATGTGATATCCACTTACGTCCCTACTAATCCTATCATGGCAGCCTCAGTGGTGTCCACAGGCAACTCCCTCTTCCCAAAGTTTAATTTGTCACAATCATTAGGGTTTCCTTGTCATTGATGCAGTTTTTCCGGCTGCTTCCATGTGATATCCACTTGGGTCCCTAACCATCCCATCAAGGCAGTCTCAGTGGTGTCCTCAGTCAACGCCATCAACCCAAAGATTAATTTGTCCCATTTATTTCTCCATCATGGTTCCCTTGCGGTAATATTTTGAATTTGAAATTAAACTGTTGATTACAGCCCTGATACCATTTATGAAATTAGAAAAATTAATTCAATGCCTTTAGATGCAAAATGCTTGTAAAATGTTGTATTGTGAACAAACTTAATGTATGATGAAACATTTCCAGTACACAATAGCCTTTGATGGTAACAACAGGAAGCGGCTGTTGCGATAGACGTGCGGTTTCTACTTAGGAAGTGTGACATCATCCTGCCTGAACAGCATCCGTTGTTCCCGAACTACATGTCTACCTACCTGTGATATCAAGTACTGCGTTTATTATTGATACACGTTGTCTAATGGCTCAGGGAGAAGTGCCCGAACTACATGTCTACCTACCTGTGATATCAAGTACTGCGTTTATTATTGATACACGTTGTCTAATGGCTCAGGGAGAAGTGCCCGAACTACATGTCTACCTACCTGTGATATCAAGTACTGCGTTTATTATTGATACACGTTGTCTAATGGCTCAGGGAGAAGTGCCCGAACTACATGTCTACCTACCTGTGATGTCAAGTACTGCGTTTATTATTGATACACGTTGTCTAATGGCTCAGGGAGAAGTGCCCGAACTACATGTCTACCTACCTGTGATGTCAAGTACTGCGTTTATTATTGATACACGTTGTCTAATGGCTCAGGGAGAAGTGCTCGAACTACATGTCTACCTACCTGTGATGTCAAGTACTGCGTTTATTATTGATACACGTTGTCTAATGGCTCAGGGAGAAGTGCCCGAACTACATGTCTACCTACCTGTGATATCAAGTAATGCGTTTATTATTGATACACGTTGTCTAATGGCTCAGGGAGAAGTGCCCGAACTACATGTCTACCTACCTGTGATATCAAGTACTGCGTTTATTATTGATACACGTTGTCTAATGGCTCAGGGAGAAGTGCCCGAACTACATGTCTACCTACCTGTGATATCAAGTACTGCGTTTATTATTGATACACGTTGTCTAATGGCTCAGGGAGAAGTGCCCGAACTACATGTCTACCTACCTGTGATATCAAGTACTGCGTTTATTATTGATACACGTTGTCTAATGGCTCAGGGAGAAGTGCCCGAACTACATGTCTACCTACCTGTGATATCAAGTACTGCGTTTATTATTGATACACGTTGTCTAATGGCTCAGGGAGAAGTGCCCGAACTACATGTCTACCTACCTGTGATGTCAAGTACTGCGTTTATTATTGATACACGTTGTCTAATGGCTCAGGGAGAAGTGCCCGAACTACATGTCTACCTACCTGTGATGTCAAGTACTGCGTTTATTATTGATACACGTTGTCTAATGGCTCAGGGAGAAGTGCCCGAACTACATGTCTACCTACCTGTGATATCAAGTACTGCGTTTATTATTGATACACGTTGTCTAATGGCTCAGGGAGAAGTGCAGCCTACTACATTTCTATTTTAGCCATTAATTAATCCTCAAATGATTAATTAATTAATTTTATTTGGGTTTTACGTAATATACACTAATCCATGACAATTTTGATTTCATTGTACACTGTATAGCCTAACATTACTGAATCAGCTGCAACTTGAAATCAGTGGTTGTTTTAAAAATTTGCCATTTTTAATATTTTGAAGTGTAAATTTAGTATGAAATAAGAATTACAAGCTTTATATACAGCATTAATAAGCGTTGTAAACGTAAAAAACCAGTAGTAAAGTTATTTATACCTATTGAATATATTTAAAAATAATATGTAAATTAGTAATGTCCAAATGCCTACTGTAGTTTCTACGTCTACTACATAGTTTATAAGATTAATAAATATATGTGGGTGGAAGTGTTGCTTTTGTATAGTGTATTTTTAGCTTTGCGGAAGCGATAAAGATTAGGAGCCAGTGGTCACAAAGAGAACTTTGTCCTAACCTTTCACTGTGACCGACAACTCGATTCTCATCACGTTGTAGGAACTAATATTTTGTAACGTGTACATATCACGCTCCGTTTCATATTCACAGTTACTAAGTTAAAGGTGATTAGTAACACTCAAAAAGGCTTTTTTGTTGTGCATTTTCCATTAAACGTACGTATGCTTAGTACGCTTTATGCTTCAGTATAGAGTACAAAACAAGTTAAAGCCTAATTTTATGTTGATGTAAGAATTGTTTTAGCTATATTTGATTGATCCAACAATGTAATGTTATAATCAGCTGATTAAAGTAGCTAAAATTAAAACAGCCGTGATATTTGTGGTTCACTAGCAGTGTACTCGTATAATTGACGCTGTTTATCACTTCGCTTTTAGAGGCAAATGGTCTCCTTTATCTATCAACTGATTTTCTTAAACTTGGTATCGCTGAATTTGTGTAACTGCAATGAAATAACAGTCACTTTTTATCACGTGTAAAATTTACTGTGTTTACATTTAAAATTTTTAAGAAGCCGCTATTTGGAAAATAAAGCTTGTAAATTTTTTTTGTTTTTTCTTTAATTAGAGATCTATTAAAAAGTTATATACCAAATTTCAATGTATACAAACAAGCCGTTCTCAAATTAAATAGTTAGATGAACAATTCAAAATAGCGGATGTGCGGGTATGTATATAGTTTTCAAAAGTGTAAATATGATATTTTGGTTTATATTTGGTGCGGGAATAGTTGGAACCTGAAAAGGGTGGTAGAGACACACCCTGTATAGTATACGCTCACGCAGTGGAGCATCCGTTTAATTAAACTTAACAAAAGAATTTTATTAGCCAGCGAACATGATTAACACGCTCACTCACTATTACGTCACGACGTTAGGAATGAAAACTAGGGGGAAACCCATCTTACTTTCCCTGTAATCGAATTCCATGTTTCCTGGAGGGATACATCGGATGTGTATGATCCATAAAAAAAATCAAACTAAACCAGTGCTTTATTCATGCAAAAACTTAGGGGATAGTTAAAACACTTAATTTAACTTATATTTACAAAATTAAAAATTAAACAACTGTGAAAATTGTAAATAAATTAAGAAAGTATAAATTTGGCACAAAAATATGATTAATTTGTTGCATAACTATATATAGCAAAAAAAGTTAAATAGAAGTTGAAAAGTGAAAAAAGTATTTGTGGTATACAGTAGACTGTGTTAAATATTATTTAGTTGTGGATAGCTTGACTTTGTTAATTCTCTCAAAGGCTGCTGTAGTTTGCCATAGGTGTGGGCGGAAGATACCAATTCTACACTTGCAACGTTTCAACGAAATTGGATTTATTGACTGACAGTCAAATGAACGTCAGACGTGCACGCAAAGTCCTTAAGTTATTGGAATCCTTCCGTTACTAACCATGACTGAAAAAGTTGGTTTAAAAGATACCATTCATATTAATTCAAGATCATCAGAACGTAATAACAAAACTTAACTTAAAAATAAATGGATACACACAGACTATCAAAGGACACGTCAGAACGTAACGGAAGAGGTAACGCACAGACGGACAGGCGGACGAATGGATCACACAAAATCAAGAGTTCTTACTTGGACCAAGGGGAAACCATGAACCATGTTTCAACTCTCTCTTCTATCAAGAGTTGTCGCACAGACGGACGGATTGCACAAAATCAAGAGTTCTTACTTGGACCAAGGGGAAACCATGAACCATGTTTCAACTCTCTCTTCTATCAAGAGTTGTCGCACAGACGGACGGATTGCCACAAAATCAAGAGTTCTTACTTGGACCAAAGGGAAACCATGAAACATGTTTCAACTCTCTCTCCTATCAAGAGTTGTCGCACAGACGGACGGATTGCGCAAAAAATAAAGAGCGTTCTTACTTGGACCAAAGGGAAACCATGAAACCATGTTTCCAACTCTCTCTTCTATCAAGAGTTGTCGCACAGACGGACGGATTGCACAAAATCAAGAGTTCTTACTTGGACCAAAGGGAAACCATGAACCATGTTTCAACTCTCTCTTCTATCAAGAGTTATCGCACAGACGGACGGATTGCCCAAAATCAAGAGTTCTTTACTTGGACCAAGAGGAAACCATTAAACGTGTTTCAACTCTCTCTTCTATCAAGAGTTGTCGCACAGACGGACGGATTGCCCAAAATCAAGAGTTCTTACTTGGACCAAGGGGAAACCATGAACCATGTTTCAACTCTCTCTTCTATCAAGAGTTGTCGCACAAACGGACGGATTGCCCAAAATCAAGAGTTCTTACTTGGACCAAGGGGAAACCATGAACCATGTTTCAACTCTCTCTCCTATCAAGAGTTATCGTACAGATGGACAGACGGGGGGACAAATACATGATATCAAGAAGGCCCTCTCGGGAAAACCTTCAAATAGAGGAAACAAATGAGGAAAACAAGTTTCGTGACAAATGGCGATGATATGATGTGAAAACATATTATCTAGTCTGACCAGAGGTGATAATGGATAAAAATTCAATTTACACTCATTGACTACGATATGACGCACGAGTGATGTAACAAACCTGCTTATCACCAGTGTACATCTTGATG
The DNA here is from genome assembly GCF_021130785.1 of Homalodisca vitripennis. NCBI lineage: Eukaryota > Metazoa > Arthropoda > Insecta > Hemiptera > Cicadellidae > Homalodisca > Homalodisca vitripennis. The sequence continues at coordinate 60,999,165 of NC_060209.1, read as the reverse complement.
TAGATATTTGTCCAGTTAAATCCAGCTCGGTCCAGATTTTACTAGTATAGTTGTGGGAACTCCTCCAGTGAGTTTAATTATTCTTTATTTATGCCAAGAAGGCTCGCCTTACTCGTAATATTATACTTGTTATTAAAATGGTACCCTTGAAAACAATCCATATATCGTTGATCGTTGTGGTTGCCTTCACTGCTTGGTTCAAATGAAGGCTATACAAGTGCACATTTTCTTATTTTGTTTGCTTAGAGGCCGAAACCTTACTCCACAATTTTTGTGACGTAAAAAATTAATTATAGAAATAATCAGTCTTAATGCAGTATTTCCATCGCCCAAAATATTTAACTTGGCTATGTTTTCTATAGAACTTTTGAGGTTACGTTTCTTATAAAAGGAGGAAAGGTTTTCCCGTCGCGTCGGCATAGGTTTAACACAGATGACACGACGTGGTTAGTGATGGTTACGGCATGACTTCACACTGAGTAGTTCGCACGACAAGACAGTAGCACGGGGCCCCACCTTTGTGTCTTTAATGTGATGCTATTGCTTTTTATTTGGGTTAATTTAAATAAAATACAAGAGTCACAAATAACTGCTACGATCTCTCCACGAGGAGTTATAGCTATTAGGTTCAAGGAAAAAATGTTGAACCTAAGACCATAATTGTTTTGTAGTACGTATATGAATAATAAATTAGGGAAATGCCATATTTATTAATTAATCATGGCTTTAGAAAATGGCATATTTTTATTAAACTTTTGTAATTACATTAGTTTCTTCATAAAACTATGTTTTGTCTAAAAAAAGTGTTATTCCCTTGAGTCCTTATTCATACACATACTGTAAAACGTGTTCTTATTTTTAACAATTATTTTTTTGTTGATCTAATATAACTAACTACTACTTTATAAATATCATAAATTCCAAAATAAGTTAATTTATATTTTCCCTGTCTTTTAGGAAGGCATAGAGCTGTGGTTGTGAAGTAATAAAATTACGCAAAACAAAAATCAATTTACTCCCTTAATAAGACAATTTATTGTTTACTAATAATAAAACCCCTGTTCATGCATTTTGATTGAAATATCACAGCTTATACTGCTATTTCCTTTAACTGAATCTGTGCATAAATAAGAATCAGAAGTGAGTAATATTTTCCTGAAGTGGATTGCCATAGCAATTCGGGTGTCTCACAAGATTATTTAATTATTCATTTAATCATTTGTAAAATACATATAATACGACTACAAATATATAATTATTATAATATTGCTCAGTTCGTAAAAAAAATAGGCAGTCGCGGAACTGACCGACAGAAGTGACTACTTCCCGCTGCCGAGAGTGAGGTTGTGAAGATTGTTGTTTATTAACACGCGAGTGAATTTGTGAAGCATTGTTTGATGTATCAGACTGAGAAATGTAATATTTTCGTAAATATTTATCCTGAGAAATTTGTAAATTCATATTGACATTTTGTTGTTCAATTATTTATAAATGATCTATATTTTGCGTATTTGAATGCCAATCTGAAGGTGAATCAAAACCTTTTGAAGAAATATGTGATTTTCTATTACGTGCGTCAGTATTTTTAATTTACACAAATGAAACATTTAACCAGAATGGACCTGCAATTTGTGACTTATGAATTGTGTTTTGATTGGACATTGACAACAGATTTTCATAGTTTGTAGGAATATGAACAATGTTCAAAACTATATGTTCTTTTATTGCCTCAGTATCTTTGTAAACGTTGTCGTGAAAATTCTTTTGAACGCGCCATAGACAAACAATAAATTTAACCCTGTTCTACTTTTTGCCTTTCTAAATATCTCATCTACGTAATTTAGTATTCTTTTTTCCTTGCTTGAAGAATATCAATATTATTCAAACAATCTGCTCTTTTATTGTCTCTATATCCTTGCAAACGTTGTTTATAAAGTTCTTTTGAACGTAATTCAGCCAATTATTTTTGTCGTAATTTTTTACACTTACATTTTGTTTTCTGCCTTTTGCAAATTAAACATTTTGTTTCGCTGTTTTTGGAGCTTTCATCGCTACTTTTTAAAAATTTTGTTTTGTGGATGAACGAAATAGTTGTCTTCGTTTTCCTCTATAACAATTATTAGCTGAAAAAGAAATAAACAAATTTTTACTACCTGTGAATCCAAATAATAATAATAATATTATATACGCTCCATCACAGCTGATTAAATACCTCATTCCCATTGCCTAGTTAGTTGTTGACTGCTGGTAGTTTCAGTAAAACATGCTTTAAAAGGCATGTTAGTCCAGATCAGATGTTTATAAAACGGTTTGGTTACGTTTCGATACAGCTGTTATTCTACTTTGAAAGCTTGTGGAAAACAAGAACATGCGTGACGGTTCCGTGACGCGAAACGAGAGTGTTTTCCCTTGCAAAACTACATCCATAGCACGCCACAAGAAGTAGTCACTTCAAAAACAAGAAATCGTCATTGTTAATAATGAATTAAAATTTTGTTAAATAGCAAACATTTAAAAATAATATCTAGACAAACAATACTTCCAGAATATTGTTACAATACAAAAATGGAAGAGTACAAAAATAACACTTGTACGTTGGTACACACTAATAAACGCACTGAGTAAACTTTCCATTAGCATATAGTTTGTGTTGTAAAAGTTTAGAGTAAATAAAAAACCTGAACGCCAGTACTAACCCGACTACTGTTTATTTAGTAATGGGTGTAAAATTGTATAGTAAAATCTACCAATAAATAATCAAAATGTAACCTTAAGTTTCATCGCCGAAAAAGTAATTACTAAAACATCAGATCTTATAAGCGAAACTTGCAACACAATCGTGACGTTGGTGTAGCGTCTAGAACTGTGTTATTATATAAAAGTATATTTGATATATATGGTTTAATTTTAAATGCAAATGTATGAACTAATATCGTTATAGATAACTATAGGAACTGAAATAAGCGTTCTTGGCGTCTTAGTAAGTGAGAAGTCATTGATGAAGTTAGGGTGAATGAGTGATGCGTGTTAATATATTATGTGGAAGAGAGAGCGTTCAGATTTACATGTGTTCGAAGTCAGTTCCACTTACAAGCACACCCAGGGCATGGGAGAAGACAAGAGGAAGGCGTAGCATTTATAAGGTATCCGAACCTTGTACGTACTTGCAAGACCTTAGGTACAGGGGTAAAGTGAGACCATATAATTGTATGGAATGGCATCAGGTTTCAGGGACAGGAGCAGTGGAGGGGGTGGATGCAGTGACTGATGCAGTTATATATGCAAGTTCAGTATTATACAGTTTACTCCTGCCGGTATGGTACATCATTTTCACTTTCTCACAGAGTTCATATAGGTCTATTTTAGTAGTTTGTTATTCATAGAAAATATTTTGAATGAATTTGGATATCTTGTGTAGTATTTTTGTTATCTAAGGTTTATGATAGTTCATTAGAAACAGATCATTAGTTCCTAGAAAATTTCCTAGGAAAACTAAGGACCTAAAATACAACACAAGTAAGCGTCACTCAAGGACTAATCTGTTAGGATTGCAAATCTTAATTGTTTTATTATCTGAGGCCCAAGTGAGAACCCCCGGGCAACATATATAAATTTTTCTAGCTGACTAAATGACCGAGAACGGAAATAAAATACAATTTGCAATTTATCAGCAATATATTAAATTCAAAAAGGTTCAGTGTAAAAAAAGATCTAATAGTCCTTACTTCGCCTGTCACAATAACGAATCAATCAATGGACCTCCTACACGGAACTGATCTGTCCTCAACGGGGGTTTCATTGATAGGTGGGATGTGGACAGCCTTTCAAATTTGGATTTTGTACCCAATACAGATGTTTTAGACTTTAATCCATATTAAGTTATTTATTATCTTAAACTTTTAAATCTTAAAAATAAATAAACAAAAAAACTTTGTATTGTACACCATAAGAAATGTGGAGGAAAATAATTTGAAACAAAAATATGACAGTGCCTTTGAGTACAAAATTATAATTGGACTAAACGTGTAGTATTTAAAAGTTCAAGAAAGTGAAGAAGTTTACGTTATCTTATTAATATGAATAAAACTTATCTGATAATGGATATTGGATTTGATTTTTCTTTTGGACTAATGAAAAATTACTTCACGAAATCAAATATCTTGGTCTGAATCATTTTCCATTGGATGGATCCGAGGTTCTTGATGGCCCATGTGTCTTCCACCATTATCCAATTAATTTATTTTCAGAAAAGCATTGATTACATTGCAGTATTAGTAGGCCTATAACTATATTAAATACTCTAGCATTGCTTGAGGGAGAAAATTTGATTGAAAAACGTTTTTTGATTATATTAAACGTACTTTACATGCATATTGTTTCACATAAATACATCTACATTAATTTTAATTAATTGTATTGAAGTTAAAATAATTAATAGATATTAAACGTATTTCTTCTTACAATAAAAAAATACAGAAATCCTTTCTAGATGAGAATTTTTATCACAACCAGTACCATTTAACACATATCATGTACGATATTAATGTATAGGGTGAAGATTCAGCTCCCATTTAGAACGATTCCCACGTTCATCTAAAACCTTTGCATGAAAATTAAATTTGATTGAAAAACATATTTTATAATATTGAACTTACTTTACATGCATATTGTTTTACATAAATACATCTACATTAACGTTAATTACATTAATTCAGCAATAAAATAATAAACAAGTTGAAAGAATTTATAGATATTAAACATATTTCTTCTTACAATAAAAAAATGACATCCTTTGTAGATGAGAATTTTTGTCATAACCACTACCATTTAACACATATTATATGATGTACGATATTAATGTATAGGGTGTACCGGTATATTTAGTTTCCATTGAGAACGATTCCCACGTTCATCTATAACCTTGCATTAGTTTTGTGCGATGTGTGAGGTAATTGAATGATCATCAGTCACTTGCAGTTGGTGGATAGTTCAAGGTTTCACTCTTCCTGTACTGGATAAGGTCACACATTTTCGAAACTCTCTTCTAATTAGGTTTCACGAGACCTGCCGGAACGAGTGTAATAACTACGTACAGGGCTTTCAAATGAAGCAAACGAGTAAAGATGTAAAATTTACGGCCTTGTTTATTTCCTACAGGAATAAATGTGGAGTTTTATCACTCGAGAGCCAAGGCGATGAGAGAGGAAGTGTCTGTGTTTACACACGACCAGGAAGGGTGGACAATCGTGCCGAGCTGAGGTAGGCGAGTGTTCTTTGGCCAGGGTCACTTCCTGGCTACCGGCTAGGCTACTGAGGACGGCAGTGTCGTAACCCTCTCGCACACTCGCATTTGCATCACGCGTTTGCAGGCGCTAATTGATTATCTAAAACAGCATTGCAGTCTGTTTACTCGAAAGATTTTTCCAGAGTAGAGATTTTACCAACGTCAGACAAATATTTTCGTGTGCACATGTTTTCGTGTTATGTAAGATCAACTTATCGTTGACCTATGATGCAGGTGCAAAGTTTGTTTTTTAAACGTTGTTTGTTTAATTCCAGTGTGGAAGTAAATGCCAAACTTTTATCATTTATATTGATAAACCGTGTAGTGATAACAGACTATTTGATCAAGAAAGCGGATAAACCTTCGTGTAATTTTGATATTAATTCACAATTCTAAAACAGTTTTATGGTTTTATTGTATACAATTCACACTACAGACCGTGTTTGCATGGTGATCATGTAGATTCAGTAAGATGGGGGAGAAATATGTGAGTAAACACTCATAATTAATTTACGATTCAATGTAATGAAAACGTAATGAAATATGCTCACCACAAGAGCCGCCTGTATTAGGTTTTGTCATTTGACCATTAATTTATTATATCCCAAACTCTATTTCGTAATATCCGTTTTATAACCCTTTGAGTGCAAGGCCAGCGACAAAGCTATATTATAATTTATTACATATTATAACATCGGTCTGTGGTATCATAACTGGTGTTTCGTAGAGAAATCTCCTTTAAAAGGGAAAATTTCTAAGATCTAAGGAAACCACATGACCTTCAAGTTTGCCGGATCTATTCTTGTAACTAAATAGGTGGTGTTAGAAACAACAACAAACAGAAAAACCCAAGGCGACAGAACGTAATCTATATTTATCTGGCTCCAGAGAAAAACAAACATCAAAACACGTTGAGAATTGGCTGCTGATGATGTCTCGTTTGTCACACATCTCCCGGTAATGTGTGTTTTGGTGCACCTCGGTCCGGCCACAGCCAACTGCGTGGTGGCGTCGCGACGCGGGTGTGTCTCTAATCTCCGGACTATTTCTGCGAGACCGACGCCGCCACCGCCTCCGGTAGGCGCCAAGTTTGACCTGCCGCTACCACTCCCTGCGCGATGACGTCAGTACGCTATTCGGGGACGTAAACATTGACAGTGTTTACTTCTGGTGGGTAAACAATAGCTCATCTGCGTACTACTATCTACAAACCGATCCTGTACTACTGTACGATGAAGACATGCCTGAAGTCACGAGTAGCTCGGGGCAGGCCAGACAGATAACCCGGTGATCGCTCAGCAGGCATGTCATGGTCCCGAACTCGCCAGAACGCCGCTCCATCACTAATCCCAGATCATACTCCACAAACATTCAAATTCAATAATTTCACCAGTGATTGTCCCAATAGGAAACGTCTTTCTCTCAGTGGAGGGTTGCCTTGATCGTACCAATTCTCGTGGCCAAAATTGTATAGTTAAATCGATTCTTTCCCTATGTTATACATTTTTTAAATGTGATACAAGTTCATGTAGGGCTTGAAAACAATCAATTACTAAGATCCTGGAAGTGGTATAATGAAGGAAACTAGTTACTTTTACCGTACCAAGGGGCTGCTTGATCGTAATTCATATGTGGTTAATAGCGTATGAAATAAACTAAAAAAAATATAATTTTAAATAATTTATTTTTATATTTTCATAACATGTACAGTTAATATGCATGTAGTGTATAAGGAGTCACAATGAAAATAAGATACATGTTAGTCTACTTAATTTGAAACTTATTTTAATCCTAAATACGGTTCAAATTGTATAGGCCTACTATTTCCATTGGACACAAGTAAACTTTTGAGGCTTGTTTTATTGGCGATTTCTGCACAAGAATCATACACTCACAAATTACAAAGCTGACATTGAACCCGTATCTTCTACCAGGTTGGTTTCACACAAGACAAACACCATTCTTCAGGTTGCACTTGTATCACAACAGATAGATTCGAAGAAGATGTGACGTTAACTAAGGATTCAGAGACAACTTTTCCTAATATTCCACGGATTCCACCAGTTTCTCAAGGATGCAAAAAAACCATGAACAGTCTCTTTTTTAAATCACTTTTAAAACCCGTGCCAGAGACGTTACAGTGGGATCTGGATGGCGAACCTTGAATCCAAAATACCATTTTCTCCCGATAAATGTGTTTGCTCATTAAAATTATGTGCTATATGGTTTTTTCAGCTATCTGGAATGCTAATTTCCTCACATCAGTTATAGTCAATCTAAAAATTAAGCTTTCAAGAAGTTATATGTGGTCAGGCCTTGCTTTTTCTACGTGTTCTGGTAATGTGGTTTGCTTACCGATGATCTTGGCTTTTTCATTAGGAGAAATATTTGTCTCATTCAGATGTAGGTTAAAAGTATGTTTAGGAATGCTATACGTGCGGCAGTAAACATTGAATAGAATCCCATCTTCCATGTCTCCGTTCCGAAAAGAAATAAGAGAACGGTGCATATCATCTTCGGTACATGCTCCATATTTCTTATTTGATAACTAGAACACACACACACACACACACACACACACACACACACACACACGTGCGCGCGCGTGTGTATTTGACAGTAACTGTTGTTTAAAAGTAACCGGTACGCTCAAGGAAATATTAAAATGGCGGACCGATGAAGGAATCTAAAAGTGGTACGGCGCCGGCGATGGCAACTCGTCGTCGTGGTGGGGGATACAGAAATCCTAACCTACAAACAAAACTACTAGCGGGAACCGGCTGATTACTCATTACTAAATTAAATATATTAACTAAGTTATGTGTAGTAAAGTGAGTTACACTTACCGTAAAATAATCTGTGAGAAGATGTGAAATCTAACACGGAACCAATAGTAAACACGTAAACTAATATAAAACGTGAACCAGAACAATGTAAATCTAACACGTACTTGTGCTACTGATAGCAGGTACCTACTGTCGCCGCTTGAGTGCTCTAGCGTCACTGTTAGTGGGAAACAGCTCCAGTACGATGAAGGAAGGATACGGTACGATCATGGAAAATCTGCTCTAGTTTAGTGGTTATATTGAAATTAAAAATTTCAAATGTTAATCTGTCAGGAGCAAGATAGGCTTAGGCTACTGTGGTGTCAGTAAGGACACAATAAAATGTATATTATATTTAATTTTGAAAAATCTATTGTATGTTTTGGCCATGTGGAAAGTAGATCGAATTGATAACTTCAAGTTTTGAATTTACAATACACATAATAGAGGTCATTTAGAATGTATATACTGAATAGCGCTCCTAAAGTCAAAGATTCAATAAAATTTGGGAAGTAAACAGAAAAAAGTGTGATATTATTTAATCCAACATAATTTAATATACTCATAGCGATTAGTTTAATAATTATGTTCCTTAAATTTCTGTGTAAACAGCAAACTAAATGGTTGTCTAATTATACAATACTTTTTCATCAACTTCATCTGCCATGGTCTGTTACGGATTTATACATAACCTCCCTTTTGTACTGAAAACTCATATCTTATGTACTATCATAGATAAAAATATACTCCTGCTTTTTATTTATGGGGCTATAAAGTAACATATACCTGAAAACAAGGTCGTAGCGAGCGAGGGAGTCCAAGGGGTCCGGATCCCCTAATTTTTAATTTGTTCAATTACATTTTTAGTATATGATTATTATTATTATTTAAATAATTCAATATTCCTGACACGTACTACTGAAAGGTCGTTATGGACAAAGAAACGGGCTATGAACTGTTAAGGAAGAAAATAGGTGCCTTACTTTATGTCCCCTGCGGGAAAATAACAGTTGAATGGTCCCCTCCCCCGATCTTTTCGTGGTTAAGTTCTTGCCTGAAAAATATTTATAAAAATTTAACTTTAAACGGCGTATTAATGTAAAATTTTAAATACCAAAGATATTTATATTATACACCTCAAATGCAACTAGGATAAAGGGAAATGTTTGTTGTTTAGTAAAAAAAGTCAAATTCGTGAAGTACAAGTATTTGTATCTGTTTATTTTTGTTTGCTTGTTTATTTAAATGCACGATTGCATAGACTGTGTATAGAAAATGTAAAATAGAACATTTACAAATGAAATTTCACAAAGAAACTTTTAATACAATTAAACTTGCTACAATTACCATATATACGGATTTAAACATTTTATTTATTTGTTATTTATTTAAAGTGACAACGCATATGTTCTAAAAATAAGACAGTGAAAAATACACAGATTAAAAAATTTAAATAATGTAATATAATAAATGCATTTTTATTTTGGGCCCTAAAGTGTGAATGTGTCTGGGTAGGTGTTCCTGATGTGTTGGAATAGGATGTTACTCTATGCCATGGCATTGGTTTATTACGATCTGCCTGTACTGGCGCCCATCTTGATTTTAGTCATATAAGAACAATGTTAAATCTTACACAATCTTACGCCTTTTAAATAAAAATAAACATCTAATCGTAAAATTACTGTAGATGTATTAATTTCCATCTAAACTACATCTTTTCTATATTTCTACGACCAAAAATTATGGCGTAAACGCGTTTGATGTTTAATGTTGTTCTTTTGTGGTAAAACTGAAGGACGTTTCACTACAGGCTCTTAACTGTTAATAAATAAGAAATTTAAATTTTAGAATAAAAATTACCACAATAAAATTGGAAATTAGATATATGCCTTGTATATAACCTCTTATTTAAGAAAGGACTATATGGTCCTAATTTCGCCTCAATTAAGAAGTTTACTATTCCATTTACTGCAAATCTGCACTCGGATCTTTGCGGCAATAGTTCAATTCATAAACAAAAACACTGTTTGAATTATGAAATCTTTTCATTGGTAATGGAATGTAAAATTCATTGCAGCAAAATATTAGTGCAAATATAGATACTCATATAAAGTACATACTTTTTAACAATATATTCCAGTTAATTACATACAACAATATTCTGAGACAAATGAAGTACAATTTAAGGTACTTCAATCATAATGTCTATTACATTCTTTTGCACTACATTTATTTTCGAAAATATTTTTTTGCTTTAAAACAATTGCCGTTTGAACTAAAATATTGATGAAGGCCCGAAAGAATGTGAAAAACTGTGTAAATTTTATTCTACAACGTTTGAATGGGATATAAAGCATCAACTGTTTTAAACAATAAATCTCTATTACATCTTCGTAGCGGTATTTTAGAGAACGCCTGCAAAGATACGAAGCACTTTCTACATTAAACATGCGTATATACAGTACCTCGCACATTGCAGGCGCTAGGAAAATCGTATAAATCAACTAACCATGCTGTAGTAAATTTAATGTTATGATTATTAAATTGCACTTTGTAGTTGCAGTTATTAACTCTAAATTACTTCACTTTAATAGAATATAGTATAACATATATGGTAAATATTTGTTTACCATAAATGTCTTTAATCATCACTTAAATGTAAAAACTTTCAACTGATAGCACTGCTATTTGCCGTTACTTAGTGATATTACACTTAACGTTTATAAGGTTCAATAAAAGCCTAAGTTTTCATTTTGTTCCCAAAACATAAAATAACGATAAGATTGCACAATACCGCAGGAAAGAAATACTACTCATTACTCAATTAAAAAATATTATATGAAGAAAGTTGGTTATAAAGAAAGTTGCAATACAATTCTTAGAGTTGATTAAACAAGTTCTATGTTTTATCTTGTAAATGTCGATAATTATGCATTATAAAGTAAAAAAGACGGTAATATTTAAAATAACTAATTTTATTTTGATTCTACAACATCACAGTATGTTTCTATTTTTCAGAATCATTTAATAAATAGTTGGCAATTAATAAAACCAGGTTTCTTTTGTAATACTTAATACTTTTCTATTGCCTGTAAATAGTTACTCAATTACTCCATTTATAAAGTCATAAATTTATTAAAAAATGTATCCAAAAACCGGATCTGTGAGATAGGAATTCGTCTTTAGGAGCGACCTGTACTACGGCAATCTTCATTTTAATCCACATTGCATAATGTTTAAACGTTTTATGCGTATAAATATTAAAAATGTTTACTAAACAGCATGTAGAAGAGAATAGAATAGAATATGATTTATTTTTGAAAATATTACAATAACACATTATATACATTGGTATACACAATGTAATACATCAATAAAGTAACCTAAACAACCAAATGTATACACAATGTACAAACCTAATGAGCAAAGTTAAATAAAAATGTAACATTCTTGTAAATAAAATTAAAACAAAAACACTCGTAAATTAAAAGAAATATTTTCAAAAATAACTAGGGCCTCTAGAGGCAAGTGCCTGTGGAGAGGTTCCTTTTATTACAAAAATTTTTTTAGCTCAAAGAAAATTTCAATAAAACTTTGATTTTTTTATAAGCTCCTAAAAATTTGATTAAAAGTGTGCTGCTGCAGTTACAAAGCAAATGAAAATCCACTTAAATAAATTCAAACTAAAATTTACTGTTACTTTCTTTAATTAACTAGGAATCTATGCAGAGAAGAAAATCTAATTTATCAAAACCCAATAACCACTTCTTTAATGTTTTTGAAAATAACTTTATATTCTCACAACTAATAACTGAAGAAATTATACTAAACATTTTTGTCCCGAAAAACAATAACTATTTGAAAAAATGCTAAGTTAGGCTTTGGAACTGGTATTGGTTCTTGCTTTCTTAATTTGTTTTTGTAACTATTTTTTAATTCTGGTAAATTGCCACTTATGACATGAAATATTTTTTAAACTTTATAAACAAACATATATTTAAGGGGAAGAATATTTAAATCAACAAAAAGAGGAAAAGATTTCTCCATTCTTCGTTTTTGTTTAATCAACCTTATGAATTTCTTTTGTTGAGTTAGAAGTGGCTTTAGATTTGTTTGTTTCATAGGCTCATGTGATGTGCATTAAAAATATTTTTAACATTTAATACGTATAAAACATTTAAACATTTTGAAATGTGGAACAAAATGAAGAATGCCGGCAGTACAGGTCACTCCTAAAGACGAGTTACATAATATATTCGTTGAGTAGGCTATTTAGAACAAAAATCTCATAATTGCTTGTATTTAACTGTGGTAAAAATTAAAAGATATTTTAATTCTGTTGCTTTATTATAATTATAAGGTAAAAAAAACTACAACACACAAAACCGTTTGGAATCGTTGGTATCATACATTTCAAACGCGTCACGTCCCGAAGGTATTGAAGTTCGACTTTGCTCTTGTGACATAAACCTCAAGACTCTTAATAGTAAAATAAACAAAATTGCCTGTTTTGCTGTCAACGAAGTTTTTTTTAATCAATAAATTCTGGTGAAGTGTGTACGTTTTTGAATTGTTTATTTTAACTCCTACAAAGATATTAAACTGTACGCAGCACAATTTTGTATTAAATTAGTATTAAATAACATAATATTAATAAACTTTTAACACTTTTAAACTTTTATTCTTCTTACTATGTACATTTCGGAATCATTGATTCCATCTTCAGGTACAAAATAAGGTTAAGTTAATTATAAAAATAAATAATTAAAATCAATTTGTCATGTGTTTTTTACTACCTTGGTGGCTAAATTTGTTGTATTTAATTTTATGTGAGATCATTGTATATTGTTTAAAAGTCTATCGAATAATAAATTTTTTGTTAGAAAATCTTTGTCATTTAATAATATATTATGATTAATTTTGGCACTTTTGTAAATTTCAAAATGTTCTAAAGTAGATAATAAGCGACTGTTTTTGCTTGTGTGTAAAAGTTCAAGATTGTTTTCGATGTTAGTGTATGTATGGCCGGTGTTATTTAAATGGTCTGCATATTTTGAATTTTGATGATGTTTTCAATGCTTTTATGTGTTTATTAAATCTAATTTTGAATGATCGGCCGGTTTGTCCAATATAGTGGGATTGACAATCGTTGCAATTTAATTTGTATACTCCACTATTGTTGAATTTTAAATTTTGATTTGGGTTTGTTGAATTGCTTTTGTTTTTGATTAAAAGTCCAATGTTGGTTTATATCCATTATTTTGGGCTATGTATTTAATAATGTTTAATTCTTTATAAAAATAAATCTAACAAAAAATTTATTATTCGATAGACTTTTAAACAATATACAATGATCTCACATAAAATTAAATACAACAAATTTAGCCACCAAGGTAGTAAAAAACACATGACAAATTGATTTTAATTATTTATTTTTATAATTAACTTAACCTTATTTTGTACCTGAAGATGAAATCAATGATTCCGAAATGTACATAGTAAGAGGAATAAAAGTTTAAAAGTGTTAAAAGTTTATTAATATTATGTTATTTATTATAAAACACTTTTCGAGCCTACATCTCTAACATAAATTAGGATTGTAAAAATGAAGGCGCTACCTAAATAATATTATTTGTACAGTCAATGGTATTACATTATTTGGATCTGCAGCTGGCAGAGGAAAACAATTTATACTTAAATGGACACAAAAGGTTCTTGAAAGATGTTTTTTTTGTAAGAGACAAGCCAGATAGTTTGAAATGAACAAAGGCTATTATTACTAGAATCAGATGTAGTACCTTCGAAGAATGTAACACTGGATTTCCTGTTCAATTAGTTGTCATTTGTACCGATCACGTGACCAAAAATTGCTACAAAACTCTTGATGGATGAAATGTCATGATCATGATACGAGGTGCGGTGGCTGCAGCTTATCGATCTGATGCTGCTTACATTATAGCACGGAAGGGTTGTCTGACAATGAATGACAACCCCAGTCTCGTCTGCAAAAGAGTCGTCGACATGTGGCTATCAAGTATTCAGTGGAGTGGTTTTCACGCTTTACGAATAATCAAGTACAGTAACGTCACGAAATTACACGGCTGTACGGAGTCAATTCACGGATTACTTGTATGGGAGTTGGGTAAATTGAAAGCATTATTGGTATTTTTGGTACTTGCGTGCAACCAACTATTCATTTCAGTCCTTATTTCTACCCTTTTCCCCACCATTCCATTTTATGTCCATGTGTTAAAACATGGTCGTTACAATGTTATCTGCCAATTATTTTGACTAAATAGACACAGAACAAGAGTCAGTGCAAGAGCTTTATTCTTATTTAAGATTTTTTAATGTTCCGTTTCTTTCTTCATAATTATTATAAAAATTAATTACTATTAGTATTATATATTTTTTCAATATTTCCCCAAGCAATTATCTGCGTTTTCAGGTCTATTTAATATACTGAGTATGAGCTGTAAGTTGATAAAACGACCTTTTACATCGATGCTGCCAGTTTGATACATCGATGCCAGATGCACAAATAGCCAACACAAATAATGTAACATACGTGAAGACTACAACAAGAATATGGAAAGGGTTACACAGTAAACGTTTAAATTTAAAATTTTCACAATTGAACACTTGATCCTTTTGTTTTGAAGCACCTTATAGTAAGAAATTAAAATTTGTTTAATGAATTGTTGATATAAATAAAGTACTTAGATTCTGGCCGTCAAGCGAAAAATATTGTACACGTTGTTATATATTTGGATACACCTCAAGTCACAAATAGTAAAAGGTATATTTCTTCTTTTAACGGCTATAGCTCTCTCTGACTGTAATAACATCGATTGTACAAGTACATTTATCAAAAGAATTTATGATACGATCTATATAGCGCCTTCGGTTTTGAGAAACTGTTATTGTACAATAATGTATTGCAAACTCCATTACTTCTTTGTAGGGTTTAAAATACACCATCTAAAATATAAAGTTCGCCGGGACTTTATTGTGTAAAAACTAATATTACACTATTCAATCTTATTAATAGTTTGGAAGTGATGTTTATATAATTTAAAGACGAATATGTCCAAGTTTTGAATTAAATTAGCATTATCATTAATAATTTAACATTTTTGTTGTACTAATATATAAAATTAGTAAACATTTTCAGAATTTTCGTTACGTTTAAGTTTAAAGAGATTGTGGAAGCTTGCTGTATCATCTTTTGTTTGTTAACATTAATACCGGTTAAGGAAATATGAAGAATTACAATGGGTTAATTGGTTGATTAAAAATGAAAATTGTTAACCTGCATTTCTTCTTTTTTTAATTTGACACTCTATGCTTTATATTTATGTACATAATCAATACGTCAGTTTGCATTTTCTAAGGATAAATTTACATAATTAAGAATTAATGTATTTACATGGAGGTGAACCATGAAAGGAGAAGGAATGTCCCTTATAGACACATTGTAATTAATTATCAAATTGAGACTGCGAAGTAATTCACATAAATGATGAACTTCTCACTCCTAGGGACTTCATAGATCTCAGTTAGTTGTGAGATACTAAACTAAAGTACTATGCATCAGTGTTATTTACATAGTCCAGAATTGGCTAACTTATCTCTGTGATTACTGGTTATATTATATATCTATTGCAAGTGTTTGTGAAATCCCACAACCACATCACATTCAATTCTATTGATCCAATAGATGTAGGATACATTGTAAATCAACGTCACACAATCCTAACCGTAACATTTCTGTAAATATTTCTCTCATTCTGTGCCGTTCAAATCTTATCTTAACTATCTCGTTAACTTTTAAAAACTAAACTGCAATTTGTGTCACAGTCAAATATAAAACCATTTATTATTTTTAGAATTGGTTTGACACTAATATATTTTTAAATTCCACTTAAGCAACAGATACATTTTTAAAACTCGAATCAAATTAATTAATTTTTCATAATGAAATTGATGTGGTCATGTTTCTTTAATTTTAATTTCTCCATTTGTTGTTTTGTCTACAACATTGGTATCCCGTTCCATCTTAGGATATCATAAGATCTAATGGTATATTTTAAGTTTCTTAATGCTCTGGCAAAATGTGAATCACAATTAAATAGATATTTGTACGATTTTGTATTTTTGATTTTTTTAGGGAGAGCCGATGACCCCACGGGCTAAGCGCAGATTCAATTCTGTTTGTGACCGCTGAATTTTTGTCTGTACTGCCCTTGATTATGAATCCCTCCTTAAGGTATAACCCTTGAGACACACAAAATTCATAAACATTCATTCATCAATTTTATAAAGAAATTACGAGTTTTTAGTGTTAGAATAATTGTGCTCGTCAATTAAATATTTTTACAATAAATATAATACAATAATAACAATAAAGCGGATATGACGATAAACCTCTACAGTCCTCTTATATTATATCAAATTTAATAAATAGAAAAAAATGTCTTTACTTTTTGAAAATAATAATCAAGTTTGACAGGGCAATAATAAGCAACTACATGGAATAAATAATTGGCGTTTAACAAAATAAATAGACTATCGGTATTTAATTGTTTTAATTATATTTGTATTTTTGAATATAATTTATCTAAGTCATAAATGAATAAAACGATGTCATTCTCTGAACCTACAAATAATGTGCATACTTTAAAAATTCACATTTTTATCTTTAGCGGTTTTTATTCGGGCTTAACTACAAAATTGCCTACATTGTCTGTTTAAATGCTCGTAATTTTACGTGGATAAAAATTTCTACCTTACCTCTATTTAGGAAATTTATTGTAAGGACTATAAATTTAGTATACAAATTATTTTCCAAACCAAAAAATGATTATACCACCTTAAATAAGCGTTGTAATAACAGTACAGAAATCATCTCATTTGTCATCTGTATGAAAAACTATAAACATACATTTTAAAGGATTCAAAATTGGACTATAATCTTTCCTGTAATTTCATCCATCTGTAATAATACCTCTTGAAAACACATGTATGTTCTAACTTAAAAAAAGAGGATTGTAAAAACAACCATTTCTGTGTATTCTCACATGAAGTGTTCACAGAAACACAAACTCATTGGAAACATTAAAAGATTTTACTGCACATATCCCAGAAAGGTTTCAATAACTTTAACTCTAAAAAAGTTAGACTACGAAAGAGCAGGTTCCCCTGTCGAAGAAGTACAGGTAATTCTTCTTCCAAGAAAGAAAGCAGGAGTTTTAATTAATGTTGCTATCCCGAATTCTAAGCCCTTGTAAAACACCGTAAAACAAATATTCACAAAATACAATAATTTAAACACATATTAGAATATGAACATAGAAAATCCTGTTATATTATAATGTTAACATTATTGATTGTGGCTTGTGTATCGTCAACTTAAATAATAGTTCAACAGCTATTTAACTATTATAATGAAGTCTCCAATAAACTACACAAATATGTAAAAAAAAAAAACATTTACTCTCGTCATTAGACCCATACACGTATGCCACACAGTAAGTAAAGTAAAATTACTATTTTTATTCTAAGACCCCTAATTGTGAATTTTGTAGTAAAATAATAAAACTATTATTAAAATATTGTTACAACTTATTTTACAATAAAAATATTTTTCAATTTTTGAATGTGTATTGTTCTAAGAAATAAATTAGATTCTCATAGGTAACTAGTTGTTAACGGTGGCATTGCAGGAACTTCTCCATGGTAAATAGATATTCTGCGTTATTTGTAGTTTTTGTGCTGCAACTAACCAAGTTTAGAGACACTTAGTTACTTCAGTTGGATTACAATATTGAAGCCAATGACATAGCCTTCTCGTCATGTAAAACTATGTATACGTAGCGTAGAATCTGGGTTTCTCAGAGCGTAGAATTCAGGTTACAATCATGCAGAGACTACAGTAATGCCCTCTCTCCTGCGATCTAGCGGCCTGAGTCCGTGTTACTGACACATGGGAGTTTGAGTTTCAAGTCATGGAAGCTTTGATTCTTCAAGACAGCTATATGTCCCAAGTGGAAAAGACAATCAGAGCAGACAATCAGCTATGTAAGGTAACGTTACATGTTGTAGTTGATTGAATTAAACAGCAGTTGTTGTAGGTTCTAAATAGGTAGACACCTCATCATCCATTTCCTAATTTTATTTTTTAATCTACTTAGCATTAATCAACATTTTACAATTCATGTTGCAGACAGTAATGGAATATGAAAGCATTTTGATCAGTAATAGAGCCTCATTTATTTTATAGTCGGTATTGATTACGTCATATTAATTAGACTGTATGGCTTCCAAAATGGGTGAGGAGAACGTTGTCTAGAATATTACCTAGAATTTAAGACTTCTCTGGTATCAGTTAATGCGCAATCACTATTGTTGATAATACGATGTCATGTTCAAAGAGGAAGAGGCCTTTTATATACGTCACTCTTCTCACAGGGTTATCTTATACTCTTAAGAAGTAATTGCAACATAGCACTATCGCGGCTGCTCTAAAAGGAATCCAACCTCAAGGTGTTCAACCGTCTACTCTGGTCAAGGAAAGGCTCCACTGTCAGTTTGAAACCTCCCGCCCTTCGACTTCTGCAAGGACATCTTATATCGTGCTCTTCTTGTTCGTCCCAGTGCTTCCTTGGACTTCGTCGTCACCAATGAGTCAGAGATTGGTGCAGAAGTCCAGCAAACTGTCCTTGCATCCAAATCAGAAAAAGGAATCAATTACCACGTCTTACAACTTACACAGTCATAGCAAAATACTTACGATATCGAACTGCCTGCCAATTAAGATGCTGCTGTAATGTACCTCAGATCGAAGCACAAGTACGACACTTCAAGATTTTGAAGGCCGGGAAGTTTAAAAATGCGTATAGCAAGGTGCCATCCAGGGAGAAATATTCACCAGTTGGAATTCACTTTGTACTTTACATCTCAGGGGACTGAATATTGTTGCAGATTGCTACTCACGCACGAGCTGACGCTATGAAAGAAATATTGAATTCCTTATCTGATTATATCAAGAATTGCTCTGATCCTCAATCCTTGAAATAAAAATTGTCAACCTTTTTGGGAGAAGTGGGAGGGGGTGAATTCTATTAACTTTTGCATAGACTTTTTAGTTCGCCGTTCACTAGGTCTCTTATACCTGTTTGAGTTTGAGTTTATGTGATACGCGTATTTCAAGGATAACTTTTGTTATTAATGTATAAACCACAATGTTCGAAACATTGTACTTGGTGTTCCATGTAATACAGAACATATTTACATGGAACTTTGTACTCAAGTTCGTCTTACTACTATAGTTCTCCCTAATAGACGGTTTTGAGAATATCGAACCATATCCACAAAAACACGTAAATCTTTCGAAGATAATTTTTATCACATTGAGAGTTGTCAAATCATTTAGTTACCATTAGGTTCCCACTTCAGTTCTATAGATACCCTGAAAACCAGTATTCTTCATCTTTTCACATCTAATCGTAAACATTCGTGAACAACAGCGATACTTTTAATGAGAATATTTATCAGACTCGGAATTACCAAATTACCATTAAAGTCCTATACGTATTCTATGTATATATACGCACAAGGGTTTTTTTAAGTAATGGTGGGAATTCGCAATAAACCGTAATACTGTTATGACTATTTTTATAATCACGAAACTTACATAGAAACGTTTTTATTTTACGGGATATCAGCCAAATAGATTAAACATTAAAATGACTGTAAGAAACTATATTTCGGATAGTAATGCTATTCTTCATGACCACGTTTTCCTGCTAATTGGATACTGGGTTTAGGACGTCCAAAAAATCATTAACACAAATTAATTTCCTGTTTATACTATAAATATTATTAATTTTTAAATCAAAATGACATAAAACATTACTTAACAATGTATTGCATTACACTTGTTAACTTCATTGTACTAAATAATTAAGTTTAAAATGAATATTTAAAGTTTAAGAATATTTTGTTTTTGGAATATTGAAAGTTTTTTTTACTATAAACCCAAGTCATCCTAATCGTGGCGTTCGATTCTTTTGAGTCAATATGAGGGTCCATTTCATGGGGCAGATGAGTTCTAAAACTTCCTTCTTGAAATTTAAGTGGAGATAGGAGCATAAGTGAAGGATTGGTAAAGATTCAAAACAATCTATGTTCTATAGTCAACACAATTAAGCCTACTACTTGAAGATAATCTTCACTCGACGAAGGGGAGAACCATTTTATCTTCAGTTGAAAATTGATGCTCCATTCTGGTAATATTGCAGTCTGAGAGGTGAGCCAACAAGAATGTTTATCAGGAGATTTAATTAAATTCAGTGTGCTTTTTCCTAGCAGTTCACTATTGCTTCACGTTTGATGTCTATGCCGGCGTAGTATTATTTTATCTCCTTAAACCAAAATCTATCGTCACACAAGTAGTCTGTGCTTTAATATACCGTAGCAAAGCTCGGGTACTTTAGGTTACTATTATTATGTACATATAATCCATCTCTTATACATACTTTTGTACTACACTGTTCTCACATGTTCCAGGGATCAAGACTCAATGTTCCAGAATTTCTAATTATTGCAAACTCTTTTCTCCATCTTGAGAAGATCAGAACTTGGGGTAGTGATATTTGGACTCATCTTTTCGTCACCTCAAAAGGGCATCCTTGATGTACTGGCTTTGAGTCTTTCGCCAACCCATATCTGACAATTCTATGGCCCTGGGCATACTGGTTCTAATGCCCGGTGAATCTCACACGACTGCTTCTTTTTGTCTTTTAGTCTAGAGGCAGAAAATAATTTCTGTCTCTAGATTTATACCTGACTGCGATCTCAGCTTGCCAACGTACACTTTTCGATCAACAACACTCTTTGCCTACTTTTCTCCACTTTCTTTCTGAGCCTCAAATCACCTCCAATCGGGATTAACGAACAGTTCGAGTTCGAACTGTTATTGACGAGTCCACACGTGCAGTATAATCCTTATAGGAACGTGATAGCCGAACTTGTCAATCGGTACCTCTTCGAGTAGAATCCTTACGTGTCCTGGCTGTGAATGCGTAACATCTCTGATTGTCTACAAGTCTGACCAACACATCCTTTTGGGGGAAAATTGTACACAAATGTCTTCGCCCTTAGAGCGGAATTCCTCGACGCATTCTTAAGTCTGGAAGAGGAGAAGCTTGAGAGTCTGGGCAACTTTATTACAAATTCCGCCACCAGTTGTCGCTGTTGCGCCGTCGGCTTGCTTCTCGCTGTGCCTCTCCCACCCTATTTGCGTTTCAGGACCTAACATCTCCTCTTATGTATTTCGTGCGTGACGACACAGTGCTATGCTCCCTATGTCCACCTTTCTCCTTCCCGCATCTTATAACGATAAACATTATTGCGTAGAAACAATAACAATTGCATTGCATGCGTCAACAGAGTTAGGAAATACATTACTTAAATTATGTTTTGTCAGCATAAAAACGTGCAATCCTTGTTCTACATTAGGATTTTCGTTGCTGGTAATGGTGTTCAAAAAATTATTCCAGGGATTCATCATGAACTCATTAATAGAGTTAAATTGGCTTTGGTGCCAGGAGGTGTTTCAAATGAGATTTGAACTCTTTTGGATCTTTGAGTTGTTTAATTACTACTTACTTAAGGATCCAATTGATTACTGTGACACCAACTTGAGACATCAAGCGTTCTAAAGCTGTCAATCTGTGTTGTTCGATTAGATAGTTGTCCCTGCCTCTTGTTCCGCACTGAAGGGTATTCCAGCCCCGTACCAACTCACATTTGAGTCCGCAGAACAGGACGACCTCAATAATATAGAGACGGGTTTAAGTCACTAATCCTCAAGGGCTCTTTACACGACTCTCAATATTAAAAGAACTAGCAGTTACCACCGCTTCGCACGCAATGTTGTAGGCTTTGCAACTGCATGAGGACTACTGATTCGAGCGTATCTATATTTCCGACGCCAATTTAGATTTTACTTCGTTTCCCCGATCAAGGAAATATATAACAATGTATATTTATGGCCACTGTAATTTTTCCGGTCTTAGGATTTTGAGGCATATTTGATTATGCCTTGTTTTCCCGATCCAGGAAATATTATACACACACAGGATAACTAAGATATTTTATGACAATCTTTAAATGTATAGGCATAGTATGATAGTAACTTTATTTTGATGTCTGCATCACAGTACTGACAGAGCACTGCATACTTAATATTTATTAAAATTACAGTTAAAAGTACATTTTAACAAAACTTTTCAATTTCTTATCTGGACATTTCCTTAAACGTATGCTTGTACTGTCATAATACTATGTTTACACAGCACAGTTGATAACATTTAATCTGTTTCTATTTATCTGATTTTCCCTTAAGCTTTTACGATTATTTAATAGTTAATCTGATATTCCGGGTGGAGACGAATCTTATACATCATACATAGATCGTTGTTATAGGGACAACAATTCTTGAGTTATAAATTGTATAACTAACCCGACTTTGTTTTATTGTATAAATTACGACAGTTTTCTTTTGAAATTTGAAAAGAAAACTTATGGTTCGTAAAAACCATAATGGTGCACTTCAAGTTCCTGTCGGAACGTATGGGACATTTCGACAAGCAGATTTACGTTCTGTCTAAAAGTGAGTAGGCGTCACACTTCATCGCACCTTCAGCTGGGGTCTCTCTCGCCTGTGTCACAGAAATCCTTTTTTGTCCCTAAATCCACTTTCTGTTTCCGTGACCTCCGATGTCCTAGCGGGTATTGGGGGAGGGGAGGGGGCATGAGGCGGGCGACTCTCACCTTGAAGTGTTCGCACACTATGACAGTTCTTAATCGACACATTTTAATTTTTACTTATTTCTTTGTGTCAGTTTAGTTCTGGTTTAGTGTATGTAGGAATAAAGCAGAGATCTACATATCTGGTCCTAATGAGTTAGACCATGGTCCACTCGAATTGAATGTGCCATTCGATGAACGGGAGATCCGGATTGCAGGGTTTAAATGTTCGTTTCGATTTTTAAACTTTTTCGTTTTAACTTTGATCACCTAATCTGATTGTTTCTTTTGAAACACAGAAATAAATAATAAGGAATCGCTCGAAACCTATGGTGCGAACATCTCGAGCAATGTAACAATTTTTTTTTAATAATGAAAGACAGAATGCGTTTGTATGATGATACAAGATCGGTCATTTCAGTCGTTCGTTTCGTTCAGTCGGGTTCCTATTAGATTCGAACACTGCGACCGTAAGAAATCGTTCAACTATAAGCAGAAGATAGCCAACTAGGAATATTGGTAAAACCCCTTCATTGGTGACTAGTCTCTGGATAATTATTCCTAATTTTGTTAATTCCATTTTGTTGTGATTAGGCTATACCTTTTTGTGTTTTAAATAAATGAAAATATGCATTTAGCAATGAAAGGTTGTGTTAATGTAATTAAGTAAATGTAATGTTTTAAAATATCCTCATAGTAGGAATTAAGTCCGAAGTGGAAACAATTATTTTGTACAATGCTTTGAGTGAATGACATTTCAATAAGTAATGAAATGATCAATGTGTTGTTTTTATTGTGTCGTGTCGTCTGCTCACAAGCGCCCGTAGCAGTTTTGACGCAGTCCGCAGATCAATAGCGGGTGGAGATTGTGGGGCCGGCCGCCACACTAGACCAGCAGCACAGTCGCTGAGAAACTCGCGTCGCACCGCCACCTCGTACATCCAGTCTGCGCCCGGCCGTGTATCATGCGGGACTCCGCCACCAAGATGGCAGAGCTAAAGTTTGAGGCTCCTCTGGCACAGTTCGAGGAGACTGACGAGTGGGGTGTCACAGAGTTCCATCACAGCAAACCGGCCGAGGACAATGCCGTGGAGGAGGACGCCAACTCCAACATCGCCCCTGAGGAGCTCATCACCGACGCGGTGACCGCCGAGCTCTGCGACAACGCGAACAAGTGCGTGCACCTTTGTCAGAACGACGCGGCATCCGTGTCCTCCGTCGCGGACAACTTCACAGAGACATTCTCCGGGTCCCTGGAGGATCTCGTCAACACGTTCGATGACAAGATCACCAAGTGCTTCTGTAACTACGACGAGAGCGTGGAGAAGTTGGCGCCTGTGCAGGTCCGCACTCAGGAGGAGATCATGAACGAATGCCAGTAAGTCCGGTGTCTTTTCACTGTTTACAAGTTACTAATGTGGTTTATGTCCTTGTCTTTACTAAAATATCTTAGGTATTTTGACACTAAGAATTGGGATATCATTCCATTGCTTTTTTTTACTGTATTCTCGAATAATAGAGAAGATACTGTGTAGTCAATTCCTTACGTATATCACAAAAAGTATAGACAAATAATTTTGTATAGATAAGTAAGGATGGGATAATCTTTCTTCTTTTTCGTGTTCACTGTTCAACTAAACAAATTCCGTGCAAGCAATTATAGGCATCGTCTTTTGAACAGTTATGGTTTAGTGACCCATGAAGTGAAGTAAAAAGAAGCGTCCTTTGAATCAAACCTAAAAAGGCATAGAGCCCACTACCCCGTGTTCGTTTGTTATCTAAACATCTTTATACCTACAATTAGACTACGCTTCAACTGTCAAGTTAGGAGAAACCGGTTCAATTAACCGCTTGGTTGGAATAACCACTACTAGAATTAGTTATTTGGGGAAAGCAAACTGAAGCTAGTGATCTGGAGCAAATGATGTTTAGAAACAAGACTGCACCAACTTGCACTTGCTTTTCCAACAATTCTGAGACGATGGGTGCCATGAGTAGGCCTCGGGGTGATAACTGATTGTTGACCTCAATTGTGACTGATTACGTGGCAACCTCTGATAGAAGTTTGCTAATTGGACCTGGTCTCTAATTACCTCCTTTGCCATCGGTTGAGCAGTAATTGTAATTGTTTTACATTGATGTAGTTCGCTAAGGAGCAAGATTTCCATTTATAATAATAATAGATCGTTGATGAGTTGGTACATAACTAAGAAAAGCACAACAGTTGAATCATAATTTTGTGCTAAATGAGTTGACTCAAATAATTGGATAAGATTATGTGAAGGAAAACTATTTTTGAAAAAACCATGTATTCACATACACTTTTGAAAGGAACTCAAATACTGAAATTTGTAGGATCCTACTGTAATAAAACGACCTTGAGTTTTTTTCCACGAGAACAATGTCAAACCTCGTGTACTTTTCGCCATAGTTTTTTATCTTAGCGTTATGTGTTAGAAATGCAAAATGAACCCCAATCGTTCATATTTTGTGGGTGTATTTAGTTCAAAGTATGATATACAATTGAAACGTTCAAATGGAGAAGCTTTTGTACATGTTTATTGAAACAAAGAGAAAGAAAATCTGCGTCTAGTTGACATTGTGGATACGACAAAAAAAATGCAATATGTATCGTTATACAATATCTCTGTGAAAGTCGCCCATCTTGTATACTACAACTACTATAATTGATTAGTAATCGATATATGAGCTATGTCATACAGAGAGCGTGCGCGTAACATTGTAAACTGCAACAAACACATTATGCATTCAAGTGAGCATAACAAGAAATACGTTACTTCTTCATGCAATTGTAAGCCATGATCACTTCCGCAGCGGTCTAGATAACATTATATATCACCGGAAACAAAGCGTTGATATGAAACACAAGATACAGTTTAGGCTGTGAACCCATTCAAGTGAGCATAACAAGAAATACGTTACTTCTTCATGCAATTGTAAGCCATGATCACTTCCGCAGCGGTCTAGATAACATTATATATCACCGGAAACAAAGCGTTGATATGAAACACAAGATACAGTTTAGGCTGTGAACCCATTCAAGTGAGCATAACAAGAAATACGTTACTTCTTCATGCAATTGGAAGCCATGATCACTTCTGCAGCGGTCTAGATAACATTATATATCACCGGAAACAAAGCGTTGATATGAAACACAAGATACAGTTTAGGCTGTGAACCCATTCAAGTGAGCATAACAAGAAATACGTTACTTCTTCATGCAATTGGAAGCCATGATCACTTCCGCAGCGGTCTAGATAACATTATATATCACCGGAAACAAAGCGTTGATATGAAACACAAGATACAGTTTAGGCTGTGAACCCATTCAAGTGAGCATAACAAGAAATACGTTACTTCTTCATGCAATTGTAAGCCATGATCACTTCTGCAGCGGTCTAGATAACATTATATATCACCGGAAACAAAGCGTTGATATGAAACACAAGATACAGTTTAGGCTGTGAACCCATTCAAGTGAGCATAACAAGAAATACGTTACTTCTTCATGCAATTGGAAGCCATGATCACTTCTGCAGCGGTCTAGATAACATTATATATCACCGGAAACAAAGCGTTGATATGAAACACAAGATACAGTTTAGGCTGTGAACCCATTCAAGTGAGCATAACAAGAAATACGTTACTTCTTCATGCAATTGGAAGCCATGATCACTTCTGCAGCAGTCTAGATAACATTATATATCACCGGAAACAAAGCGTTGATATGAAACACAAGATACAGTTTAGGCTGTGAACCCATTCAAGTGAGCATAACAAGAAATACGTTACTTCTTCATGCAATTGGAAGCCATGATCACTTCTGCAGCAGTCTAGATAACATTATATATCACCGGAAACAAAGCGTTGATATGAAACACAAGATACAGTTTAGGCTGTGAACCCATTCAAGTGAGCATAACAAGAAATACGTTACTTCTTCATGCAATTGTAAGCCATGATCACTTCCGCAGCGGTCTAGATAACATTATATATCACCGGAAACAAAGCGTTGATATGAAACACAAGATACAGTTTAGGCTGTGAACCCATTCAAGTGAGCATAACAAGAAATACGTAACTTCTTCATGCAATTGGAAGCCATGATCACTTCCGCAGCGGTCTAGATAACATAATATATCACCGGAAACAAAGCGTTGATATGAAACACAAGATACAGTTTAGGCTGTGAACCCATTCAAGTGAGCATAACAAGAAATACGTTACTTCTTCATGCAATTGGAAGCCATGATCACTTCTGCAGCGGTCTAGATAACAATATTATATATCACCGGAAACGAAGCGTTGATATGAAACACAAGATACAGTTTAGGCTGTGAACCCATTCAAGTGAGCATAACAAGAAATACGTTACTTCTTCTTGCAATTGGAAGCCATGATCACTTCTGCAGCGGTCTAGATAACAATATTATATATCACCGGAAACGAAGCGTTGATATGAAACACAAGATACAGTTTAGGCTGTGAACCCGTTCAAGTGAGCATAACAAGAAATACGTTACTTCTTCTTGCAATTGGAAGCCATGATCACTTCTGCAGCGGTCTAGATAACATTATATATCATATCATCGGAAACAAAGCGTTGATATGAAACACAAGATACAGTTTAGGCTGTGAACCCATTCAAGTGAGCATAACAAGAAATACGTTACTTCTTCTTGCAATTGGAAGCCATGATCACTTCTGCAGCGGTCTAGATAACAATATTATATATCACCGGAAACGAAGCGTTGATATGAAACACAAGATACAGTTTAGGCTGTGAACCCATTCAAGTGAGCATAACAAGAAATACGTTACTTCTTCTTGCAATTGGAAGCCATGATCACTTCCGCAGCGGTCTAGATAACAATATTATATATCACCGGAAACAAAGCGTTGATATGGAACACAAGATACATTTTACGCTAGGAACCCATTCACACTAGCACTACAGTTTCAAACTCAAATTTTCTGTATTCAGCGTGTTATTACAATGAACTCTTCGGAATATTTTTAATGTAATATTTTTTCACTTTGCTCCAGTTAAATTGCCAAACTAGCATTACAGTTTCAAACTCAAATTTTCTGTATTCAGCGTGTTATTAAAATGAACTCTTCGGAATATTTTTAATGTAATATTTTTTCACTTTGCTCCAGTTAAATTGCCAAACTAGCATTACAGTTTCAAACTCAAATTTTCTGTATTCAGCGTGTTATTAAAATGAACTCTTCGGAATATTTTTAATGTAATATTTTTTCACTTTGCTCCAGTTAAATTGCCAATAGTGGATAAGACATTGCTTGATTGAATGCACTCTAGTTATAATTTCTTTGTACCAGGCATTTTACTTTAAATAGAGATTTTAATTTTTTTATACTTCTCTTCAAATTGGACGATTCATTATGGCAGTTTTGGCAATCTCAGATACTGATAACTTCTCAAGTTTTGAAAGTTTCTAATTACGCAAATAGGTAATACGAATAATAGACAAATAAGAAGTGGGAACTATGTAGATATACTAGTATATTAGAGTCTTTTTGTGGACACCATTGTCTAAATTTTACAGATATAGTTTATTTTCTTAAATGTTACCAGATTAGAAGTCGGGATTAAAAAATTCATGAAACGAGAGACAGGATTAACGATCGAGAGGGGCAAGACTAGGACACTTTAAATTGTTTAGTTGGTATTGAATGACTTAGTATTAAGATATGGGAAGAAAGGACAATGTCTATACTTGATCGGCATAATAAACACAAGATTAATTTTTTGTAGAAACGGGGAAAAAATGTTTGTTTCGGATAATAAACACAACATTAAATTTTTGTAGAATTGTGTAATAGTTTAGTAAAACTACCATTCGTGAAATTTCATCCCTTGGTGTTATTTATCAACGGTTTTCTGTAAACATTAAAAAAATCTGTGAAAGATATACCTCAAATATAGTGACATAAACAATTTGAGAACAGAATAACAACAGCAATGTCAAAACTAAACATAGCCCTGTATATTTTCCTTTTTATAAAATGTCTCACAAAGAAGTGTTAAATATATTGTAAATCCCATTTGCCGAATGTTACTTGAACATTTATTTATACCTGTTAAGTTTCTATTCAAACAGGATTGATTGATTGCTTATACGCAAATAAAATTAAGTATCAGTGAGTATTACATTACAATACTTGAGCAATACAACACATTAACATATTCATACGTATAGTTAATTTATGAATAGTCTATTAATATCAAGGCTAAATGTCACTGCACTTACGCAATGACGTATGTAATCAAGTATACTAAGTAATAATTATATTATTATTAGGGAAAAATATATGTTGACTTTAAAAGAATATTGTAAATAATGTGATCTACTTAGGCTACGAACGAAGCATCGCATCTAAACCTGAAACAGTAATTTCTATTGGAACTGTACTCATAAAATACGTGTTTTAACAGAACTGAATTATGCCCCAAACAACCTTGACTTAGATAGTCTGTTATTATCGGACCACTATAAACAACTATGTATGTACAGTCTGTTCCTACTGTCAGGGTCCTCAACTTGCTGCCAATGATCTACCGACAGTTTCGTGCCGAAGTGAAAGCCTGTCTTTTAACACTAACAAAGCCAATTAGCCAGATAACAGGACAAGATAGTTACAGTGCCCGAGCCTATAGTGGGCGCCTTATTTGACATTGTTTACTTCCAGTTGGTTTCTATCCTTCCTTCTTCTCTTCATCCACGACTTAGTCCAAATATTGACTCGGTCTAGTACCATCTGGACCTTCAATCCAATTTATCATTTTCAGCTGTCTAATTGTTGTTCCGGAAGCTTTGTTTGGGTGACTGTTACTGTTTGTGTTTGGTTCATCCTGGCAGAAATCGTGTTTAGAAATGTATCATCCCATCGTGCATCTTCTAGATATATCTATTTTTCGTTGTTGCAGCTGATTCTGCATCAACACCACGAGTGAAGGGAGACAGTTTAGTCCTACACAACAACAAAAGTTATGTAAAGGACTCTGAATCAACACCCGCGTAACAATCAGTTATGCAACTGTTAAAACTCCAAAAGTGCACCATTCTAATTAACGACACCAGTTCTCACATTATAGCAAAGCGGTTACAGCAGGCAGGTCCAGATTGTCTAACAGAGCCGCTAAACTGTTACTGTTCCCAGACAGGGTAATATCTCTCTATAGTTTATCGTCCCACGGGAACATAGCACTGATCCTGGGCGTTGGTTACTCTGTGGGGCACACTCTTTCAAACCACTGGAAAACCACAAACTGGTGAACAATTCCACAGTTGACTAGGCTTCCGTTTCTGGTTACCTTCATTCTTCGTTAGATGTAAGATAACTGCAAAACCAGGTGAACTGTATAGGGAGGACGCGAAGAATTGGCAACCCTCCACAAGTTAGATGTAAGCTAGCTGCAAAACCATATGAATTGTATGGGCAGGATGTGAAGAATTGGCAATCCTCACAGGTTAGATGTAACCCACCAGCAAAATCATATAAATTGTAAGGGCAGGACGTGGAGAATTGGCAACCCTCCACAGGTTAGATGTAAGCTAGCTGCAAAACCAGGTGAATTGTATGGGCAGGACGTGGAGAGTTGGCAACCCTCCACAGGTTAGATGTAAGCTAGCTGCAAAAACCATGACTTGTATGGCAGGATGTGAAGAATTGGCAATCCTCACAGGTTAGATGTAATCCACCAGCAAAATGGGCAGGACGTGGAGAATTGGCAACCTCCACAGGTTAGATGTAAGCTAGCTGCAAAACCAGGTGAATTGTATGGGCAGGACGTGGAGAGTTGGCAACCTCCACAGGTTAGATGTAATTATGACTTGTATGGGCAGGATGTGAAGAATTGGCAATCCTCACAGGTTAGATGTAATCCACCAGCAAAATCATATAAATTTTAAGGGCAGGACGTGGAGAATTGGCAACCCTCCACAGGTTAGATGTAAGCTAGCTGCAAAACCAGGTGAATTGTATGGGCAGGACGTGGAGAGTTGGCAACCCTCCACAGGTTAGATGTAAGCTAGCTGCAAAACCAGGTGAATTGTATGGGCAGGACGCGGAGTATTGGCAATCCCTCCACAGGTTAGATGTAAGCTAGCTGCACAACCAGGTGAATTTGTATGGGCAGGACGCGGAGTATTGGCAAGCCTCCACAGGTTAGATGTAAGCTAGCTGCAAAACCAGGTGAATTGTATGCAGTATTGGCAAGCCCACAGGTTAGATCTAGCTGCAAAACCAGGTGAATTGTATGAGCATGGCGCAGAGTATTGGCAAGCCTCCACAGGTTAGATGTAAGCTAGCTGCAAAACAAGGTGAATTGTATGGGCATGACGCGGAGTATTGGCAACCTTCCACAGGTTAGATGTAAGCTAGCTGCAAAACCAGGTGAATTGTATGAGCATGGCGCAGAGTATTGGCAACCCTCCACAGGTTAGATGTAAGCTAGCTGCAAAACAAGGTGAATTGTATGAGGACGCGCAGAGTAATGGCAACCCTCCACAGGTTAGATATAAGCTAGCTGTAAAACCAGGTGAATTGTTCGAGGAGGACGCGGAGAATTGGCAACCCTCTACAGGTTAGTTGTAAGCTAGCTGCAAAACCAGGTGAATTGTACAGGGCGGAAGCGGAGAATAGGCAATCTTCCACAGGTTTCACCTTCTGTTAAATGTTATTAGAAAAAATCACTTTCAGAGTTGTGTTGTACCTACGGAACATAAGGACAAAAGTGACTCAAAAATACATTTCTTAAAATTCTGAAAGTTGAAATAATTTTTATAGCAAATCACCGAAAAACATTTGAAAATTTTCACCGACCATGATCTCCAGAATCCTAAACAACCCTCTGCTCAAAAATGTAGGTGGATTGGTTCAATATAAGCGGATTGTGTACACTATGACTGCAGTTTTATTTATTTTTTTATTCGGACCAAATTTCGTAGTCTTTTTTGGTCATTATCCCATAATTTTCTTGATATTGGATAAGGTCAAAATGGAACAGCAGAATTTTTTAAGAAGTATACAATAACATAACTAACAACTACATTAAATAAGAGAGTTACCGTAATTTATATAAAACTAAAACTTTTAAGGAAACAATATTCCTTTAGTTAGTTGGTTCAATGAGATTTCTATTCCGATATGGCGGCCGTTCCTAGTATTCAATACAGATTCTTATTTCGGATACTACACAATGCATAATAAGACTTACTCGCTATCTAAAACAAATAACGAACTAACAAATTCACAGTTTATTTCAACAAATTTTTACCTTTTTCGAAAACTTTACAATTTTACAATTTTAAGACTGCGGTCTTACACAGTTTTGATATAAATACCATAAGAGCAATACGAATAAATACGATTACTACCATAATTTCTAATTTTTACCAAATTTAAAGACTTTATTTGTACTATATTTAATATGCATTAAACTATGTTTAATTATCATGTGTAACAAGGTAGTGCTTAATACTAATTTTTTAAAACATTTCCATTATTTTATAATGTAAATAATTCATATAATGATCTAAAATATTGAAATTTTGCATTTAAATAAAGGAAAGACAGATTTTCTCGTGACATTTCCGTAATAGCCAACTGCATTATAGATAATTAGGGTTCTCTTCCCTTTATATTTCGTTGTTTCTCGGTCCTTTTGTTCTAAAAAACTGTTTTCATCTCATCCGTTCCTAAAATCCAATACCAATCAAAAGACTGAGCCCCTCACAATCAAGTTACTGTCCTAGTGTTCCAGTGGTCTTATCCTGAACAAACATACATTAAACATGTGTGGATAACGCTCTGGTACTGCACTTCCTAACCCTTCTCTAACTTATTAATTAACCGGCAAAATTCATATTTATATACTTCTTACAATAACTATATGACTTCTTTTAATTATTCTCAGCTTTGTCAAAGGTTTCCTAACACTTGTAGAAGTCCACAGTATCAACCTTGGTTCTCTTCTCCCACGCAATATTTTTCTCAAGATAATTATTATTTTAGCCCATATTCCTCGGTCCCTTGCATGTCACCATGTCACCTATACATGCCTACCCTTTCACCTCACCACTTCCTCTCTGAGTTTAAATTCCGCCACCTCCGAACTGAAATTGACACGGCATGGCAAATATGGAATCCTGTTTGTCAACCTTATTCCCAACACCTGGAAAAATTTCAACGTCTCTCTTGCCAACTCTTTTGCTAACGTGCTCCAATTGCCATTTGTTCTCCATATTTTCCCACTCTCTTCCAAATCTTGCCAAACACTGAGATCTCTCCCCTATGTCGAGATCCCGCTCCCTCTTTTGCAGATCATATCGGGTTATCGGTTCTCCCCACAGTGTAGAATAATTGGAACGTCATATATTGAATTCTGTTTGACAATCTTATCCTCCGATTGTGGTAAAACTTCAGTCTCTCTTCCCCTACATATCCCGCCACTACTTGCCATTTTCCCACTCTCTTCCAAATCTTACCAACACTGAGATCTCTCCCCTATATCCGAGATCCCGCTCCCTCTTTTGCAGATCATATCGGGTTAACGGCTCCCTCCACATTGTCGAATAATTGTTCTTGTGGCACCCTAGACATATTGAATTATAAGATTCCACCACTTTGTTGCATACAGCACCATGACTATCTAGAGAAAAAATAGACAGTTTAGGCTTTTCACGGCAAATTGTAGGTATTTAAAGAAATTAAAATTAAAGTTTATTAAGACGAGGATTAAAATATTTTGTGAATTTTGTACAGTATGTAGGCTTGTATGGAAAATGACTGCATGTTATGACACTTTAAATTATGATACATTTCTAGCTATAGAAGACGTTCTTAAATCTTCACTGTTACATGCGTCACGCACGCATCACCTTTAGGACAGTCGGAATAGTAGTAATGTACGCCCATCGTTGTCGATGTGTTAAGTAATATGCCATTAAATATTTGTAATAAAAAAAATTAATTACCTTAATGTGTTTAAAAGAGCCTTCGTTACCTAAAGATACAATGGGATATCCTCTCTTAATAAGGAGGTTTAGCGGCGAGATTCTCCTGAAAGGCCACAGGATATCAGTGAAAGGACAATTCACGCCTCTTGGGGAACTGGTTAACCTATTTCAACAGGAATGTGGTTCATTAGTTCTTTTGACATTCTTTTTTCAAGTGTTACTTTGAAATATCTGAACTGCAAGAGTGCAGTTTCTGCTAATATTGTTTCGACTCGAGTGTACTAGCGTCGATTCATTTTCAAGAAAATAACGCAACTTGGGTGACGCGAAACATATGGACAATATTGAATCCTCTTATTAATCATCTTCGACGAACGTTTTTTCAAGAGATCAGTACCTAGCCAATAGAACTGTATTTGTTGATAGCTCGAACTACAAATAACCAGAGCAATCGGCTGAGTAGGATCACACAGCACTGCACTCAGTGACGTGGGTGGAAATGGGATACGGAACGTGTGAGTAGCGGTTGGGCCAAAGGAGAACCTAGAACGCTACTGGATGGGTAAGGAAAGGATATCTGTAAAGGCTTCCATGTCACTTCTATTTCGACTTGGACTCTAACCAAAAGTACAGATGTACAAGTGCATCAAGAGAAAGGCCAGGAACAATCGCAGTAAGATTTAGGAATCTGACAACTTCATATTCAGCAACTAATCTCATCATTCGTGCCCATGACCAGGTTCAAAAATGCTGTAATATTAATTAATGTGAATATAGTAGTTAAAGGGAAAGTTTCAATTTAGCAACACCTTTTAGTTTGAAACGTAATTCTCTCCAGACATTAAACAGGCTCAGGAAAATGTTTCTAAACTTCATATTCAGCAACTAATCTCTTCATTCGTGTCCATGACCAGGTTCAAAGTACAAGACTTCCAGTTGATTCTGACCAAATTTGACGAGACTGACAGCACGAGGAACACGTAGGTAGCGATGTCAACAGCTTGTGAGTCAGCGGAT
The DNA here is from genome assembly GCF_021130785.1 of Homalodisca vitripennis. Lineage (NCBI taxonomy): Eukaryota > Metazoa > Arthropoda > Insecta > Hemiptera > Cicadellidae > Homalodisca > Homalodisca vitripennis. Next base: position 60,964,219 of record NC_060209.1, on the reverse strand, counting down.
GGATAGCAGGATAGCAGCAGGTTCGCGTGTCCCACGGTTTCCGCCGACCGCCGACCCACACTCGAGTCCTGCCCAGGCTCCGCGGCCTTGGGTGAGGCCGATGGCGGGTCTCACTCTCTACAGAGCACCGTTACTCTTTATGGGCCTTCCCTCAGGCCCAGGCTCGTACGAAAAATGTGGTCATATAGATTCATATAATGTTGTCCTTGATTCATTATAATGAAAGGTTTAAGTTAAGTGGTTTCGGATAAATTTAAACGATCCTTATACTTACTTTTCCGAATTAATCGGATCAATCACTCTAAGTAGTATTCTACATAAAATTTAATGGTAAACTCAATTAATCTAATATTCTATGATAAACGTCTGCGAAAGCGCTATTTTTAAATCACTATGAGATTTTGTATATCAAACTCAAAATAAGAGCCAGGCACACACAAGTTAGAACATTACTATATTAGATCAAGCCAATGACGTAATTAGGACATGGCTTTGGGGAAGGGGAGAATAAGTCTGACTGAAGGACACACCGATGGTGCAGTGTAGCGGGTATAACGTGTATCGCAAGATAACCATATCAAGCAACGAGCGTGGCTGCTACTTGGATGGGTGACCGCTGAGCGGTCCTATCCTTACAAGCAGCCCGCCTGCCGGGGCATTGGTGGTGGTTCGGAAGTCACCTTTAAGCCGTTGGTCCCCAGGTTAAGTGTTGAGAGGCCTTCTTAGCAATAACTTCGCCTGGTAAAATAAGACACCTTACCTTGTTTTACACCACTCCAGAGTGACATGGTGTAAATGTGAGTAAATGTAACTTTTAATACATTTGATAGGCATAATTCAAAATAATACATTTAACTGATATATTTTCAACAAACTGGATTGCTATAGTACATATATTCAAAAATATGGCTTTTGTGGGAGGGGGGTTTGCTATCCCCATCATAACCCCCTTAGTTACGCTACTGGATCAAGCAGTTCAAGGCGCCACCTAAAGTAGCTGGACCATTCGTAGCGGTCCAGCCAAAACAATCCCGTCATTATTTATGCGAACCAAACCCGTGTTAGCCATATCGTGGCTTCCCACTATGGCCCATATTTAGTGAAAGCCTAGAGACCGGTTTGCTTGTTTTACGTTCTCTTCCGTTGGGGATCAGTTCGTGGTATTGCATCAGGTGGCTTCTTGTGCATATGGTCTACGGTAATCATTGCATAATTCAGTCGAATTAATACGTGCCGATGAAATTTAATAACGGATTAACCTTTGCATTTGACTGTAGTAGTTCATATAATAGTAACTCTGTATTGAGCGGGCAACCTATTGGCTTCGAAACAATAAGATTACCACTCTGGCCTAGCGAGGTTGGAGTGTCGTTGCTGTACTGCAGTTTTTGAGTGGTTGTGTAGATTGGGGAGGAAGATTAGTGAGCGCTGGTGGAAGAAACGCCTAAAATTATAATTGAAATGGCTTTGTTCACAAGAGATACTCATTCACACTTATCTTCCTCTTAAGTGAGGGTTTGTATCTTCTTAGTGTTTTATAAATCACCAGGAAATAAGTAGTAGCTGTAATGCTGATACCTTTAAACCTCGATTTGTAGATAGACTTTTGTACCTCAAGATGTACTGTTCAAGTTTGAAAATCTTTCTTTGGAAATTTCTGTGTACAAACGACGGCTGAATAGAGAAGAAAATCTGCTATTGTTACTCAACTTAAAAGCAACTTTTTACAACAAAATTTCCTCTTGGATTGATCCAGACAACATTTTGATACATATCCCAAAGAGGTCAAGCGCTGACAAACCTACCTGAAAACATTTGAAGTGGGAACTACAAACCTACAAAATGGTCATTTACTTGTAATTTTCTTGTATTGATGATGCAAAATCAAAATATTTCAATGGTTTAAAATACAAGGAAAGAACTTTCTTTTTCGCTGTTGATGAACTTGCCGCCTTTGATATCACCTCATGCGAAAATTTTTCTCAATTTTTGGACAACACGTATAATTTACGTCCATTATTATTTATTAAGAACATTTCTTCTTGTTCGTTCATGTGTAATCACCATCCTTCTGTATTTATTGAATGTCATTAATATCTGGTCAGCTCAACAGTGCAGAACCGCAGCTTTTCGTGGTCCATCGAGCAATCAATCAGCCTCTCGGTGCGATTCATTTCGGCAGGAGCTAGATCAAAGGCAGCATCAGCCATTGTGATCTGTGGTGTAATTGGATGTTCGATTGTCTCGACACGGCCACTTGCTGCGTCTGCCCAGTCAGCCGTGGCTGTCGGTTTGGTGGTTTGGATCATTCGTCTGTGAATAGAGGACACAAGTTGAATGGAAGCCACGGGATACAATACTAACTCTTCGCTTTACCATTCTTTGGTAAGTGTTATCTGAAGATTCCGTTGTTGATCTTCATGAATCTTCCTCTGATTCGTTCTTTGTCATGATTTACAATTATCCGTTGCGTGGGGACTAACTATAATGACTGTCCGGTTAGAGATGAGAGATTAATAATGCAGTGTCAGGAAATTGATATTATCAACAATGGTTTGTTGACGTGAGTAAATGGGAGAGGGGGAGGAGGATGGGCACGCGACAAGGACGTCACACTTCCGGTGGATATCCGCTAGACCAGACGGCTCTGACGCATCGTCTGTGGCACCGGCTCTCGGTGGAGATTGGCAAGAGCATGGGTTCGAGTTTGGAGTTTGAAGAGGCAAAGTCTTAACCAAGGGAGAGACGTCTGCGTGATTATGTAAGGTGTGATTTCGTTTTCGGCACAAATTTGAATTCGTATTTAAATCCAACATGTTTCAGAAATACCTACTGTATTGAAGTGGTTTTCACATAAGCAGTAGTCCGAATTTATTTTTGAGATTATTATACCTGAAAAGAAACACAAGTATAAAGTAATACACGTGAGTTTAGAAATGGTGTATTAATGATGATAAACACGTGCTTGAAACGCATGCACGACCAAGAGATGAACACAAGGCCAGACTGTCTGAGACTATTTCTGTTGTCTGGGAGACGACGACACTTGGCAAAGAGCGAATGGCCTCAGGTGCCTCACGTGCTGTCATTGTCTGTATCTGCTCGGCGGTTGCTCCTCAGCTTGAGTCTGGAGGTCCTGCCAGTTGTGTCTGGTTTTACCAGTTAATGATAGGTATGCAGGTTATATACCTTCATTAGGCCATTGTTACGACCATATGACTTTTTACAATCGGTTGAGTACTAGACGGCGTATCTTTTTATTGTTAATGATTTCTTTTATAGTGGTAGTTCCATCTGATTAGTGGTAGTTCCTGAACTTGAGCCTGGAGATTCATTATTTTAAGTCTTGTTATATGAGAGTTTTTCATACGAACATGACTCCAGATTTCAGATTTTGCACTTAAGAGGAAAGTGAACTGGAACTAAACTTAACATTCGCATTGAATGAACCCTTCCCACCATAGCTGCGTTATGTGCAGGGCTTTCCAGTTGAGCTAATGTGTAATTTCTTCATTCATACGATCCTGCTACCGATTTTTTAAGATACGTTAGAGATCATTAATTAATTTTTCAATATTGAAGCTTTCGCTCAGTTGTTCCTTAACTTCAGCCTAAAGAGTCATCCGTTTAATAAAAGAAGTATTAATGTAATTTTTACGCTCTTATATCCGATCCGTTTAAGCACTTGGTGTTGTGTCCGTAATATGTCTATAATCTACGTAACGATTTTTTAAGATTGGTTAGACGTTTTGATTGTGTATATCTCCATGTAATGTTTTCCGTTACTTCTCATATAGGCTTGTCTATCTATTATTATCTGGTCGAGCATACGTTGTTAGCAGCAATGTGAACATAAGGTTTATGTAACATGTGCTTGTTGGAATATTCTGTTCATTCAGGCTATCATCAAACCACTACTAGTGGAAAGTAATCGTAGCCGAGTAATTATTTTCGTCTATAATTCTGCCACATTTTGTAACAACGTTTTATCACGAAAGTGCGAAAACAGTTGAATACTGTTATTAGGACATAGAAATTTTAGTTACTTTCATGACCGACGGTGATAAAAGATAATGGTGATTCTGTTGTTGAACAAGGTGATTATAGACGCTCATGTGATTATTAGTTCGTTATTTCTATAACTAAAGTAGTTCCCTGGTCCCTCCTGATCAACAATCGTGCGGGTGATTGCTGCCCCAAAAACAATTACGGTGTTTACAATCATCCAAACACCAAGGTGCGAGCACCACACAATGAGTTGCTCAGTAATAACCCTTATCGGTCTGTACGTGTTGAAATGATGGCAGGCGGCTGGTTGAATAATAGAGGTGTTATTAGGAGCGTACACAGGGCACGTCCCTCTCTTGCCTGACCTGCGGCACGACGTACGTCACGTACGGCTCAGTTCTCACCTTGGTTCTCAAACCGCCACATTGTGTGGTAATGTGGGCCCACACACGAAACATCGTACTATCGGCCCCCGCTTGTCAACAAGGCAAAAATGTGTCGGCTAGATGCGTTAATTTTACGATAGTCGTTATGGACACGATAACAATTGAGAGAAATCTTGTTTTTCAGGAAAAATGGAGATAGAAATGTGGAATGAAAGTTGTACGGTGTCACAATAAACAGTCCCTCGACCTTAGCCAAGCTCTGGATGGAGAATAAAGGACAGTTTGAGAGGATTTATGGAGCCGACTGAGGCCAGAAGCCTTGTAAGTTTGAGCTCGAGCCAAACTGCACTGCGCGTGGCCTAGAAACTCAGCCCGCTAACTGCTAACGCTTAGAGATCGTCCTAGTTTTCACAAACTTTTAAACGCTATAAATTCACATTTCATCCCCGAGTTTCGGGATTTTACGACAGTGCGAATGGGTTTGTTTGTGGACTTCAGCATATAGGGTTTAAACTGAAGTTGAGGTTATGGTAAGATTTAGGATATTTGTTATACACCAAATTTTATATATTCTATGTAGTACTTATGATCACCCATAGTGGTAGTCCTTCAGGCAATTCTGTAGTGAAATAAAGAGGAAATACATACAATGATTATCATTCTAAGTTTTTTTTGAAAACCTCAAAGAAATATACCCCATACAGTTTCTTGAAATATTACGGCATTGTTGTGGGGAGCCATATACAAGCAATATATTATGGTAGATCGAAAAGGCGCTTTAACATCTTCTTAAAAAAGGTTAATGGTCACTTAACTATGTTATGTTGTATGTTAATATGCCAGGTTTCGATTAAATTTGTTGTAAAATTAAAAACAAGTCAGTATGTTACTAAAATAACAAGGTACCGTTGACAACCATTTGTCGCTAACAGCCTTCGCTGAGGTTGCTAGGCAAATTTAAAGTTTATAGTTAATTTCCTCCTCAATAAATTCCGCGGACAGATATACAGATATGTACGATGCAGAAAAAGAATCTTTACATCCCACCGGTACACAAATCTGAAATTGTGCTAGTCTTCTGAATGATGCCGTGGTTGGACATGGACCATCATAGAACTCATTGTTGTCTATGTAGAAATTAATTTTAATGCAAAATTTAAGGTCTACAAATGAAATATTTCTCAAGAAATCTTACCACATGATATATTCACATTTTGTTCATTGAGTTATTTATTCTTCTATTTCTCGTTGACATCATGGTTACCCATAAGACCAATGTAAAAATATTAGCTGACGCTCAGTCGAATCCTATGGAGTGAGATGCACCACCATTGAATACAGTATATGTGAGTACTAATGAAGCTGCATGCAAAATTTCAAGTTTGTAGGTCAATTCTTTGTCGTGATATCGTGCGACAGACAGACACAAAGAAACGGAATTTGTACAGTCCCTCAATACTAACGATTAGACAATTATGGGTCCTTTGTGGTTGTTGTGTTTTAATAACATTGATGTTAATAAAGTATTCGGAGTAATAAATGTCGGAAGAAAAATAAAATACTTAAATAAAAAAAGGCTTCTCCTTCCCTTGTGGCTTTGTGGGACTCACGCATCAGCGAGTTGCCCAACAAGGAGTTACTATCCACATTTACCATCTGGTGGCGACATCTGATCCTTAACCCGGCAGGGTGTTCTTCACACCTCAGTCAGGATTGGTTCATTGTTCCTTTGACACATTCAGCCCTAATCGGTGATCCAATGATATCCTGCGTGACTACATCCTTATCTTGTATACAAGGTGTTGGATTTATGGATATTTCAGGTTTGATTTCTAGGTAAGTATAATTTATCCTCGATTAAGCAATTCATGTCAGCTTCAATCAGGGAACTTTCCTTAGAAAATAAGGTAAAAATTAAGTTTGAATTTATTTGAATAGTTCTTTATTTAGCTAATTGGCTGAACGTCAGCTGGGTAAAATGTAATTTCTATCTCTCTGTCTTTCCTTGTAATATGTCGAGAACACACAGTACTATAGACTTGAAGTTTTCCATGAAGCTTCATTTATATATAGGAAACATTTAGATAGATAATGGTGCATGTCACTCCATTAGATTTGGATGAGAGACAAAGAAGCGTTTTTAGACTGGTCCTATGGATAACCATTTTGGCAAAGTGATAATCCCATAATACATAAATTTAAAAACAAACAGAGACAGTTATATGAGTTTTTAACATGTGACATAGTAACACGTTTAGAAATTCGCTTAAAATTCAGCATACAACCTCAGTAAAGCCTGTTACGGGACTCGTAGTGTGGTGTACTCTTACATTGTATAATAATGAAACGTGTATATATTGAAGATTGTTAAGTGCAATAACATATTTTCATTACATTACCTAAACAATTAAACTAAGCAATATTGTATAGTTTGTGTTACGTGACTTAATTATTATAGTTCTGACGAGTATGAGTACGTAACTAGCTTTTCAATTTTAAACACCATTTTAAACGTTTGCAGTTTTCTTAATAATTTGTAGAGCTTTACGATATTATTGTTATAATTATTTGAGTACAATTTATATTTTCAGACAAGCAATGTACCGTACATGAAAACTCCATCTGTTTAGTATATCAAAATCACATTTGTGATTCTACAAATATGCTTATTTTGAAAAATAAATAAATTTAAGAATCCCGTATTTATCATTACGGCGTAGAGTTAAATTCTATTCTTAATCACCATTCAGATTCTTGGGGAGAAAATATGTTTTTATGTGGACGATCGTGCACGATTTTCAAGCACTAGATACTTCAACAATTGATTAATATTAGGATGAAACTCATCTGAATGGCTTCAAACCTGTTTTACTTGCGTTTCTACTTTCAGCCATCATTCATCCTCCGGACTCTCTCCTCTCCTCTCCTCTCCCTGGGGGAACATGAGTAGCAGAAAGGAGGAGAAAGGAAGCCAAACACAGCATTATCCGTGCTCGTGCTAAACGGGCCGTACTACTATGGCTCATGTATCCCCTGTGTTTGTTCTGTGCAACTTGTTACAATGGCAAAACTGCGATCGCCTTCACACTCGGAGAGGTCCTCTGATTGCTCGGAGATTACTGAAGCGAATACTGGCTTTTTCTTTTCGGCACTAAGGAGTAGCGGATGGATTCATTCTTGATTGTAGACAATCCAGAAAAACCCCTTTCTTGCAGTTTATTTCAGTGTAGCCGTTCTATTCACATCGAGAATCGTCCTGTCTAACATTGTGGTAGTCCACGGATGGATGTGTGCCCTACGTTTAGACCGTATATCCTTGCACCGCATCATTTAAGGGGGGGGGGGGGTGCAGGGGATGGGACGTAAATGTTCCGTGGAGATTCGGATAATTAGGACCCCGAGGGACATCCCCCCCGGAGCGGAATTAGACCCAAAGTCACAAACAACTGTCACGTCGCGACAGTATAGCATTTCATGATTGTATCGATTCTTAAGCTTGAACTAATTAAATTTTACAGTTTTCCTCTCTCGCATTGTCACAATTTTTTTTATCAAATGTGCAAATCTTGCTGTTTATATCGGATAGGATGCAATCCTAGAGTGGCCTACAATACACTTATCGTTCCATTTACGACAGAATGTGCTAGAGTCAGCATACAATAAAAAATCCTAAGGGGAAACGTCCTGGAGTGGACTAGAGCAAAAGCCTCAAACATAACTGTCACAATGCAGAGCGTTCTCTTGTTGTACTATCTGACAATTTATTACATCTTAAATTTGAATGTTGACAGTTAATAAAGTTCCTCTTATGGGTACTTGTCTTCTTCAGCAACTTTTTAAGCTATTTCTTTCTGGATTAATCGTAGGGTAGCTGTGACCCACAATACACTTTGTATCGTTCCATTAACGACAGAATGTGCTGGAGTCAGCATACAATGAAAAATCCTAAGGAGAAATGTCCTGGAGTGGACTGGAGCCAAAGCCACAAACATAACTGTCACAACGCAGAGGGTTCTCTAGTTGTACTATCTGACAATTTATTACATCTTAAATTTGAATGTTGACAGTTAATGAGGTTCCTCTGCTGGGTTCTTGTCTTCTTCAGTAACTTTTTAAGCTATTTCTTTCTGGATTAATCGTAGATCAGCTGTGACCTACAACAGTAGTAGGATATGTTTTCACACCGCGTGAATTAACGAAAGAAGATCTTGGAGTTAGGATTTTACTAAGAATGCGGGGGGGACACGTCCTGGAGTGGAATTGGAGCCAAAGCCACAAACATAACTGTCACAACGCAGAGCGTTCTCTGGTTGTACTATCTGACAATTTATTACATCTTAAATTTGAATGTTGACAGTTAATAAAGTTCCTCTTATGGGTACTTGTCTTCTTCAGCAACTTTTTAAGCTATTTCTTTCTGGATTAATCGTAGGGTAGCTGTGACCCACAATACACTTTGTATCGTTCCATTAACGACAGAATGTGCTGGAGTCAGCATACAATGAAAAATCCTAAGGAGAAATGTCCTGGAGTGGACTGGAGCCAAAGCCACAAACATAACTGTCACAACGCAGAGGGTTCTCTAGTTGTACTATCTGACAATTTATTACATCTTAAATTTGAATGTTGACAGTTAATGAGGTTCCTCTGCTGGGTTCTTGTCTTCTTCAGTAACTTTTTAAGCTATTTCTTTCTGGATTAATCGTAGATCAGCTGTGACCTACAACAGTAGTAGGATATGTTTTCACACCGCGTGAATTAACGAAAGAAGATCTTGGAGTTAGGATTTTACTAAGAATGCGGGGGGGACACGTCCTGGAGTGGAATTGGAGCCAAAGCCACAAACATAACTGTCACAACGCAGAGCGTTCTCTGGTTGTACTATCTGACAATTTATTACATCTTAAATTTGAATGTATACAGTTAACGGTTTCCTCTGGTTCAATCTCGTCTTTTTTAGCAATGTTTTAAACGATTTCTTTCCGGCTTAATCCTAGTGTAGCTGTGACCAACATTACACTAATATCACATGTTTTTACACCGCCTGTATCAACGAAAGAAGATCCTGGAGTCAGGAAATAAAGAATCCAAGGGGAAACATAATAGAGTGAAATTGGAACCAAAGCCACAAACAGAACTATCACGACTGTTGATCCGTTCTTTGGTTATGTAGTTCCTGGCAGTTCATGACATCGTTACTTTGAATGTAGACAGATAAAGTTTTCTCTGCCGCACTCTCGTTTTCTTCAGCGGTTTATATGCCTTCTAGTCTATTGGCAAAATCTTAGATTAGCTTTGACCCACAGTAAACTAATATAATATATTTTCGTACCACGAAAAGACGCTGGAGTAAGGAGATAATTAAGAATGCGAGAGGGAACGTTCTAGAACGGAATTAGGATCGAAGGCTGAAACATAACTATTACCACGATGGCAGTGGTAAGTAAATAAATGTAGATACAATTTTTTACGTTGTAATACAATGACAACAGTTGAAACTTACATCTGCATATTTTTCTTTACAAATTTTTATATTTTAGTGTCAACATGTAGTTAGATTTAGCAGCTTTTATAATTCTTTTTAAGTAAAGTCATAATATGATAAGTTATTACGGTATTAAGCTAATACCATCCGCCATCTTGAAACGTGATATGATAACGTAATATTATTTTCCTCTTGAATTGAAACAGCAAGATAAATATTTGTACCAAACTTGCGCTGTTTTTTGTTTACTGGCTTCTGAAATATAAAATAAAAACTAATAAGCTCAGACAGACAGACTACACAAAGCGTTTCTGACCCATGTATATATTAAAATTTTGTTTTCTGGACACGAAGAACAAAGCCTCAAAATATATCCGGAGAGTTTACATAATTAAGTAAACTACATAAGTTTACCTAGTATGTAAGCCACTAACCTGTTCGAAAAATGCATTATAAGTACGCTGCTGATCACATGACTGCTTTGATTAATGGATTCGGCGTACTCTACGGAGTGTATAAAGTTGCTTACATGTTGAATCTTATGTTTGGCTTTTTTATATTCTTGTTCTAGTTTGTTAAACATAGCAATGCAAAATCACATAGCAATATAGTTTTCATTGTCAATATATATTCATACTGTTAAATCAGGCTACACAAATGTATAAAAATCATCTATGGATATATGTATTTGTGCAGTTTAATTTTAAATACTTTTGGGCAATTTAGTAAGTACATTATCCACACAGAAAAGAAAACACAAAACGGAAAAGAAATCTAATTACCGCCTACCTCGTAGAACTCCCAGAACGGAAGAGGCTTTCAACCAGCTGGTCGATTCACTGTAACTTATTGAAGACCGCACCGCCTCCTTTTAAACAGCCTCGCTGCTGGAATGTTGCCAGGGACAATAGAGCCGGCGAACAGCTGCTAGATTTTGTACCGTTCTGCCTTTTGCACAAAACCTGTTTTAAATTCTTCACAAAACTCCTTTACGGCGTTGTCATACGTACAGACATTAATTTCATGTAAATTGTTCTTATTCATTAACTGAATGAATGAATGAAAAATTTCTTTATTGTTGTCAGTTGTACATTTTACATACAGTAGATCTTAAACTAAAATCAACAATAAAGCCCGAGGTAACAAAATACCTGTTCGGGAATTACACTAGTACACAGAAAGAAACAGCAACTCGAAAAAAAGGACTGCCCATAGTTTATGTGCCTACGAACTATGTGTTAGCCATCAATGGTTTAGTCCTTAAAATGATATGAACATTTTATATTCGGGTTTGTGTAATAATAAACCATAAACCAAAGGAACAACAGAGAAGATTTACTCATAGGAGGAGGAGGAGGTGTTGAGAGCTTACATTGTATTATTTACGCAGTAACTAGTGCAAAGGTGAGAACCAGTCGACATTGTATAAAACAAAAATTTGTTAGTGAAATCGATCAAAATCAACCGGATAGAATTTAATGGAAAAGGTGACTTTCATTTATATTTTGGTATTTTTTAAATGCTTTTACTCTTGTGGCATTCGACCACCAAACCCAGCATCCCTAGCGGTGATTTATTTCTTAGGGAGGGAAAATTCATACTTCGGTAAAACAATACATACATATATTATTTGTTGCTTGCATTCTGGAGAAGAGTAGGCTACACTCATTGTTACCGTTATTTAGTTAATTATTACGAACACATTCTAACGGCATCGCCTCTTTAGTAGAAACGTAAAAAGTAGAAAAAATTAATGAACAACTTTGGGGTAACTTAACGCAGTTTTACTGAAATGCTAATGTAAATCCAACGTGTCCTCAGTATGCGATAACGCATGAGTCATTAACAGGCGGTCTAATTCTCGTAATTGCCCTCACAGCTGTTTTAATGATGATGTTAATTTATAGTTGCGTCACTCTATCGACTAAAATTTTCCGATTGCATAACGAGCAACCTGCCAGTTAGCTACGAACTTTCTCTTCACTTTGTTACTTTTGCAGTCGAGGTCTCACTATGATATGTGGTAGTAATCTCGTATGAAAAATGTAAAACGCACAAGTCAGTTCTTGCAGTGCATGGAGTATATCGGCACTATTTATTGTATGATACGAAATAAGCCGATATGCATTTCCTAACATTCTAATTTATTGTCTTGATTTTGTATGGATGTCACATATTTTATATAATTCCAATACAATGTAAAAGTACTTTCTGTAGGCCATGGCCTAATGGTATTAGTTGATGAATTAGGATAGGCAAGTGTATTAAAAAGGTTGCGAAATACACCTGTGTTATTTGTAATAGAACTGCATAACACTGTAGTATTAACACAGACTAAAGATATTCTTACAGATACAAATATCTTTAGTCTGTATTATTAGCAATTAGCAATATTAGAGTCTGAAGGGCCAGATAGTAGCCTCGCAAGCACACATTCCCACACTCACGAGCGCAGGCAAAGGGTTGGAAGTTGGAGCGTCGGGCATCTTCCGTTTTCCGTCCCATCATCCATCCGCTTAGTGTCACTGACCAGGTTGTTCGTCAGTAAGGTGTTAGACTCATCTAACAATACTCCGGGATAATTTCAGTGTATTAAGGTTTTTTGGTGTCATTTTTATCGGTATGTCGTTTACAATCTATATATACCACTCACTTGAGTGTAAAATTACAGATAAGGAAAACTGGACTTGATTGAGGAAATGCACTAGATGCACGTACAGGGTTGAAGTGCGATTGGCCACAATCACACATTTTGTATGTGTGAGTATGGCCTCCCTGAGCCCCAGCAGCAGTCTCTATTTTGTAGTACTGTAGTGTTGTGCTGAGTTAAAGAATATATAATCCTTCAGGGGTCACAGTTCTCCGGACATTACGTGGGCCAAGGGATCCGAGCGCGCGGCGAGGCTCTACTAGCCATCCACAAAATATTGACATCATCTACGCGCTATTATATTGTGATTGATTGAAAAGAACTGAACTATCAGAACACATTTTATTTAAATATTACAAGACAATCAGTAAATATTCCAATTCTTGCCTCTTGGGTCACTAAAAAAAATACTGAAGGATGGATTCTTAAGGAGTCCAATTTCCTTGGAAAAGACGCCCCTCTCCCCCTCCCACCCGATCGGTACGCGCACGCAAATCGCTTTGGCCCATCTGTAAAAGCTTCACACAAGAATTAACGAGCGAGTCGCTGAAGGTTTGTCTAAAACTAAATTATTATCTAATAAAAAATAAAAACAATTAACTTGTTACATGTTTTTAAATAAATGTATTTCCCATTTTTTATTTAACAGCAATTACATAACACCGTGTAAATTGTCGGAGTGTGTCAAGAGGTGTGTGTAGGAATGCTGAGACCGATGCACGCTTTAGTGGGAGGCAGCAATATAGCGCCAGGCGCCTGGCCACATCAATAATAGACTGCGCGTCATGAGATAGTTTTATTAATAAAAAGTCCTGTTACTCATCTTCCTCTGCCGTGTTACTCACCATGACACCATGTTCTTCTAATTACCAACTCATTCGTCACAGAATTTTCGTTGTATGATCTTGTTTTAGTTTATTTTATTTTGTTTGCTTTTGTGTCATTATTATTACTTGATTTGTTTTCGTGAGTTCTTACATTTTTCAATAATTTTACTTGAGTTATTGTTTCTTAATTGTGATGTATTTGCTGTCTTTGGTTGCCATTCATTCACTTGTCTTTTAAACATCATTCAACTGTTTATTTTATTACGTTGTAACGTAATATAACATCTGGCTTTATATTCTTAAATAACTTTTCATGTTAATTTCCTTAATTTCTCCAGAATTCAGTAGCAGTTTTAGGTACATTTTAAAGAATTCAGTATAAAAACTCGACTACCGAATAATTCTGGTTCAGTTATAAAGTTTGTCCAGTAAAACATAACATCTACCACATGTGGCGTGTGGGGATGGGGTTGGGAGGGAGTAGTGGATAGCTTTAGAAACAAGATTTAAGAAAGACGTGGTGGAAAAATCTTTGCAAACACTGTAATCGCCAATGATTATTTGTTGGCAGTACAAAAGATTAAACACTTTTTAGGGTTAAACCTGTGGTGATGAGTAGACGTGGTTGAAATCATATCTCAGGCTGTATAGACTTTTGCGGGAAAATGTACTATTCAGTAACACTCATTATTCAGGGCAATAGGGTGCCTGGGGATGGACATTTCTAGGATAGTATCTCTCTGACCTTCATTTAGATCTTTACTAATTAGCTTTTATATAGCGCTACCCAGTCAAGACTGGTGAGGATTTGTACTTGAGAACGTGTGAGAAGGTATTGTAAAACAATGAATTGTAATCTACCTCTGCCAAGTATCAGTTCTGAAAATCATTTTCGTACTAATTATTAGGAACGGAGAATAGAGGAGCCATTTTATTGATATAATAGGTGGTAATTGTAGTTAGTCATGTTGTAGGCTACATTTAGATCCAATAAATTATATTGTTGGCTGTGGCAAAACTCTCAGTATGATTTAAGAAAAGGTTATGTATACGAGCGCGCGCGCGCGCGCGCACACATACACGCGCGCACACACACACACACACACACACACACACACACACACACACACACACACACACACACACACACACACACACACAAAGCGATCAGGTCTATATAACAATAATATTATCTACAATGTTTTACAAACACCAACTTACATATTGGATGTAATAAATTATTACAAAATTTGTTAACATTTTTGGATCTGATGTTATTTATTGCCGGTTGCCTAACTCTTACAACAAATTGTGTATTTTGTTCCGCCAATTGTTGAGAATAGGAACAAACAAAAGAGAGGTGAGTCAGTCAAGTTATTCTTTAATCCGATAGAAGGGAGTTAGTGATTATTTAAGTCCGTGTAAGAGTGGGGTGGGGTGGGAGAAGGGGTGGCACGCGCCGCATACAGGGGCGAGGGTATAGCCCTACCCTGTCAGATCAATACATGACCGTGTCGGGCAGGAGTCTGGCTCTACCCCAGACTGTCACTGTATCCTTAATAAGGTCACCAGAAACTCGACCGAAATCCCACCCTTTGGTTGGAACCAACCCATCATCGGTCTGCTGGCTAATGGTCAACTCAAATAAACATCACATTTGCATCGCTTGTAATAATAGAAGAATACAGTTTAAGTGGCTTAAAATACTGAAGTTTTGGGAACTAAGATATTCACATCGTATCTAATAACGCAACCTGGTTTTTCTTGAAATCAATTGACCAGTTTCTCCTAAGAGAGAAACCGATCGTCGGCCGTGATAAATTTAGTGGATGTCGAAATGGAAGGGCGTCGGAAGAGTTAAAAAAATTAAACGATTTTCTTTAGTTTACTTTACTTTAGTTATGGACTGTTTTTGGCCCAAAAGCAATAAAAATAAAATGTTATTAATTTGTTATGTCCCTTTAATGATGTTCATCCAAATGGCGTTCTTAGTGTGAAAGATGAATTTACCCAAAATGAAATTCACATTCTGAACAAGCCACCGGAATCAGTTAAAACAAAACTTGGGTCTTTTTCGTTTAAGGGCCAGCATAAAAGACCCTAGCTTGCCTATTCAAAACTCAGATCACGCGATGCTTGCTCGCTGCGCAGCGCTTTGCGCTGCTTGCTCTTTTAGAAAAAAAATTAACTCGAGCTTGCAAAGTCCAAGCCCAGATCAACTCACCACGCTTTATTGAACACAAAACTCAGACAGAACTAACGCAGGTTTCATTACAGGCTAAAGATAAGCGGCGCGCGTTTATCACTGATAAGATAAGACGAGTTTATACTAGAAGTAGTACCTGGGACTACTGCCCTACGAACTAATAACACAAAAAAAAAAAAAAAAAAAAAAAAAAAAAAAAAAAAAAAAAAAAAAAAAAAAAAAACTATTATATGCACTGTCAGTCAGGTATAGTATGTTTGTAAGGTGCTGGCCCTTAAAAAAGACGAAAAAGACCCCAAAACTTTATTCTGAAACCCTTAGATAAAATGATTGATTTTCATAGGCTATTTAACAATACATACCCGAATTTTTTATAAATTGTAATTATGGGAAATGTTTGTGATTCGCTCAACCGTGCGAATATTTGTGAGATTGCACCAACAGAAAGTAATTAACTTGTTATAATATTGTAAATATTATAAACTGGGACTAATATTGTGTACTCTTAGGGGTTTCATTATAAGTAGATTGCTCGTTATGATAACGTTCAGACATGAAAGTGATGCCTGATAAAGTGTGACCAATATCCAATATGATAAATTATGGACAAGAACGGAGCGTTGCCGCAAGAGCACATGTCAACCAGACAGCGGAGCAGGCAGCGAGATAAGTTCAAGGCCACTGATAAGATCTTGACTGCAATGGGGGCATACTCTGGCGGCTCTATTGTCCAAGGTCTCGGTGACTGCCACAGACAGACTCAGCCTGTTGTGCAGTCCAATAGAAAAAGTAAATCCAACACAAAACTTTGAGTAAGTCCGGATCAAAATAAAAAAATATATAGCCCATTTTGAAATTGTAGGCGAGGCTCTTCTCCCCCCTCACCTCCCCCAAAGCTGGTCGTTATCTAAGTGATTTCATCTGACAACTAACTGACAGCACTACCGGAAGAGCAGTCAGCTGTAGAGCGCAACAACAGGGACTTCCGGTCGTATTTAAATGGAACTCCTTTCACCACCTGACACCAAGCTTGGGTGGCTATATTTGCATTTAGGGTTGATTAAGTTGATTTGTTGACTCGTTATCTTAATCAAATCTATTCTTACCATCACATAACTTTTCCCTTACAATCAAAATACATTGTTACTATTTTTTTATCAGGACACTGACGTAACCAGAAACACATGCGGGTGGAATTTATTAATCGTCCATATGCTGGTATTATTGAGTCTTAAGGGCGTAATGGAGTATCCCTTGGTGACTGTAGACCCAAATCACCTAAATATATGTCTTAAATATGATTCATACCAGCGTAATTCTTCAGGTAGGTTAGTTGAGCAAATTTGCATATACAAGGATAATACCGAGTTTTCACGAAATCGATGAAAGAATTTCCCTTTATGACTTGTCACTCAGGTTAGTTTTTGTGGGGATTGAAATGAGAATGTAACAAAATAGACACCAAACATGAAATCTGTATATGTCACATGTAAAGACACTTCTAAAGCAAGCAGTTAGACATGCCCATTTTAGTTATATCGGCGTCAGCCAACGAGATGGAAGATGGCCTTAAATTCATAATTTTCTACTCCCTTTTTAATCCCTCGCCACCTTCCCATTAGGTCTATTCCACCAATTCTAGCGCGAGTAACGTTTAAAGTTTGCTTATGGGATATTTCTCTTATCGATTTCACAGAAATCTTGAATCTCGCATCCAGGATTATAACGCAGATTCAAGTTATGCCCAGCATCCTTTTAACTTAGGTGAGTATTATCGACCTCATAGTACTCTCCTCCTTATTCTGTTTGATAAGATCCTTGCACAGGCCTGTGCAACATGGAGCAACCAAAACAGGCCTAAAAGGTAAACACACTTGTCATTAAATAAAACAACAATTCGCAACAACAGTTTCAACAACAGTTTTAGTTTAAAGCAGAACAAGGGTTGTAAAGATAGGACAGTACCTATATTTTTGTTCCAATGGTATTTGTTCCAAAATTTGGTTAATTGAATATTTGAATATCCCAACTTTGAATGATTGCATTGTTGTACTGTATCTTCATATTCAACTCTAATCGCATTATAATAGGATAATACTAGTGAGTTTACTGTAAATCTAAAATTGTCAGTGTTTATTGAAATTGATAGTAGGAATCCAAACGTTACTGTTGAATTAAAAGGGGTTCAAATCGTGTTAGCCAGCACCAGTTCCATGATATATGTGCACTGAGATTAAAGTTTACTATAATATGTAATACACATTTGCGTGGTAACTCAAAATACTGAATCCATTTTGTTAGCGAAATTTGCTGGTATTTTATAATACAGTGCTTGTATGTGACAAATACAAGAGATGAAGTTCATGTTCTGTTTTGAATGTGAGGTCTATTTGAAAAAGTAAACGCTGTCACAGACTCGAGACTGTTTGTAGAGCAGTGATAACGCACGACCTTGACGTTAATGGCCTTTTTAACTAGATAAGTTAAGAAGCCATTTGACAAATCTTGGCCTTAAAGTTATTTCCTAGTACATTGATACCAAGTAGATAATACTTTCTTAATTGAAAAGGCTTTAATTGCATTCTTGGATATAATATTAAAGCTAATTAAATAACATGTTTTAATCAAGACTCATTATAATCTTTTGTGTTTTAGGTAAGTGCCGGAGCCACCACTTAATTTATCTCGTAGAGTAAGTACCATTAAAGATAATAGAGATAAATTACTGAAAATAAGTTTTTCTTAACTATTACAATAAATTTTGAAATCTGGAACACACATTTAGACAGCCTTGAACAAAAGGAACTCCACAAGAAATTGTAGTTTTTGAGGAATTTAGCAATATTATATTCTGACTCATGTAAAAATAACTAAAGACAAGAATACAAAGTATATGTATAAAATGTAACTGAAGGAAATGGCATGTTTTTAAACATAAAATATGTAAATTGCTTAAGTTTTTTCATTTAAAAAGTGTCATTTCCTTTATTTATATAGGGTGTTTACAAAAGGCTGTCAACTTCAGTGGATGACAGTACACATAATTACAAACAAAAATGTCAAATAAACACAGGTCAACAAATACTTGATATCGCTCAACTGTGACATGCTTGTTGCTCCTGACTTGTGCAAGCGTATCCTTAAAGTAGACGTGCTCGCTTATACGTTGACGGATTTCCTTAGGAAAGTACCGTTGAAATTGTTCTGAAAATTAAAAATAGTTAACATCTTGTAATTTTTCTGTAACTAATGCAAGAAAGCTGATAGCTTTGAACTGATAAAATATTTGCTGCTCCCGGCTTTTGCAATCCTACCTATAAGATGGTTTTGCTCGCTTATGCGTTGACGGATTTCGTTGCAAAACGTATCATTGGAATTTTTATAAAAATTACTACATAGTTGTTATCTTGTGATGTTTTAATAACTACACTAGTTCTTTTTTTATATATGACTTTAACAGTGTCATTTTGTTACTAATAAAGCAAGTAACATCATAATTTGTAAAATGTTCTCTTATATATCACTACCTATGTGCAAGGTTTGTTATTTGTAGCTTTACTAGTTCTAAAGATATGAAATTATTTAGTAAAAAACGCAAAATAGTGGCTTACCAAGGCATTTCTCGACCTATGTTTATGTGACATTAAAAAAAATTATGTGTAGTCACAGAAGTTTGTGACACCCTTTAGTAAACACCCTATACACATATTTAATTTAAATAGAAATACAAAGTCTTAATTCATTGAAACATGTGAATTCCTTAAGTTATAATTAATATACTTACTACAAAAATTGACCTCATATCCAGCCTTTTTTTTGGTCCTGGATACATTCCTACATTCCTCGTGGAGTGAGCAAAATATTAAATAATTCCTGTCTCCAGCAAAAACGTGACTCTAAAATTTAACAAAATCCAACAAAAAACGATTGCATTATATTAAAGAATTAGTATGGCAAGTTAAATTTGAATATAGGACATTTAGGAGATATTGGAATATATTACGTAACGAAGTTATGAATGGACACTGGATTAAGGCAAATAAAATGAGTCTTCGCAAGCCTATTATTATTTCTCCACTTTAACAACGAACAAGGGGCTTTCGCAATAAGAAGGAAAATATCGTATTGTTCCAGTATTTTGAGAAAAGAATAACATTTTCTTTAATCATTAATTCTGGAGATAAATACAAATGGTGATAAAAAACTAAAGCTGAAAGTTTCCTTTAAGCTACAAATTCGATACCCTTGTGCATTGAATCTAAATTAGCTTGAAATGTTAAAAAATTATTGCCCAAATATATTAAATCTACCAGTGATAAAATCCTTTATCAATTTAAATTGAGATACAAACTGTTTTTTTTTTTCTATCAAAAAGAATTGCTTCAAGTATATGTATATCAATTATATAAATGTTCTAGTATATTTACAGATGTGCAAAACGAGGAGAACCAATTTTAACAACAGGTGTGAAAAGTAAATCGTACCAAAATATTATTAAAGAAAATTATGCATGGTTATTGTTTACCAATATGAAACCTTCTAAATATTTAGTACCACGTAAGCCTTATAAAAAGCAAATATAAACAAGTTATTAATTGTCAGGGCGTCCCTCTAGCTAAATAATTCACCAAGCTCTCTCCATTCGCTCCTAACCCTCTGTTTTTTTCTTCAAATTGTTTAACACTTATTAAAATTTTATTCTAAAGTATCGTTTTTGTGTATGTATATGTTTTGTATCTGTTCTGGATAGAATTATTAAATGCCAGATTACACATGCGGGTTGTTTGGTTGGAAACGGATGTTCAGTATTTAGTCGCATATTATGTTGTATTTTTAAATCCTCTTTTCAAATTATTCTCATAAATTTCAGCACGCTAAGTTTACAGAAATTACAGAAAATTAAATTTATGGTGAGTCTAAATAACATACAGTAATACCCGTTGTCGATGCTTTTAAGGTTTTCATAGAATATCAATAGAAGAAGTGAGAGCTAATCCTTAGATAATTTTTTCGATGCCATAAAACCTAGTCCATAGTCAAAGAAGAACATTGTTGTTATAGTGTGACGATGTATAACTGATGTTACTTGTAATACACTGTTATCGCGTGCGTAGTTCTCTGGTTACGTTCTCCATCTGGAGTCTAACAGTCCAAGGAACTCGCGGAGGTTGAAGGTGAGATGGAGGTTGGTCAGTAAGCCGTTATCCAGTCAGCCTCTCGCTGACTTATGTAAGCGACACACTTCAGTTACCGGTAGATACATTCACACTTCTCCAAGGTCATTCGTCACTGCTGCAGTGTAAAACGTTTACTATAGAGATATTTCAACGCTGACGTAATCAACACATAGACAAGAAGTGTGAACTAAGGTTGTTTCTGATATTCACTCCAGCTCTTGCACCTTATTTGTCGCTCGAATAGAATCCAACATTCAAACAAAGAGAACTGATGAAGTTCCTTAGCAAGTAATAACACTGTTCTATAGCCCTCACGGTGCCCCGCCGTCACCTTTTGATCTTTGTTTGACTCGGAGACGTCCTGTTGACCAACCGTGTCAACGGAGATAACTCTAGACTGTTTGGATTACCTTCGGCCAGATGTCGGTAGGGAGGGGCGATCTCGTTATTACGTTCTGGTTATACTGCTTTCATGATAATGATGAAGTGAAGAAGCTGGTATGATGTGAACATGACAACTAAGTACAATAAAAGAACGATGTTTCGAGAACTATTATTCACCCTATTCCTCACGTTCTGGATCTATTGCTTTCGTGATTATGATGAACTGGAGAACCTAGTATGATGTGAACATGACCATGGATTACAACGTAAAATGATGGTTCGAGAACTATTATTCACCCTGTTCTTCAGATTCTGGATGTTTTGCTTTCGTGATTATGATGAAGTGGAGAACCTAGTTTGATGTGAAAATGATTGTAAAATTATGGTTCGATAGTATTCACCTTCTTCTTCATGTTCTGGATGTATTGCTTTCATGATTATGACGAAGTGGAGAACCTGGTATGATGTGAGCATGACAATAGGATTACTTACAGAAAGACGTCGTTTCGAGAACTCACCGTATTCTTTAGGTTGTGGATGTTTTGCTTTCATGATTATGATGAAGTGAAGAACCTGGTATGATGTGGACATGACCATGGATTACAACGTAAAATGATGGTTCGAGAACTAGTATTCATCCTGTTCTTAAGTAATGTTTTAGAAATCGATAACCTAATGAAGAGGATATATATATATCAGCTCCTTAATACAAGAAATTACTTTTTAGTTTTGGATTTAATTAATTGGATCCTTTCTTATAAATTTTGGATTAGTTAACACGTTATTGCAGATTGTATCGTGGTTCATAAGTTTACGCGGTAGGCCGATCTCACTACTATAATTTTACGTTTTTCTGTTTCTGCGTCAAAACATTGGTCACACGATTGTTATCTTGTGATATTCGGCCTTGCTGTGGAGAGGAGTGTCAAGAGATGTTAAACTTGAAGTTCTGATTATGAGACCAAAATATCTCAAGATCTTTATTGTATCTGCGCGGTATCTGAGAAACCCTACGAGATAATTATGGCGCATGGCATGTACTTAATAAGTTACCTTTATTTGAAAGATTCATGTGCTTTGTTTCTCCCTTCTACTTTGTTATACGTATAGCTAACATATATCAGAAACACGTGATTATAGATAAAACATTTTCTTGATAGACAAATAAAAATCACCTTTGACTGACTTCAACCTGGTCGGTTATTCGAATAGAGGGCATTGATCTCTTCTAGCCTGGCCCAGTATGTAACGAATGAATCATAGCGATTAGCGTAACAAAGCAGGCGTATCATTAAAGTCACAGCTACGCACAGCAGTGGCTTGTACAGTATCTCCTTCCTCGTGTACTCCTGTGACTTGTGACCCGGCTTTGTGCTGTGCTCACAGTGGAATAGATATCGAGTCATTTGCATTCTAACTGCTGCCTATCAATAGGATAATGGGATTCAAATTATTCTCTGTGGAGAACTTGTTGTAATGGAAACGCGCGCCCGCGCCTTTATATCGAGGAACAAACTGTGTTTTGATCGATTGAACTGGATGGTACGTTTGTGAGTTACCATCAATCACTGACAAAAGTTTCATGCCAGTTTTTTCAATAGACGAGTTTTTGTGAAGAGTTTTGTGGGTACGATTGAGTACAGCCAAAAGGAAGATCGTAATTTTTTGAAAGATAGTAGTAGATTACAATAACAGAGAAAATTCGTAGGGACGATTATAAGTTCACCATATTAAAGATGCGTAATTACAACGCGGTAATACTGAAAAACTGGCTTCTCTGAAACCTCCATTGTTCAGCTGCAGCTGGATCAAGTATTAACCCGTTGATTTATGCTCATGCCGTGTAGATTCTAAGGCGCTATTGAACACGACCGTAATCTAGGTGAAGTAATTTTACATAACACTTATTCATTTCATTCACGGATCCCTCGGGGTGAAGCATTGAAAAGTCAACTTTAATAAGACGAAAGAGGGTTTTCTAAGAGCCACGGCGCGGCGCGACGTCTAGACTCGGGGCTCCTTTCAATCAGTGAAAGAGCAGAGGCGTTCTTTGTATGATGAATAACTTCCCCTCCCCTGCTCCATAGCGTTTCGAGATTGCTTCAATGTGCAAACGTTATCCTGCACTGCATCCCACCTACACGGCTTAGCCACTGTAGCGTACGTCCTCTTCAGATTTTGCACTCTCTATCTCTCGAGGTTCGGTTTTGTCAATCTCGCTGGAAAGATTTCTTAGTAATGCCACTATTTTTATGGATTTGTGTATGTGTTCGAACAAAATAACTTATTGAGAAAAGTGCGGTGAAATGTTATATGGGGTTTTCTATATTATACTTATTCTAGTTGGACCCAATCTATTGGAAATTCTGGAGTTCTATGAAGAAACTCGGCTTTACGATTTCAAAAATGTTCGTCGTTGGTTTTATATATCATTATGGAAGTAGAGAGAAAATATAAACGTAACCATAAAAAATCCGGTTTGATAATGACTGTATATATATATTCTCTGGAATAAATTAAACCATTATATACATATAATACACTAACTCGTATGGAAAAACCACACAATATAAGATGCCCATTGACATGTTTGTGGCAAGAATGTAAACATATTTAATGGAGATATATCTTCACTTTTGCTGTACATTGTAAAATATTCTTCCAGTATAATACTGATATTGTCTGACAGAGTCTCCTCAAAGAAAAAAACCAATACTATTGCAATAAAAACATGATAACAAAATTATGGACTGTAACTCACAAAAGAGTTTTGCGATGGGCAATCTTCAATAGAATCGTCCTACCTTAATAGACATCAGTCAAAAACATAGAAGCGTCTAAGCGAAGTGAAGCCACAGACTATGAATAATTGTTCGACACCAGGTCACTGCCAGAAATTGGTTTCGGATACTCAGAGAATGAAGTCTAGAAATGTAGAGCCTAGAGACCCAACAGGAAAACATTGCATGTTCGGATGAGGTCCTGAAAATCCACATATCAAGAGGATTCAATAAACCACATGACAGACTTGGAAGACTTGAGTGACATGAAACTTATAAAATTAAACAGTGGTGAGAGTTATTTTAGAAGTTTTGAGGTTTAGTTAGACGTCTGGTTTAATAAGCTTGGTTACCAGATTGTTAAAAACCTGACGGTTAATCACAGATAATGTGTACGATATTCATATTCTCATGAAACTAAGCAACTTGGAGAATAGCGCATCTTGGAAAATCTTAATGAGGAACCATCTCAGTAGAAGTTTCAAAAATGCTTTCATGGAGAAAATATGTGTCTACCGGGTTGAGGCATAATTGTCCTGATCGTCTTAGATTGCGGAAGAACCCATTTGCTCAAGAGCTCACAACTTGCAAAAGAAAATAAGAACGGGAGAAATAATAGTTGACAACCCATAATTGGGGGAGATGCTACAAAGGACAAAGCAAACCTTGGGACCGCAACACTGTGACTAGAAAGACCTATTGAACGTGAGATGAGAATTTCTGACTATGGAGTTGAACTCTTCCAGAGAATAGGGGATTAGATAGAGGATATTGTGAGACTTGATTTTCCTGGAACATAACAAACATGGGAGGTGTGCAAAGCGATTGAAAAGCTAACCTGTAGGCTGTGAGAAGGGGCAAGGGATTTAAGAGGCCTACAAAATCTCAGAAAATTCCACCAGTTGCTAGGACATTCATTTAGGCTGGCTGGAACAAACCTAGGGAATACCAAAAACAGCTTTTTGTATACAAAAATACTAATTATTTCCTTTGAGTTAAAATTAGTTTCAAAATCGAGTGAATTTTCGTCACTAAATCAAATGGTTTGCAAGTTTTCGAAACTCAGCAAGGGAGTAACACCACAGTTGTCCAAACTGTGTTACAGTATCCTGAGGGAATGTAGACGCTAGCAGTAACATAATGTTGCCATGGCCACCATATTGATTGTCGACCACTCTTCTAGTCGTAGGGGGGATGGGGGTGGTAGTAGGGTGGATTACTCTGTTGTGCTTGCTTTTAATCCACATTGTTTACTCTACGTCTATCCATGGTGGAGCCTTAGGAGGCAAAGCAATCCGTCTTTTGTATTTTGTATGTTATTGTTTTCTAGACTATAATTTTCTGCATGGCAAACTTTTTGTTCAAGGAAATTTTTACATGATAACATCATTCGACCAACATTCAATGCACCATCCAATGTGTAAATAATTATTAAAGGCCAGACTCATACTTATTAAATCGTGTTGTTGTCTGTATGTGTGCGTGTGCTATTACTCTTTATTAGAGTGGTTCTTGAGACTTGGATTGATATATACGTTCCTCTTGGTTCTAAGGAGAACTCTGTTGATTTTGGGATAAAAAAGGCAAAGGCCAGCAAAGTTGCCGGGAATTTATAAATCTGAAAAGTTACTTAAAAGTCAGTTTGGTAAAAAGTTTCTTTCCGTTCTGCTCCCAGTTGTCGGATATTCAAATACACCGTTTATTTTATTTATATCACAAATTTGTACAAAATATAAATTTTATTTTTATATGCTACTTTTGGATAAACATTTAATCAAACCAGTTTTGAGCACTATTTGAGAAAATACAAAAATTTGGACTAACATTATATCTTTCTTAAACCTTGGATAATCATGCCAATTGAAATCGTGTAAACTTCTTTCCTGTACATGCTTATTTTCTTTTAAACTTTATAGTATGTTTTTGTTAATAAATTACCTATAGTATATACAGTTATATATTTTCTTATTCAGTACAGAGAACTTGGGTATGTAACCGAATGTTGTTTCGTACAAATAATCGTGGAACAGATAGACATTACATACAGATAATTGTGGAACAGACATACATTACATACGGATTATCGTGGAACAGACATACATTACATACAAATAATCGTGGAACAGACAAACATTACATACAAATAATCGTGGAACAGACAAAAATTACATACAAATAATCGTGGAACAGAGAGACATTACATACAAATACTTGTGGAACAGACATTATTACATACAATAATCGTGGAACAGACAGACAACTTACAAATACGTGGACTAAACAGACAGTTATTACATACAAAATAATCGTGGAACAGACAGATATTACTTAAAAATAATTGTGCATAGGCTTATGAATTTTCAAGGAGAATTCATCTCAAATATTGTGAAAAATTAAATAATTTAATATCGTCATCTTGGCAACAAGTGTGCCTGTATCGTGGACTTCGCGTTATAACGGAATATAGGAATATCTTCAGTTTTTGACATATTTCGATACAATATACAGTACTGTCAAATATTATTTTGGTGTTAAATCAAGTGGTTAAACAGACACTAACTTTGTTATTAAGCTTTTTAATTTACTATATTACATTATCATAAGATATAACTGCGTTATATAAATGAGTGCATAATTTGCATTTTTGCAGTTTGAACATGAAAAACTGCATATACGTAATATAACTATATAATCGATTAATTCATCTTTAGTGATTAGATCATTCACGCAAGAAGTCTTAACAATGAATAATTATGTTTACACATTATCTACAATCAAACAAACAAACAAACAGGTCAAACTCCAAATGACCTAAACTAACATTCTTTGCTTCAAATAAACATGCAAATAAATAAAACATAATTATAGAATATTGAATAATGATCATATCTTTATCAGAAACAAATGTTAGAAAATCTCTTTTGGTATTAATATTATTTGTGCAGACGAAGGACAAATGGCCAATGCTAAGATCCGACACTGCACCAATTTTCTTTCAAAGTTCAAGTTGAAGGTTAGGATGTTATCAGTTATTAACACGATCTGAAGTCACATGCTTGTTATTAATTTTGTAATCGTGGTATTTAATTTGTACTTTAGTGAATTCAAATCTTCGTTTCTAATCCATAAGTCACAATCCTCCCACCAGTACTTTTCTGTTGAGCCCTTAATGGGATGGTAGTTTTGTTGACTATGTTTAAATTGGTGTTGGTTGCGTGATTATAAAACTCATATACCTAGAAGTTGGAAAATGATTTGAGGATAAGGAGTGTTTGAGGTCAGGATAGATTTTAGTAAAGTTAGTAATTTTACTATCACTGGTATAAATGAAGCTAAGAAAAGTTACGTTAGGTTATAATTCTGTTAGCTTATCTTAATGTATGTTACATTGGGTTTCCTGTACTTCCTAATATCAACAGTAACCCCTTAGATGACAGGGAGCTTTGTACAGATGTTCGGTTCGCCCTTGAATGATGAAATAAAGAAATTTTTCCAATTCCTTTTTCACCTTTGATTTCAATTTTAACCAATAAAACCCGTTATGGAGTCCCCCAAACTTTCTTTAATCTTCGGAACTGCCATAAATATTTTTGGGATGCCTACCCACATTAGGTGTAAGCAATAAACAACTACCATATTCCTATCAGCATAATGTAGGTTAAATAGTTACGTTAAGAATTACTCTCAGCGATTAGTCTGACCACTGATACTTAAATTTACGTTAAGATGCTGTATTTTTGTACAGTCTACCATCACAGTAACCATATATAAATCTTAGGTTGTCGTATTAGTATTAGACATACTTACAAAGCACAAAGACCCATACCCGGGCCTACTACGCATGTTGAGTAGGGCCAGAGTGCTCGGCCTAGTTTAGTAACGAGATCATTTGCATTCCATTTAAGATATTACTCACCAGACAGCCAAGCAGACTGGGCTGACCCACTGGTGAAGCACTCGAGTGAACAGCCGGCTACACTATTCACTCACTGGTACATTCTCTGAGCAAAATGTACCAGTGTTTTTGCATTAATTTAAGATATTACTCCCCACACGGCCGAGCAGACTGGACTGACCCACTGGTGAAGCACTCGAGTGAAAACAGCGGGATACGCTATTCACTCACTGGTACTTTCTCAGAGCAACATGTACCAGTCGTGTTTACATTAATTTAAGATATTACCCACTAGACAGCCAAGCAGGACTGGGCTGACCCACTGGTGAAAGCACTCGAGTGAACAACCTGCTACGCTATTCACTTACTGGGGTACATTCTCTATAGCAACATGTACCAGTGTGTTTTTACATTAATTTAAGATATTAACCCACTAGACAGTCAAGCAGACTGGGCTGACCCCCCACTGGTGAAGCACTTCGAGTGAACAGCGGGGGGGGGCTAAAGCTATTCACTCACTGGTAGATTCTTTGAGCAACATGTACCAGTGTGTTTACATTAATTTAAGATATTACCCACTAGGACAGCCAAGCAGACTGGGCTGACCCACTGGTGAAGCACTCGAGGTGAACAACCTGCTACGCTATTCACTTACTGGTACATTCTCTAAGGCAACATGTACCAGTGTGTTTACATTAATTTAAGATATTACCCACTAGACAGACAAGCAGACTGGGCTGACCCACTGGTGAAGCACTCGACGTGAAACAGCCGGCTAAGCTATTCACTCACTGGTAACATTCTCTGAGCAACATGTACCAGTGTGTTTACATTAATTTAAGATATTACCCACTAGACAGACAAGCAGACTGGGCTGATCCACTGGTGATGCACTCGAGTGAACAGGCCGGCTAAGCTATTCACTCAATGGTAGATTCTTTTGAGCAACATTACCATGTTTTTACATTAAATTTAAGATATTACTCACCCGACAGCCAAGCAACTGGGGCTGACCCACTGGTGAAAGCACTCGAGTGAACAACCGGTTAAAGCTATTCACTCACTGGTACATTCTCTAAGCAACATGTACCACTGTTTTTACATTAATTTAAGATATTACTCACCCGACAGCCAAGCAACTGGGCTGACCCACTGGTGAAGCACTCGAGGTGAACAACCGGTTAAGCTATTCACTCACTGGTACATTCTCTAAGCAACATGTACCAGTGTGTTTACATTAATTTAAAGATATTACCATAGACAGCCAAGCAGACTGGGCTGATCACTGGTGAAGCATCTCGAGTGAACAACCGGTTTAAGCTATTCACTCACTGGTACATTCTCTAAGCAAACATGTTCCAGTGTGTTTACATTAATTTAAGATATTACTCACTAGACAGCCAAGCAGACTGGCTGACCACTGGTGAAGCACTCGAGTGAACAGCCGGCTAAGCTAATTCACTCACTGGTACATTCTCTGAGCAACATGTTACCAGTGTGTTTTACATTAATTTAAGATATTACCCACTAGACAGACTAGCAGACTGGGCTGATCCACTGGTGATGCACTCGAGTGAACAGCCGGCTAAGCTATTCACTCACTGGTAGATTCTTTGAGCAACATTACCACTGTTTTTACATTAATTTAAGATATTACTCACCCGACAGCCAAGCAACTGGGCTGACCACTGGTGAAGCACTCGAGTGAACAACCGGTTAAGCTATTCACTCACTGGTACATTCTCTAAGCAACATGTACCACTGTTTTTACATTAATTTAAGATATTAACCATTAGACAGACAAAGCAGGACTGGGCTGACCACTGGTGAAGCACTCGAGTGAACAGCCGGCTACGCTATTCACCTTACTGGTACATTCTCTAAGCAACATGTACCAGTGTGTTTACATTAATTTAAGATATTACCCACTAGACAGCCAAGCAGACCTGGGCTGACCCACTGGTGAAGCACTCGAGTGAACAGCCGGCTAAGCTATTCACTCACTGGTAGATTCTTTGAGCAACATTACCACTGTTTTTACATTAATTTTAAGATATTACTCACCCGACTAGCCAAGCAACTGGGCTGAACCCACTGGTGAAAGCACTCGAGTGAACAGCCGGCTAAGCTATTCACTCACTGGTACATTCTCTAAGCAACATGTACCAGTGTGTTTACATTAATTTAAGATATTACCCACTAGACAGCCAAAGCAGACTGGGCTGACCCACTGGTGAAGCACTCGAGTGAACAGCCGGCTAAGCTATTCACTCACTGGTACATTCTTTAAGCAACATGTACCAGTTGTGTTTACATTAATTTATAGATATTACCCATAGACAGACAAGCAGACTGGGCTGACCCACTGGTGAAGCAACTCGAGTTGAACAGCCCAGGCTAAGCTATTCACTCACTGGTACATTCTCTAAGCAACATGTACAGTGTGTTTACACTAATTTAAGATATTACCCACAATAGACAGGTCAAGCAGACTGGGCTGACCCACTGGTGAAGCACTCGAGAGTGAACAACCGGGCTAAGCTATTCACTCACTGGTACATTCTCTAAGCAACATGTACCAGTGTGTTTACACTAAATTTTAAGATATTACCCACTAGACAGACAAGCAGGACTGGGCTGACCCACTGGTGAAGCACTCGAGTGAACAGCCAGATACGCTATTCACTCACTGGTACATTCTCTGAGCAGCATGTACCAGTGTTGTTCATTCCATTTAAGATATTACACACTAGGCGTGTTGTGCGATTTTAACTACACTAAGGAAGTCATTCAGTCAATTCAATTGCATGCTTTAGTCTGATTATGGAGTAAAGATACTATATTCAAATTATGTAGCTTATGACAACACCTCACGGTTGATTTTGGATTTTTCGAAGGTAAGGATACCTAATGAATTGTTAATTAAACCCAAAATAGTATTGTCAATGAATTCAAATAGTTGTGAAAAGTTTAAAGCATGAACTACCACTGTCGGGTTGCAGTAATCTCTTTTGCTTATCGGAAACACGAGATATTGAAAACAACGCATAATTCACATTTAATTGTGTCTACAAAAAATTCTTCTGTTTTCTGCAATATTGTTCAATTGTTTGCGATTCTGATTTAGTTCATCTCCATACAATGAAAATGGTCGTAATACAGTAATATAAGTAAATTATCTTCAATACATTGAATATAAATATTAGTACTGTGATGTATTATTTATTTAAACGGTAATTTTAAAGTAAGAGTGAAATCTTCAGCAATCACAAATTAGGTATCTTGACTTTGATTAGGACTCCTTGCGGTGTGATACCCAACCATCGGTGTGTAATTACTAGTATACATAGCCCAAGTGCGGCAATCCCTCTTAGCACGGTCACTAAATGTGTGATATACCCGGTCTGTTGTTTTTTGCTATTTGAGAGACACTGTCAGATTCTAGAAGTACCATAAAAATTCATTAATAATGCATGTGTTACTAAAAAGTTTGTTACTGTTGAATGCACAAATCATAAGCGTTATAGCAAAGAACGAATTGATATTTTTAAGTTCAAAAGGACTAAGACAGAATTAGAATAATGTCTTCAAGTTTAACTTTATGAACCTAAAGATTATCACGCTTTATCTATCCATATATATATATATCAAATGATATAGATAATGTATTTAGTCAAGTTAGATTCGTATATGGAAGTGGCATAGTAACCCTTTCGCAACATATATTTTTAAGACTGTTTGCTCATATGATGTGATTTGTTGGATAATATTCAAAAGACTGAGCAGCCATTGAGGCCAGGAGAGCATAAAATATTTAAGTAGAATACTCGCTTGAATGGACTATCGATCAAGTCATTTAATAGAAGTCCAGGACAGTAGCTATGGCTGGAACAAGGATGTCTTGAAGTGTAGAAGTAAAATGCTTCCAAATTAAGGGTTAATCTACCTTTTTCAGCCTGGGTAAAATGTTTTGAATTAATTTTCTCTTTCTCGAATTTCCAAAATTTGTTATTTTGTACAGATGATTTCTTACCTGATCTGTGGTAGGAGGAAAACTCTCCCAAACTCCACCATCAAACAAATGCAAGTCTGAATTCCATGAGAGACCCATTGGAACATGATTTTCTATTTTGGAAGTTTGATTACTCGATGAGTTGTGTTGCAAAAGATATTAGCACTTTGTTATCATAACTATCAATAATATAAGCCCAAACAGGGCGATGGATATCGACCAACCATGACGATTTTCCTGCTAGATGAACATATTGCCGTTTCTCACACATTAAATACCAGGATACATTACCAGGACCTGGTACAATATCCCGCCATGTGGTAAGTTAGGTTATGTTCGCTGTGTCGGAGTGTGTCATTGCGGCCAATTCACCCAGTTAATCGCGGTCTAATCGCTGCCAAGGTCGTTCGCGGACTCTAATAAGGATATGGCACAAACTGCACATCTCCTCTATGGCTGATTGGCTACCTGGGTTTCGGTCTCACAGAGGAAATTATAACCTCATTTATAATAGGTTAAAGAATTTTAAGATCATTTTTGGATTTTTATTCATAACACTTGGGAATGTAGTAAGTTCTTAGAATTGAAGAATTGAATTAACTAAGTTCTTAAGGGTTTGGTCTCTGTAGTGGTAAATTTACTATTATAGGTTATCTTCTCTGGTTCCAGAAGATGTGCAACACATAGAACATTAGTCATATGTAGATATGAGGAATCGTGAAGTTACAGTCGCTACTATTCCTGTCATCCAGTTTTTCAGTTCAACCACAATAGTTTGAAGTGGAAATCACCAATCAACCTTCGATAATTACAGTACCCAATAGGAATAATATGATAAACTCGCTTTTCTTCTTAGTAATAATATGTTCTTTGATTTCTTTTAGATCGATCAAGTACGTTAACTGAAGTAAAAGACTCAAAAGTCCAGTGGTTGGTTTTTTTTAAAAGCCTCTGCATAAACATAGGACAAACACTTTTTTAGAGTCATTATCGTTAGATTTTTGCTCTTTTCTGCATGTTTTAAACAATAAAGTACAATAATATTGTTAACTTTTCTCTTCACTCTGACAAATGTCCTCGTTTAAATGGAATCACAAAAGTTTTTACCCGTACACGGGTTGCTATTATTGAGACTGATTCTTGAGCATGATGTCACCTTTTCAAATCAAAGAACTTCCACTAGAAGGTCAACTCATTCTGTAGTACCTCCTTACTCCTAATGTACCTATAGTACCTCCTTACTGTAGTACTCCTTAATAATGCGCTCAGGTATTTTCTCACAAACCCTGCGGTATTCCTTTCAATATACTCCAGAGTGACTTCCATTGTCCAGAGCGTGGACTCGCCACGTGTGTTGATCGCACCAGTGACTCACGTCCTAAATGTCGGCCTAGCGTGAAGCATGACTGTACGTACATCCTCCGACTCCAGTTAAACTATCAAGTGTCAAGCTGCGAATGGAGTATTTCCACTCATGAGTCAGACGGCGCGGCGGCGCGGGCGGCGAGTGGGCCATGATGCTCTCTTATATGGCCACTGGCCAGTCCAGATACTGACTGATCTCACTGTACTGGCGGAGTGTGCAACATTTGCGCATTCCAACTTTCAGAGTTGCGGATCCTTTGATGAAACAATAAACGTGTTTGAGCGCTGAACAAATGAACCAGTTCTAAAGCTCTTTGTTTGAAAATTCCGTAGTTTTAGATTACTTTTCCGAACTCATTTCTGTCTTTTCGGTTTTCTCAAGATGTCGATGCTAACTTAATTTATATCCTACAGTAGTTTTTTGTAATAATTTCCTTCTTGGATGATTATTATAGTTTGAATATTATGGAATTTTACATCTTTATTGTTGGCATGTTTTATTGCCGGCGTGTTGTGCGTGGGGAAACGATAGCACATCTGTAATCTTGTTGATTCGTTAATGTAAACAAATAAAGTTTCGTTATATTTTCATTTTGGTTAAACAAGATCACTATTAGTTAACCGCGGCAGATTAAGATTTGATCCATCTTAGATTTTGGTTTAACGATACGATCGTGAAGTTGGAGAGTGACACTGTTTTTATAGGTATCTTTGACATTTCTCGAATTTATCTCCAATATTTCATGATATTTTATTGAATAGGCCCAAAAATTTCAATAACAATTGCACTACTTCAGGTTAGACGAGAAATCCTAAGTCCAACGGAAGGCTAAAGTCGAAGTCTTTACATCACTTATGATGTGACGAGTTATGGCATTTTATTATCGTTATTTAAGATCCCAAAAAAACAAGCCCAGACAAAGAAAAAACTTCCTGCACGTAACATGACATTTGTAAAGTGTAACTGACTTTGAGAGATGAATAACAAGAAACTTTTACTATCATCTGTTTAAATGTGTATACATTATTCTACTTATTATTTTTGACTTTGGCAGGTGATTAAAACACATTTACTATCTGTTGATTAAGCAAATAAATAAATATAATTGCTAATGGAGCGTTATGTTGGTTTTAGCTCTGGTTCATCTTCCTCTTATTGCAGCGCCTGGAATCCAACGCTGTCACTGACTGTCAGATTCCAGACGCTGCACTGACAGGAATGTGAATTGGAGCTAAAGTTTCAAATCGAGTCAACCTTTCCCATAATATTTACGTTATATGGATAATGGGGTGTTAAAGGGAGTAAGGGAGTATTCAAGACCAATGGAGCGAAGCTGGGGAGGAATTTCCGAAATAAGTGTAGGCCTAATGTTAACTGGGGACCCTAAGAATGTCCATGTAAAATTTCAGTGCAATCGGTTAAGTAGTTTTTACGTGATTGAGTAAAAAAAAAAAAACACACAGACACATACAAATACACAGAGAGAGACCATTATATTTGTATATAATAGTATAAATAATAGTATAAAACTATAATCAAGTTGTTTAAATTATATTTGAACTATAAGCGAAATATACTTTACATATTAATATTTTTAATTGTTAATTTATTTAGCAAAGCCATTGCGGGTTTAGACTTAATTGTATATAAAAATATAACTATAATCCAAGAATATTGAATATCCTTATAATATTAATTCAGGTGTTTAGTAAGCTTAAATAATGTTTCAATCTAATAAAATGTCTTTTAGATTCTTGAGACAAATTCATGCCTGCGTACTCGTGGATATGGCCATTTAACTGTTAGGCCATTAATTCATAAACCTGTGTTGATGTAGGTTGAAAAACTTAGTCATGCATAACCAGTCTTTTACTGTACCACTTCTTCAGCTATTAAAAGTAATAACAGAGAGGTCGACACTGAAGTGATGAGAAACGGAGTATACGGCCAATAAAGAGTTTACGACGCCGAGTTAACGACGCAACGGTGAGAAACCTATTCGTCTACGATCGGAGGATGTTTCTAGAAACGTAGATAACGTTTTAAAATGGAGGTTTAGTTTGTATATATGGACAGTGCACCCCAGCTATAAACTTATTATTGCGAATTACTTCAATAAGTTAGCCATGTGACAGTTGTGATTATCATAGCGTGGATTAATTTTGAAACTGAAAACACATTCAGGATTTCACACATTTGCCAACGGTTATAAAAGGTGTAGCATAACGTTTCGAGGTTTGGAATATATCCTCTTCGTCAGGTTGGGGAGATATTAATACATTCAAAAATAACGAACAAAAGAAAGTGGAAAAGAAAAAGAAAAGGGTTCAAACATACCCAAAAAGCTGCTTGGAGTCCAGTCCAGGCTTTGTCGCTGCACAAGATGCAAGTCCCGAGCACAAATCACAAGTAAGAGGATAGATTCCAATCCGAAATCATGTTATCCTTTCAAACCTTTCATCGTAAATAACAAACTTAAAACAAAGAACTACATCCAGTTAGCATGTAATGTTGTTCATCTTGAGGAAATGCTTAAGTAATTCATTACGTTTTTGTTAATTACAAAGCTCGTTAATTTTTTCATTCGGAATAAACTACACTGTGTATCCATTATAATATATATTATATACTCTTCTAATTACTTTAAAGTTTATACAAAAACAGAATATTCAGTGCTCATATTTAATTTTCGAGTTCACAGAACCCTTCATCAGAACCACGCTGAATTAAAACATACAAACAGAACTCAAACCAAGAACAAAAGACATAACCAACATTTTAATAAAATTGTAATCTTGTTGTTTATGGTATTTATTTGTTAAAAGTTTATTTTGGTTATGTCTTTTGTTCTTGGTTTGAGTTCTGTTTATATGTTTTAATTCAGTGTGGTTCTGATGAAGGGTTCTGTGAACTCGAAAATTAAACATGAGCAATGAATATTCTGTTTTTGTATAAACTTTAAAGTACTTAGAAGAGCGTTGAAGCCGTTTAGTATACAGAAGATATACTCGTATATATGATATATATATATATATATATATATATATATATATATATATATATATATTTATACATACTTTTTTCAGGAAATGTTTAGGAACATTGGCAAAGGACATTTTAAAACTAATACTGTGTACAAATATGTCTGTGGAAGACAAAATGCTAATGTTTGCATTTTAAAGTAAATAAATTACGAATGCTTTTAAATATACAGGGAGGTCCAAGAAGAACTGACAGATTTTAACATCGATTTTTATTCACAACAGTTTAACTATATGGTGTATCACATTATAAACCTGCAGACAGATGAACCCAAACAAATGTTAGTGGTACTCAATAAATCTCGATGTCCATAGTATTTGGCTCTGCCAAACATTTCTCAGCATTTCTTGAGAAACGCTTCAAATGGCATCACTTATCCTCTCTCGTAGGCGGTTCAGGTTTATAATATTCTGAATACACAATGTTCTTGAAAATAGGACCATACAAATCCATTGGAGTTAAGTCTGGACTCCTTGGTGCTACTGTATCTGTCCTCCTCTCTCGTAGGCGGTTCAGGTTTCTAATAATTCTGAATACACAATGTTTCTTGAAATAGGACCATACAAATCCATTGGAGTTTTAAGTCTGGACTCCTTGGTGCTACTGTATCTGTCCTCCTCTCTCGTAGGCGGTTCAGGTTTCTAATATTCTGAATACACAATGTTCTTGAAATAGGACCATACAAATCCATTGGAGGTTAAGTCTGGACTCCTTGGTGCTACTGTATCTGTCCTCCTCTCTCGTAGGCGGTTCAGGTTTCTAATATTCTGAATACACAATGTTCTTGAAATAGGACCATACAAATCCATTGGAGTTAAGTCTGGACTCCTTGGTGCTACTGTATCTGTCCTCCTCTCTCGTAGTCGGTTCAGGTTTCTAATATTCTGAATACACAATGTTCTTGAAATAGGACCATACAAATCCATTGGAGTTAAGTCTGGACTCCTTGGTGCTACTGTATCTGTCCTCCTCTCTCGTAGGCGGTTCAGGTTTCTAATATTCTGAATACACAATGTTCTTGAAATAGGACCATACAAATCCATTGGAGTTAAGTCTGGACTCCTTGGTGCTACTGTATCTGTCCTCCTCTCTCGTAGTCGGTTCAGGTTTCTAATTATTCTGAATACACAATGTTCTTGAAATAGGACCATACAAATCCATTGGAGTTAAGTCTGGACTCCTTGGTGCTACTGTATCTGTCCTCCTCTCTCGTAGGCGGTTCAGGTTTCTAATATTCTGAATACCACAATGTTCTTGAAATAGGACCATACAAATCCATTGGAGTTAAGTCTGGACTCCTTGGTGCTACTGTATCTGTCCTCCTCTCTCGTACTCGGTTCAGGTTTCTAATATTCTGAATACACAATGTTCTTGAAATAGGACCATACAAATCCATTGGAGTTAAGTCTGGACTCCTTGGTGCTACTGTATCTGTCCTCCTCTCTCGTAGGCGGTTCAGGTTTTATAATATTCTGAATACACAATGTTCTTGAAATAGGACCATACAAATCCATTGGGAGTTAAGTCTGGACTCCTTGGTGCTACTGTATCTGTCCTCCTCTCTCGTAGGCGGTTCAGGTTTCTAATATTCTGAATACACAATGTTCTTGAAATAGGGACCATACAAATCCATTGGAGTTAAGTCTGGACTCCTTGGTGCTACTGTATCTGTCCTCCTCTCTCGTAGGCGGTTCAGGTTTTCTAATATTCTGAATACACAATGTTCTTGAAATAGGGACCATACAAATCCATTGGAGTTTAAGTCTGGACTCCTTGGTGCTACTGTATCTGTCCTCCTCTCTCGTAGGCGGTTCAGGTTTATAATATTCTGAATACACAATGTTCTTGAAATAGGACCATACAAATCCATTGGAGTTAAGTCTGGACTCCTTGGTGCTATTGTATCTGTCCTCCTCTCTCGTAGTCGGTTCAGGTTTATAATATTCTGAATACACAATGTTCTTGAAAATAGGACCATACAAATCCATTGGAGTTAAGTCTGGACTCCTTGGTGCTACTGTATCTGTCCTCCTCTCTCGTAGGCGGTTCAGGTTTCTAATATTCTGAATACACAATGTTCTTGAAATAGGACCATACAAATCCATTGGAGTTAAGTCTGGACTCCTTGGTGCTATTGTATCTGTCCTCCTCTCTCAAGCCATCGATATTGAAACTCGTCATCCAGAACATGCCGAACAAGGTTTTGGAAATATGGTGGTACATCATCCTACTGGAAGTAAATTGGGCCTTCCGTGGTTTCAATTTCATCTATTTGGGAAAATGCAAAAGGTTCCAGTATATCACATAAATTATATCGGTTACAGAATTCCCTGCAAAGAAAAATGGTTGCAAACATCTATCGTACATTAAAGCTCACCAGACGTGGACTATTTGAGAGTCATGTTAATACTCGACAAACTCATGTGGTGGTCCTGAACCCAAATTCTACAATAATGACGATTGGCATGTGAAAATTTGCATCACCTATAAAAATAACTTTTTTAAAAAGAAATCATTCTCATCCAGAAAAGGTGTTCGATATGTTACATTTCGATTTCACGTCTGTAGTGTGGCGATAATCTGTGGCCATATCGATATTTACTAAGTTACACTAAAACTCTTTGAGTATTTGTATCTGCACGTGTATAAATGTTACTGTATAGTTTAGATTTTTTGAATACAAATTGATGTTAAAATGTGTCATTTCTTTTTTGACCTCACTATATTTGTAGATATTTTCTAAGTGAGTGACCTTTTATCTATTCAGCCCATAATCATTTCAATATCCCGCCCATTGCCCTAATTTATTATAGAGAGTGTAATTTCATTTACATTCTCAATCCACTGTAGAAGTAACGGCGAGCAATGCAATATTCATTAGTGAAGGGAAAGGGCACAAGAGGGTGAAACATTATGTATAATTCCTTCTTAAAGGCCGAATAATAAGAATGTGAAGAGCGATGGAACTGTTAATGGTGAAACTAATCCCTGGACGGCCCAGAAACCCTATAAAGGGGCTCTGCGGGCTCGGTGTATTGCAGCAGAACGTGTCCTGACTGGTAACTGTTCGTCTTTGGGAAATGGGGCAGTTTGCTGAGATGTGGCCGTTTGGAATTTACTTAATATCTTCTACCTGCAAGTGTCTTACTGGTTAACTAGGTCAGCAACGACTAAGTTAGTTATTCCTTCAGAATCCTAATCCTTCAGCTAATGTCAGTACTGAAAGAATTTTCAGTTGTTTTTGAGTTATTCTTGTCACTTTTTACCACGAGAAGTATGGAAGTGTTTACAGGTGCTTATTTAAGAATTCCAACACTATTATCTACCTTCTTGTTAGTTCTTTGTTTGAAGTTTGTTTTTGACGATGAAGAATTGTGAAGGAAACAGGATTTTCCCTAGCATTTGCCATTGCTCAGTGACAACAAATCAGCAACACTACGTTTTGAGATCTGCAATCTGATCTCTTCCTCATGTGAATAGCTAACACAACACATAACTACAGTTTAGGTTAAAATAAACAAATTAACCGGAGCGTTGTAACACGCATTATTCAGGAATCACAACAACCATATAGACTCATTCTTAAGCTAACTCTTGAAACGCAGTGTTACAAAAGTGTAATACCAGGAATTTTAGTTTGTGTTACATGTACAGTACTTGTATGCAATAGTTTGTATGCAAGTCCTGCAAGAAGCAAGTGAAAGAAAATAAAGCAATTCAAAACATACACTGCATCTTTTGAAAAACATACGAATAAGTGTCTTTCCCCATTGAATTGTGTCTGTCTATCCTCCAGTAATATACATATTGTTATAAATGTTGACCACAATTGTGATGAAACTGTTAAAATAAATAAAACTGCTTCCTCCAAACACTATAACGACCTCATTCATTTCTATAACTTTGTTTCTTTATATACTAATTCTTGATCAATAAGAACTAAAGCTATTCAATAAGTTACAGTCATGCATTCAGACTTGAAGTTTAATGAGCCTTATCCTATAGGACTAAACTTAAGGAAAAGAATAATGTGAATATTTTGACTGATTTCAAAATTTTGGTACTAAAATAATTTTTTAAATTTTACGGGTATAAAATCAACATAAAATAGAAGTTGGTTACAAAAAATAATAAAACAATCAGTTATGTTTTATTTGATATAAATAAATACAATTCATACAAGCAAAATCCCATTTTTACAATTTCGAAAACAATTTAAATTTTATACTGTATGAATTTTCTTGAGCACTTAAGATCTGTAAAAGTATAATTTTCTAATTCTTATTTACTTCTGTATTATTAATAATAATAAAAATATTCAATATCATTTTAACTAAGGGGTATGTATAAGTTTTGTTTCTGTTTATTTATTTATTTGGTTTTTGCTGTTAGGCAGGTATTTTTAGGAATGTTACAAGTTTTGAATAGTGGCATATATGTAAAATGTATGTGTTTCCTAATAGAAGAAATACTTTAGAACATATCTCGTTGTATTATAATTATAAAACAAATGACAACACAGGCTGGAAGAAGACATTTTATTTAGAGAAAATACATTTAAAGGGTTACACATTTTCGAATATTCATCATCGTTACTTCTTATTCGAAACAAAGAAAATCTGTTATTTATTTATTTTAACTCACGTAAGTAAAGTACAGGTAATTAAAACGTTAATAATTCACATGGGCCAAAATTATTAAATACCCTGTAGGTAATATACATTATGTTTTTGTTGTATGTAAGGATTGTATTGTTTAAACATTTTATCAACATTAACAATTTTCTCTTTGTTTCAGGTAAGTTTTCCATCAGAAACACGTTTCTGTGAGTTTTCTACAAAAGAGTAAGTTGTATAGAGTTGTAGCTTTGTGGGATCAATAAAAGGCGAGCACAATTTATAATGTTTGGACGATTTGAAGTATGAAGTTCATCCAAGAGAGCATCGGTGCCAAATGCCTCATTACCCTTGTCTCGGCTGAAGAACGAAGAACGTTTAAGGGTCTTTAGTCTACAATAGAAGTAGGAGCCTAACAATGGAGAAGGGTAATAGAATAATTGGCTGGAACTTGGAACAATGGTTAGAGAGCCCCGGCACACGCCAACTTTCCTTCTGATTACCGAGGACACCCGCAGTCTTCCTGGGCGAGTAGCGTGTGGTCCAATGTGAGGCTCATCTTCATCAGATTAGGGTCCTCGGGTAGATAAGTATCATGCGTGATGGCGATATTCACCGATGGGTGTGGTGTAGTGTCACGCGTGCTTTGTTTGTAGCGGGCGATAGAATAGATAACTAGGTACAGTGTAGAGTATTCTCATGGCTCTATGCAAATACTTTTGTTCTCTTTCAATCCATTCTAGTAGTCAAGTAACCATTGTGCTTTGCATATACTATTTCATAATTCAAATTTATTAAAAGCCACGTTTTTTTATTTTTTATTTTTAATCTTTTTAAATAAAACGGAGCGACCGGTCCCCTTTTTAGCCTTATTTTGACCGTCCTCATATACCACTGGCCTGTGTGAGGGTCTTATCAAACAGAATGAGAGGGTGATTCGGTACAGCACAAGGTCAATAGTACTGATAAAAAGTGCAAAGGTCACTGGCATGTCTTAACCAGCGCAATCTCTAAGTCAGATCCAAAGTCGGGCCGTGAGGCCACCGGCCCTCCCAATCTAAATTAATTATGAACA
Organism: Homalodisca vitripennis; assembly: GCF_021130785.1. NCBI lineage: Eukaryota > Metazoa > Arthropoda > Insecta > Hemiptera > Cicadellidae > Homalodisca > Homalodisca vitripennis. Next base: position 60,922,310 of record NC_060209.1, on the reverse strand, counting down.
GAAATTCTCACACTTGATCCGAAGTCCACTGTGGTGTAGTCTTGCAGCAGAGATGGAAGCTGCTCTTGTGGTAAACCGACGCCGCCGATGGCCGCTGCGTTATGCAAACGACAATATTAGCATTTTACACAACACAGCATTGGGTAACAAGCCGCAAATGACATTGGCAGGTTTCTGTCATTCAAGATTGGTGACTATTTATAGTTTGAAAACTGCAAGGGACAATTCAAGCTTAAACGGTCTATTCTGATACTCTCAGCGCAAAATGTGGGTAGATAGTGTACAATCTCAGAGAAGGAAAGTCGAAGTTATTCACGCTGTCTTTATAAAAACCGACAATAGACACTTACGCCATCTACGTCTTGTTCGTTACATTTTCATCATTATTTAGGGTTCTCAAAAAGTCTGGTATAATAGACCTGAGTAATATCTGTGTAGTTTAAATTTTTTATTTTTATGTCCACTCCACGAGTATTGTATCCATTTAAAGTAGGAATGTTGGATTAAACAAGAACCTTAGAAAACAGGCTGAAATTAAAATGGCCGCAGGGGATGGAACTTTTTAATGACATTTAATCATTTCATAATGTATTTACAAATTATAAATTTTTATCTTCTGCCCATTTTTAGGTCAGATATAGGTTTGATTGTAAATACCTACAATTCTTTGTGGGATTTCTATTTTTATCGGTAAGAAATTAATGTTAAAACCCTTTGACTAAACGTTTTTAGATATTAACCCAAACGGAAATCACTTACACCACTTTAAAATATAGACTAGCTTTTAAAAATATTCAACCAAAAGTTTGGTTGTAGCGTTAATGGTGTTATTAAGAAAAAACAATTGATGTTTTTACTTAAACCTTTGTGCAACGTTTAATTATTATGCAAAAAGGGGGATACTGCAAGAAAACTAAGTTTTTTGTTTAGATTTCTAGTTGTACAGTATTTTGTACCTGTATTTTGCATGTTTGTACCAGACAAGCGTTCCAATTAACATTATATAGTTGTAATTTAAATAAGCTGTATCCAAATTCTCATCTCGAAGTTGAGGAAGTGTGTGCACTAATGTATCACTTGCATCAGCGTACTGGCATTGTCATGACCAGCGTACTTACCATAGCTACGGCCATGTCTCACATTACAAACATATTGTGTTACTCGACTTCGAGGTCACGTGGTTATTTACTCTCTTGGCATTGTTTTGTTTTGTCTGAGATACTTGTCACATTGTCGGCTAAATATACCTCAACTCCAAGTTGATGATCAGAGAGCCGCAGAGCCGGGCCAGGCCGGTGCGGTGTGACGTTTTTATGGAAACCACTCACCCGTCTTTTTACCACGGTTGTAATTTCAGTCACAAGGAAAGTACAGTAGAAGGTTATAGTGAACTCTCTACATCAATTCCATCTGCCCTCTTTGTCTGTCAACGGACAAGTTATTGATGACATTTAATTTCTCTCTGGCGATTACTTTACCTATAAATAACGCATTCGTTGGTCGATACGTAAAAAATGAAGAAAATCATTATTATATTAATGATATGAAACCCTTCAACTTCACACTGAACAAATTTGATAGTTGGAGATTATATTATGACTGTTAGATTTTAGGTATAATTAATTGACAACCAGGAATGATTTGCTCATCGGTTCACAGGCCACATTAGATTTTCATGGTTGTTCACTAGTGACCCCGCGTTATAACTTCTGGGCAATGAACTTCTCGGGCCTTGGCAGACATCTCTGAGTGTAGAGTGCAAAACCATTAGATCAATCCAATTTCTAGAATGTTTTGTTATTTGTTAATGAGAATCACCGAGCTATATATCTCCAGTTAATTTCTAGAAGTCTTTAAGACCACTTACGTCTGGATTCACCCGATATATACTGATCTCCTCCTCCTGTGGAAATACTAGTTAACCTTCAGTTCGATCTCTAGAACCTCTTGGCATTTGCGAGCTCTCAGTTTTTGAGAGCTTTCTGTCTCTGTAAGTTTTCGGCTCTTGGAAGCTCTTGGCCTCTGGAAGCTCACGACCTCTGAAAGGTCATGGGGCTTTGAAGCTTCTAGCACCGATCTATATGATCTATCGGCGTACAGAAGATTTCGTCATATGAAAGCATTTGGCTTCTGGAAGATACCAATCCATCTATAGGAGATGGCCTTTGGAGATACCAGGCTCAAGAATCTCCTGGTCTCTGGGGGGTTCTAGCCTCTGAAAGAATTTTGAACTTTCTTTATTAATTCCTTCCCTAATGAACATTATAAGCTTTTGAAATTTGAGAAGCTCTAACCATTGGGAACTCTTCTAAACTATTGAATATGACAATTTCATGAAGTCAGTTATCAAAAATTATTCATATGAGTTAATCAAAAGTGTAAATCCGTAGAATTTTCTCCCTTTTCTACTAGAGGTATATACTTACCGTAAATGACCATTTTTTACAGAATGCTCTTATCAGTTGCCGTTATAATTAATACATGCAAAAGACTTAGATATACTTGTGTAGGAATTTGTTTTGTATCTGGTACTTCTCCTCTTTCGGAACGTTCGGTTTTTGTAAAGGTCCATAAACAACTACGACGTATTCAAGTTGATCTGGTAGAGATTTATTTAAAACATGCAGTGTATTCAAAAGATTAGATATCTACCTAATATGTAATTTTAATGAGCCGTATGAATATAACATTATCAAACATGACAAAACGTTAACTGTCATTGATGTTAATAACCATAACGGTATTGTAATTGGCATTAGAACAGTACTGGCAGCGCCATATATATAACAGTTCCAAATCAATTTTCAAATGGGCTGTTTTAGTTACGTTAAACTGCCAGTACAGACTCTAAACAAGGCTATCGTCGTAATACAGTGTCCCTGAGTATGAGGGAAAGTGAAGCAATTAACCCACTGTACGGAAAGACAACATACCTGTCTGGGTATGTGCGTAAAGAGTGCATGAGGTTAACTCCTACTAGGCGTTCTGATTTACCCTTAACAGCTGTTTGGTCTTAAGCCATAGTTCAAGTTAAACTTCAGGGCACGAATTTATTATAACAAATTCTCAAAATAATAAAAGTGAGTAATGCCATTAAATGGCAATTTGGGTACAATGAAAATTGAATGGATGAATAGTCTTCACTCATGAAACTTTTTAAACGTTTTAATTGGATTGGCCTAATTAGAGATATATTGTAAAATTAATATCATTGAATATATTTGAGTAAAGTTATTCTTGTTATAATTATATAATGGGTTTGTTTGTTTTCTCTACCTGTTGCACATTGATAGTTTAAGTAAACATATGGGAGAGTGTATGACCTGTGTAGTCATGTTATCGTTACAAAACTAAACATCAGGGCCGGCGGTAGCTATTACGCCGCCTTGTGCAAGTCAATTTGTTGCCGCCTCCCAACCTTTTGTGATATGAAGTTGAACGCTTATAAACTTTTAAAGTATTGAATGCAAAGAAAAATCTGAAATTTATCTGCATACATCAGGCTAGATATGGAGTGTATCCTTTCTGTTTTTATAGACACATGTTTTTGTTCAAAGTTTATTATTAGCATTAGAAAGGATAACAGGATTGCCATCGCTATGTTTTGCAACAACAGAAAGGCGACTTCTCAAGAACTAATATCTTTTTTCTTCCAATATATAGTTTTATTATTATTTTCTCTTTTTCCTCTCTCCTTATCTGCGCACTTCCACAGTATGCATCCAACGGTTGCGCCGTACCTGATACAAATAAATGAGTTTTTTAGTGTTTTACCCCGTGGGTTTCTTGATTCTCACAAATTCCAATGTAAGAGACTTAAGTTGTGCAATAAGATTTTGGTTTGAATATTTGTTTGTAATTTTAGTAATTCACCTTTAGATTTCTTCTATAAAACAAAGCAATATTCAATGACGATTCTTCTAAAATTTATAGGCGTTTAAAGTGGAAATTTTGGGAAATTGTGTAATAAGGCCTAAGTAAAAATATAAGAGAAGATAAGAGAGGTGATATTTGGTATAAATGGCAGAGTTATAACTTTAGATATTTGCACTTTATTTTATGACTTTTATTTACTTTTGGGAATCGTATTGAATTTTAATGAGAACATTCCATTTAAAAATATAACATAATCTAAAATTAACATAATCCTTGATATTTGTTAGGGACAGTTTTTATTGACAAAGATTAGTCACTCCCTTCAGTATGCTTCATATATATTTCACTAACATTTCATATCCTCATCTTCAGTAGTTTTTCTGAGGTCATAGTAATTACATACCACCAAATTCAACACTTACAAGTCCTCTAGGAATGAGAAAAACACGGTTATATATTTTTCTCGTCTTCGCGAAAGATCTTAAAGACCTGAAAAAAGTTTTAAAAATTCTAAGAAGTTAACCCAACCGAATATCGACTGCACCTACTGAAAGTTATAATGAAAGATATATCAACACGTGAATATCTTGCGCAAGTGTAATTACTTCCACCCTTCGATTGGCTGGATGCAGTATCTTACAAAACATACTGGATAATAAGTGCATTGGAAATCGGTTGTTTTGCGCTTGCAATTTTGCAAACACTACATTTATACAGTGACGCAGAATTGATGAGGAAGTGAAAGCAACGATTTATAACTCAAAATTACGGTAGAATTTGATTAGGTAATTCGGCCACACACCTGTTTCTCGGACTGTTTGTTTATCGGAGTGTGCCTCTTCGTGTTGGCTGCAGTGTGTCCAAATAATCCGACGTTGTAAATTAAGTGGTTTACTGCTCATGTCATTACAGGAGTTGTTTATTCCCGTTGATGTTTTTACGGTTCCTAAATAAACGTATAAAAGGGCTTTCGTGAGACATTGGGAGATTTCAGACTTGATTTCAAAACCGTAACGAATGCAATTTGAGGCAATTTTCAATAAACGTCCAAAAAAATTAACTACGTTTTTAATCCTACTTTTTTGGTAGGATAATATCAGAGAAAATTAAATTTTTCAATCTTTGAGGGAATTTTGTAGGATTAACGTGTCGAACTGGACACTGAACGGCTTTCGAGACATTTAACAAGGAGTTTTAAAACGGCTGCCATATTGAAACCAAAGACAATATTTTAAATTTATATTTTCTAACGCAATAAGTTATGCTATAATAATATAAATATAATTGCCAATCTGTAAAGTTATTGCCGTTTAAGGAAACACACAAATAGACGGAAATCAAAGCATTTTACGCCTTATGTTTGTGAAAACCTGTTCTTATTACGTATCAAGGAACTAAATTTTGAGACGATGTATATACACCTTCTAGTTTGCGCAATATAAACACTAATGATGCTCTTAATATTTCAAATCTATTAAAATGGAGCTGTGTTTCCAATTTGTAGTATATTATTCACATATAAAGTTCCAAACATTGATTCTGTATGTGATATCATCCAGGCGATATAAGAGGGGCATTTAAGCAACAGAGAACATAGGGACTGTTAACCGGAAGTCGACGTGATGAATTTCAATGAGCCGCAGTAAATACCAGGTCAGTAAGTCCAAGTTACAATCCACACTGTCCAAGTCAAACTTGCTCTTCTGGACTTAGCTGAGTTACACAAGACTAAGCGCATCTCGCCTTTCAGAGGCTTCGGACTAAGCCCTTTATGGAGTATGATGACGACAAAGGCAACGACTTCGTAGGAAATTCTTTTCTTACTGTCCACATAAATAATTTGTCCCCCATGAATACCTCACAGGGACAACTCCCTTCCTTTAGCGCTATGAAGATGGAGGTTTGTTGTTGCTCAATAAATTGTTTACGATCCATTGTGTAGGCAGTCTCAAGTACGTGGTAAAATTTGTTGAGCTGATGCTTGTATTAATTGCTTATTTTCTCCCATCCTTTTATTAACTAGGCATGACAACATTTGTTTATACAAATCTCACACTAACGGCGATGTTCCAGTGTTTATTGATCGCAGTTATTGTTTTTTTGATATAAATAATAACACTATAACTGTAAATTCTAACACAAGCACCCAGATTTAAAGCTTCATATTTCTTAAAGGAAAATAAATTTCCAATTTTTATAACCCTTTAAACCCGGTTTTAAATTATCTATTTGATATGGCCAGTTGTGAAATATGTGTACACACACATGGGGTGCTTGTAGATGTCCTATGTAACGATGGCAATTTACTGCCATTTACATGGGTATTCACACGAGTAGGAAACATAATTACAGCAACTTAGTAATACAGCGCAGACCGAGATTCATGTGGTATGATTCCTGCATTGGATCTATTAGGTAGGTTAAAAATAGTTACTAAAATCTTCCACGAAGTTCGTGGCTGTAGCTTCTCTTTGGTATCCGTTCTTTGCAACCAATCTACATCCTACAGTATTTATTGATAAATATCATAGAGTACCCTAAACACGTTATGTAAGGTCTTGATTTATAAAAGTCACGATTTAACTCTTAGCAGCGTAGTTAGAAATATCGGAGGAGGAACTATTAATTCATAATTAGGAGACCTGACGAAAATGAAATTCTTTTAATAAAATTATCAAATACCTTGAATAGTTTTGGATTGTAATACCAGGATTGCGTAAATACCTGGAAGCCCGACGATGGATAATTTGATAAAGGACATTTACCATCGTTATGTTATAAAAATTAAACAATACATTTTTAGGATTTGAATCTATTCTCTTCACCAGAAAGAAACCTCAAGATACAATGATAGTATGTCCATAATAAGTATGCACAAAAATTAAAAAGTTTAATAATGGCAATGAAATCACCAAAGGCATGGAACATAAAGAAATTGTTTTTTGTTATCGATATAGTCATTCCATGGATCCCAATCTTCATGTTTAATGATTAAAACTTAACTTATTTCCCGATTGAACAATAACAATAATACTAATTTAAAATGTGGCAATATATTGCTATGTGCCTTGGCTACGCTCCTGTCCACATTAATAAATATGAATCGTTAATATATTAATATGAAATGAGGTATATTAGTCAACAGATTATACTACTCATGGATTTGTCACAGTAAAGCTTGCCAAATGCTTGGCCATGTTACTCATTATCCTGACAATGACATACACTCTTAAGTATTTTACGTTTTGTCTATTATGTTGTTCTATAGTAGCTTGTTTCCTGTAATCCTGACTCTAATCTGGCGATTGTACAACTAATGTTAGACAAGATTACCGGTGCACAACAATAGCAAAACTAATGCTTCGAGGCTTACCTCTCTAACAAATATTTATCGCCGCGATCTCTCAATGCTACGAATGTAACTACCACTTAGGGAGACGCGGGACTATGACTGAGGATACCCCACCCCCACTGACAAAGGAGATAAGGAAAGACCATGACATTTTTACATACTTCACTCTCAACCAGAAGATTTATGAGCATAGAATAATTTCTAGGCTGAGAAGGGTTTGACGTTTAAAACTATGGTTAAACAAACTTCTCGCTCATCGAAATAATAAAACTGAAAAAATTCATTAAATTCTCGTTGGATGAGAAAGACCGGGAAAGAGTTGTGATAATTTACTTTTTAAGTGGCGTTGGATGACTATACATCATTTGTTTACAATATGGCACCAAAAAATGTATGGCACAATTTTCGCTGCATCATATCGAGTTCAAATTTCCTTTCACTGGTGCAGTGAATGTTTTAAAACAACGTGATTAAATGGATTACAAATCGTTAACATTCATGCTTTAAAGTCTCATACATTTCATAATTTCAACCTTGCAAGCAATTTTTGAACAATAAGGTTCTTAGATCATTTGAATTTTTCTTACTTTCATTGCAGTAATGTCGTTTCAAGAAATAATGATGTCCAATTATGAATCCAAATTGCAGTAGTTATAAAGGTGCTCGTGAATTCATAACGGCCGTGTCAGTGTGAAGATGCCTAGACAAAGGCGGCGGAGAGCTCTCTTGAGCACGGGCGACAATTAAACATGGCGTCGACACCTGAATTGGACGGATGGTGGCTTGTTAGTGGGCTCAAGTGGGAAACTGCAGACCGCTTTGTGTCTTTCATAAGGATTTTGTTGTTGAACGACAGGTCCAACTCTTTTTTTTAGCCTCTCATTGAACCAGGTCTGTCCGAGGACAAACATAATGCGTAACACTAGTCTTATGTGGGCTTATTATTGAGCTTACAGTAAATTCCACTTTGCACGTAAACGGGCTAATTAAGTAGTATCTTATATTTCAGCGTGCCAAAACGTGACTAAATTAGTGATATGATTATATTTGTCAAGCTCACACGGCCGATATCATGACCATCTTCGAAGTATTTCAGTTCAACCCGCGTCTGGATATTGCTAGCATAAATACTGTAATGAGATATTTCAGCGTTAGTGTGGAGAGTTTGATAAGAGGTTTTAAGTTGAGTAGCTGCATACAACCTACTGCAGAGTCTCAAGATAGAGATGGTTCCAGTGATGTCATATACTGCAGAATTCCAAGATTGAGATTGGACCAGTAGTGTCATATACTGCAGAATTCTCGAATCGATATTGGGTCAATGGTGACTTGTTCTGAAGAATTCCAAGATTGAGATTGGGCTAGTAGTGTCATATACTGCAGCATTCTAAGATCGAGATTGGGTCAGCGGTGTCTCGTTCTGAAGAATTCCAAGATTGAGATTGGGCCAGTAGTGTCATATACTGCAGAATTCTAAGATCGAGATTGGGTCAGCGGTGTCTCGTTCTGAAGAATTCCAAGATTGAGATTGGGCCAGTAGTGTCATATACTGCAGAATTCTAAGATCGAGATTGGGTCAGCGGTGTCTCGTTCTGAAGAATTCCAAGATTGAGATTGGGCCAGTAGTGTCATATACTGCAGAATTCTAAGATCGAGATTGGGTCAGCGGTGTCTCGTTCTGAAGAATTCCAAGATTGAGATTGGGCTTCTGTAGTGTCATATACTGCAGAATTCTAAGACTCGGGATTGTCAGTTGGGTCAGCGGTGTGTTCTGAAAAAATTCTAAGCGATTGAGAATTCAAGATTGAGATTGGGGCCTGTGCTCTAGTGTCATATACTGCAGAATTAATATTTCAGCGGTAAGATTGAGATCCAAGATGAGATTGGGCCAGTTATACTGCAGAATGATCGAGATTCCAAATTTTCCAGATTTGAGATTGGGCCTGTAGTGTCATGCAGAATTCTAAGATCGAGATTGGTTAAGCGGTAAGTGATTGAGATTGGACCAGTAGTGTCATATACTGCAGAATTCTCGGATCGATATTGGGTCAATGGTGACTGATTCCAAGTTTCGGCTAGTCCATATATTGCAGCATTCTAAGATCGAGATTGGTCAGCGGTCGTCTGGTTCTGAGTAGTGTCATAAGATAGATTGGGTCAGCTCTCGTATTTTGAGAATTCCAAGATTGACATTCCAATAGTAGTGTCATATAACTGCACCAATTTCTTAGATCGAGATTGGTCAGCGGTTGTCTCCTTCTGTAGAATTCCAAGATTATAATTGGGCCATGTAGTGTCATATGCTGCACAATTCTAAGATCGAGATTGGGTCAGCGGTGTCTCCTTCTGAAGAATTCCCAAGATTTTGACATTGGGCTAGTAGTGTCATATACTGCAGCAATTCTAAGATCGAGATTGGGTCAGCGGTGTCTCCTTCTGAAGAATTCCAAGATTAAAATTGGGCCTGTAGTGTCATATACTGCAGAATTCTAAGATCGAGATTGGGTCAGCGGTTGTCTCCTTCTGAAGAATTCCAAGGTTGAGATTGGGCCAGTAGTGCCATATACTGCACATTCTAAGATCGAGATTGGGTCAGCGGTTATGTCTCGTTCTGAAGAATTCCAAGTTTGAGATTCGGCTAGTAGTGTCATATACTGCAGAATTCTAAGGATCGAGATTGGGTCAGCGGTGTCTCGTTCTGAAGAATTCCAAGATTTGAGATTGGGCCAGTTATGTGTCATATACTGCATAATTCTAAGATCGAGATTGGGGTCAGCGGTGTCTCCTTCTGAATAATTCCAAGATTGAGATTGGGCTAGTAGTGCCATATACTGCAGCATTGTAAGATCGAGATTGGGTCAGCCTGAGGTGTCTCGTTCTGAAGAATTCCAAGATTGAGATTGGGGCCAGTAAGTGTCATATACTGCAGAATTCTAGGATCGAGATTGGGTCAGCGGTGTCTTGTTCTGAAGAATTCCAAGATTGAGATTGGGCCAGTAGTGTCATATACTGCAGAATTCTAAGATCGAGATTGGGCGTGTAGTATCAAGTAGTGCAGAGTTACAAGATCACAATTGAGTCAGTGGTGTCACGTACTGCAAATTACCTCGATAAAGCCTTATACTAGTACTAAGGTCTAGTTTAGTTTAGTAATTCCACACATGCACAAAAATATGGATACATAAGTCAGGATTTTCGGAGTCTGATGGTCCTTGTGGCGTCTCGTACAGTTTTTAAGAGAAATTCGGAATTCATATGTAATCGTACTTTAAGCGAATAATAAAACAAACTGTGAAGGTCTTAAAGTCAGAAAAAAAACTATTTATGGGCAATAATTTAAAAAATCTGATTTTTCTTTGAACCTTCAGACAGATCACATGTTATGACCTTGTTGTCAGAGACTGCAGGTAACTCTATATGTCTGCGTGGTGAGGACAATCTGATACTGTGTTTCCGGCCACATCAGGAAGAACATGTGGGAGACACCTGGTGTAGCGTGGAGCTAGGGCTAGGGAACTGAGTTGCGGAATGCTAATGATCGCAGATGAGGGCATATTGTAATGGCTAGTGAATAAGTGCTGGCAGATGCGGGTCCAGGGATAATCAGCTAGCATCCACGTATAAGCGTGGTAGAGAGCTATGGTGAAGGGGTGAAGAGATCGTCTAAATTTGTTCAACTAACTGACAATTAAGTGGTAGATATTAATTCTCACGTACTGAATTTGATAGAAAATTTAAAAGGGGCATCTCTAGAAGTAACTGAAACTCAAGCTGTGCCTTGGAAATCTTTCCCCTTAAATGGGCACACAATCAGAATCATAAATTATTCCTCCCGAAAGGCACTAACGATGACGGCCTTCGGGGAACAACTTTCTCTGGGCCCTCGGCTATTATGCAAGACCCGTGCTTGGCCTGTTGCCATCAGTGAAATGTTCAGGTTACTGATGTGAAATTGGCATGTACTTGCAAATTCGATTTCGTTAAGATTTTCTACGTGAATTATCAGCAAAGGTTGAAAAATAAGATGACCAATAAAGTTTGTAAAGTAATTGTTATAGAACGGATTTTTTATTGAGTGAGACGACAAAATATGGCTACTGTCATTATTCAAATGCAGTCAGTCTATCAGATTTTCTTTTGACTTCTTAACACGTATGAAAAAATAGGGTTGGGCTAGCAAAGTGTTAAATGTTGAACGATAACTTGCTTCCAAATGGCCTTGACTTGTATATTGTTAGATAAATGAAAAGTAACGAGGGCATCGAGGAGGCGTGAATCTGTCAAAGAGCGATGTTGGCGCGTCCAAACCGTTGCTGGATCAAAGCATTGTTCGGCTTCCAGAGTATTTTGGGCGTATCAACACCCAGCACTCGGCACTTCTCATCAGAATAGCTCGGTCAGAATCGCAAGTTTATGCTTCCAGAATAGCTTAGGGCTTTAGACGGGCAGGTTTGGGTGCCATACGATAGCGCCATGGTATTTTTAGCCTTTGACTTTCTAACTTAGTAATGCAGGCTCTCTAGAACAATATTTTTTTATTATATGTGAAAGGGTAGAGTAACGGACACTGAAAGAATAACAGGATTGAGGACTTTTGTCACAATTATTTGTTACTAAAGTAGAACACGACGTTTCGAGGGTTGGAATCTACATTCTTCCTCAGGTGAAATCCACCTGATCTTCCACAGGTGAAATCTTCCACTTATGGCTAATCATACACACAACAATTAAAACCAATCTAAGCTTGGCATTTAACCGGCAATCAAGTCTGAACTGGAAAATAGAACAAGTATGTCAAGAAACCAAACATACATTCATAAGTCCAGACCTGTAAGAAGAAATCCAAAACCATGTCACTGTACATCCCCAGAAGAAAGAATCACTTCTGGCTGGATAAACCTTCCAGTTGAACCTACAATGGGTACAGCAAAAGCCGATGAGTCGCTTATATCTGGGTAACCCTATGAGGAGCGGCACATCACTGCAAATGTCGCGATTGGGGTGCAAGGGTGGGTCGATAGCTCTAGAGCGGAGGACGACTGTTGGGGTGGGTGGATCTTCCCTTGTGTTAAAGGCTGTTGCTATTACGTGAGGGAGTGCTGACCCCTGCCTGCTTTGACTTGAGCTACAGAGCCCACCATCCCTCCTCATGGGATCACAACAGGAGATAGCCCTAACCCCAACCTTTCCCATCCTGAATATCCTGCCACTCTGGAAGCGAGTACAAAGTTCCCTTCAGTACTAAGTGAAATGGTAGGTTTCTTAGCTTCTTGTCGCAAATAAAACAATATCATTATACAAAACTTGGTACACTGGTTGTGTACACATGTCGCACGTATCAGAAAAGGTGAGAGTAACTCCAGATGGTGACAAGATTTCAACGTATGTTCTATTTTTTGGAAGATCGATGACAAATAATTCTAAAATCATCCATCCTTAGTAGCAATCATAAACAAACTAAGCCTGTTCAACTATGAAGATGAGATTAACTATCGCGCTGTGTTTTCAACAACTGTTTACGTACAAAAATTACATTTAGTTTTTAGGTTAAATACAAACATATGCGAATTTTTCTACTCTGCTCCGTGCTTGAGATATCCAACAGTCCGTTGTTTGTTGGAAAGTTACCAAGGCCCAACCAGCAGAAAGAAACCCGTGTGGAGACTCCAGGTCGAGACCATGTGTGATCAATGAAGAGCTCTCTCGAGAGGAATGGCAACGGCACAAAAACCAGGCCAACTGGCATTGGCAGTGGCGGCGGCGGCGCGGATGTGCACCACATCTTGCAGATCTTCGCTGCTACGTCATCTCTAGCAGCAGCTGCTGTGACTGATGGTCACACGCTTCACACTTGGCCTTCGCTCCGCCTGGACCTTGGCCCTCTGACTCTCGTACTAGATGTCTTATATAATATCGTTAAAGTACAATGTACTAAAAATTATTCATCTCTGTTTTCTTCACTCAATCAAGAAAACTAATACTATTTTGTTGATAACAACAGCATACATTGTTGATTGAGTTGAACTTTTTAACTATTTCTAATAGTGAGTGAAACATTCGATCCAATATGAAGATCAGTTTATTATTATTCAGTCCTTTTACTTTCAATCAGTTTAGAAAGATACGATAAATTCATTACGGTGTTCGTGAATCAGGTCATCATTTAAAAAGTAACTTAGTTAAAGAGAAGGTGAGCGAATGAAAGTGATAACCTATTTACCGCAATAAAGTAACATAGGTATGAATACATGATTCGTCCAATTTAAATATAATTCGAACTGCTCGACAAATTTCACCTCCTTTTAGAAGTACATGGGAATTATTGTTTGCTCTTGGCTCAAGACACAAATTTCGAGAAAGAAACTTGCGCTGAAAAGCTTTAACCAGGATATATTGCCAACCGGTTCGCCAATACAATAGCTCGCATATGACGCCTCTCTGCTGTACATTTGTGTATAGCTAATAAACAAAATGAGTAGTACAATTTTTTTTTTTCTTAGAATTTTGGTGGTATTCCATTTTGGAAGTTACTTCCCAAAACAAACCAATTGTGTCTGCTTTACCCTTTCTTGTTTTTGGACCGAACAATCACAATGTTCTGGCACAATTGTTAATTCAGTTTTGTGAATTCTCATTCCACAAAAATAACATAAAAGACGCATATTCTTTGGTTATATCACGTAACTTATTTTATCCCTAAAATCACAAGACTATACCGCACTTAAATGTGTTGCTATTCAGAAAATTCAAATATTAACAATAAACCATATAAAGGTATTATACGTCTTCATAAGTGACATTCTACGTTTGAGAACAATCCTTTCATAAGAGGAGGTTGTGAGTTTAGCGTGGACCTTGCCGCTTGGCCTTGGCCATCGCCATCGTACAGTGAGACGGCAATCCCAACTGTCATCGCAATGGTTAACATTTCGAAATTTCCCATTTGACGGGAAAACACTGAGATGTATACCTAGCTACTGGTGATAACACGCTGTTTTAGTGTACCCTTTATCACAGACCGTCTCATGTATCCATCCCTAGTGTGTATAGGTTGTACTCAGCTTTCCTTTTCCTACTGTTCGAAAATGTGGTACGTACATAGTAAATGTGTTACTCGTGTACCCCTTACACCCAAACGAGTGAAGCAGATGCTTCCGATAAGATCGATGGTTTAGAGGTCTCAAGTCCCGTATGCCTTACCTTCTGCAGCAAGAGCTGTTAGGATATCCTTGAAGAAATATCGAGACCTAGATGTTCCAAGCTCAGTGCAGCAAGATGGATTGCGGAACGGGGTGTCAAAGGAGATCTCTCGTTATCAGTGCTCGATAACACCTCCGTTGGAGTCCACCAATTTCCAGATCTGTTCAGATAAAGAATTGCAAAGGATGGTTTTAACAATTTACCTAAGAACTTGGCTACATTTCACCATCATTGAGGGTGTAATAGAACATTTCTGTAGGAGGTCTAGGGCATCTTGACCTTAAAGTTACTTAATGACCTCTTAAAATATAAGTAAGACGTGTCTATTGGCACCTTAAGGTTTCCAGTGGCGCAGTGTAGCGGGTACGGCGGTTATCGCAAGATAACAGAATCAAACAACGTCGAGCGTGGCTGCTACTTGGATGTGTGACCACTGAGCGAGCCTGTCCTTGCAAGCAGCTCGCCTGCCCTGCCTTTGGTGGTAGTTCGGAAGTCACCTTTAAGCTGTTAAGTGTTAGAGAGTACTTATCAGCCGTAACTTCGCCTGTAAAAATAAGACATTCTTTAACTTTGACGTTAATAGAAATGGACAATGATGTCATAGTCCCAAATTACTACTTTTTGTAAATTATGAATTAAAACGCAGACTGACTTATAAGTACTTATAGTATTCCGCTAAGCATACTTTACGCAGATTTGTAGCGGTAGAACATCTTAGGGTGAATCTAGTGGAGTATAAAATAAAAGCGATTGATGTCCTAATAAAAAAGGTGTTTACTCCATCCAGGTGACAGCTATAGCGGTAAATTAAAGGATCAGTCCCTTATCGTGACTGGGCGCCAGGAGTGCAGCTAGAGGGGTGTAGCGAGGAGGGCGCATGGGGTGCATGTGGCGCCAGGGTGAGTCATCCCCGCAATCCCGTCATATTGATCCGTTTCCCCCTTCCTCATCATAATACTCCAGACCCGCTACCCCCAACCTACTTTTTATTATGTTCCCTACTCAGAGATCTAAGACTTGGTTTTGAATATACTCCACAAACATTTGTCCTGAAAATGTATTGGTTTCTTTTCATTAAATGTTCACTAATCCCTTACCTAATTGCATTTTACACACTTTTTAAATGCCTACTCGTTTTTTAATGTTCCTTAAATCATTACTGGATTTAAAATAGACTGTTCATAATATAGAAACACGATATACAAACCTTTGTCGATATGCTACATGCTGGGATCATATTTAAACTGTATGTGTGGTAATAAACAATAATTTCCATGTAATACTGAAATACCTTTATTGTCTTAGTGGTTTTGTGTTATCTTTAGTGTTGTGTACTAACGGAACTGTCTATGGAATCAAATAAAATTTAAAAAAATGCAAACTATATTTTCTGAATCAAGATTTTAGAATGAGATTTAGACACCTTCTTTAGGAGCATCTTATATTATGTTGATATTACGGAAACAATTAATTCAGGTTATCTGACATGACAATAATAAAACCTAATAGCCCCTAATTTTAGTTCCTTAATTTTAGTTTTTACTTTCTCTTTCAAGCAAACACAATCATAATTCCCTAATTCATATGGAATAGTGTAGAAAATGAAAGTGTGTAATGCCCTGCATATATCATGGCTCAGCCGGAACCAATCTTCACGGTCTGGGGGTCACGTTCGAAATCCGCATTCTTTTCCGTTACGTGAGTTCATTTATCAGGAAGTTCAAGTTCATAAAATGAGAACAGTTATTTGTAACTTTTAAACTTAAACGACAAAAGTTTACTCTTTTATTCAAACACGTTAAAGAAAAATGTGGTCGCATTTGTTAAAAATAATTTAGTGTAGAAATAGATGTGATGCTGGTCATTATCATCTCATCTCTTCCAAGCAATATCCCCAAAGAAAGTCTAAAGAGAAAGGCCACCGATTTTCTGGAGATATAATCGAGTCGTTTCAAAAAGAATAAAAAATCTTGTCTCCTCCAGAGTTCAGTGTCCTCCCGCACCCAACACCTGCAAGCCTGCAGTAATACATCTGCAGGCCCTGACAAAGGTAGACCGCGGTGTTGAACAGAGGCCAGCTCACCTGGACCAGTCCTTCTACATTCCTCCCCCCTCCCCCAACCTGTGTTTGACCCATTTTTTGCCTTTGGGTTGAGGTAGTTGACAGATTCCTATTGTCTCTAGCAGAACCTGTCGATCTTCCTTCCGCGTGTAGTCTTTTGTTCGATTTTTAGAAACTTCCCAATATCAATGTCCTGCGTGCCCCGCATTGGGTTTTTACTGCCGATGTTTCACTGGATAGCATTATCTTCTGGACATATGGGTTTAACTGGATAGAACTACCTTGTGGACATATGGGTTTCATTGGATAGAACTATCATCTGGGAATATGGGTTTCACTGGATAGCACTATCTTCTGGGCATATGGATGTTCATTGGATAGCACTATCTTCTGGGCATATCAATTTCACTAGATAGAACTATCTTCTGGACAAATAGGTTTCACTGGATATCACTATCTTTTGGACATATGGGTTCCATTGGATAGCACTATCTTCTTCTGGACATATGGGTTTCACTGGATAGACCTACCTTTTGGGTTACACTACAATTATTGTACAATCTGGCACAAAATTTACAGTACGCAAGATGTCAAGGGTTCTACTTGAGCAACTTGCCGGGTTCACATTTTTAAGGATTTAAATGAAAGATTTGTTTAGGATTAAGCATTTTTTTACCGAGACAAATATTACTGAAGTGGAAGAAATTGTGAGCAGAGCTGTAACTGCTATTCGCGTATTTAAATCTTTGAGTTCCTCAAATTGTATGGACCAATGTGACAATCGGGATAGTGAGAAGTACAATCACGTCAGCGACTGACAGCTGATGATGGCAACAGTTTGCCGGAAACAGCCGGTTATCAGCTGATTCAGTGATTGTCACGGTCAGTGGTTAGGCGAGCGCGTGCGCGTGTGCGGGCGTCATGTCTGTCAATCTAATTATTGCTGAACGCGGAATTTTGTGTATGCGGGAGAGGGGGGAGGGAGATTATTCAAAGCTGACCAACTACATTGACATTGACAATTGACATCTGACATCCATAAGTATTGTCCTTTACATACACTATTCAAATATAAAAAATACCATCTACATTTACAAGTGCCACCATTGTCATGGATGTGGAACAAAAATAACTTGTTTCGTTAATATTAAATTGGGATGTAACCAATGATTATCTCTTAATTTATAAATATTATTTTCTTTTTTGCAAATTTTACAAGAAAATAAATCGGCAAAGTACTGCTGGAAGAATTACGAAAACATTTCTTATATTGATCAATGTATTCTTTTGAGCTTGACTAGTTTACATAATAACTGAAACTAGCGTTTGTATTAAAAGTTCTGTATTAAAAGAGGAACCTTCTGAAAAAAAGAAAAAAAAAACACTTAATGATAGTCTCTTATCATAACATCCTCATTCTTTGAAATCTGTGAAACATTAATTTTATCTTCTTCACTCCAGCTAATAATATCATCTCAGATAAAATATCGTTAGATATAGCATACATATTATATATATATATATATATATTATATCAGAATTAGATATTATTAGAATTATCTTTAAAATGACAATTCGTAGCGGGTAAAATTCTTAATTCTTCATGTTCCTGCGAGTTGTTCAGTATTTGATTCTTCATAGAATTGAAATTCCCTCATGGCTCGAGAAGAAAATTTGGAGCATGTGAAAGACACGTTGTCTTGTGGTTTGTAGTTCTCTCTGGATTTAAAAGTAAAATTCGAAGTAGATAGTAATATCCTTACTTATACACGTTTTTGAAATTTTCGTTAAGGATGGAAATATAGAATTTGGTACAAGTAAAACTCTCTATTCTTCAAAAGTCGTTGCAATTATCTCAGGCTTAAAAAAATTTGAAGTAGGTGAAACTCTTAATAATTTGAAATAAATTTTCTCCGAGTTTTACCAGTTAAACTCCGAGTAGTCAAACCCTTTCTGTTCATGACATTTGGTGTTGTTCATTTTTATGTACTGCTGCGGTGTCACGGGATTTCTTACATAAAATGGAGAACGAGAGAGGTAAAGTTTTTGTTGTTCTGTTGGTAACAGTACACCTTATATGTTATGGGTGTACTCGCGACAGTAAAACGAACGCAAAGGCAAGGTCTTGTTATGGAAACCGCAAGCGCGAGTGCAAGGTACTCTGAAGGTTGTGGGCCGGTAAATGTCACCTAGCAACAAGGGTTGTCGGAGGGGGTGGGAGGGGAGGGTAGATCGATTTTGCACCTGCCCGAACAACGGAACTGAGAACTAACAAAAACAGTTAAGTTGCTTGTGGGATTTTTACATGTGGGTTGGACAATGAATGTCCTTTCCCTTTGTTATCGTGTTTAGCATGTTTTGTACAGTGTATACTTGACAGAAGCAATAGTTATATTATTGGATTATCTTCTAAAATAAATAGAATTTTACACTTGAGTAGTCTAAAAATTACAATTAAAATAATAGAGCGACAAATACACTTTCATGAATATTAATAAACGCTTTACAGTGAGTTATATTTGAATGTTTCCTATCCAATATTTGATGTACACTATGAAAGTGACTTTATTATCCAGTAAAGCGAGTGAAAGAAAATGTCAATCAATAGTAAACACTGGGAAGTGGGTAAATCTCCGTTGAGCACTTCACTTCCGGCATGTGTACGTGTGTGGGACATGATAACGTTATCACCCAGTATAAAAGTGACTCACCGCATGACATTTATTTCGACGTACTGTAAACTTGGGTTTGTTTTATTGCGGTTTAGCTAAGCCGTTCCTCGCCGGAAATACTGAGCTGTCACCGTACAGAGTAGGGAGTAAGAGAAGTTGTAAGATCTCGTTAATAATTCGATGCCGAATTCGTTAATTTCATCTTTTTTTTGTGTTAATACTTAAGCCGTTGTTGCAAAACATCAATAAAATAACGTTATCTGCTGATATGTAAAATGTTGTTTTTTGGTTGTGGGATAAAATTGCTCTAGTAGAGCACTGCTAAAACATATTAAATTTGAACGCTTCCCTTGATTTCAAGCTCGTGATTGTCATACTTTTTCAAATGAAAGATTAGCACCTTGGATATTAAAAACTAACCGGAAGATGTGAGGCAAGGTTTAGGAACATTTTTTAGATTCTTTGCCAATGATCATGGCCTAATGGTAATCCTTAAGGGTATCAGTGGTGCGGGCGGTATGATTAACAAAACTCCAAGAGACATATAATAATGTCATGATCAATGCATGCAAGGTGATATAAGGTTGTGCTTCATAATACTATGCCTCGTTCAAAGTTTCTTCAATTCACCAACCCTTTCCGCAAGGCTCCTTTCTCAACGTCCTTGCAACGCAGAGTGCCGGCAGAGTGGGTTACTTTCCTAGGGTTCTTAGGTGAACATTGTATAGTAAGCCACATAATAATCTAAACTAAAAAATTAAGTACCTAATACAGATTGCAAGAATTATGTGATCCTACACTTTCGCTCATTGGATATCTTGTTATGTTGGATGTGGTATTTGAAGGCTGGTACTGCTGTAATGTTACTACAGTATGTGAGATCCAACATTCATCGTGCAATCCGCTAGAAAAACAAGAAGCAAGTGAATGGGAGGCAATCAAAAGTTCAAGTTCATAAATGTGGAGTTTATTACCCATAAATCCAGGGGAAAACCTGTGACAATTGCGTTGGTAAATTTAATGCTCAGTTGCTTGGTTGAGATATCGCAAACTCTCTAGTCTTGTTCCCTTCTCATTCATCCTTCTCGGATCAGTTTAATACACACCTCGACAAGTACTCAGCCCTCCCCTCAGGGTAGCCTTACGGTGAATTAATGTCAACTTCTCCACCTCATCTTCTGATAAACTCATGTTACAGCTCAGTTTGATATAACACACGCTTAGGTAAAACAGATGATATATCAGTTGTGAACAGGCTGGTAATGCTAAGTAAGTAATAGGTCCAGTATTTTCGCCCAGACAGGTATAAACCAGGAACGACCCCCTGAGAGCGCTGTAAACCTTGACCCATCATCAAACCAGGCTGAGAAGAGAGTACGTAGACTATTATTGTTCCACAGTAAACATCGCTGGATCCTAAGTTTACACCTCTAGACAGTTCTGATACTGACCTGGTAATTGTTTAGTTCGTGAGCTATTGTCTGTCTTTCTTCACATTTCCATGGAATCCACCTCGCCCGCACGGTAAATAAACGAGCCAGACCTTCTCAGTTGTGCGTCATTCTCGAGTATTCAGAACTAACAAAGATTGCTTTGGAGTTTTGTGTAGTTCTTTGTGAAAAGTCATATACACAATCTGGAATTTGATCCCAGATTTTATTTTGTGCTTTCTTAAGTTTTATTTTAGATCAAAACAAAACTACGGTTTGGTTTCTCCAATTTCGATGTAAGATTGGAGTAGTTTGTAAAACAGAATTGAATGGTTTAAATTGTAAATGAGCATTGCTTTATGGATAAACTTAGTTTTTATGAGAAAGGTTTGAGATGGAAAGGTCTGCTAGGCGATTAGAGCGCCAAGGATAAGGAATTAGAGCGTCATTTCTTGCTTCAGTTTGCTAAGTACTTAATACTTTTTCATCAAATAATATTTACAACTTGCAGTTACCCGCGGCTTCGCACGCAATTCCTTAGTCTTACATGTGTATAAGCACTTCTAGTTGAAATGAATTATATTTCCAAGGACAATGTTGTGTTTGCTTCGTTGCCACAATCAAGGAAATATATACACAGACTCGAAAAGCCTACTTCGGTTATAAAACGACTACTTTCGGTCATTGTAATTTACTTCTAGTCAAAAATATTTCTGGTGCCTTAATTGAATTTGGTTTGTTGCCCTAATCAAGAAGATATATACCTCGTATGAGAAACATACTTCTGTCAAAATACAATTAAGATGGTAAGATGGGGTTTATAACAGTCTTTAAACCCCATCTTAATTGTCTTTTGACAGAAGTATGTTTCTCATACGAGAATTTACTGCTTTCGAGTCTTACTTCAGCGTGGAGTAACTGTCAGAGAATGTTCTTTATGACATGTTGAAATAGTGTACGAAGAGAGTTATGTTCAGTTCACCAAATCTACCCAATAGCTACGGCAGACTTCCTAGTAGGCCCGCCCTCTTACATATACGTGTACGAGCTCAGTGTAGAGTCACAGTGAAAGTGTTAAGTAGATATTATGGGGAATATAAACATAGTTAAGCTAAAAATAGTAGCCACCCGAACCTCCTGCATAATCCATTTCTAACAAATTCTGTTCAATTCAATGTGAAGCTTCGGCCAGAATGACACTGAGCTTTCAGTGTAAATCAGCCTCGATTGACGCCGCGCCGCGGGAGAGTTCTATAAATACCTCCAGCAGGAATAGAACCTTGGACTCTTCAATACTGAAGTCAATACCTGGTCGTCGACGTCTCTACTTTTTACTTCTGTTTTTTAGCCTTCAAACGATACGCTTCTATTGGAAATTTCACGCCCTTTGTTGAGTTTATCGCCCGTGGAGTCTGCAAATCATCAGCGCAGGGCTCAACAAGAAGACTGTTCAACTAGTTTTTTATACTTGGTACCTTAAAATATGACGTTTAAAACTGTGCAAAAGTGTTGTTTAGGAGGAAATTTATGCATGTGAAACTTTACATACCGGTACCTTATCAAACCACAATAAAAAATAGCTACTAGGTGAGCCAGTAGATTTGGTGAGATGTAGTTTGTGATAACGATTCCAAGATTTTGAAAAGTGAAAATATATATTTTGTTGTCAGTTATTTTGAGATGAATCAGTGTCTCACTTCCAAAATGTCTGGGGGACGATTTGCACAATTCGAGTGCAAGATTAAAGTACTAACAAGTACTTGACACTAAACACGTTCATCGCCGTACTTTTTTCTTATCGGTTTTTCCCGATGTTAAAAGAATTATGGTTTTTTGATAATTGACAAAGAGGCTGGTTTTCAACCCTCGAAACGAAGTGTTCTATTTTTGTAACATATAACGATGGAAAATTTCCGAAATCCTATTATCCTTTCAAATATCTGTCGTCAATAACAAAACTCAAAAAGTATTATTCAGTTATTTATCGTAATCTTCGTAACTGGTATAATCAGTGTTTCCAAGATGCAACACGTTTTAAGTACAGATCATAAATAACTTAAAACACTTCAAAGTAAAAACATTGAAAATGAAAGTAGGGTCTACGCGCTGTTTGTTTAAGATACTAAAAGAGATAGCGAATCACTTTAGTAGAATGATAAATCTCAATTGTGAATGACGGAGTTGAAGTTGCGCCCAAGGGCGCAGACTATGTACAGTCTGCGTCTTGTAATGTAGGTACCGAGCTGTAAGGGTTAACCACCACTGTGACCCGTCAGTCAGTGGTGACCTCTCTGCCCTCTTCTGTCCGCAGGCCATTACTACTTGACCAATAGCCTCATTTTCATGAGACTGCAGTTTATCATAGTTGTTTACTCCCTTCGAGTGTCAAAATCTGATTTGGTTTGTAAAGTACTGTTTGAGGCGCGTCTCGGAGAGAAATAGTATTATCAATTTTGATTTGTTGATTTGTTTTTGTGTATTGGCTCAGTAACTTAGTCATAGTCTGTATAACTTAGTTTGTAGATCTTATCATCATTTCTTATAATGGATAAAGCTGTATTTTAACAGAATACTGATATATAAGTCTTCATACAGCTGTAGATCTTTTTGGTACTTGATAACAGTTGGTAATAGCCAAGTTCTATTGACTATTAATAGCACTTTCTAAAAAGACAATCGGTTCTCATCATCCATTACAGTCCACATATATTCTCCTAACATATGTACAGAGATGCATGTAATTGATTAAATTAAAGTTAATGTTTTATATGTTACAGACCTTTAAAAATGGAAAAAATATGTGGTTTTATCAGTTTTGTGTGTATAAGAAAAACGAAGGAGGGTTCCTAGTCAGTTTATACCTGCCAATAGAACCTTTGTTGGGTACAGCAATAACCAATGTGTCACTTCCATCTGGGCAAGGCAGTGGATATCTATGGCACATAGTTTACCGCAAATATGTGGACATATTGGGGTGAGGTAGTTTACTACGGAGGGTGATTGTTGGAATGGGTGGGGCTATCATATTGTTAAGGTTTTAGCAAGCTTATATAAACGTGAGAAACACTTGCCCTGCTATATCAGCTTTGACTGTTAGAGCCTGGAACAGAGAAAGCCTCCCCTTCTTGCAAGGTGCATGACTGAGATATCCCCCACAACCACCGCATCCTCATGGTAGTGATCTCAACAAGAGGCGGCTACCCACCCATACCTCCGTATATCCTGTCACTCTGGAAGCAGCGCAATAGTCATTTCAGATTTATTTTTGAGATTTCCCCATTTTCTAGTGAACAGAAAAGTCTAAAAACGTCAAGATGGATAATACGGAAACAGTATATGGAAACTGTGTGGTTAATTCCATGACTACTACCATCCTAGTGTAATGATGGTATGAAAGAAATTTAAGGGCGAAAGACGGAATTTGTGTGCTTCCCTATATGTTAATATGCTAGCTCCAGTCCAGTTGAAGGAAACACGCATTAAAAGTGGGGGGTGTAGCTTTGCAACAAAAAAATCAACGAGACTGAAAAACTGTTATCGGTTTTGGACACTCCATTGTTGCAATGTATTATAAATTGTCACGAGTCTTTTTGTTTCTCCATAAAATAAGTTTATCACAATCTGGTTTTATGGAAGCTTATGTAGACTTCATCGTGAACGTATTGTTACATGTTTTTATACGAGATATAACAGTAGACGTACTATATAAGACGGAGCTGCCTGGCACGATAATTGCTTCCTTGCCTGATGTGAACCAGGTGGTGACCGTATACCACTTTATGGTCTGTCTGACCTCGACTACACTGCACAGATCTCGTACTGTACACGTGAACTAGCACCATACAGGGTCAGCTGCTTCATTAGCATGGTTCTCAGGGCTCGGACCCCGACCCCAGTGTGTAGTAGTTGTGTAACTTCACACGTGCGTCAGCAGTGACCCCAGTGCAATACCAGTGTTGGTAAACAGAACAGGGGTCTCCTATAATCCGTGGTGTGTTTTGGGGCCATGAGTACCTGAGGTTTAATCTAAAATGTTATGAAAGATAATGTAAACAAGCAAAATGGTTCATTACATTCATTACGATTTGTTCGTGCCATTAATGCCTTGAGTGTTAATAATAGTCTTTGAATAAAAGTGACATATATACGTTATTCAAGGAAAGAATTTAAAATTGACACGACTGTTTAAAATCTTGGATTGAATTCCGTTATATGTCACCAGTACTTACATTTTTAATAGCAAGTTACATACTTGTTCGTTATCAGATCCTTGCTTGATTTGTTACGTGATTGCTATTATCTTTAGTGATGCTTCGATCGTCGACATCAGTGCCAACGTGATATAAACTACGACGATTCGGAAAGATAATTGATATGGTGATTAGGTAAGATTCAACAGTTCATTAATTAGATATATGTTCTAATCGTTTTCGAAAATAATAAAGACTTTTTAGTAATGTAGAGAAAGTTTTCGTTTTGTGGACAAGTAAGTAGTAAAATTCAACCAAATATTGTTACAATTTTAACTATTTACCAATCTGTTTAAAAGTTGTTGTGTTACAAAATACGAGCGTAGGTTAAAACATACAGGTTAATTCGTAGAACCAGTTGTGTTATATATCAGTGAGCTTATTTAAAACTCATCGTAAGGGGCTTTTTTATGTCGTCTGTTAAACATGAGCGGATTGGTGAAAGTACTAATTTAAACTGGATTAAATAGTTTTATAAGGAAACAGCCAGGAGAAAATAGCTGTGCCATCGCAATGAAACGTGTAGCTGACTCTAGACAAAGGTCACGCTAGATAATATTATCTAGAAGGCAACCTCTTTTAATTCTGTTTACATATATCAAAAAGAACTTGATCATCTAAAAACGAAAACACTTGCAAAATGTAAAAAAGCTGAATAAACCGTACGTTACTTTTAGTGAAACATCTGTAAAAATATTTTTTTTATAGGTTCATCCATAAAATGTGTCGATTTTTGCTTAAGATTTACGATTTGTGATCATTTATGAAATTGTTGTACACTGTAAGTTCAACTCTGTTCAATGGGTGAGTTGATAAAAAAGCCACTGTTGAAACCCCGTGACAATGGAATAATACAGTATGTTATTATCAGCAGTAATACTTCTACCCCTTGAACTTTATTGACTTGTTATCATACGCTTAGTTTGCATAAAGATAAATAGATTAGAAGTTTTTATTGGTAAGTGAAAGTAGTTGTTTAAAGGAAAAAGCACCAATAGTATCAACAAAGGTTAAGGTGATGCAATCGATTTTGGGTTTGAAAAAATATATATATTTTTTAATTCGTAGCTCTTTAAGATAATTTCTCTGAATACAGATAGTATAGAAAACCTTATTTATCACTCCTCGTGAAATTACAGGTATCAAAGTAAGCAATTTCGGCCATTTTTTAATCAGGTCCAAAGAAAAACGGCTGAAAATAAAAATGTGAAATATTTACAGTATGTACATGAGATGTAGCTTCAGGGAGTGACATGTTTTCTATTCATATATGACTTTAAGAAATTGTGTGTGTGTTTTTATAAATTAAATACACTTTAAGATAGTTTATTGTTTTTAATATACTTCTAAAGAAATTAAATATTCTTATAATAAAAAATAACATGTAACCCCTGGAGCTACATTTCAGTACATACTTTAAAAGTGTCACGATTTTATCTTCAGCAGTTTTATTTGGGCCCGATTAAAAAATGGCCTAATTTACCCGTTTAAATGCCTGTCATGTCACGGGTTCTAAAAATATATTTATAATTATTTTTGTATTCTGTAAATTTAACAAAAGAACTTACTTTCCTAACCCAAAATCGATTACACCATCGTAATGGACTAACGTTATGTTACTTATATAAGAGGCATATACAGAAAGTAAGTGTACTGAGGTTCTCACGGTTGGAGGGATTTTTTTCGATATGTTGGCTACACTGCTGTAGCTTGATTCCTCCCCTCCTCAACGGGATTTGTTGATGCGACAATACGATTCGTGAAAAATGTTAATCCAATCTCCAGCCATGTGCAAAATTCGCGGCGTCATCCGTTATCTCGTTTACAAGAGAAAAACTCCGGTGGAGGTTTATAACGAGATACAACCTACATTATTCCAAATGATGAAGCGGAGAAATTTATCTCCATGGAGTTAGTATCGCCTCAAAAACTTTTGTCTGGCTTCCACTCAATTCAATTTCTTGGTATGTCAGCTGTTTAGAGACCTACCTTGCGGACAGCTGCCGATATCCGAGGGTTTCTGTGATGGTTTCGTGTAGTCTGGATCTGGAGATTTGTGGAAATATTGCAAGTTCATCTACAGTCAATCTTTATGGTGCGCATTTTCAATTTTTTTTTCCAGAATTAAAGGTCTTCTGCTCCTCTGATCATCGTGCCCAGGCGCACGACCGTATTTTAAACTCGCGACAGTACTTGAATACACTCGTACAATTCATAGCTTCATCACAATTTGCAGTTTTTACCTCATTATAAGCTTTAACCGGAGTTTTTCCTTTCAAAACGAGATAACGTATGATGCCATACATTTCCCACTTGGCGGGAGATTGGATTGACATTTTTCACGAAACATATTATATCGACAGTTCCCAACGTACTGACCTCGAACCGGTCTCATTGCGGAGGGGATGAATCAGGCTACACGGTCTTGTAACTAACAAGTCGAAGAAATCCCCTCTAGCCGTGAGAACAACTTATTTCTGGATTTACCTCGTACATTTCTCCTCCAGATAATCTCTGATAATCTCAGATAATCTCTCCAATACAGGCATATTGGACGTTCTTATTTTTTGTAACAAATACTCCTTTGCCCACCAAATTTGTTATACCTTTAGAAATTTTGTTCACTAATTACAAATCTTCTTGTGCAGGATCGAAAATAAATGTTTTGGTATAGCTCCAAGAAAATTTTTCGACGTGAACACGGTCACTACAAAAATATTTTAGATTTACAATCACTGCCTGCGAAATATGAATGGAGTTCAGTGACAGAAAGTGTTCAAGTTATATTATACAATTATGTTCATTAAAGAAAACATCAATCTTGAAGCCCGCTAATATTTGACGATGGTAATGTTGTAAAATAGCTTGCAGACACGCAGTTGCATTATGATTTGTAGAACGTATATTCGATCTAAAAGTATAACCTTATTTTAGTTTTAAATCAGTAAAATTTAACTCTTACACTCGGGGGTTTTTAATACTGCAGTAATTTATTTCCGAACGCATCTGCAGTAAAATTAAGAATGTAACACTTGTTAGGTGCAATATATTAATAAACACTTAAAACTGTCTTCACCAACGTTGCATTAAACATACCCAAAATACTTGAAATTTGCAACATTCAACACAAGCGGAGACTTATTTTTCTTTAGTTATTTCTATTTCCAAAGATGTCAGAAAGTAATGAACCCAAGTAACAACCAAGTCACGTGACGCTGACGAAGTGAGAGCAGTTACCGGGTACTGTAGTTAGTGGAACTGTAGACGGCATTGTCGGCAACAATCTCATCTCTGATCTCGTAGCTACCGTCGTAGTCACCGGGCTGTACCGGTATCGTATCTCGTCTTCCTTATTTTCAATGTTGGCTCCTGATAGCCACTGACTTGGTAGTTAATTACTACTAGCCAGGTCACGTGACGCTGACGAAGTGAGAGCAGTTACCGGGTACTGTACTTAGTGGAACTGTAGACGGCATTGTCGGCAACAACTCATCTCTGATCTCGTAGCTACCGTCGTAGTCACCGGAGTGTACCGGCATCGCATTGTGTCTTCCTTATCTTCAATCTTGGCTCCAGATGGCCACTGGCTTGGCTTGTGCGTCTAATTACTTCGGCCCAGTTGATTAATTGGCAAAAGTAACCACTGACCAATCATTGTTAAGGTAAACGTCGACGCATTGGAAGTTTAAACTTGTATATAAAACACAAATAAACTAATAACAATCGAGATGTTTCACTCTTAACCTAACTTAATCTTACAAACAACTGCATTCAAATAGGTATAGTAAAAATTGAGTTGGAATGAGTAAATTGTTCCTTTGGAATATTTATAAACAGTATCTTTAAACAATAACAGGAGGCAAGTAATTATTTTATTTTATTTTAAACCTATATAATTACTTGGACATTTTTACTACGAAAATAAGTTTAAAAAAATATAGTTGAGTTTTGTTGCTGGATTGCACGAAAGAAAACAAAAAAACACTAAGAGTATTTGAATTTTATCTAAATAAAACTTTTCTTGTACGTTTAATGAAAGTCAACATTTAGATACTGTACGTATATTTCCGGAAACTTAATTAAAATAGAGGCTTAGGTTATATAATAATAGCATGTAGGAATCTTTCGCTGCTTGATGATTTTGCATATCCCTTACTCTTCTAAACTCGAAACAATTTCCGCCTCCCTCTCCACCTAAGGCAGTAATTATCATGTTGCTAAGGTACTGGAAAATGTTTGTATAGTTGTTACAACTTGAACTTTATCAATATTTCACTGATAACAAGGAAACCAGAATATTGTGGTATTTCGCTTATCACGCGATATAGCAATCTAATCTTTCTAGTGGAGTACCAACACATCGATTTTACTTTATTTTAGGTTATATTTATTCTACAGTAGATGTAAACATATTTAGTCAGTAAGTACATACATGTTTTAACTATATTTCTGGCTATTCATGAATAATACCCAGTGCTGTACAGGAGGATTAGTCAGTAATTAATTACACGAAAGCAATTACTCTAAGTGTGGCGGTGGATAACAGTAGTTAATTAATCATTTAAAAGCCTTCTCCGCCAAGTAACAGCTGCGCGCCTTCAATATGTATGATGCGGTTTTGCTATTCAGTTATGAACTGCAGTTAGCAGGGTACAATGTTGAAGGAGCTAGTATTTAAAACGCACTGCCTTATTCATAAGAAGTAATCTGATTTTTCTATATTGTATATTTTTCTATATCAGAAATATAGATAATGCTTTCTTATATAAATTGTTCTAGAAAAAATTATACGTTTATCTCCTATGTTATCAAAGACATTTTTACTATCAAAACTGCAAAAAAGAAATTACTTTTTAACATGTATTGCAGAATAGTATTAATTGGCTGATTTGTGTTTTCTTTAATCTCCTAAAAGTAATGTACTAAACATGTTGGGAAAATATTCTTTTAATTCTTTTGAAAATCCGTGAAACCCATTTTGAGGCAGTTATTTATTTTCAACATTTACCTTGAGGTATATATTATTGATTCCCAATACACATAAACATATAGTTTTAAAATTTCTATAATTAAATATACTTAAGAGCCTAATGCAGTAAAACAACCTAGTAGTTTTACTCTATAAGAACTTTGGTGAACATCAAACACCTTCATATCCTTAACTTTTGGTGGAAGAATCATGAGAGATGTCTTTTTTTATATATTTTAGTTAATATGCATCCAAATGTTCTTAGGTTTGGCTTGTTAAATGTATACTTTTTAATTTTTGAGAAATACTTTAAGTTAAAAACAATTTTAAAAAACCTAATAACACAGTTGAAAAAAATTAAAGAAGCATTTGGATGCATTTTAATCATTACTTTATTAAAATGGGACATCCTATGATTCTAGGGCCAAATTAATGATGTAAAAATGTTAAACGTCTTTCACTATTCTTATTTGGGTAAATTAACGTAAGTCATCAGTACATCTGCTGCTGTCTCTTAAAAATTAAATTAAAAATAAATAAATTCAAACATCTATTACTTTAAAATAATGTTTAAATATTTATGTAATTTACTCACTAAATAAAGAATGGAATTAAATATTAATAACTCTTTTCCATGTAAAGAACTTTGCTATTTTGAAAGTCTCTTGGAACAAGAAAATGTGAGCCGGGGTAAGCCTGTGCAACAAATGGGGGTCCTCTAAATTATCTACTGAGATTCTACCCTTCACTTTGGTTTTGTTCCAGCTGTTTTCTAAGAGAAGTGTTTTGTCTTTTCAATTCTGGGGCTGGCACTTGGCTAATGTATATTACTTGTTGCAGGATGTGGTGGACGATCACGGGTAATTTTGGCAACATTCTTCCCATCGACTGGTCAAAATCATATGCCAGGAAAATGCACATGCCTACATTGAATCTCAATGAAAACAAGGTGCGTATTAATGTAAAACCATGGTGTGTGTATATTCTTGTATAATTATTTAAGAGCTTATTTATCATGATTAATTTTCTATTTTAACAAGAATTACAACAAATTTTCCAATAAACCATCAGAGTTGGGATAAAAAGTATTAAACATGTGGCATCTTTGTTATTTATAGGAATTTTCAGGACGTTTTTGTATGAGCCAAAAAGTAAAACATTCTTCTTTTATTAGCTATCCGCAATTTGTATTGGTAAATAATTTAAGCCTATAGAACAACTAATCTGTTGAATTACATTTTCTATATTGCTCATCCTTATAAAGATGTCTATTCTTTTCAGTATTCAGTTACAAATGGCACTCATTTTTAATATTCAATCTAATCTAACTAAAAGGTACATTTTAATAACATTTATTAACAGTAATTTTTTGAAGCCTGTTTTATTTCTTATGCATTGAGAAGTTTTCAATACTATCAAACAATGGATATCACTAAAAAGCGTCCATTAGATGCATTTCTGAGCTGTCCATACAACTTTTACTCTATAATGAAGTACCTTTTATCTGTTATGGACACTTTTATTACTACTGTTTATTTCATAGTATTCAGAGTTATACCAAAGGTATAGAAAATAAGAATTACAAGTAGGGCAACAAAAGTTAATCTTTACGTAAAGTGTAAGATTTTTTATCTACTTTAATTTAAATGGCTGCCATTCAACCCTTAGGGTATATCATTATAATAAAGATCTAATATTTCCATACATTCAAAAATACACTGATTATATCCATACATTACAGAGAGCCTGTATTTATTTTCTCAAATTTCCTCTCCAATTAAAAGAAAGGTTTTTCTAAATTTAAAAATTATTCTTCACAATATATTATTAAATACATTCTGGTTACATTTAGAATGATGTGGATTAAAAGAAGCAACTCCTATGTGTGTATTCTATACATTATTATACAATCTACATCCCTGTTTTGTTAAGCCAATTTTGCTGTAAATGAAAAAAAATCAATGTAAAATCTTGTATAGTTTAAAGTCAGAGATATTCAGAATGTCACATCGGATGACAGATGTTGGAACCAGAGCTGTTCTGCAGGATTTACTTGTTCAGCTGTTATCAATCAACAGTCAGCTCAGGTAGTGTGCCAGAGACAGATGGAGAACACCTGTGACCAGCAGGTTCCAGCATATGGCCTGTAACTAGAGGTTGATGACTGTCTGTGTACTTCCACTGATTTATTTATTTTGAAATGTTTTTCATATATATTTACAATTTAGTTTATGTATTCTACAGTCACTATTTGCTCAATAAAATACAATCAATAAGATGGTGCTTTTTTCT
Organism: Homalodisca vitripennis; assembly: GCF_021130785.1. Taxonomy (NCBI): domain Eukaryota; kingdom Metazoa; phylum Arthropoda; class Insecta; order Hemiptera; family Cicadellidae; genus Homalodisca; species Homalodisca vitripennis. The sequence continues at coordinate 60,890,207 of NC_060209.1, read as the reverse complement.
TATGAGATCTACCAAAACATGAGACGTAGCCTTTATACATATTGTTAAAACATGTCACGAGGCAGTTACATTGGGGGCCATCTTGATTTGAATCCTATAAGATCAATGTTAAATCTCCCTTATATACATTTATATAGCCTTACATTTCATCATCACGTACAAGGGAGATTTATTTATTTATTTATTTTCAATTTTACATGACAGCTACAGGACATGATATAGCACAAACAAAGTACAAAACCTTCAATTATTCCCAAAACAGCTATCTTAACTAAAATTAATGTACTCTTAATATGAACTTTAACATAACAAACTAAACTAAACTAAACTGCTGGCAGTTACACAAATTAATATTAAAATTTCTTTACACAACATAAATAAATGAACTCTATAAAATTTAAAAAAATAACAACTTGCTTCATTGTACACATACACTTCTACAATGAACAATAAATTAAATCAAAATAAAAGGTTGCTGCATATCTTTAAAATATTTTCCAAATTATCATTAAAAATATCTATGTTTGATTGGTTTAAATTAAGAAACCGTAGAGTCTTGTACAAAGGAAAGTTATAATGAGAAACTGTTTCTACATGTAGGTAAAGCAAATAAATTAAATTCTCTAAATATATGATGTGGTACATGCAAACCTATGTGACTTAACAAATACGAACTATCAACTGAATTATTAAGTAACTTACATAAAAAACTTATTGAGGCTAGTTCCCTTCTTATGGACAATTTTTTAATCTCAAACATTTCCCTTAAATTAGAAGTGGGCATGTCGTAAGGACATACATAATTATGTTGTTTGTAAAATAAAAATTTAAGAAATTTGTTTTGTATTATCTCTAAATTGCTACACTCTAACACATTTATTGAATTCCAGATAACAGAACAATACTCTAATTTACTTCTTATCATAGTTTTATACAAAGTCATAATTGTCTTAGTATTGTGGAAATATCTTGAATTTCTCTTGACAAAGCCCAGAAGTTTGATGTCTCTCATATTAAAAATATAGCTATATTATATTATAATGGTAATTTTTTTATCAAACAATACAGATTTTCCTATAAGAAATTGATATAAATAATTATAAAAACGTTAAAACTTGTAATGACAGGAGATCATTTTTTTGTATTTGTAACAACTCATTAGCTTTGACACACTAAAATCTAGTTATCTGAATCAAAATATTGATGGATTTCAGATGAGTTCCTATTAATAATACTGTTTTAATCTTTAGCCCCATGTCAAAAGCGTAACCAGTAGTCAGCAGCTCATACCGTTTACTCGATTTTGAGAAATATTTTACAGAAAATATGTTAGTTTTTTTATAACCTCCCAACAAGAAGAAACTCATTAGTAGATACCAAAGTACACATTATAAGTCAGTATATGTTAACTCTTCTTGCTTTCATTGATGGAAATGTTCAACAATAACATCGTCAAAGTTCATGTATAAAAGCATTTCTGGATTTGAGTTAATGCTAGTCAGAAAATATTGTTTCACTTAATTTTAAAATTTGTGGCCCGTAAGCCCTGGCCTAGTGCGCCATTTGTAAATTTGTCACTGTAGGATTATTGTGTGGCTTTTGCAAAAATGGTAAATGTGATAAGGTAAGCCATTTGAAAAGGATTTTCTGATAGCATTTATAGATTATAAGCACAAGGTCTCTACAAGGTTGATAACTTTGTTGGATTGAATTCACTGCAGAGGATGGTAGTTGGAGTGATTGAATCACTCACAGTGTCAAGACTGTACAGTGAACCTAAACAGAGCTGAGCACAAGGCAGTACAAATACACCTTTACCGATACTGAAGATAATGTCACTCCAGAGGAGCGCAAAGGACCTTATTAATTAAATGTAAATAGGATTTCAGACATTGTCCATTGGTATATGTTACAAAATGTATAACTCAATGGTTCAAGAATTAAAATCTATACTGTTCATCAGATGGGAAGATAATACATAAAAAAAGGAAAGAAAAGAAGGAAAAAAGAGACAGAACAAGAGGAAAAAGGAGAAAGAAGAGAAGAGAAAGAAAGGGGTCAATCAAACCCGAAAATTGCTTGGAGTCCAGACAAGAAAAAAAAAATTATGGTTGCCTGTAAAGTCGGTTTTACGGGCGAAGATTTTACGTGACAACGTCTTTTTCTCGGTAGAATATTTATTGATATGAATATTATTAAATTGCACAATAGGAACAAGGAATTGAATGAAAATAAGAATTGCACAAATTTTAACTATAGAAATATATTTTGTTTACTAAAACATTGTACATAATTTGAAATTAATTAAAATTTGTTATTGTAAATGGTAAAGTTGAATAAAACATTTACTAAAATTGGAATTTGAAATTCTTGCTAAACACAGTTAAATTCTAACTCCGCGCGTGGTGATTGGTCGGTTTAGTTCGTTTGTTTGGTCGCACTGTTATGACAGGTTAGAGGTTATATAATTTGTTATTTTAAATGTTTGACTAGCAATACGTGCTGTTTCTTCTCAATCGACTGAATTACGATTGATTGCAGAGTGATTTAAACTAATAATTTACTTAACACTATCAACATTTGTCAATAGTATGACATAACCTATAAACTCAGTTTCTCAACTTTTGTGTCAATCTAACAATTAATCAATCAATCATAGTTTACGATAATGAAATATCAGTGTACAATTATTTACCTTTATTGTTGTAGTTGTTGTAAATGACGAATCTAAGCACTCCACATTTTCACGAATAAACATAGTTATCTGCTTTATCCCGTGCGGCGGACCCACAGTTATCTGCTTTATCCCGTGCGGCGTGCAGCGGACCCACTGGACGGGCATCGTAACGTTACCGGGCGTTACACTTTTTCATGAGTGACTCCGAGCCGCAACCTAATTTAAGACGTTGTCATGTCAAAAACCAAGACGTTGTTACTGCACAGGATGCAATTCACGAGCACAAGAAGTCCAAAGCTTTATTACACGTCAAAGAAGCACAGACTAAAGTGGGATTCTAACAAGATAATCAATGTTGGCCCTTCTTGCGGCCTTGTGGCGTTTCATCTGAAACAATGAAACGTTGACATTTAGTAACATAACGATAGCAAATGTACAAAATCCTATTATACTTTCAAACCTTCATCAGATTCTTTTGGATGGTTCAAGTCATTGTTTGTTTAGGACAAGAGTCTGCTGGACGAGGGGGAGCTGAGCTCAGAGGACGAAGCTGTGGCCAGTGACTTGGACATGCACTCCCTGATACTGAGTGGCCTCAACCCTGACACAGAACCAGTCAAGACAGCGGAGGAAGTCATCAAGGAGATTGATGACATCATGGAGGTAACAACAGGTTTTCTATACAATGTCCATTTAGACATTATGCATGGTCAGAGATAGAATTTTTAGTTTGCGTCTTGTACTATCCACGAAGTTTGATCAATAAGGGGATAATTAATTATCATTTATCAATTATTTATCATCCATCAATTATTCTATTAAACATGTTACAGGATATTTAAAACTAGATTGAAAATGAACAAAATATATATTTTACTGTTGTGTCTGTTAGCTTTGATTATATTAGTTACACAATATTCAACATTGTACCACGATATATGTTTATTTTTGATAACAGTGTTACCTTTAAACCCATATTATTGTTGTCTGTCCTATAACTCAAGTTAAATAGGTCCTACAGATGTGAAACTTGGTAAATAGATTCTTCTTGGTCTTGGTCCAAGGAAAAATTCTATTGATATTGAGGTCAAAAGGTCAAAGGCCAGCAAAGTTGTGGAAGAATCACTAATTCAGGGAAATGTTAGTCATTTCAGTACAGACTTTTGTTACTTTCTGTTGAATTCTATATAACAATTTTTGCCAACGTTTTGTAGGACTTATACCATAGTGCCATGGTCATGTAATCCACATGTTTGAAGGTAGGACTTTGAGAATGGAATTTAAGGATGTGATTTTAGGGAATCAAACTAACATCCTTGACCACATATCTATCCTTATAAAAAATTGGAGTTGGTGGAAGAGCTTAACAAAATGGAGGCATTTAACTTTTAAAATTGCATATCATCAACTTACCAATGTAGTTGAATTCAGAATCCCTATGATGTAGACCACACAATGGTCTAAGTTAAAGGCAGGACTGTTCTGGTTGGCATTGATCATGGAACTACTCAGCATTGATCTTGCCAAGACACAATCAATTATAATTTTCAGCAAGACTACATGATGTATGTAATTTGTTTGTAATTTAATATAATTTATCCCTGTTGATAGGATTTCGAAGATTTGCTATCTTTATATGTTACACAGAATTTCAAAAATCCTGTTAGCCTTTCACACTATGCACGGTAAATAACAAACTTTTAACATAGATTATTCCTGATAATCGCTATATTTATGTTGACATATTGTTACAAATTACTCTCTCTGACTCTAGACCAAATTATCTTGGAGAGTTATTGCTGATGTAATGATCACTCTGGTCAGTACTAACTTCTATATACTGTTTAGGAGACAACATCCACAGAATGCACACCGGACTCAGAAACTGTTGAGGATGCTTTGCAGAGGAAGGCCAAGGAAGTTCTGTATTCTCCACTATATGAAGACAGTAAGTATTAAAGATAATTCAAACCCAGAAGTCTCACTGAGTATAATAACTAGGACCTGTTATAAGAATTTTTTTTAGTGATAAGCTATGCCCTGTCAATGGTAGTCCTAGGTCTGGCTGTTGTCTAGTGCTATAAATTGTGTTCCAGTGAGTCTTATAGGTTCTATGTTTGCTTTACTAAATATATAATGCATGGATTTTAAAGTTCTCCTTGATAGAACATTGTATTTGCCACTTGTGTTTCAGATAAAATAAGTACACTAGGAAAGATTATTACCAATTGTTATTGAAGAATCAGAAGCTAAAAATAGGACTAATATAATTTTGGAGACTTTGCTCTATTTTAAGACAGGTTGATTATTGTTTACCTCTATGCGAGATGTGAAAAGTTGTATTTGTTTTGATAGTTTATAGGAATAGATAAAAACAGTAAGTACACCAAGTATTTTATTGCATTTACATTGGTCTACCGAAATCTGTTGACTCATCAACAAAATAAATGAAGCTTTAGTTATCTTCTCTGTTATGTATGTTCTGTGATGATCAAGGTTTGCAATTCTGGTCTACTCAGAACTTATAAGAAATACTCCTGTATTCCCCACTGAGGTCAAGGTTGTTTCCTTATTCTGCATCAAATTACCTCACACTTTAGTTTTAGATTATTCACTAATAAGCTTGAGCTACCTATCATGCCATAGTGGTGTCTCACTCCCTGGAAAGCAATAACAAATATACATTTTTGAATAACATTATGTACATTTTATTCTCATTCATCATTATTGTTTTTTTAAAGAAAATATCATTATAAAGATGGCTACTGCAGGCACTAATCCATGCAAGTGTCCTGAGTACCTAAATTTGTAGTCTAGATAGAGACAGCCTTGTGGAGTATTTATTAATGGAGTGGGTAAATTATGGTTTGTGCAGGTTTATAATGCCTCTAATAGTTAAAATATCCCTGATTTTGAAATATGGGCTGATATATATTTTCTGGATACAAAGGAAATTTATGTGATTATTGTCACGAAGGAATGATTATTGAAGTGTATGGAGAAATATTATGAATAAAGGAACATATTTTAAAACAGACAATTTTATTTATAGTTGATTTTGGAAGTACCAACCAAGATTTTGATATAATGTTGTCAAAATAAAAATAAATTAGTGAAGAACTCTTTTAGATTCTAAAATTAAAATTGTTAGATATGTTTTATCACTTATTTGTTATTTATTTACAAAAATGTGCCAAATATTGAAGAAAATTTTGTACCGTAATACTTTACAATATTTTTGAATGGAATATTACGTAATGGTATTTTTATTGTGAATATGATATCCTTAGTCAGTCAGATTATATAAATCTTAGTGTAAAATTTTTTAGGTTTAATTGGTTCATTTAGATGTTTGAATATGGGGCTTACAAGGCTCTTGACTTAACATTTGTTGAAGCACTGTCTAGATTTTACTTACAGACTGACTTTGTAAAAGATATAGGCCTAAAAGTTATTAAGGTTGAAGAACACTTTCTAAGGTATTGTAATTGGTAATTCTCACTGTGTAATTACTGGGATATAACATGTTTTAAAAGCACTCATGGTATAGGCCTACACTGATATTACAATAGAAATTAAAACTATGTTAATCTTAGAAATACAGAAATTTAAAAGAAAATGAATTTAATAAAGACACTTTAAATTCCAGAACTGAAAACACTGAGTGTGTGCCAACTGAACGATTTATACCTGGAATTGGAACTACTGATCAGGGACTACTCGGAGACGTTGATCTCGGAACTGGCTCTTCGTGACGAACTTGAGTACGAGAAGGAATTAAAGAACTCTTTCATCTCTCTGTTGCTGGCGGTACAGAACCGCAGGCGACAACATCACGTGGAGAAGAAGCGGGGCAGGATTGGCTCAAATAAACCAGCAGGAGTTGAATCTAAGGTATCTTTTAAATATTACAACCTGTTGTTTAAAATATGCTCACAAACTAATATGATGCAAACAAGTGTGTCTGTAAAACACATAGGAGGATAAATTCCAAGAAAACGTTAAAAAGTTACCAAATAGTATTTTGATCTTATATTGCGGGAGGATTGTAAATAAAGATGTTATTCTTATTGTATTGTGTAATTTAACATAATACTAGTAGAGAGGGATAGCCTACTCTAAAATGTTTCTCCCCCAAAAAGTACCTCAGGATAAAAGATTCACATATCCTTCTAGTAGTGTTTTATACATATTCCTATGTTATACATATCTTCTAGAACAAATTGATATCTGAAAATTCATGTAATACAGTAATTATATTTAGCAGCAATCCAATGCATTGACACCCACTCTAATACATAATACATGGTACAGTAAATCCCCAAAACTTTCTATGAACTGTATTTATTTGAAATAAATTTATAAATATAATGATTTTTGTGAATAAAATGTATTCATTTACGTACAAATAAAATGATGTTGCATCACCAGTACTAATGTCTTATACTGGCGTAATATTGGCAACACTGCTATAATATAATATTTATTATAATTAATATAGCATTTATTACTAATTATCATTATTATAAATTTCTTTATGTGAATAGTATTATGACACCACCATGGCATCATTGGTATTATATAGAGTGGTCCTGGAGGAAAGGAAAACATTTTCATACGTGATAGGATATATAACAATATACTGGACTATAGGTCAACCGCTATTAAAGAAACCTGCGCAGAAGCAAATTTCTGAGCAGGACCCGCGCAGGAGGGGGACCCCTCCGATTGGGAGTTGGGGTGGGGAGTGGGACCAGCACCCACTTCTTGTAAACTGTTTATCAGCTGTGTGGATCGTGTCTCGCTCTCACAGTTTTGTTTACACTGCAGCTACTTTAACTGCTCTATAACTATATATGTTTTGTGTAGGCATATACAAGTATCGCAAAGCGTAAAAATATCAATTGAACAGATTAATGTAGCCATAGATGTATCCAGGAAGCTTGCATTTTGTTTTGAGGTTAGCCGTGCAATGGCAGTGGCCATTAGAGATGTGTTGTTCAATTCAAACGGGTCAGTCAAGTGAACAAGTGATCTAGATCAGAGTGTTTCAAAAGACCCGTTCACCTAGAACGTTTCGTTCACTTTTTCCTGCCAACTGAATGAGTTTTGATATTTTTTTTCAAACCAAATATGTTATTTTAATGATCATTAAAACTTATAATATTATTATTAAGTTCATTTACAAACTCTTATCCATGAAAAATAGCTTAACATCAAATGGAAATAACTACAAAATTATAGAGTTTATGCATTATTAGGTTACACTAGGTCCTCAAAATTGTTCAGTCGTTACTTTCGTTCACTGTTAACCGATTAAGAATAAAACAGTAATCGTATAATTCAACAGGGGGACTAGCGCGTTTCCCCATTTGTAGGGTATACCTTACTTATGATAAAGTCCATTGATAATAAATATTAACATTTAAAATTATTTAGCAATGCATCTGGTAACTTACAATTACATTTTAAAAAAAAAGTTTTAATATATACATTTGCATTTAATAGATTCCTGAAATAATACATGTATTGTTAGGTCTATATATCTTTCCATTCACTGTACAATATGCTGTTTCTACCTCTATTCAAATACTCTTTTACTAGCAGATCCTTTCGTTCACTCGGTAATTACATCCAGTCGTTCATTCGTTCATTTTGTTCGATCAACAAGATGACCGTTATAACACGCTCTAGCGGTATAACTGAACGGGTCGCAGCAGTGAACGATACCGACTGAGCTGGATTAGTCAGCTGATCAAATAGAGTGAGGGCCGAGCAGTGGTGGGGATACTTGGAGGGGGGGCGGAGGGGTATTTACCCCACCCTGCTTGAACTCAAATCAACCAAGGTTTTTTTGCAAGCGGTTTACCTATAGCTAAAGTAGTAAACAATGTTAACAGTGTTTATTCATCAAACTAACCTAACATTGGAAATAACCTATCACATTATGTGTAATATTGTTATTCTTCATATGGCTAACAAAGTATTTACTTGTACCACTCTTTGGTAAGTTAGTTTTATTATTTTATCATAATGGCAATTAAATGAACACTGCTACAAGTTACTATTTACTACTGAATGTAAACATGTATAATCACTAAATATTAACATTGTAAGAAACACATTTTACAAGTATTGACTCACCAATCTCCCATTCAACACTGAGCAAAACTGGTGAGAATCTGATCAGAACAGTTGATTTAACAGTGAAACTCAACCCAGAAAAAGTTTAAAACTACAATAGGCTATATTGGGTTAATTTATAGAAACACATCAGTTTGGTATGCTTAGAGATCGAAATAAACATGTTCATAGCAATTAATAAGATATAAGTGATAAAAGCCAAGACAAAACTAGCAGAAAACATCTTGTGACGTCTCGCACAGAAAATTTTCATAAATCTTTATGAGCTGTCTGTAAAGAGTAGTTCCAATTTATGTGAATTCTAAAATAAATAAATAAATAAGGCCTTTATTCTTGAGCGGATTTCAGTTTACAATCTGTTTTACAAATCGACTCACGTCAAACTAATCATAACAGTACAATTCGTATTTTAAAACTGTGACACCCAAATATTGCGTGCTGGTAGAAAATTCATACTTAAACAACAATACATCATTAAGGTACCTATACAGTTTTAACTTCCTTTTTGAAAGTTTTAACAGACAAAGTCTTTATAACTGGTGGTAAGGCATTGTACTTCTATTATTTATTAATCTTCTTAAATAAAGACATATTTGGCAGCATCAATTAATACATGTTTGTACCGCACATATGGCATCTTGGGTATGATCCGAGTGCTGTAAAATTGTTAACAGTAGACATCCATCAGGTTCTGGTATTTGATTGTTAGGAGATTATTACTTACAAGTGATTGTAATATAAATATTATTCCTAAGTTTAATCTATTGGAAATATCCTACTTAATGAAAAATGTAAATGTACTTTAGATTTATTTATGTCCCTATGAATAAAATAGGGTGATTTGTGTCAAGATCATTGTCACTGTACAGGTAGTAAGTTTTATGATTTATAGATTGATTTCCTTAATATCTCCTATTTATCTTAAACTCCTTGATATCTTAAAACTTAGATCATGTGTTAGTTTTAATTTGATTTCATATTTACATTAGTAGGCTACGTTGGATATGTAATTCCCAATATCTTTTTGTTAGATAGTTTCCTCCTAAATTTCACATTACCTTATGTTCATCTCACTTGTATGGACTTCACAACATTAGTGAATTTAAGTATTGATGATTTAGTGCATTGGATTCATTTCTTATATCCTCCTTTCATGCAAAATGAAGAAAGATGTACAAGTTTCAATTTGTAGTTAAATGATAAAATGTAGGCTTTCATTGTATAAAAAAGGGATTTAAGCAGGCTATTAAATTTACTACTCAGTAGAATTATTTTTCCAAGAATTTAATATCATTGAATAAATTAGGTTCTGTTTTAAACCATAATCTATGTTATGTAGAGGTAAAGTTAATTCAAATGTTTAATCTAATAATAGTGTGAATAGTTTATTATTGTTTTACAGTCAGCATTTTGGAACTATGGTATAGACAATGTAAATGATATAGGTTATGGTGGGAGAAGCTTTCACTGATGTCAATTGAAATGTCACTGAGCTGTCCTATTGACATTTCAGTCTCTGTTGGTGAAATGTTACTAGTCACTGTTGGAAAAGCAATAGTTCTTTCCTTTAAGGGGGGTCTGTTCGCCTATCTCCGTAATGTTAATTATATGTAATTTTTTTATAGAGTTGTGTTGAACCTACACTGAAATGTTTTATTTTATTTTATTAAACATGTAATACTCTAGTCACTGACACAAGGATTTTTGTTTATTTTGTATTTTAATTTTTCTACAAATTTTTTAAAAACTTGTGTTAAATTTCAAGTTTTTTAATTCAGAAATTTAATTTTTATAAGCCCAAAAATTAAAATTTTTACAAAATCCTTGTGTTAGTGACTAGTAAATACTAAAACAAACACACAGTGAAAATTTCATAAAGATATCTTTAACAGGTCCTGAGAAAACTTACATCAAAGTTAGAAAATACAAATTTTGGGAAAACGCGATTGAAAAAATCGTTGTACTAACCTACAGTGAACTTGGTAACATCAGTAGCTGCCAGTGCTGTAGGCTGGTTTTGTCTGCTCCATCCTGCTCAAATTGGTCCTCTAACTTTCTTTTCTTCAATGCCTTAAGCCTTCCTGATTTTCTTCTCAAGCTCATTTGCAGCTAATTCGGCTTTCCCTTGAGTCGCTTATTCTCAAGGCTTTTCATTGCAGCAACCAAATTTTTACCAGGAGAAAGTTTAAGCTCATCCATTATTTGTACTCTACTTATCAGGCCATTATTAAATGTGCTTATAGCTAAATAAGTCCCATATTTGTTTAGCACTGGTAGGCTAACAAAAAACCCTTTTTGGTATTACAGACCAAATCACATTGTTCAATGATTCGTTTGGGTTTTTGTGTTTTGCCCTTCACAACATTTTTGCAAAAGCTCAGGATCAGCCAAATCCCTAAATATTGGCTTGATAGCAAGCATAACAGCTTTTGGCAAATGAAAGTGTTTGTTATGATCATACTCAGTATTATCAAGTAAGCTCTGGTTTGAACTTACACCACGTTCCGTCTCCTTTTGGGCAAAGCTCGTGTTGGGGTTGTTCGTTAGTCCGATAAGACGTGGAAAAATTCAGCCCAAACTGCTTGCTTCATTTCCCTTACACTTGAATGTGTTCCGACGTATAGCCAGTCCATAATAACTTTGCAGTTGATGAACAGCAGCAGTAGTAAGTCGACCTTTCCGGACATAGATTTGTTATCTTCAAGAGGGTTTTACCCGACGAACTTTTTATTTTGAGTAAAACGTGTTCCCATTCTCTTTTGCACGTGGCCTATGCATTCAAGTTTTGTTTTATTTTTATTTCTTTCTCCATAAACTTGAGCTTCATTCACTGATGCATAGGCCTTTGAGTCTCCATCTCCCAATTAGTTGAGGTAGCGAACATTATATTCCGGCTCTGACCTCCGAAAAACCTCTAAAGCGCCAGCGACCTCCATTCCTCCCGCTGCTACCCACTGATAGTTTGCTTTACAGTTGACTACACGAACATTTTCACACTTTATTTGGGCATTTACAAAACTTTGAAAGGATAGATACATCTAGTACTTTTCCCTGTATCTACTGATGTTAGAGAAAGAATGCCATTTTGAGAGACATGGCCTCTCTTTTGCCATGAACCGTCTAGTGCAACGCATAAGTTTATTTCGGTCCCCATCATTACTGCTCACTGCTTCTTCTACGGCGTTTCTCATACTTTTTTTTACACATATTTTCTGCTACTGTGCCTAAAACTTGTTCATGTTTTCTATAATGAACTGGAGGAGGAGGAAGATTTAGAGTGCCACACAAGATTTTGGGCTGCTGTGTGGCCTTTTGCCAATGCTGCGCATACCGTGCACAAGACGTAGGTTCAAGTCGTAAAAGAGTTACAGATTTTCCATTGATATTTTCAGTGATTTTATTACAATTGTCAATAGACCTTTTTTTGTCTGTACAGTTTGGACAATACACTGAGAAATTTACTGCAAGTCCTTCAACAGACCGCCTTTCAAAAATCAATTTGTGCTTGCAACGACTGCATCCTGCGATTTCATTTATGGCTTCGGCAAGCGAATTCAAATCAAATATGTCATATGCTTAAACCTCATTCTTCTGATTATAGTATTCAAAATTACCTTGAACTTTCATTTTTCTAACAGAAGAACTAGGGGTGGTAGGATTATCAGAAGTGTCAGTGCTGGTGGTAGGCCTGGGCAAAGTTTCAGTATTGAGGTTATACATAGCCTCAGAAGATCCTATCAAGGCTAGATTTAGTCTTTCCAACATGCTTTTCTCTTGGAATAACACTTGAAACGATTCCCGATTTTCTGTTTATTTCCCATGTTAACTTGAAACAACAACTAATATTCACAAAACTCGAATAAGTAAACTGTCACTTTGTAAACAACACAAATTGAGAAACACTCTCACTGACATCACATAAACAAAGATCACATGACAAATAGTACACCTGACAGAGACAAAAATATACATCAAAAGCAGGGTAGCCAACATAACATAACAATAAGGAAACAAGAATAGTAGTAGTATGTATGAATATGATTAAAGCGGTGGGCCACCAGCGGGGCTGCCTCTTTCACCATAAATTGGTTGCAATGCTTTCGAAAAACTTTCTTTTCAATAACTTCTAATAAAGATAGAAAGAAAATAAGCACATCTTTGAAAAGGTGAGGTTCTGAAGAATATAAAACTAAAAAAAACCAAAAACTCAAAAAAATGAAATTTTTGGTACGGACCCCCCTTAATAATATCAACACCTTCTAGGGTTTAAATTGTATAAAAATTTTAGTCTAATAAATAATTATTAAGAAGCTTTTTTTAAAGAATGCTATTAGTAATGTAGGCTATGTTTTTTACAAATGCTTATTATTTGCACTTATTTATTATTTTTGAATTCAACAATAATTCAATATTATTGGTACTGGGTAGAATGTTATATTCTTGTTGATACTAAAACATAAATCCACCAGGGTATTTATAGTCCAGTAGGCCAGAAGAGGTAATTTGCATTCTAAAACCTCACAAAAATAGTCTTTCTGGATTTTCATGGAATTGTTACAAAGGAATTTCTTATTATAAATATATAGTAAGTCATGCTAGGTTTAGTCGAGGTCAAAATGGGTTATAAAAAATACCAAATTATACACTTTTTTATAGTTTATATTTTAACTTTACACACTTCACTTAAACTTAAATAGTAGTTACATGGTCATCTGGGAACTGAAAACCACTATTATTTTAGCTAAATAGTCAATACTTATCTTGTTGGCTGATGTTTTAACTTTTTATATACGACTAACATTTGGTTTAAATTATGACGTCAAGTTATAAAATATGTCATGGAAAAAATTATCTTTTGATATTTTTTTACCCCCACCTTAAACTAGTTTTAGAAAAAAGTCTAAATCAATTTTATGAAAATCTGGGTTGTGCGTGTATGCATTGCAAATTGGCTCTTGGACTCTAAACTGTTACATCCTGTCATACACCAATGAGCAACTTTAGAGTCTAAGAAATTCCATGTAGTTGAGGCTAAGTCTACACTTGGGAAAACAAATGCATTTCTTATACGGGTGTATATTATGTCTGGAAACACCCAAATATATCCTTTAATAATTTAAATATAAAATTTGAAACCTCTTACAATCGTGATAGAGATTGGGCATCTACTTTTTGGAACAATGTTTTTTTATGTCACACACCAACGGGGGACGTCCTGCCGAGGGTATCGTGAATATTCTTAATGGAAGCCTATACCTTGTAATACATAATTTTTAAAGGTAATAGCTTACTGAATTGAATGCCACAAACCGCATCTCAAGGGAATTATTCTATCAGAAAATAGAGCATTTTTAGTATTGAAAATTTACTGATGTTCAACAATGTAATTTTAACATGGTTCTTGCCAAAAAATGTGTTACACTAATTTTTTAGCATTTTTTTAAATGTTCAATTAAATAAAACAAAAATTTTCATTTTAAGCTGGTTCTATTAGCACAAATTTGCCAGTTTTTTTTATTACAGTACAATTATGGAAATACTTATGTTATTGATTTCTTATTACAAATAAAAAATAATGTATGCTGTTAGAAAAGTCTTACAACAAACGTTTTACCTGCATTTGGTGTCAAAGCAATTGTTCGAAACTGTGTTTCTTCTACGGTTTGACAATGAGCCAATCTTGTGTAAAATGATTCGACAGAGTTGCCTAACATTTCTTCAGTTATCAAAGCAATCTCCTCTATAATCCTGTTTCTTAGGTCTTATCCAAATTATGAGGCTTTCTTCTATAAACATTGGATTTTAAATGACCCCATAGGAAATAATCGATTGGTGACAAATCCGTGAGATCTTGGAGGCCATTCGATTTCTCCTCTTCGGCCAATCCATTTTATGAGGAAACCTTAAATCCAAATACTCTCTTAACCTGTCTCCCATAATGGGGTGGAGCACCGTCCTGCTGAAAACCATACATTATCAAAGTATTCTCCTGATGCAATTTGAATAGCTGGGATTATTTCATTTTGGAAGCATATTGTAGTAAAGTTCGGCATTTAAATTTCCATTGATGAAAAAAGGGTCCAACAATTTTGTTACCTAAAATTCCACACATACGTTCAGTTTTTGTGGTTGCTGTGAATGGGACTCAGTAATCCAATGTGGGTTTTCACTAGCCCAGTAACGGCAATTGTGCCTGTTAACATTGCCATTTAGGAAAAAAGTTGCCTCATCAGAAATAGTATGTTGGTCAGAAAATCTCTATTGTCATCACATTTGCGCATCACAAGTTCAAAAAACTCAACTCTTTCTGTCGTAATCATCCTCACTTAACTGTTGGACTAAATGAACTTTAAATGGTTTGTATTTATTAATTTTCAAAATCTTACTCACAGACATACTGTGCATATCATGTTGCTGTGCAGCTTTTCTGAGCGATGTATGTGGGTCTTCAATAAATGTTTGCAAAACATCTAGTGCATGTTCTTCATCTGTTGCAGATTGTATCCTACCCGACTTTGGCCGATTACGTACACTCCCTGTCATTTAAAAACGCTCAATAGTTTTTGATATTGTTGAAACACTTATGGGGATTCCTTTCTGGGAAAGTGTCATTAAACAAATTACAAACTTCCCGATAAGATCTTTGACGATCGCCATAATCCTCGCATCATCAACAGAGTAATTCGTTTCTCTTTCAGAGACAATTCCATTAAAATGCCAAATAAAAAACTGAACTACTGTAATTAGATAACTTGTTGACAGCAATGCTTCAGAGACACTGATTAACTCGACAGGAATGATATGACCTTTGTCCATTTGTAATTCCCAAGCTTAGACCTGTCTAGTGAAAGCTCCATGCTCAACAAACTGAAACCTGTAGACCAGATGATTAATAACACAATAATGTTTCTCATAGGCTAGTGACCTTTGTCTCTTTAAACCTTCCTGCTGACTGGAAAACACCAAGTATAGATTCATAAGTAATCAGAGAAAGTGACTCATAAGTTTTATTCATTGTAATAAAAACTGGTAAATTTGTACTAATGAAACCAGCTTAAAAATAAATTGTTTTATTTTATTTTAATTGAACATTTAAAAAATGCTAAAAAATTAGTGTAACACATTTTGTGTGCAAGAACCATGTTAAAATTACATTGTTGAACATCAGTAAATTTTTCAATACTAAAAAATGCTCTATTTTCTGATAGAATAATTCCTTTGAGATGCGGTTTGTGGCATTCAATTCAGTAAGCTATTACCTTTAAAATTATGTATCACAAGGTATAGGCTTCCATTAAGAATATTCACGATACCCTCGGCAGGACGTCCCCCGTTGGTGTGACATAACAAAACATTGTTCCAAAAAGTAGATGCCCAATCTCTATCACGATTTTAAGAGGTTTCAAATTTATATTTAAATTATTAAAGGATATATTTGGGTGTTTCCAGACATAATATACACCCTGTATATTGAAATATCGGGATATGGAAAACTACACATAGTTACCAAATGAAATACACGATCAAAATCAACAAATTAAAGTTCCACACTATTGTCCAAGAACAGCGAGAGAAGCCTTAGAAATAATCAAGAAGGATACAAACAAAGACATAATCAGATTATCAAAAACCTGATAACATGTGAATAAGAAACCATATTAATGCTGAATACATATTGATCAGATTGGTTAATTTCAACCAATCAAGATGAAGTTCTTCTCCCTTCATACACTTAAACATGTTCATTACTGGTTCTGTCAGTTTTGATTTCACATTTTGTTGACTTGAAGATGGCTCTCAATAGTGAGGCTAAAGTATTTTGATTTTAATAAATTATAAGTTTTAGACTCAGAGTGAACTTGGAAACTGGATGATTATATGTATTAAACGTTTTTAGTATCAACTAGTAATTGGTATTTAAAATAGTTATAGATATTTTTGATCATTGTTTTCTTTATATAGATAATATATATTAAATGATTGTCAGAAGCTACTAAACATATAAAAATATACCCAGCACTAAGGGAATACATACAAGAACTTGTGGCAGCTTAAGATTTAAGCAAATGATTTCTATTTGAAATATTATACTATTCCTTTTTTCTGTTGAATATCCAATGAAGTTTATTTCTAATTAAATGCGGTTATATCACAAAAGGGTAAAAATTATTTTTAAGAATATTATAGTATTACTTTGATCTATTCTTCCTCTTGATGTCCTATACAGGACAATGGAAAATCTTCCACTATGGAAAATAGTAAAGTGTTATCATCTCTGTTGCTTTGTTATAACTGCCCCAGAACATTTAAATTTGTTTAAGTACTATTTTTTCTTGGGAAACATTAATGTCACAGCTGACTAAAACAAAGATCTAAGAATAATTTTTCAATTGGACCTTTTACCCTGTACCACTCACAGTCAGCTATCAAAACAGTAGTAATAATATTATGAGTTATTGCTTGTCTTTCAGACAAATCAGCATGTGCTTCTTTTGATTCTGTTAAAAAAAAATCAACCATCATTACCTTGAACTAATAGCAGTGTTTTTAGTCCTCCTCCGTAGACTAATGGCTATAGTCTCGGCTCTCTAACCGAAAGATCACGGGTTCAAATCCCGGGGAGGTCCAAAAATGTAATAATAATAATAAATAAAAACCAGTGCACTTCGAAGCCGGCATAGCTGACGCTTAAATGAGAAAAAAAGTAGTGTTTTATTTTGGTGTGGCAGACACTAATGAAATGATAGGGGTTCAGTTTTTGGGTTATAGATTAAAATAATTGTACAGGGTGGTTATAAATTATTGTACACATTTTAAGATTGAATAAATAAATAACCAATCAACTTAAAAACATGGGAATTGTTTTATTAAATTGTAAATTTAAAACAGTTTTATATACTGACTGAAAATTAATAATTGTACACATTACAATAATTATAAAAAGTAGTTATAAAAAGAAAGTAAAAATGTCACTTAAACTGTGGGTGTAAGGTATGATTCTTCTTAATGACTTGTGTTGTGACATAGTCAGCTGGTCAACAATGGATCTTTCCACACCAGCTGTTAATTACAGTTGACTAAACAAACACTAAACTAACCTCAGTATCAAAATGGCTAGTGTGCAAGAAAAAGCAAGGTGTGTTCTTTGGTTTCATGAAAGCAGATCTGTAATAACTGTTCAAAGAAGGTTTCGTTTAGAGTATGGCCGCAATCCTCCGAGTAACAATTCTATAAAACGCTGGTATAGGCAGTTTGAACAGACGGGAAGTGTCCAACATAGAAAAGGTGCTGGTAGACCTCCAGTTTCTGAAGCTATTGTTGATCAAGTAAGAGAATTGTTTACGAGGAGCCCTGGTAAGTCTATTCGGCGTGCAAGTTTGGAGTTAGGATTACCTCGATCAACAGTCTTAAAAATTTTGCACAAACACCTTAAGCTCCATCCATACAAAATTCAGTTATTACATGAACTAAAACCTAACGATAAACCTTGACGCTACGATTTTGCTGTTAGATTACTTGACCTCGAAGAACAAACAATAAACATTGGAGAAAGCAATTTCTTGAAAAAAGTAATTTTTTCTGATGAAGAAACCTTTCATGTTTCTGGTAAGGTGAATAGACACAATTGTAGGATTTGGGGTACTGGAAATCCTCATAATGTTCGAGAACAAGAAAGAGACAGCCCTAAAATAAACGTTTGGTGTGCATTGACTATAGCATAGCCAAATTTATATATAGCATAGCCACTTCTATAGATGAAGTGATAGGACCCTTTTTCTTCGCAGAACCGACAGTCACTAAAGAGGTATACCTCGACATGCTTGAACTTTTTGCAATACCGCAAATTGAGCATAGACAACCAAATGTTTACTGGCAGCAAGATGGTGCCCCTCCACACTGGGGTAAGATAGTACGTGACTACCTAAATGACACGTTTCCTGGTCGTTGGATTGGACGGGATGGTCCAATTCCTTGGCCTCCACGTTCCCCAGACATTACACCCTTAGACTTTTTTTTGTGGGGCTATGTCAAGGACAGAGTCTTCGCCAAAAAAGTTCAAGATATTGAGGAACTCAAGAATAGAGTTCGAGAGGTTATTGGAAGCATAACTCCAGCAATGCTCAGAAACACATGGTGTGAGGTTGAATTTAGACTACAAACTTTGCGTGCAAACCTCGGAGAGCACGTGGAATTAGTTTAGTTTCCTTGTAAAAGTATGAGTAACAGTAATCTTTTTGTCCTTCATTGGTAATAAAACTGTTTTAAATTTGCTATTTAATAAAACAATTTCCATGTTTTTAAGTTGATTGGTTATTTATTTATTCAATCTTAAAATGTGTACAATAATTTATAACCACCCTGTACATTGCATGTTATGGATATATTTCTTGTGTATTCAGAAGGCTTAAATATTGCTATGTTCAATCTTTTCTACTTAAGTTTGAGTTATTATTGGAAATTTTAAGTGAGAAATATGAAAATGTTATATAACAGGAGATCTAAGTATTAATCTAAATATGTACAAATGGTTTGTGATATTCTAAAAGCAAATAGCATTATTTACACTGTAGATTTTACAATACAAATTTCCAAAAAGTCAGATACTTCTATATATAACTTTATAATAAATATAAAAAAAGGAGCATTTAAATACTTATGGACTACTAATTCAACTGTCTGATCATGGCGTCCAGATACTAGCAGTTTTCGGATTAACAAAAGAAACCGGTTTTATAAAGACTAATTAGAAAATTCACAGACAACAATTTTAATGTGTTTTCAAAACAATTGTCAAAGTTATCTTGGTCTAAAATTTTCCAAGCATATGTAGATTGAAAGTATAATGTTTTCACTCACCCAGCACTTTGTTCTGCTATTATTTTGAGACAAATTTTCCTAAAGTTTTTGTTACTGAGAAAGTTCATGAAAAAAATTAATGGGCTTCTAAAGATTTGGCATATAGGAGGAGAGAAATAGTTCAGTTAGAGCAGCAGTTTGGTATCAATAAAAATACTGATATTAAATAAAGATAGAAAAAAGGAGTTAAACCAATCTATTACATTACAAAAGAAAAATTATTTTGATAATAAAATTCTTAAAACATCTAATACAGTTAAAACTACTTGGAATTGAATTAACTTTAAGTAGGAAAACACAAACATTCAGTGTCCAACGTATCACTTACAGTAGAGCATAAAGTGCTGACAGACCCAGTTTTGGTTGCAAATGTGTTGAATGATTTTTTGTTGTTGGGGCTGTTGACAACTTAGTACTTCCTTACATTCCCTCGAGCAATGATGTAGGCAGTATTGAATTACAGAATTCACAACTTTCAGCTAGTTTTAACTTCTGAAGGGCACGCTCTTCGTATCTTGCTGCGTCCTTGCCGATCTCGCCTTGTCTCTGATAAATCGCCTTCCTCTCCCCTGCCAAGAGCTTGACAGGGATGACTCCGGCAACCACCAGGACGGCAGGCTCGGATACTGTCCGATAGGCGGAACACACCCGGAGCGCAGCTTTTGAGCATTTGACAGTGTGTCACATTGTAAATTAATAAATGTCTAAAATCTTTAGGTGTTACTGGCAAAGATCTTAAATGGTTTAACTCTTACCTTCAAAATAGAAAGCAATATATGGAAATTAAACATGATTCAATCAGTAGTAAATATCATTAAAATAAAAATTTCATTCAAAACTAAGAAAAGTTGATCACTGAGTTTTGCAAGGTTCAATATTAGGCCCCTTCTCTTTCTCTGCTATATAAATCAGTTCCCTGTAGCAATGGAGGAAAGAGAGCTGCTGTCTGTTTATATGCAGACGACACAAATGTGACCGTTTCAGGTAAAGATTTAGAGAGTATTAAATTGTCCACTTTTATAGATCTTTCAATGATTAAAGAATTTTTTATTAGTAAAAACCTTTTATTAAATTCAAGCAAATATAACTTTATATCATTTACAACAAAACAAGCTGTTTTGTATATTTATGAATAAAGAACTTATGAAATGGGAATGAAATGAAATATAACAACAGATAGAATCTGCCACCACTGTGCTGTACCGCCTACCGCTCTAGTACTCTCCGATAAAAAATATCTATAATCGAATTTACATAACCACTATCTAACTATAGTAGAGCTAGAATAATGGGAGGTACATAAAAAATTGTTTATTTCTGTGTTTTAAACATATAAAGCAAAAACGTATGCAGTCCATACATGGCCTGGAGGTTGTAATATTTATCAATCAATTATAAAACCATGAAGTAAAAAATTTGTTAAATCATAGCTAGGTCCCTTATGTGTTATGTTTAAATTAATGCATGTGTTCATGAACGGTTCTGGCTGGTGGATGATGGGTGGAGGTGGATTGGAATGGGGAAGGATGGTTGTAAACGACTAAATGGCACAGGGATGCACAATTAACTAAATACAGGTATTTATCCACATAAGCCATACAGTTGTTTCCAGAGTAAACAGTACCTAATGAATAATTGGAAAAGTATATGTATTGAAATAAGAGACAAGAGAGGTTTGAAGTAACGAGTGTGAACTAATGTGTTTTGGTGTGTTCCAGTATCTCACAACTGTAATACCTTATCACCTAGACAGTGGTCCTCTCAATAATCAAGCTCTTCAGGTGCTTATCAAAAGTAAGTTGCTGCGGATATTCCACTGTCCATAGGTTTATTTAATTTTTAGAGATTTAGCTTTAAGATCTCAATGGTTTTTATAACTTTAATGTATAACCTTCTATGGTATTTGCTTGAAAAATAAACTTTTGGTGTAAAATTAGATTGTATATATATAATAGATACATACACATGTACTGTTTAAGGTGCCTAATATACAGTAAGGACTTTGTATTGAAAACAAGTAGTTCTTTAAGACAATATTAAAACATAACACAAGAGTGGATCGAATAGCTTTTCCGTTATATCTGTCACTGATCAAATGCAATCAGTAAAACATGTATATGACTTGTGCATTTACCAGTTTACTCTTTATCTCTATTAAACTATGGCATCATTCTTATAGTAAACATGGTGTTCCCTACATTATGACTTTTTTCATAAAAATCTGGTATAATAATGTGGAAAATTAGTATAAACTTAACGTCTTTTATGATTATTTTACTAAAATAACACACTCAGAATAAATAATGGTTAAAATTTTCAACATATGCAAAAATTTAACACGATTACCTATTATTACTGTACTATGAAAAAAATCATTCCCATTAATGAGAACACTGTCCTGAGTGGACATTACAGTCTAATAACAATAATAATAACACTTACAACACAAAAAATGTTATTGGAGTACAAGTTTCTAATAACTTGAAAAACTGACAGAATGATATGTCCCCATTAACGAGCACACATCTCTGTTTATTTCACTCTCACCGTCATACTCTTGTCAGCTATTGAAAATTGTCTATTATCGTCAACAACTAGAAAAAAAATAAATACAGCAACGTGTTTCTTGTCAGTCTGCAATGTTCTATTAATAACTACTTGGTGAAAATAGTTTATGCTTTTACAAAAGAGAGCAGCAGAGGAGAGACAGTTGGTACACATTATACGAACATCTAAACTTGTCAAGATCGTTTGATTACATTTTACTGATATAATATCAAACCTTGCCAAGAGCTATAAGGCATATTTTAAAAGTGATATTTAGTTCTTTTGTAGGCCATAAGGAAATTTAGTGAGTATGTTTGTTGCACTATCATGTATAATAGTCAAGATGCAGGTAGAAAAGACATCTTAGATATTAAAAGATGTATCTCGAAGTATCGAGAAACAATAGATGCCAGAAATGTTCAGTGAACAACACAAAACAATTTATGTTGAAGCTTTTATTTAGAATTTTAAGAATCAGGGTTTTTTTAATTGACCTATGCCATGGCCTCAAGAATTGAGATTCTGGATTTCCACAAAACCTCTGAGTCAAACTGTCAATTAGTGTTGGGGCAATACATATACTGATGGCGAGAGAAAAGAAGAGACCTGGATTCTGGCCTATTTGAAAATTGCAGGCGCTACTACTAGTATGTTGCAGCGCCTTGTTTCGTAATTCCATTATTGTTTTACTGTTTTGATTTATTTGCGGCCTAATTGTTATGTTTCAATTAAAATTGAGCAAAATTTATGTTTGTAATACTAATAATAATTAGGCTCTACAGTGGTTGTAAATAAACAATAATTAAAGGAATGAATTGCTGAAATTGAAGATTTTTGTATTGTTAAGATAACAATTACTAATGTTCATATATGTATAATGTAAATGTAAATGTGCTTTTATGTATATAAAAATTTAACATTGATACCTTACTGATTAATACAATATACAGTAAACAAAAAACCTCTTACGCAAAAAAATATTAACATTTGTAATTAGATAAAAAATTTGCTTCAACAGCTTTACAAATACCACGTCAAAAGAAAATAATGTTAAGATGAGTCACACTCTGCAGGAATGCCACATTACTGAAAACAAATAACTCCATTGCTAGGATAAACAATTCGCAGGGTTGGCTGTGGGGCGAAGCGCCTGAAATTACTGGCAACATACTAGTACATCAGATGTGCGCCGGCACGGGCCAGGTCTCTTCTTTTCTCTCGCCACCAGTATTTACTGTCCCAAAAACTTTAAAGTCTTTTGACTGAAAAAGTTTATGTGTTTAGAATTTAAAAGATAAAGGGCCCTATTTTGGTTGACTTTTCTTAGAGTAATGCAAGGAAAGACGAAAGTTTTTGTTAAATGCTTGAAATGTTTTATCAAGTCATATAGAACTTATGGTAAGAGATGATAACAAGGAATTTGCCTACTGCAGATATACATTGATTGTGTAGCAACTGATTTTTTTGTATGATACGCTCTGCCTCATGCACCCCACATTTTATACTCATCACTAGATTATCAAATTGAAACATAATTTGGGATGAATGATCTCATCATACAATGGATGAGGAAGTGGAAGAATTTGTCAACATTAGGCTTTGTGAAATGGTTCGGAAACTCTTTGACCAAACACTTACAACACGTACACAAAACATATGTAACTTAACACAAACATTCTTTTAAAGTACAAAGTATGTTGAAATAAAACACAAGTCTTGTATCTTTCCTTTTTGAATACTACTGATATTGCTAAGTATGTGCTATTCTAGTGATACCGTAATGATAATTCAGAGTGAGAATATAGTATCACAAATGCATTCAAAGTTTAAAATATAAAATCATAACACATACATCTGTAGCTACTATAGATAACTAAATCATGGAGTCAAATTGAGTAGAGAATATAAAAATGCCAATTTCAAGTGGTGGTAGCCAGCTCATACGAAACAGCTAGCTCTACAGTTTCTTGTATATCTTTAAGTGCTAACTTCAAATTCATTAATGATGTTGATATATTAGTTCTTTCAAAAGCCTATAATATTATTCTGTTGCCTTTGGTTAACAGGTATTTTACTCTAATCTATCAAATTCTTGGTTGCAATTATGTTAATTATCATAAAGTACAAATTATCTTAATAAGACTAAAATACTAAGGTGAACCATTTTTCTAACTAAAATACAGTATTCAATATATTAAATGATATTGAAATGAAAATGGCCATGTGTATTGTTAACTTAAATGGTAAGTGTATAACAAGTATAACAGTTGATAGTTTAAAGTTAATAGTATTAGATCTGAACCAATCAAAAGTGAGGTTCTTTGACTATAACATAATTCCCAAATAGTGCAATAGCTGAAGTGGGACACCTCTTGGCACAGACATCAAACATGAGTTAACTGGCTTTGAAAGAAACAAATAATTAACTAAAAAGGAATAAACCTTGTCGGCTAAAGATTCTTATTAACACTTGTTCGGTAATTGACACTCCAATATTCGGTAATAGATTCATTGTAACTCACTTTTAGATAGTTCAGTAACAGAATGTTAGGAATGTAATGATTAAACAACTTATTTTATACGTAATGTTATGACATGTGCTAGACATTGCAATCCATATTATTTACTTTCTTTAACATATTATATTTACCCTCAAACAGCTTTAATTTTATTGTCATCTCAGACTAATAAAACTAAACCGTGTATTTCTCAAAACATGTCGCACAACACTTTCTCCACTTAACTTCTTCTCTCTAGTACCCCTAATTAAAGTTTCCGTGATCTAACATTCTGCGTAATGGAGATTTAACACTTGTTATATTTTCCAGTCCTGAAAGCCATCAATGAAGACAGCCCTACAGTTCCAACTCTTCTCACAGACTACATACTAAAGGGTAAGTATTATCTGCATAATAACAGTGTTCCATTATAATTATTTGTTTATTGTCACTGTTATTGTTCTGAGATTGTGAATTCTGAAGTTTGTAGTTGGTCAGAATAGGAAATATCTTTTTACATATTTGGGTATAATTGTAATTATGGGAATTTTAACAATTTTGTATATCAACTAATTGTTATAAGTTTTATATTGAGTACTCAATATACAATGACTCCATACTCTACAAACTTCACCAGATGATTTGTCATGTACAAACAAATAAGATGTGTCATACTATATAAGACTTCATCTAGAGCAGCCCGCACTAAAATAGTCTAGACAGTGGATAGTACATGTGAAACCCCATTATATACCGTCGAATTTTTCAATAATAATGGCAAAGAAACTGTAATCTTTTTTTACATTGCACGTCTAAGTATAACGAGAAAAGTATGTAGGCTTGGCAATTTTGCACAAAAAAAATTTCAATATGTTTTATTCAATGTTTCTCTGTGTGCCTGATGGGGTACACGATAGTCTGAGGTATTTATTTAAACGCAGGATCAAATATAATAAATAACCGAGACAGGCAAATAATAAAAATGCAATAAGGAAATGCGTAGCACTGTGTACTCCGTCGGGCGCACAACATGCTTTATGAAAGTCAAGTGTGTGCCCAATCGGGTACACGGCGGGAGTTGTGAAAGATCATTTGTGTACCCAATGGAGTACATGTCGTCATGAATGTAGTGTTGAAATTTGGCAGGGATACATTAGTACCCCTGCCAAATTTCAACTCTACATTTTTCAGTCAACATTAATCCAGCCCATAATTACTCCTTAAGAAAAAGAAACAACCTAATCCTACCCTGCCATAAAACATCTTTTTTTGAAAAACAAAGTCTTTACTCCTGCATCCGCCTTTTTAACTCTTTGCCATCCTGCTTGAAAATTGTTGTGGACGATAGGGAATTTTAAAATCATCTGAAAAAATTTCTTATTTCGAGAGAATATTACAGTGTCCGGGAATACGTTGAGGATAATAAATTGTAGATCACTCCTGTTATATTGATTTGGTCTTGTTGTGTTTGATCTGTCAGTAGTGTATACTTTAAGTTGGGATATTATAATTTTCTTGACGAATGCCTATGCATGTTATGTTTTTGGCAATAAATGAATTGATTGATTGATTAATGTTACCATTACAAGACATAATAATT
Organism: Homalodisca vitripennis; assembly: GCF_021130785.1. Taxonomy (NCBI): domain Eukaryota; kingdom Metazoa; phylum Arthropoda; class Insecta; order Hemiptera; family Cicadellidae; genus Homalodisca; species Homalodisca vitripennis. The sequence continues at coordinate 60,863,884 of NC_060209.1, read as the reverse complement.
TTATAAAACACCTTGTGTACAATACATTATTTTAAGTTCCATAATAAAACTATGAATTATGTACACGAATATGATACACAGAACTCTTATAAAAACACTTTTAACTATCCTAAAAGTGATACAAATTCCACATTTTTGAAGCTGCATGATAATTGGTTAAAGTGAGTAATGAAAGTACTGTATGAATCTCTTTAGGTGATCATAATGTAAGGGAGAAATTTATTAGGTTAGGCTCCAGGTAAAGTAAGAAAAGCGTGTGTCTGGGATAGTGATCAGTGCAAACTATTGTATACAAGTTTTTAATGTAAATGGTAGAAATGCTATCTACCATCAATTTTGATGATGTTATTGGGGAATTTTCGTGAAAGAAAGCAAGAAAAGTTCATCTGTCAATATTACGTTAATTACTTTGTTTTAACTGATAATTAAGATTTTCTCATGGATTGATTATTCAAATATTAATGTATTTCTCATACGCAAAAAATGTCTTTCATGTGAACTATGAATAGTATTCCCTTTGTCACCTTTTGGTAAAACAATTTTCACATAACTGGTAAAAATTTTGTGTGTATGGGGGTGCTGCAAATTTATTTGGGCCTATCGACCCAAGAAAGTTAAATCCACCACTGTGTAACATAGTAACGTGTTATTAAGTTACTTTGTTGAATTGGTTGTTACAACTTCCATTATGTTCTGTTGGATCCTTTGATAGTCCATTGTATTGAGTTTTTTGTTTATTATTATTGGAATAAAACCTAGCCCAAAATACAACATGGTATTTAGGTAGCTGGTTTCTGCTCTCTTGTTGAACATTTGGGTTGCTTACACCTTTTATATTTATTAGCATTTCTATTAGTTTTTAAGTTTTTGAATAGAGAAAACACCACTTCTCAAAAGGTTGTGTTTGAGGATTTTTTTTACACATTCGATATGATGGAAAATGTTTGAACAGTTTTGTTATGTAACCAATTGTATTAGGGTGTGAAATAAATGAGCTAATTTAAATGTTTGTGATTGCAGTGTTATGTCCGACGTAGACTTATAACACAGCTTTGTAGGCTCTCGCTTTACCAACACTACTAGTCGGCAGCAACATTCGCCTCTAGACGTTTGGGCACCTACGCTTGTCACTTGGAAGAAGACATGTTTTATCATTTTAACGTGCATCTCTTTTACATAAGTTCATGTTTTGGTTATTGTTGGACAATCTGAGGGACCACACAGTCAATATTCTTCAGTAGAAGAAATAATGTTAAACAAAAATTCTATTAGTGGTTCTCTATTAATTGTATGAACCATACAATAAGTATAAATTTTAACGAATATTCTTGTACTCAGTATCTTGTATGAGCACAGTGAATAAGATAATAATCTAAACAGTTTTAGTTTCCAGACTCACTTGCATCTAAAAAGGAAATCATTGTTTTAAAATAAAAGGGTTACCCGTCTTTTTAAAATTGTATGGGATATCAAAACAATAAAGTAAAAGCAGAAATGAGCTTGCGCAAGACATTTAAATCTATTCTAAATTATTAAATGATTTCTTACTCAAACTCATTTCTGTATCTTTTTAAAAATATTTATTATTTATTTTGTATGTTTCAGTGTAGGAATTAATTCTTACAAAATATTTGAATTTTTTCACAAAACAATCTTTAACATATTTTAAATTTACATCAAAAGATGCCAAGGGATTTTTGAAACCCTATTTTGACCCACTGTCATTAAAGACAGGATAAAAATTATTTGAACTAGTTGCACAAAAACAGAAAATTTTTCATCAAAGAGATATGCAAATTTGTTAATGCTTGTAATAAACTAATATGTTAAATTTATTACGCTTTTTAAATTTTATTCAAAGTTTTGCAAATTAAAATTTGTTGTAAAATATTATATTTTGTACTATCAAAATATAATATAAAAAGGACAAAATCTAAGTACCATAACTACAATTGACTCGTCATATCAAGGATTGTTTAAAGTGCTTGAAAATGTACAACAATGTATACTATGGCATGTTTTAACAATGTAACAGAAATTTGTGGCTGATTTAGAATTACTTACCTATAATGTATATGTAACCTATGTATTTGTCTATATACATTACTACACAAAGATAGAATTAAAAAGGGACAGTAATTACTATTGAACCGTAATGAAAAGGGTTTACACTTTTTTGGGATAATTTACCTATATCAGTGCCATGACTGTAATGAATGAAAAGATATATATATATATATATATATATATATATATATATATATATATATATATATATAATTTGTAGTTCAAAGTATACATTTGTCAGCAAAGTTTCATTGTTGTAACAAAACTTATACTTTGTGCTTGATTGTGATGTGGTTACTTGCAAAATGACGAGTGAACAAAGTTTGTCCCATTCCAAGACATAGGATGACTCAGTTTGTTCCTTCAAGTAATCCTTATTAATAGGTTTGTCTAGAAACTTTAGAATTCCCAGTCACATCTTATGTTACTGACAGGTATTCTAAACTGATAGGACTATCGGCAACATCACAGTCAGTGTTCTTTTGTCTTATTTGGACCTTTGTTCCCCAATTTGGTTGTATCTGCATTGTAACTATTTTGGCATATTTTTCAAATACTGATAGAAGTACCTGCAAGTTCATGTGTTTTGATAAATGAAATCTGTTGTTTCACAGTTCACTAGTTAAAAAAACATTTGAACAATTGTTACGACAGAATAATAAAAGATTAGTCGTAGTAAAAATGATGAAAATAGCTTAAACTGAGGTGAAGTTATGACTGAATCTTTCTTCACAGACCAAACTATTCATCCAATCTTATTCTAAATTTTTTTAGTGAAACATAACAAAAACAATTTGACAACCCTCTTACAATCCAGATGCAGTTCCTTGTAATTTTTTGGCTTTCCACAGAATTAGAAACTCACTTGAAGGGAAAAAGATTTTAGGATATAGAATGAAAGAAGAAAATGTAACTAGTGACCTACTATGTATTAGATTATGGGCCATAAGAGGTATATGGAATTAAAGTACTTTACTTCTCATAAGTACACATTGACTGCGCCATAAGCACACTGATACTATCGTGGCTGTCCTAAAGTCAATACCTGGCAGGTGACGCAGTGAAAGTGTTAGAGAGGATTTGGTTATTGTAACTGCAGAGTGACTCACCCTTTTTCCAAGGTGAGATAGTTTCCAGACAAACCTCATAAACCATTACGTGACATATGACAAACTCTGATATTTTTAGACCCTCTCAGACTTTTCTATAGAATTTAATTAATTCTTAATTTTTATTGTCATCACCTACTTAATACTTTGAATGACCAGTATAGCCTTTTGCATTGCACAAGAACATAAGCAAATTTTTCATGACATCGGTATTAGAACATTTACTAAGGTAGGTATTGATGTCAGCCATTCTAGTTTTGGTGACGGTAAACATAAGAGGTTTAAAATGACTATTGAATATTGTCATTTCTTAACAGTTTTTCTCTCATTAGCCGACACTGATATTAATTGCATGTTAGATTGTTGGTTGTTTGCATGTCATGCCAAAAAAATATGACCTGAACAAATTTGTCATTTTCTAATGTAATAGTTTTGCAAACCTTCCATTTTGATTCTCACCAAAACTAGAGTGGCTGGATGATTCCTTTCTTAGGACTGATTTGTTTTATCGATTCAATGCACAATCAGTTTATGTTCTCATTCAATGCGAAAGTGGCGTATGCTTCCCAATTGGTGATTATTTATTGTTTACATTCCCGTTTTTAAGTTTTGTATAAAATCAGTGTCTTCTTCTGATTCCGTAAATACATAGAAAAATATACATGTAATATTTGAAAATTTATACATATAGATCAATAACTTATTTAATTTATTAGATCTCTGTATATTTTGGTACAAAGTTGTTTTAAGTAACCTTGTAAATATGCTGTATTTAATTTTGTTTCAGAAAAAATCCGATTGTTTCAAACCATTATTTATTGGTGTGAAGGCATTTGTACATAGCCGCCGCCTTCATAACCTTTTGTGGAACCGCTTTTGAATGATTCGACGTCTAATTATTTCAATCACTTACGTATTTCTGTGGGCATTGTAGCAAATTGTATTTTTAAAAAGCTTAAGTATCGTGATTTTCGATGGGTTTGTATCGCAAGTAAATCATAATCAGCAGCTTAAATTATTTTAGCTGAATCGTTAATTCCTTAAGCTCTTTGCAGAATTTGTTTGAAGTTTCATATCAATTGTAACCGATGTAAATATATGGGGCAGCATGATTTCGAGAAGAACGCAGAACAGCTGCTCTTTCACAACAAAGAGAATAAATATCTTCTAGTTTCTCATAATTACCAAGTTCTCCAGCAATAATAAATAGACTACCTTATCACATTCGGTCTGCTACATCCACATACATTACGTTGCATTTATTTTGTCTAGGTCTATAGGTTACATTTTGCAGCTGGTTTATTGCTTGGGCACAGCAATATGTTACATTCATATTATCTTTATTGTTAGACCCACGTAAAAGTAAAGTAATTCTCCATTGTATAGTAATTAGTTTTTAACAGAAAATTGTGATATGTTTTTTAATAATTGATTGTAAATTATTATTATTTGTTGTAAATAATTTTTGTGGTTATGTAAGTTTATTAATGCATTTTATTAATGAGTACCATAGTGTTTAAGTTTGTAGTTGTTGACACATGCGGTGCAGTTGGTGGGTCGAAATGGATCAAAATGTAATATAAAAGAAAACAACAAATATTTAAATAACCAAATGTTTTTCAAATATATAATTTTATTAACTCCTTAATGGTTCTTGATGGAATAATATGTTTATAGAAATGTGCCATTAACGCAATAGTACTTTTCAGTATATTCCATTTTATGGTGTGTTGAAGAATTACAAAAGAGATTGTTCTAGTGTATCACACATGTAATTTTGACATTGGCTAATTGATGTCAAGACATTCTAATGTTCTTTTATGAATTTCTAGAATCTAGAACCATCATCTAGAATTCATATGTGATACTGTGGTTTAGACAACACTATGTTTATGTTGCATTTCATCAATGTCGTATTTTGTGGTTGTATTGCAAAGTTTTAGCTTCCTATGGAAAAACTTGATTTGCAAATTGATGATTGGTTTTGTTTACGTGTACACAAGATGTGTGCGATGAATCAAGACAGTAGTGTAGAGTGGCTCATTCGGCGTAGCCATTGCTAATATCAGCAAAAGGAGAAAGAGACCAAACTAAAGTCTTGATGGGCTATAATAATTTAAAAGACTGAAAGAAAATGCAGTACATTTTTTCCTTAAAGATTAACGATTAATAAAATCTTCTGAATTAACCACATAAGTATACATGGAAAACAATGTAATGTTCAGTATTTATAATAAACTGTTAAGGGGTTAAAATTTTTATTTTCAAACGGGTTTAAAATTTAAAAACATAAAAAAATAACATCAATAAAAAAAAAGGGTTAATTGCTGGTGTGAGATTATTATATACTAGTAATGTTTAGTTTGATAACTACAGTATTTCGTTAGAGAACCCAGTAACTGCAGAGTTTGTGTGAACCAACAGTTTGCAGGTCATAAAATAGTAACCAGACAATTATAAATGTTTCCTGAAAAATGTATTGTTGTTAAAACCATTAAAGTTATAGAAATAAAAGGAAATAGCACAAATATCAGATATTTACCTGTGAATAGTGTATTGTATAATAATCGCTGTTAATTAATGGTCTAGTTTTGACGTAAACCTTACTCCTGTAATTGCTGTAAGGAGAATTAAAATAACAGTGTTACATCTTAATGAATAAAACTACATTATCAGGATCATTGTACAAAAGATAAATGATTTCATAAATCTGAAATTATCTGTTCATAAATATTCATTTAGCTTCCAGTTTGTTGTTGCCTTTTCTATATGTTGTAAATCGTATACATGTTCCTTCAGTTTTTGTCAAGGGTTTCGTTGATATAAAATCAAGATGAATCTAGTCTTATCTTTGTGTTTTGTAAATAGTGTTTTAGAACTTAAATAAAACTGTTATATCACCAACAACTGATTTTTCTTATTCCTTTGTTGTTTATTCCTGTGAGACAGAAATGAAAAATTTGGCGGGATTGTTTCAACTGAGTCATTGTTGATTAACACTTTGTACCCTAGACCATTCATGTCTCGGCAGGGCTTTGTGGGATTTTCATACTTAAAAAAGCAGTGATATTACAGCAAGTATATAAATTTATCATACTATGCATAATTTTAAAGTCAGGGATATAAGCTTTTCAAAATGTACTAAAAAATTATTTAAAAAATAAAATTATTACATGGACATATTATGTAAAATTGTAATAAAAATCGCTACACAGTTCTTAGTTGAAGTAGTTGGCGATTTTCATTTAGAAAATGCTATAATAACCTTTGCTTCATTATATTTAATGGCAGATTTGTAAAAGAACTTCATCCTTAGGACTCACAACAATACAAGATGTGAAACACTCCCAAGCTGACTGACGGTGACTACGATTGTGTTAACAAATGTGTCTGTTCAGACTCATTTGTAGTAGGAAGAAAAATGTACATGTTTCTGTACTAAAAACGTGAATTGTTCATCCCAAAATCATGAACCAATAAACATAACCTGATCCAGAAACTGAAATCTGATCTTAACACTAAGAGATTACAGTGAGCAAATCATATTAATTCGTTCAATGTTTCACTATTTCTCATAAGACGTAGATCTCAAAAGACCTGGTACAGGGTGACTGCCGGGAACCGGACGTATTTTAAATGAATAGTACAACCTTATTTTATAGAGTAAAATTATTTAATTGTGGAATATATATTGGTGAAAACATACCATTTCAAAAAACATATGTTTTATGGAACCTTTTATCCTAGTTTGGGTTTATTTCTTAAAGATGATATCATGCATGTGATGGCCGTTAACCTGGATACAGGTTTCCAACCTCTGGAGAAAATCATTACGCACTCTCATCAACATGTCTTGTCCAATGAAATTCACCTCTTCGGTGATTGCATCTTTTAGCTGCAATAATGTTCGTGGTTTGTGAACATAGACACGAGCTTTCAAATACCCCCATAAGAAATAGTCACAGGGCGACAAATCTGGTGACCTCGGCGGCCACGGCACGTCACCAAAACGTGAAATCAACTTGCCAGGGAACATCTTCACAACTCGCATCGATGCAGCAGCAGTATGTAGCCCCATCTTGTTGGAAGTAAACATTTTTCACGTTTATTCCTCGCCTCCGAAGTTGTAGCTTGAGATATGTTTCCAACATGTGAACATAGCGTGCAGAATTCACTGTCACTGTGACTCCATTTTCCTCAAAAAAATACGGACCAATTATCCCAAAGTGGCCTACAGCACACCAAACCGTTACTTTTGGAGAGTGGAGTGGTTTTTCATGAAAGTTACATGAATTTTCAGGAGCCCAATATCGTAAGTTTTGTTTGTTCACTGAACCGGTTAAGTGGAAGTGAGCTTCGTCGCTCATTAACATCATTACATCAGGATTATCAGTAAACAACACCTGCATACGTACTGCGAAATCTTCTCTTTGTCCATAGTCCCTCTCTTTCAGTTGCTGTACCACCTGTATTTTATAGGGATGAAATTTCAAATCTGATTTTAAAATTATTCTGACAGAATCGCGCTTCATGCGTAGCTCTTGTGCGTGTCTTCGTGCAGAGCGACCCGGGCTCCTCATCAAAGCAGTTCTCACTCTAGCGATGTTGTCTGGTGTTCTCACTGTTCTTGCTGGACCGGGTGGCTTTTTCTTTGATACTGTTCCTGTTGTTCTGAACTTGTGCACCCATCTTAGCAATGTATTCCGGCTTAGAACCGTGTCATTTCGCGCAATATTAAAGTGGCGTCGGAAGATACGCTGTGTTTTGATAACGGATTCGCCATTTTTAATAAATGTGTCATATGCAAAAACACGATGCTGAACTGACCACTGATCCATCATGACTAAAATGGTAAAGCTCACTCAAAACAATGACATAACCTCAATCTCCCTAGAACGTGTAACAACAATGTAACAGCTGTTGCAAATTCGTCTGGTTCCCGGCAGTCACCCTGTATTTTGAAACTTCCGTCCAGGCACTGAACCACCTGGTCTCTTAAAACATATAACCTGTACACCACTCTGCAACACCTCGTGAAAAGCCATATATTGGTTATTATGATTGGCAAATTTTGCTAAATATATTACTTAAATATATATATATATATATATATATATATATATATATATATATATATATATATATATATATATATATACTGTATATGTGTAGGCTATATATGTATATATATACACATATAAAGTATTTGGGCTGCCTATATATTGACTAACATGATATATATCTAATCTCAACCTACGAAAAGTCTTACCTAGAATATTTGTATCTGGCTGGTCACTGGTGTCACACACCATCAAAGATATGGTCTTGGGTATGGGCTCATCGTTGCTACAGTCACTGGTATCAGACACCATCAAAGATATAGTCTTGGGTATGGGCTCATCGTTGCTCACTGTCAAAGATATGGTCTTGGGCATGGGCTCATCGTTGACACAGTCACTGGTATCAGACACCATCAAAGATATGGTCTTGGGTATGGGCTCATCGTTGCCACAGTCACTGGTTTCAGACACCATCAAAGATATGGTCTTGGGCATGGGCTCATCGTTGACACAGTCACTGGTATCAGACACCATCAAAGATATAGTCTTGGGTATGGGCTCATCGTTGCTACAGTCACTGGGATCAGACACCATCAAAGATAAGGTCTTGGGTATGGGCTCATCGTTGCTACAGTCACTGGTATCAGACACCATCAAAGATATAGTCTTGGGTATGGGCTCATCGTTGCCACAATCACTGGTGTCAGACACCATCAAAGATATAGTCTTGGGTATGGGCTTATCGTTGCCACAGTCACTGGTGTCAGACAACATCAAAGATATGGTCTTGGGTATGGGCTCATCGTTGCCACAGTCACTGCTGTTAGAAACGGTAAAGATATACATATTGACTCAGAAAAAGTAAATTAAAGTTTTTCAAAAGCCAAAGAGAATTGTACTTTAGAATTAGTTATTTTAAGACAAAATTAAGACTATAATTAAGCAATTATGTTTTTAAAAAAATTGTATATTTAATAAAACCTAATTTAGATAATTTAAATGCTTAAACCCTTTTAAATTTTTATTTGAATTTCATAATTTGTCCAAGGGATACCGTAATCTGAGGATCCCACCTCGGGATTAATTGGCAAAAGATGACTGAATATATTTATATTTTACTCCAGTCAACCACCAGGATTCAATAAGGCTTTCGTCAAAATTTCTAGTCCATTTTGGGGGTCCAGGGCCTTTTGTATATTTTCTTTCTTTTGCCAATTGTTAAAATTTTGCTTATGAATTTTAGATAAAAAGAAATTTTCTACATTAAATTATTTATAAAATTAATCAGTACTGTACTATAATTTAATTTAAAAAATGCATAATAATCTTTGTGTATATAAAATTTTATGATAGTTTATTTAGTATCTATCTCTATTCAATCTTATATTCTGCCAAATCGTAGTACTTTCATAAAACCTTATTTGGTGTATTGGGCAATCCAATTTCCTGTAAGGTCATTAAATTTATAGGCTTTTATACCATTAAAATTTTTTCTAAGCATTCCTGAGTATTTTTATTGAGGGACACTAGACGTCCAAAGGTAGCCTTATAACTGAAATCATTATAAATTACACTTAGTCCTATAAGAACCTTTGCACTGCTTCCGGAGTGACAGGATATTCAGGATGGGTACAGTTAGGGAGTAAGGGCCGCCTCCTATCGAGATCCATGAGGAAGAATTAGGGCACTACATCTCAAAGTTATGTCTCCTCGGAAGAAGGGGAGGCCAGCTCTGAACCAGCTTCTCGAGTCAAAGTAGGCAGGGGGTGGCCGTGGCACACCCTTGTTGAGGCTAGCAAGAACCTCTGAGCAGTGGCGTAGCAAAGGGGAGGCAGTGGGGGCGGGCCGCACCGGGTGTCACCTTTTTTTGGGTGAAACCCACTCAGTCTCTCAACTTTAAGAACAATGTACAAACAAACAAAAAAATAAAATAAATCGCTAGCACAAAAATTTCTTTTTCGGGGATTCCTCCACTAGCACTAGCTCAGCTCTATGTATAATTCAGGGATTCCCGCAAAAGAGCCTGACGCTGTCGTGGGGGATTCCCCATCCCATACCTGCGATCTTTGACGTTTCAGTTGCAACATTTCTCATTTGTTTCGTGAAGTGTATTGTGTTTGGTTGGCGTGAATTGCTAATCGTATATTATTCTATAGTGATAGATAATAAAAAGAAAAAAATATATTATATCCATGACCTCTATCATATAAAATTTATTGCTTTTTAATATTGATGGGGTTACATCACCAAATTCTGCACCGGGTGCTACCCAAGGTAGCTACTCCAATGCCTCTGAGGTTAGGGATCAAACCCCACCAACTCCAACAGTCATCTCCCACAGTAGACTAGACTTATCGAATTGCCAATGAACACCAGAATCTCGACATTTGCAGTAAGGGATGTTCTGCTCCTGGACATCCATAAGGTTGCCCAGATTTAAGTGACATGTCGTTTTTGCTGTGTCCGTGGGTTAACTGGAAGGTATAAACCAGCCAGAAGTGCTCCCTGCTGGGTAGGCAATGGCACTTAGTAACTGTAGTGATAAAATCACTTAGTAATAGGTTTAGAAGGAAAACACAATGACTTTACTTACCATCAGTCTGGGATTGTCGGCATGATAATGTAATATAGCTGTTACTACTTGGAGGCCCAATTTTGTAAATACAATATTTTCAGGCAAGGGTGTACTGGAGTAATTCTTTGGTTAGTAAATTTTTGTGCTGTTGTTCTGCATCGAGTTCTGGGCATAATGAAATTTGTAACCAAGTTTTATCAGCCAATCTTGTAATAAATAATGCCATATTATATTAGGATTTTATTATATTTCCAAATAGTTTGTGAGAGAAGCCTCTTGGAGAAAATGAAAATGCTGCTATAACTACACAGTAACAGGTAGTTTGATTTGATTTTTCTGATTTTGAATTCACTCAAATCGTTGACAAGGTGCGAGGGGGAAGGAAGTGGAGATATCGCCTCATCAAGCGAGCCTTTTTTTCAATTACCAAAAGAAAATAGGTGGAAAGAAGTGCTTATAATGCATAACATTTCAAGAATAAAATTACATTAGTAATACTATGGGACATTATCAGCTTTCCTTACAAATGTAACTTGAAAGTGGAACCCATATTTATAGTGTATATTTTAATACACTTTTAATTTGGCGCCTTTCCCTAAGCTGAGAAACTTGTTCCTGCCTAATCTTATAATTGAATTTAATCAGTGGTGAATATCTTATGAAATGCCCAGATCTGAATTCTAGTGGTCTAATACAAATTTTAAGTATGCATTGGTGCATAAAGGATACTATGTTTAACCATACTATATAAACCCAAAAATAGATGCTGAAAAATTAAATTTATGAATCTAACTAGTGAAGCCTAATTTTTGCGAAATCGAGAGTTGAATTTTCCCAGAGATAGAAATTGATCATCTAGAGGTAATTTTGATGGAGTTGTAATTGAATGGTAAACAATCTTTAAAGATATCAAACGATACATATTTCCAGATCATATTTTTAGCTAGATATAGTACTTATAATATATATATATATATATATATATATATATATATATATATACATTATATATATATGGCTGTTAGATGCCAGAGACATACATTTGTGAAACATAAATCAGCGTCTCTTAACCATATAAAGACCATTTGGCTGAAAATGACGTCTCTTTATATTGTTGCTTGACGGTGATATGTTTATTATGTAGTGTATATACGAGACTATGAAACTGTTTATTATAAACACCATCTAAATCATTTTATGTCAGTGTCTTAATCAATCCGTTAGGTAACACCATTTCAAAGATAAAGTATAAGGTATAACCAAAACAAAGATTTTTCAAGTTTATATATTTTTTGGTAATTTTAACATGTGTATTATGTAGGTATTACAATTGCTGACGCTATGGTTCGATCCAACGATGTCAACCACCTCTTTTTTGTTGAAATATTCCTTTTTAGTCTATTCTGGAAAATAGATTTCAGGAGTACTCACGAGGTGGTTTTCTTAATCTCGGCAGAGAAAATAGTTTCTGCAAGGATGCACTCCGTAGCATGTGCCTGTTTAAATCATCGTGTTTTCAAATATGACAACTCTTTCAGTTCTGCTACTCCCGCATTGTAAACAAGAAAAAGACTTAAAGTTTCATGATAATTATCTGGACATCAGTGGAGGATGTGGAGGTATATATATCAGCTGCAGAAATGGACATTTTGACTGTCAATTTGGGCACAGTAACCTTGATGAAATCAGGACGAGCGGTCACCAATTACTCTAACTGTAAATTTCCTTGAATCATCTCTAGAGGATGAGTTGTTTTTGAAGATTAACAATCACTTATTACTTTACAGCTTTGGAATAAAGGTAAAATAGTTCATTACGTATCAAAACAATGGTGAATATCAATAACATATAAATTTCTTAAGAATTGTTCAAATATCACGAAGATTTACTTACTCTTTTTTCAGTGACTCATGATATGTAAAACTCTTAAATCGGATTTACTTGTTAAGGCTCTTACCTGTGACCCCTACCTCAAGGTCACGTCGTTCGACTGTGTAAAAAGATCGAATTTACATTGGAAAGCAGGATTGTCTGATTGTACGTAGACAGAGCCATAAACAGTGGTGTCCCCTGATTGTGGTTGAGGCCGGGTTTACAACTGCCTGCATAATCAGCGTTATCACTTCAGCTGTCAGTGTCGGTGTACTGACAGACGCGAGGGTCGTGTCTGAGTGAAAGACCTCAAAACAACGCAAAGCTGCGCAACAAGTTAAACCTCGGTGGTCTAGCTTCAAGTCCAACAAGTACTGAACAATGTAAAATTTGTTATCACACTTCTGAAGAATTTATTTCCTTGTAATTGTAAGGATGCTGAGACTGCCTTTTCATCAGAAACCTACCGATAGTGAAGTCGAAATCTGGAATACAAGGTGCGTTAATAAGAAAGTTCATTACTCTATTATTGAGTAAAGGCGTTCAAGAAGCAACACATTAAGAAAGATCGGACTTTAAAAAGTAAAATTATAAGCATTTCCTTACCTAACCTTGTGAAACAACGAACAAGATTTTAAAAGCCAATTCAGGTTAGGACGGACACAATTATAGCGCCAACATCTACTACGGTAGTCAGCAGCGGTGGGATAAGATTGGTCAGTTCCCGCCAAACGACCTCCACAGCTGATCTACGAGCCTGTGGGCGCTCGCAGCTGAGGTAATTGATTACCCATCAGCCCACGCACTGGCACTCTCATTGCATAAAGCACTCACTGTCACTCTACCAATCAATAAATAAATTACAGTGGGGACATGGAGGAAACCAAGAGTTTTATTCTCGGGTTTAGTATACGCACTGTCACTACATTGCCATTGTGGTAGGAGTACACCACACCAGGGTATGTAACAGGCTTTATTATGGTTACATTTAAAATTCTAGTTTATGATTAATTTAATTCTTGAAAACCCCGTGAACAGATAGACAGATAATCATAGTGATCGTAAAATCTTACATTCCCCAAGCATACAAGATATATTTACCAGCCTACCGAGCGATAGGCTTCAATGACGCTCATCCAAATCCCACCATCGAACTTTATGTTCTTTGTATAGAAATGAAGCATCATACAGTATACAACAGGTGTGTTCGATTTTGAGGTATAGTGTGAGCAGACAGTCAGAAATGAAATTTTTCCAGTTCCTTAACCGGTAGACTTCATGATTACTTAGCCAATCACACAATAATTTGAGTAATTGTATAAACGTTATTTACTTTTAGCTGGGAAGAATATGAAGTCGTGATAAGGCGGTAGACTGCAGGAATGGATGTATTACCGGGATTATCTGTTAAGTAAGTCTACATAAGGAGGATATGTAAGGACGAATAGTAAGTATAAGTATCTAGTACGTACTTGTATAACGGAAAGGCGCAGGTGGTTGGCAGGGATAATTTGATTATCACAAGGGTTGACTCAAGCCTTATCAAGCCTTAGAGCTCCATCTGTTGGCTGGAGATTTAAAAAATTCATGTCTAACAAATACGGGTATTTTCCAAAACATGATTATATGATAGTTTCAATCATTAATACAGCTTTCTAGGACCCAAAGTGGATTTAACTCTTGTAGATAATGGTTACGAGTTTTAGGAAAACGCATAATTGTCATTATTTCGGATAAATACGAGAAGAATTATAGTTTTTGAAATTGGTAGACATTCATAACATGACATTATATAAATTATGAATTTGTAGGAGGCATCTTTGTGGCATCAGATGCTCTGCCAAATCCAGGATATCGTATTAAATTAGAGAGTCCGTATACATGAAGTAACTTATACATTTTTGCAGCGAATTAGAGTGATTACGCCCCCTTCCCCTCAAATGGATGAAGATCAAGCGCTGTTTGAGGCCTTGGGGAAGTTTAAAGTGTTGATTAGAGCATTATCTAAGGAAAGATAATGCTAGTTGAACCATGAATTAGAAAGATTATGTTTAAACATTGGAGATTACGAGGCGAAAAATAATGTAAATTGACTGGGGGATGGTTTTAAAGGGGAGGGCATGAAGAATCTTGCGAAAGGACCCTAAATCCTTTTACTCTCAATAAAATTGCAACATCATGTTTGTTGATTGAGTTTCTGGATTTGCTATATTCGTTTATTGGATAGTTGAAAACGGAAACTTCATGCCTGCTGACTGGTTATTTTACATTGGTTGATTGGGAAACTGGAAAGAAAAATATAAACGCGGGGGCCTTACATAAACGCCTTTATAATTAGGTACTTCGTGATAGTTGCATCGTTAATTTATTGCGGACATTGAATATTAATTAACCGGTTTCAATTCAATCACTGTCATTAAATTAAAATCTCGGGTTCTACTAGTTTGTTAATTTGAGATAAAATGTAACTGATCTTCTCCTTCTAAGTGGCGGCTCATTGCCATGCACTTACAAGGGCCTTTTTACGCACCCCAAAAGTATATCATTAGGCCAACCAGCCTCAGATTTCAGCAGTTCTATAAACCACGGAAAACAACCGATTCGATCCTCGTGGGGAAATTCAATACACTTTTCCAAACTCCCAAAGATGGCGTAGCGCTCTCTTGCTCTTGCAGGACAGTTAAAGAACAGGTGTTCAGCAGTTTCCTCCTGTTCGAGACCAATTCTACAGATCGGATCCTTCCGAAGAATCCAGAATCTGTGAAGATGCTTCTTCAGGTAACCATGTTCTGTAACTATACCTATAACCCAAGAAGACGCCGATCTACTTAAAAAGAGAAGGTTAGACGCCACCCTTGGAGAAGGGACTATAGGAGCATTTTGCCCATTCTCAAACTCGGATGCAGCCTCCACCTTCTCTCATGTTCAGCATGAACCCATTTTGAGACAGCAGAATTCATCCTTAGAAATACCACAGAATGAGTGAGGTCCCTTCAAGTTGCACGCTGAAACCAAGTTGGCAAGGGCATCAGCTTTTTCGTTCCCAGAGATCCTCTCATGTCCAGGAACCCAATAAGCAGTGGCATTCTACCAAGTGACATTGTTGATTCTGCCAAGGGAAGAAACGACTTGCTAGCAATCCCAGACAAATTTGAACTTGAACACACAAAAGTTGAACGCCTCTAATGCTGCCTGGCTATCTGTGAAAATGGTGATAGTCTGTACCGCAGTCGAACTATCCCACGAGCACATCCCATAATGACTGTGATTTCTGCGTGAAAGACTGTTGGATAAGGACCCGTAGGGACCACCAGCTTCCTAGATGATCTCACTCCACAATTCCGGCGCCTATGCCACATTTTGTTTAAGAACCGTCCGTAAACATTCAAGCTCCGTTCGCGGAAGAGGTTTCTATCCCTTTGACCAAGTCTCCCTTGAAGGTATAGAAATCCTGAGAGTTTTTTGAAGGAAAATATTTGTGGCATCTGATCAGATATCATGTACAGAGCATTCATCTGAATCAGAGTACTAATTCTGCAGTATCCCCTATTGCAGCCCGAATAAATCCCGGCTGCTGAATGTACTCCTCCTGGCCAAAGTTTTAATGACAATGTCCAGAGAAGTGAAGTTGAAACAACAGTCTAAAGCTACGCCAGGCGCACTTGGAAAAGCCCCAGTGATAGCAAGGCAAGCTATCCATTAGATGTTAGCAAGACTACCGCCATCTTGGCTTCCGTTTTTGGTCACCAGACTACAGCCCCAAAAATTAGTGCAGGTCTAACCACGGAGACATAAAGCCGATTCAAACTTGGCTTAAGTACCCAAAACCCACCTATTACACGTCTACATTGCACCAAAGACCATTTCCTCCTGGCGATAACCCTTTCCAGATGGGTTACTCAGTTCAGGACCCTAATAAGAATGGCGCCCAGGTACTTCACCTCGAACTTTAACTCTATGGAGGAACCTCTCAATAAGAATGAACCAGTACCCTCCCACTGACGCCTTCTGGTAAAGACAACCACGGTAATTTTGGTGGGTTTGACATTAAGGTCCATCCCATCAAGCCAGTTTTCCATCATGATCAGAGCATTTGTCAGTTCCGTGACTGTTGTATTGAACTTGCCACTCGCAAGAATCTGCATACTTCTGTGCAAAAAAACTACTGGTGTTCAAAGACACTAGGTTCCACAGAAGAGGAGAAAGGACGTCACCCTGGGGACAGCGTCCCCGCACAGTGATGCTCGCTCCTATAAGAGTGATTGTAATCACCCTATCTGTGAGTAGGTTCCTTATCCAGTCACATATTTTACCATTGATACTACGTCTCGAGACCGCATTGACAATCGCCTGAGTTCCTGTATTGTTAAAGCTCCTTCGATGTCCAGAAAGACACCTATGGCTACTTATTTCGCTGCTAGCGCCTTCTCAATCCTGCATACCAATTGTTCCCTGCTTCGGTAGAAAACACAACCCTGGGTATCCTCCATGACAGAGTATTGCACCTAAAGGCCAAAGAGGCCCTGAACAGTCTGCACATTAGGGAAGGAGAAAATCCAACTTCGGGACATTACATACTCCAGAAGCGACTTACCTATGCTGCTGGCGTTATTAACATTTTAGGTAACAATTTTGACACCTGCCATGGAAAGCCCTGATATTTTACCGTTATAAATCAGGGTTCCTGTATCAGGGCCACGTAAAATTCTTTCGCCAGAAAGCGTCTACAGAAAAACACCTGAAGCAGCTTTAATGTGCTACAGGTTGACGTGGAGGTCCTTGATCCCCATTATCAGTTGCAACACCACGCATTCTCAGCTGGTCTTCTTAACCCCTACATCAACACCACCAACTGCTGAATTATCGTCGATGGTAAGTTGAACATGATGAACGGGCATAGATACCCAAAGCTAAACTGCCGGATGCAACTGCCTGGTGTAACCTTTTCAGATCAAGATATGTTGGTTTTTTCATTTCAGGATCCATAAAAGGTTCTACGAGTACCGAGGAAGTAAAAGGTCCACCCAGTCAGAGCCCCGAATGACCAGGTGAGGCGCCCAATCCCCCTAGAGCTTTTTTCGCGACGTACTACCCCTGCGTCATGCATCCCTTAGGTACGAGTTGTTTCACGCCGTGGGATTGGAGGCCTTCAGTCCATACCAAAGTATGTGTGTGGTATGATTCTGGGCAGACCAGTCGAGACTGGCTATGCCCGACCTGGCACCACTACTGCGAGGCACCGAGGGCAACCGCCGTCACAGAATGCACAATCGGGGCACTAGTCTAGATCCTGGGATTTTGTTGACAGCAGGGCCACCACATGTAGGACGCTTAACAAGTGTTCATCCAAAACCCAACCACTGGTTGGATTCGGATCCTCCATTGGTCTTGAGTGGCACTAGACAGTGTCACCCCTGGGGAGGTACTTTCCCAGTTCATTGGGGATCACCCGAACTAAGGTCAGCTCATCCCCTAGACCCAAAATTCTGATCTTTCTATGATCAGGCTATAATAAGAGGAAAAGGGTCAAATTAATGTTTTTATTTTGGGGCGTGGATTGATAACGCTGTAGTGGTTATATAATTTATAAATAGAGTGATAAAAAACCAACAAATTTGAAAAGTTTAACACTCCGGTCATATTGAACCTCCCATAGTCAGTCACCACAGATTTACATAGATCCACTCTAAAAAAAAGCTTTCATCAAATTCCAGCTACTTTATTAGGCACTTTATTAAGTCCTGGTCTTTTTCTAACTCCATTCCCTCCGTTACTGACTACTCCTAAAACGGGCAAATTAAAATGTCCGTGTAATCCGATAGCGGGGCCGAACCGTGTCAGGTATCTCCTCATCTATCTCTCGTCTTTATCGAGCTCAGCACACATCACGCCATTGGCCACCTTCCCTCCAGACCCACTCGAAATCTCTATCAGTGTTTATAGTCCTGCTTGTCCCAGGAGATATAAAACAAAGTTCATTTTGTCGGGGTGTTTCTACCACGCCCCAATTTCTTTGCACAGAAATCACTCGAGAGTATTGACCGACCTCGAGTCGCAGTCGGAGTTTTAAGACTTAAGATTTAATCCCGATAATATTTGAAATCGGAATTTTTTCATGTAAATAATTTAAAACGTAGTAAAAATGGAATATAGTAAAACATGTTCTGTAAAATATTTAATTTGCCTTAAAGAAGAAGAAGTTAATTGTTATGTGGTAGAAATGGTTAAGAACATCAGTGCTTAAAATGAGATATATTAATAAATGAAACTGAAACATTTAATCATATACTGTTAAAGCCATTATAATCTGTTTAATTTGCAAGAAGATCGGGATTTGAGACGTAAGACTATAATCCAGGAACTATGTGATCCGTAGGAATGTATATGGCTGAGAGGGGGTCTATTTCCTTGGAGCATAAGTATATAAAAAACAAAAAAAGAGCAAAAAATATTTCGAATATGTATAAATATATCTGTTAAAATGTTTAGATTTTTAAAAAGGGTTTAGTTGTATATAACTATAAGAAAATACTCATAATGCAAAATGAAATTTCTGGAGAGGTCTTCCGTACCTCTCCCATATTTTTTGCACTTCATGGCTAAACGCCCAGGGGCGTACTCAGAACTTTATTCCGAAGGGAGATATGTATAATTCCTGAGGTTTAGGAGTATATGTACGTTATGATGTAGAGAAAGGTACAAAATATTAAGAATATGTATACATTTATGTGATAATATAATTCGAATTTGGAGAAGTTTTAGTTGTGTCTGACTGAAAATACATAAAAATATAGATAGATATTTCGGGATATGACTCATCCCCTGGGTACCCTGCACGTGACATTACTGGTCAGCTTGGACAGAGCATGGACAATTCGGTATGCACTGTTGCCTACAGGCATTATTCGGTCCTCAGAGAGCCGAGACTTTAGAACCGGTTTTATTAATGAGCCATTACAATCAGACCGATTCTTCAATTGTTCGGAGCCCACGCTAAACTGTAGGTCCCTTAATTCCCTGATCACTAGGCTATTGATTAACGACCCTTTCTAAAGACCTGCTGACCTTCAATAGTAACTGAACTACGTAGGGCTTCCAAACGAATTATATAATTCTTCTTATTTAAAGAATTTGGACAGTTCACTTTCCTTACAATTCTAACTACACCACTAGCGTTGGCGTAAGATGGTAACATTTGCCTACTTTCTAAAATACAGAGTATAAAAAACGCCAGGGTGAAAAATAAAAACTTCTAGTTGGATTAATAATTTTTCAATACAGAGTTTTGAGTTTATTACCCCGATCCATTCTCCGCATTTTCAGCGTCTAATAACAAACACTGTCATAGAATTGACTCCTGAAATATGGAGTCTAAGTATATGTGAAGTGATCTATAAAGATCGAAACAGGTACGGCTTCATTATCCTCTGAACGCCAGACATAAAAGCTGGTCAAATGAAAATGGTTAACCCACAGCTATTTCGGTGGATTAATGCCTTGTTGGCGACAAAATGTTTTCTATAAATATTCCTATAAAACTTTCAATTGGTGACAGACTGCTATACAAAGTACCGTCTGAACGCCCGACATCAAACCAGAGGAATTGAAAATGGTTAACTTATAGCCATCAAACATTTATGTGACTACCCGTGGTGTCAAGCACTGGGAACTTTAACAATTTTCTGTTATACCGGAAGAAAGCCGTTGCGTTGTATCGTTTCGACGAGAAACACTCATACTCGTTTAGGCAAGCTCTCCCTTGCAGGAGCCAATACTGAGCTGAGGGATTGTTGTGCCTCGCAGTCTCATCAGGTGCACAATTAGTGCACAACAATGTTCAACTGAATCTTAGGAAAGGTGGAGCAACCGATGTCTACCAATTTGGCGTGCTATGGACGCGTAATTGGTGGGAGAGGTTAACAAAGTGTTTTGGGTTTAATACTCCAGATTACTCTCAACTTGTTCAGCGTCCAATAACTGACACTTTCATGAGATTGACTGTAATCTGTAAACACAGAACACTCTTTTTAACCTCTCCCGCCAATAACTCACCCATATTGGGTTTTCTATATAACTTTTTCGACTTTCTGACATGTTGATCCCAAAATCAACATAACTCCTCTGAATTTACTATTAGAATTACTATTTACTATATTTACTATGTTCCAAGTTTCAGACAACGAACGATTTTAAGAGAGCCTGTTAATAATTATAGTCCCAGAAGTACGAGTTAATTTTCACTGAATAAGAACACTGTCTATTTGTTTATTTACGAAATCGATAGCCTCTTAAAAGGAATTTAACGTCAGCAGAGTTAGTTTTGTTGTGAGTCGAGATGGAAGGGTAGTCACAATTCTCTTTCTCTTTCTCTCGATGGCTGACGTTGATATGATTGAGAGTTTGAGGAATAGTTTTAAGTGTATCAATTTAAAATACGATCAGCGAGAATAGATCACTTTGTACCTTTTTGTTACCCTCAGCTTTCGACTCTCACCAAAACTATGATGGTTAAGAATCGAATGTTTAGTTAAAGAAAGGACATTTCTCTATCGATTTCATGAAAAATGTGTTGCGTGTTTATATAATGAAAGTAACCTTTCAGACTAATTGATCAGTTGTTTAATTACAAGAAAGTATGGACCAGAACGTAATTAGAGAAATGTCCGGGCTACCAATATGGTACAACAAAAAGTACATGTTGACCAATATGGTAAGTGGAACTTGTACAGTGACTGGTTCCTGGAAGAAATGATTCAGAGGTATGTAAGTGTGACATTAATGTCAATAATAATTCCTAATTGTCAGCAGCACGCAGCCCTTTGTGTTCGGAATGAAAGGAACTAAACACGGCACGTTGCCGGTCGGCTAGTAGACTTGTTTGGGCTTGAACAACTACTAATCGTAACGGTGACGTGGGCGTGACTTTAGTAACCGTGGGCTTCAGTAACCTTCTTCTGCGGTTAGACCATTCAGAGTGATTCACACAAACAGTGCCAACCTTCGGGATCTGATTGTGACCTAAATTTTGATGCTTCCGGAATAGGATCGTTAATAGTCTATCCATAATCTGTATATTATATCGTTTGCTTGTATGACAAAAATTTGTAAATGTAAAGCGATACACGTTTACTCTCCATGTTACAGAGCGTATTTAATTTAAACCCCGAATTAGGCTTACTTGTAAAGATATTCGAAACGAGTGTAAAATTATTGTATGTAAAAGGTGAATGGTATTCCACGGAGAACAGTGGCAAAATAAAATGAATTCCAATTTCCAAACGCAAATCAAATAAAACAGTTCTTAAGGCATTAGCGGCTCTCAAGTGAATGTTGGGGGCTTCCTCATATGGGAATTACACTCGTTAGTGATTTAACAAACAGAAAGGGAGTTGTTTTTGTAATTAGTGATTAAAACTGATTTTGAGACCATGTGTGCTACGAAGATTTCAATTTTATATCTAATTTGCTGTAACCTAGGACATTATAGTGTTTTGGCTCGTTGATGATTGCAGTGTAACAAAATTCTTTTAAACATGCCGCATTTGGGGTCTTTTTCGTTTAAGGGCCAGCACAAAAGACCCTAGCTTGCCTATTCAAAACTCAGATCACGCGATGCTTGCCCGCTGCGCAGCGCTTTGCGCTGCTTGCTCTTTTAGAAAAAAAATTAACTCGAGCTTGCAAAGTCCAAGCCCAGATAAACTTACCATGCTTACACACACAAAACTCAGACAGAACCGACGCAGGTTTCATTACAGGCAAAAGATAAGCGGCGCGCGTTTATCACTGATAAGATAAGACGAGTTTATACTAGAAGTAGTACCTGGACTACTGCCCTACGAACTAATAACACTAAAAAGATGATTAAATGCACTATCAGTCAGGTATAGTATGTTTTTGTAAGATGCTGGCCCTTAAACGAAAAAGACCCCGCATTTGTTAACGATCTCATTATAGTGTAAATATTTTATCATTTATAATATTATATTCAAGCCAAACTTTATTTAGTTCAAATCAACGTTTTGCATGATAAATAAGTTTAAAGTATTGAATATAGCAATAAGTTGTTTTGTAAACGTGGACTTGAAATATTTTTTCCTATTACATTATTCGAAATACGTTATTTATACTCTAAAACTAGTGCAGCTAAATAAAATTAAATAGTTCTACATGTAATAATTATACTGGTTGTGGCAGAGGTACACAAGTAGTTCCAAAATATCACTGTAATCGCGTTACCATAAATCTCACTGCTCACGTGGTTTAGTTCACCGCCTTAGATTGTGTTGGTATCACTGCAGTCATAGTTCTACCCAAAAACCCCTAATCAAAGGCATACAACTTAGTTGCATCGCTGCCATAGTTTGAGATTTGATCTATTTGATTGACATTGAAGTCTTGGGGCCACTATTTCGGTGACAGCGCTAACACTATATTTGGTTGGTTTGCAATGCCATAGACACTTCACGTGGGGGGAGGGGGGCTGAGCCCCAGAATCTTTACGTATATGCCACCACTGACTTACGCCAAAAACTGCAAAAATTAAATATTAAAAAATAATGTACGTATATGTTTAGTTTAGTGACTATATGATTGAAAAGCAAATATTGTAAAAGTACTTTAGGGCCTCCCCTTTTTTTTACCTGCAGAGTAACAAAAGCTTATGGAGCTATGCAGTTTTAATGTAAGTAAGCTTTAAAAACTAATAAAATGATTAGCTTTCAAGAAAGAATTGTTTTGTCTTCCGTTGTTTTCGGAAAGTATACTTTTTCAAAGGGAGAACATAAATTTTAGAAGTTATAAAAATGAGGGGGATGATTTGTAAATTTGATTCAGTTAGTTTAGTTTGATAATCTTTAATGGGTTTTATAAAAGACAAACATTAACTTAATTACAAATCTAAGTTCTTAGAAAATGTATTTGGATGTACCAAAAACCTTGTAGTTTAAAAAAATATCTTTTAAAACCAAATACACACTTATACATTTTAATTTCATGAACAAATTATAAAACAATCACCCTTTATCACTTATAGCACTTGAGAGAATGTCCTTCTTGTTAACTCTTGTAAGATACACAAAGCTCTCCCTACTATTACCTTCCACTATTGTGTTAAAACGACTTTTAACTTTATATCAAAGATACAAACAACACTAGTTAAACAAAGATAAACAATAAAGTGTAGTATAAAAAACTAGCCAATAAATAAAGTTTCAATTTTTTGTAATATCCACTTAATTTGTTAAAATGATATAAAAATCTTGAAGTTGATTGTTATACTTATACTTAGACTGTGGTATAGGCTAACGATTATGCATAGGCCTATGCAGAACAAGATTTAGTTGCATTTTGAGAAAGAATTCTCATACCAAGAATTCACTTATAGTTTTGATTTTCCAGATAAATTAAACATTTATTCCTTCTCAAAACTAGTAATCCACCAACGAAAAACTTTAAGCTCCTGAGAATAGTTAATTACATCGTGAATTAATGCATACGGAAACATAAACATTTTATTGTTTATAATCACAGAACGTATATATTTTATTGTTACAAGGTGTTTCACTTTAAATCAAAGTTACGTAATTTTCAATCAGGTTTTAACTATTTACAGTCTTAAAACAACGATATGTACTTAAAAGTTTTAGAAAATACGTAGTTAGGTAATAATAAAGTGTTTGCATTCAAAATAAGTTTGAATTGCTGTAAAATGTCTTACTTGAGAATTTCAAAATACTCAATTAAACAACATTATGACCATGTATTAATATGTTATTTTGTATGCAAGAGATTTTAAAATTATTGATTATTGTAATCGATTATTTACGTTTACCTATTACCGAACGATAATCTAGTTAATGATTACTGAGAAGCAGCCGTGACTGAACGTTTATGTGGTTAACGATCATTAAAGAGCACCCACTACGGAATGATAATCTAAGTGACGATTATTCAGGAGCATCCATTAACGAGTGATGATCTAGGTGACGGTTACTGAGGAGCATTCTTTACCGAATGATAATCTGAATGACAATTATTGAGGAGCACTATTACTGAATGATAATCTGAGTGACGATTATTCAGGATCATCCATTAACGAGTGATAATCTAGGTGACGATTATTGAGGAGTATCCATTACTGAATGATAATGTGAGTGACGATTATTGAGAAGCACTATTACTAAATGATAACCTGAGTGACGATTATTGAGGAGCACTATTACTGAATGATAATGTGAGTGACAATTACTTCAGGAGCACTATTACTGAATGATAATTTGTGTGACGATTATTGAGGAGCATTCTATTACTGAATGATAATCTGAATGACGATTATTGAGGAGCACTATTACTGAATGATAATCTGAGTGACGATTATTGAGGAGCACTATTATTGAATGATAATGTGAGTGACGATTATTGAGGAGTATCCATTACTGAATGATAATGTGAGTGACGATTATTGAGAAGCACTATTACTAAATGATAACCTGAGTGACGATTATTGAGGAGCACTATTACTGAATGATAATGTGAGTGACGATTATTGAGGAGCACTATTACTGAATGATAATCTGAGTGACGATTATTGAGGAGCATCCATTATTGAGTGACATGCTAGGTGGCGATTATTGAGGAACACCCATTACAGAATGATAATTTGGGTGACGATTATTACCTGTTACCGAAGAGTAATACAGCCCATAGTTATGTAGAAGCCCCCATTACCGTAGCATGGCCGTTATAATGGCAATATAATTATTTGAGTAAACTATTATAAATTATACTACAAAAAGTTTTATTCCACTTAAAAAACGAACTTTAAACATTTAATAGAGTACACATTTTATATTGGAGTTGAAGATAGATCTTAATTAGTGAGATGTTCATGAGGCGGAATGAGGCAAAATGACGAAGCCAACATTTGAATGTAAAGTGACAGCCATGGATGCTTGAGCCGGTCTGGGCCGACAGGAACCCTGGGAGGTCCGATACCATCAGCTGACCTGTCAACACTTACTTTCTGTCACTTGAGTCGTGCTTTACTGTGCCTTCTAGCGGAGAATCGTCACGGCCGGGCCAAGCGTCGAACAGATCTGATCCCGCCAAATGACAGTCAGATTCCTTTACATTCTAACGTTTCTGAATGGCGTTGATAAGAAAGGGCAAAGTGTATGAAATGTCATCGGATGGAAACATAAAACAAATACAAATAATGGCAGAATCGAATTTTTAACTATGAAAATAACATTTTTGCAAATCAAAACCTTTTAGAATTTCCTATTCAGTTGGTACCACTACGTCGCGTCATAAATATGGTAAAAGTTGTCAGTAAGAATAATATAAGTTTTTCTTTTCATAACCTTAACCAAATTTTAAATCTCTATTAGACTAAAATTGTATAATATGATCCAAGTATAGTAAAGAGGTACCTCAGAGTTAATTAAGAAAGAAATGTATTAGATTTAACAAATAATATAGCCACACATTATTCAAAAGAAGACGCCATATTGATCACTGTATTGTCATATTGGTCGCTGACAGCTAAAATTGCTTAATTTTATCTGTACTAGCTGGTGGGTATTACTGGCTGTTTCCGTTTAAAAACTGTTAACTGAAAGAAACTTTCCACATCGGGGCTGAAATATTTCATTCATTTAATTTCTACGTGGCATGAACTGGGAAACTTGTTTAATACTTCGTGATTTATTTTACAGTCACTGGATTACATGTTTTTTGCTACTTCCAGTATAAAATGTCCGATAAATTTTCTTCCACAACTTTCGCACTTCTCCTTTAAAGGAGTTCTTGGCGGTCGGTGCAGTCTTGATTTTGGACTATACCGAAGATATACGAGTATCTAATGAACAAGTACGTTTATCTGCGGCAGGGAGCCGAGCCGACCGGGGTAGCGACGCGAGAGTTAGATATCATCTTGATGTATGCCGACACAGTCTCCGGTCTCAGCTCCCTTATCAGATAATATTACTATTTATGGCTTGCTACCACTGATACCAATACCACATATTCTGTAACTATAAGGGTACCGCCGCGCCTCTTGGGCTCGGTAAAGTGACATCCATACGTTGCTCTGCTTTCATCTGACTGCATGGTAACATCTGGACTTCAGTCCTCCATATGTCACCTTTATCAAAACTGCCTCGGCTTGAACATGCCCAGAGAACCCCAGTGTAAATTTCATAAGCAGTTGTACCGATTGTGATATGAAGCTGACAACTCTGAATTCAGCACACTTGCTCGAGAATTACGAGTAGAACAACGTGGAATATTTGTCTCAGTAAAGTTTTCGATCGCTCTTTTATTTAACTGCACTGAGTTTAAAATATGTTCTTGGAAAGATGACTAAGCTTCTATCGAATTGTAAGACCAAGGAACCTTTTCGAATTAGGATTATTAATATTATCGGACTTTTTTAATACAATTTAATTTTTGCATAGAACCTAAACTTTAATTGAGGTGCAAAAACTTCCTTTTATGTGGTCCTTTGTGTGTGTGGTTGACCTGAATCAGTAGTCCGAAACGGTTTATCACATTACTTCAGACTTCGATGATTATTTGTTAGTATTTCCTGTCTCAGTTCCCTCATCATGTAATATTATAATATTTATCATGCTCAAAGTATGATTTGAAAACTAGAGTGACACGATGAAACAATGACCACTTAACTTTCAGTGACAGCACAAATACGACTGCATAAAAGCACTTTAACACAACGTGCTTTGTCTCTAGCCCTGAACCACTCTCTCTTCTACATTTCTCTTGTAATTAATTTGTAATTTTAGTATTTTAAAACTCATGTTTTAATCTCTTCACACAAAAATGTTCCATTACTTCTATAACAAACATGCGATTTTATATATTCCTAAGATTTATTTTATGCAATTAAATGTTAATTTAACCACAGAAATCATGTCTGATATCCAGTCTTTCAAAAAAATAAAAAAATTATGGAGTTTTACTTTGTGTATTACATGTAGTTTTTGACGTTACTCATTCGTAATTTGGGAGAGCAGTCCATTGTTTTATTCTAGAAGGAAAATTAAAAGTTAGAAAAGTAGTATCTGTGTCGATACTTGTTCTGAGGACGAAGCTTCAGATTAAAACTCATCCCGAGTTGATTCTTCCCATTTATTGCAGGAGGAGGTGTTGTGACAGTGAGCATCTCACGAATTTTAGTTTTAAAAGACCAAGGCCGATCCGCCATACCAGGCCTCTCAACCCACAGCCATGTTCAGAACGTACCCGCGATGACAACCAGCGCAGCGCCTAGTAGGCGAGGTTGTAGCCTTGCTGTAAAACAAGCTCTGTTCTGTTTCATGTCCAATCCAAAACACGACTCCAGTTTCTTTTAACGGCCTATTTCAAGCTGTCCAATGCTATTAAACAAAGGCGTGTCCTAGGGTAATATAAATGTACCACGTTTTAATTTTATCGTCTACTTATTTCTTTACTATAACATCATTGAGAAGTTTGCGAGTCCTTAAACAAATATTGACGTTTTAATGAGATTGGCTGTTATTTTTAAATAAAAATTCTTACCATTTAGAAAGTTATAATGTATTCAATTTCGCTGAGCAAGGTTGTGTAGTCTTCATGAATTTAAATTCACAAGAGTAGTTAATATTCAGAATTTTTGGCAGATTTCCAATCAACCTTTGAGGCCTTTGGCTCCTTGGAACGTTATCAAAATTGCATGGAGTTTTATCCACAAAATGTTAAGTAATTGTAGGTTTGTAGGTTGTAAAAGTGGTGAAAATATCTATCTTTAATACAACTATTCTAGACGTTTTAGGGAGTTGAATAACAATTTACATTAGTGTTCTATAGAAAATATTTAAATCGATTACAGCTCTTTAGAGCTAACAAGGAACCAAGGAAGGAGAGCTACAGGATGCATAGATTTAAATCGAAATTTCGTGAAAATTCTATGGAACAAATTTAAAAATCTAACAACGTAAAAGTTGATTTGGAGGGCGAAGTTCTTGGAATGCTTACAATTGTATCACATTTGGCATGAATATCTCATGGTTAGCTTGAGAATCCAGAGGCTGAAGTTTAGAGAGGCCAAGATCTTCCAGAGGTCGAGAAATTTAATTGACAGTTATCCACCAAAGGTTGGGAGCTTCAGTGGACAGGGAAAATGTCAATCGAAATTACGTGAAAATTCTATGGAACAAATTTAAAAAGCTAAAAACGTAAACGTTGATTTGGAGGGCGAAGTTCTTGGAATGCTTACAACTGTATCACATTTGGCATGGATATCTTATGGTTAGCTTGAGAATCCAGAGGCTGGAGTTTAGAGAGGCCAAGATCTTCCAGAGGTCGACAACTTTCATTGACAGTTATCCACCAAAGGTTGGGAGCTTCAGTGGACTGGGAAATTTCTAAATATCCTAATTATATTGAAAGAAACGGAAACCGCACTTATTTTTTTCGGAAAAGTCACATCGCACATCAGGTGACATCAGAACCTTCACATCAGGCATAAATTAAATCATAATTATCATTATGATATAATTTAAAGTGGTGACCGTCAATAATAATGAATAAGGAACCTGTGTTATGGAACCAATGAAAAATATTTGGGTTGAGGTGCTTAGTTTGAAGTGGTTAGTACATATTGCTGCAAATGTTAATTTAATTCTTGTAAGTATGTTCATGTTATAAGTATTCAACAATAAGCTGAACGGATCTGCGCAAATCAAAATATTCAAAGTTTTTCAAATACCACCATCTGTTTGTTAGTGGAACCAAAAATCGAGTATTATTTAGCTGATCAAAACCCATAAAGACCCATAATCGTGTTAAAATGCTTACATGCCCATTAAGTTGAGAAATTATAGGGCTCGATTTATGTAGCCAGAGATACGCACGTATTAACACTGATAATATATAAGTTAAACACAACCTACGTAATAAAAACCTAAAAAGAGGGAAAAAGCGTAAAAGCGTAAATGTTCCTAGGGAAATGTGTCTGATGTTTGGTTTGTAAAATATCAGTAACCAAAATCAAATGTGTCTTCAAACTCTGTATTTAGGGTCTAATTTAATTTAATTTGATCGCAAAAGCTATTAAAAGTCTCCATTTAAATTAAAATAAAAAATATACATAAGAAAAACATGAATGATTTTGAGTAGCTCTTGAATATTATGTCAATCTTATAAAATTTAAATGTTCACGATTTTTAAATCTTGACTTACAATAAATTATTTAAAAATGGGAAAACTCCTTAAAATTTTATGTTCATTAAAAAGGTCTATGAACATTTCAGGTTGAACGAGTGGAAATTAGTATCCAAACAGTTAAACATCGTAAATTCAAGCAATCGCTTGGGAGACTAGGATAAAAACGTCTAGAAATACACATGACCTGCCTTGAAATCTCTTTTACAGCAACCATTGAAACGCTTCAAAAGCAAAAACTCGTGAAGTTAGCGCTAACGAAACGACACCGCATCTATTAGTGCGCCGCGGCGTCCAGGTCTCGGCAAGGTGTGAGAGCCGATAAAGAGCGACGATAGATGGGATGAGCCTCAACTCTATTGGACCGGTGTCAAGTTACCGAGACATTTTAATTTGGTTCGGGACTCAAACGTTCAACTGTCTATTAACATTCTTTAGGTAGATCTTCGTGAGAGATAGCATTATCATTGGCTTTGACACTTCAAGACCATCACAAGTCGATTGGTCGATTGATGCAAAAAGTAAACGTTTTATTCAGAAAGGGTTGGAAAGTTTCATTTTTGATTTTTTCGACAGTAATGAAGAAAATTTCATACAGTATTCGTTACGAGGATTTCTTATTTATAAATGATTATACTATAAATTTTTGAAAAGTAAAATGTATACTTATTATAAGTCTCTCCCACAGAGTGGTCGGAAGGTTTTCGAACCGCACTGACCGTACCGGAAGACTTATGGAGCCTGTATAGTAAAACTTTGCTTAAACGTTATTCTTGACATGAGATATAGGGCTACACTAGGATTTTTTTCGAGAAAATATCTAATAAAAACGAATTTAGAAGTGTTTAAAAAGTTCAGTATCAATTTCTGGCTGTTTCATGATAAATTTCGGTGCAATAAGGATTAAAATTCCAACTCTTGAGGTTTTTATTAAAACAATATTTATTAACGAAATAGCACTGTTAAGTGTACAGAAAGTAGAGATTACACAAGCAACTGTGTGTGATAAACAAGTAATTTATTCAAGAATTTAAATCATACCCTTATATTCCTTTCTTTTAAAACAAAAAACCATGAGTTCGTTTAATAAATGTTTTTAAATATTGTATAAACTAAGGAAAAGAAAGCAGGAGGGGTTAATATAGAAATTCAATCTGTTAATATACATAGATAAGCTTTACATAATTTGCACATAAGAGGCCAATAATACATTTCACACATAGAATTTATTTTTGTCTCTTGTAAGCCCTCAATAGCGTTTGGCTACTGGAAGAGATGATTATAATATAATTAACCAATGATCAATCAAGACCTGGCCTATATTTTGTAACAAAACCTGGTTTAGATTACTTATTCCAAAGGTACAGGGTATGTAATATCCTTCTTGTTAAATGAGTAAACAAATAATATCCACACAAAGAAGCGTAGATTCCGAAGCAGCGATACCTGCGGCTGACGTAACATTCACGAAGGGAAGCGTTGATTTGTGACCTTCACCGTAGCGTAGGGGTAAGGATGCGGCTCTCTGACAAAGAGGTCACGGGTTCCATTCCCGTTGAGGTCAATACAAATTTGTAAACAGGTTTGGACCGTTTTCTCTTCAAAAAGTTTGAAAGAAACCCTGGAAAAAGTAATCCCTGTGTAAGAAAGTCCCATATAAATCTCACTTGCGTTAAAGTGTACTTGTAGACTATGGCATGCTAAAGGTATTATAAAAAGCAGCCCATCGAGGTCAGGTTTGACTGAAGCACAGAGTGGGGTCAGACTACGACTTAGAGGCTAGATTTATGGCCGAAGGAGGACCGCGACAGACGACACCGGATTATCAAAGGTCAGGAGCGAATAAGGACAGAGTTCGCCAACACTCTGACACGTACATTAGCGGATTGCGCGTTACTGACACATCCAGTGAATAGGCTACAACACACACACTTACTGTTGCTGAGTTTTTCAGTCACTAAAATTGATACGCTCTGTTAAAAGAAATTAGAACTTAAAATTGAAACCTTAGTGTCTTAAAATTATTTTCATGAATTATTTTGTTTCATAGGAAACAAGAAATACCATTCAGAGGAAACTGTGGAAACTGTGTACTTCTGTATTATTTTATTAGCTGTGTAAGACAACGATTCTTGTTTAGGACACATCAGAAATGTTACTTAGAGGACATTTAAAACCAAATCTCATCATCTCCAGTTCATCCAGATAAGACAACAGTGTGTATATAGAAGACATCAGACATGATACGTATAGGAAATTGAGGTAACGATACCTCATAATCTTCGAAAGAGTCTACCTAGATAAGACAAGGATACGTGTATAGAAGACATATTTGCTATTTGTATATTTGCTATATAGAATGCTATTTGTAGGAAATTATAGAAACTATATTTCATCATCTTCAAGACATTACACATAGATAAGACACTGATACTTCTATAGAATACACAGAACTGATATTTATAGGAATTCTCATAATCTTCAAAAGAGCATAGATAAGACAATGCTACATGTATAGAAGACATCAGAACTGCTATTTATAGGAAATTCAGGAAACTATATCTCATTATCTTCAAAAGAGATTTAAGAAAAGATTTCTCCGGAATATCCTTCCACAAGAAGATTATACTTGCGAGTAGATGTTGAGACAAGGTGACGCGGATATGCTATCCTATCCCAATGGCAGTGCTGTCAGAGATATCGGAACGGCAGAGATAAGTTATGGACGATTAGCGGCCAGCAGCAGATATCGCAATGGCAGCCGCTCCCCGAGACAGACCGGATGCTCCCCACGCGATAGAGTCGGTATGGTAATAGATGAGTGGAGCGGACCAAGAGGCAGGCTAAGTAGCAATTTGAGGGAAAGTGATCGCGCAGCTCGAAGCTCGAGCCCGTAAATAGTGCTGATGACATCGACTTGTCCGTCATTATACGACTGGTTTCCGCGCGAGAGGAAGTGCGAGGTGTTAAACAAGTAACACTCCTTGTTTTCAGTCGCGTAAAGTCGTGACGGACGTTTTGTCCTCAAGTTTGGTCTCAGTTTTTCTACTCTACCCGGAGAGCCTTGGACCCTGAAGGATTATAGATTCAATACCACCACACATACACCCATCCACCGATGACCACCATAAACCTTACGACCTGCCTGCTGTGACACTCAAGCCCGTAAATAGTGCTGATGACATCGACTTGTCCGTCATTATACGACTGGTTTCCGCGCGAGAGGAAGTGCGAGGTGTTAAACAAGTAACACTCCTTGTTTTCGGTCGCGTAAAGTCGTGACGGACGTTTTGTCCTCAAGTTTGGTCTCAGTTTTTATACTCTACCCGGAGAGCCTTGGACCCTGAAGGATTATAGATTCAATACCACCACACATACACCCATCCACCGATGACCACCATAAACCTTACGACCTGCCTGCTGTGACACTCAAGCCCGTAAATAGTGCTCATGACATCGACTTGTCCGTCATTATACGACTGGTTTCCGCGCGAGAGGAAGTGCGAGGTGTTAAACAAGTAACACTCCTTGTTTTCGGTCGCGTAAAGTCGTGACGGACGTTTTGTCCTCAAGTTTGGTCTCAGTTTTTGTACTCTGCCCGGAGAGCCAGAGCCTTGGACCCTGATAGATTATAGATTCAATACCACCACACATAAACCCATCCACCGATGACCACCATAAACCTTACGACCTGCCTGCTGTGACACTCAAGCCCGTAAATAGTGCTCATGACATCGACTTGTCCGTCATTATACGACTGGTTTCCGCGCGAGAGGAAGTGCGAGGTGTTAAACAAGTAACACTCCTTGTTTTCAGTCGCGTAAGTCGTGACGGACGTTTTGTCCTCAAGTTTGGTCTCAGTTTTTCTACTCTGCCCGGAGAGCTTTGGACCCTGATAGATTATAGATTCAATACCACCACACATAAACCCATCCACCGATGACCACCATAAACCTTACGACCTGCCTGCTGTGACACTCAAGCCCGTAAATAGTGCTCATGACATCGACTTGTCCGTCATTATACGACTGGTTTCCGCGCGAGAGGAAGTGCGAGGTGTTAAACAAGTAACACTCCTTGTTTTCAGTCGCGTAAAGTCGTGACGGACGTTTTGTCCTCAAGTTTGGTCTCAGTTTTTCTACTCTACCCGGAGAGCCTTGGACCCTGAAGGATTATAGATTCATTACCACCACACAGACCCATCCACCGATGCCCACCACAACCCTTACGAGCTGCCTGCTGTGAAACCGAGCCCGTAAATAAAACTGATGACATCTACTTGTCCGTCGTGGCCATCAGTGTGGGTTTCGGTGCCCCGCACTTCTGGCGGAAAAAGAAAAGCATATTAGGAGATGTTTAAACTCAGATCACGTAATACAGTAGAAGCTCGAAATTTAAGTTAATGTAGCAGTTTTAGAGAATTACAATTTGTTTATGTACGAGCATAAACACTTTCTATGCAACAAATATGGATTTGGTCTGTTTAATACATACGTATGATGGTTTTAATATAATAATATATATTTAAATGACAGCTTTATTAGCATATGTTTTAGTAGATCGTATTTGGACTCATTATATTATTTCCGTATAAATTTAACATATATAGTAAAACTAACTAAATGAGATAAGAACGAGCGAAAATTGTAACTGCACATCGAAAACACAATCTATGACTGAAAGGACAGTTTGACCATTGGGACTGTTGGTCCGTATACAAGGGCACTTCGGCCGGGAAGAGTTCGTAATATTTCAGGAGCCAAGGTTCTCTGGACAGAGTATAGCTACATAAATTTACGAGTATGAGTCTCACTAAGAAACAACCTCAGCCGAACCTTCATTTACCAGAGAGGTAACGCACATAGAAATTTTAAATCGGTTAAATAATCAAAGTCAAGGGTAAACCGTCTGTTGAGATACATTTGATACAATGATTGAAATTAATAGAAACACATTAAACGCTTTATAATTGTTAAATTAGCACAATAATGATCCACTAGGATGTAACATATTCAAGTACTTGTTCAATGATTAAATAAAGACGAACCATTCATTTCTGGAATTTTGAATTCTTCGAAAGTGCAACTGGATAAATATTTTCGCGCTGAAAATTATGTAAAACATGTATACTAGATCAATTAATTACTGAAATTCGGCTTCATCTCATAGCGCAAATTATACCTTGTGGTGAGATTTAGACCAATATCTATTTACCATATTATTTCAAAATTATTTAACAATAACATTTTCATCAATATTCCCCTCAACCAGCAATCTTACGAAGTAATCTCGACCAGCAATAAAGATGTAGTGGTGATAATCGCTGGCTGACCAGTACACAATGTCAAATGACAACAACACAGGACTGGCACTTACACCTGGCAGGAGCTAGCTCGACGATGTCAACCTTACTTACTGCTGTCGCCACCACTGCCGCGGCCGCGGCCGCCTCACCACCTAACCGGCTGACAACTGTCCTCCAATTAGCCGACGACACCGATGTTATCGCGGTTGCCGGCACGCTCGCTAGAGCACTCCGGTGTCGGGTGTCAATTTGAATTTTAATTTGGACCTCAACCTTTCAATTCTTCTCAAGGTCAGAGCTTTCGGGAAGGGCGCGAAACTTGGTTTCTTACGTTAATTAGAGTAACGAATTTGACGAGAGATCACGGGTTCGTTCCCCAGGGAGGCTGACACATTTTGTTGGTTTAGGACGTTGAAAACGTAAATTGAAAGGCCTCTGGTGGAAACAGAAAAAGAGTTTGTTCTGGATTTAATGTAAAAATTCAAATACAAAATTATTTACCGGTAATACTAATCCCTAATGGCTACCGCTTCGTCAGTGACTTTTATGATGCAACGGTTTGTCGTTCTCAAAGAAACGTTTTATAACCCTCTTACTACCAGAGCCGATTATCCTCTAGAAGTATAAGCCATTCTATTGACAAATGACATAGGCCCGTGACCTTGTACGGGTTAAACCATTTAACTCTTGTCAACACAAACATACAGTTATTTACATACATAAAACACACACTCGCGCACACGGACACACACAGGATAACCTGACAAGGTAAACTTAATAAGATAAGATAAGATAAGATAAGATTTTTATTGATAATTCGACATTACATGCAATAGATCACGTCAGAATACTTATACTAACAGTAAAATAAACAATTTAAATTAAACACTCATTATAGAAGACGCAATAGTTTACATGTAAAAGTGCATTATAATAATACAATAATGTTAGTGAGACAAAGGTGTAATATTGACGTCGGAAATATAATCCCTCGAATCAGAAGTGCTCAAGCCTACGAAATTGCATGTGAAGCCGTGTGTAACTGTTAGTATTGCATAATCATCATGAGGCTGAACACAAGTAACCACATAAAGGTAATGAAAACTATTATTACTAGTACTGTTGACACCCTAAAGCAGTTATGACGTGAGGTACGATTTTACTATTAACTGAAATAAAGCTTCAACATACTTACGTACAAATGTATGTCATACTTGAACGTATTACGGCATGCAATGACATTATTTTCAGCAATTCCAGTTCTATATGAGAAAGAGAGAGAGAGCCCATTGTGCATCGGCTGACGCTATCTCTACGTCTTCTGCTCGACAACAATATGGATGGCGTCGCTGCTATCAACAGGTGATAACCTGCTCGCAGTCTTATGGACTCGAACTGCTGCATATTTATGGACCGTGGACCGGGCGGCATCAAGATGTCGCTGATAGAGGACTACCATTGATTGTGGATTATTATCCCTGCGCCTGCAAGATAAGAGGGTATTATCCACCAGATAAGAGGATGGGAGCTGTATTATTCTCGATTCGGTTGGTCTTATCAGGATCTGAAAATAATCATTACTAGTTTGTTTTGTGTTCAGAAATCGCATTTATATTTGTCTGTTAGTCTTCCAGAATGACTTTTTTACTGTTCTGTAAGAAAATTCCACCCAGAATTCCCCTTTGCATTTGATATATTTGAGGATTGCTTATGCACAAACCAAGAAAGGGTGCCGGTTGCTGGATAAGTTACGTAACGGTTGCTTGAACCATACGCTAAAAATGATTCTACAACTACTTGAAAAATCAAACACGTATATTAGAGTACATATTCGTGATCTGTCTTTGACAAAAATGGTATAGTGTTTGTAGAGTCGATCTGATTCTTTCATAAAGTGATCCCCCTTTGTCCTCTTTCAAGTAAAAAAATACAGGTACAAAGTGTTTTTACTAATAGTTTTAAATCTAAAAGAGGTACGGGAATTTCCCTACGATACTAAGTTGTATAATTATCAGCTAATAGCATTGTTAATACAAAAATTTAACATTTTGTCAACAATGGATGTAATTGACGTTATATATACGCTGATAAATTTTGTGTTCTTTCTTTTATGAGAGTTATTATTTCTTCGTTTGAAGTTTGTTTTTGACGATGGTAGGATTATGAAGGAAACAGGAAATTACATACAGCATGTGCTCCTTCTGAAAAGCTATGAAACAAACCAACCGAAGCTGAGCCTCTCCCACACAAATGAGAAGTATTATTGTGGCGAACGCACTACTTCATGCGAGGGAAGTATTAGTTGTAGGAACGATTCAAGTAGGGAGGTACAGGGAAATGACAGCGGTCACGTAAAACGTTTGCTCCTACTGAAAAGCTATAAAACAAACCAACCGAAGCTGAGCCTCTCCCACACAAATGAGAAGTATTTATTGTACCGAACGCACTAGTTCATGCGAGGAACGTATTAGAGTTTAAGGAACGATTCAAGTAGGGAGGTACAGAGAAATGACAGCGGTGACGTAAAACGTTTGCTTCTACTGATAAGCAATGAAACAAACTAACCGAAGCTGAACCTCTACCACACAAATGAGAAGTATTATTGTACCGAACGCACTAGTTCATGCGAGGAAAGTATTAGAGTTTAAGGAACGATTCAAGTAGGGAGGTACAGAGAAATGACAGCGGTGACGTAAAACGTTTGCTTCTACTGATAAGCAATGAAACAAACTAATCGAAGCTCAGCCTCTACCACACAAATGAGAAGTGCCATTAGGACGAACGCACAAGAGGCGGCAGGCCAACACACTCAAATGGTCGTGATTTGTTGGCCATTATTCTAGTTATCTGTTATTTGTGAGGTACCTGATCTCCCACACGGATCTACCTATTTGCATCATGACTTATGTGTCACCTTGGACTTTAATGTGGACAAAAATTGATTTCGTTTGATTGAACTAATGATTAAGGTCTCGTTCAGAATCCCTAATGGATTGGTTTATAAATATCCACAATTAATGTCTTTATTACAAAACGACGATACCGCCAATTAAGAAAATGAAGTGTATGAGAATATCTAAATGGATAGTGCAGTGTCCAATTTTGTTTAAAGACAGGAACAGTAGAATATAATTTTTTTAGTAACTATTTATCTTAGTATTTTATTTTTAGTAACCCGTAACTATTTCGATTGAAACCATTTTCTTAATTTGGCAACTACAGCTATCCACGTTAACGAGGAATAACAAACTATATGGCTTTAAACGTGATCTCCATAGCTCATCAATTGGTTCAAATATTGTCAGTAAGTGTGATCTAGTGTGAAGATCATCTAAATGTGACCTTTTTTTGTTCTCTTAGGACAAGAAGCTTACAGATTGCACTTAGTCCTATAAGAACCTTTGCGCTGCTTCTGGAGTGACAGGATATTCACGATAGGTAAGGTTAGGGAGTAGGGGCCGCCTCCTATCGAGATCCATGAGGTAGAATTAGAGGCACTAAATCTTAAAGTCATGTCTCCCCGGAAGAAGAGGAGGCCAGCTCTGAACCAGCCTCTCCAGTCAAAGTAGGCAGGGGGTGGCACACCCTTGTTGAGGCTAGCACGAACCTTTGAGATTAGGGAACAAACCCTACCTACTCCAACAGTCATCTCCCGCAGTAGTCAAGACCAATCGAATTGCCCTTGAATTCCAGAATCTCTACATTTACGGTTAGTGATGTGCCGCTCCTGTATATCCATAGGAAAATACAGATGGTAATTTAGAAACACAAACTCCAACGTAGAATTTCAGCTCAGTGACCCAGAATTTCAAAGATTAAAATACTGTCTGGAAAGCCTATCTCGGCAAACCCATGAAGCAAGAACGAAATTTAGTGGAATGGGTCAGTGGGTCAGTGGGAAGAGCCGGTGGCCGAGTGGTCTAAAACGATGGACATTGAGTCGAATTAGAACTAGTGGAGATTCAAATCTTGCCTGTGACCTTTGCACTGTTTAACAGTTGAACTTAACAGTACTGTACCGGATGTCCTCCTTTTTTTGTTTGATCAGACTCTTGATAAGGCCAGTGGCTCATGAGGACGGGTAGAACAAGGGTAAAAGAGGATCACCATCTATATTTTATTTACATAATGGGTGATGTGATACCCATGGACCGGTATACTTGTAGATTTATCGACTGAGGGTCGAGAAGTTCTTAAGTACAATGATTTTAGGAATAGTGACCTGAGAATGAAGATCGCACTTCGTGACACAAATCCTTTTATATCTGGTGATCATTTAATCATCCTTAATTTTGAAATTACTTAATTCAAAATAGAGGGTCAAAATCTTGCAGTATCGTAACTTATAGCAAAAACGCAACCAAATTTAAGTGTATATAAAGTTGTACCATTAATCACTTTCAGGGGATTTTCAATATCTAAATTAAATTTTGTTTTTCAACATTCTTATGTACAACGTAGCTATGATAGGAAGGGTTGATTCGATATGAATTTTGAGTTTAGCTCCACCTCACTTTCCTCTTAATAGTCTGTCACAGACATGACTCCTGGATTCTGGAGTTATGTTTGTTCGAAGAGACCTAAAGAAAGTCGGCGATGAAGAAGCTCAAAATGAACTCTTTACATCGTTTTGACATCACAGACACGTAGAATACAAAATACAGTGTAATCTAGGTGAAGAGGTGTTCTGTTTGCTTTATCAGGTGCACGATTAAGTGCACTACGATATTTTAGTCTGTGACAGCGTCAAATTACAGATGCTGCCCTAGAGGAAAGATAACTGGAGCTTCATAACCTTCTTATGTTGGCATTATATAATTAAAATAGAATTTAGCGTATTTAGGAGTAATATTATAATTTAGGATCATAGATACAGTTAAAATAGTTGAGTGTTTCACTTAAGTTTTTTTGAAATTATTTATTTAAGATAATTCAACTTTATCAATTTTTAGTTATAGGTGTGCCAGCAGCATCTGTGGGAGATCAGTAGGATCGACTGACAGACACTAAGATGTTAACAAGATCGGAGCAGGTGCAGGAGCAGGAGCGGGTGCAGGCAGCACGACACCAGAGCTGAGTGACTCATGAAGTGGACAATTAGCGATAATCAGCAACAGCCGCGGTGAACTGTGACCTGGAGGAGCTCACGAGGCGAGAACTCGTGCTGAACCGCGCTACTAATTGTGTCTGCACCGATGTCGTCTAGTGACCAGCGCAGCGTCAGCGCGGTCCCAAGCCCGGATCTTGTGGTATCTCCCTGCAAATATTATAAACCTTTATTCGTACACAAAATGTAACAAGCCTAGATATAACAAAATCTGACAAATTAACTAAGATTGCCATAATAGTGGTTTATTTTCTACTTTTTAGGCTTTCTGGAGAATCATGCTTGAAGCTCGAGCAATTTCAAAGCTAAATGGATTATTAATGTTGAAAATATCCTTTTCATCAATTGGTTCTTCGAAACTGAGCTTTAATAAAATTAAAACACTTAAGTGTCCACCAATATTCTTCTCCCACGTTATGACGTAAAAATTAATAGTCTTTATAATTCAAGTAAGTTTCATGAGATAACCACATTATCTATGCAAACATAAAGTAACA
The DNA here is from genome assembly GCF_021130785.1 of Homalodisca vitripennis. Taxonomy (NCBI): domain Eukaryota; kingdom Metazoa; phylum Arthropoda; class Insecta; order Hemiptera; family Cicadellidae; genus Homalodisca; species Homalodisca vitripennis. The sequence continues at coordinate 60,823,090 of NC_060209.1, read as the reverse complement.
AAATTGAATTTATTATTTAAGTTATGAAGCACCCAAAGATTTTAGTGTTAAATTTACTTTATTCTTTGAAAATTACATTTATTAATAAATGTATTCAAAGCGGTTAAAAAAAATCTGTAAGTTACAAATCTTAATTTTATGTAGAATCATCAAAATACTAATGAAAGAAACATAAATAACATGCTGATCATTTCATTCCTTCTATTATTTCTTGAATTAAAAAATAAGATTCTTGAACATTTCATAAACGCTCCGTTGCAAGGATGATAAGCAACTTGAGATCAGCATTCAGTATAATGTGCTGCCTACAAGTACGGCGGCCACAAATCATCCTCACGAGTGTAACGTATTTTGGTGCATCATCCTCGCGGCAATAATCGATAGAGACAGTTATCGAGGTTGGTAATCGTAAATTTAAATATTCATTCGCCACGGAACTAATCGATTTCTGCCGCTCATCCCCGTAAGCTCTTTAGCTTCATCGCGGAAGATTTATTGTGGTTTAACCAACCGATATTCATGACGGTGAGTAATAGAATTTGTTGAACATTTTGGAAGCATCGCATAAGCTATATAGAGTTTGCTTTGTACTCCTAACAAAGTTTTCTGAGTAATTTACATTTCTCCCTCCAAGATCGATGGTTTTTGTTAGGTTTATACCTATTCTCTTTTACCTTTTGAAGTGTGTGGAAAGTCTTTTGAATGTATAAATTTTGTACATATATAATAATCAGTACAACCGACTAGTAGTACGTATATTCTTAAGGAAACAGATGGAGTAAACTGTACCGTTTTACTGGCACATGAGGGGTTAGCTTTAAAATTTAAATGTTTGTGAAGGTTAAAAAAAAGGAAAAGAAAAATGTTCTGAAATAAACAAAGTTCAAACTAAAATAAAACTTCTTCTTAAAAATAATTACTGGATTTAAAATTAGAATAAAAACTTCTTGATGAATTTTAAATTTAAACTTGTAATATATTCTTCACTCCAAAAATGTACAAAGTTCTTACAGCTTGTCTTTAATTTATCTTAAAAATTCAATTTTATTTTGTTACTAATTTTATTTACTTTACTTTAAATATTACTTCTTTTCAGTGTTAGAGAATTAAAAATTCTTCAGTGTTAGAGAATTAAAAATTTATTGCTGAAAGCATCCGCAGGTTCGATGACGATTAGCAAAAGCATTTTTAAAGTCTACTCGTTACTATAACTTCCGATCAACTGAGACGGGAGGTACGGCACGTCTACCTCACCCCACCACTCAATTTCGTTATCAAACACTGCTTCCTGCGATGCGCGCCTCGCTGATAGCAGCCTTTTTTGTACAGTCCAGTCCTTATCATTCTTCTGGGCCTACTCCTTCCACCGGTAATCCAGTTACCCCAGAATTACAATTTAATACAATCGGTACAAAACAGATAAAAAAATAACTAGTACATAGGACAACTTAGACAATGATCTGTTTTTGTTCATAACAATATGGAGTGTACTATTCAATTACCGTAAAAAATATCATAACCTTTATTAAATAAATATACTACATTTGTATAATTTCTAACGTGAATGAACAATATTAGTAAAATACGAGAACTAATAGTTTGGGTACGGAACATAAAATAGTGTATGTTAGTTTTTGATAAAGTAAAATAATATAGAAGCGTTATATCATTTAAGTGTAATTGAAACAAAGAGCTAAGAACATTTAAGTAAAAATAATGAACCCAACTTATAGCTATAATAATAAGCTATTTTCAAGGTAGGTTAAGTGTATGGAACACAATTATATTAATAAAAGATAATGGAATTTTATATTTACAATTATGTTTCACGATGCCAGTGACTGTTGTAGTGGAGGGAAAGAGGAGTCGCTAGCGGCTTACCCATGGACATCCTTCGACTCCTTGAAAGCTCGGAGGATCCAAGCTAGATGTGGTGCACCGCACGGATACTAGTAGTATCCGTGCACCGTAGTGCACCGTCTGCCAGGTATGAAGCGAGAACAACGTCGGTGAGTTGGCATCATTCCTTTGAAAAACCTTTCTTATTGTTATTTTTAACCTCTTCCTTCCATCTGTTTGTATATTTTATCGTTAAAGCGTTAGTTTCCCTATGGCAAGGAGCCTATTCCATATTGGTCCTCCGGGGCGGATATGTCTGTTTTGATTTTTGATAATTGCATAAAAAAATCATTCAAGAATAGTAATTCAGATTCCAGTTAAATTAAATAAGAGGAATTTAAGTACTTACCCTGAGTATTTTATTTTTTGATGGTTTAAAGGTACCATGGTTTAAAGAATATTAAGGCGTTTCCAGAAATTTCATTAGAACAAACCCATATACGAAATTTTGCTTGGTATTTTGTGTTAAAAGTAAAGGTTTATTAGTATTACCCCCACTAAAAAATTTGCACCATGAAGAAAATATAAGATTTCAATAGTTGTTTAAGATTGGCTGAGCATTAACGAAGTTTATCGTTCGGGGGCTGGTGTTGTCGACGGTAGCAGCAGCCCTCAGATGGTTCACTTTAATACTTTCTGGCAGAAGTTAGGTCAAGGTAACTTTTTGCACAGTGGAATGTACCATGGTCTTCAGTCGATAAAACGGCCGTGGCATCGAATTTTGCTGAAGTCTTTTATGTGACAGGCCATATTGCTAGCGTATCGTATTTTGCAGAAAATATTACAAACAATTAAATCCTCCTCGATGTTTACTGTTTTATATATTCTTTTATTAATTCTTGTCTACAGAATACGGACAGATATTCTATATGTTTTGAAAGATACTAGTGATTACGACATTAATTATAACAGAGTGTACAAACGAACAATCATTTCATAGTCAATAAATCAACCGCCCACGAACCAATGACAATCCAATATAAAGGATTCTCTATTAGTCTTGATCGACAGCGGGCCTCAGAGCTAAACACCGCTGTCGGAGGGAGGTGCACGTCCGCTCAATTGAATTCCGCCCGACCTTTCATTATTGTAATCGTCTGTTGCAGCCAGACTTGTTTCGGTCAGGTATCTCATTATCAAACGCTCTCTTACATGAAGGAATAATTCGAATGCTGGTAAATATTTTGTTTGGAATCTCATTGCAAAGTTGGTCATTAGAAATTATTTGTGATGGCGTAACACTAGCAGGATCACTATCAAAATAAATATATTTGATTAAATTTAGATAATTTACTTAAAAAAATGTAATAAAAATATTATTGAAATACAATATTGTATTATCTTTTTATTTATAATTATTGTAGGCTATAATTAATTTTTATTTATTTTTAAACACTATTTTATTAAATAATTTAAGTTTCCAATTAATTTAATTTTCTTAACAACTTTTGGCTTGTATTGGGAGAAAAGAAGACGGAATAACAATATTAACCACTTTAGGCAAACAAGATAACCATGAGACCTTACAGGGGATGTATAGGATCGAGTGGCTTGAAAAAGCTCAGTTTGTGGGTGCAAGCACTATATACTCATATGTTTACTTAAACGTACACAAGAGCAAAGGTTTGGGATTTCAATCTCAAAATAAAATGTGAGTTCTTATATAGCTGTAACAATCTGGCCTTGACATCACAAGGTATAAAAGTATCAAAGAAAAGAAATTTAAGTAGGTACTATTAACAAAATTTATTGTGTTATTCTTCGATTAATTAATCCAAATCTGTATTTTTTTAATTCTTCTTCTTTCAACCAGCCAGTAGTGTAAAAGGTATTTAAATGAAAACCATGTAGAAGGATAATGGAAACAATCGGTTTTTGTGTGGTACTTAGCTTTTTTTAATTCATTTAGAACTCAATTTAGAAGTCACACTAGATCATAACTTTACACAAAACAGGTACATGTTAATTCTTTTAAATTATTTATAGCAAATAAATTAGATCATCATCTTGGGGATAGAAAAATGACTAATTTCTTGAGAATTGTATCGAAACGTAAGATACATTTCGCAACTTATATCACATTCTTTGTTTGAAGTTTATTTTTGACAATGGAAGGATTGTGAAGGAAACAGGATTTATCCGGACATTTGCCATCGTTCAGTGAAACAAAAAATCGGTAACACTACATTTTAAGATCTGCAATCTGATCTCTTCTTCAGGTAAAAACTAACCTAACACACGATTAGTTTATTTTAGCCTAGTTTGTAATTATGTGTTAGGTTAGTTATTTACCTGAAGAAGAGATCAGATTGCAGATCTCGAAACGTAGTGTTACTAATTTTTTTCTTTCACTGAACGATTTCAAATGTCCGGAAAATCCAGTTTCTTTTATATCACATGATAAGTTGCACCTGTGACATGTTTTTACGTGTTGTAAATTAACCTGTGCTTGCTATAAATCTAGTGAGGACATTTTCTCATTAAGCTGTCGCCAATCGGTTATCAGTTAAGACGATCTTTGTCTTCAACGCAGTTTCCGGTCTCGACAACGTGGTTCAGAGAGCTACTTGCCCGCGCAGGCGAAGCACTCCCATCACCGATCTGCGTGGGGAGCATCACCACCAGTGAATGTTAGGGAGCGGCTCCCATTGCGATATCCGAAGCTAATCGTCCAAGGATAGTATCACTGTTTTCCATAGTCTAAGGTGAATGTTTCATAAAGACACGATATCGTTCTCACTGCTGACCTCTGCAGTACTGGTGCTGTTGACGGCTTTTCAGCTAACCTACGTGACAATCTTGAGAGTTTAGCATAAGTCTTTAAAATATTGACTAGTTTTATGTTAAAACATGAAATAATAACCAATTTATATTTAGACAACTATACTTGAAGATTTTGTAAATTTTTTATTTATTAGATAACTTACATTTTGTACGACAGATTTTATTGTACAAATTAAGTGAACCACATCTGAAAACAGTATAACAGATTTTCCATTTCAACAATTGAATACAATTTCTATAACGAGCATTAGCTATTGTAAACATTTTAGTAATATTTTAGGTGAGGAAGATGGAAGATATATGATTATTTTTCAGAACTATATACAGCTTTTCCCTTAAAGTAATTTTCGTGATTACAAAATAAACTACTATATGTGTTGCTAAGCGCTAATCATGAGAATGGCTGGACCAATTCGGTAAAGTATTTTTAAAAATACTTATTGAGGGAAGGTTTATGTGAAGAGAAAAAATAAAAAAGGTACCTAACAAATTTTGATATTTAGAAAAAGGTTGGTATTTTATGTTTTGTAACCTAAATTTAAGTGACACCAAACAGCTGTTAACATTTGCAGCTAAAGTTTGACAAATTGGTTGAAACATCTGTTTAGATTAAAATTTAATAAAATATTAAGTATTCAGTACTTTAACAGTAGTGCTATGCAGAAAGCATGTAAAAATTTTATATCTAAATTTTATTCCAGATTGTGCCAGTGACAAATTTACACCTAGTGCATTGTAAAGAATACTTAGACACTATTACAACATCAACTTTAATGATCAAAGCTGTGAATTTTTTCACATAAGTTACTCCAAACTGGTGGGCTTCCTTAACATTGTAATATGGTTTATTAAGAGTGGTTTTTGGAAAACAGAAAATGAACATTGATATGCCTTAATAATCCATTCTTTCCCACACTACAGTCCAAAAACAACAAGACTTGTATAACGCACAACATTACAAAGTATTATTTTGGAATACAACATGAACTTATTAAGGTTTTCCCTTGAATAAGAAGTAAATAGGCATTACTCCTAGGCCGTCATAGGCTTCTCATTCATAAATATGGTATGTATATTTTATTGGTTGGGAAACAAGGCAAACTCCACTATACACTACAAATATTTTGGATTGAATGTAGATTACAAGTAGAAATAGACGCTTTATGACTGAAATTGATTTCTGAGAGCTACATACGTATATAGTTTTTTGATCGGGGCAATAAGGAAATCAAATCTGTGGCTCCGTAAGTGAATATAAACGGCCGACAATAGGCACCTTCAAACTGAAGTAGGATACTTAGTTCTTCGTATGTATACATGTTTTCTTCGTCGTGACAAAAAGGCAAACTCTACTATGGTACTGGAAATATCATAGACCAGTACTCCTATGTGATAAGGGATAGAAGTAAACTAGTTTTGACGAAAGTTTTATATATATATATATATATATATATATATATATATATATATATATATAATTGAATTTAACCAGAGATGCTCTTATAAATGAAAACCATAATATAAGAGTAAAGTTAAAATCTGATATTTTAACCATGAGCTTTTAAATAATATATATATATATATATATATATATATATATATATTATATATATATATATATATATATATATATATACTGATGTGTGACTAATTACGTTTAAAAAGTTTTATAGGATCCCCATCACATTACAAGTGCTGTTACTAAGTAGAATTAGGACTTAGAGTTTGAAAATTGTGTGCGAAGCCGCGGGTAACAGATAGTATTTTATAAAATGGTTCAAAAAGTGTGGTTTTAAAAGTCAGATTTTCTAAGGCAGTGTAGTGGGTAGAACGAGCCGGGTTGTTGGGCAAGTAGAGATTACATTCCTATTAGTCCAAGTAACAATTATACAGGGTGTAACAAAAAGGATGTGCTGGCTATGCATTTTCATATTCTATGTGTGATTCTAAGCTAAAAATGAAGAATATTATTTCCCCAATTTCCACTTCGTTTAGCAGCTATACGCCATTTTGTTTTTTTTTATTAAAAAAATATTATATCATAAAGAATACATGTTTCCATATAACTACCGATTGCAAATTGATCTTACAAACGTGTTAATAATGTATTGCATTATTATTAATATTACATTTATTAGGTGTTAAGGTTTCATTTTCAATATTGAATTTTAATTACAGAAACAGCTGATTTAAACAACTGCTGTTCAAATACTGTCAAATTATGGCCATTTAGTTTGTATGTGTAATAGCCTACGAAACCATCCATAAAATAGCTATTTCTCAACCGATTTTTACAAATGAGGTATCCCTGGAAAAACTATTTATAAACTGTTGTGTGGCTTGTATAACTTTGATAAACACAGTGATTTATTCGATATTTAATAAAATAAAAATTAAATGGCTGTAATTTTGAAAATATTAAAACAAATTTAAAAATATCTTTCCTGATATAATATTTTATGACATGGGCCTGTTTACCAAATTTTGTAACAATCGTAAAGATAGATACAAGGATAAAATTGTTGTAATAAAAAACAAAAAGAGCAAAAAATTGCCATATAGCTGATAAAAAAGTATAAATTGGAAAAAAACATTCTTTATTTTTAGCTTAGAATTACACATAGAATCTGAAAATGCATAGCCAGCCCATCCTTTTTAATAAAATATTTAATCTGTCATATGCATTTGTAATAATTTCCATTCATATTGGCGTTGAAATTAACAAAATTGAAATCTAAACAAGGTATATTTAATAGATTATCACTTTTAAAACTACCTAATATTAACAAAACTTTTAGATTATCGCTATATGTAACGTGTATTGAAATATTAATCCGGATTTGTATAAACGGCGCCATTTAACAACGCGTCATATAACGCCACAAGTCGTATTTTAGTAGCGACGTAATATATTCAAACGTGGATTAGCGTGTGTCAAAACTCTTAATCAGTATAATCTGTAATAGTTAGTTAAAGATTGCCTCTAACACACCTCGGAGCAGACAGACTGATAGTCAATTGAATCCTGAATTTTTATTATTGTAATTAACAGACCCAACCCATACTCGTTCCACTCAGGACGTATTCATTATCGGTTTGTCGAACGAGCACACGTGCTATGTTAAATATACTGCTGGATGTTAATCTTCGTCACAATCAGTTTTATAATTCTATTTGCGACAACGTATAGGTGTTACAATTTCTATTCTTCATGAAAATCTTGTACACACTAAAAATTGTATCTAACTTCAAAAAGTCAAATTATACTACATAATATGTTATTAAGGACTCGGCAGGGGCTCTTATAATCATGCGTTGTCTATCCGTCTATGTATAAATGGCAACTTTCATGAACAATCTCTACACTTGATTTATTTTATATCTCGTATAAATAAAGTGATAACTAAATTACAAATTACCCCATTCAGTAAAGTGTGTAAGAGGTACAAAGTGCGTCGTAAAGCCAAGAAAGAGAAGGCGTTGAAGGTGATACTGATACTTTCACGGTATTGCATTCATTGTATGGAGTTTAAAACCTTTCCTTTAATGAAAGGTTATGTAGTTACTAACGGAACTAGGCATGGAGTAATACGTAACAGGCTTCGTTGAGGTTGCATGTCTTTAGCTACATGTCTATACTATGACACATGTTAAAATGTCATTTTATGATTGTATTAAGTTTTTTGCAAATTAATTTTTTTCTGTGATTGTATCGTTCTCATGGTTACTTTATAACATCATTGGAAGAAGTGTGTGAAATTTCATGCATGTAGATCAGTTTATCCTTGAGATATCGTGCGGAAAGATAGAATTGAAATTTCCAACCCTTCGAGTGGAGTATTATCCTTCGATTACTCAGTAAGGAAAGGATAATACGAATCAATATTTATTGTTATGTACACTGAACGTTTAAATATGGTGTTATTGTTGGGGGCACAAGATTGCTTATTTATCCTCTGACCAATCGAGAAATTACAGACAAAATCATATACATCTCTGCATTTTGACATCAAATATTCGTGAGATTTCACAGAACATAAAGTCGTATTCGTGTCACAGCGCCTAAAATTAACCGTCTAATAAAGGCGATTCTCAGAGCACCTAATGTGATAGTACATAATCACTCAGCACCTAAAGAAAAGCCCGAGAATAGCATTGCATCTACAGAATCGTGCCAGAAGTTTTATATCACCTAATATCACAGAACTTAAAAGTAAGTGGTGGAGCTCGATAGAGGTCACTATAAATCTTACAGCGCCTAGTATCATACCACCTAAATTTACGATTATTTTGCTTTAGGTGGTATGGAATGCTTTGGGGTGCTATGAAGTCGTATCCAAATATCTCCCCAAATGATCTTGCCTGAAGACAAGAACAGTTATTGGCTTTTATATTTCATCTCTGATACAGAGCCAGTCACAGCGGTTATCTCTGTATTTGATCACTTTCGCAGGATGCAAAACACTAACCACAAGAAGTGAGAGACAGTGAAACACAATACAGATCGTAACGGAAACACCATCATTTTTAGTGCCGAACGAATGGTACTGTAGTACAATACAACAGCATAAAATAACAGCGCAGCCATACAGACTGACATAACTACAGTGCGTGCGAGATAACTTTAACTTTATTATATTATCGGGTGAGTGGCAGTCTCTAACTGACGGCTATTGGCTCGGCACTTGACATACCTACATATATGTTACTTTTCTCTTACCGTGAGGATTCTCGTTTTCAGGAACGTGCCTTTGAATCAGGATTTCAGGGAAAAAGGAATCCACGGATACAGTTGAGGCTCTTAGAATTGGATTCTCCTTAAATTCAAAACCGCTCCTTGAACTGCTTTAGCTAAAATACTTATTTTATAGGAACTGTGTTCTAAGATCATTCCAAGACCAAGCGATCCTCAACCTACTTGGTACGATACAACACTGTAAGGACAATCACCAAAAGATTGCCAAACTGCCAATTATGGGATGATGAAAGCCTCAGGAGTGGCGTCTAATCCACCACTGCGCAAGGTAAGTATCCATTTGATTTTCTCTGCCCCAACTCGATCTTAAAGTTCAAAACCAATCTCTTGTATCAACACCTCCCAATGTGTACGAGATGTTGGGGCTGTCCACACCTCCCAGCGTGTAAGATGAGGAGGCTGTCCACATTTTAATCTTCGTAAATGTTCCTAAGCTTCTGAATTGACATCATCTTCCTGGTCAATGATTTATACAAATCTGAAGGATTTAGGACACTAGAGAAGATTGTCAGAAAAACTAAAAAAAATCATAATGCTCTTATTTTCAATCTAAAGGCCTTCAAAACAAAATTCAAAATAATTCATAACAGGATGGACGACCAAGGATATTCCATTTTCATTGGTTGCGTATTTGTATTGAAACGCCGTTACTTTGAACTTAAATGAGCTGAGCTTAATTCAACTCGAGATTCCAATAGAAGAAGTGTCCAAAATATTCGTCTCCCACGATCTCAGTGGAAACATCATTATTAAGTAGAACAGTGGTTTAGGGATTGATTGCTATTGAACTGTACGAGAAAAATAGACCGTGGACTGTATTAGATTTGATATAATTATAGTTAGTTCATAACTAATTTGAAAAAAAAACTATTTTCACTTCATACATTGAGATCATACTAGACTACCTTAGAAAAGCATTAATGTTTTATAATTTGATTGGTGGATAGACCGTTAGAATGCATCATAATCTATTTGAACAAGGATTAATGTATCATTTGATTATTGGTTGACGTCCTTGGATTTATATCCGTTAACTTACTTCCAGTCGTGACTTATTTTCCATTCGATCATTAGACAATCGCAGACCGCCGATACTACTTATGATTCCACCTGCGTGACTACTTTGTCTTAAATTGCTACTTATCCATTCATTTTGTACATTCATTACCATCTTCATAGTTAGGAGCAAATGTAACGAGCAAGGGGACTAATTGGGTGATTAATTGCTTTATTTTTAGCCGATCGAAATGTATTCGGATAGTTGCAGTTGATTTTAATTTTAATTTATCGTTAAACGTTGTGTAAAAACCTTCAATATTAAATCAATTTGGTTAAAAGCACAATCAAAGTAATTGTAATTTGAAATAAAACGTTCGAGATATTTGTATAGTAATCTTTTGCAAAACCAATTAAGATAGTGGTTTTCCTTGTTAATTAAGCATATGTATGTATATATACATAGTATACACAAAGCGATAAAAAGCAGTTTATTGTAAACTTGTACAGCATGAGTGAGAAATATAAAATGAGGTCTGTTCTTACTCAAAAAAATTTGGCGAGTAAAAGCGACCGAATCCACAATTTACAAAAACACTCTCGCAAATTAAATAAAAATTTATATATTTTAAAAGCACACGTAATATTAATATGCTAAAATTAATGGCATAGTCAATGTAAAATCCATAAACAATAATACTATGCAACTCTTACTCCATTGGTGCTTATACTTCCCTCATGTACGTAAATTAACTGAACCAATAATTAGCCTTGGCATAAAGCTTTTATACGGAATATTTTTATCGTAATAAACTATAAAGTGGTGAATTCCAACAAATAAAGCTATATATAAATATAACTATGTTGAATGTAATACATTCTCAAGTTATAATTTAATAATATTATGCGTAGTACATAATAACTAAAATAATTGGATTAGCGTTTATTAAATTACTAGTTCAATGATGTCTTGGAAATGTATTTTGGTACAGTGTGTACTTACTTTATTTGGTACATATTAGTAGTTTCAACAACATACTGTATTCTAATGTATTTGTAATTTTCGTTTGTTATATCTTTCCCTATGTATTTACGGAACATAATTAAAATAGATAAAACATTACTTATTAAAAAAAAGAAATGTATGTATGGAGTACCTATATTTGAAGGATTTATTAAACCTAGCACATATTCAAATATATTTCTAACAACATTGAAGTGAATAATTCATATTTTGTCTTATAAAATAATCAATTTTATAAGCACCTGAATAAAGTGAAGAGTAATAGAAATTTGGAAAAATTCTTAAAATATGTTCTAGCTGTTAAAAAAGGTTATGTATTTTGTTTTTTGTGCGTATGATAGAAACTAGAAATAAAAATAAATACTCTAATGTACTTAAATTGTGGGTTATTTATCGTTGAGGTAGTAGTGTAGAATTTGGACCATAGGTCGGACTTGGTTTCTGAACATTTGGGAAGATCATAATTCATGTATGTTTAATTTTAAAAACAATAGTTTTGGATAAATTTTCATAAAAAATAAAGAAAATATAATATTTTTACATCTTTGAATAAAAAACGTTGCAATATACTTGTTTTAGTTTTAAATTTTTAACTTTTACTGGTTTACATTTACACGATACATATATGTTGGATTCTAAACAAATTATTATTGTTATTGATTTTTTACATATATTGCATGTCAATACTTATTTGGGGCAGGATAAATATTGAATATTATTCTTGATAAAGTTAATTGCATTAAAAAACGCAATTTTCACCGAGAACTACATAGATATGTTTTTAAAGGAAAATCCTAACCCTTTTTTTAGTGGTACGGCCATTGACAGGATTTGAATCTGCGCAACTATGCTCTCATCCAAAACCACACAACTTGTAACGTACGGCGACCGGCCCTCCCAAGAGAGTCTCGTAACAAAAAAAACGAACATCACAGCAAATTAAAATTTACCTTCTCGTACACCTTTGTAACATTATAGCTCAGGCATCCTAAATGTGACATTATTATGGTAATATTTTAGAAAGTGAATAAGAACAACCACATCAATAATGAAAGACCCAAGAAACATGTCTCCTTACCCGACCGGCCAATAAGACTGCGATGGAGAGACAAGAGTGAAGATGTTTAGACTGAGCGATCAGTATGGGAGACGTACCAGCGATGTTGCGATGTTCGCTCCATCTAGAGACTGGGACAGGTGTGTTCCTCTCCGCATAACGACCGTGTTTCTGGTGGACGACCAACACAGAACACGACTCCAGTTCCTCGTAATGGTCAATTTTAAACTGTTCGAGTTGTTAAAAGAAATTGGCTTGTACATTTATTCAGCTGCTCTCATCTCAGATCAGATGTTCTCTTTATAAGCGACAAGGTGAAGCCAAGGCGTGCTTAAGCCAAGAATTGAAATACAAGTGTGCGAATTAAAGAACTTGGTTTTACCCGCGAGTGAGGAGTTCGACATTTAGAGAACAATGGTTTATTCATTACCAAATTTATAAATTTATTTTTAATTACGTATTATTGAAACTTAATTTAGTAATAAATTATTAGTTTCTACTTTTACATGTCATTAGTACATTTATTTCAAACCAATGGGCACAGACTTACATCATTATAACACATTATTGTATTTTATCGATATTTGGCCTGACTGACCAATTAGTTTATAACTGTTTGAGACATTCCCTATTCAAATTCAAGTCCATTCATTCACAGCTGGAACTAAAATAGTTATCTGTTCGTGTCAATAACAAGGTTTAAAATAGTAAAAGGCAAATCCATAAATATAAACTACCTTCAACATTTGTATTACAAAGATATTTGTACATTAAACGAGCTAACTAAATGTTGGAAATTGGATTGTTATTGTCCTAGTGAACCTCTCAACACGATAAGAAACACTTTCGATCCGACAATTAAGGTAGAGTTTTTTTAAACAAATATTTGATTGAAGCTCTTAATGTCACAAAGTGCCCTCAGGATTATTTCGTAACTCAGCCTGAACTCGAAAATGTCTCTATATTTAGGTAGTAAAGTGAAATTCAGAAAACACATGACTTATAAACGTTTGATAAGATGCTGAGTTTTGCGTAAAACACTGGGCAATATATTACAGAGTTCTAGTGGATTTCTATAAACAAACTCAACAACCTAATTTATATTGATAAAATGGCCTTTTCTTACAGTACGGATATATTGCAGAAATATATAGGCTACATCCAAGGTGTACATAATAGAAAAAGTTTCGATACCTGAGGAATTCCGCTTGGATTGCTCTAGCGGACGAGGGGATAGAGGCGCTCGCATTTCTCTAGCGCAGGACGAAAGGTTTCGCTTGGATTTCTCTAGCGGGGACGTATAAAGAGGCGCTTGGATTGCTCTAGAGCAGGGTGATTTTCTTATCTGAGAGTCGCGAAGCGTGGTCGGTTTCTGAGGAAACGGAGAGCTTCCTGTGGTGGTCTCCCAGGCGGTAGTGAAACGGGAAGTTTCATCTGTGGCGCAGGGTAAGGTCAAGTGACGGAGGGGCCGGACTGAACGTGAGAGAATAGGACAGAGCTTATTGTAATGTCGGAAAGCGAAGGACAAAGGATTTGTAAGAGGAAGTGTGTATAGGACGACGCCGACTACCTGAAGGCGACGCCCAAAGCGGATTAGTAGGACACGAGGATAGGAAATGTGTAATAATAAGCGGAAAAATAGATAACCGCTAGGGTAGGGCAAAGGTCAGGGTAAAAGAGGTACGTGGAACTAGGATACGACGCAGAGTTAATTAGGACGACGCTGGTTGTTTACGGATAGGGGGGGAGTAAAGGAGATATATAAGGTGAAGCGGAAATAAGGATTTATTGTCGGAATGAAAATGAAGGATGTAGAGCTAGACGCAGGACCGTGGGAGGGGACGCTAAGATAAGATAGGCTAGGAACAAAAAGACGTCGGTAATAGCGGAAGGCGGAAAATAAAAAGGTCAAGGGCAATAAGGGAATCCGAACCCTGGCAAACAGGGTTTCTATTAAAAAGGGCGAGGATTAAGGACGGGGACGAATAAGGGTCGTTACAGTGCTTAAGCCAAGAATTGAAATACAAGTGTGCGAATTAAAGAACTTGGTTTTACCCGCGAGTGGGACATTTAATGAAAAACGGTTTATTCATTACCAAATTTATAAATTTATTATTAATTACGTACTATTGAAACTTAATTTAGTAATACATTATTAGTTTCTACTTTTACATGTCATTAGTACATTTATTTCAAACCAATAGGTACAGACTTACATGATTATAATACATTAGTACCACAAAATATTATTGTTAATATGTCTTATTGAAGGTAATAAGTAATAAGTAACTTTCCAATTACTGAAATCGAGGTGCATTCGATATTCAAATACAACATAAAATCGCTATAATTTTCTATGACACCATAGAAATTATTCAAGACACTTATTTAAAATTACAAATGAAGAAGTGGTAACACTTCAAATGTTTTATATGGTTCTTATTTTGTAAGGATGTATATACTATGTGGTGTTGTAGTAATAATGATTAAATATTCAATTTTGAATCGAGGGATCACCAATGTGCTGCCACAGTGAAATATAGCCTCAAACGTTCACGAATGACAAGTCCATTTCATATCATAAACGAAGTTCATTATGTTAGACTTATTTAGAAAAAAGTTCAAAAAGCACTAAAACATAATGCCAGTTCATTAAGACCTTTTATTGAAATTTTCAATTAATTGTAGTACCCATACTTGAGTGAGCATCATTTACATTAATTTATGGTATTTCATAGAGGTTACTTTTTGGGGGTCTGACAATTTCTGATTTATTATGCTGCGTAAAATATAATTAGTAATAAATAGACGTTTAATATTTTTATTAACGGATTTAAAAAATGTATTATTGCTTTATTGTCGAATTATTAAAAATTGATGTTCTACAATTGTGTCTTAGAAGCCGGAACAATGGGACGTATTCTGTTCTGTAATGGTCTAAATAAAATACAGAACATAGTCGACAAAAAACAAAATTAGTTTTGGAAGATATTTTTGGATCAGATTTAAATGCTTTCGCGTTCGAGTATCCGAAATAAGCAGATTTTAAGGCGTTCTATTGAGCAATAGATCTATGGTATAACATTACTTGACCATAGTCAAAAAAATTCAATATCTTCCATTTGGAATGGCTTCTCTTGGAAGTTCATCTGGACGACTAGATGTCTCTAATTATTCTTGAGGTCAACTGGTGACATTTGCAGGAATCCTCATCTTTGCATTACATCCCGTCTTTACGCATATTTGAAGCCTGAGTTTGGGGAGTTATCGTGAACTACTTTCACCTAGCCCGCAATTTTCTACTGGTTTGGGTCTAGACATTTAAAACACATCTGCAAAAAAGCGTTTTTTTACAATCACCATTTCTGTTAATAATCGTGGGTTGATTTTACACCCTCGTCCACGTCATCAAGACCGATCGTATAAGCGTTTTTGTTTAGGAGTATCGAATCATTCTCTAGCTACTGTGCGGGGTAACCTATGTTCACCCATAAAACCGCTATTGCATTATGTCTAGTATATACTATATGTATAATGTAATATCCCGTGAACACGGTAAATAAGAACAGAATATGTCCCATTGTAGTGACAGCGCCATGACGATGCTGTTATCAGAGGCTGATATTTCTCTCAGATAGCTCGGCAGACTGTTGAATATTTATGTGCCTGAGTGGTATCAGGGTGTCGCAGATACAGATAGGCCTATGTGTCGTGGCGGCCATTGATTGTGGCGTATCACTGCCATACGATGTTCTGCCAGCTCGCTGTTAACCGAGTTGAGGAGAGAACATCCATCCAGGGTTCCGCTACCAACTATTTATCTCTTGCTTCGCTTATAATAGACATTGCTACATTAGTAAATAGTCACTTATGTATTGGGCAATGCTTACTCAACTAAAAATTATTGGATTTCTCGCGGATATAAGTGATAGGTAATATGTAGCAAGTTACTTGACGGTTTTATATATTGTGTTTGGTCCAATATTTAATACAACTTCATGTTTGGACTGTATAAATACTAAAGGCCTCTTTTTGTATTAGAGTGCTATCGCTGTGTAATAAATTAAGGTTACAAAGGTATCTTTTGATAGCTGATTAATTTAGCGAATTGAAATGGATATTATTCAACTCAAATCCCAACTGACAGATTAACCTTATCTGACGCGATTGTGCCTAACCCTTGGAAGTATGTGAGCTAATAAACCTTTCTTACACTTTGTATAACTAACTGTCCTCAACTCTGTTGCACCTATTATTAAATGAACCAGTAAGGATTTTAAAAATAAATATGAAATGGTTGATTGAGATAATATATATTATCTGAGAATTAATGATGAGTGAGTGAGGGCTTGTGTACTGTAGTGTGCGAATGTGTAATGTGTAACTATAACATTACACTTGTACCGGATGGACGAAACACATTATGGGATTGGAGATCTCTGAGGCTGTAGTAATAAACTGTTTGTATTGTAAAGTTCACGTATAAGTTTAACTGTGGCAAATAAAATTTCCAAGCACCACTTTTATTTGATAAATAAAGAATTAGACTTTGCCACGTTGCTACCAAAATAGAGTAATAATGAACTTAAATAATATCTTGCGGGGTGGACCTGGTGATTCCAATGTTCTCAGGACTTTTGCCTACGAACCTAATCATTTAATAAGGCTTTAAAATGACTTCCTTTCACGTTCACGTTGATGTCGACTCACACACTGCGGCGTCAGCATTTTGACTCGACTCTGCAGCTGTAGTCACAAAAAAGGACATTAAAAGGCTAGGAGTCTAGAACATGAATACTGGAAGTACTCGAGGATAAACAAGAACTCACTTAAAACAAAATCGCGATCATTTAACCATTTATCGCTACTTATAATCACGACCACGTGGTCTGATCAGGACTTCATCACAACTGTATATGTATTATTCTGGCAAATAAAACATCATCATAGGTTTATTTACTAATAATACATACTTTAATATTTATAAATTAACATTAACTTTAATATTTTTTATATAATATTAAAAACAGATGCCTCGCATGAAAGGGCTAATTAATAATACGAAAATATAAATTTTCGTATAAGATCTTTAGCTACAAAGTTCAAGAGAGAATAATTACTATGCGTGCCAATTAGATTATTATTCCACCAAGTATTTAGTTCCAAGAACATTGCAGAAAAATAATACTAACCAGTAACGAATAGTAGGGTTTCGAATATATACAATGCAACCAAATACCGTTACACAAATTATGCATCTCATACATCACATTGAAGATAAAGTGTTGAAATCTACAATTACGCATCTGTATTTGTATACGACTTTCAAAACACTCGAGATTTAAGTGAACTACATTATGAATTTTTTATGTTTAGGTCAAGAAGGTAAGGGATCCTCTATTCGCTTAAAATTATTGGTTCTTTAGCACAGTTTCCTCAGTGTTAAGATGTGTATAGAAGAGGCACTGGGGCCGTCTCCTACTTAGATTCATTAATACAGCGATCATAAAGAGAGATGGTGGACACGTTTTCAGGTAAGCTACCGATTATATAAGAAAATACTCTGTTATTTAGAATTTTGTTTTATATTACAAGGTAGGAGTACGCCACTCCACGTGTCGCGTAGCACGTTTCGCTTTGGTTGCATGAAAAATGTCAAGTGTATATCATTACATTCTTGATATGACTTGCAGACAGATAGACAGACATACAATCACAGCGAAAAGACATCTGTTCACCCCTCTGGCAGACAAAAGAAAAATTGCGTCAGTCTACCCAGTGATAGGGTTAAATATAATGTTCGATCAAATTCCACGGTTGGAACGGCATCATCATACGAGCCCACTCTTTCATAGGTAGAAGTTTCAAGTTCACGCAAGTCTTGATGTGAGTGGTTTCGTGCAAAATTTAAAGTCTGAATATAAAATCATTGTACAGATATCTGGGATGCATTAAAATTTTTTGTTAATTAAGTCTGGTTTCAAAGCAGTCTTCCTCTAATATATACCTGAGAACAGGAGAGCACTGCAATAGAAGAGAAGGCTGAAATAAAATCTTTTCGCCGTCTTTTATAGATATAAAATAACATCTTCTCGAACCAGAAACTATAACTGTTTTGGTCATAGCAAGAATAATGGTAACTATTTAATTTCTTTGGTCTCAACTGGAATAAGTATTTTCTGTGGAGGGCCCCGCTACAAGCCGCAGGAGAATGATAAGGTGATCAAATTAAAACGTCCATGTCTTCTGATAGCGTGCGGTATGGCCCCGTCCCTATCTACATCCCACGCACGTCACGCAGACCTCTTACACTTCTCACTTGATATTCTATATTGATTTATAACCTTGTCTTATCTTTATTACGGATATAAAGTAAATCAAGACATATATGTGCAGTTGTTGTCTAGCCATAATTTACGACTATGCTTGGGACCTGTCAATACGTTATGAATATTACTTTATATTGTTACCTCAAAAATAAAGTTTATTATAAAATCTAATTTGGTTTCATGAAGAATATTGTTTTCTAAACATAAGACATTTAATTATATTTATATTTTTAATTCATTGTAAATTTTACACGCCTCTGCATAATCTCAAATGGTTTGAATCTCATGCATCCTTTGCTTCGAATCTTTTGGAATTGTAAGTTGTTTGTTTCAAATTTTCCTTTCAAAATTTTAAGTTTCCAAATTACTGGGTATTTTGAATTACTACAAGAATTAACTCTTATGAGGATAAAAAATGTCTGAAGTTCCTTATCATTCCTGTGATTGAATAAATCTGAGACTGGGTTTTCAAGAGATAGAAACAGCATAGTGAAGATAAAATGATTTTTAAAGTTCATTAAGCATCCTTCTTATGCGTGCTTTAATAAGAGGACTAGAAAGAGAGGACTGCAAAACTCATAAATATTATCTGCACATCAGGAATTATTAGAACCAGTTTAGGAATCAGTGAAGTGATCACTTGTACTAGAACGAACTATACTTCATAAACCAATATGTAATTACTTACATATGGAGAAGACGTACACAATATGTACCGGCTGAAGAACGGGTTCAGATGCAGGCACCAGAGCTGAATGACTCATGAAGTAGGTAATTAGCGATAATCAGTAACAGCCGCGGTGAACTGTGACCTGGAGGAGCTCACGAGGCGAGAACTCGTGCTGAACCGCGCTACTAATTGTGTCGGCAACAATACTCTACTTTACCACAGTGACCACAAGTGGTCACGGCTAACAAGACTGACGCTAGTGGAGGTGCAGGCAACACGACAGCAGAGCTGAGTGCCTCATGAAGTGGACAATTGGAGATTATGAGCAATAGCCGTAGTGATCTGTGACCTGAGGAGCTCACAAGGTCAGAACTCGTGCTGAACCGCGCTACTAATTGTGTCTGCAACAATACTCTACCACAGTGACCACAAGTGGTCACGGCTAACGAGACTGACGCTAGTGGAGGTGCAGACAAACGACAGCAGAGCTGAGTGACTCATGAAGTGGACAATCGGAGATAATCAGCAACAGCCGCGGTGAACTGTGACCTGAGGAGGTCAGAACCCGTGCTGAACCATGTTTCTAATTGCGGTTGGAACAATACTCTATCAAAATGACCACAAGTGTTCACGGCTGACAAGATTTGACGTTAGCATAGGAGCTCTAGTCATAGAACATATGGAAAGAATATCAACCCGGTTTACAAATTACAAGTTTAATAAACAATATTGCTAATAAGAGGGTATATATTTAGTAATATATTTATCATTATATTATTTTGTATTAACTTTCTAACTTTATTCTTCTTTATTGTACAATATTTATGAACAGTTTTTTTGGCTATTCTAATATTACTATCTAATCAAGACTTCTCCACAGCTCACGCTATTGTCTAATTCACAAGTGGAGATTGTCGATAGCCAAGACGTTGGACTTTGGATTTGAGATAGCGCAGATTGAAGTACTGTCTGTCATCGTTGCACTTTTTATCAGTATCCTCATACTGTATAGACTATGGTCCTTATTTGGTTTGATAAGATCATGACACAAGCTAGTGGCCCTGAGGGTTGGCAGACTAAGGCTTAAAATAAGATCCGTTCCCTGTTTTTTATTTAAAAGAAAAGAAAGAAATGAAATCCACTGGCTATTTCAGAAATCCTCTTTGAGTCTCAGGACGGAGTTAAGAATATATATAACCTTTCCCATCAAACCTATTCGGCCACACTCAAATAATCTCTGGTGTTACATTACCAATCAAGACAAACATCACATCTTGCTAATCTCAATTTCGTGCCAAACTACTTCGCCAGCAACTATCGTAAACATTACTAAATACGTCTGCAATATTACAACCACCTCAAATCACAATCGAGACGCAGCTGATTTATGACACACTATTACACCAGCCTGGAGGCGAGGTTATTAGAAATGGGCATAATACAAATATATTTAATGCACACAGGACCTAAAATTTCCTATGTACATAGTTTTCATATTCTTAGATTTTTTACGAAGCAGAGGATTTGAAACTCAAATTTAATTCTCCACAAGTAAAAATAAAACGTGTTGATTTCTTTGTGATGACATTTTCCAAGAACTTGATTATTCATCTGCGAGACTTCTTATTTCCAAAGGAACTTATGTACTACGATTTGTTAACATTTATTCAAAAAAGTGTCCAATTTATATTCTAGTCAATGCATTCATAAGTCGTTTAGAGTGGTCGTGGAAAAATCAGTTTTTGGGCTTGAAGATACACTTCTTAGGTGTAAGAGCGCTGAAAATTTATTCTAAACAAATTTTATTCCATTCCAAGTCTAGACTAATTTTTGGTAAAAATTGTCCTACCACAAGGCGTCTAAACATTCGGGCAGATTGGCCACAACAGTGACTATCCTAGCTTATTATTAGTAAAAGGTTCATGCTAATGTTTATTACGGATCCATTATGAATAATTGAGGGCGTAATCTTGATAATACTTAACACAAACACGGTAAACTAGGTACATTAAAAATCTGCATAAACAATATACATGCAAATTTACTTAAATAGGTAAATGATGTTATGAATATGTTAAACCTATAAAATAAGTACATTGAAAATTTAATATCAATTAGTTCTTACAAAAGATCGATGGTTCCCACATTTGGAAATGGAATAAATATTAACATTAAAAAGTAACATTAGTCTCATAAAAACTGTACAACATATTTAGAGTGTTGTAATATATTCTATTATATACAAGCATATGTGTGTGTGTGTGTGTGTGTGTGTGTGCGCGCGCGCGCGTGTGTGTGTTTTACTCAATTGTACAAAAACTAGTGAACCGATAGTATTGAAATGTTTTATGAACATACGCGTTACTGGTACGGTATTGGAAACCCCCTTTTTGTTAATAAAAAAATAGTACATGTGTTTTGTATTGAACTGTTCCTTGTAAATATTATAACTGGACAACACAATTACATGTTTAATTAATTGAAGTACCATTTAGATTTCTTTACGTTGACGACAGTATTGAAAGCAAAGAGTGAGCTTAAAAATAACAAGACTTCTTATTTTTACCTTCTATGTAAACAATCACTGATGAGCACAGAGTTTACACAGACAATTAAATATAAAGTTTTAGTAAAAATATACTTTAAACTGTAATGTTTAGCAAATATTCGTTATGCTGAGCTTGATCATTGACGTAATGCGGATATCAAAAGACAAAGTTACTATTCAAATTCTAATACTACATATTTAAAGACTGTTATAAAACACATGTTAGTTGCTTTTTTATACTGAAGAAGACTTTTAAGACAAAATAAACAATGGCACCAGAAATACCTTAGACCTCAATAAACTAAAATGTACATAGATATATACTTTTTTATCGAAGTTGGTTTCTCAGACCTGCTTACGTATCTTGATTCTTGATTGGGGCATCATCACAAAATCAAATTCAGTTTAAAAATTACATAAAGGTCTATTATGCCAATTATGAGTGTTTTAGCTGAAAAGTAGAGAATTTAGACTTTAGGATTCATCTACGCTGGCCTAAAATAGAATAGTTTAATTGTTACTGAAATAGTTTATCGTGAAATATTGTAGAAATATTCGTGTTACTTCATGGTACTTGTAAACACGATTTCACTCAATGACTTTCAAGGCCCCTAAACACTGGTCTTAAACCTAATCTGAAATGAATCAGAAGATTGGAATAGTTTTCAGAGCTTACCACATAACGCAAGGGTGTTTAGAATGTCATTTAAAAGGATTATTCCCTCGATGTCCCTGTTTTACAGTAAGAAATTGGGAGAGAAGCCATGATAATTGAACATGAACATGAACATGATAGTTTTCAATAACTTTTTAGCATATACTACCACTAACTTGACTTTCGTTAATTATATAATACGCTAAGAGAAGTTTTAATGTATTAGAATGGCACCCTTTGCCACACATGTAATTTTCATTTGGCGCAGAACAATAAAGTAATTAATTATCAAAGTATCCCCTCTTGAAATGAAAATACACCTGTACCCATATAGGTTCATAAGTGAAATAATAAAACAAAAGTTGATTGTTTGATTGTAATACATATTTAGACAAAATATTGACCTTCAAACGGGTTAGTATAATTGTGTGATAAAATCCCTCTTAAAAGTTAAAAAAACCTCTCACACAACCGTGCTGGTCACAAAACTTATTATTGCAGAAAATATATTGAACGTGTTGAAGGGGAAGTAAAATAGAACATATTGGCAAATTGTAAATTGCTTGGGCATAAATATAACCGCCTATAAAAATGAGACATTCAGAAAAATGCTTCAGTAAACTAGCAGAGGGGGTGAATAACACTGCATCCTTGAAGGGCAGCGTGATGCAACTTATTGCTATAAATTTGATTTTTAAACGATTTAGCATAAATGTAGGATAAACAATCCAAAAATTAGCAAAAAGGCTTATGGATCCAAAATTAGATTACAATCTCAAAAAGTTTTGTTCAGAATTCCGTTGACCGACTGGATCATATTGATTAAACCATTCAACCTGTAAACTGAAGATTCAATTCCACGTGTAGCTAAAAGGTACTGGGTATTCCATATTCCGTCATAGAACTATCAGTAACACGAAAGGGAACATAAAAGTATCACTGGAACACTGTTCAAAATGCGATCACATGGCCAGATCTAGGAGCAACCGTGGTGAAACACTGTGCATCAGTATAGAGTTATGGTGATTGTTTCGTTTATTAACTTGAGTGAAACCTCTGAGGCTGGATTGTCTTTGATCGGAAACGAAAAATACTTGGAATACTTAAACTAGATGAAATTCGGATAGCTAATGGGGTACATCCAAAACCGAGAGTAAGAGGCAACTTTTCATAAAGTAAGCAGGACCTTATTATAAAGTAAAGCCATGATTACCTTAAAGTAATTAAAGAGAATTTTTATGCCTTAACATTGCGTAACCTTGTTGTGACCTTCTTGAGTTTCCCAGACAGGCAGAAGACACCTGGCCTCTACTTGACTAAAACTTCAATCCCAAGTGTTGCCGGTCGGACGGTGATTTATATGTGAAGACGCACCGCGACCTTACAGCCAGTGTTTCTGTCACGCAACCGCCTTCAGATAAATCACGATTGCTTTTACACCTCGCTGGTTGGAACAGAGAAAGTTCACATGGAAATATGTGGAACGTCTGTGACGAAATCCAGGATTCTGGCAGCAATACAGAATGTTTGGGGTCACAAAACTTGACTGTGGACAGCTTAGTTCTACAGTCATAACTAGGCCAGAGGAATAGTTAATGATATTGATTTTACTTCCCGCTTTGTGTAGCGTTTAAAATGTGATAGTGTTACAGTTCTGACTCCTGGAATCTGGAATCCATCTGAAAGTGGACTTTCCAGAAGTGACAATGTCAGATTTCAGACGCTGCACTGAGCGGAGGGTGAAACGGAGGTACACTCAACGTACATATTGTATGAATCCTTCCCACCTCAGAGGAAAATTACTAATCTCTTACAATCTCCCATTTTTGGCCAAATCCGATGTCGTAATTTGTGTCTGAGCAGTCTAATGGGTGTCCAGGATGTACACAACAGTAACTGCAAATGTTGAGATTCCGTATAGAATTTTCTTGAAGCCTAAAGGTAAGGAAGTTAGAATAGAATAGCTTCCTGCCTGTTTTGACTAGAAGAGGAAGGAAGAGAGAGCTAGCCTCTCCTTCTAAGGTGGGACGAACAGATAAAGCCCACTATCTATCCTCATGGGGGATGTCCTCTTGGAGATCCACGTTATATCCACTATCGTAAGAGGCGACTCCAACCCTCTTGTTTAACCTTAGTGTACAGTCCGTTACTTCAGAAACAGCGTAATTACAATGCCTAATCCAGAAAGGTTTACTCAGTTGGTTATCGTGAGTGAACCAAAAAAACGTATTGCAACAGTTTTCACCCAATTCTAAAAGTATTCTATTCTGATACTTGACTTAACTTTATATTTCGAGCCTCTAATAAATCCTTCAGTCAATTTAGAAATGTCGACGAAAACAGCGAGCCTAGTTAGTTGGGTTTGGCCATGTCCTATTATTTTATAATTATTAAGGTAAAACATTCTTGGTCGAAACATGCCTGTTTTCAATACATCGCTATCAGGAATGGTGAGTCACAATTCATACAAGCAGTCCAAGTTGACACAATGCCACGTAGAAGTATTGAGACGTGTCTTGTCGCACAATAAAAGCACGTAGCGGTTGATCACTCGAAAATATGATTTGTGACTCATCTTACCATCTCATTGTGATGCATCTCACCATCATAACACTCATATAGTATTTGTGAAGGCCTCGAAATAACAGGCTAGTTCCAAAATAAATTGTTGGATTCAAACAAAAAATACTTGCATTTTTTAAACGCAACCAACTTCAATATCTTTCAATGTTTGTGAGAAATTCAACAGGTTTTGGCTACCAGGCCTTTTGTATTTCAATATTTTTATTGCATTAACAAGATTTTCGACGAGGGGTGAACCGTAAAACTTTTGATCTATGATGGTTTTAGGCTGAGATATCATCACCACTTAAACGTACTAACACATTTAACGTCATATAATATTATAAATTGTTCAGATAACCGTCGCGGTGAAGTAATGGAACTCGAAATTTTACACTGAATTCGGCATCCGAATGAAAAACTAAGAATACCGGAATTAACACATGCTTAATATAATTCATTAAATTACCATTTACTCTGTAACTTCTAAATCCACGAAAGGTGACTGAAATTGGTTTAATAATCGGCAATTTGGGTATTACCAATAATTGCCTCCCTTGTTCCATCATCGGGCAGACTAGTTCAACAAACGCAAGCCGTTGAAAAATGAAGGCAAGTTATAATAAAATAGCAACATAAACGATACAGTAACGGTACTAGTATTTAGATCAAGATACTAATCATTAGTGAGATATGTCAATAAATATTCAAATTATAGAAAACTAATCTATTTTGGAGCCGAACCTGTTATTAAGAGCTATAAATTAATACAATTGGATCAATATCAAAGACAGAGTTTTACTCAAATTTATATATCAAGGTCTTATACATGATGCTACCAGGTCTGAGCTCATTAACGTTATAAGTAATATGATTAACTTATGAATTGTTATTACACAATGCTGTACATGAATGTTTCATTTTCTCACAAGAACGTATATTTAGAGCTGTATGCACTTATATATTACAGATAGTTAATTCTCTTATCGTGTTTATTTTGAAATAACAATTACAACATGCAATAATAATTGAAGAAATAAAGTAAGTAGAAAAATAAATTATGCATTTCTAACATATTACGTACCTGCACTATAATATTTGTGGACTATAGAGTGGTGTAAACGATAAAGTAATAAAATATCAAATGTTGTATATTTATAATAAAAAATAGTTACAATATTATTAATTATTCAAATGTGTGTACACAATAATGCCATCTAAACGTCCAGCACAGTCACTGACCTTAAATACAGGAACGTTACATATATTTGTAAAATCTATATACATATGCTTAATAACGTTTTTAGGTAATTCCACTATGGAACTCACATATCAGTCGGTACAACTTTGTTATATATAGCTCAGCGACGCTTTGTGCACTTTAAACTACGCTTGTAGGTGTACAAAAAGTAACGAGCGTAGTTTAGAAACAATGCTTATGGTAATTTCATTATGGAACTCACATATCAGTCGGTACAACTTTGTTATATATAGCTCAGCGACGCTTAGTGCACTTTAAACTACGCTTGTAGGTGTACAAAAAGTAACGAGCGTAGTTTAGAAACAATGCTTATGGTAATTTCATTATGGAACTCACATATCAGTCGGTACAACTTTGTTATATATAGCTCAGCGACGCTTAGTGCACTTTAAACTACGCTTGTAGGTGTACAAAAAGTAACGAGCGTAGTTTAGAAACAATGCTTATGGTAATTTCATTATGGAACTCACATATCAGTCGGTACAACTTTGTTATATATAGCTCAGCGACGCTTAGTGCACTTTAAACTACGCTTGTAGGTGTACAAAAAGTAACGAGCGTAGTTTAGAAACAATGCTTATGGTAATTTCATTATGGAACTCACATATCAGTCGGTACAACTTTGTTATATATAGCTCAGCGACGCTTTGTGCACTTTAAACTACGCTTGTAGGTGTACAAAAAGTAACGAGCGTAGTTTAGAAACAATGCTTATGGTAATTTCATTATGCTTGAAAATGTACTACTTGATATGCACGCTGAGTGAGATGCGAGCGCGGAAATCGAATGGGTAATTTGGAAAATCACTTACGGAAAATGCCCTATTGTGGTCGCTCTTATAACGTCCAGGCGAGACAATAGCATGTCGATCATAGCCTGTGCGACACGGTCTTTGTGATTTTCAACGCTTTTTAAATACAAAATTGTGTATTGTGCTCTCTCTATTTACTAGCAATAACCCTCGGCTTCGCTTACAACTTCTAGCTCAATGACATGGATGTCATAGGCATGGGAGAAAATAAAGATTGTGCAGATCATTTTATTCCGTCTGGACATCAGCTGTTGTTCGGTAAAATTCCATTTTTCAGAGCTTATTTCAACTGAGGAGGAGGGTGGATTTCAATTTTCGAAACGTAGCATTACAAATTTTGTAACATATAACGTTAACAAAGTTCGAACTGCAGAATGCTGTACTTGTTGTACTAGTAAAAAGAAACTGTGACCTCCTTGATCAGGGCCTCGTTCCAACTTCAAAACAGAAACAGCTGCTCACTTTCAAAATTGATCCTATTCCATAATAATAGTCCTGCTACGTTTCGAAAATACTGGACTCTATTGGTCTAGCTGCTAAACTAATAAAATAGTTATACAAAGATCAAAATATTATAATGTACGTTTTGTCCATTAACTATAATGGGGTCCTAATCGATTGGTGAAGTTAGCGAATAACGTGTAGTACTACACTAAAATACACTTAACAAGTATCACTAATTAGAGACCCAATGACCAAAGCCTACCAAGTAACCCTACATGTAAAGCCATAACCATGAGTATATTCCGGTATTGTTAGTATATAACTAGGATGGCGAAGTCAGTGAATAACGTGTAGTCTAACACTAAAATACACTTAACAAGTATCACTAATTAGTGATAACGACCAATCTCTACCAAGGAACTGTGCAGGTATCTTTATTTGGAGCCGTAACCATGAATATATTCCCGTATTGTTAGTATATAAGTAGGATGGCGAAGTCAGTGAATAACGTGTAGTCTAGCACTAAAATACACTTAACAAGTATCACTAATTAGTGAACCAATGACCAAAGCCTACCAAGTAACCCTACATGTAGTTTTATGTAAAGCCATAACCATGAGTATATTCCGGTATTGTTAGTATATAAGTAGGATGGCGAAGTCAGTGAATAACGTGTAGTCTAACACTAAAATACACTTAACAAGTATCACTAATTAGTGAACCCAATGACCAAAGCCTACCAAGTAACCCTACATGTAGTTTTATGTAAAGCCATAACCATGAGTATATTCCGGTATTGTTAGTATATAAGTAGGATGGCGAAGTCAGTGAATAACGTGTAGTCTAACACTAAAATACACTTAACAAGTATCACTAATTAGTGAACCAATGACCAAAGCCTACCAAGTAACCCTACATGTAGTTTTATGTAAAGCCATAACCATGAGTATATTCCGGTATTGTTAGTATATAAGTAGGATGGCGAAGTCAGTGAATAACGTGTAGTCTAGCACTAAAATACACTTATCACTATATCACTAATTAGAGACCCAATGACCAAAGCCTACCAAAGTAACCCTACATGTAAAGCCATAACCATGAGTATATTCCGGTATTGTTAGTATATAAGTAGGATGGCGAAGTCAGTGAATAACGTGTAGTCTAGCACTAAAATACACTTAACAAGTATCACTAATTAGTAACCCAATGACCAATTTCTACCAAGGAACTGTGCAGGTAGCTGTATGTGAATCCGTAACCATGGATATATTCCGGTATTGCCGGTAAGTCAGTAGGATGTCGAAATCCAGTGTGGAATGTCGAGTTCTACATCTTCTTTACACAAAGGTTATCTGGACATCTTTATAATGTTACATGATGTTGGATGTGTTAATGCGGGCAACCGATGACACAGTGCCCTGATTTAGTGCATCTCAGCTTCAAACATTTTTCCCGGATCACACGACATGTATACATAAAAAAATATATAATTTCTAAATAGTTTCAACCAGTTGCCGAAATCTGTTGACTGAGTATGACTCTTTAATGTGAATAAAAAATACTTCTGGACTTTTAATGTCTTAAAAGTTTTCCTACCCAATGTAAACTGGAAAATTTTCT
This sequence comes from Homalodisca vitripennis, assembly GCF_021130785.1. Lineage (NCBI taxonomy): Eukaryota > Metazoa > Arthropoda > Insecta > Hemiptera > Cicadellidae > Homalodisca > Homalodisca vitripennis. Next base: position 60,793,674 of record NC_060209.1, on the reverse strand, counting down.
AAAGTGGGATTTTCATGACGATGAAAGCGAAAGCCTAAGAACTAAGAGAATAATGTTATTTCCAAGTTGTTAGGTTACAGATTCTCTCTCGACTCGCCGGTATTAGAGAGTTTGGCAATATAAAAACAAAATTAATAAATTAGATATATTATGATATGTTTGTAAAAAACATTCAGGCTACACCGAGTTAAATTTGTGTACTTTATTTACTCAGTTTTGTTGGCAATACAATTTTATACAAGTGTTATTAACATTTTGATCTGTTTCTTGGTGAAATAACAAAGTTATCGTTGCCCAAAGTTGAAAACGTGCGTTTTTCACTCGACTTTGTACATTTAACACAGGTTTTCTCAAACAATAATAATCAACTTAAAGTTCTGGGACCTATTCTATTCAATTTATCAAGTCAAAAGCCATAAGGAACGATTTAATTCGAATTCGTCCCTTACTCCACCTCGCCAGAATTTCAGGAAGGCCTCGTTTTACATGGTGAATTGAAGTCCGTGCAAAATCTTTCGCTAGCCGTAACTCGCTAACAAAGCATTTCCGGACCCAAGTTTACATAAACTGTTTTCATTAATTTTACGTGTAGGATGAGTTTCTTTATATCTTCGTGAATCACTCTGTTTAAAGAAGATAATATGCAATCAATATTTAATGTCAAACTATTAAACTGTCTAAGGCATACACAAATGTTTGTTAACCGGTAATCAGATCGACGTTTCTCAGTCGAATACTCAGACTCGACCGTATTGTAGAGATTTGTCGTGAATGAAAACATTCAAACCCGGCCCTCAGAGTAACGGTAGTAGCGGCGCTACCGGGCCAACAAATCATCGTCTTCGTTCACAAGCTCCGACATTAATTGATTGAGAAATAACCGAAGTCGGAACCGTAAATTTGAATACCAATTCCGATTCGAACTAATCGATTTTTACCGCTCATTCAAACTTGTCCTTTTGTACCTGATCATGAATGAGATATAGTAATTTAACCAGCCGAATTGAATGTTTCGGATTCTAAAAGGAATCGAGGTTAGAACATGTGATACTCTCGATGTTCCTGACTTCTTTAAGGTGTTGGTGTAGTGGAGTAGCTACAGTACTTCATCTGCGACTAAACACACTGACGTTACACGTTTATGTACGCTTAATCCTCCCGAGACTCGACACAACATAGCGGTAACTTGCAGGATTAGAATGTTGTTGCAGACCACCTGGGAAGCGGGTATAAGTGGAAATTTAACGTTGAGAACGAAGATAAATGTCCACATTTACCACCACTTTCCTACAGGACGAGCCATCCTCCTTTTTGTGAGCTATTTCATCACTTAACGTCTCCAGGTAGCGAACTGTGCAGCGAATGTTAGAGTTTCGTTTATAAAAACTCACACACTTACGCCTGTTTAAGATGTTTCTGGAATTTCGTAAGTCTGTCAAACTTGTAATGCTCTACTTAAAGTACAGAACAGAAAAAAATAAATTTCGGGATTGAAGTGGAATTAATTAAACCTGGTTGATTATTAATTAATGCCTTGGCTGGATAAATCGGGATATGTGCAGGATTTCATCAAACAATACATTAATTATTAAAGCTCATTGGCCATTGGGTTAAAAATCCGTTTGAATTACAAATTATTCGAGAGAATGTTTTATATCTCGCCTATTCTATATCTTCTGTTCTAAATCTAATTTAAACTCTTCATCCAAAAATGATTAATTATTGTGTTCTATTCTTGTAAAAAATTATATGTCCGAAATTCTTAGCTTTTCCTTATCAGCTGACTAGAATATTTATGATTTATTACAATATTATTTATTCTAGCAAGACTATAGGAAGTTGGTCCGCTCTAGGAATAGTGAACGTATATATATATATATATATATATATATATATATATATATATATATATATATATATATATATATATGACATTGCTTCGAAAATACCCAGATCATTTAAAAAAGTCAAATATGGTTTAGATCTCGATGGAAGCAGTGCCCGATTTAGGTAACTTGCGGCCCTAGGCCAAATTGACCCGAGTGACCCCCCCCCTCTAAGTGGAACTTCCTAGGACTTGTGCATTGTCATCAAGCGAACTATTTGATATTACACGTGGTTTAACCCCTTACTGAGCGGCAGATGATTGAGAACAGTCGCTGTTAATGCTGCTGGACAAATATGCTACATTTTAAGTCGCAGCGCAGCCTCACTTAGTTTTTTTTTACTTTCCCAAAAGCTAATCACCTATAGGAAAATACTGATGGGTGCTATTTATGTAAGCATTTATATTGTATCTTTTAACTTCAAAAATCTGGCTGAAAACCCCAAAACAGCTCTAGCAACAATTTCCGCATTTATAGAAAATATATAATAAAAATGTTAGCAAAATAACGGTTCTTTGATTAAATTATTAATATGGATGAAATTATTATATTATTAAATTAGTATTTCAGTTATATTGTTAAAATTACATAATATTTCTTTCATTTGGGAGGAAAAGTACAGACGCCAACAAAAATACAGACTGAAAAAGCAGAGAAAAGACAGTAGTAAGTAAAAGCTAAATAATATGAACTGTATTAGAAATATAGTAATGATGCAGCAAATAAACTCTAGATAGCTCAATTCTTACATTATTCTCTAATACTGAAAAATGACATTTTCTTAATTTATTCTTGAGTTGGATTTGTGATTAAGATTCACACTTACTTCATGCCAATAATAAACCTAATATCTAAACACTCACTTTTTTTAGCTTTTAATGCTCCAAAATGTTTACCAACTCATTAAGGGAGTTTTCATGTAAGGAAGAACAAATTTTTCTTAAAACGTTGGATTATATATTTTACCTATATTCCGTGTTCTGTAGGTTGGTTAGGATTTTCCAGTCATTGAATCCCTTGCGAAGGAACTATCGTTGCGAGGTTGGAGTAATTTGCACGGGGCACAATACAGGGAACTCTCTTTACCTCACCTCGCTGTTTGGTAAACGACTCAAAAACAGATGTTCTTTTACCATGCCTAGTTTATCACGATAGCGAAGTTTGATTTTGAAAAATGTCAATCTTTAATTGCGCTAGTAAGAGTTTGGAACGATTTCTAATGCCAAAATCCGTTGAATAAACTTATAAATTACCTCATAAATTGTATCTAGAACATTTAAGTTGGATTGAGACATTGAGGACAGGAAATATTTCGAGAAATAGTTATATCACTCGAATCGTTTGTGGTTTCTTTTACAGCAGCATCATTACTGGGAAGGAAACAGGATTTTTCCGGACATTTGCCATCGTTCAGTGAAACAAGAAATCAGTAACACTACGTTTCGAGATCTGCAATCTGATCTCTTCATCAGGTACCTGATAACACGTAGTGTTACTGATTTCTTGTTTCACTGAACGATGGCAAATGTCCGGAAAAAATCCTGTTTCCTTCACAATCCTCTTCCATCGTCAAAAATAACCTTCAAACAAAGAATTACTGGGAACTTGAGAATCAGTTGCAAACATAACTTTCATTTGGAATATTCTAATTGGTATCTGCTTATGTATTTTTTAAAAAGATTTCAGTTTTAGAATTAGTTTTTAACAATTTTAAACTTTTCTTTTTTAGTATATTTTTATTTGCGTTTATCCGCTCCTCTAGTCGTGTGAACTTTTACTGTTATCGTTCATTGACTGACTAAAAAGTGTTACCTGTCAAATATGTGTCCACTGAGTCCATAATTAATCACATAATTAACTGCAAATTAAAATGTTATCATTAAGCAATCGTATAAAACAGGAGATAGAATCACTTGCAAGAAGTAGTGCACTAGCTACGCACACAAAAACTCTCAAAATTATGTAAACACAATATAAGAATAAAAGTGGGAAGGAGCAGCATCCCACGGGCATTTTGAAAGGAAGTGACGTCTAACATCCAGTCCCGGATATGACGCCACTTTCATTCATAGAACTTTCTGTAGGCTCCTATACCCTGGCAAGAGGTAATATAATATTTTTCATATGTTTGGGTATTCTTAGTTAGATTGTGTTTCTATACAAACTCGATTTATTAGATTTACAGTAGGGGTAATTTACTAATTTTTCAATTTAAAATTTCAATTCTTGTTCTAAAAAAATTTAAATTTAATTAGGTTTGTACCTAACGCTGTGACCCAATTTTGCTTGCGGCCCTAGATGGCACTGGGTGCAGAGGTTTGTGACTTTTTGGTAAATAGTGATATGAAAACAAGTCAGTGAAATTGTTCGCCGACTTGAGTGATTAACACCTTTGCAAAGAAATAAATTAATAAGATCTGCCATTTTTGACATTACAAAGGCCGGCAGTTTGGAGAACTGCTGTCATTTTATCTTTGACGCTAAAGTTCTCATTTGTTAATAACTAGTTAAACACGAGCCAAATTATTTCTTTTACAATTTTATCTGAGACTTTACCATTAACTTCACACAAAACATATGATCCAATCCAACACTAACAAACCCGTTTAAATTGTAGCCGGCATGAGAGGTAATAATAGAAAAACACGAAAAACACAATGATTAATGTCCGTGAACAGAATAACAACTGCCTACACAGGTACTGATGATAGCTTAAAATAATTGGCGTTTCAAAATAGCAAAGGTGAAAGTAGAACTGGCTTTACGCCTACTACGCATGTTCGGAAAGTGTAGAATTAAATGTCTTAGCTAAATTTGAATAGCATTTGCATACTTTATCTCTGCGTTTCTATTCACGTTATTTAACATATCTAAATGTGCGCAGAACAAGAGTAAATTAAATTTCGCAATAAAGTAATAAAAAGAAAATAAAGTGACTCTAATAGTAATATCCTAGCAAAATATCATACATTTTATTTGCAGTAAGATTAATAATTGTTGCTATATTGGTTATATGTCTCTTTGGTATAGGACACTAAAACTCAGCACTTATAAACTCTAGAAGACAATCACTTGGTAGTGATTCCCAAGAGCCAATAATGCTTAATTTGACCGTGAGATTCGGTCAAAGCAAGAATTACGGTTAGTTAGCATTGGTCAAATATTTAGCCTGATTACGGTTGTTCAGTAATCTAACCATTCCTATTCAAAAATCTTTGGTTGATCGTTATCTTGGCACGTTATGCAGGCACAACAATAAAAGTGATAGTTATGGTGATCAGTGAACGAATAAATGAGTATAAGGTCGCAATTCTGGAATTAGAGACGTCAATGACGGAATTCTCACTCTCAGAAGCCGGTCATTGAGAAACTATATTTTGAGGAATTTTACCCAAGATCTGAAATCAGTGAAAAGATTAAAGTAGTAAGTAAAATTCGTATATTTGAAATAGTGATCCATCAATCACATTCATTTCTATCAAACTTTGTCCACCAATAGTGTCAGTGTTTATTGCACACTACACTGTAACTGTTATTTACAACAGTTTTGTGACAGGTTTGTGTAATGCATCCTTTTTTATTTTACCTGTCTAGTAAAATGTGTAAATCTCGTTTATTGAGAAAACAACAACAAAGGTTTCAAAGGTTTCTTATCTTTGGCTTATCTGCCTTTAAAATACAAGTAGAAACTACAAAATCAGATAGTACGAAATTTTGGGAGTCATTCATGTTAGGCAATCAGATACTAAATAAAGGTTTTACAAGAATTAAAAGAATCTGTTGGTACGAAGGATTGGTTAACGGGTAGTAATAAGTAAAACGAAAGGTTTCTTTAACATTTATCTGTTTATGTTACTATTATTTTCAGAAATTTAACCCAGCTTTAAGAACAAAAGTACTTTTAATAAATAAATAAATTGAAAGGTACTTACAGAAAGAAATCTAGAAATTTTTATTTGAACTGACTCTGCGTGGAACACTAATTAACTCTGAAGTATTATACACAAATAATTAGTGATATTATTTTCATCCATGTATTTTAAAGTTATGATTTCAGTAGTACAGTTTGATTTGTTTTCTGATAAGTCACAGTAAAGCAATGTTTGTTTCCTTACTTAAAACAAATATTTAACAAAGTCTAAAAGCAGAGATTAAATTTGTCCATTTGTGGGAGTTTATAGGCAACAATAAACTTATTTTATCATTCTACCACTAATCATGATGTTACACATGTTTAATGTTTTAATATGGAGAGCTACATACAATTAAAGTTTTAAATAAAGATGAGAAAAAAACAGATTCGATGCAGTATAAAATATGTTAATACATAGTATATGATGATAAAGTTGTAACGATGTAAAGTAAATTAAAATAATTCCACACAAAATTTATAATAAAAATAAACGAACTTTAAAAGCCTATAATAATATTGGTAGGATAAAACCAATGGCCTAAATTGAAAAAAGGTTTACTTTGAGAAAACGAAAGTTATGCAAAGCCAACACCACAGAGTTTTTGAAGGAGAAGCCAAATTTTAAGTAGCGTATGCAATAGAAAATTATTAATACAAATCTCTTTTCTTATTCCAAATACAGTATAATGTTTTATGTTTGAAAAGGAACAAAAGGAAACGGTAACGCGTTCTATTTCTGTAAATGATACAATACTAAATGAATTAGTTGGATATTAATAGTTATACAGTGAAAAGTAGTGGATACTTAGTGCACAATGTTTATGATTTATAAATAAAGGAACATAATCTGCCTCGCCAGCAAAATAATCCATTGGCAGCAATAAATATGTAAGCCCATGTTCTAAATGAACTATATTGTGTTGTTGGCTGAGCGTCAGCGAAGTCTATCTCTCGTGACACTGTCAAAATGTATTTTATGTCTGTCTGTCCACACGATATCTAGAAATAAATTGGTTTATAGGCTTGAAATTAATTTATATATTAGCTCGATGATGGTGCATCACTAACAACTACATGGGAATTCGCAGAGCTTTAGTTTAGAAGATGTTGCATGCAACATTATCGAAACGCGGACAAGTGTTCTACAAAACGGCGTTTATTTTTGAATTGCATTCAATGTTTTTTTGGTTTTAATTTAAATAACATTTAGTCTAGTTCAAATTGTTTGCTGCTTTACAAAAAAATGTTGAGTTGTTCACTTAAATTACTTTCATTTTCTTAAATTAAATTCATTAAAACATTCACCATTAAGGATTTCACAATTGTTTTCGATCTCCGAACTCGTTAATTTGACGTTTTGTTGGTCCAACCTCAGGGTTGCCGCACAGCCTACTACTACGTGTAGCGTAGATCCACGTCACGGGCCGGTAACAAGCCCGGGGCAGCACGGAACGTTTCGTCGCATAGTCTCGTGAGCTTCCTCAGGTCGAGCCAGCTGATTACGCCTAATTACCGCCGTACAACTGGTTTATTGCCGAGAATGTGAGGCGATCGTGCGCCGCCCGAGAATCTTGTTAACACCTTCATTAACACCTTTATGGATGGTAAAACTCACGACTTATTCTCCGTGGCGTCTGCTCTAGCGGCTGAGGCATCTTGGACAAGAGCACGAGCGGGTTCACTGACCTTGGAAGACAAACAGACATCTATCTACACGTCCGTTAACAGAAGAACATCCAAATCTAACTGATATCATCCTATAGTATGAGCAGTAGGCTATATTCTTTAGACTGTAGAGAAACATAAATGGTAACCACTTTGAAGACTCTTGGAGTAATTTGTAAAATTTTCTGCTTTGTATTCTTGGTGGAAGTGAGTGGGTTTTAATGGAAAAGACATTTTTCATACTTCCACATTCAATTTATTTAAAAAGCGCTTTCGCCGGTTAAGGCATCATCAGTTTGATATTGTTTACAGAATATCATATGTTTTTTTCTATTTTACACATATGTTTTTTCTGTAAACAATATCAAACTGATGATGCCTTAACCGGCGAAAGCGCTTTTTAAATAGATTTAATGTGGAAGTATGAAAAATGTCTTTTCCATTAAAACAATTATTGGAAAATGTTTAAATCTTAATAAAAAAACAATACTTACCAAAGGTTTCATCATCAGGCAACTCCAAAAATAAATATTTACATTATTTCTGTTACAATTAATAATAACGTATGGTGTAAATATGCAAATAAATATTGTTTTGAAATATTTCAGCCAGTATGAAAAATTAGATATGACTTCAGTTTAATTTTTGGATAAATTAAGAAGAAAGAAGACTGGTATTTTCAATAGGGCATTCTTCTTTGTTATGAGTTTTTCTTTATTTCTGTTTATCATAGATTTTCCCAAGCATTAAAGTTAATTGGTTTTGTTACTTCTTTTATTAATTTTAGATTTTTAATTGATGTTCTGTGTCCTGATTCAATGCAGTGCTTGGTTACAGCAGATTTTTCAACTATTCCATATATTGTGTCAGAAATGCTCTTTAAATCGTGTTTTTATTGTTCTTTTTGTTTGTCCAGTACAAATGTTGTCACAGTTATCGCATCCAATTTCATAAATTCCTGATTTATTATTATTTGAAATTTTGTATTTAGAATTTCCTAAAATTTGGGATAGTTTGTTGCTTGTTCTCTGAGTGAGTTGTATGTTTTTTAAACGTTTTGCTTATTTGGTTCGAGAAAGTGCTGCAAATAAATTCTTGTTTTGTGTCTTGAGGTGGCCTTACTATTGTCTTATTTACTTTGTTTATTTTTACAAGTAATTACATAAAAATATATATGACTAATTAATATTTAAACGGTTTTAATGCGAAATAGATAACAATAAGTAAAACTATCAAGGCATTATGTATCTGTAAGTGCTGTCCGTTGATTTGTCAGTTTGACAAGGAAGAGGACACGTGACTTTTGATGTCCTGAGATCAAGGACACAGTGAAGGAGCACACGTGTAACAGTGTTACAGGTAGATCACGAGTTGAGCGGGAGGCGTGAACGTCTAACTGTTGGAACATTATTAAATTTCACCGAGATTCAGGAATATAAGGCTGCAACTCTCTAACTGAGCGGTAAAGGGTTTAATTCTCGAAGAGGTCAATACAATTTTGCAAATGGGTACGACAAGTTTTTCCTTAAAAAAGTGCTTGATACTCTCAATTAAAGTGGAAATACTGGACAATTAATTGGCATTACTAGGTTAAGTCAAATTGGAAAAGTTGAAGTGAAAGGTGTGAATGCCCATAACATGCCATTATAAACCACGTGACTTCCAAGTTTCATTGGAGTCTGTAAACAAGAGTACTCGATACCAAGTACAAGTATTTATTACATAATTCCAAGTTAAGAGTTGAAGGATGACAGGATTTAGTCCCCTCAGCATATTCCTTAACCAATTAAAATTTTATATTTTAATATATTAACAGGTATAAAACATTATAATTAATTGTTATTATTAACAATTAATTGTTAATAACCATGAAACTATGAAACTATATAATAAACCATGAAACTAATTGATATTTTAATTGTTATTATCAACAATTAACATGCTTCAATAATAGCAGTATATACTATTAATTTATTTTCAAATAAAAAATCCTAAATGTTTTAAACAATTTTAAAAGCTATTAATTCGATATTAAACGAAACGAATCCTGTGAAACCACAAAAACACACATATGGACAAAATACCTAATATATTTTGAAGACTTTATCTTTTAGTATGTGAAACCTGATAGGTAGTGATTATATATTATTTTACTCGTCTAAATTCACTAGTCATGATTTAGCATCAACAATTTTGTACCGACCAAATATATTTTACCGAATTATTGTAATTTTAAAGTTGTGTACATATTATGTACTGTTAAATGTATTTATGTACCATCGTTATTTTATAAATGTAAAGACAGGGCTGCAATTTTTAAACCTTAACAAAAATAAAATATGCAATACACCAGTGTATTGATTTCCCCGACAAGTTTGCAGTAAGGAAACAATTAGTGTCCAACTGCGTGCTGTTGTCAAAATCAAGCCACACACTTCGCTTTGGTTGCTTCAACGGCTCTTTATGGGTTTTTAATTGAACTGAACACATAATTTATATATGGTGAGAATGGTTGATTCAATGCAAATCTTGGTTTCGTTTTAACAACTCGAACCTTTTTCGATTTTGTTTCTTCCTCGCCAACCTCATATGGCTCTCCTCAGACAGACGTTGACTCCAGATTCGAGGAGTAAATCAGTAACAGTGACGGTAATAGACGTTGCACTAAGCAGAAAGTGAAATGGTGTTTAACTCAATATTCAACTAAACAATTTATATAATTTTATTAACAAGAGCATTGTTTCACAATTAGGCAATATTTGTATCGAAGTCTGTAATAAACAAAGATCTGGACTGATCTTTATAGCTTGATATATTTACCCTACTACTTCATTGATGTTTAATATGTCCATGGCAACTAATCAAAAGATGTTTTGACAATGGAATGATTGTGAAGGAAACAGGATTCTTCTGGACATAGTTCAACCAAGCAAGTGAACCCTCTCTTTCTTTTTTCCTGAGGAAGAGATTGCATATCTCAAAACGTAGTCTTGTTGTTTTCTTGTATCACTGAACGATGGAATATTTCCAGAAAATTCCCGTTTCTTCCATAATAAATGAAAATTCATGGGAACTACATTGGAACGATACCACGATCCTGACCATTGCACTAGTGCAGAGTTTATTGTCTAATATCACGCGTCAGTTTGGCCATTTAATTAAATCACATAAAAAATGGTTTATTCTGATGAATGACCCAAAGTCTGTATCCAGGGATGATTTGTTAAACTCGCTCCTCGATGATTTAGTGGTATTTCAGGTATGAAATTTGTGCAATTTTTAATAGGCACAAGAAAAAGGACTAAATATAAGAAAATGAGTTTTCAATATTTATAAGAATTATAATTATTTATCAGGGAATTACATGATTCTAGTAATTTATGACTAATCACATTATTAAAGTTAACTTTAATTTAAACGAAATATACTTTTAAATAAAATAATTCTTTAGAAAATTACATTGTTATCTAATTAACAACATGCCACTATAATTCAAGAAACCTTTTTTATATAAGTTAAAAATTCATATTCATCTTTAGTATTTTTATGAACGGTCTGATTAGAAGATATCCCAAATATCTATAATTCCTTTTGGAGTGAGCCATAAATAATTTTTGTGCTAAAAGTGATATTATATTATAAACTGTGACTAAAAAGGTGTAATTAAAAAAAAACCACACACTTCTAAGCCCATAAACAGTTGTTCTACCAACCTAAAGGTATTAATCTGAAGTATTTGGACTGGGGCTTCAAAACATTTGGGCTGAACAATTAATAAGTGATTTGCCTACAAATCCAAATTATTTCTTGAGAATAGTCGAATCATAACAATCCATAATTAACCTTAACACAACAATAGTATGGATTTCTACCTTATTGCGTTATAATAAACGTAAAACAGTAATGTATATTTTAGATTGTTTTCATTAATGCAGTAAAATGTTGACATTGATACTGTTCAGCTAATGGTGAACGAAGGTCACTCCGTGTTGACACACACCTATGCCGTATCAGTGGTATCATACAGCTTAAGAATACGTTGAATATCAACCACTTCCCTCTACCATGTGAGAAAATAATATTAATGAAGTCCATTAGTGGGGCAAATTACTTTACTTGTTAGAAGTAAAAGCAACTTGTACAAATTATGATAAGTGGTGATCATTCTGGATTAGCGGTTCTCTCAAACAAATCACACTCGATAAAGACGATTTACAATGGAATAATTGGAACAAAGAATGGATTCTGCTAATAAATAACACAGATAGGATTACACAGTAGTGCGTGATGGTCGCGCCTTTTAATCAAATATTGTAATGAGTTTAATGAGTGAGACACAGGCCGGGGGGGAAGAGGCAGGTCCATCTATCAATACAGGACGACAGTGGGCGAATTAATGTGTCCAGGCCGGCGTGGGTATCGAGTAGCAGTGTGTCTCAGTATGTCTTACTACACGTTGTCCGGCGTTTACACGGCCTTAGCCTAGAAATAGCAAAACCTTCTGTAGTGAATAAATTAGACAAACGTTTAGGAGTCATTTGAATTCAGAACACTCACATTCACACTCTGGGAGTGGCCGCTCCTGCCGAACTACTCCCCTCTCGGCTGTCAGACGAGGTTGGTGCGAACAGCGATCGGCAAGGTTGTGTCAAACCACTGTTTTACTGGTTTCATGAATCGATGAGTCATCCAGTTCATAAAGAATTCAACTAAATCACTCTGAGATTTAAAGTACTACACTTGTAGTTTATTGAGTGAAGTTTCTTAATAAAAATGAATGATTAACTCTGTAAAATCAATAGTTTCACCATTTTAAAGCAGTCAAATTAATTGGAAATGATGGGATTTCACACTGATGATTTTAAAGTTTCAAACTCTTTGAGCAATGGGGAAGTATAGATGACAGGAAGTGGTTACCCATAAATGAGTTTGGATAAGTTTTGGTTTATTATTAGGAATGCGTAAATTAAAATTCATTATAAATACTTCTATAAGAGTTAACTAGTATTTCTAAAACTTTTCAACACAGCAGATCTTATTAATGCGGTCGCCAGTGAAACACTATATAAAATGAAACTGAGGCAACACTTGTTAGGAAAACGCTATTACTCAATAGGGGAGTTCATTGCTGACTCTTAACATTATTGTAGTATTAAGAACTACTTGTGAAATGTTGTTAATGGAGTATAACTATTACGTAGTATGTATTTAAGAATAATATTAAGAATGACGCTTGCAATGTATTTAAGTGTGAATACCAACGCAATAAAGAATTATTATTATTATGATGGTGGAAATTATCTTGAAAGGAAATGACTAAATATGTGTTTCTTACTTTTACTTGCCAACCCTCTAAAAGTATAATATTTTCAAAAAGGAAAACACGAGCGGTAGGATAGAAGGCTCTAAATTGTATATATAGTTGCAAATCGGAAAGGATATGCACTTGAAAACTATGTAACAGTTATTTCTGACGTAACCCATTACTGCATTTTTACGTGAAATATTACAATCCTAGGTACTTTCTTCTTAATATGCACTAAAACGAGTTGTCGGGGAATATCGATAGAAACAAAAAGTGAAAAGGGCGTTACTCAAGTGGTACGCTAAAAGCAGGCGCCGAGGAATGCGGCAAGAGGAATCGTCAAGTCCAATAAATAATCGAGAAGCGCTGTTAGTGCGCAAATTGGTCGGGGTGTAATAAATCAGAAACACTAACCCTAGTGCTACCAGGAACTAATGATAGGGTCTGGCGGGGTCTGCGGGAGTATAACCAATCACTGCGACTAGTGCAGGGCTGCGCACGAGATGTGGATGATTGTTCTGACAGTAGGATGTATATTGATCAATATAAAAATTCTCTTACTAATATTGGTCGATGCTAATGAGTCTGGTTTGGAAGAGTAGCAGTAGCATGCGCTACAAAATAGTATCTGAAACTAGATGGTTTTTCTGTTATTCTGTAGATAAAAATGACAACGGCTGAATCAAATCAAGGTAATAAAAATTAAGGTAGTACAATATATCTGTCGCGTGATGTAGTAATCGTGTAGACATCACCCATAACTTATTTCAGGTGTTTGTACAGACAAAAAAACTGTAAGTCTAGCAACTTATCAGTGAAAGAAATCATTGCAAATCTGATCTTGTTTGGCTGCACGAAATTCGAAAGCTCTTGCTCCTTTCAATGGACCACATCCTATCACTCCCCCCAGGGTATATTGTGGATAAACTATATCATACGTATTTGCAAGCAACAAATGTCGTTTTATAATGAGCTCCGTATGTAAGGAAAATCGTCAAAGTCATTTATAAATAGGAAGTTTAAGTACCCTCGCAGTTTGTGATCAACATCGGAACTTGCAATCTAAACGTCTGCATCAACCACAAAAGCTGGTTCCGTCAGACGCACTTGTTGTAACGACGTGTCCTCAACTTCACCGAGCCGGGGCATTAGGAGACTTCTAACCCTTGAATAAAACTGGAGTTTTTGACTGATATCAACATATTCAATCTTAGACTAACAACACAAATCAACCTTCTTCGCCAACCAGATTTAGAAGATAAGATTACAATTAACACAAAACCAATATTTACGGTATTTGCAAAGATGGTGGTGGATTTAAAAAGTTCATTCTGACTCTATTGTCAAAAAACTCTTATTGCTAAAGTGACATAGACCAATTCACGAAGCAACTGTCTTCTGAACTCATGATGCAAAAGAAACGAAATATTTGCTACATCTTTACTGCACCATAGTAACCGAGTAACCATTCTTACGGCTGTTAGAACACCGAGAGCTAGTACATAATGGAAGCAGGTTCAGTGATAGTTAATGGTATGTAATAGACGGTCAGGCCAGAGCAGCTACCACATCACCAAGTAGCCCGTGGGCGCGGCCCCGACACGGTAATGCTAAAAGGTGGCAGAATCTCACTTACAGATTAGAGACCAATAGGTCTTACCTGAATTTTTCTCAAAGATTGTATATTTTTTCTCAATAGATTCCTTAAAATAAGTTAAATTTATTTCTTGACATACAGAAATTTACCATTTTACATTCTACTTTTAAGGAGATGGCTGCAATTCGGATGATAAACAATGTATACAAAGTTAGCAACCGTATATCTTTATACTAATAAGAGAGTAAGAGAAGAAGAACATAAATTAAGTACTAGAAACAAGTAAAATGTAACAGAATAAGCAACATAACAATAAAAAAAAAAAAATATTATCAGTCCAATAATTTAGTTTAGAAATTGTTTATAGGCCTTCATCTACTTTTATAATTGTGAGATATATTCAGATATATTATCGATTGTTTTGCCATGACGTCTGTACAGTTGTGGTGAAAGAAGTTACGTATCGTTTTTACAAATACAATATTTTATTAAACATTCTCACTGGCCCAGAAATGCTTACTGAGTTCAAATAGTTGTTTTTGTAAATTCTATACATTTTTAAAATTTTTATATTGGTACCCAATATTTTAGTGATAACAACCAAAATTTATTATCAGTAAGAATAAAAGTATGCATTTTGCTTTATTTTGAATTTTTTAAAAAGACAAATAATTTTGGTTATATATTGCCAATACATAGGGTTGGTCCGGATTATTCATGAAATAATTTTTAATTATAATATGGCATAGCTTGGTTTATAAAATAAACTAGCTATTCTATTCTTAAAATGGAATTTTCAATTTTAAAATGTAAAATATTGAAGTTTTTGATCATGAAAAATATTTTAGTCGCTTTATGGAATAACTGCAGAAGAACTCATAATCTAAAATGATGCCAAATAAATGTTTTTTCTCCGCAAATGAAGAAATTGATTTCAATTGTATTTTTATTAGTAGTAATTTTAGTCAAAGATGTTTATATTGTGAACACATATTGTCTTTTTTCGAGATGGTAATATTTTTTACTAAATTATGTATCTGATATAATTAATTCTGATTTAATTTTAGCAGTTAATCATCGAAACATTTTTTAGTGAACCTCAATTTTCTATCTTATGTATAACATCAGAAATGTCTAGCTTTTAAGGGCAAATACAGAACGTTTGAGTTTAATGGTTATTAAGAAATATTTGGATATTTTTATGACCTTTGAATATTAAAAAAAATTATGTTTACATTTTACCTAAGCGTAGAAACAAATCTTCAGCAAAGGTAGTAATAAAAGTGAAGTGCTTAACTAGTTTATGGTTAATCAGTTCACCATAAACCGTTTGTTCGTCCTCGACGCATTTAAGAACCAGAAAGTGTAATTTGGAGTGATATACGTCCCTAGATATTAAAAGCAGTAAATGGTTCAAAACAGCCCTACGGTCTCTAGACCTCGTGTTTCCAGAGTTGTACTTCTGAAGGTACATGTCTGTAGATACTATCGCGAGGCATATCTGTGTTTATTGAACTGTAGTTGTGTTTCGTAGACAGATCAGTTCTTGCCCACTTGTCGACTCATTATGATTCCTTTGTAATGTTGGACCCGATAACCCGTCCATTAAGGTTAATGTTAATCGTCTTGTCTCTGTGGGTGTCAAGGCCACATGACCGCCTTCTTTTATTGTCCACTATTGTTCGACACCTGGGACTATTCTGCTATAACAGCTTTTAAGTACAACACCGATCGTTTTATTCGACAAGATACTTATAATAAACAATGCAATGTATCTTAACGCTTTTTCGTTTTAGTAATGAATTTTTTTGGCCAGAATAAATCGTTTGATAGAATAATTAAACCTTTTTCGTTTTATTGCCTTTTGAGATCGAATTAGTTTGCGTTATTTGCGTTACTTATTATGCAAGGACACAACAAGGATTGAAATCGTGCCGTTGTCCGCATTTCTGTCCTTTTGGTTTTATAACTGTTGGTAGAAAGGTCCTGAAGTCTTAAAACTTGGTTCATGTATTCCTGTTGATCCAAGGAATAACTGTTATTAATTTTGGACGATCAAGAGCCAAAGGGTAAACCCTCTGTCTGTCCATCATTCCTTCTATGCGATAACTCTTGATAGAAAGGACTTAGATACCTGAAACTTGGTATACAGGTTCATCCTGGAATGCAGAAAACCACAATTTTTATGGTTTCATAAGACCAAAGAGGTCCGACTGTCTGCCTGTCCTTCTGTGTACTTCCTATGTCGTTAAGTTTTGTTGGATCCTTTGGTACTCCTTTAAATGTACAAAGTAGGAGTACACCAAACCAAGTGTCGCGTACCAGGCTTGGCCAAGGCTGCTTATAAACTTTCAAATGTATATTTAGCTCGTTTCATGCCTCAGAGACATCATCCTGAGCTGATAAACAAGCAAAAAAGAAATTTTACACCACCCCCTTTCACAGGCAAAAAAAGGAAACATTTTTTCAGCTTACTGAGTGATAGGCGTCAATGTCGCCTATACTCTGGAATAGGGACTGGTAGAAATGAAGTTTCATGCTGTCTTCAGATGAGATCTTTATTGAGATCTTCAATTTTTTATTCGTTAAGTTAGGTTTCATAGCATTGTTCAAATAATAATAGTTTTGGCAAGGTAAGGTGGGTACTCCAACGCAAGAATGCACTGAATAAACTCTGTTTATTTATTCTTTTATTTTATCTTTGGTATCATGGATACTCACAAGACCAACAGACAAATATAAAAATATTAGCTAACGCAAATTACAAAGAGTGACATTATACCATTATCGAACTGCGTGTTAAATACATAGAAACAAGTCATTCATATAACGGTTCTTTCTCGTCATATCGTGCAGACAGACCGACAGATAGACATAAAGACAGAGGAAGATGGATATTTTCAACACCCTCATATTTCCCAACTATACATAGTCAACTTTTAAAGAAATGCCTTTTTAGCATGCTATTTAATTATGTAAGGCCTCTTAGCGCATACAGCAGTTTTAAATAGTGTATTACTTAACCTGCTCAACAGTTCCAGCCTGTTGATTCTTCATCGGACCAATCGAAGTTTTACAGATACGAGCGTTCGACGAGTACGAGAAACATCACTGTCGTGTCACTTAACTGAATCAAATCGTTACACGTGGGAAACAAGTAAACAAAACAGGCAATTCACATAATAAAATGGATGTTAGGCTACAAAAACATTGATTAGCCATTATGTTGTAAGCCACTTCACAGTCCACACAAATATGGTTAATATTATCACCTTGGTCGGTATAAAATACAAGCTCATTAGTTCATTTTTATGTTTTATTATTTTCTTCAAGTGAAATACAAGTAGGTTACTTACTAAAGTTGTCACACAATCGTAACAAAAAATTAAGATCAGTTTAGACCTACATGAATTGGAATCGTTCATGTAGGAATATAAAATAAGCAAACTCATACCGATATTTAAATCAGGCTCTAAATATCAGATAGAAAATTACAGACCAATCAGTATTCCTATCGGCATTTTCAAAAATCATTGAAACTATTATGTGTAATAAACTTATCCAATTCTTTCAGCAACAAAATATGTTTAGTCCGCACCAACACGGTTTCCTCAAATCTACGTCTTCTGCAATTTTTAATTTCATTAATTCCATTATAACTTCTCTTGACCACAAGCTGTACTCGATAGGCATCTTCTGCGATCTCAGCAGGGCGTTTGACTGTGTCAGGCATTACGTTCTGCTGAGTAAACTTCAGGCATATGGCATTCGAGGTGTTGCGCTTCAATTATTTGCCTCCTATTTAAAAGACAGAAAACAAGTCGTAGAAATATCCACAATTACAGGTATTCACCATTCAAATGAGGGAGTCATTAAGTGCGGCGTACCACAGGGCTCTATTTTGGGACCAATACTGTTTGTCATCTACATAAATGATATTCCCAAAAACATCAACCATAGTAAGATTATCATGTACGCCGACGACTGCACTTTACAAACATCAGAGTCTACTGCGTCAGCAGCAGTTGATGCTGCCAACAATAGCCTCGCTCAAGCTTCTGAATGGTTTTGCAAAAATGGGCTTGTTCTCAATCCAATCAAGACAGGCTTTATACGTTTCACAATACTTAAAGCACCCAATAGTCACATATTCCCAGGCAGTGGACTAACCTACAACAACAACTCATTGCAACATTTTTCTGCCACAAAATTTCTTGGGCTGCATTTGGACGCCCATCTCAACTGGGAATCTCATGTGGATGTCATCTGCAAAAGGCTCCGCCCAGTCTGCTATGCTCTCGGCCGCCTTGCTCAGGTATGCAGCATCCGAGTCCTTCTCGCTGTATATTTCTCCTATGTTGAATCAATTTTAAGTTATGGAATTATTTTTTGGGGTATGTCAAGTAACACAAATTTTCAAAGAGTTTTCAAAATTCAAAAATGGTGTATAAGAGCAATGTTGAAAATGACCAGAAAGGAATATTGTCAGTTGGTTTTTAAAGAATTAAACATAATGACGTTGGCTGGTCTGGTGGGGTATGAGTGCTGCATGTTTGTTAGAAATAATCCCACTCTGTTTACTGCTGGCGCGGCTTGCCACTCGTATTCAACGAGGGGCGCGCAGCAACTGACAGTGCGGCAACATTCGACTACATTTTTTTCAAAAAGGGCCACAGTACATATGTACTGTGGTATATAACAGGCTGCCACCAAACATAAAAAAAGAGACAGGTGCTTATACTTTTAAAAGACTTTTAAGAGAGTATTTTGTAACAAAAGGCTTTTATAAGAAGGACTTTATACAAGACATGTAAACTGTATTTTCCTTGTTATATATTTGTTCTTACTTTGATGTGTTCAATTGTATTGTAATTTGAACGAATAAAATATTATTATTATTATTATTGGTCCCTTAAATTACACCGTTACAAGTAAGCGTAGAATTATTGATATGAAAGATCATAACCGGTATCAATTTTAGTAATTTGCCATCAAGATGGGTGAAAAATATTGAATTTAGTCACTTTACGTGTTATCTAAGTTTTCTTTCTTATATGTTCGACTGTTAAATCAATTATTATCGAAATAAAATTAAATATTTACAAATATTCAAGATAAAAATAAACCATTCGCTTTCATAGGACGAGTGATGCACCATCCTGAGTGTATTTAAAATGCCAGCTGAGTTCGTATTATTTTCGTCCGACAAAGGAAACCGTCACAAGTCTACAGATCTCGTATGAATTAAGTACTTAAATACTTAGATTAGTATTATATTGCTTAACTGTAGTCTTGTATTCTGTGTCAGCTGTGATATCAGAGCAGTACGGGTAGCAAGTGGTCAGCTGATTACAATACAGTCCAGCTGTTTTTGGTAACTGGCACATTCATGACAAGTCACGATCTAGAGTTGCATACGCGTTGTTACGTTCTCCAGTAACAATCGTGACTTCGGTCACACCAGTCATTTTCTCAGAACTGTTTAAATCTCATTTATGCAACTGTAGACTTAGGTCAGGTGACATATTCCCAGCTACTCACAAGTCAGGCTTGAGCGATAGTTTGAGGTTATTACTCAATACCCAAACTAGCACTGTCAATAACACGTTGCGTTTCGAACATAATTAAGTCTTGGCTAATGAAAGGCTTTTGTTATCGGAAGCTTACTTCGTTCAGCAAAGTTTTGGATGACACATTCCCATATGTTAAGATTTTTCATTATTTAACAAGGAAGGAAAGCAAGAATATCACCATAGATGTAAAACTACTTTTTAAATGCATAACTTACTCTTCACCATCCAATATTAGGTGGTAAATCTTTAATATCAGCATAGCCAAAGTTCTATAACAATTAAAGATCATTATGAATAAGATAGGAATAATGATTAAAGGATTAAATCTGGATAATCGGAACCAAATTCTGGCTATTGGAAGTTCTTAAACATTCGTAACCAAATGATCCATAAATGTTGTTACATAACGTTTTTTCGAAGGCAAACTTTATGAAAGTTACGGATAGTTTGAGGTAAAATTTATAATTAAAAATAGCTAGTCATCCCAAAAAATGTGTTGAACGCACTTTTAAAGACCTTTACTTCTCTGGATTTAAAATAATTACAAAAAAGCTCTGTTTTTGACGCATTATATTCAAATCTATCTATTCCTTTTCTCAAAAAAAAAAACTAATGTGAGCCCAGTTATTGAAAAGATTATTCAGTTGTTTTGGGTTTTTCTACACCATGTATATCAGCGGAATACTAACACAAAAACTGTAAACCACGTGGTTCGAACCCTAAATGATACTGTAAGGCTTCCGCCATTGATTACAGTGTATTTAGTTAGTCAACATCGCTCAGATCAGCGAACTGTGATCAAACAAATAAAATGTGAAATATAATTTTATCAATAACAATAGATTTTCATAAAATGCATTATTATACGTAGTTCGGCTTCTTGATTTGCGGATGATGGCAGTGAAAAGTTATCAGATCAGAAGCGCAGACTTTGATATAAGCGAATGAATAAAAATTAATCCCGCCAAATGTTCTTGAATTAGAAGCATAATTAGCTGTTTCAGATGTTATGCCCGTAGTTCATCGTACCTTCAACAGTTGTTATGTTTCTACGTTATGAGAAAAATGCTCATAACATCAAATTTCCACAACTTGAATCTAAAATATAGAAAAAAACTTAAACTGCCAGTTTAAGTATTATATTAATTGTTGATTATGTATATTGTAGGTTTAATTGTTGATTTAAAGCTTGCTCTTGAGGATGTAAGAAATTGTAAATTCATCTAAAGATGCCTTATTTGAACAGGCGAAGTTAGGGCTAAGAAGCCCTCTCTAACACAACCTGGGGAACTTAAAGGTGACTTCCGAACCACCACCAACGGCCGTGCAGAAAATCTGCTTGCAAGGACAGGATCGCTCAAGATTGTGAAGGAAACAGAAGGATTTTCCCATTTGTCATCGTTTAGTGAAACTATATTTCGAGATCTGCAGTCAGGATAACAGGTTAGTCTTCCACCTGAGAAAAGATCACATTGCAGATCTTGAAACGTAGTGTTACTGATATTTGTTACATGAAACGATGGAAAGTGTACGAAAAATACTGTTTCTTTGTTTTTTTGTTAAATGTTTTGCTCAAAATACTTAAAACTTACAGTTCCTATTTCAATAAGTAATTTCTTATCCTAGATGGATATAACCAGTTACAACAGACCCACTCGAAACGCATCTAAAATGATACGATTTTTGCTACTATAACATAATCTGAAATTCCCTCAATTGCTGGATTCGTTTGTAATTTTGGTCTTGGACTGCTAATTATCCTTTCGTTCCTCCAAATCCAAACAGATCTGTGTGGAAGCGGATCAATACCTCCCGCAGGAGCACCAATGTTACAGTACAAAGTGGATGTAAAGTAATTGTGATTTATCAGACGGAAGTCACGTGACAGGAACACGGAGTCTGCCAAGAGGGGTCACAGGCTCTCTTCTCACATAAATCAGCTGTTGACCCACCAACACCTCACACGGTAAGTGTGCAGACGCTACGCCTGAGTCATTCATTGGAGAACTCTTAAGAAACATTCATAAATCTTCGCTATTTATGTGGTAGTAAAATATACTTTTGTGAAAGCAACTCTCTTTACTATTGCCGGTGATTGGCAGACGGTAGGAGAACGTTTTATTCAAAACCCTCGTTTTAAATGTGTGCTTGTTGATCTCTTACTTTGTCACTTGTTCACTCTGTGTAAGTAATGCTACTTACTTTATTGCTTGAATGAGATTTACAGCAGAAACTAATGTTATGTACAATTGTGTTGTGGATGATATGATTTACTAGCAGAATGTTCAGCATAATAGCCTGTTACCATTTCGCTTCGCATGAGCACAAATATGCGTTCCCATGAAATCTATAAAGGAATGCTTCCTAAGGAAAACGTCAATTGACAACCACAAAAATGTTGATGGATGTCGAAATTGGAGGGTATCGAAAGAGTTAAAAATTTAAAACGATATTTCTTTCCTTGATTATGTTTTTATTAGCTCGATGCGCTTACAACCGACTACCAGACACGTAAATAATAGTTATATCATTATCAGGCACCATAATAAAGTCTTGGTCTGTGTATTAGTTTGTTGATGCTGGTTTAAAATGTGTTTATACGTCTGACGGTAGTCCGCCAAGCTAAGAAAAATACTAACTAAGAAACAATTATAATAGTTTAATCTCTTTTTATAGCATCGCATTTTGACCTACACCAAAGTTAGCGTGACTGAATACTGAACGAATATCTTCATTGGTTTCCAGAAACTCAGTTTTTGTCCTTGAATAACAGAAATTGGATCTCGGCTCTTGGACTGTCAGTAGTTAGAAAGAAATTAAGTCACTAATTTGAAGCTCTTCAAAATTATAATCAGAAATGTTCATTTAAAAGTTACATTTATAGCCATTTTGACCGGACCTCTTTGAATCTTATAGCCTAAAAATATAATTAATACATATGTATAAACCAAAATTAATATAGGAATGAAACTTCATTAATGATTAGACTATATCAAGTTCGATGTTCCTTCGTGGGATGTTGAGCGTTTACGAATTCTATACTGATGTAGACTTATAGAGAACAAATGAAGCTATAGGCACGCAGATTGGATGACATTTAATTTCCATATAGGTAAAATTGGTGCATAACATTTAAAATGAGTACTTTTAATCTAGTACATATAAATATTGGGATACAAACTATGTCATAAATTCTACAAGATAATGTAAGAGGCCACGCAGGATATCTGTTTTATATATATATATATATATATATATATATATATATATATATATATATATATATATATATATAGTTTTAATAAACATTGTATATATATATATATATATATATATATATATATATATATATACACGATATTCACCAAAGGGTTCACAAATGGCTTCTTTAGCTGACAGTGTTCATAAATGTAAACAAAAATTGTCATATAAACATAGGTCGAGAAAGACCTAGCAGCATTTTGTATTTATTATAAACTATCTCTAAACATAGTGAAGCTACAGAAACCAAATTTAGCACATCCAAAAATATATTTGAATACATCATCATTACGTTAGAAGTCGTCCCAACAGCGGTGGTATCAAAGTTTAATGCTACTTCACACTGCCAGTGACACCTTAAGTCTGGATGTGTGCTAGAAATACTTTAAAACACTGGCTTTTTATCATACAACTAGTGGCCATTTTTGGACCAATACCCTATCGTAGTCTTCGATACTAGCAAGGCTTGACCGTCTCTCTAAGGGTGATCTTTTTTAAAAAGTGGCGTGAGGATATACACTGAAAAGGTTACGTGATCGTGACCACTTCTACGAGTCACGCACTAATGCCGTACCCTGTCTTTTGTGGTGGTTGTGATTTTATATATGATTGTTTATGAAGATTCCAACTTTCATGAAGTGGTGAATTTGACTGCAGAAGTGTACGCCCATTCAGTGATTTGTAATTCCTCAGTAGAAATGGTAGTAAATAATTCCTGTCTGCATGTATTATTTCCTTATTTCACTATCAATAATTGACTAGATGATCAATGGTGGCAATAGGTGGCGTGATCCTATACTCAAGGCCCTGTGGTCTGAAGACTAGGGCATCAGGCTTATCGGGTGTTTTGTGTCATCTCAAGCCATATTGAACCCTTCTGTGACATAAACCACGTGAATTTATCAAGGTCACAACAGAGGCGTTGGAGGGACTGATTTGACATTGGAAGCGATTTATAGCATTATATTAATATATCCCATCCCGAAAACTGAGTGGATCGGAATCCACTTAATAAACCTTTGTTTGCATTTGCTTACATGTACATTCTTTAATGGTACAAGAAAAATTGAATGATAAATGATCTTTTCCTATTTTTCCAAAAGCAATGTAACCGAGATGTTTGTCAGGACTCCTTCAGATATATGTATTGGAGAATTCTCCGAATCATCAAAGTACAGCAGAAACATTAAGCCAACAAATGGTTTATACAATACATAAAAATGAATAAAGCAGCAACAATTTTCTCACAAACACGACCCATTGAAACTTCGTAGAAATTTGACACAACAGCACTTCGTGTCATAGACGGCAGGTTATGTAATAATGCTGTGGTCTGTGAAATTGTCATCTTTAAAATATGCAATAGTAACAACAACGTACAGGTTTATTTATATTTGACGGTGGCAAGGAAAAATACAATTAGCATATAAATACAAGAGTATATACCAAATAATAAAATATCATCCTTTCATAATAACAAAGATTACACCACCTCTATCAGCTACCACCTTAACATTGCTATAAGTACGTAAATTTCGTATTTTAACATCTGAAATAAGGTATGGAATTTTATCATCTGGTTGAACACAACGCACCAAGAAGTGATGCTCACCTAAGGGTTTCTTTTTGACATTTGATTGATAAATTTTATTACCTCTGACACAGCCGGCTCATCGCCATTACTGTTACTGCAGCCATGCAATAGAGGAAAATAAAAAACCCATGATTTGTTCATATAACGGGACCCTTAAATTCAACAGATCTTCTGAGAAAGTACAGGATATTGCAAGGTTCACATTGCCACATTTTCACTATTTAAAAATGTCATTTGGTTATATAAAATCCGTCCAGACGATTTTGCTCTTAATTAATGACACAAAAAGGTTATTTTAAATCATTCGATTTTAAAATTTCTTTAATCGACCAAGTACTTAAAAACTTTAAACTGAATAATTTGTTCTTTAAAATTTGATTCAGTTTTAAATAATAAGTATAATTTTACTGCAGGACAAAAACAAATCTAAATCAGAGACTTAGTTTTAAAATTCGATGTGTCAAAAACGTCGATATTAAAACTCGTGTCGAAAGTTCAAAATAATAATAATTTTCAAATATTCATGATATTAAATAATAAACGCTAAACAAGCAATAAGTTAAGCGAGTAGCCAGAAGAACTGAAATAAGACTTAAAGTCAACTTTTAGTAAAATGTAATTTTGCTAGAAGTTATTTATAATACATTCTAGAAATTGTTTATTGGTTACTGATGACCTACTTCACTAAGGATAACCGACTGGACTATCTGGGCTCATATAATTTACTGAAACATCTTTACTGTCATAATATTATTTTAACATTGCTTATATGACAACATTTTTTCCGAGAATGTAATCGCGCGCCAATGACAGTGTATGGAATGGATTAAAAATAAGTGTTGTAGATAAATTAAACAAATCCAATTGCTTTGTAACGTTTCGACTGCCCTCAGGGGCGGTCTTACTTTCGAGGCCGTACGGGTAGTGGCGACCCCGAGGTACCCTAGCTAATGCTCCAGATCCCTTATCTTCTTGTTCTGGAGGCCTATGGCTGGCACACTTTTTCTATGTGTCAGCCTATCTCTCTTCTTCACTCTCTTCTATCTGAGGTAAACTTCCTCAACCCTTCGATGTAGTTTTCCTTTCATTTCTCCCACTAGGGGCCAAGCCACGGTGGAACAGCATAGGCCAGGGCTGAATGGCTGGTGGCAAACCAGTCTGTACTATGCGGACTCTGAACACCGGCGACCCTCCAGTTTAAAAGCAGCTTACCCAGGCATGCGGAGCTCTGTCTGGGTCAACCTTCCATTCCCTAGCTACTCGTGGGGGAACATCATGAAAAAAAAAAAAAAAAAACAGAAACAAAAACCAAAACCAACCAAACCCTTGAAACAGTTCCTGAAGCTGTTTTCTAACCTACCTCTTCCTGCTGAGGTAGCTCCTGAAGGCTACCTCGCAACACACCATCACCTGGTAACACAACTCATGAGGTTGTTATGCCAACATCCCTACCTTCTCCTCAACAAAGTGCCTTAGGAACACAGGAGGTTCCATTACACACTGAAGCTCCATACATGGCAAGGCTTTATCTGAGGAAGGTAGTACAAGCGCTGAGGAAGCAAAAGCCCTCAAGATATAGAAGATCAGCTCCTCAACAGCCCAAGCACTCCCATGTCTACAGGTACGCTGGATGATGCACACAGAACAACTTGGCAACCTCAGAATGAAGAGGCCTAATCTCACCACTGCTCAAAGGAGAGAAGCACTAAAGGCTAAACTTCTTGAAAAGGGTGAAGCTTTTGACCCTTCCAAGTGGAGGAGGGGGAAAAAAAGAAGAAAAAGAACCCAGAACGGCAGGAGGTCTCAACTCCGGGCCCAACTGCGGGGTACCAAGGCGGGGGAGGGGTCGGCCAAACGCCCCAGAGGCACTTTGGTCACCCCGCCCTCCGCTGAGGGGCCCGCAAAGAAGGCTAGGAGGGAAATCCAAAAGCCCGAAGCCTATGATCCCGAGGCCTCTGGTAGCACACCAAGGCTACCTACAGAGAGGTCGCGGCGATCAAAATGGCCATAGCCCTCGAAGGCTACCCGGAGGCGAAGCTTAGTGCAGAGCAAGGAGAAGCCATCGAGGACGCAATTATGGAAGAAATCCAACCCTTGGAGGATGGTTCCGTTCCATCGTTTGCGGGCACCTACCTAGAGAAGTGTGGTTTTAATTGCTTCCTGCATCAACGAGCACACCAAAACGTTGGCTGGAAGAAGTTATTTAAAGAATAAAACCTCTGGGAGACGACATCTCTCTGAGAGTGGGTCTGCGTAAGGACATCTTGAGGTCCACTAGGGTGTTTTTCAGAGCTCACCCGAAGCTTCTGAAGAAGACACTTGAAAAGGTACTTGAAATGTTCAAAAAGCAGAATCCCAACCTAAATGTAAACGAGTGGAAAATCCTTCCATCCAAGCCAGATCCGAAAGGTTACGGATTCGTCTGTTTCCTGGACGAGGTCTGCTACAAGGCTGTGAAGGCTCCAACTGTAGAGCCAACCTAGGACTCTGGCAGGTCTCAATTGTCTCCTCGACAGTCAAGGACAATGCCACGAGTTCTACAAATCAACCTCCAGCACAGTAGGGCTGCTTCGGCAGCCTTCTGCCAGTTCTTATCCTCCAGGAGGGATTTGATCTGGCATTGATTCAAAACCATGGCTTCACCAAGGGAGAGTGGGCGGGCCTAAATGAAACCAAAGGTAAGTTAATTTACTGTACCTCTCTAAGGAATGTCAGGACCTGCATCCTGTTGAAGAGAGGCTTGGATTTTCTAACCCTCAACGAATTCTGCTCCAGAGATCTCACTGTGGGCACACTGACCTGGAAGAATGGAGGCATAGTACAGAGCACAATTGTAGGCTCCGTATACTTGCAATATGATGCCAGGGAACTCCCTCCATCAAGAGACCTAGAGCTCCTGGTGGAAGAAGCACAAGCCAGACGTCAACAACTTCTTCTAGGTTGTGACGCCAACGCCCATCACTCTGCTGGATGGGGCAGCACCAACACTAACCCCAGAGGTGAGGCACTTTTACAATTTCTTCTAAGTAGGGACCTATTTTATGTAATAAAGGTAACCGCCCTACGTTCGCAACACGAATTAGACAAGAAGTTATTGATATAACAATCTGCACACAAGGTATACTTGGAATGGTTGATAAGTGGCACGTAAGCGAAGAGGCCTCATTATCGGATCACAGGTATATCCGCTTCAACTTGCAAGATGAGGCTGCAGAGGTCCTCTATCGCAATCCCAGGAGGACTGACTGGTTGGGATATAAGTCTGACCTTCAGTCACCAGTTCGGTAGGCGGAAAGGGTGCGATGCTTCACAGACATAGATCAGATAGCTTCTGACCTGCAAGAATGCTATAATCAATAGCTTCACGAAAATTGTCCATTGCGACGGGGGAAGAGAGTCGAACCAATACTAAGTGGTGGACTGCGGACCTCGCTCGCAAAAGGGCTAATGTTAGAAAGCTGTACAATCAATGCAAAAGGAGCAGTATCTGGGAGTCCTATCATAGAGCTCTAACAGAATACAGCCTAGCAATTTAAAAAGGCAAAACAAAGTTCCTGGAGGCAGTTTACACAGAAGGTAAATGAATTAAGCGCGGCAGCTAGACTGCAACGTTTACTAGCCTCAGGTCCAACCGGTCACTTGGGATCTTTAAGGTCCTAGGGAGGTCAACACACTTCCGGGTCTAGTGATAGCCTCAAACTGATTGTATCTTTGAGAATGACGACACTGGAACGTCTGGTAACCATGAGGCAGGCTCATGGCCAAGAGCTTATCGTGGTAGCTGGGCCATTGCCAGAAGGATTGTCACTCTCTCTAAAGCCAAATGGGCAATTTCTAAATTTGCCCCTTTCAAATCTGCAGGAGGGGATGGAATCTTTCCGGCCCTGCTTCAACAAGGGCCGGAGAATCTCCTTACCCTTCTATGTGAACTATTCAGGGCGAGCCTAGCTTATGGGTACATACCACAAGTCTGGCGTCTCAACAGGGTGGTCTTCATCCCTAAAAAAGGTGGAGAGCGGACTATTCTGTCCCTAAATCTTTTCGTCCCATCAGTTTTTCTTCGTTTCTACTGAAAACATTAGAAAGACTGGTGGAGAGGCACCTGAGAAAGGGAGTTCTCTCAGACACTCCCCTTCATCGCAACCAACATGCATACCAGCAAGGCAAATTCCTGTGAATCAGCACTGCACCATACTAGTCAGTAGGATTGAGGATAGCCTGTCCCGCCAAGGGAATTGGCATTGTGGACCTTCATAGACATTGAAGGAGCTTTTGACAATGCTAAATTCACTGCGATGGTAAGTGGAGCACAGCGACGTTGGCCTCGAGCCAGCTCTGTGCCGGTGGCTTAGGGCCATGCTGTGCTCGAGACGGATCAGGGCCGATCTCAATGAAGAATCGCTTGTGATCGCACCCACAAGGGGATGTCCTCAAGGAGACATTCTGTCACCTCTACTGTGGATACTAGTAGTAGATGGTCTACTTGAGGACCTTACTAAAAATGGAACCTATGTCCAAGGATATGCAGACGGACATAGTCCTTATGGTACAGGGAAAATATACAAATGTTGTTGTTGATATCATGAATACCAATCTTCAACATGTACACAACTGGTGTCATGGAGAGGGACTGAAAGTAAATCCCTCTAAGACAGTAGTTGTACCATTCACTAGGAAAAAGAACCTAGAGTCTCTTTCTAGGCTGAAACTCGCATCCACACAGCTTGAGTGGTCAAAGACAGTCAAATATTTAGGACTGACTCTAGACCATAAGCTTACGTGGAATGATCATCTTAACAATATCCTGCACAAAGCAAAGTGGGCGCTCATGACGTCCCAGGAGACTTGCAGGAATCTCATGGGGCGTAAAACCCCATATAGCACTATGGCTTTACAAAGCAGTTTTAATGCCTCCAAATCACTTATGGTTCATTAGTCTGGTGGACAAAGGTGAATCAGGTAACTGCCAAAGCCAAGCTCGAACAGCTTACAAAGGCTTGGCACAATCTTTGCAACCGGAGCATTTAGGAGCAGTCCCTCAGCGACCCTCGAGGTGGCTATAGGACTTCTACCCCTTGATGTCCATATAAAA
This sequence comes from Homalodisca vitripennis, assembly GCF_021130785.1. Taxonomy (NCBI): domain Eukaryota; kingdom Metazoa; phylum Arthropoda; class Insecta; order Hemiptera; family Cicadellidae; genus Homalodisca; species Homalodisca vitripennis. The sequence goes on along the minus strand of NC_060209.1, from coordinate 60,763,788 downwards.
GCTGAAGCGCGTGTCAGCTTATCGGCTGATGGTTGCTGGCTTGTGGAGGAATGGCGCGTCTAACGCGAGCCATTGGCACCATCACTGAAGCTGTAAACCCAAGCGCTATTCTCGAAATGGTTTTCCGACATAATGAGAACGGAGTTCGTATTCAATAAGCCATTCTCTGTTGACTTCTACTCCAGAGATGAGTGGAAATCGCAAGATAACATCCCAACAATAAGAAAGAGCTTTGTCTGGTACACGGATGGCTCGCTTATTAAGGGCAGAACTGGATATGGAGTGTTTAGTCAATCCCCTAGAACTGCCCTTTGCGGGCAGTTTTGGACGGAAACTGCCCATATTTCAAGCCGAAATCTATGGTATCCTAGCCTGTGCCAACCTAGGCCTCACCAGAGCGTACCAGGGAAAGAACATCTGTATAATGTCAGACAGTCAGGCAGCTCTTAAAGCTCTTGACTCCAACAGCATTTCATCCAGGCTTGTGTGGGAGTGCTTTAACACTCTCTGCAAGCTTCGATCACGCAAACTTTGTGCGTCTTGGTTGGGTACCGGGCCACACAGGCATAGGTGGCAACGAATGCGCCGACAGGCTTGCCAAAAGCGGAGCAAAGCATGCCATACACCGGTCCAGAACCGAGTTGTGGTATAAGCAAGTCAGCCGCTTACCAAAGTATAAACAAATGGTCCAGGAAGACACACCGCTTGCGGTGGCAGAGTTACCAAGGACAAGCACTCGGCAAAAGACTGCTTGCTGATTCTAGCTCGGGCTTCACCAGATGGCTGATGGGGCTGGGCAGGGATCGGGTTAAGCAAGTGATTGCCTTGATCACTGGACACGGCCACTTCAGGAAACACCTAAACACTGTAGGTTTACGAAATGAGGACTCGGAGTGTAGACTCTGCAATAAGTCTGAAGAGACTGCAAAACACATAATACTGGACTGTGAGAGACTGGGAGCAAGGAGAAGGGCTCTTTTCGGTGATAAACAACAGGCGACGAACCAGATGCTAGTATCGGGGAAAAAAAGCTTCTTAGCCTAATTAAGGGCACAAAGATAGGCTTACCCCTCTAACATCAAAGGGGCACACAATAAGCTCAGGTTGACGTGTGTGAGGATCTGTGAATCCACCCCAATACCCCAACGCAAAAAAAAAAAAAAAAAAAAAAAAAAAAAACGTTTTCGACTGAATGAAATAACTGAAAAACAAATAAAGGCACATTCTTAATACGTGCGGATATTGCAATTAACAACTGTAAAAACACATCCGCCTTCATTTGCTCTCGTACTTTCTCATTTACTCTTATCATCTTTCTCATTCTTATTTTCGAAATATTTGCTTTATTTTGAAACTAATAAAAGGGGCGTTTATGTTAATTTTGTGCATTTAAAGTTTCCTTTATAAATGCACAAAAATAGTCAAAAGCTTAACCATGGAAAATTCCTTTGGGAAAATAAAGATAGGGCAGAAATTCCAGAAAAGTTATAGAATTATCTCAGATGCTTTTTCTACTCTTGGAATATACGATGTCAATGGTCCCCATAGGTGTACAGTACGTGTTAAGGTTGTAAAATCAGCGTTTACTTGGATTAATTTACTTTAACTAACAACATCTGAATTCATAATTTTTAAAGATAAGATGTCAGAAAGCAGGAAAGATAGAAAATTTGTACATCATGTACAAGCGCAATTTCCCTGCGTCACGAACCCATTCGAACATATCGCTGAAGGAAATAAGACTTGTTTGAACAAGTGGCAAATGTGATGGCATATGGCGTAAAGTGATAAAAAATCAGTTTTATTTTGTAACACTAGACTATGGGAATTGTTCGGAAAATCCTGTTTCCTTCACAATCGTCATCGTCGTTTCTTGTTTTCTTTATCGTCAAAAACAAATTTCAAGCAAAGAATGTCCCCCTTTGTAAAAATAGTAAAACTTTCCACATTTTTATATTCAACCGTTTTTACTCGTGCCAATAAATTTCCCAAATTTTCTACTTAAATGGATATAATATGATTTAAATTAAAAATGAATTTTCCTAATTTTCCTCCAAGAGTTTCCTCCTAGAAGTTATCTTACAGGACCTGGTTATATAATAAAAAGTAACCAAGAAAAAATCAACCAATTTATATAGTTGTTTTAAGGGTATCCATGATGGAAACGAAAAAATAACTGATTACATATATTTCTGAACAAACAGAATACAATCGTGTGAAATTTTATCATGTGATGAAGGTATCTCTGTTGGTTTAGTTGATAAAACTTGTTACGCTCTCTGTCTGGCCCTTACGATTGGATCGGTTTGATTATTTCTCTAATTTTAACATAGGTTTAGGTGTTTTAAAGTCTTATTTAAAGTTGTATATCCGTTCAGAAACTTTTTACGCTATCAACATTATGTGAAATCAATACAGAAAGTCGCTTTGAGTAAACGATATAAAGTTGTTAGCTAACCGATACTTACCATATATATATATATATATATATATATTATATATATATATATATATATATATATATATATATATATATATATATATATATATGGCATGATCGATATGTACATACATCTCAGAATAATATCTCCTTGATGTTAGGCCACGTAGAACTAACGCTTTCACATAAACGCCTAATTATTGTTAATATTATAAAATTACCATATGTTTAATTAAATTGCACAAATACTAATATATTTCAATTACGTTTACCAAAAAACAGAGATTCTTTGCCGTTATAATAAATCAACTCGCGTATGCTGTACTGCTGTATTAAAGTAACACAATGGCAAGGAAATATGGAACTATGATCATGGGAAAGTAAAAAAAGGGGAGTTCTTTCCGCATTGCGCAACTTAGACGTATCTTCTTTAACTGGCGTTATAAAATACTAGTTCAATCGGCTCACATATTCAAAATTAATAGCCGATTAGAGTTCTGCTGGACAACATACAAGGTTAAGTGGAAGAGGACTTTATAATCATAACTTCGCTTCTAAAAAAACAAGTGTCATTTTACAGTTCACTTCACATACATATAATCGTATAAGGATACTCGTTTTAAGCATAGTTCATACCTTCGTATGACTTTAATATTGGGAATACAGTATAGTAACGATAAAGATTTAAATCGTTATACTTTAATTCAAAACTAGTGAAAGGGCAATATTTTTTCTTCTGTAGCGAATTAAAAGTTCGTTGTTTCCAAATGAGTCACGAGATGGAACAAAAAACGTCACGACATCCTGATCTAGGTTAGATCATACTGGAGATTAACCGTCAATTACACGTCAAGAGAGTGAAATATGAACGTTCACGTGCATGGTGTACATACGAGTATATTATTGCTTGCAGTCGAATTCAATCTTGTGCAACTCAAGATTTTTATTTTTATAATTATTGGGAACATTTGGTGCTACGAACGACAGGTTTTTAGTGGGAACTCTCAAATGGAAATTTACAGTGGGGACTTAAACAGCTTTTGTGTGCAAAACTGAGAACATTTTGAGTGATTACAATTTATTATTTCCACAATTACTTGCTTAAAGAATAAAATGCATTTTCTGTCTCCTTTCTTGATACAGACACGTTCCTCTTTGGTTGACCTATAATTAGGTAATTAGTTAATGGTAATGTATGAAATAAAATTAGTTTTTATGGAACAGAAAAAGAATGTTTCACTTTAACCTGGACTTAACTCACCAGATTTGCTTGAAGTTAACTTAAAAAGCCAAGCCATACGGAAAGTCTGGAATTGCTGGGTATTTAAAAAAGCACAAGTTTTGGTTGTTCATGTTGTGGTATAGTATGGAAGATTTTCTAATATTTTCTGTTTATAGTTTTGGTATTGATAGTAAATGATTTGGACGGATATTAGAGCTTCGGATATTTGACATCATTGTAATTTACAAAAACAGAAAATTTTATGTCGAGGATTGAAATATATGCTTTTCTTCACGTCTAAAAAGCCTTAGCATTTGTAAAAATTACACAATATATCGAATACTAAAATGTTTGGCAATAACATAGTCTAAGTATAACTATAAACTATGTTGCATGGCATATGGAAAAGACTATTGAGTTGATAGCCATAATGCATTAATCTACAATGTATTATGGAGTTTTAACCTGTGCTTTCAGGTTTATTAACACATCAAGAAGAGCGAAGATTTCAATCCTCGAGATGAAATTTTCAATTTTTGTAACTAACGACGATACAAATGTCCAAAATATTATTATCTTTTCTTATATTCGTGATTTATAAGACTAATTAACTTTAATCTCAGTGCTACGGTTAGTAAATGTAGGGTGTTACAAAATTCCCCTACCAGTGGAAGAGGTGATGGAGGCACTATCAGGATTAGTATGATACTATAGGAAGTGAATATTTCTGGGCAGAAGCCATGTAGATCATGTTATAGAAATCATGTTGGCTATAAATTAACAATGGATTCCTACACTACAAGGGTAACATTTAGTTATTTTGTGTTGCTCATTACTTTTCACATAAGGTATGTGCTACTGGTAAAGGATTCTTTGTTTGAAGTTTGTTTTTGACGATGGAAGGATTGTGAAGTGCCATGGTCGCCTGCTCCAGTTCACAACCAGAAAACATGTGCTCGGCTTGGAGGACGATAAGGTCCACGACTGGGTGAGACAGGCTGGTCGAGATGAAAGGCAGAGCCGAACCCAGAAGATTGTCCTCCGTAGTTAATGACGCCGTGGAAATCCAATAATAAATTACAGACGTTATGGATGCACATAAATTGTGGACGTAAGTACGAAGGTGCGCATGCGCATGGTGTAAGGTTAGTAGGGCACGCCGGCGCCATGGCGCTGCGATCTAGCTGCGGGACGGGATTGCTTGAATCTCAGAAACCTCGACACGGCTGCTTTCCTTATGTGTCATGATGGTTGGTCGGTGGAGGGGGGGAGGGGGGCGTGCGTGGTCGCCAGCTGGAGTTGATCAACCATCGATGGTAATCGAACTCGCTAGTCGTTTCACCAAAGCAGTAATATAGGTTTTAAGAGTGAATAGTAAAATAAGAACAGATAGGAAATAATATATTTTTTTGAATGGACATTTTTAGGAGAACACATTATTATACACTACTAAATATTGAAAATAGAACGAATGAATTCGTTATTACTTACGTAAACTGTCATTAAATACGTCTTCAAAGCATAACATTTTCATTATCATTTATCAAAATAGCTAGCGTTCAGAATTTGGAGTAGTTTTTATTATTTTTATAATGTAACGTGTTAAAAATCTCTATTTTATATCGTTCTAAAATTGGTTATATTATAGATCGTGAAGCGAGAACCAATCTTCACTTTATACTAGTTTTTGAGACAGTAACAGAGAATATTTCCCTGATAGAAAGGAATCGAAAGTAGGTCGCGTCAATTTGAATGCGAGTCTAAATGGAAAGGTTAAACATAACAATATAACATTTTCCAATGATCGTACTTTTAATAATTTATTGTACACAAAAAAGACCAACAAACACGCAGATAAGATGAAAGAGACCTAAAAGGCCATTCGATGGCCATATTCAATTTATAACGTTTATATTTCTGCCCTATATTTGTCAAACGGTGACAGTTTATCTAAAGATGTGTATACCAACGGTGCACTTTCGTAAACAGGGTCACAAACAAAGAGAAATGTGACAGTAAGTAGGTACAATTGACGGTGTTTCCTTGCCGAGATATCTGTATTTATTGCTCTCTGAGCTTGTCACCTGTTTATATTTAGATGTTAGATAGAAGACAATTATATGCAATGTTGTAGGATGAACCAATGGCATTTAAGGCGGACAGGCTTTTGCAGGGCAGGATAACTCTGCGGTCGCCTATCCAAGGAATAGTCAGATACAGTTTTCCGTCTTGTAAACAATAACCCACTACCAACAAGCCCTATGTTGTAAGTGATTACAAAAAACAATAAAACTCTCTTAAATTTTTAGATTATTTTTTATATACACGATAACTTATTTTAAGCATTTTTAAGAGTAATAAGTAAGTCCTATATAAAAAGTAACTCAACTGTAAAGCCGTCCATAATATAATTTGTTACATCACGAAATCAATTTTAGTACATTTTATAGAAGTAGCAGTGGAAAGGTTGCATACTCTGGATTCTTCAGCATACATGGACATTAGTATAGCTCATAAACAACATGACTCAAGGACAACATCATTTATCATTAATTATCAACATCAAGGAATTTCCGAACTATATCTGTCAGTAGCCTTGATTAGTAACACTATTTGAAAATTTGTAATACATAAGTTATAAACATTTACTCAGATAGTTGCTAATTAACAAAAACTACATTAACTCGTGCATTAGGCATTTGGTTACTGGTACAGTGTAATCGTGTAAACTTTTACCAAGTTTTGAAACATTTTGGATACGTAAATATTTAATTTAAGAAACAAGTAATACATCAAATAAAGATTCGGAATTGTTTGAAACAAAGAAAGCAATAAATTACGTAGAAATTCAACATGATCAAGGCAATCTGAGCGGAGAGTTTTATAGGCAGACTCTGTCGTCGAAATCTATATAGTAGTTCAATAAATTTAAAGACTATAAAATATATTACGATGCTTAAAAAATAATGATTTCTTTTTTTGTCATTGATAAAGCAACTTCAATATCGTTTACTTACTTTAGTATAAAACCATTCATTACGAACAACAACAAAGTTTTATAGAAATACCAACAAGCATACTTATCGAAGAAATTTATATTATTACGGGACTTATGAAGATATTACGGTATCCCGTCACTAGTATTTGAGGTTGAAATTAAAATTCTGCATTAAAGAGCTGTGATTAAATTATCCATGAAGGGATTTTTTTGGGATTTTAGGAAAGCAGCAATTTAGTAAAGATGTAACTCCTATGAAAGTTCTAGCTTCTAACTGTCTATATTATTGTTTTGGACTTCAATACTGGGATATTTAATATCTGTAATCACACTTTTAATCATGACCGGTGATGAAATAGGTGTATTAAAATAGTACCTATTTCACACGAAAATTTGCTATATAAACGCTGAGAGTGATATTATTACTACGAGATTAAAATTAAAACACGGACGGCCCATCCGCGACAAATAAAAAAATAAGTTTTTTATCGTAGTGGAAAAATTAACTAGTAAAGTACTAGTATGAAAATAAAAGATTCACACTATTTCAAAACAGTTGCCAAATTCTCACCGGAGTTCATTTATTTTATAAGAGAATGAAACGATACAATTATAATCGATAATACCGTGTCATCGATAGTTTAATACAATCGATACTTGTGTCAGCGATTGTGTTATCGAGAGCCAGACTGCCAGTCCGAGTCCGGCCACCGTAGCCGCGCTCCACAGACATCGCGGGATCGTGTCGCTCTGGTATCTCATGGCCGCGATCTTTCTACAAGCTGAACTGATCTTGGTGGCGGACTCCTGGCTCTACAGGTTTATCTATTAAAGACTTAAAACCAACATCCCAAACAATTTGACATTTTTAAGTAGCGAGGATTAAATATTAATAATGATTTCCTAGATAATAAATAAAACAATAATTTTTAAAGAAGGTTTGATTTTTATCATAAATTTATTGTACCTAATGTAAATTAGTGTAAAAATTCCAAGGTATTATAATGGCGCAAGCTTAAAAAGTCATTATAATCTGCTTTGACATAACATGGGTACCTTTTTTCAAGAATTAGCTTGGTCTGACCTAATCTCGGTACATTTCAATAGTGCAGTTGTCGTACTAATCATTTTTATAATTACTCAAAATGATTAAACTGACATTAGCCACAAAAGACTCATTGGCAATTTGAATTTAAAATGGCGACTACGGACAGTAATCTGCGTATAGGAAAAGGTTCTTCTAAAACGGATCCTAACAACAATTTTTGCAACCCAATGAACGGCTATTCCTTGAGGCCAAGGACGACGCGGAGGTGTGATGATGAGAACCTTACTGCAGATCCCGATGTGTGGCGACCACCAAAAGACAAGAAGAAACACAAGTCAATGCCGCTGAGCAAATACAGAAGGAAAACTGCGAACGCCCGCGAAAGAAGTCGGATGAGAGAGATCAACGATGCTTTCGAGGCCCTCCGGAGAGCGATTCCACAGATGGAGTCCAGGAACTGCCCCAGCGAGAAGCTGACCAAGATATCCACTCTGAGGCTAGCCATGAGGTACATCTCGGCCCTGGACGGTCTACTGCGGCACCGGGAACTGGAGTCTGACGGCGAGTCGCTGCTGAGCGACTACACACTGACACCCCCCGACCCGTCTGACCTCTTCACCCCCCTCATGACCACGGGCCTCGAACACCTCAGCGGACCTCCTGGCGATCCCTGCATGATTACTCCGGAACCGCTGTTCACCCATAGTTCCTATGTCTTTGACGAAACACAATTAATGGATTTCAACTAATGCAGCTTCTCGGAGACTTTAACGTTGGGTAAGAAGTATTTTAAAATCTTTCATTGTTGAATAAATAAATTTGCTTCATTTTGGTGCTGCTACATGGTGGCTTAACTACTTCCGGCACGTTTAGGGATAAAACAAATTATGAGCATTACGATTGCCGCACGTAATGAACTGAGGCAGATCGGTATTTATTACAGCTAATTATAGCCTACTTACGAATTATGTTGGTTATATGCAGAGATTATAGTAATGTGAATACTTGAAATTGTTTGCATAGATTTAATGCACTATTTACATAAGTTTTTAAGAAATAATAAACCAGAATAAATTAAGTCCCTTTAATATTTTACGTATATTACGATTAAAAATCATCTAGATACTGGGCAAACTAAAACATTGCTAACATGTAGGGAAGTGGATGTTCGCTACCTCATTATTTTAAGTATTGAAATAATTGATATTGGGTCAAAATAATACGTTTGGTAATGTAATCAAATTTGTAATAAATAGATACTGTGTAAATCAATAAAAATTCCTATTGTTGGTTTCTTAATGTAATTGTTTTTAACTTAAAGAAGTAGTATTATTTTAGTATTAATTTTTACAGTTTTCGACAAGTATACTCTATAATATATGTCATCAATTTGCAACCAACCTTAAAATGTAAAAATAGTTACTTATGAATGACATAGATGAATCAGTAAATATATACAATATTTGAGGTTAAATCATATACCTAAAATGTTTTTTCTAGTACAATTTTTATGGGTAAAGGCTAATAGTTAATTTTCCTACTCCCACCTTCATCATCCTTACACCATCGTCGTTTCTCTATAAAATATAACCCATCCATATTTATTCATAAACTTTCTCTTATATTTCCATCATTAGAAGATGAGCTGCTTATTAAATTTATTAGTGATCATAATTTTAATGTCGACATTTCCTTTTTATAAAATTAATTATTTCTTAGTCACGCAGGCTTAATTGGTCATTAACTATTTACCTTTATCGTGCTACTACATTTTTTAATTAAACTGATTTGTTTCGTTCTTGTTTTGAACACTATTCGCACTAACTTGGAAAAATTGTTTTGTAAAAAATCAACACATCGTTGTGTATTCTGAAGAACTCAAAAAGATACATTTCCGGTATTTCAGTTTATTAATGTCGACTATTATAAGATTAAAAGATCTGCGATTTTGGTCGGTATTCACATCCAATCCACCACATACACACTTACGTATTCCACACGCACGCGCGCTTGTCTCGCTTTTGTTATAACCTTTTTACTTCTTAAGTTTCTCGTGAGTTCCAACTCTCAATTATTGAAAAACTATTGCTAAGGACAATTACAAATTTTAATTAACTATTAGAAAGGTCTTCGAAATTGACAAATGCATGCCTGTAATAACATTCTACAGTGGAAAAAATATGTTAACTAAAAGAAAAGTCTTAATATATTTTATAAATTTATTACCACCCAAAATTTAAGTTTAGTTTAACATTTATGTTTTTACTTAATTGTATTCGTTTATTGTATTTCGGATTATTTATACTAGGTACTACGATCATGGGCTCAGACCCAGAACTAGCAAGTATTAAAAAATAAAATTTGTCAAGATTTGTGTTTTAGTAAACGTAATTTATAAATATTTATATTCAGCCTATTGTTTTGAATTTTTTACCTAATGAAAATAAGCTTCCAGCTATTCACGTTTGAACTAACTTAATACTATCTGAAATATAATAATAAAATATATGTTTTCAATTTTAAAATATTTAAACATTAATGTTTTTTAATATTATTCCGAACACTTTTAACAGAGATATTTTTAAATTAATCGTTATAGCTTCTGTGGTAACAATAAAAATAACGATTTTTTATTGTGATACAATTATGTTTGTTTGGTAATCTATCCCGTAGAGTACTTTTATATCATGTTTTTACGTTTTAAAACAAATTATACAATAAAGTAATAACTCCTTAAAAAACCTTATGCAATATTCTTAAACAATGGTAAAAAATAGTGGTTAACTTTATATTGCAACGAAAAGATACAAGAATTGCACAAATCTCAACGTTTAAAAGAGTTCCAATTACTTTACAAAAGGTTCTTTTACCTGAAAATGCTCTGAAGAATGAACATTTCGAAAATCCTAACATTTCGCACAATTATTTTTCGGGGATTTCTCTTATCACATATTTTCATGGTCCGGGGCCAGTGTAAGTTCCTGTCAATACCAGTGTTTCTGTGTCAATACCGCAGGTTAACACCCGGTCCTATTCCGTTATCAATAGTCTGCCTAAGATCCTTGTCAGCTTATCTGATAAAAAAATTGGCTATACATTTTTAAAATAAATGTTGCATCAAGAACCTGGTGTAGCCAAATGGCTGTAATCTTTATCCCATAAGAATAATGTTTAACTTCAAATACTTTTATGCCATTATTTTTCTTAGTAGGATGTTAGGAGGTGTCTCATTTCAAGCAAATTAACAATATAACTGGTCAATTCTTTATATAGCATATATTTATTTATATACATCATCCTAACAGTGTCTACTTAAATTTGGGTGACGCATTCATTACATACTGCCGAGTGAAAACTTACAGATTTTATTCATACGGATTTAAACGGGTTTTAGTTTTTTTAAGTGTTCACTTTTTGATTATGTAAATGATAATTAAGATTTCTTCTGATTATCGAATAGGAAAAGTAAACGCGTTGGAATGCATATTAATTATTTCTTTAAAATGATATATCTCACATAACTATACGGCAAACAAAGCCTAAAACTGTTTAACAATGTAGTTTTGTGGTTAAAATAAAGATGACCACCACTACACCCGGTTGTTTAAGAGCATTAAAAAAATATTATATCGTTTCCAGATTCTCATTACTAAAGATAAGTGCATCTTTAAGTGCATTTAAATTATTAATGTGTTATTTTTTAAATGCCAACTGAAAATATCATATTAGATTACTTTTTTAAACTTTTAGGGTTAGTTGCTCTTAAGAAATAATATTACAAAAGTCAAAATGTAAAGTTACCCTCTTATTGGCATTTCTTATTATGAATTTTAGAGAATTCTCATATAGTTAGATAATAACTAGTTTTTATTACGATGATGTAAATGAGCCAGTTACATAGTCGTTATAGTGATGTTTTTATCTCATTACAGACGACAACAGTTAATCGAATTGCTCGACTTAATCAACCTTCATTGTTTAGGAAAAGATCCAATGCTAAATTCGTTTAAATTTCCCAAGAAGGCAATGGAATAGCATTTTTTACAATTAGATAAGTAAGTTAAAATAAAGGCATTTGATCTATCGGCAATAAATCACAGATATCACAGCAAAGTCCCTAATTGTGTAATGCAGTCATAATTCCAAACGTTTAGATTTAGTAATATTTTCTGAATGGACAATTTTGTTACTCAGTTATAATAATTAAACTCGGAGGAACATAAGAAATAAGAGTCTAACTTCATTCTATACGTTATAATTAAAATTTATGACATTCAATCACTCAATACTTACTAGAATGCCCACTAGATGTCCAAAAAAAAAAAAAACTTTACGCACCTGCTATTTTTACGAATAGCGAATTAGGGTTTTATTTAATACCATTTACTTTAGCAAGAAACAACTTATAATTAATTCAAATTCGAGCAACGAGTTAATGTGCGAATATCTAATAGTTGTGTGTACATTAACTATACATCTACCAAAATATTTAAAAATCACGACACGTAAAATATAATCAATGTGGCGCTGCAAATCTAAAAATATTGAATCATAATTATTTGATGGGAAAGTAAAACAGAACATTATTACTTATTTATTCTTCTACCTTATTTTCAACGATTGTAGGGAAGGAGGAGAAGTTGTTTGGTTGCCAAATTTCTCCTCTCCCTGGTCGAAGTTAAGAAAAATTGAACAAAATAATATAATCTTATAACATGAAAGAATTCTAAGTGTGCATATAATGAAATTAGTAAACTTAAACTTGTTTAATAATTATCATTGGAATAAATATAATAAAATTATAGATTGAAACGATCACTCAACAGAGTACATAATTACTAATTTGTTAATTAAGAAAGATAAAATAACAATAAGCTGTTTGTCGCTTTTAAGCTTATTAAGTCCTGTAATAGTTTAGAAGAATATTACTTAAGCACTATGAAACATTCATTATTTTTATTCCTAGTCATGCGTATGATAACTAGTTTTATAGGTTAATAGCATACTACCATTGATGCTGCTATGAACCATGTTGTATTTATATTTATTTGTTTTATATTCTAGACATATCATGTATTTGTCGAGTGTAATCAGTGTTTAATGTTTCCTGTTGATTATTGTTATAATCAGATAGTTATTACAAGTAGTGGTTATTATAGAAAGTTGTGTTTTGTTCATACGTACTCATATCATGTGTGATTGGAACCAATAAATAGTTATTGCTGGAACTGTTGTTTCATTCAAATTATCGAGAAATAATGTGACTATGAATGTAAAATGAGACATTAATATTATACTGTTTACTACCGTTTGTTGTGTGAAGAAAGGCATTGTAGTAATTCATGTGTTTCTACGAATAGTTTATGGCTAATAAATTAAATTCATGCAGCACATTGTATAACAATCTACTGTGTAATGTTAAAAGTGAATGTCGTAATATACTGTATAAAAAGCAAATTTACAGCCTTTATACAATATACAATAATTATAAATATTTTCTTTTACGAATATATAATAAAAAGTCGTTCCTCGAAGACTATTCATTTAAGATGTTTTGTACGTGTATATGTAGCCTAAGCCGATTTACAGGGCAAATTCCTGTGACGATGTTTAAATTGTACCTCATCAAGCATTTCTTGTTGACAATAAAAAACTAATACAATGATTTGATTGCACAATCCGGAGAAAATATGGCCGAAAATACAATTTCAATACTTACGTAAAACATTATCTATTGGTATTATAAAACATTGTCTTAGAAACGTACCTACTGTTGTTGTTTCTTGAAGACGGACATTTTTATGGTATCGACACACAGTAACACAGTCATGAAATGTTTTACTTTACAAGTAGCAATAACACGACACATTGCTACTTGCTATTTGACAATTCATTGTTTAATATCTGTTTCGATCGAGATTATTTTGGACGTCTGTATTTTTGAGAATGAGATTTATAAACGTGAGGAGAAAGTCTAGAGCGCTAGCAATTTCTAATATTGACATGATGACTGTTGATGTTGGAGCCTAGTGTCGAGAAGTGAAACAGATTTTTATGAGTAGAAATAAAATATTTTACACAAATTTCTCTGCAACATTCCATTATGCCTGTGTGGATATTATAACTTGAAATGCTTTAGACAATCGCAGTAATCTTAGTGAAGTAAAACACGGTGGAAGCCTGGAATAGTTTAGATTTGGAAGTAAACAAATTTACGGTACTTATTATTTCAGTGTTCATTGTTAACAGGTTCCATAACTATACGAAATTGTCACTTGTTTGTATTTGTTTGCCCGGTGCCCGGTGCTACTTCAGTCAAAAAGTGACTACCTTCAGCTGTTGGTATCGAATAGGTTGAGGTCATTTCGGCCCCAAGGCCTCTAATCACTCGCTTTACCGCATGAGATTCGTCCTTCGAGCACCAGCTATCCTGATCTATACTCCTGGTGCTGTAGTAGCATTTCCATTAATGCCTCTCTTAAGAAAACATGTTATACATTAGTCTGAAAACTTTACTTTAATTAAAAAGTCACTTCTTCTGGTCGTTGTAGTTTAGTTCCAGTCTAAGATATTTTTGGCACCGTATTATCATTTACCTTATTGTCTCGATCAAGAAGATACACACATACGACTGTCGAAAAAATTAGTTCCAACCATTCTAATCTACTTTCAGTCTAAGATATTTTCGATGTCGGTAGTCTGGACAAGATGCATATGTGTAAAACTATACCTTTCCTAAAAGCAAAAAAGTTAAAAAATAAAAATCATAGTTTTTCTTGGGGTTACAACCCCATTTGAACCTTTATGCGTGCTTAATCTTCATGATACATTTTTTATTTACATTGTTTATACCGGACATCGAGAAGTTGAAAAACTAAATATAGGTCTTCTAGGGCGATGCACCGCTATGTCAGCCCATATGGGTCGTTAATCTGGTTTTTTAAAGTCACGAGGCACTTGGGTGTCAAATTCAAGTTCCTATGACATTGGGAAGTTGTAAAAATAAGTGTATGGTTCTTCTCGGAGTTAGAACCCCATTTAAAGCTCTAAGAGTGGGAAATTCATGAAAAATCTTGTATTTGTCGGTTGGAAGTTTAATCGATCCTCCTCTAAAATCTCTTTGTCGATAGTCAACCCTGGCACTAAATCGTGCAGTTAGTTAGTGAGAAGGCAGGTATTCTAAAATATTTAAGAGCATTGTCAAATATAAAAGTATACAGATGTTGTTAGTATACTCGTATCTTTAATCCACAGTGAAATAACAATTTCTAAATATAAAATGTAATTCTTCACAATGCGTCTGAAAAATCCAGCGGAAAGTTTTAGATAGACTTTTTGGGCTTTATAGATGGATTGGCGATCTCTTTTGTCATAAGAAAATTCTAACTTCCTCATCAATATCAAAAGTAAATAGAAGATTGAGCTTGTTAATCATATTGTAAAGAATCTAATATAAATAACAAAATTAGTAAGCAGAGTCCGCTACATTAGAAAAAAAATATGGACATGAAGAAAACGGAAGAATTATCAACTGTGATGAGCCATCTTATGACAACAACTATACCACTGTTTGTTTACATTTTTCGTTGTTAGCAACATATTGTATTTTTTGGATTGTTCCGAGCAAACGTTTTTGTCCTTACATAAGCAGTATTTTTTTAGAGCGTCAAAACCAAAATATGCTGCCAAATTACGTAACAACTGTTTTAAAAAAGTGCAATAATAACTGGTATGTGGCACCAGCTCGTGCCGTTTGGCGGCGCGGCGTGAAGTAATGACTACCAGAGACACAATCAGCCGCAGTGGCACTAGCACTTGCAGTAGTCGCCAGTTTATCTCGCACACAACTTTTCTTTGAAAACATTACAACTCTGTAGGACTTTTACGAGATTTTTATTGGAGTAAAACGGTAGGAAATTCCGATGGTGAAAACAAGACAGTAATGCACAAAACAAGGCTCTTGGCCGGGGTGCGTTCAACCTACTAGTGAAGAAACAATCGTGACATTCACTCGAGAACGACAACCGCGCATTCTAGCGGACAACGGGGGTGTTAACCCAGATGTCGGCTAATGGCAGAACAATGGCGTGCTTCTTCGCCGCACCTGCACCGCACAACCGACCATTCGACATAATTACCCTCACATATTATCTTCTGTTCTGTTCCTAGGGTTACACGTTTTTCGAACAAACTCTTTTATTACCGAGCTGTAAATTGTAATGGTTGTAGTTTTAAAACCGAAGTAGCTACAAAGAAGTTATATCACCTTCCAGAACAATAAGGATTCTTTCCCTGCTGCTGGATAAGTAGAGAGTCTCCAGTTTTCTTACGGTGGTTTTTACGCGAGACGAAACTATTGGCGCCGTTTAAAATTAATGTCCGTTTCCACACCCAAATGAGAGGAGTGTTTTCTTGACCAATGCCGAGTAAAACATTGACAAGGCTAATTATTAGTTTAGAAACATACCGTACAGTACTGATTCGAAATGGTCCAATGTGCCATTTCATTAGTTTAATCATAAACTAGAGAGATCAGTGGAAAAATAAATATTTAAATGTTTTACTCAATAGACAAAGTTTACTCCAACCCAACCTAATCAATAATAACAGATTAAAAAATTATAATTTTGTTTACTTTGAAATCAGCTAAGCACGTCTTGATTTACTTCGCTTTATCAAACTTTAAAGAATAAAACACCAGCTGTTGCTCCAGCTTCACAAGTATTTTTATGCAGTACAGCAGGGGATTAAACATCCTAAGAGCTTTTGAACGCCATTCAAAGATTCGTGAGAATATGACAGTTAGTTATTGGTTGACAGATATACCCATATCCCACCCAACACTTTTGATTGATTTAACTGTGAAGGGCGTATGAACGTTGAAGTTAGCTCCAGTTCACCTTCCTCTTAGTGCAGCGTCTGGAATCTAACGATGTCACAGACTTGATACCTGGAATCTCGAGTCATGCTCTAATGAAGAGATACCAAAAATATCGACGACAAAGAAGCTCATAATAAACAATTTTTATAATTTCGGCATCAGAGATACTCAGAAAAAAAAAATTATAAAAATAGAGTGTAACCAAGGTGAATTGGAATTCTCCTTGTCTTATAAAGAGCACAATTGATTGCACTACGGCGTTTCTGACACGATCTCAAGCACGGTAGAGCCAAGTTTCTACATATAACGTAGTCATCTATGGTGGGAAGGATTGATTCAACATGAATGTTGAGTTTAGTTTCAGTTCACCTTCCTCTTAGTGCAGCAGATACAGAAAAAGTCGACGATGAAGAAGCTCAAAACAAACATAATTTCAAGGAATCCAAAGTGCTTAGAGATCGTGTCAGAAACATTGTAGTGCACTCATTTGAGCATTTGATGAGACAATGAGAATACCAATTCACCTAGATTACACAACAGTTTTACATTTTGTAATCTGGGCGTTTCTGATGTCGAAACGATGAAAATTACTTGTTCGTTTTGAGGTTATCATCATCGACTTTTTGGGTATCTCTCCAGTTCCACTCGGCATGTCTGTGTCAGCGTCAGATTCCAGACGCAGCACTAAGAGGAAAGTGAATTGGAGCTAAATTTAACATTCATACTGAATCAGACCTTCGCAACATAGATAGCTACTTTATGTGTGTAAAGGCCGGTGGCCGTAACTATAAAGTCTGTGAACAATGCCTTAAACCTCGTAAGATGTCAGAGATTGAATGGCAACACTTTACTATGAGTCAGAAGTACTGATTTCTGAAGCTGGAAATCTTTAATGTTCTATATGAGGTGTTTGTACATAATTAACACAGAATAAATTGAAATTTACCATTTCAAAATTGCGCCTCATTAAAGATGTTTTTTAAATTTGTTTTTTTATGAAATTCCATAGCTTGGTCGAGCGGTTCCTGATATATCTTATTGATACCTTAAAGACTATTGGAATGAAACCTTGAAGTTGAAGACCACTAATCTACATCAAAAAATGAAATAAAGAGGGAAAGGTTTTAGAATCTGAACCCAATAAGCAGAGATACGTCGTGGACTGGATATGACGAAGGCTGTGGACAAAAAGTGAGAAAGATATGTGTGTGGAGGAGGCGATTGCTAATTGGAGAACAGCTGATTGTATTGACAAGAGGAAGTGATCGGTTCCCACGCCAGGGCCACTGCGGATCGGGAACTGGTCAGAGCAGTCATTGTGCACTCGCTTGTCACATTGCGCATTGCACCCGCGTCTCCAATTACAATCGGAATGGACGCCTTGTAAGGGAAACCGGACAGGAGCGAAATGTAAGGGGGATTGTAATACCGGAGTTTTCTCCAGTTTGGGTTTCGACGCTGTTAGAAGCTGCTTACTTGGTCCAGGACATTGCGTGATTGTACGGTAACAAAAACATTGGTTTCACTTCTTGTCAATACCATATCAAGATTAAATGGTGTAGTGGCTACCACGATGGTAACCACGGCAATTAAAATACCAGTGGTGACTTATTGGTTGAGTGACCTGAGTCCATCAACCACTTGTTACCTGTCAACTCACTTGGCGTTGGATGTAGTTGTCTCATAGCGCCTAACATCTCACACTAAATGGTTGCTCGAAGCATTCATATGAACCTCACCACACACTTAATAGCGAGCGTGCTGTACTTCCTAACTGAGAGAAATGCTCCTTTGGCTGCTTCGATTGGGAGAGGTTGGGACATTGCTTCTTCTTCCATGGAGATAATGGCTGAAATTGACATTATTCCTAGTGCCATACGCATGATCTGTTTCATGGCGATCCAAAAAGAGACAAAAATATCACAACAATCCCTTGAATATCCCTATGCTAGTAACACCATATAATTTTTAGTTCACGTAGGTGTTTAGATTTCATTTGTCAGAATATTAATAAATACCACCTAGAATATCTAGACTAGGATATCTCTAGAAACACTAGTCTATGCATCTATTGAAGTTCAGAAGTCTTCTTTAAGTCGTTGGTAAAAAAAACAAAAATTAGATTTATCTTCTTAACTTTAACTGTACCAAATAGTCTTCATCAGAATAGAATTTTTTGTGAAGGGGGAGGTTATGACGTTAGGAAAATAAATATATACGGAGACGTGGAATTTAAAGAATAGTTGAGAATCATTTCTTAACAGACATCGTTTCAGACCCTATAGAGCTATAGGGAGTGCAATGTTAGTTTATTGAGCTAGCTTCATATCAAAGGCTGTTCTTACTCGTAATCTTTTACACGTCTGCACCTTTTTTTCGATTTCTGTGCAATACGAGAGGAAGTGAAAGAGGTTTATTTTTTCTCTTAGTATTACTGAATTTATACAGGTAATGTGTACAACAGAACCATATTTAGGACCATGGCTGTGTCAAAATCAGTTTAGAGTCATATTTTGCTTACTAAAGGAGCAATAGTTTGTTAATATAT
Organism: Homalodisca vitripennis; assembly: GCF_021130785.1. Taxonomy (NCBI): domain Eukaryota; kingdom Metazoa; phylum Arthropoda; class Insecta; order Hemiptera; family Cicadellidae; genus Homalodisca; species Homalodisca vitripennis. Next base: position 60,744,651 of record NC_060209.1, on the reverse strand, counting down.
TAAATAACTGTTACTATACAGAATCTACACAGGCTGATCAACTCAAGTAGGCCATCACTGGGATCTTAGGAAGTATAAGTTTTACATCAACATTTGAATATGAAACTTAACCTTATTTTTTATGCTTATTACAACTGCTTCACAATGTAATAAGCATTTTTCTGTGTAGTTGTAATAAGCATAAAAAATAAAGTAAAGATCCCTAAAGTCTGCTGTAAAATTAATATTTCCTGATATCCTAATGGTGGCGTGCTTGAGTTGATCATGTTGTAGAATGATATAACATAATTTCCTTTCGTACCATAGATTAGTTATTTATATTGGTACACATAAAAGTGAATCACTTAATAAATAAATATGACTCCTTAAAACCAACCTGTAGTAAACGACAAAAGTGTAAACTAATTTTATAAATGGACTATAAAGTTAAGGTCTGCATTGTTGGTATTGAACTGTCACAAATCCTGCACTCTAGAGAAAATCACCGCCGGACGTTACCGTCCACGTTGTTCACCGCACCCGCCTAGCTCCGCGGCCTCGGCTAAGGCCACCGCTCAAGACAGACCCGACTCGTGTTGTGGTACGCAGGAAGTGGCTGTGAGTGGGAGTGAGAGACTGCCCACAGTCGCTGTGGAGAGACAAAGAGAGAATAGCTGCCTTACAATGACAGGAAGGCATACGTTCCATACAGCGACAATGGGGCACCACCTCCACTCATTAGGTATATAGCACTCACACCTAGGCCACTCTTGTTTGTTTTCGGCCCACGGGGATAAACACAATATTGGCCATAAACAATTCTTATGATAGAAGGATATTTATTTTCTGCAGCCGATGTTTATATATGTCCATTAGTTTCGTAGGCTGCTTTTCATGCTTTTAAAACACGGGAAGTATTTTATCAAGAATACATTGTTATTTATGGAGTGCATCAATGAAATCTTTAGTGTTGCGATGTAATAGACTGGCACCTTGAGGTCAGGGGCGCCGCAACCGGGGGTGTATCCCGTGTAGATACACAAACCGGCAACAACTGGGGTACGTCAAGCACGTGGCTAAGAGGGATGATAAAAATAAAAAGGAGAACGTTTTTTTCTAATATTTAATGTAGAACACAACATTTTACTGCGCTAAAACTTACATATTTAATCCATAAAGTGCAATACCTAACAACATAGTAATTTGGTAATCTGAAGTTTTGGCTTGAGGTGTTGAATCGAGGATATTATTGCCGTAAGAGGATACACTACTAACATCCTGTGAGGTCCTATTTAATATTGAGGAAACAAAATGGGTTTTATACTGATAACTCTTCTATCAAACATTAATCTTGTTTTCAAAGCTAATCATCATGGGGTGCCATAAGGATCTGTGTTAAGTCCACTGCACTTTATTTTTTGTAGAAATGACCTACAACCCGCGGGGCCTCGCGGTTTGTGATGCTGGCGTCTGACGGTGCTGCCCCGAGCCACGCGTGCCTCTGTTAGCTCTCCCAGATCTTCTCTGCCAATCTCTTACTCCTTTCTCAAACTTCTTAAAGGCAGCTCTTGTTAATGTTCAATCCCTTTATGGCGATATTGATGAATTTCGTTATATTTTACAATATACTGCTGACATTATTCTAAATTCAGAAACCTGGCTTAAACCTAAATGACAGAAGTGTTGAATTTACAAATTTTAACCTGTACAGAAATGATCGCATGCACGAAGATGGTGGTGGGGTAGCTGTGTACGTCAGGTCATATTTCCATGTATCTATTCTATCATCGTATACATCCAGAGATGGGCGGCCAGAATACATCTTTCTATATGTCTGTGTTAATTAAACACACATTTTAATTGCTGTTTGTTACAGAGTTCCTCACCTGGGCTATATAGTTTCGAGCATGATATTCTAGATTTTTGGCTCACATCAATCATGTCATTATGATGGGAGATTGTAATACTGATTTAGTGATAGACTTCCAACACCTGGCTTGATATCGCTGTCTGTGACCAAACCCTGGTTGCTCACCACGGGCAATTTCCTGCTTCTGGCCTTTCCAAACATGACCTTTATTTTTCTTGTTTATAGCCTAAACTAAGAACTCCCAAGATGAAACTAAAAGAAAAAAATGTTTTAAAACTACAAAAATATCAATATTTATTCCCTGCTTATCGATGCTTCTCTAACTCCATGGTGTGAGGTCACGTCGGCTGATAATGTGGACATTATGGTGTAAAAATGTAATTCATTAATGACTGGTCTTCTTGATAAACAAGCGTCATTTGTTTGAAAAAGAGTTATCAAACAACCTGCTATCTGGATCTCTCAATTTATTCGGCATCTCTAGAAACAAAAAAGAAGTTACGTAGTTAATGGGCTGGATATATAAAATTCAGGAATAATGTTCAACAACCAATTAAAAATGCTGAGAACAGGCTTTAGTACACTTCCCTGTTTAAGATATAATCTAGGAAAATGTTATGGTCAAATTGAAGGTCTTGGAGTGGGTTGACACAATACTTACTCACGGGTTTACTTTAATCTCTATGATATCAACAACTTCTTTGTTGAAATTCCTGTTGATCAGTCTGAGGCTCAGGAGCATGTCTCCGACCTCGAAGGTGCTACTTTTGATAAACCTGAGTTTCAGCTCTCTTTCAGTACAGATGTGTTAAAGGTTATTATAAGGATGTCCAGCAACGCAGTCGGAGCCGATGGCATTCCTATAAGATTAATAAAAGATACCCTTCACGTCGCTCTTCTAACTGTCACCGCTATTTTTTATAAATCACTTTCTACTTCAATGTTCTCATTAACATGGAAGTCTGCTTTAGTTGGTCTACTTCAGAATTAGTCTTCTTCATAAAATCTTCATAAAACATTCAGGCAAATAAGTATACTCCCTGCTTTATCAAAATATTTTGAAGCGGATTGTTCATCAGAAATTTTTAATATTACTTACTTCAAATTGTAATTTTATCACATTTTCAATCTGGCTTTCACTGCAACTACCACTGTACTTCTTAATATAGTTGATCATATCCGCCTTGGAATTAATAAGAGTTAGGTAACCATTTTAAACCTTTTCTACTTTGGCTAAAGGCTCTTGACTGTATTTATTACCCCTTTCCCCTCATCAAACTTAGGAAGGATGGTTTCTCTGATGGTAGTGTCAAGTGGGTCGAGTCGTATCTTTTGGGACAGCGCCAGTGTGCTAGGTCGGGTGGGAAGCAGTCGAGATGGAGACCAGTCACTTATGGAATTCCATAGGGTTCAGTCCTTGGGCCAGGGCCACTTACATTCTCTCTGTACATCGATGACATTACTTACTACTCATTCCAATTTTCTCTTATGTGGAGAAGACATAAATATACCGCCATTTTTCCTAATAGAAATGCAAACTTGTATGACTCTCATGAATTCCGATATTGACGCTGTTGTTCCCTGGATTTTGAAACATGGACTTAAATTCGACGTAGACAAAACTTGTTCGTAAAATTGACAATACTACGGCTCAAAAGTTAAAACTAAATGATCAGGAGCTAGAATACTCTGAGAAAGTAAATAATCTAAGACTTATTAATGAAAAACACGATGAACTGAACAGACTTCCTTGATGTATAATAGGGTCTTAGCCGGTGTTCACAGCCTCAAGCGGCTGGATTCATGGATATTAAAATAATGCTGACAAAATCTTTTGTACTCCTCATTTCAATTACTGTGACATAGTCATTAATGTCGCTTTCTAATAAACTCAGCGTGCTCAGAACCCTTTCATTAGATCCATTTACAATGATCAGACGTGATGATCATGTAACGCCCTATTTCAAACAATTATCTATCTAAAAATTACAAGATATTCGAGACTATCACTCACTCACATTGCTGCACGCTCTTTAAAATACAAATTACCCCAGTTTTTGCCAAAGACTTTTCTTTATTATCTATTCCAATTAATCGAAAAACTACTTTTAGTAAGTCGTTTATAGTTTCTGCCTGTCGGTTGTGGAATGCCTTACCTGTAAATATCATAGTCATCGTAAGCGTGCTTCGGGGGTCAGGGCCTCCGTAGGGATGCTGGGGGCTCAGGAGGTAAAGCGGTTGGCGGCTTTAGTGTTTAGTACTTGGGGCAATGGAATGCGTGTTGAATGAATGCGAGTGTGTCTTCTAATAGTAGTGTAAATATGTATAAAGATACATTAATTTATTGATCCTTATTTCTTAAGCTAAGGTTCATTTCATTTATAATTTTAAATAAATGGATTTATGTTTAGTTATAAATGTAAATATGTTAGTTTAATGTTTTATGAGGTTAAGTGGTAGAGAGGACTTTATAGTCCTAACATCGCCTCTAATAAAGATATTTTCATTTGATTACCATAAAATGGAGAAGAAGCACCGGCCGTTCATTTTGCAGGCGATGCTACACTCACAGTTAGCAGAAGAAATAAGTTGAAGTAGTAGTGCTGTGTATCGAGGAAGTGTGAAGCGATGCGGTAGAATGGTATGCGGTGTGCAGTCTATCCGTAGTTGTCCCACCTGCCCCTCAACCATCCTGTCGCTCTTAGAAAGGCTCGAGGTTAGTCCATATTCTTACACCTCCAACTGAACGAGAAGTTGGCCAAATTAAAGAGATGTAAATGTTTACGTACATTTGCAATCGTTCAGGGATACATGAAATCAGTAATAGTGCGATTCGGGATCTACAATCTGATCTCTTCCTCAGGTTAATGACTAACCAAACACTAACCTAATAGATGATATAATATAGGTTATAGGTTAAATAAATAATATAGGTTAGGTCAGGAATTACAACAACCATGTACAACCTCTACAATATGCACTTAAATAAAAACAACACACTAAGTATTAAAACTGAACTAAAAATACAGTTCACACTAGGTCTGCACTCACCAACCAACCACATAGAACTGACCAGAAACGACATAAATACCGGAAGCTGGCAGAGGCATTTCGAAAGTTTGCTGGTATAGAATATTAATTAAAGAGTGTAAGGGTCTACTTCTTTAGTTTCAACCCGCTACCTTACATGGAAAATATGGACGAACCATCCTTTACAGTCATCCATCTGGAGGTTACAGGGCGGTGGTACCTCGGTAGTCTGGCGGTTTGAGCGGTTAGACAAGCAGGCACCGGCCGCGGTAATGTAACAAACTTCTTTCATTAAATCGATGTGACAAATAAAACTGTTTAAATTGTGATTTAAAAAATTACACGCCCAAGATAATGGCTCTAAGAGCTCCATAACAAGACCATTCTTTAACTGGTCGGTCAAGAATGAAAGTTAATATGGTATTTTAATAACAACTATTTAATAAATTATAATCTATACACTAAAAAAGTACGCTTGTCTTGTATACAAACATTTTCTTAATCGGATCAAATTATGAATGTTCAAGCGCCAAAAAGCAGCATAAATTTTGTTCCTATTAACATAAATACTGGAATTATGTGGAAATAATATATTCTATCTGCCTAAACGAAAGAATTCAATAAGCTAACTTTTAATGCAACTTTCGTTATTGTAGCTATACTGGTTAATTTTTTATTAGCTTTCAAACTTATATATCTAAACTTTTCCATCCAAGAGTAGTTCATCTATTCTCGCCCACTAGAGCTCGTACAATTGGTTCAGAACATTATAGTAGGTGATTTCACGAATCCGTGATGTATAAATTTATCAAAAACTTAGCTTTCTTAATCGATTATATTAAACAATCGACTATGATATCGAATTGTACATATTTTTTATGTTAGTTTCAAATATGTAAATGGAAAATGTCAGGATAAAAGTTAAAAGTATGCTAATTTATAAAATTGATAGAAGAGGTTTGTCCATTCCTTTACTTTGATCATACCACGGGGATCCCTTGAGCTTTCTTATTCATCTAGCCCCACTTTCTGAACATTGTATTCTTAACTACCTCTAGTAATGATTCGAATAAGCCGAGAGCCACAGATTTACTAAGAACAATCGATTTATGCTATCGAAATATATTTTTCTGTGGCACTTTGAACAATCCTGTGCATTTCCGATTGCAGTTAAGGTCATTTTCTAAACTGAATGATTAGCACTGTGTGCATGTCTTATTTAACTCAACCAATTTGACACTTCCCCGGAGTGTAAGGTTTATGTAAGTTTTTGAATACTTTTCGACCAATTAGATATAAGTAGGCTAGATGAGTATGTTTATTTTCAATTGATATAAGGCCATTACATATTATTTTTTATTTTTTAAATATCTCCAACACTCCGAGGATAAAGGCAAAAGTGTATACTTTTTTATATTGTGTATACACTCTGATATTGTGCCTCATTCAGTCGTTCAGCTGTAGTTCTGGGAAAACGTCATCCAATAAATCCAAACGTGTGTGTTCACATTGGTTTGAAGGTATACCTTAAACCATTGCTAGTTGGTATCGTATAGTCAGCGGGAGAGAATATCTGCAAAAAAAAAAGAATTTGTAATTTAAATACCAGTGATCCTCAATGCATTTTTATCGGAATTCTTTGGTTTTGTTTTCTTTCGCGGGGAAACGGAACGTAACGGGACCGTACACAAAATTGGCAGTGGTTCTGTTAGAGTAGTGGTTGAACTTCGGTATAATCTTAGCATTGGCGAAATAGTGAAATAAACCACACTTAGTTAACTAAAGTTCATTGTATATTTTACGCGGCTTTTCCGTTTTATTGGCGAGGACTTTGATCCAAACCAGTTTGGCGATAATCGGCGTAAATTTCCGGAGTTGTAAAATTCTTCTACAAGAGAAGAGAGGATCGCGAACAGATGTTGACCCGGGATTCTTGCCGCTTTGCCTATAAAACAGAATGACTCGCCGGGCCGGGCTGAGGTCAGAGATAACTGGAGACGCGATGCCGTACAGGCCGTGTGCTTGATCGCGTGTCTCAATATCTCTGCGTGCCGCAGTGAGGATTATAGAAGTGCTCAAGCAGGGTCTCATCATTACTATAATGGGACACTATTGCAGCATTGATGACTTGGACCAATGATATTGACTTGGCCCACTATCGAGACCCTACAGTGAAGAGCCGAACAATATGTACATTATTTGATGTAAACAATGTTCACTTTAGGAAATTATACAATTCTAGAAATATTTTTAGTCACATTTAGGACATTTTCAGACAAAAATGAATTTATAATTTTATAAACTATTTCGAAAGAAAGTGTGGATCAAATTCTTGTGATATCGGTAATTCAGGTTCAGGAATCCTTAATAACTCAAATAATGGCTGATTAACAAACATCCAATACGAATGTTGAATACAGCTCCTTTTCACCTTTCTCTCAGTGCAGCGTCTCAAATTTGATACTGAGTCTGAGTTGATTCCTAAAATGTAGAGGGCACTTCCGTCTGAAGATATCAACAAAGTTGGTTTAAAATCAACTATTTGCACCATTTTGTCATCAAAGACACAAAGACCAAAAAATAGGTGTCTAGTTTTCCAGCAGCCACCCAGTATAATCCACATAAATAGTAGGAACAAAAAGCGTAAGGAATGGATATCTAATAACTTAATAAATCTTATAAACTGGAAAAATGTCTTATATAAAAATTATTGTAAAAATAAACTTAATGTTAAACTAAAAGAGGAGTACAGTAATTTGGCTAGATTTGTAAATAGATGTATAAAGCAAGAAAAGTTAAATTATTATTCTAAGTTAATAAATAATTGTAATGGTGATAGTAGGAAGTACTGGGGTATAGTTAGGGAAATATTAAATAGAAAAAATAAAGGTATAAGCAGCATAAAAGTAAACAACTGCCCAGTTAAGGTAATGGGAAATGAGTCTCTCATTGCTAATTTATTCAACAGGTATTATGTTGGTGCTGTACCGAACCTTAAAATGAATACATTCGTTGTTTGAAGGTTATTTTTGACGATGGAAGGATTGTGAAGGAAACAGGATTTTTCCGGACATTTGCCATCGTTAAGTGAAACAAGAAAACAGTAACACTACGTTTCGAGATCTGCAATCTGATCTCTTCTTCAGGTAAAGAACTAACCTAATACATAATTACAAACTAGGTTTAAAATAAACAAATCTTACTAAAGCGTTGTGGCACGCCCCTGAGTCAGGAATCACAACCTACATGTTGTATGTCAATTTCACTAACACTAAAGACATGCACTCAACAAAAAAAAACTATACAAAACACTAATCACTAAACTAAACTACGGAATACAGGTCACAATATGTCTTCACTCGTCTAACTAACCATCTACGACTGACCAGAGGGGGTAGCCAATGGTAATCGAGACGGCCGGCTAAAACAAGATGGCGGAAAATACAAGGGAAGGGGAACAGGAATGGGCCCTTTCGTTATTATTGGTTCATGCGAGATGAACTTCTTAAAACCATATTGTGACTCCGCATTGGTTTATTGCAAATATCCGATCCGTTTGATACTTTTGGTATTCTCTTTAGTTCATTTTTTAGAATTGGCAACCAAAGCGGCCTAATCTCGACTGATGGTTGACTGATTGGTTGGTCTGCCAATTTAATGTATGTTGCCTCAATTAATTTCCTTTTGAAGAAATGTGGTTTCCCGATGTATTATGTGGGCTTCATCCCAATTCATATGATGGTCTTCGGACCAACAATGGTGTGGCAATTTTTGACTTTTCTGTGAAACCCTTTCTCGTGTTTTCTTTGTGTTCTTTTATCCTTATGTTTAGTGGTCTTTTTGTCTCGGCCTATGTATTCCCTATTGCAGCTACATTTTATACTGTAAACACAGTTTTTGGAATCCTGTGTGCCATTTTTTGGTTTTGTTTTTACGAGACTTTGTCTAAGAGTGTTGTGTGTTTTAAACGCGGTTCTAATGTTGTACTTTCTACCTACTCTTCTAATTTTCTCCGATAATCCCGGCACATAAGGGATTGACATAAACGCAAATTTATCACAATTCTGTTTTTTTCTGACTCAGTGAATGATTCTTCTGGTTCGTTTTGCACTTATTAATTACTAATTGAGGGTATCCATTGCTTCTGAGATCCGATTCAATTTTCTTAAATTCTTCTTTTAGTCCATCTTTATCTGAGCACAAGCTCTTTGCTCTATCAAACAACGAGTAGGCTACTCCTTCTTTGACAGTTTTTTGATGGTTGGATTGATAATTTAAATATTTTTCCTGTGTGTGTAATCTTTCGAAAAACAGTTGTCTTAAGGACATCCCTATCTCTTAATACACACACATCCAAAAAAGGGAAGCTTGTTTTGGACTTCCACTTCCATTGTGAGGCGGATGGAAGGAGAAATACTATTAATGTGATTCAAAAAATTATTTAATTCAATGTCTCATGAGAAAAAATAACAAAGGTATCATCCACATACCTCCACCAAATCTTCGGTTTGAACTGAGCTGAAGCCAAAGCTTTTCGCTCGAATTCCTCCATAAAGATATTGGCGAAAATAGGAGACAGTGGAGAACCCATTGCCATCCCCTCATCTTGACGGTAAATTTTACCCTCTAACTCAAAATAATTGCATTGAGTGCATAGTTCTAACAGTTCCATAATTACTGGCACGGGAAGTTTAGTTCTATCCCTTTAATGTTTGGTCTTCTTTGAGACGTGATTTAATAATTCCGAGAGTTTCTGGAACTGGTACATTTGTAAATAGACTTTCGACATCAAAACTTACCAGTTTGTCAGTTTTCAGTCAACTTTAGGGATTTTGACTTCTCTACGAAATCCCTGGAATTTTTTATGAAAGAGTCAGTTTTTCCTACCAATGGTGTTAAGATGTCCAAGAGGACTTTAGACAATTCCCTGCAAGGTGAATCACGAGAACTAATGATGGGCCGGAGAGGGATGGTAGGTTTGTGGATTTTGGGAAGGCCATACATATGGGGGATTTTGGAGTGGTGAGGAGTTAATTTAGATCTAAATTTATCTGAAAAAAAATTCTTTATGTTTTCTTAAGTGTTTGCTACTTTGCGTTCAAATGAATCAGTCGGGTCTTTATTTAAAACTGTATATTTGCCAGTATTTAAAGTTTCCGCAATCTTTTCTTTATACGCTACTGAGTCAAGTACCACAGTAGCGTTGCCTTTGTCGGCAGGTAAGATTTTGACCGTGTCATCTTTCCCAAGGATCGACCTGGCCTTTTTCTCCTCTCTATTGTCAAATTGGGTTTTGTGGGAGGAATTTTTCTGAGTAAAAGACTGGCCTCGCAGCGGAAGCGGTCACCCTGTTTCCTCAGGTAACTGTGAAACAGCCGACTCAATTCCAGTTACGAAATCCAGTGCCTTTTACCGATTTTTGTGCCACAGAAAAAAAGTTTAAACCCTTGGATAATAACTGATATTTCCGCTTCATTCAGGATTTTCGAAGAGAGATTGATTACGTTTTTATTATTTGCATCCGTATTCACGTTGCCATCCTTAGGCAAATCACATTTCTTAGGCCTAATTTTTTCCAGTTTGGAGATTTTCTTTTTCTTATCTGTTTCAGAAATTTTTATACATCTATTTTGGATGCTTTCGAGAATGTTGTTGAATTCTGTACCGATCAGTGTTTTTAATTCAGTTTTTTTTACACTCAATACTATTTTGGAGGAGGTATTTTTCACGATGATGATATGCAATTCTTTCTTTAAGTAAAGATTTAGAAGCAGAAAGACAAAATTTTACTGGCTTTCCTACTATGAAAAGGAGTTTTTTAGAGTTAACCCTATAGGCATAAGGTCTTCAACCTTACATTTATGCAAGAAAGTTAAATGATTAATGTGTTTAGTTAATTTAAGATGCAAGCTCTCAAGGTCTTTGATTTGTTTACTGGTTCCGGGTCCGTACCGAGAATCAATTCTTTGTTTGAAGGTTATTTTTGACGATGGAAGGATTGTGAAGGAAACAGGATTTTTCCGGACATTTGCCAATCGTTAAGTGAAACAAGAAAACAGTAACACTACGTTTCGAGATCTGCAATCTGATCTCTTCTTCAGGTAAAGAACTAACCTAATACATAATTACAACTAGAGTTAAAATAAACAAATCTTACTAAAAGCGTTGTGGCACGCCTGAGTCAGGAATCACAACCTACATGTTGTTATGTCAATTTCACTAACACTAAAGACATGCACTCAACAAAAAAAACTATACAAAACACTAATCACTAAACTAAACTACGGAATACAGGTCACAATATGTCTTCACTCGTCTACTAACCATCTACGACTGACCAGAGGGGGTAGCCAATGGTAATCGAGACGGCCGGCTAAAACAAGATGGCGGAAATACAAGGGAAGGGGAACAGGAATGGGCCCTTTCGTTATTATTGGTTCATGCGAGATGAACTTCTTAAAACCATATTGTGACTCCGCATTGGTTTATTGCAAATATCCGATCCGTTTGATACTTTTGGTATTCTCTTTAGTTCATTTTTTAGAATTGGCAACCAAAGCGGCCTAATCTCGACTGATGGTTGACTGATTGGTTGGTCTGCCAATTTAATGTATGTTGCCTCAATTAATTTCCTTTTGAAGAAATGTGGTTCCCGATGTATTATGTGGGCTTCATCCCAATTCATATGATGGTCTTCGGACCAACAATGGTGTGCAATTTTTGACTTTTCTGTGAAACCCTTTCTCGTGTTTTCTTTGTGTTCTTTTATCCTTATGTTTAGTGGTCTTTTTGTCTCGCCTATGTATTCCCTATTGCAGCTACATTTTATACTGTAAACACAGTTTTTTGGAATCCTGTGTGCCATTTTTTGGTTTTGTTTTTACGAGACTTTTGTCTAAGAGTGTTGTGTGTTTTAAACGCGGTTCTAATGTTGTACTTTCTACCTACTCTTCTAATTTTCTCCGATAATCCCGGCACATAAGGGATTGACATAAACGCAAATTTATCACAATTCTGTTTTTCTGACTCAGGAATGATTCTTCTGGTTCGTTTGCACTTATTAATTACTAATTGAGGGTATCCATTGCTTCTGAGATCCGATTCAATTTTCTTAAATTCTTCTTTTAGTCCATCTTTATCTGAGCACAAGCTCTTTGCTCTATCAAACAACGAGTAGGCTACTCCTTCTTTGACAGATTTTTGATGGTTGGATTGATAATTTAAATATTTTCCTGTGTGTGTAATCTTTCGAAAAACAGTTGTCTTAAGGACATCCCTATCTCTTAATACACACACATCCAAAAAAGGGAAGCTTGTTTTGGACTTCCACTTCCATTGTGAGGCGGATGGAAGGAGAAATACTATTAATGTGATTCAAAAAAATTATTTAATTCAATGTCTCCATGAGAAAAATAACAAAGGTATCATCCACATACCTCCACCAAATCTTCGGTTTGAACTGAGCTGAAGCCAAAGCTTTTCGCTCGAATTCCTCCATAAAGATATTGGCGAAAATAGGAGACAGTGGAGAACCCATTGCCATCCCCTCATCTTGACGGTAAATTTTACCCTCTAACTCAAAATAATTGCATTGAGTGCATAGTTCTAACAGTTCCATAATTACTGGCACGGGAAGTTTAGTTCTATCCTTTAATGTTTGGTCTTCTTTGAGACGTGATTTAATAATTCCGAGAGTTTCTGGAACTGGTACATTTGTAAATAGACTTTCGACATCAAAACTTACCAGTTTGTCAGTTTCAGTCAACTTTAGGGATTTTGACTTCTCTACGAAATCCCTGGAATTTTTTATGAAAGAGTCAGTTTTTCCTACCAATGGTGTTAAGATGTCCAAGAGGACTTTAGACAATTCCCTGCAAGGTGAATCACGAGAACTAATGATGGGCCGGAGAGGGATGGTAGGTTTGTGGATTTTGGGAAGGCCATACATAATATGGGGGATTTTGGAGTGGTGAGGAGTTAATTTAGATCTAAATTTATCTGAAAAAAATTCTTTATGTTTTCTTAAGGTGTTTGCTACTTTGCGTTCAAATGAATCAGTCGGGTCTTTATTTAAAACTGTATATTTGCCAGTATTTAAAGTTTCCGCAATCTTTTCTTTATACGCTACTGAGTCAAGAGTACCACAGTAGCGTTGCCTTTGTCGGCAGGTAAGATTTTGACCGTGTCATCTTTCCCAAGGATCGACCTGGCCTTTTTCTCCTCTATTGTCAAATTGGGTTTTGTGGGAGGAATTTTTCTGAGTAAAAGACTGGCCTCGCAGCGGAAGCGGTCACCCTGTTCCTCAGGTAACTGTGAAACAGCCGACTCAATTCCAGTTACGAAATCCAGTGCCTTTACCGATTTTTGTGCCACAGAAAAGTTTAAAACCCTTGGATAATACTGATATTTCCGCTTCATTCAGGATTTTCGAAGAGAGATTGATTACGTTTTTATTATTTGCATCCGTATTCACGTTGCCATCCTTAGGCAAATCACATTTCTTAGGCCTAATTTTTTCCAGTTTGGAGATTTTCTTTTTCTTATCTGTTTCAGAAATTTTTATACATCTATTTTGGATGCTTTCGAGAATGTTGTTGAATTCTGTACCGATCAGTGTTTTTTAATTCAGTTTTTTTACACTCAATACTATTTTGGAGGAGGTATTTTTCACGATGATGATATGCAATTCTTTCTTTAAGTAAAGATTTAGAAGCAGAAGACAAAATTTTACTGGCTTTCCTACTATGAAAAGGAGTTTTTAGAGTTAACCCTATAGGCATAAGGTCTTCAACCTTACATTTATGCAAGAAAGTTAAATGATTAATGTGTTTAGTTAATTTAAGATGCAAGCTCTCAAGGTCTTTGATTTGTTTACTGGTTCCGGGTCCGTACCGAGAATCAATTCTTTGTTTGAAGGTTATTTTTGACGATGGAAGGATTGTGAAGGAAACAGGATTTTCCGGACATTTGCCATCGTTAAGTGAAACAAGAAAACAGTAACACTACGTTTCGAGATCTGCAATCTGATCTCTTCTTCAGGTAAAGAACTAACCTAATACATAATTACAAACTAGGTTAAAATAAACAAATCTTACTAAAGCGTTGTGGCACGCCTGAGTCAGGAATCACAACCTACATGTTGTATGTCAATTTCACTAACACTAAAAGACATGCACTCAACAAAAAAACTATACAAAACACTAATCACTAAACTAAACTACGGAATACAGGTCACAATATGTCTTCACTCGTCTACTAACCATCTACGACTGACCAGAGGGGGTAGCCAATGGTAATCGAGACGGCCGGCTAAAACAAGATGGCGGAAATACAAGGGGAAGGGGAACAGGAATGGGCCCTTTCGTTATTATTGGTTCATGCGAGATGAAACTTCTTAAAAACCATATTGTGACTCCGCATTGGTTTATTGCAATATCCGATCCGTTTGATACTTTTGGTATTCTCTTTAGTTCATTTTTTAGAAAAAATTGGCAACCAAAGCGGCCTAATTCTCGACTGATGGTTGACTGATTGGTTGGTTCTGCCAATTTAATGTATGTTGCCTCAATTAATTTCCTTTTGAAGAAATGTGGTTCCCGATGTATTATGTGGGCTTCATCCCAATTCATATGATGGTCTTCGGACCAACAATGGTGTGCAATTTTTGACTTTTCTGTGAAAACCCTTTCTCGTGTTTTCTTTGTGTTCTTTTATCCTTATGTTTAGTGGTCTTTTTGTCTCGCCTATGTATTCCCTATTGCAGCTACATTTTATACTGTAAACACAGTTTTTGGAATCCTGTGTGCCATTTTTTGGTTTTGTTTTTACGAGACTTTGTCTAAGAGTGTTGTGTGTTTTAAACGCGGTTCTAATGTTGTACTTTCTACCTACTCTTCTAATTTTTCTCCGATAATCCCGGCACATAAGGGATTGACATAAACGCAAATTTATCACAATTCTGTTTTCTGACTCAGGAATGATTCTTCTGGTTCGTTTGCACTTATTAATTACTAATTGAGGGTATCCATTGCTTCTGAGATCCGATTCAATTTTCTTAAATTCTTCTTTTAGTCCATCTTTATCTGAGCACAAGCTCTTTGCTCTATCAAAACAACGAGTAGGCTACTCCTTCTTTGACAGATTTTTGATGGTTGGATTGATAATTTTAAATATTTTCCTGTGTGTGTAATCTTTCGAAAAACAGTTGTCTTAAGGACATCCCTATCTCTTAATACACACACATCCAAAAAAGGGAAGCTTGTTTTGGACTTTCCACTTCCATTGTGAGGCGGATGGAAGGAGAAATACTATTAATGTGATTCAAAAAATTTATTTAATTCAATGTCTCCATGAGAAAAAATAACAAAGGTATCATCCACTTACCTCCACCAAATCTTCGGTTTGAACTGAGCTGAAGCCAAAGCTTTTCGCTCGAATTCCTCCATAAAGATATTGGGCGAAAATAGGAGACAGTGGAGAACCCATTGCCATCCCCTCATCTTGACGGTAAATTTTACCCTCTAACTCAAAATAATTGCATTGTTGATGTGCATAGTTCTAACAGTTCCATAATTACTGGCACGGGAAGTTTAGTTCTATCCTTTAATGTTTGGTCTTCTTTTGAGACGTGATTTAATAATTCCGAGAGTTTCTGGAACTGGTACATTTGTAAATAGACTTTCGACATCAAAACTTACCAGTTTGTCAGTTTCAGTCAACTTTAGGGATTTTGACTTCTCTACGAAATCCCTGGAATTTTTTATGAAAGAGTCAGTTTTTCCTACCAATGGTGTTAAGATGTCCAAGAGGACTTTAGACAATTCCCTGCAAGGTGAATCACGAGAACTAATGATGGGCCGGAGAGGGATGGTAGGTTTGTGGATTTTGGGAAGGCCATACATATGGGGGATTTTGGAGTGGTGAGGAGTTAATTTAGATCTAAATTTATCTGAAAAAAATTCTTTATGTTTTCTTAAGGTGTTTGCTACTTTGCGTTCAAATGAATCAGTCGGGTCTTTATTTAAAACTGTATATTTGCCAGTTATTTAAAGTTTCCGCAATCTTTTCTTTATACGCTACTGAGTCAAGTACCACAGTAGCGTTGCCTTTGTCGGCAGGTAAGATTTTGACCGTGTCATCTTTCCCAAGGATCGACCTGGCCTTTTTCTCCTCTATTGTCAAATTGGGTTTTGTGGGAGGAATTTTTCTGAGTAAAAGACTGGCCTCGCAGCGGAAGCGGTCACCCTGTTCCTCAGGTAACTGTGAAACAGCCGACTCAATTCCAGTTACGAAATCCAGTGCCTTTACCGATTTTTGTGCCACAGAAAAGTTTAAACCCTTGGATAATACTGATATTTCCGCTTCATTCAGGATTTTCGAAGAGGAGATTGATTACGTTTTTATTATTTGCATCCGTATTCACGTTGCCATCCTTAGGCAAATCACATTTCTTAGGCCTAATTTTTTTTCCAGTTTGGAGATTTTCTTTTTCTTATCTGTTTCAGAAATTTTTATACATCTATTTTGGATGCTTTCGAGAATGTTGTTGAATTCTGTACCGATCAGTGTTTTTAATTCAGTTTTTTTACACTCAATACTATTTTGGAGGAGGTATTTTTCACGATGATGATATGCAATTCTTTCTTTAAGTAAAGATTTTAGAAGCAGAAGACAAAATTTTACTGGCTTTCCTACTATGAAAAGGAGTTTTTAGAGTTAACCCTAATAGGCATAAGGTCTTCAACCTTACATTTATGCAAGAAAGTTAAATGATTAATGTGTTTTAGTTAATTTAAGATGCAAGCTCTCAAGGTCTTTGATTTGTTTACTGGTTCCGGGTCCGTACCGAGAATCAATTCTTTGTTTGAAGGTTATTTTTGACGATGGAAGGATTGTGAAGGAAACAGGATTTTTCCGACATTTGCCATCGTTAAGTGAAACAAGAAAACAGTAACACTACGTTTCGAGATCTGCAATCTGATCTCTTCTTCAGGTAAAGAACTAAACCTAATACATAATTACAAACTAGGTTAAAATAAACAAATCTTACTAAAGCGTTGTGGCACGCCTGAGTCAGGAATCACAACCTACATGTTGTTATGTCAATTTCACTAACACTAAAGACATGCACTCAACAAAAAAACTATACAAAACACTAATCACTAAACTAAACTACGGAATACAGGTCACAATATGTCTTCACTCGTCTACTAACCATCTACGACTGACCAGAGGGGGTAGCCAATGGTAATCGAGACGGCCGGCTAAAACAAGATGGCGGAAAATACAAGGGAAGGGGAACAGGAATGGGCCCTTTCGTTATTATTGGTTCATGCGAGATGAACTTCTTAAAACCATGAACTTCAAGAAACGTAGTGTTACTGTTTTCTTGTTTCACTTAACGATGGCAAATGTCCGGAAAAATCCTGTTTCCTTCACAATCCTTCCATCGTCAAAAATAACCTTCAAACAAAGAATTGATTCTCGGTACGGACCCGGAACCAGTAAACAAATCAAAGACCTTGAGAGCTTGCATCTTAAATTAACTAAACACATTAATCATTTAAACTTTCTTGCATAAATGTAAGGTTGAAGACCTTATGCCTATAGGGTTAACTCTAAAAACTCCTTTTCATAGTAGGAAAGCCAGTAAAATTTTGTCTTCTGCTTCTAAATCTTTACTTAAAGAAAAGAATTGCATATCATCATCGTGAAAAATACCTCCTCCAAAATAGTATTGAGTGTTAAAAAACTGAATTAAAAACACTGATCGGTACAGAATTCAACAACATTCTCGAAAGCATCCAAAATAGATGTATAAAAAATTTCTGAAACAGATAAGAAAAAAGAAAATCTCCAAACTGGAAAAAATTAGGCCTAAGAAATGTGATTTGCCTAAGGATGGCAACGTGAATACGGATGCAAATAATAAAAACGTAATCAATCTCTCTTCGAAAATCCTGAATGAAGCGGAAATATCAGTATTATCCAAGGGTTTAAACTTTTTCTGTGGCACAAAAATCGGTAAAGGCACTGGATTTCGTAACTGGAATTGAGTCGGCTGTTTCACAGTTACCTGAGGAACAGGGTGACCGCTTCCGCTGCGAGGCCAGTCTTTTACTCAGAAAAATTCCTCCACAAAACCCAATTTGACAATAGAGGAGAAAAAGGCCAGGTCGATCCTTGGGAAAGATGACACGGTCAAAATCTTACCTGCCGACAAAGGCAACGCTACTGTGGTACTTGACTCAGTAGCGTATAAAGAAAAGATTGCGGAAACTTTAAATACTGGCAAATATACAGTTTTAAATAAAGACCCGACTGATTCATTTGAACGCAAAGTAGCAAACACCTTAAGAAAAACATAAAGAATTTTTTTTCAGATAAATTTAGATCTAAATTAAACTCCTCACCACTCCAAAAATCCCCCATATGTATGGCCTTCCCAAAATCCACAAACCTACCATCCCTCTCCGGCCCATCATTAGTTCTCGTGATTCACCTTGCAGGGAATTGTCTAAAGTCCTCTTGGACATCTTAACACCATTGGTAGGAAAAAACTGACTCTTTCATAAAAAAATTCCAGGGATTTCGTAGAGAAGTCAAAATCCCTAAAGTTGACTGAAACTGACAAACTGGTAAGTTTTGATGTCGAAAGTCTATTTACAAATGTACCAGTTCCAGAAAACTCTCGGAATTATTAAATCACGTCTCAAAGAAGACCAAACATTAAAGGATAGAACTAAACTTCCCGTGCCAGTAATTATGGAACTGTTTAGAAACTATGCACTCAAATGCAATTATTTTGAGTTAGAGGGTAAAATTTACCGTCAAGATGAGGGGATGGCAATGGGTTCTCCACTGTCTCCTATTTTCGCCAATATCTTTATGGAGGAATTCGAGCGAAAAGCTTTGGCTTCAGCTCAGTTCAAACCGAAGATTTGGTGGAGGTATGTGGATGATACCTTTGTTATTTTTTCTCATGGAGACATTGAATTAAATAATTTTTTGAATCACATTAATAGTATTTCTCCTTCCATCCGCCTCACAATGGAAGTGGAAAGTCCAAAACAAGCTTCCCTTTTTGGATGTGTGTGTATTAAGAGATAGGGATGTCCTTAAGACAACTGTTTTTCGAAAGATTACACACACAGGAAAATATTTAAATTATCAATCCAACCATCAAAAATCTGTCAAAGAAGGAGTAGCCTACTCGTTGTTTGATAGAGCAAAGAGCTTGTGCTCAGATAAAGATGGACTAAAAGAAGAATTTAAGAAAATTGAATCGGATCTCAGAAGCAATGGATACCCTCAATTAGTAATTAATAAGTGCAAACGAACCAGAAGAATCATTCCTGAGTCAGAAAAACAGAATTGTGATAAATTTGCGTTTATGTCAATCCCTTATGTGCCGGGATTATCGGAGAAAATTAGAAGAGTAGTAGAAAGTACAACATTAGAACCGCGTTTAAAACACACAACACTCTTAGACAAAGTCTCGTAAAAACAAAACCAAAAAAATGGCACACAGGATTCCAAAAACTGTGTTTACAGTATAAAATGTAGCTGCAATAGGGAATACATAGGCGAGACAAAAAAGACCACTAAACATAAGGATAAAAGAACACAAAGAAAACACGAGAAAGGGTTTCACAGAAAAGTCAAAAATTGCACACCATTGTTGGTCCGAAGACCATCATATGAATTGGGATGAAGCCCACACAATACATCGGGAACCACATTTCTTCAAAAGGAAATTAATTGAGGCAACATACATTAAATTGGCAGACCAACCAATCAGTCAACCATCAGTCGAGATTAGGCCGCTTTGGTTGCCAATTCTAAAAAAATGAACTAAAGAGAATACCAAAAGTATCAAACGGATCGGATATTTGCAATAAACCAATGCGGAGTCACAATATGGTTTTAAGAAGTTCATCTCGCATGAACCAATAATAACGAAAGGGGCCCATTCCTGTTCCCCTTCCCTTGTATTTCCGCCATCTTGTTTTAGCCGGCCGTCTCGATTACCATTGGCTACCCCTCTGGTCAGTCGTAGATGGTTAGTAGACGAGTGAAGACATATTGTGACCTGTATTCCGTAGTTTAGTTTTAGTGATTAGTGTTTTGTATAGTTTTTTTGTTGAGTGCATGTCTTTAGTGTTAGTGAAATTGACATACAACATGTAGGTTGTGATTCCTGACTCAGGCGTGCCACAACGCTTTAGTAAGATTTGTTTATTTAACCTAGTTTGTAATTATGTATTAGGTTAGTTCTTTACCTGAAGAAGAGATCAGATTGCAGATCTCGAAACGTAGTTAGTGTTACTGTTTTCTTGTTTCATACTTAAAACGATGGCAAATGTCCGGAAAAATCCTGTTTCCTTCACAATCCCTTCCATCGTCAAAAATAACCTTCAAACAAAGAATTGATTCTCGGTACGGACCCGGAACCAGTAAACAAATCAAAGACCTTGAGAGCTTGCATCTTAAATTAACTAAACACATTAATCATTTAACTTTCTTGCATAAATGTAAGGTTGAAGACCTTATGCCTATAGGGTTAACTCTAAAAACTCCTTTTCATAGTAGGAAAAAAGCCAGTAAAATTTTGTCTTCTGCTTCTAAATCTTTACTTAAAGAAAGAATTGCATATCATCATCGTGAAAAATACCTCCTCCAAAATAGTATTGAGTGTAAAAAAACTGAATTAAAAACACTGATCGGTACAGAATTCAACAACATTCTCGAAAGCATCCAAAATAGATGTATAAAAATTTCTGAAACAGATAAGAAAAAAGAAAATCTCCAAACTGGAAAAAATTAGGCCTAAGAAATGTGATTTGCCTAAGGATGGCAACGTGAATACGGATGCCAAATAATAAAAACGTAATCAATCTCTCTTCGAAAATCCTGAATGAAGCGGAAATATCAGTATTATCCAAGGGTTTTAAACTTTTCTGTGGCACAAAAATCGGTAAAGGCACTGGATTTCGTAACTGGAATTGAGTCGGCTGTTTCACAGTTACCTGAGGAACAGGGTGACCGCTTCCGCTGCGAGGCCAGTCTTTTACTCAGAAAAATTCCTCCCACAAAACCCAATTTGACAATAGAGGAGAAAAAGGCCAGGTCGATCCTTGGGAAAGATGACACGGTCAAAAATCTTACCTGCCGACAAAGGCAACGCTACTGTGGTACTTGACTCAGTAGCGTATAAAGAAAAGATTGCGGAAACTTTAAATACTGGCAAATATACAGTTTTAAATAAAGACCCGACTGATTCATTTGAACGCAAAGTAGCAAACACCTTAAGAAAACATAAAGAATTTTTTTCAGATAAATTTAGATCTAAATTAACTCCTCACCACTCCCAAAATCCCCCATATGTATGGCCTTCCCAAAATCCACAAACCTAACCATCCCTCTCACGGCCCATCATTAGTTCTCGTGATTCACCTTGCAGGGAATTGTCTAAAGTCCTCTTGGACATCTTAACACCATTGGTAGGAAAAACTGACTCTTTCATAAAAAATTCCAGGGATTTCGTAGAGAAGTCAAAATCCCTAAAGTTGACTGAAACTGACAAACTGGTAAGTTTTGATGTCGAAAGTCTATTTACAAATGTACCAGTTCCAGAAACTCTCGGAATTATTAAATCACGTCTCAAAGAAGACCAAACATTAAAGGATAGAACTAAACTTCCCGTGCCAGTAATTATGGAACTGTTAGAACTATGCACTCAATGCAATTATTTTGAGTTAGAGGGTAAAATTTACCGTCAAGATGAGGGGATGGCAATGGGTTCTCCACTGTCTCCTATTTTCGCCAATATCTTTATGGAGGAATTCGAGCGAAAAAGCTTTTGGCTTCAGCTCAGTTCAAACCGAAGATTTGGTGGAGGTATGTGGATGATACCTTTGTTATTTTTTCTCATGGAGACATTGAATTAAATAATTTTTTGAATCACATTAATAGTATTTCTCCTTCCATCCGCCTCACAATGGAAGTGGAAGTCCAAAACAAGCTTCCCTTTTTTGGATGTGTGTGTATTAAGAGATAGGGATGTCCTTAAGACAACTGTTTTTCGAAAGATTACACACACAGGAAAATATTTAAATTATCAATCCAACCATCAAAAATCTGTCAAAGAAGGAGTAGCCTACTCGTTGTTTGATAGAGCAAAGAGCTTGTGCTCAGATAAAGATGGACTAAAAGAAGAATTTAAGAAAATTGAATCGGATCTCAGAAGCAATGGATACCCTCAATTAGTAATTAATAAGTGCAAACGAACCAGAAGAATCATTCCTGAGTCAGAAAAACAGAATTGTGATAAATTTGCGTTTATGTCAATCCCTTATGTGCCGGGATTATCGGAGAAAATTAGAAGAGGTAGGTAGAAAGTACAACATTAGAACCGCGTTTAAAACACACAACACTCCTTAGACAAAGTCTCGTAAAAACAAAAACCAAAAAAATGGCACACAGGATTCCAAAAACTGTGTTTACAGTTATAAAATGTAGCTGCAATAGGGAATACATAGGCGAGACAAAAAGACCACTAAACATAAGGATAAAAGAACACAAAGAAAAACACGAGAAAGGGTTTCACAGAAAAGTCAAAAATTGCACACCATTGTTGGTCCGAAGACCATCATATGAATTGGGATGAAGCCCACATAATACATCGGGAACCACATTTCTTCAAAAGGAAATTAATTGAGGCAACATACATTAAATTGGCAGACCAACCAATCAGTCAACCATCAGTCGAGATTAGGCCGCTTTGGTTGCCAATTCTAAAAAATGAACTAAAGAGAATACCAAAAGTATCAAACGGATCGGATATTTGCAATAAAACCAATGCGGATGTCACAATATGGTTTTAAGAAGTTCATCTCGCATGAACCAATAATAACGAAAGGGCCCATTCCTGTTTCCCCTTCCCTTGTATTTCCGCCATCTTGTTTTAGCCGGCCGTCTCGATTACCATTGGCTACCCCTCTGGTCAGTCGTAGATGGTTAGTAGGACGAGTGAAGACATATTGTGACCTGTATTCCGTAGTTTTAGTTTAGTGATTAGTGTTTTGTATAGTTTTTTTGTTGAGTGCATGTCTTTAGTGTTAGTGAAATTGACATACAACATGTAGGTTGTGGATTCCTGACTCAGGCGTTGCCACAAACGCTTTAGTAAGATTTGTTTATTTTAACCTAGTTTTGTAATTATGTATTAGGTTAGTTCTTTACCTGAAGAAGAGATCAGATTGCAGATCTCGAAACGTAGTGTTACTGTTTTCTTGTTTCACTTAACGAATACATTCGGGTTCGGGTGTGACATGTTTCTACAGGAACAACAACCTGTAACTGATGTCTTGTTGAGTAAGTTTGATATGGAAGTAATGGATATATATAAAGTAGTACGTGGAATGAAAAATAAGAGTAGTTCTGGGATAGATGGCATTAGCAGCATAGTTGTTAAAAATAATATAGATATATTTGTACCATTGTTGTACTGCATTTATGAAAAGTCTCTTGCACAGGGCATAGTTCCGGACGACTTTAAGGTGGCTGTAGTGGTACCTGTATACAAGTCAGGTGATGACCAGGAGGTGTCATCATATCGTCCGATATCTCTCATAAACACCGCGGCTAAGATATTTGAGACACTAATTAAAGAAAGATTATTAAAGTACTTTCAAGAATTTAATATATTTTCCACCAATCAATATGGATTTTTACCTGGTAGAGGAACCGACTTGTCCTTGGAAAAGCATATAAGTCATATAACAAATTCAGTTAACGCTCATAAATTTACATTGGCTATTTATTTGGATCTCAGAAAAGCATTTGAGGTTTTAGATATAGATATATTGATACAAAAATTTAGAAAATATGGTTTTGGGGGCATGGCTTTGACTTGGTTGATATCTTTTTGCAAGCATCGAAGACAAGTAGTAAAGATAAATAATGTACTGAGTGAGGTTCTAGAATTGCAATATGGAACAGCTCAGGGGGGAGTTTTGGGGCCTCTTATGTTTTTAATTTATATTAATGATCTTCTAGATATTGACTTTCACTCCTCTGTATTTGCATATGCTGATGACACGGCTTTGGTGTGTTCATCTGGCAGCAGAGCCTGTCTCAGGACAAAGATTGACAGGGACTTGGTAAGGGTGTCGGAATGGTTGATTGCCAACAGGTTGTCAATTAATGTATCCAAGACAAAATGTATTCTATTCTTTGATGCTAACAAGCCTAAGTCTGACTTGCAGAATATGTTTGATTTGTTCTGCCATGGCCACCAATGCTTGTACGGCTGTACGTGTTCGAATATAGAAATAGTCGACAACGTAAAATATTTAGGAATGTACGTTGACTCTCAGTTAAAGTGGGGATTCCACGTAACGTACCTGACAAAGAAACTGAGGAAAATCAATTATGCGTTGTACCACATGAAACAGTTTTTGACTAGCGAATTATTAATTCAGTTATACATGTCATGGTTCGAGAGCACAATTAAATATGGGATCGTACACTATGGTGGTACCTTTAGCACGGTGTTGCAGCCTGTGGTATGTTACAGTCAGAGGCATGCTTTGCGAACGGTATTTGGACTTCGGCGTACGGACAGAGCTAGTTACTTGTTCACTGATAACAATATCCTAACTTTCAAACAAGTGTATGAGTCTAACGTATTGATGTATGTTTATAAACACTTTGCAGGATTATCCCATTAAAATGACGTACAGGGAAACAAGAGCTGCTCAATTGACATTTCTCGATGTACCAAATTATTTTAAAGAAATTGCCAGACATCAGTTTTCCTATGTTGGGCCAAAGATGTTTAATAAATTGGTTGAGAGATATGGCAATGGTATATATTTTTAACGAAAGCCTAAATTTAAGATGAAATGTTTAACATTTATAAAGGAAAATGTATAAAGTTCGTATCAGGAGTAAGTCTGGAATTTGACCTGTTTTCTGTCTTTTTTGTTGATATATTTATTTATTGATAAAATTATATGTACTGTTATTGTTGTTATGTTAATTTATTGTTGTTACTTGTTGATTTGTTTCTATGTTTATACCTTGTTACTTGCTTATATTGTTATATTATATTATTTATCTCTTGTTATTTATATACATATGTGTGTATGTAGGTGTGTGGCCTATATGTATGTAGATTTACATGCATATATACAAACGTTGTTATTGATAGATAGTATGTATTCGTGCGTGTTGTTAGCAGTAGCAAATTGGAGAACATGGTGGGCTCAATCAATTAATTTATGTCATAATAAATTTACTATAGTAAAATTTAAACATATTATATCTAAACATATTTATATACTGGAAGAATGCATTTGTCTCAAATATATATTTTTAGTGTTTAATTGGAATAATGTTAAATAACTTGTGCATGGAGAAGATCAGAAATAACTAACTAAAAGTAAAGTAATGACTGTCAAAATAAGCAAAATAAGCAATGTACTTTAGTAAGCCAACTTTACTTCCCGCACGCGCCATTATAGGGGCATTGGGAATGTACGGTTACAAATACATGTAACGATAGTATAAACTTCATGTACTGTTAATTTTTTGCATGTATTCAACTTTGTTATTCTCTGAATAAAGATCTTTTGAACTAAAACTTGAACTTGAACATAAAGAGGTGTTCTCATCGTCTCATCAGGTGCACAAGAGTGACCAGGACGTTTATACACGATCCCAAAGCACGGAGAAGCAACTGAGTGTAGATATGTTGTGCTGAGGTCAAAACCAACATTCACACTGAATCAACCCTTACCACCAATGTAGACGAATTAACCGTTTTTAACATCTTACTCATATTTATGGTATTTTCAAAGATAAATATTTATATTTCATATATAAGCTGTATTCCCAAAGAAAGTGTAGAGAAAATGTTATATTATTCACAACTTTTCTTATATGATATCTCAGTTGCCGAATTTACTAACTATAATTATAATTACTTCTTAACTAACGTAATAATAACCAATAACTAATATTCTGTAATGTTTTAGTCTTATTTATGCTATTTTCAGATTAAGAGAAAATGTTCAATTTCATAAGTTGTATTCCCAGAGAAAGTGTAGAGCAAATGTTATATTATTCAATAAATCTGCTGATATTGGTAAATCTGGATTCGGAGTCATTAATTATTCATATAAAATCTAATTGGGAAGTTTACGAGCTTTCTGTTCTAATAAGGAGATCATTTAATATGCTAACAAGACTGCATGCCTTAATACTGTGCCTGCAGCCATTACATATTTTGTACCTAATTAAAATACCCAAATATTACAGCACAAATACTTATTCGTATTACCTGTTTATCGTGGCAAAGTAAGTACCCAGGTTCTGGAGCCAGGAACGTGCAATCTCAGGCATGAACATTACTGAACTTTATATTACTATGATGTAACCGTAACTCCTAATTAACTTTACTGTATGCAATTGTGTTGATGAATTAATTTACTGATGGTGAAATACTGACATACCCAACTAACATGTTTGCTCTACACATAACTTAAGGAGCATACTTAATTCATAGTCTTTTACAATGCCAATTTATTTACTTATTTTATAACAGAAGGTAGGTTATATTAATTTCATATTTGGGTTTAAAAATGCTTTCCACATATATTAAGTAAACGCCTATTTCATTCTGGAACAGCTGGAAGCAGAGTTTTCTAGTGATAACTCAGTTTTGATTGCTCAGAACTGAAACATTCATAATTCTATTTTATGTCGAACTAAGTATAATTGAATTTGGGCGTCTCTTTACCAACACGTCATATGTACTTCTGACTGAGCAATCCTTAGTGAAGTTTTTAATAGTCTGTAATAGGGCCAGGTTTAGTGAAACGACGTTTAGTCTTCCCAATAAGAACATTATTAAACCTAATGGAGTTTTACGTCCTTATTTTTTATAGTAGCGTTATAGAAGGTGTCTCACTTTAAACGTATAACTAATACGTATATGAACACTTTTTAGTTTATTTTTGAAAAGTGTATAATTTTACAATTAAGTACAACAAAGTTTGAAATTTTTCTGAATGTTGTATAAAAATATCTAAACAGATAAATATCGTTTCGCTCTTTGTGTCAGTTCAAACACATCATACCTTGAGGGTATTCACGTTACATTAATAATATATAGTTTATGAAATGCCATTAATCATAAACATTTTAGAGAAAATAAACACATTATAAAATGCACCAACAAGTGGAATATTTTTGATATTGTGTTACATGTATTTTTTAGAAATTTGAGTATTTTAAAATACCTTACATTTATACTGTTATATAAAACTCCAGTGGTGTCTGTCTGTGTGTTGTATATATGCGTTAGTCAACCACGTACAAACTACTGGACTGATTGTACTGAAATTTAAATGGACATTCTTGGAGTCCCTGGTTAAAATATAGGTCAATTATATATCACCCGGCTACGCCCTACTGGTCTTGTAACTTCCTTATCACCCCATTATCCATAATTTGGACTTGGCTTAATCAGCAGATAGTAAATGTCTCTTTAATCACCTGTCAAAATCAAGAATAATAAGTATAATAAATTACATACATTTAAAAATTGATGATAGTACGAGTTTGTTGCTATTCATCTCTCAAAGTCAGTTACACTTTACAAATGTAATGTTACGCACATAAGCTGTTTTGCATAGGATTGTTTTTATTAGAATTTTAACTAACTAGAGTAAAATGCCATAAGTTATTACATCATAAATGTGATAAAACGCTAAGGAGTTCGACTTTAATTTCCTTTAAGGCACGATTTGTCCACACTGGCCTAAAATAGTTCTATTGTTACTGAAGTAGTTGGAGCTACTTTAATAACATTTCATTAAATATTGGAGGGAAATTGAAGAAATTTCAGAGGTACTTAGAAAAAAAAAAACAATTTCGCTCTCCGGCTTCAAGGTCCCATTTTAAAACTTAAATCTAAAATGTATCAAGAGATTGGAATATCATTAAGTGACTATCACTTATATCAGGATTGTTTGGAATGCCATTTAAAAAGATATATACTCATGGTGTTCCGGTTTTTCAAAATAAAATTGTGTGCGAAGCCGCAGGTACCCAATAGTACAGAAATAAATTACAAATGTATGAGTAAATATATCTAATTACGATATTTTAGTCTAATCATGTATAATTCTTAACTAATAAATTGCAAATTAAATTCAATTATATGATTATTTAAAGTGATAATTGTATGTGAGTTTTTTTGCTGTAAAATGTCTGATGCGGATATTCTAAAACCAAGCGTATCTATAAAAGTTAATGGTCTCTCAGATAGTTCGTGAAAGATACATTATCAGTTAAAAAAATAATAAATAAAATATGTGAATAAGCATAATCACTGCTTTAGGCCATGTTACGTCCACATCTATTTAGATCCTGACGATCTGGAGTTTGTATCACTCAAGTAGGATACAGTGTAACGAATTTAATAATTTAAAATATAAATTCACTTTCCTAATACATATTTAGTCCAAATATCGAATAATACATTATGCATTGTAGAACACTACGAAAAAATCTACTTTGTAATATAAAGAAATTACCAAACAATCGAAGTAGTTCTTCATATAATTTGTTTTTTAAGCTGCATACTCCACCTAAAATATTTCTCTGCGGAGATAAAGGCTAATATTATAACTTGAGCATTTATGGATGGTACCAGTAGCAGGAATGATAATTCGACTATGTATGTCATTCAGTATTAGCCATTGATAATATTGTCAGATAATACCGATTATATAGTCATATATTCATAATATTTTGAGACTTTATGATCAAGGTTAAAGTAAATAAATGACAAGAATGAACAAAAATATACAAGACAGGAATTTATAAGATGAAAAATAAATATAAAGTAGGTTAACTGCATATATTATTGAGTGGCCTTGAAAAGATATGTACTTACAGTATGTTTTATTCATTACGTCATTTCATTAAGCTGATATTAATCTTGCAAGTCAAAGGAGTTAATTCAGACGCTTCCTTATATTTATTTACATACAAAGCTACTTCGTTCGAAATTAATAAATTAACTTAAACTATGGAAGAAACTCTTGTGTGAAAATGGGTGTAGAAAAGCAAAGCGAGTGTCTCGATACACAATGTACATTTAAAAAGAAAAAATAATTTATTCTTTGTTACATTACTGAGTCTATATTTTTGTTTCCCAAAAATTTCCTTAATTTTCTATAAGATCAATATAAAACATTGATGTAGAGCTTTTCATAAAATTTAATTTCGTTATATTTGAGTTATCGTTCAACAAAATTAAGGCATATCTATAGATCTCATTTAGCTCAAATGTTTAGTAATAATTTAGTACATTGCGCCAATTAAAAAATACGAGACAAGGCCATTAAAATGATTAAGTGCAAAGATATAAGGCGCTCGTTAGTAAGGAACGGAGACAAACAAATTATGCCGACTCGTGGCAGAGCTCTTCCTCATACCGTCACTTGACGCGGACAGGAGTGGAATGTGACACGTTGTTACCGCAGGTTTACAGTCATCATCGCCTAGCGCCGGTGTTCACTTCCCGCCAGACGCCGCATCATCGCCTAGTGCCGGTGTTCACTTCCCGCCAGACGCCGCATCATCGCCTAGCGCCGGTGTTCACTTCCCGCCAGACGCCGCATCATCGCCTAGCGCCGGTGTTCACTTCCCGCCAGACGCCGCATCATCGCCTAGCGCCGGTGTTCACTTCCCGCCAGACGCCGCATCATCGCCTAGCGCCGGTGTTCACTTCGCGCCGGACATCGCATCACCGCCCAGCGCCGGTGTTCACTTCCCGCCGGTCGTCGCATCATCGCCTAGCGCCGGTGTTCACTTCCCGCGTCGCGTCGCGCCGCTCCAACTTCCATTGCAGGATACGCCTACATTGGACAGCTTACATAAACAAAACTATGGGGGTTTTATGGTCGGTCTGACCTTACTGTGTGGGATGACCGCGTTATAAGATACAAGATGGACTGTTATGTACGGGAAGTTGTTCGGGATGTATCCTGTTATGCCAAATAAACCGAGGTAGAGTACGCCACACAAGTGACGTAACAGGCTTCGCCGAGGTTGCATCCAGAACACCTAATCTATAGTTCATTTCATAAATACAAAGTTATGCACCTTAGAACTCATTCTTGTAGAAATGAGGTTTCATGCAAACAGTATACAAATGAAATGTTTCATTTGTAGACAAATGACAGTTGTTTTTCAACATTTCTGTAACAATAATAACAATAATCTTTTCTTGAAAATATGAATATTGAAACAGCAAATACTACTCCACACATTCAAACAGTCAGACTTACATTTCATTCATTCACACTATCGTTAGACCCACCTTTTAAATTTTGGCAATTTCAGGTATTTATAGATATTTAGCGACTCATCGTAAACCTCTCTAGTAAATACAATGTTTTAACGCCAATAGGCGTTTGAGACGAGTTTTGAATTGGTTTTGATTCATTGAATTTTTTTACACTTTCCGGTAGTTTGTTGATTAAACTGACGTCGACCTGATGCGGAAGTGCTAAGATACCGGCAGTCTATGGTTTATGGACTCTAAAGTAATCCCTGCCTTTAGCTCCATGCTGATGAAAGTCCCTGTCCCAAACCAAAGCTCACTTTGATTGACAGTACATTATCACACTTTTGTTCATTGAATTGCTTTTCATATATGTGTTTAAATAATAAAAGTCTGCATACCAAGTCAATATAACATGATTTTATGTGTATTGGAATAATTACGCAACAATTGTTAATATGTCACACGTTTGAATCCCTTATGGGTGTATTAAATTCATTTACAAATTTATTTATTTATTCTGCGATTTTCTCGTTGGCATTATAGTTATCCATAATGCCAGTGTAAACATATTCGCTAACGCTCAGTTAAATTCCATAAAGTGACATGCACAATCATCGAACTTAGTTTTCCTCATATAGAAATGAAGCTTCGTGCTCAATTTCAAGTCTATAGGTAAGTTCCTTTTCGGGATATCGTGTACACAGAGAGAGACAGAAACGAATGTTTCTTGTTCCACGAGTAAATGAGTGGAGCTCAGCCAATAAGCAGCATTGATTATCATTGACAGTAAAATAGTAAATGGGATGTAGGTTGAGTTAGTGGAGTTCCTTGTAGACCGGTATGTACGCCACGAAGAACGGTTCTATAATCATCATAAATACAGGAAAAATAGCGAATTTTTTTAGTTCGATGATGCAGAATAATTCCTAATCAAAAGTCATTTGCACCACTGGTATATTCTATCTAAAAAGTACCGTTTTGGAACCAGCAATATTAATTCTTCGTAGAAGGTCTTTGACATGGGATATATTCCCAGAACGTGAAGGTCATGATGGATCTTCTGATGCGAATCATAAATCATGATTAATGATCTCCGAAGTAACCATGAGAACCTTTATAGGTGGCATAAGTAGTAGTACCACAAGTCATGTAAGTGTTAGGTTCGGATACCTGATTTATTCGGTTCAGCTGTTCTCGTTCTGTTCATTGCAAATTACCCTCTTAACCAAATTGAGTGAAAATATGACTAACACAAGTGAATGAGTTGGAGGAAAAATATGATTACAGTATCGGAACCTCAGAGTAAAGTCAAGTGTATGAGATTAAACAATTAAATGTTTTGCTAACAAATTTCATTAAAACATTCATCCTTTAAATCGCCAAAGCTATAAAAAATCATTGCAATATTTAGGACTACAAACATACAATTTCTGCCTTGCTCCATCCAGAATTGCTATGCCTTGTCTCTTTAAATCTATACAAGAATTTTTTTCCCAATAATAGAACTATATAACCTTTCATAACTCCTTAATTGGTTCAAAAATTGTTTAAAAATTGTAATAGAGTTTGGGTTGGTAAATATTTTACTTTTATAATTAGATTTGATATAATTTTTTCTATTGCAGGAATCAAATTAATAATTTATCTATAGTTAAAAATAATATAGCTTTGTACAACACTTTTATTGTATTGTTAAAACAGTTATTTAATAAATAAACATATCAAATCAAATCAAACCAAATTATTGATTCACACACAAAACCATAACATATACATTACACTTCCATAATTTCAAATGAAACATTCCCCATATTGACTATAGGTATGTGTAAGGAAAATAGTCCATATATAAGTATTTTCTTGAATTAAATTTCTATATTATGATTTTCATTTAAATTTACGAAAGGTTGGTTTAAGATTGTAAAAATACATTATTATAAAAAGCAACACCAACACCACAAAACGTAAAAAGGTTTCAAATCAACAGATACTTATTAATTATTTATTGGTTTAAAAATTTATATTTCATTTACCAGTAAAAGTTAAATCTCTCACTTACTATCCCATTACTAATTTTCATATTTTCCAATACAATGAGCTGAACTTTGACTGGTGCTATATCATTAAGTGGTAGAAAAGACATCTATAATAATAGTTTATATACAAACTCTCATACTCACCTGGAAAACTGCAAAAGTTTTTTACAAATTTTACTAATCCTAAATCTCTTCCTGGTTACTGAGAAATTTACAATCTCTTACAACATTAATATATGCTTCCACAACTAATTAAGTTAGAGGTATAATGTTGAGAGCAATCATAAATGATAAATAGTAAATATGCAACCAGATCGGGATAAACACGCAAAACTGCAACATTTATACCAACAATAGACACCAACCTACATCGGCAACGGGCCTTGGTTGACCTTGACCTTGACCTACAGCTGATTGTCGGGTGAGTAATGTTTACATGCTTTCTCTGGGGGCATGCACGTGTTAATCAATCTTACTTTCATCAACATATTTTACGGGTTAGTACACTTGAAACAATTTAATTGTATCTATAAACATATCTTACGCTAACTCCGTAATTACAGAAACGTTTTGTCTCAAAATTACAATAACAAATGCATTTAACATACAACAAGAAGAATGCATATCAGCATTATATTTTATTATGTAGTATAGATTTGTTTAGTTCGCACAATTGATTAAATTTAGGGTTTTTATTATATATATTCGTTAATATTAAGATTACTTTTTAAGCATGTACCAAATATATAACTAACTACAATGAAAACTGTTAAATTAAAATAAATTTGAAATACATATTTTCTTACCATTAATTTTTTAACGTGCTAAAGTTTAAAATTTCTAGATTATTTCCAGTTCTTTTATATAATCAAGTTGGTTTACGTTTTGATTTAAATTGTGATTTGTTTTGTTTGCTATTGATCATGAACTACTTTATTTTGTATTTTGAGAATATATACTGTCTCATAAAAGTTTCAAAACTATTTTCCTTTTCTAAATTCTTGTTAGTAATGAGTATAAATTAAAAAAAGGAATTTCTTTTGTCGACATAAATAGTTAAATAGTAAACAATTAAATAGTTTTGATATTGTACATTATTATTTCACTATAACTAAAAGCTAAATCCGAAAAGCCTTTGTGTATCTAAAAATTAACGTCAAAATCAACCACATTAACAGTAATATGACCTCATTATTAATTACTATAATATATTAGTAGTAAACAATTTTTTTCTTTAGTACAACCGTGGAAATCCGCAAAACCTCATTACCCTTTATGACTCTCCATTTATTACAGGTTTTGTCATGGGTTCTAAATTCTTAGATTTAATAATAGAAGTGCAATTAAGTTACATGATGGATCATTAAACCACCGTATGATGAGACTGTGAATATTGCGCTGTAAAACACCAGTAATATATCAGAGAAATAATTCATTGGACATTTCTTATTCTATATTTCTCCAGTTGACCTATTGAAATTTCTAACACGACAAACTGACCCTAGGTACAAAAAAGTAATGAATGATTTTATTTATTACAATACGATCACGAACGGATATCCCTTTATTTACGCTCATGCCTTTTATAACTAACAGCCTACAACAGTCTCTTATGACCTTGATAATTATGATAGATACTTAAGATGCCATATGATAATAATTGTGAATCATATTGTGCCTTTATAAAATGCCAATTTTTTAGAGGGATTAACTTAAAGTTGTTTTGGTTACATTAATACGTTTAGGCCAAACTAATATCAAGTTATGTGCAAAATCTGTAAAATTACATGTTATCAATAGATTATTTGTAATCATATTACTTAATTTAGAAATACACGACAAGATTGCAATTTCTATATGACAATGTTTTAATTTTTTGGCTGTAACCAAGTTTGACTTATAATTATTAAAGGCAGAAAGTTGTAAACAAAACTTCGATCTCATGTTTCAAAGAGAAAATCTTTTGCAATTACGTTAGATATTTGCTTGGTGAAAAGGTAGTTTAGTTTTAAGTTTTTTCTATTATTGCATCTTCAAAAATTTGGATTTTCAGGCTGTATTAATTGTTCAAACAACTTGTAAATCTTTAATATACTTTTCTTAGATATATCTCAAACTATAAATACCAAAACAATATTTTCAGTCTGTGTGTGTGGCTTAAGTTTGCAATAACAATGCCGAGGATCCAAATTAGCATACAGAGCGTTTGTTTTCCCTTGCAATTGTTTTTAAACTAACTGTGGGAGTTTAATAGTTCATTATATAATCTTGTAGATTAAACACATTGCATAGAAAAAAACCATGGTTTAACAATGTAATACCTGTATCTGAACGCAATTGCCAAGACATGAAAAAATATTTAAGTAACTTTCAATTCCTTTCACTTTGCACAGTATAATTCTTATAGATACGCTTTAGTTTCTATAGTCCTAGCATTATACACACCTTGGTGGAGCATTTGCTCTGTGTAAACCATTGCGAAACCGAACCTATGCAAACTAAATCAAAATTGCCGTTCTTGGAAAAGTCAGAGCACAAACGTTGTCCTCTCGATTTGTAAATAAACGGTTCAAATTAACCAACGGCTTACTCAACATTGATATTTATAAAGGGCAGTTAAGTAATTAAAATTTAAAGATTATGGAGTTTCTAAATGTTTAAAATTGTTACGATTATATTAGCAAGCTAAAATCGAGAGTTATTATCCCATTAGTGTTAAGCGAATCAGACATTTAAACTAATAATGCTCCTTCAGTTCGATGTACATAAACCTCTTAAGGCTTTTACAGAATATAATATGTTAATAAAATTGCGAGGTATTGAAAAGTATAAAGATGTTTTAGTGCTTAATTATGTGCAATAAACTTAAGAGGACCACAGGGCATAGTAATAATAATGATGGATTACTTGTAAACGCGTTAACGATAGTAGTTGTAATATAAACCTCGATTATACTCGTGTGTTATAAATCTTTGATTTAAGAACGTCGTATATCAAATTACAACTTTCATTCCAGACAAAATATCCCAACTAAAAACTTATGTAGAGAAACTTCTGGTTTTATTCTACATGATATTTATATAAAAGCAAAAAGATTATTAAAAATATTCTTAATAATATGTATGACTTAGCGGTATTTTTAGTATCTTATAAATATTATATTTAAGAACGTCGCATATAAAATTACAACTTTCATTACAGACCATATTTCCCAACATAAAAACTTAAGAAACTTCTGCTTTTATTCTACAGAATATTCAATATAAAAGCATGAAAATTCATTAAAGAAATATTGTTACTAATACGTATAACTTAGCACCATTTTCAATAACGGTAAGGCAGCTTACTGTTCAAAATATTCTGTTCAAAACATTTTGTGAGAAATGTCTTTCTTGATGTAACATTTTGCCCCCACCACCACTACATGATATAAAAGAAAGCTATATAGCAAATTTTAACTTATTACGACAAGTCTTTCTTAAAATAAAACTAGTTAAATGAATAAACAAAATGAATAACTGTAAGTTTTTAAAATTTGAGTATGATGTTTTGTTTATCTTAGGCCCCCCAAATAAAACCTGAAAAAGTTGGTTAAATTTCTCGGACACTATAATTATTCTTAAATCCCTGAAAGTTTGAAACCTTTTATTTGTGTCTATTTGAGTTACCAAGATTATTGGTAAGTGACATCACAAACTATGTCACCCAAATATGAAAGCTGCAATTAAATTCATAACTGAATTGAATTCTATAGGCTGCCAAATAACTGAAAAATATTTAAATACACTGGTAAATATTTTAATATGTGGATGTACGATGGCAACAGTTGTATTCACCTGTACCTATTTAATTTCCGGTACTGCTGCTGTGATGGTCCTGAATACACTGTGCATGAGCGATCAGTAACCTTCAAACTTTAGCGATTTAAAAAACTTGGATTAAAAATTATTTTAAATGAACTTGGTATTCTTATCTCCATTTCAGTTTTGCTTTGCAATTCTTTGTAGTCAATATATACGTTCCTTTCGAAACCTTGAATGGCCACAATTGTGAAACATTTAAAAACGTATAAAATGTGAAAGGATTAAAGTTATTTTAAATTACTTCTACCGCAACAAACCTAAAATATACTGCATCCAAGGAACTCATCTAATTAATGTGTAGTTTCTATTTTTATACGGATTTTAGTTTTTTACAATGTTTTTGAATCTGGATGTTCTTGTGTGGTGTATATGTGCAAATAGTAGACCTATTAAGATACTATGATATTATAATGAGTAAAATAGATAAACCCCCATGAAATGTATCAAACATATCAAATAATGTTTTAAAATTACTTTAAACCTCAGGATATAAAAATTATAGTTATATCCAGTACATATATATTTAACAGTGCATAGCTTATTTTTTGAATATGCTATTGGTGAAAATAAGACTTAATATTGTCAACCTTGAGTCCTGCTCCGTTCCTAATGTGTTTTTGGTAATGAATGGTTTGGCGTCACAATAATAATAATTGATATTTGCTATTAATAACACGTGCTGTGACACCAATAACTCTGTTTCACTTGGCCATGCATTATTGTTGCACTCTACTTTTATTTGACTTAAATGGCCTCATATCTTGAAAAAAAATACAACTCCTTGGTATTACGAAGTATCGCCTCACAATCGCGTGTAGGGGGCGACCTGTGTGTAAACTGATACTATCCGATCGTAACAGTTCCATCCGTCTCTAAGGGCCACAGGAGAATGCGGACAAGTAGGTGGTCGATGGATTTAAAACATCTGATTGAATTCCAATGTTTAATTTATTTGTATACCTGTTTTGTCACTCGGCGATAGAAAGTGTTTCATAAACAACTGAAATCGGCCAATAAATAAGTGTTGCGTCAGGAGGCGGCCCGGCCACGCCGCTAATTCGCTACCGAATAAGGGAATGTAAACTTAATTTTAATAAACATTGAGGTGTCAGCGGCCGCGGATTTAGGAGTTTGTCGGCAGGTTTATCGGGGACCGGACCAGATCCACTACCGCCGTGACCGCCGCCGCCGCACAGGTGAGCCGCTCGCTCTCTATTACACTGGATAGGCCAGCAATCAGTCGTAGCCAGGCTAAATATTTCGTAACGTCTTTGTTTTTAATTCCCTTTGGGCGTGGCTATTCAAGTAACTGGGGACATTGTGCAACAATCCTTACGGGTTTGTCAACGTCGCGTCCATACATTAGCGTAATCGTTTTCTAAGGATTCGGATAATTTTTGTTAAATAAGATCCTGCCATTGCAAAGAAGGGTTAAAGCTAGGGTTCGAACTTTTACTGGTTTTGAAAAGTCGTCGAATTTGAGCAAAGTTGAGGATTAAAAGAAAAAGTGGAAAAAGAATTTAAGAAGGAAGCAAGTATAAGTGTGAGTAACAACTGCAATTTAATGCTCATCATGACATACCTTTTAGTTCAATTTACTATGATTTTTAGATCATTTAGCGTGTTCCTTCGTCATATTTTAGTACTTTTAAGTTGTATTGATTTTTATATTTAATAATGGCTCTTTGTTCAGTCGTTCATCCCTCTGGTAAGACGGGGAAGAAGAAGACCTTGCTGCATTCAAGTATTAAATTCACAAAAACCTTTATTACCAGCTTAAAACACAAATAAAATCCCGTTCTCCTTCTTAGATCCCTTCTCGACCTTGAAATTCATACCCACCTTCCCCCTCCCCCTTTCTAAAGATCTGGCATTTAGGGGAATGAACACACCTTCTCCCAAACATGGTAGCTTAGAGTTGTTTGGCCATAAAAAGATGTATCCACAAAAAAGAAAACAAGTTCAAGAAGTAATATACATATATTATATAAAATATTATTTGTATATTATATAATATACAAGGCTTATAAAACCATTTGTGTTGGTATCAAACTAAATAAAGGGTTCCTTGTCCTAATCTTCAAAAGTATCCCCTAACTATTAGTTAAACTTTGTTTCATGTCATCACTTAAAATCAGCTCTGAAGAATTGTTCCTTAAATGTCGGCCCTGATGTTGTAGCCTCGTCAGTATCATTACTCTAAAAAATGTCTCAAGTAATGATCAAACTATACAAATATATATATACGTTAAATTGTATAAATGGCAATAGCCTTATTGCTCCCGGCGGAGCAACTTTTGCGACGTGACGAACCTAAAACAACGAATTTCCAAATTCTAAGAGAGGTTGTCAGTCATATATATATATATATATATATATATATATATATATATATACACACACACATATATATATATATATATAATATATATTAACGTGGTAAAATTCTGCAGGCACATTTATAATATTAACTCGTACATTTCTGACATCAAGCTGTTTGAACTTTCACAGTAAGACAAAAGTGTGTTAAATATGATGAATAATAATTTTAGGGCGACATTTTTACACTGCTCGAAGGATTTCAAAGAGTGTTCGTCATGACACAGTTAATGTCATCACTTTTTTCGGATTTCATCCTTGCTGTAAGTTTATATCGAGGCATTACGCTTTTTTACTCTAAAAGAAAATAGTTAAGGATATATTTTTAGATTTTATCTTTCATAAAATGGGTAATGATGTATAAGATTTCATAATTTAAGTATAATAACTGTAGTAATTAAGATTATTAAGAATAATTCTTATAAAAGCTGTTCAGTAGCAATTTTTTTAATTCCAAAACGTCGGCTTATCTTCCATTTGCCAATTAACTAGAGTTATCGCTGTACTCTTGGATTTCGTCGAACTTCTCCAATAAACTCTAGTAAACATTTTAGGAATGGAAAGTTTAATAGTTTAGCTCGCTAATAGGTTACAAAGGTAGAGCTATGAATACAAATACAAATATAGAGATAATCCTTGGATCTATATACGATTTGAGTGGCTTTTGGTTTATGTGTTAGTTATGTGCGCAATTTGTAGATAGCAATACTATGCTAGGTGTTTTGGTTAGGAGTTGTTATCCAATTGAATCTTCTAGTAATATTTTAATTTTTATGAATTCAGTTTGGAATGTTGGGCTTTTGTTTTATTATTGTAAGAGTTCACTCAGAATAACAATAATAATAATAATACATTCATTTTACTAACAATAACTTCTGTAATAGTCTATTATAATATATTAATGATTAATGCAGCTACAGATTGCAGCTAGACAACATGCAAACAGAATGTTTTAAGTTGCAAAAGACTATAACATAGTTGAAGATATATCTTCACATAGACCGTTACATAATAAGAGACCACGATGAGGAAAATGGTTACAATTATTCAATTTCTATATTAGTATTTGAATTTTCAGAAACTGTTCTTGTGATTGTGGACAATTAAAGACACATTGACTTCCTTCCTATTCTGTGAAACAGCTTATAGTGGTTTTATGTATTATTTTCGGATGAACCCTGAATGTAATTTAATGACCGTAACCACCTTGTATAATATTATTCTATATTAATCCCAATGAGCCTGAGCAAGAAATTAATTCTCTTTATAAAAATCACTAGTGATACCTTCAGAAAGATATATCATTAATTGAAATAATTTAGTCTTGTAGAGGTTCAATCAGCGTCAAGAGAATGTAAGCTTAAAGTTTCAAGGTTAGGTTACTGTGGTACTCTAGGTGACGTAGCCTATGTAGATGGATCGAGGGACCATCATGAGAAGTGTTGCATGTCCTACGGACTTTACTATTCTGTAAAGGTGCACACAGCGCATGTGAATAGTGGCTTCCCCAGGGCCTTCTAATTGTCTTAGATTATCGCTAATGAGTAGTAATCTTCGGTTGCGCCTTTATGATTGGTGAAAGCTTTAATTGTCTGATTTCTCTTTTTTATGGTATGCTTTAATACTTCGGAATGCTGAAGGACTACAGGGCCTACATACCGACAGGCTATAGATAACAAGGTGCAGAGTCCTGTGGTAGGCATGGTTACTTTTTGAGAATTTGCTATGGAGATTGGTTCACTTGTATTTGTAAAAAAGTGAAAAACGAAGTGAAGAAAGATAGGTCGTCTTTGGTTATGAGTAGATTCATTAAAACTCATTTATTACGAGATCTGAAATAGTAGTAATGTTAATAGAGCTTCGTGACGGGAAGTTCCTCGACTGTAATAACGAATAACTTAAAAGCACATTGTAAAGTTCTCGCAGAGAATTAAAGGCTCGTTGTTCATTTCCACTCTCCAATAACGGATGAACGATCTGACTGTACAAACAAGGAAGGAGTATGCCAAATCACGTGTTGCGTAACAGGCTTCGCTAAGTTTGCATGCAAACTGTCTAATCTATAACTCATTTAATTCTTGAAATGTTATGCGGGCAGATAGGCAGACAGTGAACGATGCAGAAAAGAAACTGATATAAAAATTACGCTGAACCAAATTCTATCGTTGGATATGCATCATCAAAAACATATTCTTGTCTAAAGTCATTAACATTTACAGACTAAGAATGACATTTTTCTCGAGATTTCTTGCCACATATACATTAACTTTTACGTTCATTAAGTTCTGTTTCATAGCAATGTTCAGATGATAAGTTCCGGTAACCTAGGGAGGGTGTTATAACGCAAGAGTGAACTAAAGTATAATCTTGTCACGGACTTTTAATATTGACTTTCCACTCATAGTTTTTGATCATCTAGAAATGAAGCTTCATGCAAAATTTCAAGTCCCTAGGTAATTTCGTTCTCGAAATATTGTGAAGACAGATCGGTATTCAAACAGAAATGAAAATGTTCTAGTGATAGGTTCTCGAGAGTGATAGGTTTCGCAAAAGTTCAGCCAATTAAGTTTGTGCAAAATGTTGAAATAGACTGTAAAAATCTATAAAACCATACGCTACCTTATTTGAACTATAACCTTCCTTTCGATTTGAACATCCAGTACATATTTGTTATCGACTGTGTCTGTGTATGCTATTTTTTTAGCAATAACTGTTAACCGGAAAATAAGAGAACTACGTGCTGTAGATATTGTGTTCTGAAACAAAGTTTTACCACATGGGGCCCTTAAAAATGTACGTGATAAACCAAATGATCGAAGAAATTACTTGAGGATGACTGAAGACTGTCCGGAGACTGCAACACACGCATAAGCTGCACTGAGGACACTGTTTTTAGGTTAGGTTTGATTAAACATTCCAACCTGTAGCTCAATTTTTCAATCACATGATTGATAAAAAATTTAATGCAAAATTTCCGTCTTAGAATTGTTATTTTTTAATGTAATGGACATAAATCTTTAATTAAAGTTTCGTATATTTCAGTTCTGAGTTACAATACATTTCCTCCCCGTCCAACTTTGGTAATTTTTAGGATTACCTGTATAAAAAAATTGAAATTCTAGAATTCTAAGGACACCGCCGTGATTAAATGTATTATGCAGCTTGAAAACACAAGCTAATTGAACACAGATGATTAAGAATTTATTTGTGCTTATTCTAAAATTTTTACTAAGTTTTTTTACTTCATAAACACAATAATATGTCTGAATGGACTGCTTGTTAACTTACGTCACATTTTACACAGTTGTTGTTGTTATAAACAATGAAGGATATAAGATTACTATTCTAAATGCAACACTTCTTCTAATAAAATTTTCATTTAATCTATTTATTTTCAGTATTTCAAAATCCATAGTGTCCTTGGCGATTGGTTGGACATGCAACAAGTAAAGAAACAAATTACTGTATAGTCAACAATGTTATTTAAAAAAAATAGTAACTTTTTACTGTTTATTACATGTAGTTTATTAAAATCTAGTGGTTCCAAAATGCTGCTGACACTTTTTTTACGTCAAGCTATCGATATATCGTATAGTACATCGCCATTTTACAGCTAAAACATTCTTAGCAATAATTTTCGAGATGCGTTTTAATAAAACTTATGTCCAAAATGACATGATATGGTACCAGTTCTTAATATGTAGCATTCCACATCTGACGAGTTATTATTTTCGGTTATACCATTTCAATTCCTTTCATTTTAAGTTTAGTATTTTTCTCTTTACACCACGACCTATAAATATATACAAAATGATCTGAACTACTTGTAACATGTACTAGTTAATACATATTTAAGAATTTAATGGTGACATTTAAAGGTTTATTTTACCCTCTATGGTGGTTTTAAAAAATTTGGGGACCCCGATTGCCCCCTAGATATTGACGACCCTGGGCACTGTGAGATAAAGAGAACACGCGAGGACGCTATTATTCTCGCGAGAATTCCTCGCGGACTGGTTTGAAGGTGCGAACCGCGACTTGAGAGGGCGACTCTAATACAATGTAATGTAATGCCACCGCATTCTGGGTCAGCGGGTACATGCGTGTTTATTATAATAATTCTGCCCTGCCGGATCGGACAGGATATTACTTTAAATTGAAACACCTTCCCGCGCCACTTCACGCACACCGTGCACTTATGAATAAATGAACACGGCTGGGAATGTGTTACAGAAGTACATAACGGGTTCTCCTCATAATGTTCCGACAAAACATTTAATTCAGAATGATTATAGCTGCAGGTTAATGTCATAATCTATACTACCGTTATTATGGCCTTTGTAAATTAGTAGTAATTTTGCATGGGGCCTTTTAAACGAGAGAAATATATTAAATTACAATTAATGGCTTCGCTTAATTGTAGTGATCTAGAGGAAAGCGAGTACTGTAACAGGAAATTTAATAATTATTTTCCATTTTGGTTTCTTGCCACTGTTTGAAACCAAGATTCTTATATAACGGCGCAAACTGTTACGGCGCTCTTATAATAGTTTGATATTTTAATACAGTTATAAAGTACATTTCAAACTCGAATATAGTAAATAATCTGTTGATAATTTGAGAAATAAATGTATGCGGTTACCAATAACAAAAACATTTAACAATATCTATTTATTTACAAGATATGAGTGCTCCACACCACGTGTTGTGTAACAGGCTACGCTGAGTCAGAATGCAAACTTCCATGTCTATAGCTCATGTTATTCTCGAGATGGTAACGAATAGACAATCACACAGAAAAGAAATTTTCAAATCTCTCGGCAGACTAAAGAGAGCCTGGCAGTCTACCGTGTGATAGACTTTATTGACACTCAGTAAAATGTCATGGTTTGACATGAACCATCATAAACGTTCTTGTCTAATTAGAATTCAAGTTTCATGCCAAATGTAACGTATGATATCGTTCTTGATTCTACAAATATTATCTTGCCACTATAATCAGATTTTTTAATCATTAAACTGACTTTCATATCACCAAGGCAACAAAAAAATAACGTATTTGTAATAGTAGTTAGGCTACGTGTGTTAATAATTATGTTTTATGTTAAAATACCATATGATATTATTAATTTTGCTTTCAAATTAATTAATTCTGTTATTTTCTCATTTACTATGGTTTTCTGTTATCATGGTTACCTATAACACCAATGTAAAAATGTTCCGTAACGCTCAGTCAGATTCCATACCCAGGCAAATCTAAAAATCAATATTACCTCGTATATAGAAATGAAGCTTCATAAAAAATTGCAAGTGCACAGGGCAGTTCGCTTTTTCAATATCAAGCACAGACAGACAGACAGAAATTTATTTTCTAGCCCATCGAGTGGTATGTTTCGG
This sequence comes from Homalodisca vitripennis, assembly GCF_021130785.1. Lineage (NCBI taxonomy): Eukaryota > Metazoa > Arthropoda > Insecta > Hemiptera > Cicadellidae > Homalodisca > Homalodisca vitripennis. The sequence continues at coordinate 60,700,731 of NC_060209.1, read as the reverse complement.
TAATGCTCTGTAAATAAATTAACATTTTTAAACATTAATGCCTAAGTGCAGTTAAAAATCGCTTATCAACCATTATTTTATTATGAAGGAAAATCTTATCAACCTTTCATTCACATACTTCAGTTTCTACAACAAGCCACAACCTCAGTAACTCAAGCCCGTCATGCCCTTAGCTAACAACTTCTGAGAGTTATAAACTTTAGAACTAACTTCATAAATCGTGTTTATCCTCTATATAAAGATATGAATGAGGTTATAACATATTAGTTGAGCCATATTTAGTTTTAAAATATAATTGTTTTAATGATTCAATACAAATTTACCGAGGAAGACAACAAATTTGGAATTATTTTCGTAGGAGTAAATTTCTAAGCTTGGCGAATTATATTTAAGAATAGTTCGCTATTTAAAAATTATACTCATACAAAATGTAATATAAAGTCAGTATTAATTAATCATATTAATAAATTAAATATCTTAAGGACATGGTTTAATAACGTAGTCTGTAGCTACAGGTGTATCATAGTTTAAATTACTACTTAGTAGTTTCAAAGGTGTTTTCAGTATTCTGTTCTGAAAATCAATAAATACGAAGTGAAACGAACAACATGATTTAAATTATATATATATATATATATATATATATATATATATATATATAATAATTTTTTAAGAAAGAACAGGTAGTCTGTTTATCTGAAAATTAATTTTGTTGTGGAATCAATGTCACATAATTTCAGGAACATTATTGAGAATACGCCAGTTCACTACAGCCTACAGGTAGAATCAGTTGCGGCCGTCAGTGACGTCAGTCTGCAGCTGATGCAGTGCCGCTGATTGCAGGCCTCGATGAGATACGACTCTTCTAATGTGACACGAAATGGTGTTTACGTGTAGGAGTCTTCACATCTCCTCAGACAGACTGTCTGTGGAAGCTCTATAAACCTTTTACAGTTACATGCATGAAGTAAGCTGAAATCCTTAAATACTTTGTTTGAAGTTTATTTTTGACAATGGAAGGATTGTGAAGGAAAGCGGATTTTTTCGGACATTTGCCATCGTATAGTGACACATACGTTTCGAGATCTGCAATCTGATATCTTCTTCAGGTAAATAAGTAACCTAACACATAATTACTTATTTAATTTACATAATTAAAGGTTGGAATATTATATATGGATAAATAACAAAAAAACGCTGAGTCTGTTACAAGAGATGTCCTTTTACTGCCTTTTTACAGATTTTGTGAAAGCTTAGTTGAGGATGCAAGGAGTGTATGTCGTATTTGATAAATGTGCTCAATAAAACGACATGACGAGACTGTCGCAGCAGTCGTTATTTGGAATTCAAGATGTCCCTAATAATCTTAAGGTCAGTGGTAGTAGTTAAGAGAAATCTCCATCTGCACATCCCGCCGCGTTTTCATGTACCAGGGCCAAATGTCATGGATTTCAAAAGAGCTGATATTCGCTTCCCTTACATAGTCTACTCGGGCTATCTACAGACATGTATGAAATTAATAATGTTTACTCGGTGAAATCTCTCTCGAATCCACACCCCGTACCTTCTCTCAGCGACAGAAACGGAACACTCTGTAAACTCGAACAATATTACCAGAACGAAATGTCGCTATTGATATCTGAGATCAGGAATTGGTAAACTGGATTAAATAATAGTTTATGACACCTAAACATACAAGTAGGGGGCGGCTCAAGATATCCTCTCTCTCTCTCTCTCTCTCCCTCTCCCCCCCCCTCTCTCTCTCTCTCTCTCTCTCTCTCTCTCTCTCTTTTTTTTCAATTACCAACAGCCACCATCAAGTTTCCTCTTTTGAATTTAACCGTGTCCACCTAAGGTCAGTTTCGACAGTTTCGACAACTGGGAGAGATCTCTATCTCCGGAATCCGCTCTGTCGATCCAAAATATTTGGAAGCTAGATCAAAGCTGGATCCTCTAGCAACCATAAGGTTCCTACAACAGAATAGTTTCATATGCCATGCCAAATTTGCCGTTTAACATACACCAACCCACACAATTCGTGATTACGTCAACCTGATTGCGTTAGGAAGGGCGAATTCAGAAGCAGTAAGTGAATCACAACGTTTTTTGTAGAACGCATCTTAAATTATAGTAATTTGAGTGTAAAGTAGGATTGTGAAGGAAAGTGAGTAATCGCAATACTATTTATGTGGCTTATGACAAGGTGGCATATGATGAAGTGCTCGGTGGTCAATTGCGGTAAAGTAGTGTCGCGCTCCAGGCATCTTGGTTCCACCCAATTAGTATGCTACCGCGGACCGCTACTGTGGGCTCTGTTACCCAGTCGACTGGTTTCTTGGAATCCAAACAGGACATTTTTGCTACTTAATTTCGCCAAATCTACACCCGCTTTCGACCCAGGTATTTAAATTATTATTCAGAATAACTTACAATGCTTGGCCAGTGAAAAAGTCCCTGACTTTCAAATTGGGAACCACCATTACTCCAAGAAGAAAAGTAGTTATTGTTATAAACCAGATTAATTGTATAAAAGTACAATATTAAAACTCTATTTAATAAAATGGGTAAAAGCTAAATATACATACGAGCGTGTGCAAGATAGTCCGGCTAGTATTTTTATTACTATTTAATTAGGTAATTAGGCTCAGTTGTCATCTGAAATTTGAAATTTCTTAGCTCTCATGTTGTTTTAAGTAGAGCATTATTAAAAAAAATTAACTCAGAGATTAATATATTGAAGCAATGTTATATCAAACTTAAATTGCTCCATACTGCTAATAAACGTCCTAAACACTCAACATGATAAACTTTTTGTAGCACTTTCATTTACTTTTATTGGTTGCGTTTAAAGAGAAATCGTGAGGTATAACCTAACCTACAAGTTTTTAAGGTTTGAACTCTGCATTTAATTTTCATATAAAAATTCCATTAGACAGTTTGTAGAGCTAAAAGGATGATTTCATCGCTGAGGACTGTGGTTGACCTCAATGCACTTTCCTATCGATATAGGAATTTTGGATGATGTCTGGATCACATGTAATCTGTGTCTTGAATAAGTGTTAGACGTGGGTTTTTCTCCCAATGAACCATGACATACCTCAGCACTAATATACCCAACTGCCATGTGAGAGTTTTGAGTGGGTTACTATTGTATTAGAGTCCATGCATAACGTGTCCTGAAGCACCAAATTAGGATACAGCATAGAAAATGGAATTTTTACAATAACTTAGCTGTGTTTTGCCTTTTGTATTAGGGATTCTGCTGACACGGCAACATGAAGTCTATACTATTATTATTATGAGATGTTAAGGTGCAGAGTTGAGCATTTCTCTTGATAAACTATGCATGGTGTTGGTGGTGCTAGGAGAAATTTCGAAGTGTTATAGTGGTAAATAAACAATAGTTCTAACATAATTTAACGGAGGTGTCAAATTAAGGACCTCTTTTCAGTCCGGGTATAGCTTTTCATATTTGGAAAAATCTAAATATTTAAGCACAATCCTCTCTTAACAATCTGGAAAAATAAAGCTTTATGCTTAAATTAAAATCCCGACAACCTAAACAGTAACGATGCATAGTTTCAGACATGTGTTCCTTGAGCACCGAAGGCTTCAGAGAAATAAAAAGTATATTATTGGATTGTTTAAACTTTATAGAATATATTAGATTGTCAAGTTTTGAGTCACGAAGAGAACAAGGTGTTGATATGGAAAACAGACATTGCATTGGTAACTATCGACCTATTGATTTAGTAATTTGACTCTAAACAAAAATCCTAAATTTCACAGTTTTCATCCTATTTCAGTAGATTTTTAAGCGCACTTACTTATTTGCTACTAGTTTAACAATGTTAACAATAATTACTTGATCATTGTAAAAGAACAATTATAAAATATAACTAAACAAGTTCTACCACCTTAGGCATTAAAACAACTATTTTAAACAGAGCTCTTGTTAAAAGTTTATAAATGTACTTGTTATTCCAAACATTCGTAAAGTTTAATAGAACATGTGTAGGTAGACTCGTTTATACAATACACTCAATGGTCTACATATAAACATTGTGTTGGTTTTCCAATCAGTCGAATGACTATTAAAACACACCAAAGTGTGAGATCGCTCTAATTGGCTTGTCTTTCATCCGTAAGCCGGTCTCATTTAATATTCGCATCCAGTGATTCGCATAACTCCGTCTCATTTAAATCCTCCCTGTAATCGTCTCATTAGCGGCGAATCCTTGGCCAAATTCTCGGCGCTGCTTTCTTCTGGAAACCAGTTGGAGAGGAGACCCCTATGTGGTCTCGAGGCTCGGTGAGCTCGACCAGGTGATGACCGCGGGTGACTGACAGAGTTGCCGAAACTTCTTGTCCGCGACTGCTTTCACATGCGAAATAAAGATTAGAAAGAGGATAAAATAGATTGAACTGGTAGTATCCTCAATTCTACGTCTTTCTAAAGTGATTGCCAATTTATTTGATCATAAATTGCTAATGAAGTGATTCTTTCCATTTGCTATTAACCGACATGCCGATCTAACAATGTGATTTAGTGCCGATGTGGTCATTATCCTTTGATAGTTTGGATTCAATTAGTAGAATCTCCATATCTGGTAGATAAAAGGTTAAAAGATACTATTTCAATTGTCCTAAGTTACATAAAGTGTTATTAATACGAATTACCTTAAGCTTCAATGGAATTGACCCAAAGAAAGAGGAAAACAGACATAATTTAGAAGTGATGGGTACTATATAGTACATGGACTTCTTTTTAATTGATGCCAGTTTCATAACTCAAAAATGTATACCGTGTTGGAATCAGCTGATAAGAGTAGTAAAGGGTGATAAATTATAACAAGCGAGCGTTGAGATTGTAAATCAATTCTAACACAATTGGAGATCGAAGACATATAAATTTGACTTTCTAATCACTAGTATTTTCTGGATACGATTGCTGAGGGGTCACCCATCCTAGTAGTAGCAAAGCTTGATTCCTCTTCAATTATCCAAGGATAACAGTCTTATCCTGTAAATAGGGGCATTGGCAGGTCGAGGACGGCGGCAAGCCGGGCAAGTTGCGCGGGCACATGAGGCGGCAAATTATCAGAGCCTGATGTAAATGCTCAATGAGCGACCACACAGTCCGGGCATTAACAAATCACCCGGACATCTCACGGCTTTTCCGACCGAGTGATCGCGTCACTTCAATGACCCCGTCGACTCGCGGCTTAGTACGGTCGGCCGCGGCAGGGTGCGGCTGCAGGGCGGCTGCTGAAAAGTCGGCGACTTCACCGTCCGGCACGGTCGCACCGGAACCCTTACGATACGTTTGTAAAATAGCTACATAATTAAAGTCTGGAACACTCTAATCTAGTTACGGTAAATTTGTAGCCCTCAGGTGATTTGAGCGTGTAACAAATCAAACAGCATTATTACTAAATTGAAGAAGATCAATAAACAAGAAACTCACCCGCAAAGAAAGTGCCGCTTGAAATCGAATGGACTCAACTAATGATACGATTAATGAATGATTTAAAGAACCAGCGATAATCGATTTAGAATGCTGAAATATCGAATGAGCTCGGTTGTAGATCTGAGCTCTGTCCAATTAGCTCGACGTCTGTCCGCCTTTATTTATCTGTTCTGTAAATTGGGCTTATGGGACTATAATGTACGCTGGCACTGAGTCCCTAATGCAATAAACAACACAGACTTAGATTAAAATTTAATCAAGATTTGGGTATTTTAAGATGAAATCGGATTAATTAACATTAATGCACAATCCTGGTAGACTGATTCTACGATGTTCGGAGATGATTATTTAGGAAACAGGTATTTATACAGCAGGTTGCGCAGCATAAGTGAAATACATAAGATAGAGTGAATGTTTACAGTAAAAGTTACAGCAATTACGGTTAGTAACATTCAAATGACGTTTTAAACATATATACAATAGCCCGATTAAATATCGATATGACTGACATGATAGATCCTGAACAATCAATAGTTGATATGTTTGGCCACAATCCCAACTATTTATATTGCAAGTTGTAAACTTATTTTTAAATATGCTTCAACGAACTAAGCTCAATATTTAGTGGCGGGAAGTATTAATACTCAATTGTTTTGAAATAAAAAATATTGCATTGCTATTGATCAAGCTTGTTATTGTGTTAGGTATTACGAGTAAAAGGATGCGCATCAACTTCCTAACAAAAAGTAACCAAACAATTATGTACATAAATAAAGTAAAACTAATGTTTAATACCAAATTTTGTAAAAATTAAGTGTAATTTTTACAAAATTTGGTATTAAACATTAGTTTTACTTTATTTATGTACATAATTGTTCTCAGAAGGAAAAAATGTTTGTATTGCGTGTACTTCATTACAGATTTAACTCAACCCTAATATTAATTACGTAGTTTTAGGGAATTAACGTGTTTATTTGTTAATTAATTAGATCACGCATTTATATCATATGGCTTTATCTCACGACCATAAGGAATGATACGTTTTTACGTAAAATTCATCAAAATTAAAAACTGCATGTTGAATTATTACAAACTAAAAGAATGAAATTGAAACTATAAGTATTGCAATATTTCTGAAATATTGTATTAAAACGTGTTAGTATTATTATTGTGATATATAATTGCCTTATGAATGCGTTCAGAGGAGAATGAGCATAACTTAGGCACAATTCGAACATCAAATATATATATATATATATATATATATATATATATATATATATATATATATATATAAGAATGAATGAAAGAAACCCAAAGGATCAAACGTAGCTGTCTGACATTTAAAAAGTGTTTAGGATTTTTCAAATTTCTTAGGGGAAATGTTTTACTCAATACAAGACAAAATATAGTATTGCTGTTTCGTTTTTTCACACTGTTTATTACAGTTTTCTTGATCAATATACTACTGAAGGATCCGGTTGGGAAGCAGTAAAGTTAACAAGAAAGTCTATACTATACGACGTATAAAAGTTGAGAACTTGTAGTACTGTGTACCTTAAAGAGTTTGAAAATACATATTAATCTTTTTCTGGCTGATTTAATTTCTCATGAATTCAAACTAAACCTGGTACGGTGATAGTGCCTGAACTTGCCTTAATACGCTCACAGCATCTACGGATAGAAAACGTGAAGCTGGCAGTTATTGCAACGTTATTTTGAGTCTAAAAACAATACAAAAACTTAAATATTACCACATTTATATTTATCTCATAATATTTCAAAGTGGAGTCCTATAAGTATTAAAACGAAAAAAATACGAGTTTGTGTCTGAGCTATTAAACATTATACTAAAAAATGTAAAAAGTTTTAGAATTTCCAGGTCGTTTACAGCAACGTATGGTTTTACAAGGTTTCCAGGTGGACTGGAAATTTTGAGAAGTAATTGGTAACATGATAAAAATACCAGTTAATACGTTTCTAATAAAACATGTCGCGATTATACGTAAGATACTGGCACAATCGGCTTTTTCTTGGAATATTTTTATTTGTTTTAAAGGCCATTTAAAGCACTTCCCTGAAGACAAATAAATCATAAATTTGTTTAATTACTACTGAGAATTATGTAGGCAATTTAGGAAAATTTTAAGCGGGATAAAATAAAAGAGGGTGAAGATAAAAATGAAAAATTTAGACTTTATGTACTAAAGTTTAAGTTTCATGGAGTAACATGTATATTTTAATGATTATTGAAATTAAATTTTTCCTATATATATATATATATATATATATATATATATATATATATATATATATATATATATATATATATATATAGATCTCGCTTAATCATCAGCCTCAGCCTCATATATATATATATATATATATATATATATATGAGGCTGAGGCCGATGATTAAGCGAGATCAGTTCTCTACCGCACACCAGTTGTGCTCAACCGACTATCTAGCAGTGAAAACGGCCTGAGGGCGTCCCCTGGACGCTACAAGTAGCGACAAGTCGCCCCCAGGCCCAACGCCCGCATATATATATATATATATTGTGATGTCTTTTTTAAATAATGTATTATTCAAGTAAATTAAGAGTTTTTTTATAAATAAAGTATCCCTCTATCTCTCATATTCTTAAATTACAGTAGAGGAAACAGGATTTTTCCGGATATTTGCCATCGTTCAGTGAAACAAGAAATCAGTAACTCTACGTTTCGAGATCTGCAATCTGATCTCTTCTTCAGGTAAAGAACTAACCTAATACATAATTACAAACTAGGTTAAAATAAACAAATCTTACCAAAGCGTTGTGGCACGGAGGATCCTGTTTCCTCCACAATCCTTCCATCGTCAAAAATAACCTTCAAACAAAGAGTTACAGTAGAGTTCACTATATTGGATTATAATATTAAAGAAGTCTATTTTAAAACCCAAATTTTTTGGGCTGATTAAGATGTCCCTAGATTCAGAAATAAATATCTCGTTTTATATATTTTAAAAAGGTGGTCATAAATTTAGCCGAAAATTCAAATAATTTACTTAACCAACAACCGATTGTACAAAATTGCATCAATTTTTCAAATCTTCTCTAAAAATATTTTATCAAATTACCATTATGGTGTTCGAGTACCTATATTCATTTCTAAATAATATTTCTCATATAAATCGCAATGTACACTATTAATGTAAATTCTGCCGCACTTCATCATCCACACGCCATTTTTATTTCGATTACAAACCTGTTTAGAGTAAAGGTAAAGGGTTTAATTTCTGTGTATTTCAGAAGCAACTTGAAAGCTTACAACTAGTTTAAGTTTCTTCAATGAACTATGTTCATGGAGGTTCTAATTGTTGAAAGCATTGTACATAATGCTAGGCAAGAGTCGTCATTCGTTGTCCCGAACAGTTTTTGAGAAGTAATAATGGTCTTCAATTTATTATTTCAAGATGATAGCCACACACATGGAATTAACCTTTTATCCTCCTATGCTGGTAGGGATCGGATAGATTGTTTCTAAATACAAATAACAATACTTTACCTTCAGGACGTTGACCACACGGAGGGTGCTTGCTTGAGCATAATGCTCCATGTACACAGCTGTGACATGTTAATTTATCGACCAGTTTCTCCCGCGTGAGTCAACACAATCGTCTCCTCACCTCCACATTAAACTAAAAGGTTCGATATTTCACAGTAATGACCGAGCCAACCATTTCTCTAGCAATTAACCCTCTCTGCGGTATTGCCGATAAGTTGATGTTAATGAGCGACGGCCCAATCAGCTGTCAGTAATGCCTCGCCGGTCCTCGCGCTTTGATTGGAGCCGAAACCTTTTACCTGATTAGCGTCTCTGTGCTACCGGAAATACTCGTGACAAATTCGGCCACCTGTGCGCCATCGCCTGAGTGGGCGCAAATTATTCAGGATTAAGGGAGAAAACCTGGATAAAAACAAGGCTCGTTCTTTGCCAGACGAGTATATGCTCTATATACTATTCCGCCCTAATCAGCTCCATTTAAATTGTCATATATGATGTCCAATCATTTTGTGATATATCATGTCAAGTTAGATTTTCATATATGATGCCCATCTAGATTGTCATATATGATGCTCAATCTAGATTTGTCAATATATGAATGTCCAATCAGTTTGTATGTAATATATAATGTCCCATTAGATTGTCATATATGATGTCCAATCAGTTTGTAATATATAATATCCAGTTAGATTGTCATATATAATGTCCAGTTAGATTGTAAAATATGATGTCCAGCTAGATTGTCATATATGATGTCCGGCTAGATTGTCATATATGATGTTCCAGCAAGATTTTCATATATGATGTCCATATAGAAAGATTTTCATATTCATAATTCAACTTTTTCTTCTTAGACTCAAAACGCGCCTATGTGTAAGCTCATCAACTGTCCCGATTAAATATATCATAAACAGTGCAAATATTCACAGAACTAATAGGCTTCCAATATAAAGGTTATAATTAAGTTGATATATGTTACCTAGTAATCATATTACCATCTCAAATGTTTATTCAGAATTCTAAATAAATTATGGTATTGCTCGATTTTACCGTCCAATTTTTAACTTTACACGAGGTTTGAGTTACTAATTATTTAAATTAGTTACTATATTAATGGTTATCAGTTCCTTCAATATCTATAACATTTAATGGTGCCGTGGGAGAAGAGATTTCACCGACGGAAAGAGTTCACTCTAGACCAATACTCGATCGACAATTTCACATTATAACTTCTCCTTTACGACAGCCCGAAGTGAATGTAATTAAAACAGGGGTGTAAACTAGGCCGATAATTCTTGGCTTTCAGCAATTTGCATGAGACGTAATTGTCGATAAGATTACAGCTTGCTGCCGCTGTCGCATTACGGGGGTCGTATCTCACAGAGCCCTGCAATCAGCGGCACTGCGTCAGCTGCTGACCGCCACTGTTGCTGAGGCGACAGCCAGGATTGATTCTAACACCGGTCTAATGGTCACTGGAATTGTTGGTTAATCAGAAAAAGCTGATTTACTAATGTACATTTACTAAAAGCTAACATAAATTGTACTTTTTTGTTCTTAAAAAAATAATTATTACGGCGAAATCTTTGTTAATATACTAAAGGCCCCCCAGCACGCCTTCTGTCAGCACTAGTTCATCGAGATTGCTTAGTGATGAGAATTCATTTAGTGTACTTATATGATGTCATAGACTTTTAGGTGCAATAAAGTTTTAAAATATAAAGGAATTTGATGAAAGAGATAGGTATCAATTTAATTCTTAGATTGTCGTTTTTTTCTCAAATCACTTAACCACAATAATTTAAATTAGCTTGATAAATAGCTTTAGAATAAAAAGAACCATAACGCTTCAATGTAAAATACAAAATATGCAATAATGTGTTTAGTTTGATTAGATAATTGGAACTACGACGATTAAGCGAGTTATGGAATATTTTGTAGTAAGGAAGAACGCAATGTGCGACAAGGGTTTATAGATATTTATTTATTATTTGTACGTTTTCAAAATGTCTAACTCAGAGTCAGGCTTTTAATGTATAGACTATATATAAGCGTTTCATTAGAAAGGCCACATATATAATTTTTACATTATTTGGCTTTATAAAACATAAAAATTGAGGCTTGTAAACAATTGTTTGTTTCAGTGACTCAAAAGTTTTACTTAACATGTCTTAAAAATATTAAAATGGATGCATGTATGCATTTAAATAGTGAACATTAAATTATTCAAGTTGTTCTCTGAAAAATATTGATTAGATTTAAATTTAACACCCATTGATTTGGAAGACAATTCTCAGTATCTTAATCGGCTTGAGCGGATTTACTATGGTAATTTTTGTAATGAATATATATATATATATATATATATATATATATATATATATATATATATATATGTTGATGTACCATATTGTATGGAATATAGTAAAAATAATATAAAAAATATTATGAAATTATAAAAAGGATATTATACCCTCGATAAAATATAAAATTATATTAAGAATAACTAGAAAGCATTAAAAAATCAAACAAATATTTAAAATTGATTGAAAAAGACTTCCAATAATATTCAAGCAACGTATGGTTTCACAAGGTTAATTTGTAGTAAAATTTAAACTAAATCTCCTGTTAGAATAATTTTAACAGCAATTATTATGGAATTATTAGGATAGAATCATGCAACTTTAGAACCAAATCAAGAATATGAAGAAAATCCAAAATTTAGATCTTTCAATGTTAGAAAAGTTTACTGTAATCTTGTTCAACCGAGTTTACAAAAACAGACTGAACATTCTCACAAAGGATTATACACTTTTTTCTAAATGTTGCTTTTGGATAAAAAATTAGTGAAAGCCCAAATTAAATCGATTATATTCCAGTTAGAAAAAATATTACAAGAATTAAAAAAAGTTTTAACTATTCAAGATTTTGAAGGAAATTTGTTAAAATATGAAAGTAAAACAACCATTTATGTAAGATTAAAGATAGAATGATGTTATGAAATAAATTCCTTTCTATCTAAATGGAAACAGTTGTAGACCTAAAAAATAACCAAATTATTTTAATGATTGCTTCTGAAATGAAATGTTTTAGTTATTTAGAGTAACATTCTTTATTTAATCGTAGGTCCCAAATAAATGAATTAAATTCTAAGAATAAAGTTGATTTTATTAACAGTAAGTAAATCAGTACGAACAAAATTAGGAGTGAAATAAATGTTGTCTATAGTTGACTAGTTATTATTATGTAACAGGTATAATAAATATACCCGATAGCTGATACGCCTGTATAATCACATAGCTAAGGTATGATAACTGCATACGGCAGCGCAGTCATCCATGTAACTATTGGTTCATACCTAAGCAACATAGATGAGTATATTTAAGATGACTAGCGTGCGAGGGAGAAAGCTACATCTGTACAGTCAATAGCTTTGCGTTCCATGATTCGTTTCATTAGCGGTAATCTCAGGACAATTAGTGGATGAAGACATAATCGTCGCTTGAAGACAGGAAATCTTTCAGGATTCAGGTCATTGTTAACCGGCATCTGAGGCCAATCGAGCTTACAGAGGTTTAATTACGATGCCTTCAAAACTTTTACGTAATTAGTTTCAAAAATATTTGTAAAAAGTGAAAATGTTTAAATTCCCTACGCTCCATGTTCAATAACGAAAAATAAAATAAACATGAGTCATATAAAACAGTATTTCTCTCACTATCATTTCACTAAAGCCGGATAAATTTCACCAATTAGAAAACGAATTATAAGTTACTGAGGTGAAATAGAAGCAAAATCGTCAATAATACTAGTTTAATATTAAAAAAAAAATTAAAAATTAAAAGTAATAACATTTAAAAGGATCTAAATAAATGTTTCTGAACATGCACGTATTCGTGTAATGTTATATTTTATCATCACAAGGTGAACACAACGTTTATTCTAAGAAAATGTGCTCTAAACCCATTACTTATCCTGAATTTGATTTTGATGATCTTACCCATTATCGTACACTTTATCAGTGGGTAGTTAAAATTTCAGATTTTCTCTCTAAATACTGGAGATCCAAAAAGCATGACTGAAATACATTAAAGATATTACTAACACAGTACCAATTATAAGGCACATACTTTTATTTCTTTAATGAACGGTTAACACTGATTATATCTCTATAGATGTACGTGTCATGTAATGTATTTATGATATCAAGAAACTGAATACTTAATTACCGAAACAACGCAGTATCGAGAGATCCGTCAGGAAACACAGGGTTTAATGTCTTCAAGATATTTCTTAATGTTGTAACTCTGTATGATCTTTAGACGCAAAAGTCAGTAGAGTTCTTCCTGTACCAAGTTTAAAGTCTTTGTGATCTTTCGATTAATACGTAGTTATTGCACAGACATACAGAAAATTCCGTCTAAGTGCAAGCCCAGTTTATTTAACATACGATTAGTCCTGCAAAAGTAAGCCTATTTCTTCTTTTAGCTTTACAGATTTTTTGTGTTCATATTAAAGCTTTGTTTTAATAAAAAAACTTAAGTGTACTTTTTTTACTCTTTAATCTAAAAAGTTGTATGAAAAGTCAATATTATTTAATACTCTAATCATGGAAATAAGTATATTTTTATTCATTCATAGATGGACAGACAGACGATGACACAACTTCAAGAAGGACCTGTCGAGGCCTTAATAATTTTCTTCTTATTTCTACAGTATGTCGTATTACGAGGCCTAAATCAAATCCACTATTGAAAGGATTCTAATTATCTCAAAATTGTTTGTGCCAGTAGAGTTGTGTGAAATTAATGAATATAAATCTATCTTTATTAAATTGTCATATTTCTCTCAAATCGCGTTATTACCTCCGAAGAGAAATCAAAATTATTAGTAAGAGAATAATCCTTTCGGGAGATTTAAATTTTTTGTGAGGATGAGGGTGCCAGCATGACCCCCCCCCAGGCTCCTCCTGGATACGTCATTAACAGGCTGCCCAATGCCCAAAAAGCAGTGCAAAACTACTGTGACGTGACGGTGTAGATATGTGTGTGCTTGCATGCCCCCCCAGGCTCCTCCTGGGTACGCCACTGATAGGCTGCCAAATTCCGAGAAAGCAGCGCAGCGCTACTGCGACGTGGCGGTGTAGATATGTGTGTGCTAGCATGCCCCCCAGGCTCCTCCTACGTACATCACTGATTGGCTGCCAATTTCCGAGAAAGCAGTGCAGCGCTACTGCGACGTGATGGTGTAGATATGTGTGTGCTAGCATGCCCCCCCCTCAGGTTCCTGCTGGATACGTCACTGACAGGCTGCCAAATGCCGAGAAAGCAGAGCAGCGCTACAGCGACGTGACGGTGTAGATATGTGTGTGCTTGCATGCCCCTCCAGGTTCCTGCTGGATACGTCACTGACAGGCTGCCAAATGCCGAGAAAGCAGTGCAGCGCTACAGCGACGTGACGGTGTAGATATGTGGAGCCGCGACCACACGGATACTCTGTCACCATCCGCGAGCCGGTGACTAGGTAATGTAATGCCGATAACAAGGCACTTGTAGGCACCGGCTATCGTTATGGCCTGGAATGCCATTCAGTGCTATGCGGTACAAGACCGTTCTCTGTCGTTATCCTCGTTGTATCGCTGGGTGTTGACTGGAACAGTTCTTTGTCGTTATGTAATGGTATCGTTCAGTGGAAAAATAGTACTTCATCGTTTAAACTAAGGAGGTGTACTTAAAAAGAAACTGCGTGAGCGTTAGCGAAGCCTATAGCTTGAGGAGCTGGAATTTTATTTATGTCTGTGTGCTCACACGATGCTTGATAACGAGCTAGCCTAGACAATTTATAGACAATTTAAAATTTGCAAGAAGCTTCACTTTTGTATAAGCAACATCAAGTTTTATTATTGAAAACAAACAACAAAACAAGTCGGAATGAATTATATAAAACCTAGATCTGGACCAAGATTAAGTCTACAAGCAAACAATAAAAATATATACATTTGGATAAATTTGGTGGGAGGACAGAGTTAAAATTTAATTCAACGGCTCAAGCTCTTAGCCTTCATGGGTTTCTGCGAGCTTATGGATCTCAGGCAACCACAGATGACCAAATTGTGTCTAAATTACATAATAAGGGTACAACACTGTCTGCAACCCTAGCACACCGTCCACTACAGCGGAGACCTATCCCGATTAGCATACAAGTTAGAATAGTGGTAGTCCAGTCATGAAATGAAAAATAGTCCTTTAGAATAGAAATGTTGCTTGCAATGTCAGCGCCACCTGTTACCAGATACTTAATGTGGCATACTCCTGACTTGTAATATTGTATTAGAGTGAAGACGGCAACGATTGGATATTGGGTATTTGCTATTGTTATATGTTTTTCTTTTTGTTCTCTTATGACAAGAAGCTTATAAATTGCACTTAGTCCTGTAGTAAACTTTGCGCTGCTTGCGGAGTGACAGGATATTCAGGATGGGTAAGGTTAGGGAGTAGGGGCCGCCTCCTATCGAGATCCATGAAGAAGAATTAGAGCACTACATCTCAGAGTCATGTCTCCCCGGAAGAAGGGGAGGCCAGCTCTAAACCACCTCTCCAGTAGGCAAGGGTTGGTATACCCTGGTTGAGGCTAGCAAGAACCTTTGAGGATGTAGAGAATAAACCCCACCAGCTCCAACAGTCATCTCCCACAGTAGACTAGACCTATCGAATTGCCCATGAACCCCAAAATCTCGACATTTGTGGTTAGTGATGTGCCGCTCCTGGACATCCATAAGGTTGCCCAGATTGAAGTGACACATTGGTTTTTGCTGTGCCCAGTGGTGGGTTCAACTGGAAGGTATAAACCAACTAGAAGGTATAAACCAACTAGAAGGTATAAACCAATAACCCTGCTGGGTTATTGTTATATGTTAGATGAACATTACATTTGCCAAGTAAGCAAACAGGTTATAATATGTTCCAATTCTCGAAACGTAGTGTTATAATTTTGTAATGTAACATATAGCGATGACGTATGTCGTAAATTCTGTTACCCTAGTTGATGAAAATTTTCAAAAAGCTTAATTTTTAGCAACAATTGTTCTCTATATATTTTTTTAGATTTATATAGCATTTAAGGATCCAATAAAAAATGGATTACAAATATTTTCCAACACTATGCTAGCGATGGAAAGTCATCATAAAAACAATAGGTAGTTCTTCAGTTTATTATTCCAAGATAACAACCATACACGTTAAAACTGCATATATTTCTTCTAGGAAAGCATTTTTAGTTTTGAAACGATGTTCGGAATGATGTCTTAATTTTAGACCTCGCATAATTAGTTTAAAAGTCATATG
Organism: Homalodisca vitripennis; assembly: GCF_021130785.1. Taxonomy (NCBI): domain Eukaryota; kingdom Metazoa; phylum Arthropoda; class Insecta; order Hemiptera; family Cicadellidae; genus Homalodisca; species Homalodisca vitripennis. The sequence continues at coordinate 60,684,369 of NC_060209.1, read as the reverse complement.
TAGCAGTAATCCCAATGAAATACTTCAAAAAATGTTCAAAAAAGACAATCACCGAGTATCGAGGTTAGTACCAGGACTTGTAAACATAATTCTCTAGTGCTGGTCTATATCCAGTAAGTGGAAGTTTATTGGCTGGTCGCAGGGCCACGCTGTGCACTGCGTCCCGATGAGACTTGTACGTTGTTTTTGGTTTGAAAGTTTGATAATGTAAATCATATATGGATGGTAGAAAAAAGAAGTGGACCAATCCAATCATTTTCAGTTCGGAACTTATCCATAGCCTTTGGAAGAATAAAAGATCTACTTAGTGGTAAAATGGACCAACCTCTCTAGCTGCTGTCCTTTTTTTATATTTATGAAAAACGGTTGGTACAAATTAGATTTCACAGCTATTTTCTAAAGTAAACTGGACTAACTCTCATGAAATAAAGTGTAAAAATGGAACAACCCATATTTAGTACTATGTAACACAAGTGTGAGATATTACAAGATGTAAAATAGACTAATTTGCACGGTTTAAAAACATGTTATTTTTCTGTTTGGAGAGCTTTGCTGGACATTTAAAATATATAAAATGCAAAGCGACTCAACTTTATTACTAAAACAGACCAACACACATTAAAAAAAGCGAAAACGAATTTTCTAATTGTATATGCAATTTTCAGTGTAAAATACGATGTTAAAAATATTAACTTAACAAACATAATACATCATTAAAAATGTGACTAAAGATTTGAATCGCGTACATGCTTTCTAACCGAAGTAATTTTTTTTTAACTTTACACTTAAATATCCGAAAACTTGGAATTTTGGATTGGTCCCATTTTGCCTATTGACCGTTCCTATATTTTTTGGCGATTTATATTAAAACTTTACATTTTTATAATACAAACCAACTCATTAAACTCTGCTCAAACTGCACTCTGAGATTTGTAATCACAGAAAACTTATAACACAGATGTTGACTGGAATATAATTCTCAGCGCGATCCTGTAGCAGGACATAAAGTATCATTTCCTCAATATAGCGCATTATTACTAGCAATTTGAAATGCTAGTGCTATTAATAATCTCGGTGAGGAGTTCGGGTTCCAATAAAATAAAATCCAATTTTTACTGCATTATTTATTATAAAATATTAGAAACTATAATCAAGGCATTTTGTAATTTAAAATTGGTGACCAAACAACCTAAAATGGTGCTTACTCTTTTCAGCAAGAACGCTGGAACCCATAGTTGCCACTTGCATTGTGACTCAAAAACATTTTGAGTGTACCACATGTCTACAATAGTGTGTACTTTATATAACGATAAACGTATTCTACACTGTTAAACACCAAATATTAGGTTGAGTATTTCAATTTGATAAAGTAGTGAAATAATATTAAGAAGAATTTAATTTTACCCTTATACTTTCTCTTGAGAAAGTAATTTGCCATATTTCGCAATCTCAGTTTGCCCAATAGTTTTAGTCTTAGACAAAAAAAACGGCATCTCCATTTAGCTTGAAAGAATATAGGCTAATGGGACGAGTTAGTAAGCCCAGCCATCTGAGTAAGTGATCAAGAGAAATCCTCGCTAAAATACCGGCCTTGTAAAAATACCTTTCAATTAAGAACGAAAATAATTTGCAAAGCGTTTTAGCAACATTCCTGAGCCGAATTTTCAACATTCCCCGCTTTCGGGAACCAGCTCGGACCAGTGAAGTTTGAATAACTGTGAAATTGAAATACTTGAATTTTTGCTAATATTTCCCGACTTATCCGTTATGAAATGTTTTGCAAGAGTGTTACGTGTATTTTTAATATCCAACAAAATAATGAAATAATAATTTTTTTATTAACTTATTCCAATCACTTACAAAATACTGGTGAAAAGTGGATTTTGTAGTTTAACTACCACTAATAAAAGGAATTTTTTATGTAAATTAGAACACGCTTTTACAGATCTAATGATTTAGTGCATTACTATTCCCACAAAATTCTGACTATTTTCTAATACTCGTATAGTTTCCAATGTTAAACTCTTAGGACTCTTTTTCTGTGCTTTTAAACTGTGTGTGTACTTGCTTTAAGTTTTTAATTTAAAATAGATTTACTGAAATATTAGCACAAATCTTTATTTAAAGTTAATAATTTTGCAACACCCGTCTAGGGGTATTAGCGGTATTTGTCATAAAATTAGTTTTATATTATATGGTTATAACCTAAGGTTTTATGTATGTCAAACTTGTAAGAATGAAAAATTCCAAATTTTTGAATTACAACCTTTGTATTTATCTTTCCTGCTATAGATTATAGTGAATAAATATACTACATAGTATATATAAAACAATTAGTCAAATATATCAACTTAAACTATTTCGTATTTTATTTTCCGACAACATTTATTCTCTTTTGCGGAAGATGTATTCTTTTATTTGAACAAATACAACACTGTTAATAATAAACTCCATGTCCATTGTTTTCAGCTAGATGGAGCACGTTTTTTAACTTTTAACCTGCTGTTTCTGGGATATGACATTAAAATAAGATAATCTTAAATAAGCGTACTTATCAGAAATGTCATGTCGTTTAAGAATATCATCATTCCATTTCGTCCGTTTTCCTCAGCATTTCTAGATAATTTAGACAATCATCTTTGTGGTGTCTGCCACTTTTATTTTATTGGCCGGTGGTTATTCTGGTAGCCGTGGCGAGCTTTCTTACTAATCATAGCCTCAGCAGGTCGTGGCGTCAGCCAATTCTGGGCGTTAACCTCGTCGCTGGATGCTTCGGTTACTTATTCGTGTTATCGTAGCGTCTTTTCAGCAGTTCTAGTGATTAGGAACTTTTTTAATGTACTTTTTACAGGGTAAGATCAACTTTCCCTCTCTTGGGTTCCATACTCCACAAGGTGAATTTGAGATGCACAATTTAGTGGACAGAGTCGGCCCACTAACGTCCCGGTACGGCGTAGTGGTTTAGTACCGTACCTAGCTTTCCTAAAAGGTCATCTACCTTGAAATCAGTTAATTATGGTTCAGTATCTTCTAAATTTAGTGAAACCACTCTAAACATTTCAAAAATTTGAAAAAAGTAGTTATCTTAAAAAATTGGCAGAGTTTTCATGTCTGTTACGAGGGATGATAAAATTTCATACCAAATACAATTCAATTCCATGATTTTTTTCATTAATTAGAGCAGTTTACAATATTCCAATGTATTTCTTATATAAATTTTGGGCAATTTCAAACCCTCCGAAAAATTACACCTAAAAGAAATTTAAGAATCTGAAAAGTTTTTGTACAGCTACAACCAAATGGGTTTATTTTTACTTGTTGATTGTCAAATTTTGTTGAATATTAAGGACGAAGGAATGTTGAAAAAAAATTTCTTCAGTATTGTTTATATGGATAAGATGTAGATCTCCCGCCCAATCCCAAAGCTCATAAAGCTTACGCCAAATTAAAAAAAATAATTGTTTACTTTTTATTTATAATCTGATAACCTTAGTGTTTTGGTACCTAAAGAAGAGGATAAATACCAATTCTAGAAACGTAATTTAATTTTTGTACCATTAACGTTGGAAAATGTCGGTAAATCTGTAACCCTTTCTAATTGTTGTTATTTTACATATTTATTTACTCCAATCCTTAACTCCACATTGTGAACCGTATTCGAGTTTAGTCATCCGTATGTAATTATGAACCTAAATAGTACATAATGACCCACGCCCCGCCACAACTCCCACGCGCCTATCAGCGCCAGTCACCGGCGTACAATGCCGCTATTAGGAAGGCTGCACGCCGCAAACTGACGCAAATCACCGCCAGAATATGCTACTCACCTTTCCCAGTAGTAATACTCCTTTCCGCTATTCTTTAGTTATTCTGTATGTTCTTTCTTGGGTATCCCTCTACTAGAGAAGTTCAATTCATAATTCTAACGCGTTAAGGGACAGATAGTCTAAACCCATTTACAATTTGTTTTATCTCCCCGGCAATCGGACCCGGGAGATCCTACATTGCGAAAAAAACCATATTGCTTTTTTAGTTTACCAGTTTAATTATTTCAGGAGTTGTTTAAGACGGAAATTAATGCTAATAAACAACCAACAACAATGAGTAAATGCAATGATCTCTGAGATGCAATTATGATATTTATGACAAAACATATCAAACCGTTGAGTTAAAAGCAAGGTCTATTTAAAGACACCAATCAGTTGTACTCACGCGTGTTGTAAAGGAATATGGACTCATAAATAAAATAAAAACATTAGCTAGCCTCCTGTATTTGTACTTAACTAGCCGTTTATCTGAGAACAATTAAAAATAACATAGCAAAGAGTATTAAAAACTCGTTGCTGCTGCTATGCGTCTACTTCAGTACGTATTTTTTGTTACAGTATAAAAATGCATCACAAAATGTTTGAGTAATTACATATCAAAAACATGACCACTAAAATAATATACACAAACGCTCTGGGTATATTTATTAAAGGGTGTTATGCATATAGGCATGTTACCTGTTTGTATGGGTCAGATTGCACACTAAAATGAGGCAGTTGACATAAATATAATAATTACCATACAACCGTACGGTTACGTTATGAAAACTTATATACGCGTTTTTTTACTTTTACATGCAGTTCCAAAAGTGGTCGATCCGCGTGTGGTCTTCGACGTTAAATAGTCCATAAATACCATCATATGATGGATCATCTTGGCTTTTTTTCTCTTTACAAACTGTGCCGTGTTTTTGTTCGTGTTGGTGTTAGATTGTTATGTAACATTCCGTTCTTGTGATAGTGAGATCCGTGTGACAGAGGACATATTATGCCCTAAATTGCCATATCTGCGTGTAATATGCGGTCAACCTAAACGTTTATAAACAGTTTATATTTTTGGCCACCTGTTCACGTATCAAGCCTTTTGGGTCTCTTACTGTAGATATATTGTCCTGATTGTCATTCATGTGCCCTTGTATGAGGATTTACTTTGAGTTTAATTAGTTCTACCAGCCTAAATTAGATTATACTAGACATTCTCACTTAAAATTAAAAACGTACGTCTAGTTTAATTTTGTAATATATACAGGGAGTCCCGAAAAGGGCATCTCAGACTTCTGTGGCTGATAGCACTCATGATTTGAAACAAATATCCCGTAAACATAGGTCGAAAAATGTGTCATTTATCCGTTAGCTACCATTCTTTATTACAAAAATGTTATCTCTAGATTTAGTAAAGCTACAGATACGTAGCTGTGCACGTAAACGTAGATTATGGCAAATAAGATGGTAACTCTTTTAATGTGTTCAAAACAATTTTGCAAATTGCTTTAATATAACAATTTTTAAAGTCAAATATGTTAAAGTAAAAAAGTTGTCATTTTGTATACAACCTTATTGGTAAATTTTATTGTATAATTGTTATTAAATTCCATGTTTATCAATTTTCATATTTGATAAACATTCTCCTTTACTGACTAATAACTACCCTCCTATCTCTAAATTGAAAATGTTTAAGCTCAAAGTAGGATTATGTGAATTTCACTATAATTATTGAACTCATCATGACCTCTAGATTAAAAGGCTTGCCTTATCCGTCGGCTGAGGATTTCATGTGGAATGTCATGGAAATCTCAAGAAAAACTGTAATATGTCTTTATTATTTATCTGAATTTCTGCTATCATTACTAGGTGAAAATTTGATTTATCTTCTTTTTGTTAATACACATAGTTGTTAATGAACACTACTTAATCCGGATATTTTCATATTTTTAATTAGCATTCACAAGCTGAAGAGCGGTAAAATAATAATATAATGCGTGTAGGTAAGTTTCTCCATTTTATCTCATCCTTTCACGTGGGTAAAATGAGAAACCCACGTGATCACCACGTGAGTTAATGAGTTCAACCCAAAGCACCTGGATGGGGTCTTGATGAATCCGAATTTTGGAGTTATCTAAATTCAGACATCAGACCTAGGATGTGAAGTTTTCCCAGACATAAGTTAACTAATAACTTTAAGTGGAAAGTTTATATAATGAACTGTCATGATAAGTCGTGAAAATGGGATGAAAGGCGATCTGACCAAAGTGTTCTGTAGTGTATAAATTAACTATTAACCAAGTGATTAGATTCACTATTGTATTATTTAGAGAGCCACAATGACCTGAGAGCAACCATACGCAGTGAAAATACCAGATAGTTCCATTGAAAGTCTTACCTTTAAAATCGTGTTTATATTCATGTCACATTTTAAGTCATCGAGTCATTTATTGTGAGTTAAATTGACAAAAGGTTGTATTAATTAGTTGTTTCGTTTTAATTAGAAAGACCATCCCAAGTTTGGGATGCCGAGAGGATTAGGTTTACGGGAGGCTACGTGGATCATGTGATTAAGGCGACCGAAATGTCAAGAAAAATTTGAATGACTTAACAATCTTAAAATGATAACCGGAAATGCAACATACATATATTTTTTTACTTAGAACACTGAAGTAATATTTCTATATCAACGGACCACAGGTGTTCCTTATATGTTACTTTCACAAATTTTCTTTAATATTCATGTCAAATTTATATACTTTTTTCCAATTAAATGTAGATGTACATTTTCATAATCTAACTTTCTTTCTCTCGATTCTCATCCCTTGTGCATTATCCCTATAGTCTTTGTTGTGATTTTATATTCTAATTGTAAAACAACGATAGTTCATCCGTATGTACGAGAATGAGATCAAAGAGTACGATTGTCTCGAATTATGTAATACATGTCCCATACTGGATCCGTTATGGGAGAAAGACCAGGGAGCGGAGGAGCAACAATAAGCTGTTGCACACAGTTACAAGGAGCCTACAAGAGTCGTGGTGTAAACGGCGCATATTTCAACCTAATACGCATAAGTACGCGAAGCAAGAATTTCTTGCGCTGCTATGTATTAGGTAATGCAGATGCCATTGAAATAGTTCACGTCAAATGGAAATACTGTAGCCGACATATTTCCAGTATAATGGTGGCTAAATTCCGGGCAAGTCAGGTGCCTCGTGCTGAAGCTTGCAGTGAGCTAATTAGCGAGTTTCGGTCTATCAAAGTACCGGGCTCGACAACTAGACGCGCGCCGCTCATCTGATAACCAACTGAGCCGAAACAGCCATCATTCTGTGGCGAAGTAGTGATTTACGTCATTTATATAATTCCAGAAACAACATTCCTGATTTCGAGAGCAAGCGTTTATTATACGTTAAGTTTTTATGTAGGTTCCTATATAACTTTCATAAAAGTCTTTTTATTTTCTATGGGATTCGTGTAGAAAGGTCTAAAACTCTTCGTTTTCTAATCTCATTCAACAATTTATAGAAAATCCGTCCTTAAATATTAGCTTTATAAAATTAAAATGACAAATTAATGATTAAATAATACTATACAACAAAATATTAATGAACCTATGGAACGTAAGGAAAAGGCTATAGCACACATGGACGGACTGCCCTTTCACCTTATGATTCCAAAATATTTAGTGCCTTCCTTTGATCAAGAGGAATCTATGTACGAAGTGTCAAGCATATATGAATTTTTTATCGAGAGTTATCTCACACGGATAATGGATGGACAGTCGCAGAAATTACAACGCCCCGTTGTACCCTTAATATGTAGGACAGAAATTGTATAGTATTGATTCCTTTAATTCATCCGACTCACATACGACAGATAGGTGAGAGGACTATATGACATCACACAACCTTTGTAGATCTGTTCGACTCGTAAATGAGAGGACTACATAACCTGGTACGGCTTTTGTAGATCTGATCGAGGAGGAGATACTATATGACCTAGCTTGGCCTATGTAGATCTCACACGGCATCGGAACCTATGCTGGAGATGGAAGAACTATATGACCTTGTATGAACTTAGTAACTCTGGTGGAAGTGGAAAAACTGGAGTTTTGCACGGTGTATATATCCCTAGTGGAGGTGGAAGAACAACTAGTGTGATCTTTTTAGTTCTTTAGCTTGGCATGGCACTGCAAATTTAAATGACATATTTTTATTATAGCATTATGCCTACTAGTTCGTATTACAGCGTGGGACATTTAAGCCATCGCTGACTCGAAGTACAAAAATAGCCATTCAACAATATAAAATTTCCCATTGTGACTTTGAAAAAAGTGGGGTAAACAGGGAAGAAGTAAGGAGCATACATGTTCAAGAGCTTCTGGCATTTTTCGTAATGCTGTAAGTATAGAAGTGAGTGTCCTCGATATTCAGTCCCAACTTGAGCATGAGATTATAAATGAAAACTGAACTCAATTGGAATCCGTCGTCGAATGGAAGTGCCTTATTCGTAGAATAGACGTGGAAGAAGTAACTTCTTAATTTGCCGGCTGGGACAAGAGAAAAACTCGCTTGATTAAAAACAACATCACGTATGTTCCACCTGATCCAGTACTGCAAAAAACCATTATAGATCTACAGAATTCAGATGGAGGATACAACGTTGTACTCTAATAGAGAGTTGTGGATACATTATAGCATCTATACTTAACTATGCATTTTGACTCTGTTACTACGTACATCATGTGTGGTTTTTTTATTGATATTATTACTATATGCCATTGTTCTTGCTGTTGTTTCTGCTGGTACTATACGTTATTGCTATTTTTAAAGTGTTAGGGCTAAATGATATTTATGAAATATTTTTGTTTATATTGTTATTCCTGGTATTATCATGCTATCAACTTTGTTATTATGTATTATTGTAATTGTTATGTTTATGTTATATGTTTGCTATTTCTTAGCTTTGTTTTATTTTAATGCGGATATTATTATAGTTCTTTCAGACATTTATTACTAATGGCATTGGAAATTTAAGACCTATTATTTATTGGAAATACGTTGGAATAAAAAAAATTAAACTACAGACGCATTTAGAAACATCATCCTGTTATCCTGACTGTGTCTACTCTCATTGGTGTGACGCATTCACTATATACTGCCAAGTAAAGAGTTAATGTATTAGATATGTCCATATCTCTTTCTCTACAAAGAGTGATATGAGTGTGATAATAAAGAGTGATAATGTATCAAAATACACTATGTAATTAATTCTATAGCAAAATTATACAGTTAATTTGCCAGATCAATTTACATGCAAGCTAAGTTCAGATGCTACAAACACGAAGAACAGAAATGTGTAAGTAAATAGAAAACATCCGTATTTCAAAGTGATATTACGAGTTTGTGTTAAAACACCCCAATATCAGTCCATGATATCAATTAAAGCTATCGCTCTCACAGCCCTGTCTCCCGACTACATCCATCAGCGCTGAGTGGCCGGTATGACCCCACTGTTGGGAAACCGTCTCAGCACCGCCCTGGAACAGAACCCCTGGAACAATGTTATCTGGTCCATCTGGCTCGATACAGTTTGATTGCCGGCAATAACCCTGCAGATTGGGCGATACCGCGGACACGGTCACGACACTGCGGTGACTGATCTGCCACGAACTGTTCTAGAACCAGCGCCACGCCGCGCCGCCTTACTGCTGGGGACACTATATACTTCTATTAACACAAGAACGCAATACCATCATACTTATAGATTTGGAACTGCCAAATTATGCTATTTTATAAATTCTGAAAAGTGGTGAATACCATTATGAAAGGATCCCTTACCCAATTGTTAGCCTTGAAGTCTTAAAGTTGAATATATGTAGAGTAGGTTTCGAAGTATTAGGAAACGATTAAACATGGACATGTTTAAAGCCTATTTTTGTATATTGCCTAAAGGAATTACTATTTCAAAAACGATTAAACGATTGAAAAAGTACTTAGTCCCGGCGGAGCAAATACTTTTTGTGATTCAATGTTTATTGAAATTAAATACGGCTATTGCCATTTATACAAATTTAATTAATGTACTATTTGGTCTTCCGATCATATGTTAATTTCGTTATTTAAACGCATATGTGACAGATACGGCCAAATACAAAATAATTGAATCGTAAAAAGTAAGGGCACTGTGGTATAATGGTAGCACATTCACCCGGCATGTAAGATATCCGGGTTCGAGTCCCGACTGAACAAGTACTTTTTGTGAATCAATGTTTATTAAAATTAAATTCGGCTATCGTCATTTACACAAATTTAATTCACGTACACACACACACACACACACACACACACACACACACACACACACACACACACACACACACACACACACACACACACACACACACACACACACACACACACACACACACACACACAAATATGTGTATATACAAATTAAACAACTATTTTTCAAATGTTTTCACATATTATAGATTTCGAATTGAATATCTAAACTGTATAGTATAAAGAAATATTTCGTTTACTGTTCAAAATACGCACAAAGAAAATAATGAATTAAACATACATTTCAACTGTGGGGTGGGGAGGGTGTTCAAATACAAAAGTGCTTCAAAATGTAGTTGATACATAGTTAAATAAGACCTGATCTCAAAACAAGGTGCAAAGTACAAAATAGTTATGAAACCATGTCTAATTACAACTCATAATTGTATACATTCAAATGTAGCGTGAATTGATCGTGGTTCAAATTATAATATTTATAGTCCAGTAGTATTAATGGAAATAGGCTTCATTGAACATTTGTACAAATGTTACACACATAGACTACTTGAAAGTTTTATGAATATCATACTCTCCAGCACAATTTTCATCTGCAGGATAGCAATTTTATGCAATGAGCCGAGCTATTTGCCATTTACTTAATTTATTTTAATTAAATACAATTAAATTGTCTTATAATAAAGTGGAGTCAGTTATTTTGTCAGTCCCACAACTACGAGCTAACAAAAGAATTAATCGACACGATTTTTCAATTAGAATTTCGTTGTGTACATTCCATGTGTCTATGTATACCTGACAGTACGGTTATTGGCATTAATGCTGGCGTGTTCGACTATTATGGCTGAACGATTGCCATTACTTTTGATGTTTCATACATACGTGTTATAAAGGTGTAAAATTATGCTTCCGTCGCAAACGATTACTTGGAACAGGAGTTATTGTGCATTATCATCCGGGAAGTTTGGTTATCGTCCGTCGCTCTTCATCTTAGGGTCTCCAAATCAAGAGTATCTTATTGAATTATAATTTTACTTTTCATATTTTATGGATGGTCAATGACTAACATTGAAATACAAATACGTTTTTCCATATAGCGATGCTATTGTGGGAAGGGTTGATTTAATGCGAATACTTAGTTTTGCTCCATTTCACCTGCAGCGTCTGAGTCTTGTCACTGAACAGATTAACCCCTGGAATCTGGAGTCTCCATCTGTGTGAGAAGATTTATAAAAAGCCTGCGAAGAAGACTTTCAAAACTCTTTGAACCGTTTTGACATCAGAGACGTAACGGGGTAGATATCTTGCGGTCTTAGCCCACTTACATGAATTGGAGATGGAGTAGAACCTTTCATGACAGATCTGGATGAGATGGAGCCTTATCTGCTCTATCACTGTCATCTCCTAACCTCACCTGTAACCTGGTTGGTCTGCCACAAGACAACCCGCGGCCTGGGCGGACAGTGACGGAGCATTGAGGTAACCTTGGTGCTCTGTAGCAGCCCACTAGACCCTCGCCAGCTTTATGACACTCTACATCATTATTCTATGTTACAGCTTGAGTAAACACCCTCTTGTGGACGTTACAGTCCCTTGTTTCGCCAGGCCGATCTTGTCTGCTGACCGTTTGATGTCAAGACAAGTGGCTTGTAGCCTTATCTTTCCTTGAGTAGATGAGAGTACCTCCTGACGCCTTTAATCTGAAAAATGCCTTCTGTAAAGTTGAAAAAAAACCGTTGAAGACAGACTAAAGTATGTGTCTTATGTGCAAAAAGAGGACACATATTATTAAATGCCTTAACAACAAACCTCACTCCTATATTTTATAAGAACAACGCACACATCAAAGTAGCTACAACCGTGATGTTAGGCAGACTGCATATTCACAAACAACATTAATGCCATAAATTGAGACAATTGTTTGACACGTTTAACCTAAAAGACAAAACAGACAACGAGCCAATCGAATTAAAATATATTGCTCACTTTGCCCGGTTAATTTATTGTATTCTAAGAAGGCCCAAGCATGGTTTCTATTTTGTAATATGACTTTGAACAGTACTTTAATTTAGTTACTTAATGCCAATTTATATATGATTTATTAGCAGAGGTCTCAAAAAAGAAATTTACATCTTTTAAATTATGTGGGGAAGGTTGTCTTCACGTAAAAACAGTCTCAAGCAACATGAAAGCATCTGCTAATCTGTTGTAAACGATCAGTTCAGTACTGACAAGGAAGGTCGCATGCTAATGTTAGAGTCTGCTATGAAAGGCGAGAAAGGGCATGTATGCCATTAAGACTAAGATGTGGCAAGTGAAGTACCTTTGTTGGATGATCTACATATTACCCATTAGCAAAGTTCAAAATAATCCCTAACTGAGGTACTATGTTAAAAGTATTCCTTCGAAATTACAGTTCTGAACGGATTTGGTCCTCTAGAAGACGTAATATTTATTGAGTTTGGAATTTGAATTTCCGCAGCGTAGAGGACCACGTCATTAGTAGAAGATCCCGATAACAAGATGAACACTATTGTTGTAGAAACTTTGCAAAGCTAACTGGTCTGATTATATTTCCAACGCGTGATTATTGATTGAATGGAATAAGGTGGAGACATTATGGGTAGAGTTCAAATACAATTTAATTGAAAGTCTATTATTGAATAGTTTTGTGGGAACCTGGCAGATGATCCCGGAAGAGTCTAAAGATCCACGGGAAAAGACGGATTGTTCGCCAGTTCTGCGCATTATGAGTAATGAATAACGCATGGGCGGCAGTGGCACCTCTAGCGGCACGTCACGCAGCCGCTCCACTTCGTTTCACTGCGCATGCGTACTACAGCTACAGCTACTCCATCACGACTAATGCTGCTTATTTAAATGTGCATTTAGAATCGCCACCTCCTTGAGTGAATCGCTGTCACGAACAGTCATTTACAATTTCGACGGTAAATTATTATCTCCATATGTTAAAACGCCTCGAGTTTGTCGTAAATTACAGCCTTGTTTATATGGGCGTGAAAATGAAGTTGCTGCATTTGATTTTAAAGACTGATTGACTGAATTAGGTTATATTAAGGTTTATTGCATAGAATCTCGTTTTTCTGGTTATCTGGCCTCAAGAGGAACGTATAATTAGAAGCAATAAACACCAGAATGAGTTTTCCATAGTCGATTCCCTTGTAAAATGTTGCACCATAAAATAAGTTCTTGAAAAAATATAAACTGGCTTTACAAGACTGCTTTATTTTGATAAAAATGGTTTAATTTAATAATCACTCTATCTTCAGTTATGTGTATAAATGTTATTTAAATTATTATTATTTTTATCCTTATCTTACAATATGTGCAAATATCATGATAGCGTTATGTCCCACATTGTTTATTGTTATTCGTTACACATTTACCAAGTCTCCACAATCTTACTTATTGTAATAGTATCAAGTTGGTGTATGCTAAATTTGTTCAATAATTACATCATCAAACGTATAGTTAGATAATTCCCATTACCAAATAAATAGTTCAAGATCTTTATAATACTTGTAAGGAATAACTGAATACAGTAAATCAGAAATCCAACAAACACATATAAATGTACAAAAAGATTTTTATTAGTTTATCTGCACTTCTGTTCCTAGTTTGAAACTTATTTAATGTTGGCTGTTGGTGAAGATAGACATGGTAATACTTTCTCAAATTATTTTATTTATTAAATCATAGCTCATAAAAACTTTAAAATTAAAATATGCTTGCAATAAATTAATCTTGATCCACTATTAAAAATATTTAGATTTAACCACAAGCTGGTTGCAGGATCACTTGTAATAGTTTACTTTGTAGTAAAGCTCTCGCAACACCAAAACTTCAAATTTCAATAAACTGCACGTGATGATGTTTATACAGGTATGTGGCATGTATTCTTTAAAACCACAGTGAAATCAAATCAAATGTTTTTTATTGCGGCGGCAATATTTACATTGTAAGGCAAGCGTCATGGTTTTTTTTTTCAAATTTCTGACATTCATACAACAATACGAAATACTCACACATACAATTTTACAGTTACGCCTCTATCATACATCGCCAATGCAACCCAGTTAGTACAGCAGAGTCAGTCCTCTAATTGGGCGGTCTCCCAGTCGAATGCCAAAAACTCCCCTGCATTATAGAATGCTTGTAACACCAAAAAGCGTTTAAGGCGAATCTTTAACGCCTTAAGCGTTGGAGCATCTTTAATTGAATTGGGCAGTCTGTTGAGGAAATGAACACCCGCCTTCATAAGCCGTTCATAAACCAACGTTCTGTGTATCCCAGTTAGGTAGTTAGCTCTCTCATGTGTCTCATACATGTGTATGTCTCTGGTTAAGGCACATTTACTCATGCAAAACAAAGTTGTTTCCAAAATGTAGAGGCACGGCAGAGTCAACAGCTGCAATTTCTCGAAAGATTCCCTGCACGACTCTCTAAGTTTGATTTTTGCGATTATTCAAAATGGTTTTATGGGAGTCTGAATGCTCTTTTGAAACTGTGTGTTTGCGCAAGCTCCCCAAAGGACCACTCCGTAAGCTAAATGGGGGTAAATCAGTCCATGAATACGCCGTAATCAGTACCTGACTCTGACAGTATTTGGCTAAAGACCTCAGAACAAAAATTCCTGAGCAGACTTTGGCGCAAACATAGTCAATATGCTCATTCCAAGTCAGCCCTCGGTCAAGGTGTATTCCTAGGAATTTTGAAGAGGTGACTTCTTCCAGTGTGGAGTCACCTAACAAAATGGCAGGCCCACACTGGTTGCCCGCAGTGCGCAAGGAAAAATTCAAAACTTTGGTTTTTGAAGATTTTGTGGAAGATTGAGGTTGTGGAAGTATTGGACACAGTTGTTGATGTCAACAAAAGCCTGTTGTTCCAAAACTTCACTTAATATTGCATTGAAAAAGAGAGTCGTATCGTCGGCAAACTACAATAATTTTCCATGCAGAAGCGATCATGTTATATCGTTGACGTAAACCAGGAAAAGCACAGGACTGAGGATGGATCCTTGAGGGACTCCGTAACTCAGTTCTATTTGTTTGGACGACTTACTAGATATCTGGACAACTTGGGATATGTGAGTAATAAACTAGTTAAGCCATTTAAGAGGCACGCCTCGAATACCGTGAGACTCAAGTTTGTCAAGCAGTGTACCGTGGTCAATGTAGTCGAATGCTTTCGACAGGTCTAAGTACACATCCAGTGTGTGGTTACGACATTCAATCCCCTATACAATCATATCGACAAGACTCTCGACTGGGTCTGTTATCGATTTGCTCTTCCTGAATCCAAATTGTTTACTTGAGAGCTGATTTGCATTTGTCCAAAAACTGAAGCGTTCTTACAACAAAAAGCTTTTCAAAAAATTTGCTCAGCACTAGCAAAAATTGAGACAGGCCGGTAGTTAATGATTGAAGCTGGATTGTCCTTCTTGAAACTTATTTTTAGAAGAGAGGGGAACACTCCTGTATGGAATGAATAGTTTACCAATTGAGTTAAAGGTCTCACTAAATGCTAGCAGCATTTTTTATGAGGCCCAGGGACATTATATTTAGGTTATTTGATTTTTTGGTTCATGAATGTTACCAAATATGATTTTCTAGTACAAAACATAATTAAAATGGCATAAGTGAAAGAAATCTCCTCTGTATCTTCAAAATTACTTTGAATTATTATATGTAATGACTTTGAAGTGTCAACAGTACCAATCAATACAATGAAGCCATAACGGGAATAAGATGAACCAATGGAAGTAACATTTCCTTACATTATCCTATTGAAAAAATGTAACAAGCCTCTCAAACTTTAAGGTGTCCTTTAAAAGGTTCTTCAAACTTGATTTGACATTGAGATATGAATTTTAAGAATATTAAATAAAAAACATTTTGACTCCATTATCAATTTATCTATATAATGAATATCTAAAATCTTCATGGTTTGTTAATACTCATCATTAAAAAGATATCATCACTGTGGAGAGCGCTTCTTTGGTTAATACATATTATATCGAGCCAGTTATGCATATCCGCTTATAAAAGATAAGTGAAGGGGGCTGAGTCGTTGGCGGAAGCTCAACCAATCAGCTTATCAATAAGGCTTATTTATCTGTTTTCTTTGCTGCTAAAGTGTTAATGTTTCGACGCGAAGATAACCGGAAAACTTACTATTCATCAGACTACAGATCCTGGCGTAACGAGTGGAAAGGGCTCTAGAGGTGTAGTGTATTGTCACTGGCTCGAAGAAGTTATCACTGCTGTGCTCCTGTGACAATGTAATTCAATATATTTTTACATATTTTTAACTTATATTATACCGTATTTTACAAATTTGAAAGTACCGTAACATAGTCCTGAACGTTTCTTGATTTACGTGAATGAGTTAAACTCTCATTCAGGTAAAGGTGTGGTGAATTCCGTTATATTAAATTGGGATGTCTTAACCACGATACTATATCCCGCAATCCGTGTCCGTAAGAATTAATTTTGCGTATGATAATTGTTAATAAGTCGAGACTTCTTTGATTATTAACATTTAACGTAATCTAAAGTAAATTATAAATGTAATTAAGGTTTTACCTTTTTTTGGTGATTGAAACTAGTAGTGTAGTTGCACGTGCTTAATCCTGCTGCTGAAGCAGTTTTTATTTTATTAACTAATGTCTCGGCTTAAAGCTAACTTATTTGGGGTTCGTGATTCGTGGTCAACATTAGAGGTTACCTTGAGAGAGCATTCAGTAAAGTCCAGTTAAAGGGTAGCATTCTTAGAGCATTTATTTGGGAACTTTGCGTTGATGACAAGGAAGTGTTCAAAATAGGACATTAGGACTGTAATTTTGGGTTGAGTAAGTCAGTCAGCGATTCGTCTCAGGCAAATGTCAGTTCATATCACAGAGTGTTAAAATTAAATGATTTTCAGCTCTAAAGACTAAGATTTATTTATTAGTATTCACCCCTTTACTTTTGTATACTATAGTGCCGACATCTAGGTATTATTTGAAGAGAGAATTAATGAACAATGATTATAATTATTGATAATCGATTAATTATGAGTAGCATTGTTAATACTTGAGATCTAATGGTTCTTAGAGTGTGTCATTAATTAATAGCTCTATATTCATGGCAACAAAGCGAAATTTGGGGAATTTTGATCTCAAGGTGCGATTGCAGGTAGCTCAAATTCACTTTATAATGCCAAATTTTATTTCTTCGTCATTCCTCTGATAATCTGAACACCTTCACAATGGTTTATGATTCAGATTACAAAGAAATTATATTATACTCTAGCCTCATATCATTCTGAAAATACAAGAGTGAAAAACCGCGGCTGTAAGCTATTATAAGGATGTTAATACAAATAATAAGTTTTGAGCTTGTATTTGTCAACGTTATACATCCATGAAACGTCTATAAGGTTATTTAACCATAAAACAGTGTCATATTTATTCTACACTTGTTGAGACAACTAAAATCTGTTTGTTCCCGTTGTCTGTGAAGCTATATAAGTGAAAAGTCTTCTCTACAGGATTATGTATTGAACTTGCAACTAATGAATGGTAGGCAAATCACGTGAGTGCTTCCGAATCACGCACGTTGCGGAGTAGGCAGTTGGGTTGCGGTTTTCAATCTTATTTACTCATTACCAACCTTATAGGGTTCCTACACCAATTTCATTTTACAATATTATTGTAACGGTTCTACTGTAATTTATAGATTGCCTTTAAAATATGCTTTAATTCTCAAATATATTTCGTCCTAAACAATCATTTGATCTTTTCATGATAAATTCTTTTTCAGAGCAGAAGTTTTGCTGATCAACTACTTCCCACTGAAAAATCTGTGTCCAATGATTTAAAGCAATGAGGTACACTACTCAAATTAACCACTATTATTACCGACTAATACATCTGAGGCTTATTAGATCGCTAAATTTAATTGGCCATTTTGCACAACTTCCCTTTGGAAATAATTTTCGTTGCACATAATGATTTTTATAAATGAAAAGTCTCAGTAATTGTATATTGGAGCTATTTCGCCGATGAGAGGTCGAGGCTGCCGGATTGAAGTCTCAGCTACTCGTCGCGCGCCGAGGCGTAATGCCCGAGCCGGTCCAGTTAAGAGCGGGATATGTCAACGCCATTGATCGTGACTTTGTGGCCAGCCGTTCATGATCGATTGCCATCATCGATCATAACTGTGATCGATTTATGGCACTGACCGCACGCCTCTCACCACGCGCCGGACCGCACCGGACCGCACCGTCAAGCCTGGAGGTTAACTTCCTCGAGACGATCATCATCTCTTACCTTCAATATGTTTGTTGTTTGTAAATGCACGTCTAGATCATTCGGTTAACCATTTTTATTTCGCCTGAATATCAATATAATCCAATATCAATAAATTTAAACTCATTTTGTTAATTCATACTTTAAGACCACAAAGGCAACCTTATATAAAGTAAATATTATTACTAAAGATAAATAGCTTTTTTGTAAAAAGTTTTTATACTTATATAAGTATTTAGTTTCTTTATTCAAAATTGTTGTCATTTATCTACTTGTATAGTGTTTTCAACTTCAAAACTTTCAAAATGTACGGAATGAGTAAAATTTACGGATATAATGGATTGCTAAAACATGGATAGTCTGATGAAGGTACCAGACGTTGCTAGAACCAAGGTTTCTGTCATAGACCCATTAACGGATTGTATCAATAGTCTTGAGGGGCAACTACTGATATTTGGTTCATTTCAGACTCACTACGGATATCTCTCTACGCGGGTAAAGTTCTCGTTCACAACCATGCTCACACATGCTCGTTCACAGTAGTGGCGTTTGTAGTTTATAAGCTTACAAGCAAAATGCAAGATTGAGCGGGGATGATGTCATAATAATTACGTATTTTTAACGTCTACAACTGATTTCAGAGAAATCTTAAGGCCTTAAGCTTTAAGGCCAGATTCAGCTAGACACAGCAAAAAGATGAATATCCTTACTTTTATTTCTGAAATCAGGTATGCCTGGTTCAACCTAGGTACATTTAGTTTCATGAGAACGAATTGGATTAGTTCTTTCCCCCTTTCCTGGAGAGCGGTATAACAGTTGAGTTATTACCTGCGTGTGATTCAAGAAAGGGCACTTCTGGCAGGTGAATAATTGCCAAAGAGAATCTACATTGGGTACAGAAAGAAACCGATATATCACTTACATCCGAGCAGGCGTATCAATAATAGTAAATTTTGAGATATTGTGTTAAAAGGGTTGAACAATAGGTCTTGTTTATTTGATGGAGGGAGGGGGCAGGAGGGTGACTGTTATAGTCGGGTGAGCTCCCTTGGTGTTAAAGGTTTCACAAGCTTATTAAATACGAAGCAGTACTGTCTCCTGTCCGCTCAGACTGAGGCTGGATCAGAGCTGGCCTCTCTTTTTCCCAAGATGACTGAAAAACAGTGCTCACATCTCTCCTCATGGTGGATATAACATGAGATAGTAGGCGGTCCTGAATGTCCTATCCTCCGGAAGTAGTGTATAATTTTAGGATTTTGTGCAATGAGAGAATTCTTTAGCTTCTTGTACAGAAACTAAAATAAACTGTATACAGCGTCGACTGTTTTAGAGTGACGAAATAGAAAAGCTGCCATGAGATAGAAGCTTGGAATTCTGACGTCAAAAATCTTCCACACCTCAAGTACAGTAAAGAGAGGCACTTACCCGGTTTCAACTCTCCTGTAATTTTAGTCACTTGACTTTGTGTCTTGGATGTAATAACAGGTCATTGTGCAATGTGAGGTATTACAGAATATGGCTGGTTTATTGTTCTGAAACGGTGTCCCACAAACCAGCGCTGTCATTACAGCGGTAGCAATGACAAAACGCGTGGTTAGAGGAATTATGAGCGAGGTTGGCTCTTAAAGAAACTAGTAATACGATTCGTCTCTTAAAATTAAGGTTATTGCCATTCAATAAAATATTATTCGGTTGGATTTGTAGAACTGCAAAAGTATGAAATGGATCCAATAAAATAAAAATAAAGAGTTCATAGTGACTACATCGCAGTAAGGTGATTAAAGGGGCGAGATATAACATACGAGTATTACTTTGTGGTGGTCAGGTTTTACTCAATATTAGTCTATAATTTCACGTCTATACTTTGTTGGGTGGATATCTACTTATGAGAGATGGGAGTTTTTGGAATTCACAGATGTTTTGTTTAAACTATTAATCACACGCTGCAATATGCTTAAGGTGAAATGGAGCTGAACTGAACATTCTTACTTTAATCTTGGTGAAATAATTTAAGTCTCCACTTTAGTAAGGGACCTCATTCAACAGGTACATTAAAAAAGATCATGATATTAAAGGTTTGGTTGATTTTAGTCTTCATAATACTGTAACTTTTATTATGAGCAAACGACAAAATAAACACTTAAATAAAGAAATGAAAGTGGACAACCAATAAATTTCTCTTACTTCAAATATCAATACTATCTATAAATTATGCATGCACTTTTCCTTATAATTTCTAAATGACATAGGTTTAACGTTAAAACGGTTTATTAAAATTTCTCACTTGATGAATAAATTTAGTATTAAATAAATATTTATGTTATTATTAGGCCACAAATAACTGATTTGGTGACAAGGGGTTCACTCAAAAAAACTGAATACCAACACTGAAGATATAATTCTGAAATGTTATTTCAAAATAAAATACATTCTCTCCTTTGGCCGTATTATGGCATCTTCTTACTGAAACATAGATGGATCTACTTGGAAAGCACTGTACGAGTTAAACAGGACTGATAAAAAATATTCAGGTAAAAATAGAATCGGAACTGGTTTTAACCGAGTGCTACAGTTCCACGCATTAGACTTGCGGCCGCCGCTTCCATCAAGCAGACCGCATGTACGAATAATGAGGTTATGAGGATCACAGGAGACGACACGCATGAAAGGAGTATGAGGGGTCAGCAAATTCATTAGCAGAGAAAACACGTCTGACAGTTGTCTCTGGATAATTTGAATCAATTAAACTGCCTTGACCAGCGCGGTTGCCTGGCGGCCTGGCGGCGTGGGAACTGCTGGGAACCGGTGCGGACTGGCGGAACCAGAGCGGAACGGGAGAACTGCACCTCTTTATAGGGTGACTTTTGATTTGTGAACTTCGATAAACTTAATTTCAAGTCCAATTTTCCATTAAAGTAATTAGGAACTAGGAATGCCAATTACTATTAAATCCTGAACCAGTTTTTTATTGACTTTAAGCTATCTTTCTTATCCCTTGGTGACAGGTTGAGAAAGGCTTAAGGGGAATATTGTCTATGTTCATCTCTTTAAAATATCTCATCGACCATGAAGTTCTGAAATGAAAAAATAAACAACAACTTCATGAATTTGCGGGAAATGTTTTAAAATACATTGATTCAAGCATTTCTTTATTTACACCAGAGGTATATTAAATGTTTTTGCAGGTAGCTTATGATCAGATTTTTGTGTTTCAGTGTATCAAAATGTTGCAACCAAGCAATTTTTTCTGCCATTTTATTCATGTTCCATACAAAAAAACTCTCTGCGTATTCTTTTAGTGACTCATTGATGACTAGGAAGATGTTTTATAAAGGTAATGGTTCAGTAATGCGTCTTCATAGGTCATGAACCAGGGTCTTTCTTTTAATGGTAAATCGATCACTAAAACAGAAAAAGGTTTTTTTATAATTCCAATAGAGAAACTTTATGTGGTGTTCTCTTCCCCCGAACAAGACGCCGGATTTTATCTTTGTTGGACCAACCAAATATAAGCAGGAAGTAACTGTTTCCGTCCCTGTCTCAGTTTAGGCGGTTTGCGACCCGTTCACTTTAGACAACTATCACTTGTCCCAAATTCGACCATCGACGCGCCAACCCCGTTGTTTCCCTATCCCACAACAATGGCCCATTATCGTCCTTGAGATTTTCCAACATCCATGACCTTGAATTTCTTGAAAGCAGCCGCTAACAATCACCTTCGTTTCAGGTATTCGTGGGGTAGATTGTAACGTCAATTGAGTATTGATGCCTAAAAACACTTAAGCAAAATATTTATAATATTTCACTACAATATTTAAAGCAAACTAATTCCCTACATTTCGAGCTTTAGTGACATGTTTACCTAATCTAAATAGAAATCTATCTAAAAGGTCAAACATTCTACTAATTATCAATCTTTTAGAACATAAAAGTAAGTCAGTGTAAATGTATAAAACAAACTATACTAAGCATACACGCCCTCAATCTTAGAATAAAAATCAACCTATTGAGTAGTTTAATGTCAACGGTTTGACCAGCTTAAACATTACAATGCTTAGATGCTTAGAAAGTGTTAATGCATGCCTATTGTGTGATGATTTGTGATGATCATTGTTTAATGATCTACTCCGTGTGATATATAGTCTATATAACAGCGGAGAAACAAGTCCTTATTTAAAAAAAAAAACAAAAAATTAACAAAATTCTAAACTCCAAAATCCTAAAACTCTTTTGAACAACTAGGATATTAATAGCATTACTAAAATTCCAAGATATTATTCAAATCGATCCACATTTTTAACAAGATTCATACTAAGAACAAACAAGTACCTTGTTTGCTGCTTGTGACAAATATTGAATTTAATTTATTATTTAAAAATAAAAAAATTCTTATTATGAGAAAACATTTTTTAGACCCGGTCGTAATGGCGGCCACCTTGTTATACTTCTAACTCCTATTCAGAAAAACAAACCTTTTTCACTTCGTCGATTAAATATTAAAAAATTTACTTTTGAAGGAAAATTAAATTATCATATATTTAAAATGATCCATCTTCCACAACTGAACAACCACAAATTAGAGCGTACAAGTATAAATAGTTGTTCTTACGAGTCAAATGTCAAGGTTGTTTCACTACAGCTGGGTCTGAGCCGCGTCGTATTCATATCTGCTAATACAGATCGAGCTATAAGCCGAGACGGATAACGGTAGAAGGCGGAACTATTGTCTCAGTTGCGCATGTTCATTTACGGATTTATAATTCTGTGCTTCTCATTGTCAGTGTCTTTATTTACCTTATGTGCAGTACGTCAATCTGTAGATTTCGGATGTAAAGCAAAATCCACTTGCGGACAACGCATCGCGGACAGTTTATTTCGGCAAATATCCAACGTATTGGGGTTCAAATTTGGCTAGTTGAAGAATTTGAAAGTTATTTGAAAATACTAGAATGAAAAAAGTAGAATAGAAAGCATACCTGTGACAGATGTACATGTCATTTTGTAGGGGGTTTGAGGATTATTACTTAAACTATATTTTTTCAACACAATTTAGATAAACCTTTCACCTCTCCATTTTAGATTTTGCTCATGTAGAGTGCTAAGACTAAAAAAAATATTTATCTCACTCAATTTTTTAAATACTATGGACTATTCAAAGTTTCCAGAAACTCATCAAAACACACGTTTTTGAAATTGCTATAGAAGCTATTCAAATTGACCTATAGAGCTAGCAGAGGTGGATTATGCAGCATTTTTCTGCTCTTTCCAGTGATATATAACCCTACATGAGTATAAATACAACCATTTTATCAAAATGATTGGTTTTTGATTGAGTCTTTTAATGTACACAATTTAAAATGTATATTAATACTTGTAATGTGTAAATCAAATAATAATATATAACATGGGATAACGATTTGTTAATTGTTTTGAACTCTGGTACGTTTTTCACATTAATTTATTGGTAGACATATGTTTGAGTTTTTTTCCAACAAGTCCATTATTTAAATTAGGGTAATCAAATATTTCAGTAAATTATTATTAATGCTGTAAATTCACTGAATAAATATAAATAAGGGTTAACAATGGGTTCATTAACTTTTTAAAATAAGCTTATATGATGCTATTTTTTAATACAAGCTATTCTGTATATAGACAGAAGGAATAACACAATGGGTAGGAATCAGCTGTGTTTACATGCCGGTTCTTCAGGTTCAGGTTATATGAGTTAAAGATCAATAATGTTTAAATTCTAATTTTTAGGCCTACAGTTTCGGTATAACACATTAAAAATGTAAGCATTGATTTGACGTAATTTCAGTTGGAACGGGATAACTGAGGCATAACTTCCAAGTCCTATTTCTCCCGTCTAAAAGATTAGCAGTTTTAATACTTTACCACACTACATTCCTGAGTTAGAGAAATTTACTCGCCAGCGGCTGTCCAAGTAGTGCTCTGGTCTCTCAATTTCATTCAACAAATTACGTTTCACTAATGATCACTGAAATTATTCAAAGCACCTGAGGCAATTGAGCCCATTATATTACTGTCCTACAACTGACAGATTCAATCCTAGGTCCAGTTAACTCCAGAGCGCTACCTCATTTGTAGCTGACTACTGGGTAGTGTGTGGTCCAGCCTTACACTCCAGCGAGAGTATCTCACCGACGGAGTCTTGGTAGTGTCAGATATCATATAATTTATGAAAATATAAGTATAATTTCATTGTAATCATAATTAAATTACTGTTTACTTTAGGAAACGTTACATAATTAGGATACAAGTAAAATCACGGGAATGAGCGGGGGAGGGATGTGAACCTTGAAATATTTGGTTTGCAGACAGTAGAATTTTAACATTTTGTTTTGTTTTATGGAGCAGAAGTATTACTGGTAATATTGGTTACCAGAAAATTCAAATTATTTATATATATATATATATATATATATATATATATATATATATATATATATATACTGTATATAGTAGTCATGTTCTAAAATTTCGTAATGCTAGAAGTAATGTGACAAAAATGTTACCTTATATACGTTAACTTTATAAAACTTGAAATACAATACTAACACTAGAACAAGTATAAAATTATATTAAAAAATATTCACTCAAAGCAACCATTAAAAAGTTATTAAATCAGTAAATTCTAAATTCGTAAAGGACTAAAATACCAACCATATTCGTTTATGTTCGGGTATAAATGACTTGTAACGGTACTTGAGAATTGTAAGAACAAATCGTAAAGACTGTCGTAAAGACAAGGAGTTTCTTGAAAAGGTATCCAGGTATCCCACATTTGGGGTGGAAAAAACATTAAAAATACCTCACTAGTTAAAAATTAAATTTATATTTCGCTGTACTAAATTAATTTTAGATCCATTTTTGGCCAATCATACGTAAAAAATAATATGCCTAATTGTAATCTATCAGGGTGTGAATAAAGTTTTATCTTCAGTATATATGTCCGCGGGTTATCTTGAGAATTAATGCAGTTAATACATTGAAATTTGACATACTTCGATATCACCTAATGGACTGGCAAAAGTCTTCTTCTGTCTGTGTTTCCGTGTTCTGCATGATATCTTAAGAGTAGATTGAGCTGAAAACTTTTTATTTAATTTCATCTCTGAACAGGCAAGGATTACGGTATAGGTCTCTCTACAAAATGTCCTAGAATCTGTCGATAGCGAGGCAAACTGGCTTTATTTGTATGAAGGATTAAAAAAATACCACCAATGGCCACCATTTTTGTCAGGATTGTTCAAATGGAATATTTGTATAAAAACCTCTAAAATGACATGCAATATATTTTATTTCTAGCTGAGGATACGATTTACTGATGTTATAAAAAAGCCTTTCTGTCTTCTATATCAATGTGCATACTTTAAATTGTTATCGGTCTAGAAATTACACAGTTAGTAGTGTGAGTCAGTAATATTTAAACATCCTGTATAGTTACTGATCATTCAGTAAGGGTGAATATATCTAAATTGGAAATGAATTTAACATGGGAAGTTCTATAATGTGTACTTTATTAAGTGCATGAACATGTCGGATATATTGTCCTCCTCTGAATATTTTAAGCAGGCTAAATATTCTAAAAGAACATAAACATTGTAGTTTATATCTTACATCGTGTTTTACAGATATTGGTCTGTAATTGACCGCGTCTCGCATTTCGCTAAATGAGCCACGCTCCAGTATACAAACCGATTTCTCGCTTTATCCAAGGTCGCTCTCTAATTAGACGCCGCACTCTCAGATGGCCATCGAGTCACGGCTCTCATGGGCGGCGCCCTGGGCTCTCTTGATGCAAAGCGGCGTGCCGGTGCGGTGGGGTTTGTGGCATGTACCACCTTAGCATTCTCCGTTATTCATTGCACTGCAGCTAAAACAGCGAATAACTTTGTTATACAAAAAAATCATACTGCAAATATTCTGGCTTAAAATTGCACAAAAAAGTCTTTTAGAAATAATATATGGAAAAGAAACACAAAACGTAGTAGAACTACTTCATTGAATGGAACTAGATTCAGCGTACCCTAAGAAGTCCTCAAAGCTTAGATAAACTTTCCAGGTGGTCAGTGCTGTATCAATCTTCCAATTTTTCAAGGACAGGTGACTATACTGTACACTTGGAGCTGTCAAGTTTAAGAAAATTCCGAAGAAAAGAAGATATCCCCAATTTCTCGAAGATCTGAAAAGAAATTTCTGTCAGTGCAAGGAGCCACGCCGGATGACTATATTACCTAATAAGGCCTTCGGGGAACCATGGAGTTTGCCACCATGGTTACCGATAAGGCCAATGTAAATATATACTTGTATTTGCTAAAGCTTAACCAAATTCCGTAAAGTGTCATGCACCATCATCCAACTCAGTATTGCCAGTATAGAAATGAAGCTTCATACTGCAGTTCAAGTCTATTGTTCAGTTCATTTTCAAGATATCGTGTGGACAGACACAGAAAAATAAAATGTTTACAGCCCCTTGTGTTAGGTGATCCCGTATCATATTGTCCTCAACGAAAAGAAGAAAACATTTATTTCACGAAATTAATAACGATCAAACACAATTATTTTATAATGTGGAAGTAACTTTATAAATTTAAAGTCATCTGATAACTAGCCCTGTAATTAAAAAGTTACACAGATAAGTGAGATTAACGATTAACAGATTCACACTTTGTGATCCATGCAGGTTATAGAGAGATTTTCTGTATTAACGACTGACATACTTATATACCCTATTATGAAGTATGTCACACCTGCTGGCTTATATATCATATTTTAATGTTACTTCTTAAGAGAGTTTTAAAGCTATTATTTGCTATCCCTAGTTCACCAACCATAGTTTTTCATAAAATAATTTAGTGATATACCCTACTGTATACCTTATTTGGAGAAGAAGTTATTGATCTATTCATATTAAATATATTGTTTTTTCACATGTTTATGCTTCTTACTACTCCTGTTGTAGGATTTTAAGGTTCAGAACCTACAGAGAGCCTGGTTTGTTACAGAGGCTACCTGTATCATAAATGATATAAACACTGACTTTGTCTGACTTTTATATAATTCGAATTAGATACGGTATACATAAGCATGTTCGAAACACTGAAGATAATGGTCCAATAACTGGGTATTTGAAGTTATAACCGGGGGAGTGAAGTGTTCATGATAGTGTTCTAGAGTATCTTATCAATATTCGAAATTAAATTTATTGCTTTAGAATTTAACTCATGCCATTTATTTTAAATTAATAGGCTAAATCTCGTATTTTTTAAGCTTTTAATTTTCAAGATTTTAAATATTTCCATGTGGTTTTATGTCTCCTTCCCTTCTGTTCATGGACTTAAAACTCTGAAACAAACAGACATAATACATTTCTAACATTAAATGTATAATAATGCCCTTACTTATTGAATATTAAATGTTTTTTTCAGTAATATCTGTTATAATTACAAACCTTTTGCAACTAGAGTGTAAACTAGATCTTTTAAATGCCAAGTGCTAATGAAGGAAACAGGATTTTCCTGACATTTGCCATCGTTTAGTGATACAAATAATCAGCAACACTACGTTTTGAGATCTGCAATTTTATCTTTTCTTCAGGTGAATAACTAACCTAACACATAATTACAGACTAGGCTAAAATAAACGAATCATACCAGAGCGTTGTGACACGCAGTCCGGAATCACAATCACCATGCTGTGTGTCAACTTCACTAACTCTAAAGAATGCACTTAATAAAAACAAAACACAACACTAATTACTAAAACTAGTTGTGGTTCTTAAGTTATGCGTGTCACAACGCTCAGGTTATTCACCTGAAGAAGAGATCAGATTGCAGATTACTTAGTGTTACTGATTTTGTGTATGAATGAACTATGGCAAATACCCGGAAAATCCTGCTTCTTTCACAATTATACAGTTGTCAGAAACAAACCCCAAAACCAAGATGTAAGCCACAAAATATGTTTTTATAAAAACTTATCAACGGAAAAAGTATCATTTTAATATTTTAATTAATGTGTGTATAGTTTACAAGCAAGGAAGAGGTAGCCTATAGATATATTTCCTTAAAAAGTGGACCAATATGCATAAAATGCAAGCTGTAAATGAGACAAAATTACTATTCGACAGTAAGCCGATTAGGTGAGAGTTAACTGGTTTCACAGCTTCATCAGCGCAATTATTAACACATCGCGGTGACATGTGCCGTTTCTGCTTATACATATTCATCGCCTTTGGCGCTAAACATGACGCTGTGCCAAAACACGTAATAAGTCAAGTGATAGTACATGAATTTAGTAGTAGTATTTGTTAAATATACATAGGCATTGTCAGAATTTTATGAATGAAACTTTTCAGTTTTACAAAGAATTAAAATCTCTGCTAATTTTACTAATTGAGTGGGATGTCAATTAACTCAAATTACTTCTCGACGTTTAAATTAATTTTTACAGATAACACATTTTGTTATAATCGATTAATATTTTTAAAGTTTTATACTAGTGTGATTTGGTTTTAGTTAAAATATGAAACTAGTATAAATAGATGTGGAGTTTTAATTAACTTATTTGAAAGGTTCCAATTTTATTTTACGTAAATTGTTGGTAAACCATTGTAAAACAGAGAGAAAATTTGCATATATTTTTTATTTTTATTGAATAATGCATACTTGTATATAATGTGTATGTAAGATTACAAGAGGATTTATATTTCACAGTACATTTTTCGGTTACTAATATGGTTGCAGCAAAAAAATAGCAGAATAAATAAATTTGTAAAAAAGCTTAGTACAATCATATGAGATTTCAACAAGTGACAAATTAACAAATTAATGTTATCCACATTCATACAGTAAAAATGAAAAAAAGAAATATAGCGTAAATTCAATGTTAAAAGTCGGTGACAAGATCAGGTTTCGCTCAGTCTAATGTTATAGTACCCTCTCTACATCACTTTTACTTTTATTATTTAAACACTGTTAAGAAACCTAACCCAATGAACAGAACTGTGTATGTAATCATGTAGTTTTATGCATTATACGCTTATTTTATGCATTATACAGATAACTAATATAATATAAATTTATAGATGGACAAGAAAGAGTTATATGAAGGTGCATTTCCAACTATGGATTTGGCTGAGCGTCATTGAAACCTGTCACTCAGTAGTTTGACATATTTCCCCTTTATCTACCGAGAGGACGTAAAAGTTTCTTTTATGTATGATGTATATGTGTTAGAAAGACATTTCGAGA
Organism: Homalodisca vitripennis; assembly: GCF_021130785.1. NCBI lineage: Eukaryota > Metazoa > Arthropoda > Insecta > Hemiptera > Cicadellidae > Homalodisca > Homalodisca vitripennis. Next base: position 60,654,664 of record NC_060209.1, on the reverse strand, counting down.
ATAGGATGAGCTATTGTTATGAAATTTTGCATCTTAAATTATTGAAGCCTGTCACGCGACACTTGGTACCTTGTATTCCTATCTTGTTAATAAAAATAAGTTCTTACTCATTATTACTCTACATATATAATAGGTACTTTAAGTCTAAACATTAGGTGATATGTGTCTGAAACTTACTGAATTCTATACTTAATTTATCTCACTAATTCTCCCAACTCTGCTCCAATTTAAAATGCTTCGATGAAAAAGGATCCTCTTAACGATACAAGAGGCTAGAATATTTTAATCGGATTAATTAACATTCGATGGTCGTCAGTGACTTGTGGTCCATGTGGTCCAACACGTTTCACAGCTCCGCTACACACCCTTCGTCAGGTGTAATTAAATTAAATAGCCTGTCATCTCTAGCGCCGGGCTGATCTGTAGCGGCAGTTCGCTGGTCCCCGCGCTGCAGTGCCGCCACTTCTCCCGCCAAGGCGCGCCGCCGCCGCCGTGCAGTCGATGGCTTATAAATATTCATCAGTCGACATCCATCTGGTGTTAATTATATCACTTACAAAACAGTTAGCCACCGATATAGAACTGTTTTAGTCTTTTGTTTGGCACCAACATCAGCTACAATGAATTGCACTTATTTAGTATCCTCCAATTGAATCTGATTATTTCTGAAAACCCAGTTTCAAAGATCCAAAAAATATCTTACGGTAAATACATATATCAATAATATATGATATAGTTAAGTATGTACAAATAAAAAACCTCGTGTGAAGATCTCTATTGTCCTCCGGGAGTCTATAGAGATTACCTGGGAAAGAAGAAAATATAAAATATCTCCCAGAAATATAATGCAGTAAATATATATTACTTCCTTCCTATATTTCATTACATGCTTATAAATGAAATGGAAATCTACCCAAAACAAATATTAGTATTTATTCATCCCATTTTAAATTCAATATGATAAACGACTGCGTAAAAATACAGATACTCGAACATGGCCCTTCATGGTTACAAGATATTTTTTGAACTCAATAAAATATTGAACTTCTACAAAGAAGTTAAACTTCTACAAAGTACTACCTTTGATTGTATTAGTAACCTAATATAATCAAAAGTTCAACGAAAGAGCTCTACAGACGTTTGAATATTTACCATTAAAATGTCATAAACTACTCACCGAAATGCTGGGGAGTTTTGAAATGGGTTTTGATATCTGACAGTCTCTAGTATAAGTAATTTGCAGGTTCAACCTTGCAGACAGATTTGACAATATTTACTGATGAAATCACATACAATATTCACAAAATGTTCAAAAAGTTTCAAGTAATTTGTGCTATCTCCTGGTACCTAATTTTCTCTTCGATTATAGGACTTCACCGCACTAACAGATGTATTAACCATTGATACCTCATAATCTACTCAAACAAATTCTGCATACTGAGAGTAATTTGTTCGTAAATTTCAGGGCCCCAATCCTTTGACTGAAATATTAATATTGCATTTTAAGCGTCATAAATACTTGCCGAATGCAAAGCAATTTTGAAATGATTGCTATCTATGGTGCCTATTGGTGATTTGCTTTATGATTTCAGGGCTTAATCTCATATGCCTCCAAAAATAGATATTTAATGATTCGCAATTAGTTTCATATGTAAGCACATTAATAGATACATGTATTAATTACTTTCCATTATTAATAGGAGACAAAATAACATTTATTCTTATCAGAAATTAAAGAGTTCTGCAGAATTTGTTTAAAGGAGTACTACTAATGTTTTATTGGCCACTGCTTTGAGACTAAACATTACTGAGATTGTATCACTTTGAACGAATCAAAGCAAATAATTAAGTACAGTCCAGTCTTGAAGACAACGGAGCCCGTACTGTTCAGATAATTGGTGGTCTGGCTTTCACTGTTCACTGTGACGTTTTAATTTAATCCACAGGAGAAACTGATTACAAGGAACGTTCCCCGAAGGCCTTATTAAGTAATATAGTCATCCGGCGTTGCTCCTTACGCTGACAGAACACATATTACTTCTCGACGTTTAAATTAATTTTTGCAGATAACACATTTTATTATAATTGATTAATATTTTAAACAATTTTAAACTAGAGTGCTTTGGTTTCAGTAAAAATATGAAAGTAGTATAAATAGGTGTGAAGTTATTAACCGGTATTAACTTTTTTGTAAGGTTCCACTTTAATTTTACGTCAATTTTTTGTAAACTATTGTAAAACAGAGAGAAAATGTACATATATTTTTTATTTTTATTGAATAATGCATACTTGTATATAATGTGTATGTAATTTACAAGAGAATTTGTGTTTCACAGTACATTTTTGAGTTGCTAATACTATCTACAAGCATGAAAAGAAATCGAATATAAAACAATGCATAACATTATTTGAAATAAATAGCCACTTAAATTGCCTCAAAGTTAATTGTAACAAACAAGAAATACAACTTAACTCCTTTTGTTTAATTGACGTATTTTCGTTAGCAGTATTTTGGAATATGTATGATAACTTAGAAAACGAGTTGATGTAAAAGTAGAGTGGGGTAGAGTATCGCTATATATCGTGCTTAAGGTAACCGGAATATAGTTACTAAAACATCGATGTTTCTATACATTGCTAATTAATAATAATATTACTTAGTTCATGGGTTTTCTTACTCCAAGATGAAAACCCGAAGGTTGTATTCTGAGATACGTTTTCAACCTCAGAAATGTGTCATCGAAGTCCTGGGTCTGATCCTCTAAGAAGAACCATCACATATGTAACCAGTTCTTTGGTTCCTGTTATTTTTTACTTTAGATCCGTCTTCAACCGTGTCAACCTACTACACAGCCATAGTGTCCGAAGCTGTCAATAATAGCTAGCATTAACATACAATATTATTTATCACTTTTAAAGGATATAGTATTAAACCTATACGAGTGGTGGAGTACTACGCCATTGGCCACAAAAATGTAAAATATCACTTATGTTGTAGTTTACCTATGTACCAAGTACACATTTCTCTCCCATGTAATTACGATAGAATTTAATTTATTTGTATTAAGTGCATTACTTGTTTCGTTGGTCAGTTTACGCCATAGTTCTAGACCAGCTTCTATACAAGGAGTTCCACGTTAGGCAACTTGTCAGCAGAAAATGTCAGTTGATTTAGGTAGCACTGGACTAACTAGTTCAATACGATGCCGAACGACACGGCTCGGCGTTGACTTTCGTGGGGGGGGGGGAGGGTTGGAAAGTTTGACGTTGACTCTTTCTTGACAACATAATTTATCTAAAATATATGCATTACCAAATAGAGTCGGATAATTTAAAAGTAATCTCTGATTTCTTCCTCTTGTGATAACATATTCTGTTTAGCATTTTGTTACTAACATTATTGATCTCCTAGTCATTGTAATGAAAACTAGATGTTAATTTTTAATTATATAAAAAACTAGGTCAAACGCTCGCCAGCCTTCAGTTCAGTGCAGGAAGGGTCCCACAGTGAAAAACGCCATGGCCTTTGAAGCGACTCCTAATGTGCCGAAATTTACGATTTAAACATTTAATACAGAGGTAATAGAGGTAAATGACATTAAACTTTTATTTTTGTCACCAATACAAAATCAACTATTATATGTGTTAAATATGTTTGACATTTTTACTAATCAGAAACAACTTGTTAAGTGAAATACTTGTCTCTGATGAAATATTTGTTTCTAATGGCATCTTATATTAAGGGATACAATTTTGTGTAAATCTTCTATATACCTTCAATGCAAACTGAAATTTTCTGTAACGAGAGAACAAATCGTATATCGCGCGACATAATGTTATGGTATTAAATACAATTGACGATCTAATGGTGAATTTTATTACAAAAACCATAAAAAATATGAAAGTGAAATCAATGAGCTCAATGGCACTTACTGTAATAAAACAGCCGAAGTATTGGGCCGGTCGTTAAACGGATATCACCCCAGTGTTTGCATATGCTGCTAACGTTTACGACTGTGGTTTATATACAATCGTGTATTTTAAATGAACTCCAAGTAAGATGATACTTAACCCTGCTTCTCTTAACCCTCGTTACGGTTTTATCGATATACCGACCTCCGCCTCGCCAGATTGTATTACTTACAGCGTTACCCTACTTGAAAAAGGGATTTCCATTTTTCAGAAAGTCCTGAGTGAAGATCATAAGAGTTTTCATCGAAATGTGGACCAACTTGACGGACATTGTCAGGAAGTTGAATTTTTACATAAAAGTGGTGAACAGAAATTTTACTTGGGCAATGTTTGGGAAACTATATTAGAACTGACTAATATTAAAAACTCCATAGTGAAATCTTTAGTCGGCCAAGACAAATCACACAAAGCAAGGATAATGTAGAAAATGTAATATTGTAAAATTACAATAATTAATAAAAAAAAAACTATTTGGCACACTTGGAAAATTGAATTATTTTCATTTTAAAACAATTGTTTATTGGGTGTAAACTTTCTGGAGAAAACTATTTTAATTCTTGTAAATTTGACATAAAGCCCATATCGATTCTGAGCAATTTACATAAAGTGCCATTTGAAAGGTGTATGTATTTTATTTGGAAAGCTACATTTAAAAGTAACTTATTTCTATTTTTCAACAACACCACCACCACTTGTCTGCTTTTAGACCAAAAATATTTTTAATGACCTATTAATTCCATTTCAATTCCCAAATCAAACTGCACATTGTCTTGTCATTATGCACTTGTACATTTCCAAACCACATAATTGTGCACTAAATATGTTATATAATTGTTTGTAAGAACGAATTTAATGCAATTTTCTGGATGGTAAAATTTGGGCCATGCGAACAGTAATATTAATAATTCAAGTAATTATAATAAGATACAAGGTAAAATCTGCCAAAATAAGTTCATGATGAGAAAATTCAACAAGACCAAAGTCAATAATTTAGGTGTAAACCCAGCGTGTATCTACTACAGTTTAGCTTGAAAGCTTTTACAATACTTATACAGTATACGCTGTTGTGACTAATTTGCGTAAATGCGGAAATATTACACGTAATAATATAGGGTAGGGCACACCGCCAAGAAGCTTTCCAAAATCAATATAATCTGTAAAAACTTGTGATGTAATAATTCTACAAACACGTGAGAAGAAGAGCATTCCACCAATAAGGAAGAGTCAAACTGCAATCTTCTTTCATACCGGGTGTCCTGAAAGTCGTGAAAAATTCAGCACATCTGCCGTCGATGGTAGTGAGAGAAGCAAGTTGCTTCTCATGTTTTTGCGAACCCGACTCCGCTTAATAAGAGGAGCGAGGTAAAGAAATAATTCAAAGTCCACGAGAGTTTTTTCCTCCTGTAAAAGTCAAGAGTTGCAGTCACAAATTTGAGTTTCCAGTTTTGACTGATGATACTGTGTCAGTTGATCTCGGATCAGTCCCCAATCTCAGCCATATGAGTGCTGGCACCACGCCCGCGCTGTGGTGGTACTAGCACACCGCACTGCTCCACATTCCTTCCGGTACTGCAGTATCAAGTGGACTGTTACGAGACAGTAAGTGCTCAGTTACCGTATTTGAACCCAAGAAATGTCACTCCGCGGTCGTATGTTATCCATGCTGATAACCCTCCATCGCTCCTATGATATACTAAAACCTGGTGCTTAGGTTTTACAGTCATTCATTTTGTTTCTTTACCTAAAACCATAAAATAGGCTATTATATATATGCGATGGTTATGTGCTCAGGTTGTACTAAACTAACAAAAAATATTTTGGTTTAGATATTTTTGACGCTATTAACATCTTTTTATACTTTGTCCTGCTATTTTAGGTTCCTACACAACTATTTTATTATTGGTTTTAGTTCAGAAATCCTTGTTAAAAATAAGAATGTCTAGGCATCTGTGGTATTGGCAACAGGAAATGGTAAAAACTTAGTTTTAAATTGTTTATATTTTGCAACAAAAAATAGCACGTTTAGTAGATTTATAAATGTTAAGCAAGGAGAAATAAGATGTTATTTTGATACTTCGGAATGGAAATTTTTACTAGGGAAAAAAAGAAATGAGTGGTATCGGTTAAGAGTTTGTCCCAATTATTTGGATTTTAGTCGAAATAGTGAGAGGAAACAACTGAACACACACACACACACACACACACACACACACACACACACACACACACACACACACACCACGACACATATACAACTGGAGAAGGGCCACTAATATCTATTGACTAAGGAACTAGTTCAGCATAACTAGAGTTGCAACATAAAATTTTAATAATTATAGAGATAATGTACTACTGTTGTGTTGACAAGGCTGACAGTAATTCTAAAATCTGACACTTTCAACGATTTAGATATCTCCTCTCCCGTCTCTCGCTACCAAAGCCAAGGCAATATACATGAACACTCGTATACATGAAAGGATCATAGGATTTCGGACATTTGCCATCGTTAGATGTTTCAAAAATGTATAACGCTACGTTTTGAGATTTGAAATTTACCCTCTTTTGCGTAAAATGCGTAAGAAATTTAATGCATCTTTTTTGTTATACATTTTTATAAATATCCTAAATTTTATTACCCTTTCAAACCTTCCATCGTCAATAACAAACTGTAAACAAAGGACCTGAACACGTGTTCTATATTAGGCTATTACGTGAGACATTGTTATTGAGTTAGGGAGTTTTACATCCTTAAGAGAGCACTTTTTCTCAATAGTATGTGTCGCTATTCATACATTCTCTAAGCTTGTAACCAAATTGAATTTCCATCGAATTCAACTCGAACTGATCGAAGTGATGAGTGTGAGCGCTAAAACATATTATTTAGCGTATGAGTAACATGAGTACAATTTCTTACTCCTTAAAAAATGTCAAACAGATATTTATTGTTCTAAAAAGCTATATATATATATATATATATATATATATATATATATATATATATATATACAGATTAGAATCTGTGTAAAACTCTAAATGTTATATTAAAATACAAAAAAACTTCAATAAGACTTCAATCCTTAACAGAGCGCACTTGTCATACATACCGTAAACAATAAGATTGTTTCTAATCTACTAGTGTATTGTTATTGAATTAATTCTATTACTTTAAACAATTCTCTAAACTCCATAACTCATTTGAATTTTCATACAATTTCACTGTTTTATATGCGTGTTTCAAACTATTAGTTACTAATATTATAACAAATACAGACTGTGTTAGGTTTAAATGTATCTCACAATAATGTTGATAATTCGTTTAAAAATTAAACTCGTGTTACACAAGTATTTACCTGGTTTTATATATAAATGTCGTATCCAAATGCTATGAAATTGCTATTCGTTTACGGAAAGCTCTATTACTTGCAAATTTTAAATATTTTTCGTTATAGTTATTTTTAATTACAATTTAATTACTTGAATTGTTCTCTAAGCTCGTAAACTACTTAAATTCTCGAAAAAAATTGGCTGCTGTGTTCTTAGATACATATTAGTTAGTATGCGAATGAAAAATAATAATACACTTTATTGCTCAAAACACATAACTCCAAAAGCTGTTTTTGTTCATTCCTTTGAAAGTCTAAGTAGACAGACTGAAATTCGCTTTAAATTGAAGTGATCTGCTTGTAGATGTCAAAGTGAAAGAGCGAGCAAGGAGCGACCACCTGGTAACTGGCGACACTCCTGAGGATCCCATACGTCAAGACGTGTAGCCATCTGTCTCATAGCTATGTGGTAGACATTTGTAAAAGAGTCGTAGATTAAGCTACAAGCATCTGTCCTCCTCCATTCTTGATAGAGTCACTTAACATACTTGTTCAGAATAGATAACGAAGAGACTTTCGAAAATGTTTTGTTTAAAGAAATTTAAAGCGAACTAGTTTGATCCTGCGTCCGCCTTCATCATCAGGAAGATTTACAAGACTGTGGTGGCACGGATTCCATTCTAATATTAATATTGTGTATAAATTCGTTTAAAACACAAGATTCCAGAGGTCAGAAAGTTGTATTTCCTTTATTGTAACGTGTAAGGTTGCGAAATATCCTGTTATGGTCCTTCGCCAATAACGAGCGTGTAATAAAGGAAAGCGAGCTACTTCGGATCCTGGGACTCCGTCTTCGTATAGAGGAGCGATCACCATGCACTCCAGGAAACCGGTAGAATGTTTAGTGTTCGATTAAATGAAACTACATTGCATCCATAAAAATGGATTCTTCGAAGAATTACTGTTATGGACACATAGGTTTACTAGTTTGCTGCATCGTGTACAGTTGCTTCTCTCTTAAAATCACCTGAAGTATTTATGCAAAAGGATAGGAATGTCGAGAGACACATTAGAACTGGAGTTGTACTAAATATTTTACTACTACAAGAATATATGTAGTTTGGCCTCTCTTGCGAAAATTATGTGACTAGGAGCTACTTTATGAGCTTGTTACTTCTAGTTGCTGCTTAGACATTTCACGACTATTTTTCTGTTTTGTAAATACGTTTTATTTAAGTTTAGTGTATTTTAACTAGCATTTTAAACGCTACGTGCCAGTCCTCGGCTTGCTGCTTTCATATTCGTTAAGATTAGTCTAGTGCAGGTATTTATATTTTGTAAGTCACATGTACAATTTTTATCATAATTCCTATAAAAACTGCTATATAAATAATATGTACAATATAATATATATAAATAATAATACTAAATTTACAAAACAGATGTTTAAGGGCACTCTACGGATATGAATTGGACATAAATGACAATCAATTGGACCAGCACTATAATTTAAAGAGACAACTAACACCAAAAGGATTGTACATCTTTAAAAATGTACAGATATATTATGAAAGAAAAAAGTTTAAAGAAACCCTCGACAGAAGCCATAACACTAGACATTTGGCTAAGTACAAAATACACAACCCAAGGACAGAATATGGGCGCAGGCTACCAGAATATATAGTACCTAATCTATTTAATCAACTGCCTAGTGAAATAGCCAAAACTTGCCACTGTTGTCTTAGGAATAGGCCTAGCCTGGCTCAATCTCCACTAGCCTGTCCCGACATTCCACTACACTGCACAACGCTCAAAACTATTTTCATTACACAGATTCACTCTCACTGCACAAGACTATTGTTTGTTTACACTAGTTTATCCACTGATCACGAAAAAGCCACCAAATCTACTTCACTCAATGAGCAAACATAACATAAACATAACCCAAAAACAAAACATAACCTAACTACACACGATTAGCAGAAACTGCTTCGACCAGACGACACTACTGCACACAACTGGAGACAGACAAAGAGGAACAAAAACAGACATGCATGCACTTATTTCATAACACTTCACTCATAGAAGAATATATAATTATTATTAGAAGAATTGTTTTTGAATATCAAACCTTGTCATTGTAATTTATATTGTTTTCGTTATGTAATCGTTATATTATTTTATTGTTATTGTTATATTGAGTTCTAACCGCATTCATACAATTGCCAAATATAAATATAAACATGATGCCTGCCCTAAACCGCAAATATATCATCATTAGTGAATTTTCATTTAGTGAATTGATTTAAGGGATACAACTTATTAGACATTATTACCAGTAGAAGTGGAACAGTAGAAGTAAGTAAATATCGCTGGACCTCGCCGACAAGTTTTTTTATGTAACTTGGCGAGGCCAAACTATATAAAACAATGTAATCGAATAAATAAATAAATAAAAAATAATTGTTGCAAAAGGTATCGTGCAAGTATTTGTTTTACTGACCAGTGTGACATTTTTTGTCCATGCAATTTATTGTACTTCGACGCTTTTAGAAGAAACCCTTTTGAAACATTTTTACAAAATGGTCAGCCTATTAAAACTCCAATCAGGCGACTCATGCATTTTACCACCGTTTCCCTCCGCAATGAGGAAGGTGTTACTGTAATATTCCCTTTGGTACATCTATTGAATACCATTAGAATAAATTCAAGACTAATCCATCCAATGCTCGGTGAAGTGCCGATGTCCGAGTGGTCTATGACGTCGGACTTGCGATCTGAATTAGAGATAGCGCAGGTTCAAATCCTGTCTCTGAAGACCGTAGCACTTCGTATCCCATAGTCAAACTTTTACTGCGTTTACTCTCCTCATTATTCAGTCCTCACACAGGCCATTGGCCAGTATGGATGGGCAGATTAAGGCTTAACAGGAAAGTCTGTTTCTCCTTTACAAAATCATAACAATCTACTTTAAATCACTAAACACAAAAGCGTGATAAAAAAGGAACATGATAGAGAACGCAACGGTTTAGGTATTGATGAAGTCTCAAAGAATTTTATTTGCGATCGAGAGACGAATTTAAAGGCTCGACTGTTGTTAAGAATGAAGGAGTTACAATTTCCTTTATAGCATTTCTTTCCAAGGACCGAACATTTATTGAGGTTTTCTCTTTCCACCCTTTTTGTTTGAACAAAGAGTGAACAATTTTCCGTAAATCGAACGTGAGAGTTGCAGGGACCCTGCCCACGCGATAGGGACATGTTCGAACTTTTCTTCTGGAGGGTACACGAACAACTGTCAATAAATCCGTCAGACTGGATTGATAGGGAGAGTGGAAGACTGGTACATGGACCATGCATCAGTCTCTACACTGCACCTTACATAGTCCAGCAATGGGTGAGCCAACCTTATTTATCGTATATTGTCCCTTTGGCTTATTTATTGCGTCACGTCCCCTTTTGGGGGACGACACCCGTATTGGGCTGCAATACTTATTTCTCGGTAATAAATTAGTGGACTCTTTGTAATTTGTTGACTTTGGTACTCGAAAAGTGGTTTTTGTTGAATCTTAATTGGTGAAATTAACATTTCCATGAGTGTTTTTTTTATATTTAATTTGCATAAATCGATTCGGATAATGAAGTGAAGTTCTAAAATAAAACATTTCTAGTCGATTGTAAATTAGTTGTATTTATTCCATTTTTTAATGACTGAAAAGGTTCTACATGCTTGTTAATTATGAATATTCAAATACTAGATTTTATAAAAACAATAAAACTAATAACTAGCATGGTGCAGTTCTTCGGCACTGAACTTTCTGGTGCTGCAGTAAAAAATGTCTCTGTAATGTAAACGTATTTGTCATAGTTTTTCACTTGACAGTGGTTGTCGTCCACTGCGCTCCCGGACTGCCAAGTAGGCATGCAGGGAGTGGCTAGTTAGAAACATCTAATTTATGGCCGGGACTTAAACAGTAATTAAGTCTGTTGATGTGGATATAACTGGGACATTAGGAAAACATGGACCAAATCAAGAAGTTTTTCTTGACTTGGACCGATTCTCATGTTTGTATAAATTATCGGAGGACGGGCCGTAGACACACGCCGTGCACGTCTTGCCTGCAAGGATGGTCAGACTGCATGAGACACGAAGTTCTCAGCATAACAGTGCAACAAATAAGAAGTTAAGTTGGCCAAAAATTACTGAACGCATGCTAACAGAAATATTCATTTCATTGTTATAGAAAAAATGTATAATATGAGTATTACTCTGCATAAGAAAAAATGATGCAATTTGTAATTTGTATAAAAGACCATTGTAACGAATATTTTATATTTCGATTCAAGCTATTTCCCTCCATATACTGACCAATCGATAAAATATTTAAATGTGTGTTTTAAAATGAGGTGAATGTTACATATGAGTGAGATGTAATCTTGTTACTAATTCGTCAGTTTTTCAACCAAATTCATTAACCAATACATCTAGAGATACAATCCTTAAATAGGACCCCCTCTTTAAGTAACTCGTTAAGGGCAATTGTGATAAGGATACCAAGAAATTCCTGTATGCGCTAGATTGATAGGCAGCTGAATTTTAAAACTCCATAACTGTATAACTTATACGTAACATAAAAAAAAAACACTTTAAAGAGTCCAATTTACGCAAAGTTTTTTGAGGATCTCAAACAAAAATACATTTTAGGTATGTACAACTCCAGATTCAGACCATTATAAAAAATCACTTTTACTATCCGAATGGTAGTATATCTAAGAATCGACTTTCACTTTAACATTATATTACAGAGGGAAAGCAATTAATTTTAAAATCTGTTACGTTAATGAGATTGTGAATTATTATAAGACTTTCGGTTCACCTCACATCAAAAATTTGTTATCATAATTCAAATATTTTCATTTTTCTGTCGAGAGTCAATTAAAATATAAATAAAACAATATTTTATGTTATTATTATTATTATTATATTATTAGTATTATTTACGTTAATATTAAACATAAATGCGGTGAGAAATGAAATTGTAGTAGTGCCTACTAGTGAAAATTACATTGGGTGCATAAGGCTAAAAACTAACGTTTGTTGAGCTTTAAATTTTGAATTCATTATGAGAGCAATCAGCAGACGCGATTGAATAATACTGCGAAGGCAAGTGTCGGATTTTGTTCCTCAACTGTAATAAAACATTTTATTCTTTATGTTCTTAATGATCTTAAATGGTCATGGAGGCCATTTAATAGAATTTTCTGCTTTAATAAATCCTTTAAACGTGTCTTACGACACATACGCATAATTGGCTTAATAAAAATATAAGATGCCTGTCTAAGGTCTGTTTTATCAAATAACACTATCCTATTCAACTGCTGCGAAGTAACAAAACAACATTAGGATGAGGGACACTTCCAGGTGAGTGTAAGTAACTGAACTATCATTTCTTCGTCCAAGCTATCCCCCACCAATCAGGCCACACGTCTGTTCGAATAATTGTTTCACTTTATTACAAGGTGTGACAACCTGTGTCTAAATATATATTGAAAGATCAGATTTCAAACTTTGTTATTTTCACAAATAAAGCATAAATGCAGCGTCAATTACATTATCAGATGTTTATAACCTGTTTAGCCAACTCACTAAAGCAACCATGAAAGCAACCATGGTTTTAGACAATGTTAAAAGTCGATGACAAGATTTGACTTCACTCATGCACAACGCATCTTGCGCATCTTGGAGACACGATCTTACAAATCCTCGCTATATTACAGGAACCGTTATTATTTTAACTTTGTTATAAAACCTAACTTACTGAAAAAATGTGAATGGTGAATGTATCTTGTAGCAAGATATCTTGAGAAATAGTTCATCTCTATTTTTAAAATCTGCAGTTATCAGTTTGAATTTTGCATGAAACTTCATTTATTGATTTATTATCGCTGAGCATCATCGAAGCATATCACTCTGTACACTGACACAATTTCTTTTTTGTCAGTGAGGGGAATTTAAACATTTGTTTTCAGTAACACTGAATGTCTGCTTCTCTGTCCGCAGGATATCTATGGAATGAAATAATTTAAAATTCTTCATGCAAGCTTAGCGAAGGCGGTTACGCGGCACAAGGTATGGTGTACCCTTAAAGTAAAGTAAATAAATATGTCTTATTTGACCAGACGAAGTTAGAGCTAAGAAGCCTCTCTAACATTTAACATGGGGACCAACGGCTTAAAGGTGACTTCCGAATCACCACCAATGGCCGAGCACTCTTACCTTATTGGCTGAGCTTCAGCGAAGACCATCACTCTTTCGAGAGACTGGAGAAGTTCTGTCTGTCTCTCCCCAAGGTAAATGGAAAATGTAATTAACAACCTACAAACCCTAAATTTTGCATGAAGCTTCATTTCTATACGAGCAACACTGAGATTGATAATGATGTTTGTCGCTCAATGGAATTTGTCAGAGCGTTGGAAAATATTTCTACATTGATCTTGTGGGTAACATGATGGCAAATCGAAAACAGCAGGATCAATAAATGTATAGGCAACATGTGATTTTTTATTCATAGAGTGGAAAGTCACTGTTAGTAGTCGGTGACAAGATCTGATTTCAGCGTATTCTTGCGTTGCAGTACCCTCCGTAGTTCACAGGAACTTTTTTTATATTTATTATTGTTTCGAAAACTAACTTAATGAAAAAAAAATCGGTACCTTGTGGCAAGATATCTGGAGGAAGATTTAATTCTTAGACTTTCTTTTACATAAAACAAGAATGTGTCCTTTCACAGTCTACGTCTACCATGTCTAACCATAGCATTTGGCTGAACGTTATTTTTATGTTAATTTCTTTATTGCATGATCTGTATTGTCTGTTTCTCTGCCACAGGACATCTCAAAAATAAAAGTAGTTATGATTAGACATTTTTCTTTTATGATTAGACAACTTCAGCGATGCCTGTTAAGGGACACGTATTGGGGCTTACTCCTACTTTGTACTTCCAAGATGGTGACGTGACGTAGGTGGGGAATAGAGAAATATGGTCTCTAATTTTATTATTCCTAATTTAAACCTTTAGGGTATGGACTATAATTATTCGTACTTGCCTCTATGAAAAATTAATACTAAGAGATTAAAGAAAAGCAGTTCCAGATGAGATTAGGTCTGTTCTCTTCGTAGAAATCCGAGCTTTTTAGAAAAACCCCCAAGAGAAGTAAGTTTATGTCGGTATAGTCATGTCAATGTGCGGTAAGAATAAAAATGTCATTAACAATTTTGCTCTTTTCAAATGCTTATCAAGCCATCATCATATCATTGTCTCCACCACAATGAGAACAAATAGTATATAAATTACTGATTGTTTAATGTTATAGTTTTCAGGAATTTATATCAGGGTAAACAACTGATATAAATACCGTATTATGACAATTTTCCTAGCATAATACACAAGAATTAATTCCTAATACATAGGTGCTAAATATAACCTAAATTGCTTGCTTGTGTTGCATCTCAGGCAAGTCACAATTCAGACAGTAGTTAAGTACCTTAATTGTACAAATAAATAGCAAGTTGAGTATAATTCACTTTTCACACGAGCCACCCACTTGTGTCGCTTGGCTCTCTGCACACGTCTCAGGACAGGACTACGCCATTACAGTCCTACAGCGCTGCGGCCGTGTCTCTCGTACAGATATCTCAATATCAGGGTAACCTTGGAGTTAAATGGTTGTAGCGATGACACTGTAAAATAGCTACAAGACACTCTTAAAGCGACGTGTGTGATCTGCCGTGTCGCGTGCGTGCGGGTGAGCGTGTCCACTATCAGACAGCCGCGCCGCCCCACCTTCTCGCCGGTCGATGTTGATATTTTAATTAAGGCACTTAGACCTTGTGGCGTAAATTTCCTACACCACTTATTCTTCCCCTAGCTCAGTCCGATTTGTAATATATGAAGAATGATAATGAGATACAAGATATAGCACTGAATGCAACCTTTCTTCCGCTAAAAGATAGATGAAGATTCAATTCATACATTAGGAATAGCGTGATTTGAAATCTTCTATTATTCGAGTATTTACTTAGAACTTGCATTGTGTAGTATTACATAGTCAAAGAGTATATTCGTATACTACTTCGTTACTCCTATAATGCCTTTGAAATTAAAACTTTTGCTACATTTTCATAATAATTAAAAAAAAATATATCTTATAACAAATGAATTAAGTTAATAAGGAACTAAATAGAAACTTAAAAACATTGATTCTGGCAATGAACAGTGCTGGGTTGCCAGGGACTTTGTAATCATCATTCAATTCATACATTTTGAATGGCGTCTTTTGAAAACTGTAATGGATTCAAGTATTTAGTTAGAACTTGCATTGTGTAGTATTATATTTGTCAAAGAGTATATACAGTACTAATTCGTTGCTCCTATAATGCCTTTGAAATTAAAACTTTCACTATATTTTCATAATAATTTAGAAAAAAATCTCGTATAAAAAAATTAAGTTATTAGGGAACTAACAAAATAAACTGAAAAAAATTGTTCTGGAAATGAACAGTGCTTAGTTTCCTGGGATTTTGCAATAATTATTTAACAGTAGCGCAGCTGGATATTCGAACTGGATTTACTACAAGCCAAATCCAACTGTAAATTGCATAAAGTATAACTTTACTGGTTGGCATCTGTTTTATTTTTACAGCGTGGATTATTATTGTAAATAATATTTTCTTTCGCATATATACTTTGGGTACTATATGGTACCTCAACTCACGGATAAGATTTTATTCTCCTAAATCCCTTTCTAGGCTGCGCCACTTTCATATACTGAGTTTTAGGTGATATTTTTACATTTATATTTGGTACAAACTGGCAATGATGATTTCCTGTGCAAATTTACGCACAGAAAATTTAGGATTAGGATGCGACACACACACACACACACACACACACACACACACAAATATATATCATTATACGCATAGATTATCACTTAAGGACATTTTAATCTCGGAAAAGTTTGCAGCGTGGGCAGGTTGTTGTCGTGCAGCGCATCCTTCGGCATCAGGAATAGAGTAGGAACACGCAAGTCAGGACTAAACCGTGGCAATAAATATGTGGTGTAGGAGGATCTCAGGACATCTGGACCCGTCGTCCTCGTTCTGACCCTCTCGACAGAGATAACTGACTAATGATTCTCAGTCACGAGATGTGAACAGTATTGACGATATCAGTCGTGTAGTATCAAAATCGGCTATCTCCACCTTGTATGATCGTTCAGAAGAGCAAAGAAACTGTTACATATATTTATTAACTCATGATATTATTGCCATTGGTTTGAAAAACTATAAAAAAATCAGGAAAGATATTCGAAAAACTAGTTTTGCCTTGGTTTTGTTCGTAAACTAGTAATTAAAGCTTAAAATATGGTGATTAACTTCTAGTGATGGTAGATTTTGATACCAAATTGTGTAACTTTTTAGCGGTAACACCTTATTTTTTTATATTTACGTATTTTTATTTAAAACATGCTTTGGGGAATAAGCATAATAAAGTTGATTAAAGTTCAGGGGCTAGATAGTTTATATGTCATTTAGAGTAAACCGATTAGGTGTACTCAGTGGTTCTTTATAGCAGGGGATTTAAAGAGACCAGTCTGGTCAAAGGAGAACAAATGTTTCAATGTCGAAAAATTAAAACACAGTGTATTATTCACATCTTTATTTCCATTTCTTTTCATGTGAGAAATTTTAAAACTCTCGCAAGATTATGTTCAAATTTCTCGAGCTCATGTTGTGGTTTGTAGTCTTGATCATGTCTGATGATCTCTTTAAAGCATTTGAACTTATCCATAGTAGTCCATTCATGGTGAGTGTTAAGGAGATTCTTTCACGTCACTTATGTCACGCTGGTTTGATGTTGGTTAAATTTCCTTTAGGTATTCCTGTTGGCTTTATGTCCCTGGTTTCATAATCCTGTTTGTTTATTATTTTGAACTCATTAAAAAAACTGTTGTAGTTTTATTCACCCTTTATCAAGATTTTATTTTAAATTATCCGATCTTTTAAAATTAAACCTTTTGCTTGGTGAAATTTTAAAATGCCAAGCGCTTGTAGCTTTGAATATCCTCTTTGCTTTACTTAGCCAATGAAATATCACACAGTCCGTATCCAATTTCTGTATGGTAGTTATTTTTGTCAATGATGTCTAAGTACTCGTCTGGATTATAAATAATCTCTTGTTTTCTTATATCCACCTCTATTTAAAAAAAAAACTCGGTCTGAAGGCAAAAAAGAATGCCCACAACTGGAAAAAATCACTTCAACACATTTAATGTTGTCAGGAGCATCAATGAACCATGTCTAACACATTCGCAGTAAGGACTGATTTTTATTTTGGCTCTCGCATGCATCCGCCATAAGTCTTATCCGATTGTATGAGTTCAGTTTGCAGAAGATATCTGATTTCACCCTTTTGCAAACTCGTCTTCCGTCCACCGATATCTGGTACATACTGTTTTGTTCAATATAGTTGTGAAATGTTCTGCACAATGGTAAAGTAATAAAAATATATAAACTGTCTGAAGTAGTAAGCCTTCTGGTTTGTAACTTTGGCATGCAAACTTTTTTGCATATCAAATGACAATATAAACTGCTTGTCCTTGTGCATGTTAAATAACGATTTTGCTCGCAGCTTATGTACTCTTTTATTCATCATTCTCAAAGATTTATTTTAGGAATCTTTATCATTTTTCAATTTTCCATAAATTACAATGCAAGTTGAACAAGCATTATTTTTTGGGCTTTTATACCAGGTTAAATTTTCTAATAAAATATACCAAAAGTAAGATGGCTTCACTTTTAAATCATTAAAAACTTTATTATTGTACATTTTGCACAACTTGTTGATACTGAGGGCTGAAGAAAAACATCTACGTACTTATTTGCCACGACTATAGTGTGATTCAATACAGTTTTAATAACCAGACAAACCCTTTGATTAAATTTTTTCTTCGTTAAAGCAAGAATTTTTATCACCTCCCCTTTTCACCGTATCCACTGCGCCTTTACCAATAAATTGTTTAGGCACATAGTCTACTCTCGCTCTTGTCACATTTAATATTTTTCAAACACGCTTTGTTTTCAGACAGGTAGATAGATGCCATCATCAGAGCGCCTAATATAAAATTTAAGTTGTAAGGTCCTCGATTCTCTGCTTAAGTGTTTGGTTCGCCTCCTTTGGATGGGAAATGTAGATATACAATTTACTAGACAGTTGTCTTGGTTTACTTTCGCTTAGTTTTATAGAACTCGTTGTGGAAGTCTAATCATACGCTTTTAGTCTTTTAGTTTTTAATACTTTAAAGTCTTAGTGTATGCTTAAATTTAGAGAATTCTGGCAAGGTTGCAGGAGGGTACCTGAAAGGAACTTAGCTGTAGGTCCTTCAATAAATGTTTCGGTGGACTCGTTTAGACTTCTTTATTATTAACTATGTTTTGAAATGAATTTCAATCACTACGATTACAATATGGTTCATCTAATAACCATTGTAAGCTTGGCCTACGAATAATGAAAGGTTTCAACCTAGGCCTAAACATCCTCACCTGTTTTACAATCGCATTCTTCCACTTGCCCGGTTGCTGAATTCTTTATCTGGCCTTACTTGGAGACACAGGATCAAATTTATTTCCCATAATAGAACAAAGATTTATAACTGAGAATAAGAATTTGTAACTGAGAAAGCTTAACTGTCCACTACACAGTGGTTGTAAAAATCCTTCACTGAAAGAAGGTTATATTTTGACAGAGAGCAAACCGGCCACGTGACTGTTTCCAACACTTATATTGGATTGATTGAGATGGTCGTGTTCAACAAAGTGTTACTGACTTAGTTGGGTCTGATACTAATACGAATATTTAGACGTACTTTTAAAGGGGTTGATTTTTTAACGAACAAATTTGTAAATATGGTAGAGAATCAGTTGAATTATTTTTATGAGTCTTAACCTCAATTTTAAACCAAAGAGTGGAGATAGCTGCGTTTGATACTACACGTCTCATATACTCGTATAATTATATGAAACATTTGAATAGTGAACATTGGGTGATCAAAACATCTAGCCTCTTCTCTTTCAATTCTTTTAAAAATGTACTGCTCTAACCAAAGAAAAGATTTAAAGGTATTTTTGTGTATATTTCAAGGTTAATAGATCATACTTTATGTAAATTTAAAACTAAAATAAAGGAACAGTCTATGAAAGAATTCAGAATTCTATGAATTTTAGAATTCAGACCCTCCCTTTGTGACACACCATTACAATAACTCCAATTTCGGCACTAACCGAAAGGATTAACTTTTATTTTTATTACACGTTTTTTGATACGATTTTCGGTGTCTACAATAAATATGCAACTTAAAAATAAAATGCATTTAAAGATTTGATTTAGGCGTGTACAAGAGAAATATTATTACAGTTGGGTTTATTTTTTGGGGTAAAATTACAACCAAAAACTATTTTCTTAAGGAGTTACTAGGCTTTTTATTTTATAGTTACAGATCTTTGAGATATCTTAAGTGAAACTACGAAATATAGCAACAAGGTTTAATTACTCCACGATGAATTATAAACAGTTCAAGTAGTTTTTAACATACAGGAGATATCGGTTAAAGATGATTATATGATTCTTTACAATATAAATGTGAACAATTTAATGTCACTTTTAAGTTAATACGACTTAAGGAAATTACTTGTGTTTTAATAAATATTATTCAAAGGAATCGTGTATTTTAGTATACAAATGTTTTTTTATTCTATACAACAATAATATCCTAATTCTCAGGATTTTTATTTTGGGTTGATAGCAAGCTTAAAACTCTTTGTGAAATCCATTTTCTCTGGCTTCTGAGTTTGTCTGCTAACTTATGTCTTCTTTTCGAATGGCAAGAATTATTTCTAATTTGTATTCTTACGATACTATCTATACAATTATTACCCGTCATTTATAAGGGAAGGTTGCTGTTAAAACCTTTTTCGGAGCATCTTCTCAGGATTTTGTGCACGTCAATAAATGGCATTATTTAACTCGTACGAATTTCCTCGCCAGGTTTTATTTTCTATCTTCTATAGTTAAAAGGTTAGTGGTTGTGGACTTTAGGCGTAATCTTGCATTTAGGAGAAACCAGGAAAGAGCTAGATGGCATTGATGCTAACTTTAAAGGTAAACTCTGGCTTATAAGTTTAATGCGTGTCAGCTTCAGATTATGATTTATAAAAAGCTAGATTCTTTAGGTGAGCTAATAATGTCTTTCTATAAATAAAATGTATTTTTCTTCCGTATTAGGTTACTGATCCTCCTAGACTCGAATACGCTGCACATTGCTAATCTGTTAAAATTGCTTTTTTAAAACATATTCCATATTTATTTACGTATTATTAATTAAAATTGAATGTTCCATCAAAGAAATGTATCTCAATAGACTACTTGTAAATCAAACTTTACATAAAATAAAAATATCTCACTTTAACTTTTTTTTAAATTTAAATAAAACTGCTTGTTAATTGATCAGACATATTAGAGACGAAATATCCAGTAGGTACTATTATTTATTATAATTCCATTTTAAAATTAAGGTTATTTGGATATTTCTAACACAAATCAGTTTCACGAAACCCTGCCGTGTGCACTCTTAACTATATTTTCAAAATCCAATTTTAACAAATTTAAAAAATAACAAAATTAAACCATATTTTCCTTGGGATATTACTAGATTAACTAAATATTTTACTGATTAAGTTCAGTGGCCGAAGAAATATATTTTTAAAGTTATGTAAGTGAAACGTTTATATGTACGTATCTGCGTCCGTTCGCATGGTGCATCTCGAGGGAAATAGGTTGTATATAGTGTATTTAGATACGTATATTTAAAATTACTTAGAAAAACAGTGACGACGGTTAACCAAATGTCCGAATAAAAATTAACGTAACCTTTGACATTGTTATATAATAATAATTCGAAGGTTGACATAGAGCACAAGTTTATAATACAAACATGAGACAGGATTATAATATAATATGCAGCCACGTCTTAAGATTTGTCTGACGTATCCTACTTCTGAGCATTGGTCTTATCAGTTAACCTTCTCGTGAATATCAATTAGTATCAATCATATGGTAAAATCTTAAATGCAGTAAATTAATTCTCGACCTAACACAACATGTTGTTACCCGAATTTGTCGGATATTGAGAGTTATTCAATACAATTGAACTTAATAATGTGATTACACATTTTTAAATGTATTTACTGCAAAAATAAAATATTATATTAAGAGGTTTACGTTACTTCGTAGACCACAAAAATCAACTACATTTTAAAATAACTAAATCTTTACCCTTGCTATGGAAAGGTTTCAAAATATTATCATTGATTAAATTAACTCCAGTCAACAATTTTAATGGAAGCAATAGCAGTGACGTAAACTAGGATTTTGGCTTTTGTGAGGGTAAATTTAACTAAAGAGTATACCACACCATGGCTTGTAATAGATCTAAAATTCAACTAAATTAGATAGGTCTAATTTAAAGTACTGTTGTATTCAAACGTTTTTGAATTGCTGTTATAGCAAATGTTTTTAGCTTTAGGGCTTTTAGTGAGGGATTATATCTCTCTAATCCCCTCCCTTATTACGAAATGGGCAAGAGAATGATTTACCAATATCCATTGAAAAGTTTATTTTTCCTCATTTGCTGATCTTTGAAAGTATATTGTGTTAAAAGCTTCTTTCACATTTCACATATTAGATTTTATTTTTGTTTTCATATTTTGTCACATCAGTTGTCATAATATAATGTATAATTTTAATCTTTGAGACCATAATATTCTGATGTAAAATTTCACCATAAATTAGCCAATTCACCAAGAGAAATAAAAAATAGGAATAATACAGGAAGCAAATTGATATATTCACGGGGGTTGATTGCTCAGAATTAGGAGACGTCAGACCAATCTTACGACGTGGCTGCATAAACTAAGTACTGATTTAGAAGTACCCTACCATCGAAACTATGTATAACGTAAAGAATAATCTAATTTAATTGCAAACAGGTACTCAGCATGAACATTTTTTAAGCATTATAGAATTTAAGTTGTTATAGAAAGATTTAACGTTTGGTCATAAATGTTGGAAATTAGTTACATATAATCAATACCGGTAACAGCAGTGTTATATTTCCGGTAATTTGCTGTGAATATTAAAACACAATATTTAAAAATCAATAATCTCGTTCTATCGCTGAAATGAAGTTAAGAAAAATAGCTGAAATGAAAATCTATTTAAGGAATATTGCATTAACTATTTAAAGTCCATTACAATTTAGGGAATGATCTCGGTCGCTGTTCTAGACTGTTATGGCATACTCAACTTGGCTTGATCGCTGTTATAACCTGTGGTGGCATACTTAACTTGGCTTGATCGCTGTTATAACCTGTGGTGGCATACTCAACTTGGCTTGATCACTGTTATAACCTGTGGTGGAATACTCAACTTGGCTTGATCGCTGTTATAACCTGTGGTGGCATACTCAACTTGGCTTGATCACTGTTATAACCTGTGGTGGAATACTCAACTTGGCTTGATCGCTGTTATAACCTGTGGTGGTATACTCAACTTGGCTTGATCGCTGTTATAACCTGTGGTGGCCTACTCAAGTTGGTTATGTTGCTTTTCCAAACTATAATGACATACTTAAGTTGGCTAAGTCGCTGTTCCTGACTGT
The DNA here is from genome assembly GCF_021130785.1 of Homalodisca vitripennis. Classification (NCBI taxonomy): domain Eukaryota; kingdom Metazoa; phylum Arthropoda; class Insecta; order Hemiptera; family Cicadellidae; genus Homalodisca; species Homalodisca vitripennis. The sequence continues at coordinate 60,631,592 of NC_060209.1, read as the reverse complement.
GACGGCATACACAAGTTAGTTTGGTCGCTCTTCCAAAGAGTGACGCATACTCAAATAGGCTCGGTTGCTGCTCACACATACTCAAATAGGCTCGTGACATACTCAAGTTGGCTACGGACCAAGCATGTGTAAAGCACCAGACAAGGAACATTTGGCGTTGACAACTGGGTAATCCACAAAACTAGAACTAGGTTAGGTCTCTGTTCCATAATGTGATGCTATACTCAAGTTGGCTCGGTTGCTGTTTACCTGCTAGATTTTTTTGGCGTTGACCCAATCCATCTAACTAGACCCAAGATTTCCGCACATATTTTAAACAATACTAGATATTCATAGAAGGCCAAATTGGAATGTATACAACACCAGTATACTTTTATACTTCCCACAGTTATTATTGTAATTTACATCCCCTTTACAAGCCGGACTAATTCGTGGCCATTTTTATTTAGCATTGGTGGTTCCATATCAGCAATCTTAAACCACAAACAATGTTACGCACTTACTTAAAGTCAAATATTTATAGGAAATGTCTATTTATTAAAATATTAAAATTATAAATTAATATAACTAATACTCATAGAAACGCTATTCGGATATTAAAATATCTTCTGTGGTCATTTGGAAAAAAAATCTTTGTCTACTTTATCCTTTAAATACTAAAAAATAAAACAAACTTTACAAAACAAAATATAAAAACGTTTGAATGTGTAAAGCTTAAAATAATAACGTAACAGCTTTAAATTATTTGAGGTTTAACATTGTTCTCAGGGTGTAAAACTCAAAATGTTTTCACTACAGCCGGTTTTCAAGTTTAGGCCTATACTAAGTACAGTTCACTCAAAATCAAAGTGCATTGCTTCATAAAGTGGTTCTCAAGACCTTTTCCATCACGAGTTGATACAGAGAAATGGTAATGAGTAAAGATGGAAAGTCACAGTAGATAAATAAATAGTGATTTGATGGCGGCACCGTATGATAATGCTGGGTCAGGGTGCGCAAGCGCGGGTCAGCGCGCACTTTAACTTATGTCCTGCTGTCTACGCGGCGGTGGCCATTAACTTTAATGATAAATGCACGTCAGTGAGTGTAAAAGATGAAGATGTTTGCCAAGAATTGTTGGTCATCCGTCCGCGAGTCGGTGAGTCAGCCTTTCATGTGCCTTGACATGGATATTAGTATGGATATAATACACGAATACACTATATACTTCAGTTATTACGCTGGGCGCTGATCCTTCTAAAAGGTTTAGTCATGTGACACCGTAGGGATGGATAATCATTCAAAGATATATTTTACGTTTAAATAGTAGTTTTACTTTTAGATACTATTTTATTTCTTGTACTTGCCTCTGTGAGGATTAATTAAGTTTATTGCAGTTCAGTTAAAAATTACTTTATATAAATGTTATTACTAATCGTACTTCTACCAATTTAAAAATTTTTCGAATAATTTTGGAAAGAATACTAATTTTATAACAAACGCTATAGACTCATGGCTCGGTTTTAATTGCCAGTAATAAGAGCCTCTAAAATGAACTTTATACTCAAGTAAGCGAGTCGATAAAGTGGAAAGAAAAAGAAACAAACCTTCCAAATTAAGCGAAAAATATAACAAATTAGTTACATAAGATAAACATAGTAAGATCATATTATGCAGCATTAATTAGATAAACATGAAAAACGGTAAAAACTTATTAGACTATATTACAATCAAGTCATTAATTAAAGAATTGTATCATAAGAAATGTCAAAATAGGTATTAGGTACTGTATTATTAAACTTCACATTTGCCTAGAATAAAAATATGAATAACTTTAAATATTTATTTTTATTTTAAGTTTCTGAAATTTTACTTTATCCAAAAAAATAGAAAAAAAACTATATTGGCGGGTCAAAATTTTCCAATACAGCTTTTTTTTGTTATATATTTGTTGTATAATTTTAAGTATCCTACACGAATTGTTGCTTGTAGATAAAGTATAAAAACTGAAATATAAAAATTCGTTTTTGTAAATTTGTAAAAACATTGTTTGAAAATTAAAAAAGGGAGCAGCAATAAAGCTTAAAAACGGTGAATCATATAAGACCTTCTGGGTAGGCAATTTCGTTGCATTTTGTTATGTTTATAGTTTTGTGTTTATATAGTAATAAATACGAATCTAGTTCACAATGACGGCAAAACTGAAAAGGCTAAGAAATAAATTCATTTGGCAATAATGATACTTGGATGAGGGGGCTTTTGAAAAGTAAAAGATAATACGGTAAGAGTGCTAAGAAATAGTCTTTGTTTAATTTTTATATTATTATTAATCTAATAAAAAATATTGTAAAAACCTTAAATATCGTTTCTTAGAAACTGTTTTCATGATGTAGGTGTTAATATTGTACCTTCAATTATATTTTTTAGACAAATCATGTTCGTTATGCATAAACTGCACCAGAAGTTATGCTGATACTTTAAAAATATGAAGCGAATAGACCTATTACTTTTCATTATAATGTGTTTTTTCATAATTGTAACATGAATAAAGCTGTTGTGGAACAGACCACTTTGCAATTGAAGTTTTATGAATTTTCTGTTTTTGATGTTGATGTTTTTGACTGTTCTGTTTATGTATGGATTGAAATTTTCTCTTTAAAATAATATATAACAAAATACCTTGATATTGAAAAAATATATATACTGAGAGTCTGCAATCAGCGTTCACCCTCTGGAACGGCATTCCTTATAAGCATTATTTAGAAGAAGGAGAATGCAAAGGGATTGCAACTGATAGTGTACAGCGTTCATATGGCGTAGATTTTCAAACTGAAAAAAATAGTGTGTAAGCCACTAATTTAAAAAACACACAACAACTCACAAGCTAAAACACCCAAAGAAAATTCTCTCCGATGGGAAAAAATTGGTGGCCGTCCGGCTAACTGGACATGCCATCGATGTAATACAAATGAGAAGAAATGCTAAAATAGAAGTTGGTGGCAAAAAATCTGCAATATGGGCAGAATATTTTCATTTATGGTTTTTCCGATGATTAATCTGCACATGGAGTTTATTCTAAAGACAACAATACTTGGTGTAAGAATAAAAAATGAGTAATGGAGGTAACTGAATATTCAGAGCATACTCCAGCACAGAATACATGTTCCTCCAGCAATACTACTACAAATAAACCTAGCCATTCCAGTTTTGCTTTCAAAGTGTGCTTATGGAAATACACAAAATATGAGTGAACCGTTAAATAATGTTATATGGAGCAGAATAAAAAAAAAAATATATATATTTTAACTAGGTACCCTACAGCTAGGTGTACGTGACGCAATAAGAGGTTACAATAAAGGCAACATACAAAGTGGTCTATCAAACAAACACAACATCTGCGATCTTCGAAGGATAAAAAAAAGCAGGCAAGGCACTACCGGAACTTCAAAAGACGTCTACGCACCAAACACCCCTAACAAGGAACGATGATAGAAGACGAGTTTGAAGAAAATGAAGACACAGGAAACCCAGCCTACACACCAGGACACTACTGATTGGGAAGTTTTTGCCGGTTTCCGAAAGTTAAGGTTAAGGTGAAATGTAAAGGTTCTAAAAATCCAGTTATGTAAAAGAGATATTTCTGTAACTGTACCAAATTTTCACCTCTGTAAGTCATGCGTTTCCTGACTAAGGGGAATGTATATGTATAGGATTGATAAAAAAGTTCTGTTCCCCATAACAATTGTTTCTTAAAAACTGTTTTTGTGATCTGGGCACTATTTTTCAAACATTATTATCTGCAAATTATATTTGATTATTTAAACAAATTTTATTCTTGGTGCATGAATAAAACCATAATTTATATTGATTATTTAAACATATTACGCAAATTCAATTCATATTGAATGCGTTTTTTACTTTTTATGTGTTATTTTCCTTTTGTAGATAAATGTTAAATAAGAAAGCAATTCTTGGCGTGGACATTTTATATACCATTATACGGGATTTCTTTTAATTTAGTATGCCCATGAACAGTTAATGAGCTGTAATTAATTTATATCACCCTAGGTGCTCAGAATCATGTCAATAAACCCGCCTAGTCTTTCTATTGCCATTACCATTATCGAAGCCACAATCCCGGAAGACTCGAGTGTGGGGTTGTAGAAAGCACATTCATTACCACGGACAGGGCAATCTACTTACCTTCCTTATTGTTGAGATAGTGAGGTCTCGGCCTACGACCCCACAATGCACTGCAACTCTGGTCATTAATTGTCAGCAGTGCCTCGCGCCGCTTCTCGCTGCTCTTGAATATGTATCATTTACAGTACTGTACACAATTTCTACTTTACCCTGAATATTCCCACACTTCAAAAATCACACAGGAGTATACATTTTCTCCTTTTATGTTTTTCGATGAAAATAAGTTTTTTATTTTGTTAGGAACTGGTAACAAGGTCTTCTAAACTAGAACTTTCGAGGTTTTAAGGCAAGAATGTATAGTCTGCCTGACATCTGCACAACCTCCCCTATGGTATGGAAGTTAATATAGTTGTATTCAGGCCACCTTTTGGGGTGTGGGTTGGTGAATTTTTGGAACTAATAGATATCAACAGCTTGCCAATATATAAAATCCAGAATCGTCTTGTTTTTGAATCCTGCAAATACACCCAAAACCAGAATCGCCTTAATTTGAGGTCCTGTCAATATACAGAGAATCAGAACTGTCTTTGTTTGAAATATGCCAATATACCCAAGACCAGGATCACCTTCATTTAGAATCCTGTCAATGTACCAAAGACAGGATCATCTTGGTATCAAATACATTTAGAAATAACTGAAAGACTTTTAAATACCACCAGTTGGTGGACAACTATTCATCCTAGACTAGACCACTTGATAATGAAGGGTCGTTCTAACTTCTTCATTTATTTAATAATATTCACCTTAGAATACGAACGGTTTATCTTGTTTTCACAAACTGAGAGTAATTTACCAAATGAATCCAAATCAGAATGCATGGATAATTAGGGATAATATTTATTCTAGGCATGCAACTGGGTGCATTAGAGTTTCTCTGGATTATTCCTTAAGTTTGGTTAAGGAATACTAAAATGATACCATTGTAATATAATTCAAACGTTTAGATAAAGATAACAACTTCATGACATGACTTCTGATGATCAGGAGACTCGATGTCGCCCTGCACAGAAGCAGATAAGATGAGACGGTAAAATGTTGGAGGTCAGGACAGTAACTCTGCGGAGATCACTGATAGCCGAATGGCGAGGTCTCGTGAGGACTTAGCATCAGTTACCAGACGTAGCAACAACCGCGGCAGTGACTGTGACACAGTTGTCGGGATCTGGGCCGACCGCATTGTCCCTTACTGTATTGATGTTCAAAACTACGAGCCTTTAGAGATCTTATACAACTTCGTCTTAAGTGTAGCACCATGATTACATATGTGGGCATACATATATGGCAGGAAAACATTGGCGCAAAAATGAATAAAATCCTGTTCACAGCTCATAAGAGCTGACAAGACGGTAGTGATAGGTCATACTTGGTTCCAAAGTTTAAAATTATTGTGGAATAGTATTTATGTGAAATATAACTGAATAAGTTCATTTCATTTTTTAAATCTATTATATTACTTTGGGATCAAGAGTCACTAGATTCAATAATCTAATGTTTACCCGATCAAAATTCAATTTAAGTTTCTAGATAGCTGCATTGTGCAAGGTATACAAATACAGCAATTTATTTATGTTATACTGTTAATTTATGTAGGGTATATTAGACCACACATCTCAAAAATCTAACGGTTAAATGGCTAACTGTAGAGGTTTAGAATAAAAGAATGCCACACTTAACCGAACGCAAAGAATTTATTGTAATAATTTCAACTGTTAATTTTGTTATCTTGGCGTACAGGGTGTCCCAAAAACCTCTCATCTCCAACATTTTACAAAAACACGTGTTGTTATTATTTACCGTTAGACATTCGAGATTAGCCCTCCGACAATGAGTGAATTTATTAAGCTGGAAAATAAATAAAATGGTCTCCTTTTGTATTTATCTTTACTATTATATACATAATGACGTGAACATTTCTTTCCTAATACTCAGCAAAATCAAATAGGGTTTCATTTTGTGAAAAGAAACACTTTATAGAACATTTGAAGGCCGAACCGTAATAGGTCACTTGATTTAGAATCTTTAAAGTTGAAACTTATTTCGGAATGATCTTTCTTATTCTATTTGCTCTTCTTGTGGTTCTCTGGTAATTATTTTATTCTATAAAATTAATAGTATATTTTGCAAGTGCGGAATCAGCAATAGAATTTCTTTTAATTAGTGCCCTATTCTAGTATTTGTAAAATTAAAAAATTCTGTTTTGATACCTTTGAATATGAAACATCCTTATAAAAGATAGGCAACACGATGTATTTGGTCTGTTGGAGATTTTTTTGGAATGTTCAGATTTTCCAAAGATCGGAAATGTAGAATATTAGTTTCATTTTTACTGCTTTATCAGACAGTAGGCAGAATTATTACGGTTAATAGAAAAGGACCACGTACAAAAGTTATCTAGGGACTTCAGGAGGCCGGTCAACATAAAAGGCATAGTATTTTGTAAATGTACGAATGGTATACCTATTCAGGAGCATGTCCAATTTAGCATACGAGCCTATGTGGAATAACGACCTAACGTGGAATGAGCCCAGGCTGTTGTGACAGCCGGCGCATTTGTGTGAAAATGTGCTCCTACTTAAGGCTTATTTAAATAACCGGCGGCGGCGGCGGCACGAGGTGGCGGGGCGGTACACTGCAGTGTGAGCAGCGGTAAATTGGTACCCCTGGAGAGAGTGTTGGGGCCGCTGTAGCTACTGGTTTCGCGGTGAGCGATCCTTTGGGTCATACAAGGATTGCCTTTGATCTTATTAGGATAAACTATCTGCTACTTCAATAACGTTGATATTACTCTAATTTAAAAAGTAGTGATCGTCTTAAAAAACGATGATTTGCATTAAACCTAATCATTTATATTTATTTGTTCGTAAACCTGTAGATTTAACGTTCAGCAAATGGTCTAAAATATAACAACGAAAGTATTTCGATTGTAGTTCAAATAAATTCGTTCCTCATTTCAGTACTTATACCAGACCACAAGAGAAAGTAATGAATATAAAAAGAATGTGTAGGTTTTTTAATCTTAAAATGTTTTGTAATATGGCATTTTGAAAACATATGAATAATTAAAATACGGTAAAAACTATTACAAACAAACGATTCTGACACATGTCAGTATTTTTTTACTAAATTAACATTTATAGCAATGAGTGCTTTCATTATGCTAGCAATACCGTAATATTATCCATTGACAATTTAACAACTTTTAAAAAAATTAAGAAACTAAGGTGATTTACAACACATATTGCAATAATTTATTTAATTTTTTGAGGCCTTTAGAAACCAAAGGTTTCATCATCAGGCGACTCCACAATGTAGTATGAATGTAATTCTTGAATAAGTCATCCATCCTAAGAGTATATAGTATAAAAGTATATATTATAATATATACTTTTATATACTTTAATATATATATATACATATATATATATATATATATATATATATATATATATATATAATATATATATATACATATACTTTTAGGCTCACATGACGATTTTTTGGCATGCGAAAATGCTGTGCCCAAACAAGGATTCGAACGCGGGTCCCCAAAGTTGATAAATAACGTCGCTAACCCCTGGCCACCAGGTCGGCACGCAGGTTGAGCAAGGTGAAATGAAAGGGCCAATCGTGTGGACCGTCTTATGGTAATTGCGGGATTTTTATCGTGTTATCCAGTGTTATATGGCTAGTGGAAGGCTTATTCTCACCATAATGAGATAATGATGAAGATGTTTCCCACGAACCCTCGAACAACTACGTAGACTCTACACTTGTTTTTGAATTTGGCATCCAAATCCTAAACAATTTGTAAACATAAACATTTAAGATTTTTAAAAAATGTTTAAATCGATAACACTTATATAAGCCTACGATTATTATTAAACTGAAGGCACTCTTCATAAATCTGAATTATTCCTTTTGTTAATGCCTAAAGACATCACCAAGATAATCAGTTATAAAGTATAAATATGTCATAAAATTGCACAGTTCTAAAAAAAAAAACACAAAACAAAACAATTCATAGCGAGCCGCTTGGGTAAACCTATGTAATCCAAATGAAGATTATCGATGATGAGCTTCCAACAGAGGTCACAATCTTCCATGTCATCAATAGTGAATGTAACCTATAAACCACTATGTAAATATATAAACCACTCCACGTATGGGTGCAGACTAGATTAATTCTGTGACTTTCATGTTAAGGTTGAATGTAATATCTCCAATAAAACCACATGTTCTTGGCTGAAGGAACTGAATATTCATCCAATATTAAATCTAATTGCAAAAAATATAGATTCCAATTTCTATTAAAATCCGCGTGTGTGCAAAGTAATTACTTTAAAAATTTTACAAAATTATCACAATTCAATATTTGTTCCACATTATTTCTACCATAAGTTTGGATCATTCCACATTTCAAGTTTATATCCATAAGAGACTTTCGGTTTTGAGATGAAAATATTGATCTCGCAGCTTCTATCTTTGGATCAGTGATCAATAGTTATCATAGGATAATATTCATTCCACAGAACTTAGGTGTCAATTTTGGCAAAAAGTTAAGAAAACTATAGGATTTACAGAATAGTTGTTTAACACATTTGCCAAGGTCTCCGCCAAACTTTGTTCGAACTATAATCAGAAATTGTAATCGGTTAAACTTAATTTGCCTTTTAATCCAACCATACAATTTTTATGATAGTTGTATAAGAATGTTTTCACACTGAGGTTCCGGCCTCTCGACCAAATTGATTCCAACAAAGAACTTAACTTCCATTTACTTTTGAACATCCGTACTGAATCTTTTTATATCTGTCACAAAATGCGGGTATAATACTGATGATACACAGGTATAGATTTGTTTACTCAAGCACATTGCAACAAGGTAGATTAGAAATCTAACTAAAAGGCTATGAATATTTCCTATGTAAAATATTCTTGATTGTTATTTTTCTTAAAATATGATAAACATTCCAATGCGACAACAGTAAAAATTGCTATTTTATTTAAGTGCTATAAATATGTAACACCTTTAATATGCAATATGTGGTTCTTTACAATCACTTTACTCAGGAATAGGATGTAATTGGGGAAGGTGAATAAACTTGCAGCGCGTGCGGTCAGTGGACAGATCCCACACTTTATAACAACTGCTTTACATATCAAAGACGCCAGACGGCTTCCAACCTTTGAATATCCTCTCTGTAAACTCTTTTACTCGTATTTTAGACCGGCTGTAGTGACTGTTGCACACAGAGTACAGCATGGATGGTCTCGGTCATTTCTGCCCTCCGATTATGGCAGTTTAAAATATATGTTTGTGGCAACATAATAAAAGAAGCTTACACACATAAGTGCAGCCATAGACGATTCGTTTTGAAGATAGGTAGGTAAATTCCCATGTTTGTTTTATTCTCTTAGGACAATAAGTTTAGAAACTGCACCTATTCCTAAAAGGATCTTTGCGCTGCTTTCGGAGTGACAGGATATTAGGGATGGGTAAGGATGGGAGCTTGACATAAGCTTGGGAGTAGGGGCCGCCTCCTGTTGAAATCCATAAGGAAGAATTTAGAGTATTAATCTCAGTCATGTCCCCTCGGAAAAGAGTCATCTCCCGCAGCATATTAGACCTATCAAACTACCCTTGCACCTTAGAATCTCGAAATTTGCGGTTAGTTATGTGCTGCTCCTGGACATCAATAATGTTGTCCAGATTTAAGTGACACGTCGGGTATCGCTGAGCAATTATTAAAAGGTGTCTCTGATAAAAAAACTTTATGAAAAAGAGGGAGTGCGTTAGTAGGTAAGAGGGTAACATATGTGCCGGCATTAAGTATTGTACAGATCAAAGAAAAGCAGAAACAAATTTTACTATACATTATCACAAACTTTTAAGACAGTTCAAAATATTGCATATGCAGATTTGTAACTGAAAAAAGAGCGTGGCCAACAATATAAACTCAAAATTTAAATCATAAGTGGTCCTGTTACCAGGGTTTCGTAATATACCCCTAAAATGTTAATAACATGTACTGCAAATATAATAGTATTTGCACTTATTTATAAAATAAAGAAAGTAATGCCATTTTGGGACTTTTATAACGAAAACAACGGTATTTACCAGAGTAAATATTATAAAACTCATATTTGACCCCAACCAATTTATTAACAGGGTTCTTGTTACCGACTTGCTAACGGGGTCTCAATTGTGTTGAATTTTATAAAAATCCAATGTAGCGTAAGATTACCAGAGTGGGAAGAACACATGATGTGGTATACACGCCAATTGGCGTACCTTGTCAGAATAATCTCTCTTTAATTGACGTTTTCGAAATACTTTTAAGCCATTTTCTAAAACCCACACACTTACAACATTGGAGGGAAGTTTGACGTGCCAGAGGTACGCTTGTACGCCGATCATCGTAACCACCCTCTGATTACGCCAGCCGCCCCCCGAGGCTCACGGTCACCTCGCCTACTCCCACACGGTAACCGGTCACAGGTCGGAGGTCAGGAGGCCCCGTAACTGGTAACCTATTGTTAGCGGAAGATTACAGACCAATAGCGTGTCAAGTGGACCCGGAGGCGCGTGGCTACTGCACGTCGCCGTTATACCGGTGTGAGAAGGTGCCGAGTGATCAGAACCGTAGATAGTAAATAAGAACCTCTATCACTGCTCATAAACCGGCCTCAGAGTGGTCATCTTGAGCCGGGAGCTGCATTTTCGGTGTAGAACACATGTTTGTAAAGTTCCTCCGCACTTTCACCCACTTACCTAGATATTTCATTATACCTTGACGTTCCTTTATGAGAGAGTGGATGTTACGACATGGCAATCTAACATCAAAACTTGTAGCTGTGATCTATAGAAGATCTTTCATGGTTTATATTGAATTGGTACACTTTTAAAATTAAAAAGGTGTAAGTGTTGTTTTATATATATATATATATATATATATATATATATATATATATATATATATATAATACTAGCAGTTAACCGCGGTTTTACACGCAATTTCGTATGGTTTGCACTTGTATGAGCACTTTTGGGTCGAGTGAATTATATTTCCGACGCCAACATTGAGTTTGACTCCTTGCTACGACCAAGGAAACGTGTTAAAAATTGTATATTTATAGACATAGTTTCCTTACGTGTCTTAGTATTTTTTTCCGTAGTTGATCTTGCCTTTTTCCCGATTAAGAAAATATACAATGCCTTGAGAAGCCTACTTTTGCCAAAAAAACAACTAAGGTAGGTTTTATAACAGTCTTTAAGTGTGTAGTAAAAGTTAGACTACTTTGTTTTTTTATATCTACAATTTTAGCAGTCACTCGCTGCTGTGCACACAATTTAGTAGGCGTTGCACGTGTACAACGCTGGTTCGAGTGAATTGTATTTCCGACACTAATATAGAGTTTGTCTTGTTACCACGATCCAGAAAATACATCAAAAGTGGGTATTTATGGCAATTGTAATTTCTTCCGTTCTTAGTAGCCTATTTTGTGTTCCATAGATGAGTTTTCCTTGTTTCCCAATCAAAAAAATACATTCACAGATCAGAGAAGCCTACTTCTTTAAAAAGACAACTAAGGTGGGTTTTAAAACAGTATAATATATATAATGTATAGTAAAAGTTAAATAGTAAATTTGTCTTTTATATCTAATACTTAATATTTGCTATGAATGTACAAGTTAGAGGTACATAAACAATGACACTACTTACGTGTTTGTTTCTTTATAAACTGAAAAATATTTTTAATATTTTAAAACATATAGAGCTGGAATTTGTACATTAGTTCAAAAGCATAGTCCTGCGAACTTTCATCTACGGGCTCTTCTGAATCAAATTCTGACCATATTTTGTTTAAGAAAATTTTCTAAAGTAGATGATTACTTACCTAATCGTTGAAAAATAAAAACGGCGTGGAAACGCTGTGAAAAAATGATTATTCCTTAGAGGATTTATAAACGTAAACAAATTGAAAATAGTGGTTAAATTAATTAAACATAAGGTTTTGTTGTCATACAAAATGTTTACACACAACAGTTGATTACGTCTGACAGACTCTTTCAATTAATATTACAACTTTAGAGACCAAGATGGGAGTTTTCGTTAGTTTAAAGACCAGTAAGGTGTAGCCCCGAGGGATTTTCCAAATAAAAATAGGCCTGTATTCATACAAGGGATCGTATGAATGTTCACATATAATTAACCGACAAAGTCATCTTCAAATCGTATCACTGTCCCTATGTTTTGATAGATAGGTTCTAGAAACTTGGCACGAAGGTTCGTCTTGGTCCAAGGAACAAATATTCATTTTGTTTTGAAATGTTTAAAATAATGTTACAAATGAAATTCTAATCCTTTAAATTGCCGGACCTATAAACTGTAAGAGAGAAGTTTGTGAACCAGGTCATGTATGTTTGAGTAAGTCAATGTCACCGAGAATGGTTAGGTTAGATTTAAGACGGTTGTGATACAATTTTTATATTGTCTTTTCACAGTAAACGACATTATCATCATTGGTATAATGGCAAGAATAAAATGGAATAGTAAATAAATTTATCTCCACACTGAGTAAAATCTTATACTAAAATGAAATAGTAAATAAATTTATCTCCACACTGAGTAAAATCTTATACTAAAATGGAATAGTAAAATTAATTTATCTCCACACTGAGTAAAATCTTATACTAAAATGGAATATTAAATAAATTTATCTCCACACTGAGTAAAATCTTATACTATCTTAAATGTCATGAAGTTACTTTGTAATCCAACAGTTAAAAAATCAGGTTGCTAAGATGACAGTTACGTTCTGTGGGTACTTTAGTACTCCTGTTATCTGGTTTATCTCGTATGGAGAAATAATGGTTTGCAACTTTTATCGTATTTCGTCAATGTTAAATAAACATCAGGTTATAATCTGTGAATTCAGCATTTCTATTGTGAAGTTCAAGATCTGCTAGGTATTTGTATAGGCTATGTATATGAAAGATGACATAAATAGGTGTTATAGTTTATAAAATATTTAATTTTCTTTTGTGGTATTTTACACAAAACATTTTATTTTCTGCAGTTTTCTTTATGATATGTTATAAACATGATGTTTAATTGTTTTACCTGGGCATCAAAGAAGCTCTATCACTTGAGGAGCCGAAAACTTTGATTTCTGCGATATAGACTTGATATTTTGCTTTTTACATAGGCAACTTTTCACTTGATGGTGAGCATTAGCTAACGTTTTTACACTGGACTATAGCAGAATGTATACGTCTTTGAACAAGCTGAGTACAACTGTATGAGATTTTAACATGAAACTTGCGTATTAATACTGAAAAAATAAAAGTATTAGACTGGAAAGCCAAATTTAAAAGCCGGTAATAAAATTATATTTGAGCGCACTCTTGAATTTTTGTAGCCTCCCTGCCTCATCTGAACTTTTATTAATTAAATAATGCTATAATATAAGAACCAAAGAACAACAATATGAATGAGTCAATGGCAAGATATCTCGAGACGAAATTAATTTGTACACTTTGTATGAAACTTCATTTCTACCAAAGAAATAAATGAAGAATTCGTTCTATGGTGGTGCATGTCCAACCATTGATTTATTTCGTTGAAGGTACTCATTAGATTGAAACAGCTTCTCTTTTATCATTGAAGGATGTACACATTTTTTTCTTTACAGTTTACATCTTTCTATTTGTCCACTGAAAATATTGAGAAAGTATTTCATAACATTTCTTGTTGTTAGGATATTCTTCTTAAATACCTTGCATATTGTGTACGCAACCTCAGCGATGTCATGGTTCACGAGGTGTGGCATACTTACAACTCTTGTACATGTTAAAAAATAATACATTTTCTTCAAAAACTCTTTGGTCATAAAATTGCCATAAAATTTTACACCTACTATAAAACGTTACGTTTTTTCTACCTTTACGGAATTTACCTGAAATAACTGTGTAATTGATGAAACACATTGATTTTATTCTACGAGTAGTATCTAGAAGAGGCGGTAATCTAGGGGCTCCAGGCATCTAAAGAACGTAACGACGTTTTTAGTAGTTTTGAATCGCATATCTTTATCTGGAACTACCCACGAAGCATTAACAGAAGCTTTTAACAGGTTTTTATCATGTAAGTTAAACACTAAATGGGCAATTATATGTTAATTTATGGTAAAGCATAAAAAGTTACTAATTAATTGACAGAGAATATCAATTAGGTTTCTATAAATAGAGAATCCGTTCAGGAATGTAAAGTTTATCTGTTTTATCTTCTTAATATTTCATTTATGTTCCATTAAAGGTTTTCTCTATTTGTTAGGACTAGTTCAATAAAATAACACTTCGGTTTTATTGGACTTATGTGGAGTCACAACTCTTAAGTGGTCGGTCAGAAGAGGGCGAGAAGAAGTTTATTTGTTATCAGGTAAATATAAGAGCCAAGGACCACACGCAGGCAGACCTCTGACATGTAACTGTGGTATCATGCTTCGATCAAACTGGTTGGTTTTATTACAACGTAATTCAATGACTGGCTTTTATAGCTTTTATCTGATCAAAGCTAGCAAGTCTGATTGAGTTCGGTAAAGCTAAACATACTTTAATACCTAATTTGTAACACCAATCACTTGAATGCTACGATATGCATGTCTAGCAAAGGAATTTTAGAAGATTTAATTTTATTTTATTTCCTATTCTGAAATAAAAGAACTAAATTCGAATACAGTGTATTGCATGGATACTTACTGATTATTGAAGTTGCCCATTTGCCGTTCTAATTGATTCCTTGGTACCGATTTGAAAATGTTTCGGAATCATCAAGACCCCTTCTTAAGATGGCAGGTAAAAGACTGAATATATTAATCACTCGATGCTGTCTTTGTACTCAGTAATACCGAGGTTGGAATAGCCACATCTGAGCCTGTTGGCTCGCTGAGGTTGCAAGCAAATTTCAAGTTTATTTCATTATCGAGATACCCTGCAGACATTCGGCAAATACCATACAGACAAAAGTGTACATCCCACGACATGGAAATATAGGAGAAGTTATATCAGCCTACTGACTAATATGCTTCACTGTCGTTTCTGCCAAATTGCCTGGTTGGACATGCATTATCCTTGAACAAGTTCCATGTAAAATTTAATGTCCACTGATCATTTTCGAGATATCTTACCAAATAATACATTTATATTTTCGTTTGTTGGGTTAGATTTCATAGCAGTGTTTAAATAATAAAAGTTCCGGTAAGCTAGATAGGGAACTGCAACTCAAGAATTAAATCAAATCTTGTCACCGACTCTCAATATTCAATTTGCACTGCAATAGTTTTTGCAGCATTAATAAGCTAGACGTTACATAGTAAAATTTCACATATTCAGCTTGTTTACAGATTTATTTCTTCTGCTATTTATTCGCTGCCATCAAGTTTACCCCTAAGACCAATTTAAAAATATTTACTAACCCTTAGCCATATCCCATAGAGTAACATCCACCATATTCAGCTTTATACCAAAAGTTTATTGGACAGTTCTTTTCGAAATATTGTCCGAGCAGATAGTCAGATAGACAGACAGACAGAAATGAAAAGAAGCATACTTCTGTCAATAAGCAACTAAGATGGGTTTTGATATCAGTCTTTAAATGAATAGTAAAAGTAAGATAGTAACTTTATCTTTTATACATCATACTTAGTATTTGATAAATTTACAATTAAAGGTGCATTAACAAATACTTAACGTGTTTGTTTCTTTAAAAACTAAAAAAATGTTGTTAATATTTTAGAACATTTAAAGGTGGAGTTGGTACATTAGTTCAAAAGCAAACAGTCCAGCGAACTTCCAACTTGTAGTTCATACCGACTGCTTCAAAGAGAGTATTTGGAATCAAATTCTCACCATCTTATGTTTGTACCGTATGGACGATAACACATGGGGGTGGTGACTTCTGAGGTCGTAGTAATAAATACTAGAAATGCAAAGTTTACTTATAAGTTCAGTTTTAATTACGAAAACTTAAAAGCACCACTTTTAGATGGTAAAGGAAAAGTTATGTAATGCCACGTTGCTGCCAATTAGAATATAATAACTAAAAAGTATATCTTCTAGGTGGGCCTAAAATATCCAATGTTCTATTGAATTATGTGTACGACGTTTTACTTTACAAAACAATAATATTTCACTTCCCTTCGCATAGGTAGACTCACAACCCGGGTGTCGCGTCTTGGCACGAGACATTGAAGCTGTAGTCTAAGAACGGTTATTTCTAGAAGAGGAGTAGAGTTGGGAAGTGGTAGCCATCTATTCGAACAACACGTGAGATACATCAGCTACGTAAACTCGCCTAAAACAAATTCGCGACGGTATTAGCCATTTTAATGATACAAATTACTATTTATAACAATGTGCTCGTCGCCATAAGGACGACGCCACAACCTTTATCTATCTCCATCAAGCAAATAAAAGATCTTCAAGGGTAAGTTTACTTTACTATTCACATCTTTACTCTTACGTTACATTCATTTTTATACGTTTGGCATCAAAGGGCTAATTTTAATAATACGAAAAGATAAATTTTTACTTACGGACAAAGCGCGCGAGGTCTGATGGGTTACGTAGTTGGGCTGCTACAAAGGGTTAGAAGAAAAAAATTCATACGCGTGCCAATTAGGTAGTTACTCCCGCCCAATAATTTAGTTCCGAACATTGGATGTAAAATAATATTATATAATACTGGCTGATTAGGTTGCGAAATTTAAAATTGTATGAAATTTAATTAACTAATTTACGGTACAGAATATCCCCCCTGTTTTGATTTCGCAACCCTAATTAGTCGCTTTACTTTAAACATATTCTAAATAACAAACTTAATTCAACCTTTTATTCATTACATAAATTCAAATTCAACCATAACAATACAATAGCGCGGGGTTTTTCAAAAGTTTCCTATGAAATCCGCTAGATCGCATGCCAATGCAGTTCTATGACTGCTCGCTTAGGGACCAAAAATAGAAAATCAATTTAGGCAAACTATTTTCATGCAGTGCACGTTGCAGCGTTTTAGAATTTGCGGGTCGTTGCAAGAATAAGGGCATTTAAGGCGATTAAATCGTAAACAAGTGTAGTGTAGTGTTTTGTTTATATAGGCGCCACATTCATACTTCTTTTTGCATTCATACCAGTGTTTCGTGTATAGTGTTTTGCCATAAATACCCTGAGACTTGCGGACAAGTTACCAATATGGATCGAATACTATGGAATGAAAACGTTCCCCTCACGAGAAGCTAAGTCTCACATTTCATATTATACTGCATCAACTCTTAATATATATATTTACATACAACATCCTATACATCTTACATCTACATGAATTTCAACACTTCAAATATATCTACAAAATTCAACATTTCGGCATACATTCAAAACACAGACAATTTTTCATATTTGATCATTACAAACAGTCAGGATCAACTTTGTCTCATTTTCTTTATACTAAGTCTTATTTACAAATTCTTTTTCTATATTTTATTTCCATTGACACATTCGTTAAGAATTCACCAAACAGTTTAACTTCCTGGATTTTATCTTATCTTTTAAATTTGGCAGCAAGTGGTTCATTAAGCTAGGGATGCTACAATTTTTTTTTTTTTTTTATACAGAACAGGTCTTAATTTAATTTAAATCTACAATATGAACCTTTTTTACATTCAAAACATTTTCAGTGTGGTTGTACAATACAAGTTACAGGGCTTAAAAAAATATAAAATTCTATAAATTCCTACATATTTTGGTGCTAATTTTGCACAAAACTTTTCTACCTTATTGCTTAAAATAGTGGGTTCTGATCCATACTAAGGAATGCAACTTAAAGGGATGTTTATTACATTTTTGCTCTGAGTACTTTTGTCTATTACTGTTATGTGCTATACTCCTTTTTTACATTCACCACAGCTCTCTTTAAATTGTTTACAACAGTTTTCCTTGGACAAATTCTCACCAATTAGATCATTTAGCTTCCATAAATTAGATAAAGCATTATTACAGGAATGATTAAACATTAAATCAAAGGCAGCAAAACCTGTGCTTTCATTATGGGCGGTGTTTTTAAACTTAATTGTATATAGCCTAGGTCATTATCCCAATTACTATGACAGTTATGATAGAAACTACGTAATAATGTAGATATGTTTCTAATATGCCTTTCTGATTGATTTCCATTAGCCCTGTAAGGCGCTAGTCTACGGTGTTCAATAAAATTCTTAAATAAGAACTTCTTAAAATATACAGTGATGTAAAATATGCGGCATTGTCTGACACTATTATTTTAGGTACAGAAAAGTTGTTAAAAATTATGCGGTCTAATTTATTACATATTTCAGCACTCTTACATTCCCTCAAAGGGATTAGCCATAGAAATTTACTGGCGGCATCTACAACTACAAGTAAGTATACATTGTTGTTTCTAGTTCTCACTAAGGGCCCTAAAAGATCTATGAATAAACAATCCATATTGTTCTTAAATGGCACAGATACTAATTCGCCTTCATATTTTTCTTTGGCACACTTTACCTCATTTTACAAACATTACATGCTTTCACTTTTGCCTTTATAATTTCGTCTAAATCAGGTCTATAAAAATACTGATTAAATTTTTCTTTGCGTTCTAGCAATGCCTAAATGACCTCCTATTAAAGAACTGTGGAAGAATTCATATACTAAATCAATTAACTGTACAGGCAAAAATATCTTACTCTTACTTTTTACATTCCTTTTGTACATCAGTAAATTGTTTTTTATAAAATAAACATAAATTGTTTACTATTGCTTTTTACAGATTGAATGATTTGCTGAGTTTCTTTATCTTGAAGTTGATATTTTTCTAAATCTTTAAACGCTAATGGCAAATCATTAATTAACAACCACAAATTATCCTTGTTATTGCACTTATTATTTATCTGCCATTTTAGGCTTTACATTAGATGTTGGTTTACATTTTTGCCTTCGGGAGGAGGAGTTTTGAATGGCAGAAGGAAATCGATAATCTATTTTTATCCTGGTCTGGACCGTTCCGGCAGTCACTGGGGCTCGGATCAGCTGTTCCCGTCGACTCGCCCTCAAACATACGTGATAGGGCATCTGCCAGTGCATTATCGGTGGAACTTTTAAATTCAACCTCAAATGGCAAATTCAAAATCCTCTCGATCCACCGGGCAAGTCTTCCTACCTTCCTTTTGTGATTGAGGACATAGGATAAAGCTTGGTTATCAGTTATTAATTTAAAGGTTCTTACTTCTAAAAATTCGTGCCATTTTTTCTATGCAAATTAGTGCACTCAAAGCTTCTTTTTCATAAACAGTATATTTTAATTCGGCATCAGTAAATTTTCCTAGAGTAATAGGCTATTGGCATTAATTCATTTTGGTCGTTTTCCTGTAACAAACAACCACCTGCGGCTATTCCACTAGCATCTGTCATTACTATAAATTGCTTTGAAAAATCGGCTAACTGGAGTACAGGAGGATTCATTATAGCTTCTTTTAACTTTACAAACGAATCTTGACATTCACTTTGTCCAAACAAATTTTAGCGTTTTTCCTTCTTAAACGATTTAAAGGATTACATAAATCGGCATAATTATTTATAAATTTTGAAAAGAAATTAGTCATACCTAAAAACTGTGAAATTTGTTTGGCGTTTCTTAGGCGGCATAAATTCTCTTATACTCCTTGTTCGCTCGGGATCTATAGTTACTGTATATTTTTTATTAAGTTCCCCAAAAAGGAGATTTCCCTCAAAACAAAACTTTGCTTTCTCTAGGTTTGCCGTTAAGCCATGTTTGCTTAGTCTATTTACAATCTCTCTGACATGTACTAAATGCGAATCAAGGTCTTTACTGTACACTAAGATATCATCACAAAAAATTTATCACATATTTAAATTTTATATTGTCTAGGACTTTATCCAGATAGGCGGACAATACAGCACTACCAACATGTAAACCAAAGGTACTCGTTTAAATTTATATTTACCAAATATAGTGCTAAATGAGGTAAGATCTTGACTATCAGGTGATAATGGACATTGCAAAAAACTTTTTCTTAAATCTATTATGAAAAATATTTGGCTCCACTAAGATGTTGATAATAATTAATTTAAATCACCAATGGGAAAATCAATTTTCTGTAACTTTTTATTTAATTCGGTATAATTGACTACAAGTCTGTCCTTTTTGGTTAAAAAAGGCTGGACTGGAGTAGGCTGAAGTACTGAGGTTCAATTATTCCTTGGTCCAACCAATTCCTGTATTATTGTTTTCATCTTATTTACAGTAGGAGGGCTCATAAAATAAGGCCTAATATTTACAGGTGTGGGGTCATTTAGAACTAATCTCACTTCCAAATCTAGAGCCTCTCCTAATTTTGGAGTAAAAACATTTGGAAAATCCCCTATACAGGTTTTGTATCTCAGCCTCAGCTCTAGTGCACCCTATTTTTACATCAATGCTGTTTACTTCATGTTCAAAAGGCTGTTGTCTGACAATAGTTATTTTCTCATTACAATTGAATTTAAAATAACATGAATCTCCATCAAGATCTAAAATTAAATTTGCTATTAGTTATAAATGGGTTTTCCCAATACAATGTCCCATTTTAAATTATCCAATACAATAAATTTTACTTTCCAACAAAATTTAGAAATTTTTATCTTAGCATAACAGTAACCAAAACATTTTATTTCAGTGTTATTTGCAGCAAACATTCTATCATCTGACTTCATTAATTTAGAAACATTTTTATTCAACAATAGGCTATCATAAAATTCTTTACTAATTATATCTCTTGTAGCACCAGTATCTAATAAGCAGTTTGTTTTTTACATTTTTACCCACTATAGCTTCAATTAAAGGCATATTGTTACACTGTCTAACATTTAGTCTTAAATTAGGTTTTCTATAGTTTAATTTACTCCAATTTTTAATTACCTTACCATAGACTCTCATAAAATAGTGTTTTTCTTTTCTTACTGTATTTACTATTTATAAAATTATTATTCTTAAACTTCTGAAACCGGGGGAGGGATATTTTTAGGTGTTGTGTGTAATACCACTCCCCTATCGACTAGTTTTTTGGATTCCTAAAACAATTTTTTGCTAAGTGACCAGGCCTATTACAATTGAAACATAACTTTGGGTTTTTGACAGTAAGGCCTACTTTTTCTAAGTTCAACATGTGGTGGATACATGTTGTTAACATATGTCTTACTTAAATTGTTCCTTAAGTTATCATTAAAGGTTATATTGTTACTAGCTATACACACATTTTCCAAATCTGTAAAACAAATGGGATTGTTTTCAAAAATTAACTTATTTCTATCTGTAGGCTTAATACCTCTTTTTATAGAAGTTTACCAAGTCCTGTTCACTTATGTTTACACAATAAAACTTGACTGAGCTCTCTTGATGTCATAGATGTATTCATACAGTGGCTCATCAAACCTTTGTGGCCTATAAACTAAATCTAGTCTCAGTCTTTCAATTAGGCCTACAGGGATAAAAGCACTAATTAATTCCCTGTGTAGATAGTTGACATTTGGCATGACAGACTTACACTGTATTATTTTGGCTAAAAGTGGACCTTTTGCATAACATGGTAACAATGCTAAAATTTCATTTTCTGATAGCTAGTTTCACATTTTAGTTTTAACAAAGTTTTCAAAAAGTTTATTAGCTCAGGTACTACTAAGCCATTTGTTACTGTAAAATTTTGTAAATAACATTCTACAGGGTTGTTTAACTTATTAAACATATTTAAACCAGACATAGGTTGACTAAATACAATCATTGTTTTGCATTATAAATAGGCATTATAGGCAAAGTGGGGGTACTGGCAGTAGGCTGTGATATTGTTGGTGGTTGTACAGAAATAGGGCCTATTTGTTCTTTCACTGCCTGTTCCATAGCCTCATCTTGTTCAGTTCTAATGATTCATTTAAATTGGCTTCTAACACTTTAAGCTGTTCTAGGTTCACTGTATGTAGCAAGTTTTTAGCTAACTGTTGTTCAACATTTACTAGCCTACACTTTAAAGCTGATAAAGTTTCACTATGTACAGAACTTAGTTCAAGCTGGTTGTCCTAAAAATAAACGGTTTTATTAAATGTTTACACTTTTCTTGGAATTTGGTGATTTACTAAAGGTGAACTAGCACTGTTCAATTCACTGCACCCATGTTCTAATAATATCACTTTTTCACTGAGAAGTTTTACTTCCTGATTGTGGTCTATTTTTAATAGGCTACTAGCAGTAGGTAAAATATTGTTTCTCTCAAACACTGTCTTAAGACTTTCTGAGTTCATTTACTGTACTGTCACTATTTAATTTAATACCTCTAGATATCAGTTCAAATACCAACTCATCTTTAGACAAATAATTCTATTTTAATGGCAGGCATCGTGGCGTTTTCACTCAGTTTCAACCCAGTTGATGGCAGAGTAGGCACATCAATAGCAGATTCGCGCAATAAATATGTGTACCGTATGACGATAACACATGGGGTGGTGACTTCTGAGGTCGTAGTAATAAATACAAGAAATGCAAAGTTTACTTATAAGTTTCAGTTTTAATTACGAAAACTTAAAAGCACCACTTTTAGATGGTAAAGGAAAAGTTATGTAATGCCACGTTGCTGCCAATTAGAATATAATAACTAAAAAGTATATCTTCTAGGTGGGCCTAAAATATCCAATGTTCTATTGAATTATGTGTACGACGTTTTACTTTACAAAACAATAATATTTCACTTCCCTTCGCAATAGTAGACTCACAACCCGGTGTGTCGGCGTCTTGGCACGAGACATTGAAGCTGTAGTCTAAGAACGGTTATTTCTAGAAGAGAGTATAAGTTGGGAAGTGGGTAGCCATCTATTCGAACAACACGTGAGATACATCAGCTACGTAAACTCGCTCCTAAAACAAATTCGCGACGGTAAATTAGCCATTTAATGATACAAATTACTATTTATAACAATGTGCTCGTCGCCATAAGGACGACGCCACAACCTTTATCTATCTCCATCAAGCAAATAAAAGATCTTCAAGGGTAAGTTACTTTACTATTCACATCTTTACTTTACGTTACATTCATTTTATACGTTTTGGCATCAAAGGGCTAATTTAATAATACGAAAAGATAAATTTTACTTACGGACAAAGCGCGCGAGGTCTCTGATGGGTTACGTAGTTGGGCTGCTACAAAGGGTTAGAAGAAAAAAATTCATACGCGTGGCCAATTAGGTAGTTACTCCGCCCAATAATTTAGTTCCGGAACATTGGATGTAAAATAATATTATATAATACTGGCTGATTAGGTTGCGAAATTTAAATTGTATGAAATTTAATTAACTAATTTACGGTACATGTTTTAGGACATTTTCTAAAGTAGGTGAGTACTAATTACTCACGTTCTAACCTAATCGCTGAAATCTAAAACGGCGCGAAAAATAACGGTTGCTCCTTAGAGGATTTACTAACTACAAATGTAAATTATTAAAATATTAAACAGTTGATTACATTTGATATACACTTCCAATTATTTTGTCACAACTTTAGAGACCACGATGGGATATTTCGCTACGTTAAAGAATATTGGGGCGTAGCCCGGATGGATTTTAGAAATAAGAATAGTCCTACATTCATAACTGAAACCGTAAGAATTTTCATGTAAAATTTCAGTACAAATAAGTTGATTACTTTATAGGTTTTTTTGTCTTTTGTTACACATTTATAATTACGACTGTGCCTCTTGGTTATATATTTACATTTATTGCTTGCATTTGTTGTTTTTATAGTTTTTTTTTCTCTATTGGTACCTATATATATATTTTACTCTTGTTATTTATTTACAGTATTTTTCCCATTGTTTTTTACTTTATATAGTTTATTTGCACTGTTATTATTTATCTCTTTATTTATTCATATGTCACGTCTTAGACAGTAATGTGCATGTATTTAAGTTAAATATGCATTTAAGTTTTTTTTATTTACCACTACCAGTAATTAATCGTATTAATATTTTTTTTACTCTTGTTTTTCATTTATAGTTTATTTTTCATTGTTGTTAATAATTTTTTAGTTTACTTGTACTGTTATTATTGATCTTTTTGTTTCTCCATATGGTGTCACATCTTTTACAGTAGTGTATTTAAGTTAATACTATCACTAATTTATTATATACTATCACTAATTTTTATTATAATTTATACATTCTTATTACATTAATTATACGTTAATTATGCCTAGATTTGATTTAGGGTCCAGTTGCATGTTTGGTTTGGCCCTTTTCTTTAAGTATTATTTATTCATCTATCATAAGTTTATAAATGTAAATTGGTTTTTGACCGTTGAAAGTAAATAAATAAATATCACTTTACGCGAAGGAACTAAAAAAAACAATTAACTGTTAGGATAGTTAAGTGTACCATATGTTTATCATAACCTTAGTACTTTATGATGGTCTCTTTGAGGTTTAAATGTACATACCAAAAATTTGTCAACGGTATATTATTCTTATAGATTGAATCACACCTTCATCTTAATTGTTTGCAATTATTTTCCAGGAGCTGTATAATTTTAATGGCAAAAGGTTTACATTAATATATTTTAAAAAAATTTCTACTACTTTTGAACTAAAAAATACCTTATAACTCAATAGATTCATTCAAAACTATATGATACCCAAATAATGTAATATGTATTCCAAAAGTTTTTAAAATCTGGTAGTTATAATAAACATTTTTTTTATAATTTAGGCTCCCATATATTTAATCGCTACAAATTTAGTTTAGAGTCTAAATTATGTTTTGGATTCAAGAATAATTAATTATAAACATATTTATTCAAGTTGTTATGACCAATTATTACTTATTCTTTAACAAAAACTTCAAACCACCGATTATTGTATTATTTAATACATTAGCGTTTATAGTTATATTCTGGGCGTGAAAAATATATTTATTCATAATATTTACAAAAATTGACCAAATGTTTTTAGAAATAAATCTCTGTCAAAATATGCCGCTGAAGTCTGTGGCATTGTACTCTCAGTTGCGTAAATGCACATTTTGGTCGAGTAGAGGCTGTATGCTTTGCCAAATTTTATACATCTTCGGTTTTGAAACCGAAAAATAATTTCTTTAGTCAGCCTAAAAGACTCCTGCGGTGTAGAGGCTCGTGATAAAAACTATTTAACTGCACGCAATCTGCATATTAAATGTGTCGTAACGTAGCATGACAAGGCGGTCGACAAAAGACCGATTTAGGATGAACCTCTGGGGTATGTGCAGAGAATGAATGGACCGGTCTGGACTTATTATTATTTTATTGACCTAAAACAAAATTATATGTTTTTAACGTGGGAATCATACAGATCTAGTTTGAAGCCACAGTGCACAGTATATCAGTGCGAACACTAATAGAATTTTGAATGAAACACACTATTCACTGTGTTTACAAAGTTACTTTCTAACTGGATATAATGATTATATTAGAATAATTTCAAAGGTAATGAGTGATTTAAAACCATTTTTTTTTTTTGTAGCCTATTACACGATTCAGTATCTAGGAGTACAATAAACCAAAGACTAATAATTCCCCGCGAGGTTGTGTTTTCTGTGTTAGAGCTCAACAAAGGCCTGTGCGTGTGGTCTCTTGACGTATATCACAATAACAGCGATTGCTGTCCTTTCCATATAAAATGCAATATAAATGTAAATATAGCTTGATGTACAATTCACTTTATTGTGAGGTAAATCTTTTCTAAGGAGCGCTCCCTACTGCACTGCAGCCGCATGCATTTAAATGGTACATTTCACACGATTATTGGTTTTAAAATGAGTATTTTAATAAGCAGTCTTTGAAACAGATGAGGGAATAAAGATTTCTAAAAATACCAACTAACTGTTCAACAACGATTGAACTTCAAATAGTAATAAGCCATTATTTATAATTAGTATAAACAATAGCTTAATTTTAAAATACATTTTAAGTACTAACAATTATTTTACAGTGATTGAAATACTGATATGAAACTCAATTTGATGAAAACAATTATAATGTATCGTATGGCATGATATCTGGAGTAACATGTTATTTGTATACTGAGACAAGAATGAGTTCCATGGTATAGCATGACCAACCATTTGTATGAGTGTCGTTGTAATCCACTTTAATCTAGTAGGCTGACAAAATTTCCTTTTTGTTTTCCGGGCGATGTAATAATTTCTTATCTGTATTAATGTCTAGCGTTCTATATCACAATACTAAAATAAGCTATAGACAAGTGCACGTGATGTGGCGATTTGTACCTTGTAATTATTAATCTAGAAATTTCTGAACACGGCCTTTGGTAGGTACCTTGGTATTTGAGAGCTTTCAGACTGTAATAAGTTCATGGATTCTGAAATTCTCGGCTTCTGAACATTTGAGACTCCTTGGACCATTCAGCCTCTAAGAACTTAAAACAAACGCTGGTTTGTACTGATGTGTTTTGCAAAACACAAGATAAAAATATGCAACATTCCAGGCTAGTGGAATTGCAATAGAGGTGCGTTGTGACAAACAAGGAACGATGTTTGTACATGTATGTGATTCATCGTTCTATTATCCACCTCCCATTCGTTAACAATTCATTATCAGTACATTATTATCACATTATTCAATGAATAATTACAACATGAAGTCTATTCAAAGTGTTCTGTAAAGATAAAAGGTTCCATTATTACAAGTACTTAGATCCAAGGCTACATGAGAATTAGTATAAAGACATACTTAGCGAGGTACAAGTACTGTTTGTCAAGCCACAATAATGGAGTTGTGATGTTGGAGAACGTGCTTCGTGCGTTAATTGTGCTGTAGTGGGCGGAGATCGCTATACTGTCTGTCAGTGATCAAGGAAGACGAGCGATGCGGCACAGCAACAGACGCACGGACGCGCGCGAGCGGCCAATTATGATCAAATCAGTTCGAATTCGGCAACGCATTAAACTAGTAAAACAGCTGCAATACCAGTGCCAGCTACAAAATAATAGTTGTAACTTATAGCTTACAAATGTAATAATTAATAGATGGAAATATGGGGAAATTTTGAATGCTGAGGTCTTGGAAATAATCATCCGCTTTGACATTAGTGTTTGTTCGTTTAAGTTTACTTATACGTGTTACTATCAACTTAGATTTTTGTATTAAAATCCAATTATTTGAAACACATCTACAAGCAATCAGCACAACTGTGTTTAAAATTATCATAGTTTTGTTGTCGTTGAAATATAGTTGTGTCTAATGGCACAGTGTAGTGGATATATTGGTTAAGATAACCGAACCAAGCAACGTCGAGCGTGGCTGTTGCTTGGACGGGTGACCGCTGAGCGATCCTCTCCTTGCAAGCAGCACGTCTGCCCGGCCTTTGATGGTGGTTCGGAAGTCACCTTTAAGCCTTTGGGCTTCTTAGCCCTGACTTCGCCTAGTAAAATAAGACATCCTATAATTTACGTTATTTTTATGTTATATATCATTACGGATAATAGTAAAAATATAGAAATGTAGATTGTTTTGAAGAAAACAGGATAATTCCGTACAATTGCAATCGTTCAGTGATATAAGACTAACAATATATTTAGAGATTTGCAAACTGATCTTTTTCTCGTGTGGATAATTAACGTAATTACAATCTAGATTAAAAATTAACAAATCAAACATGTGACACGCATAAGTCAGGAATCAAAATATGCTCTGTACTTTTTGAGGTTAGAAATATAGATAATTAAAAAAGTTAATTCTCCTTTTATTTCCCTTTTAACCACAAACCTACGCTTATACCTTAGACATAATTATATACACGTAAACTTTATTAAAAGTAGAGTCTGCATTACAATCATATCCTAGATTTTCAAACTAGTAGCTCCTGCTTTGTCCGCTTCATATTTCCTCATACTTATATGGATATATATATATATATATACACACATAAATTGTATAAATGGCAATAGCCGTATTTAATTTCAATAAACATTGAATCACAAAAAGTACTTGCTCCGCCGGGAGTCGAACCCAGTACAAATTAAATAAGGCTATTGCCATTTATACAATTTAATGTAAATAAAAGTCGTTTGACAGGTATTTGGTCTTCCGATCATATGTTAGTTTGCTTATTTAAACGCATATGTGACAGATACGGCCAAATACAAAATAATTGAATCGGAAAAAGTAAGCGCTCTGTGGTGTAATGGTAGCACATTCTCCCGGAAAGTGAGAGATCCGGGTTCAACTCCCGGCGGAGCAAGTACTTTTTGTGATTCAATGTTTATTGAAATTATATATATATATATATTACTAAACATATATTACTAAATATATTATTTCTATATTATTTTTGCTTATTTAAATTATATTAAATAAAAAAGTTATTTGTTGTATATGTAATTTATAACTTAAAATATAAAATATATTATACGTAAATGAATAATATTTCAAAATAGTACTTATGCTTAAAAAATCAAGACAGTAGACAAATGTTTCAGAGATAATTATACGTTGTATTCTATTTCCTTGTATAGTAAATAATATGAGATTCTCAACAGGCTCATGGTACTCTTAGTAAAATCAAAACACTTATTATTAAAACCGAACAAAAGGATGCAAGTCATAACATGTACAGAACGATAAGATGGAGATCTTCGTGGCAGAAACAATATGGCTGCAAATCAGGTGTTTTTTTTTTTTTTTTTTTTTTTTTTTTTTTTTTTTTTTTTTTTTTTATTATTATTATTATTGGTTTATTCTAGATGAACTTATCACACACACACACACACACACCACATTGAGTTTCTGCACCGGTTTATTATAAAACTCCAAACTTACTAGGTTTTCTAATATCTTTTCAAATTGCTAACTAAAGCGGCCTAAGGTTGGTGTTTACTGTTCGATGGGTTCGCTAATTTGGTGTAAAAATCTTCTATTAATTTCTTTTTTATTAAATTCAGTTACCACTTTATCATGTTGGCTATATTCCAATTCATACCTTCGTATCAGCACCCAGATATTAATAGATATTTCCAAATACGAATGGTCCGTTTCCTCTTGAAACGTTTTAATATGACAGATAAAATTCCGCTGGCATAGAAAATAACTCCTGAAAAATGCTAATTTTAAAGTTAAATTCTCTTGACCAACGATGACTTTAAAACCAGCAACTCGTTAGAAGAGTGAAGTTCTTACTCAATGCTACTCCCCGTCTAAGTGATAATCACTTTCATTGTGTTTCGCACCTGTTAAATGTAAAAAAAAATGTTAA
This sequence comes from Homalodisca vitripennis, assembly GCF_021130785.1. Taxonomy (NCBI): domain Eukaryota; kingdom Metazoa; phylum Arthropoda; class Insecta; order Hemiptera; family Cicadellidae; genus Homalodisca; species Homalodisca vitripennis. The sequence continues at coordinate 60,602,054 of NC_060209.1, read as the reverse complement.
TCACTGTATAATCTTCAATTATTCAAAATTTCCGATAGCCTTCGGATCATTTAAAAATTTACTTCTCAATTTCTTAAATTTTCCGGTTGAAAATAAACATGAACGGTATATTTTACCAATCGTTGCTCAAAATGGAAAAACATAGATGAAGTTGTGCAAACAAGTAATGCTTTATACAGAAATGAATTTTTCATGTAACGAATTACGGTAGATACAATAAACTAATTCGGACGTCTTTAAAACAAACATTGAACCTACGTAGGTTCAAGAAACATTGAAGCCTTGAAGGAATATCGTACATTGATTGTAACTTTTATGACAGGTTTGGAGTGGATTTTCTGAATTAATTTTGTATTATCCGCCCAAATCTGTCTAGAGGAAAGAATATTTACATAGATTTATTACATAATTTTAAGTTCTCTCTTGAGTTAATTGTTTTCTCAATAAGGAATGGAAAAATTGAAATATTTAAAAACAAAAGCGAAATATAAACTAAAGCTGTAGCTCGAACAGCTACAAAGGAAAATTAGTGAAATCGTAATTGGTAAACAAAACCCATGGGTGGTCGGTTGTCTTTTCTAATTCTTTAAACTAGCTGTTTTAGAAGTAATCGAAGTACTCGTACTAGATTGTTAACTGACATTCCCGTACCATAACCGAACGCAAATTGGGTGCCAATATTGGCTTGCATGTTCACTCCAATCATGTTTGCACTTATGAGTTGCGATGCGATTTATTCAACGATGCTGCAGGTAACATTCCACGTTGATACGGAAAATGAATAATGACGATACCTGTAGATGTTTATCAATGTTCTCGTTAAGCGGCGTATGCATGAAGACAGCTCCTAGTACAGTACCTGGCAGCTTGGGTAATTGTAATTACAATCAGCGCCGCTGAAGGGTCAAGGGTTAACTGGGAGCGCTCCGCTGCTGTTGATTACAAACAGTTCTGTCAGCACTCAGCCGCCGTCACTGTCTCTTGTAGCTGCTGATTGCTGCTGCTGCTGAAGCCGCCACAGTAACTCGCCGGAGCCGATAGGGCACATTCCACCAGGTCGTTACCGTGTACTCGATCAATCTGTGTATCAGATTCCAGATGTTCCCTTGCAGAACAACTCTGCATCATTGACTTCCAAAGCCGGAGTTATTTCATATTAGGCGCGTTTAGAGGAACTCAGCGGAGATTATGTGCACTTAATCTGGGTATTTTTGTAACGATGAAATCTTGAATGGCCCTAAGTAAGGAGTACGTTACGTCACTTGTCGAGTAACAGGCTTCGCTGAGTTTGAATAAAAATTTTTTAGCTTAGCTCGTTTCATTAGGCACTAGTGTTATTATGTCACATCTTAAAATCCCATAGGGTTGTACTCAATTTGTTTATTCCACGACAAATGTAAAAATGTTCGCAGGCTCTCAGCCAAATTCATTCTAGCTGCACCATCATCGCATTTGATGTTGCATGTATAAAAATGAAGAATCATGCAAAATTTCGTTAAAATTCAGTTCGTTCTTGAGATATCGTGTGGACAGACCGGCAGGCAGTCAGATAGAAATGGAAATTTTCCAGCTCATCCAGTGATAGGGTTTGTTAACGCTGAGCCAATCAGTTACCTCACTCGAGTGTAATATATGAACACAACGGCATATCAAAGGGCCCAACGGAACATAATGAGAGTCGTTACCAAACTAATTGTATCATTTTACCGAATTATTAAAAATTGGTTAGGGATAGATCGATATTTATTTTTTATGCTTATTAATTGTGGAAAGTATCAGGTTATGCCATGGTTATATGGCGTGGTGGTTGCATGTCCTGAGTAATATAAGTTTTTACTAAACTTACTGTAATCATTCTGCCCTTTGACTCCAAAATCAATAAATTTCTTATTTGGACTATGTGTCAAGTTTCAAATATTAAAACCCTTTCTATCAAGAGTTATAGCACAGAAAGACGGGCAGATGAGACGATATTAAGAAGAACCTATCGGGTCCTTAATACCGGTTGAATCCGAGTCACTTTAGCATTAATATGCCGATATTGACTAATAAACAATACCAACTCTCACCTTTCGCTGTTACTGTAGCTCGTAGTGTAATGTAGATTAGAAGTAAACAAATTAAACACTTTGGTCACAAAGAAAAGTTTTTGGTCTCACCTACGAAGTGACTTTAATTTAATAGTTAAACGACCAAATATGAAGCATACAAAAAACAACTAAATTATAGTACAATGCCGTTGTAACTGTTTGTAATCTGGATTTATTCTAAGGTTTTTATCATAAAAGTGTTTTATTCCTGTCTTTCTTTACACTTATTTTTACCTAACATATAATTTATTTACAGTATGAACATTTTCCACGTGATCACTTTTGTAAATATATTTATGGGCAAAAATAAAGTTTGGTTTGAATTTTGCTTTAAAAAACACGATGAGAGTGGTCATCAAAGGAAATTTTTTATAAATGGTGTAGTCACCTTTTACTCCCCATTCAGACGGAGCCATATCAGCAGAGGGTGCATATTCAGTTGCTGATATTTCCTTCATTCCTATTGTGTTGGGAATGTTTCACAGCGGAGTCGTTATCGGAACAGTCACTTCAATGATTATTATTAAAATCATGTACCTAGGCATCATGCGTTTCTGTATAAACACTTACCTAACCGTTTTCGGAAGGTTGCATCAGCGTTGATTTGAATGAAGACTACTAAAAATATACTCTTATATTGTTGGAAGTACATACAAAATTGTTTCAGCCTTACAATTTACTGTAAGGCGTTTAATGCTATGAGTAATTTCCTCCTTGGCACATTTTAGCGGAATAAGGATGCCAAGGAGGCTTCGAGATTACCCAAACCCTTTTGACACGAATGTGAGAATGTCGTGCGCTTATCGTTGGAATCTCGATAAGTATGATCGAATTTGTTTTGCCTTGTTGTGGAAACTTTTTTGAAGAATGTACACCAAGAAGTTAGCTTTGAGATTGGAAACCAGTTCGTTTCTTTGGTTTTTGCTAAGTACCTTATTTTGTTTCATAAGTCTATTCATAAGAAGAATATTCTGATGGTTACGGATTGGTGCAGGGATGTGCTATGCCAGATCAAGGCAAGGGGGAGATTTACCCTCGTGCCGTCTGGTGAGGATAAGATGATATTTTCAGATCCTACTATCATGTAGGAAGAATATGTGTCCATTCCGCGGATTTCCGCATCTTGCGGGTGGAGGTGCTCACTATAAGACTTCAAGGTCGAGTGTGGATTTCAGAATGTTCGGGTTCAAGTGCAAGGGTGGAATATCACTTTCACGAAATACCCGTTTTAGATTATTTCAAATAGAAACTGAATCAATTTTGACGTTTGAACATCCCGTGGTTGACTAGGAAAATTGCTTTTCCCCCCAAGAAGCCATTTAATTATAGGTGCACTAAGAAGATCACCAAACCTTCTAGCTTACTGGGTCAGGTAATACGTTTACTTCTTCCACGCGAAGAAGTCGAGTGAGTCAAACCAGGATCATTATTGTGGGCTCCAGCCCCCTTTTCACCATTCCTTTATTACTTTCCATTTCTATTAATTTCAACATCCTTCGTTTAGGTTGATGTTGCTAGAAATGTATAGAGAGCGGATCATTTATGCATTGACTGATTAATAATGACAGGTCTCTATACTTCAGAGACGATCACTGAGTAGGTTCGGAATATTTAGTCCTCAAGGAAGTTGTAATTTAATCCCTGAAATTCCAAACAAACTGTAAAATTTACGTTTCCTCAAGTCAAGGCATTAAACGATCCTCTGCAAATTCTCGTCGGCTCTACAAAGGCAGCATGATGACCGTATAGCCGTAATTACCTCTAATGGCTGAACCCAGAACCATAGCGGCTGATGACTGAGACATTCATTGATCATTATGGCTGCTATTCATAAATTTTGAGCACGAATACCAAGTATTCCAGTGTCTTTGTTGATAAATATTTCCCTCTTTCTTCCTGCCAAAGTGCTGTATAGGTTGTTTAAGATGGTGCAGTCCATTTTCGATTGGAGTAATAACAAAGGTTAAACAAAGTCTCGGTGACTGCTCATTTTCTAAAGATAAAGATCAATATTTTTGATTGTTCAATGAAGAAATGTGGGATTTTAAGCAAATATTAAATATTTAATTTCCTTAACCTATAAATCATTAAAACCATTAAAATCATTTAATCTTGATACTCTACCTCATGAACTGTAAAAGCTTGTATTTTTATATTTAGCAATTTAAATTTTATCTTGGCTGCAAAATTGCCTACATTTTATACCGTACGCGCGTAATTCCTCGTAGAGAGATAAAAATGTTTCTTCTTTTGTTTGGGAGTCATCTTAAAGGATCAATACTTACAGATATGAAATATTATCTAAAACGATCGCACCGCAAATGTACTGTTTGACAGACGAAGTATCATCACTAAGATGATGATAGTTTACTATAACCTACTATGTGGTGATGTTTATAGCTTATTATTACAAATTTACGATATATTAATTGTGAATAACCACAAAATTTACTGCGTGGAACAATTGCAAGCTCATAGTAGAAACAAGAATGGAACTAAAGTTGTCACTTGTAGTACTCCAAGATACGTTTTTAAGGCATTAAAGCAGTTGAACCCAAGCAGCCAGACAATCCCACCTAGGTAAACTAATAACCCCGAGTCACCGGGTCGCACCGTGCCACTGCTACCGACAACATTTTATACAAATCTGGCGGCGACCGACGATATTTTACTGATATTGCTGCTGTGGGCGGCTGCGGGCCCACAGTCGCGCAGTGCCCACGCGCGTGTAATCTAATAGAGCCAACATCCGTGGTAAGTGACCACCCGCCCTCGTGTACACAGTCATTTTTCCTTTATTTTATGCATTACGAATAAATTTCAGTTTATACGATGCACTTTCTTAAAATTCGATGTTTACTGACAAACCATACGCGGGACAAAAATTGTACTCAGTACTGACAAACCTGTGACTGAGTTGGCTCCTGCTGCTCATATAAGAGCAATCACTTTTGTATAATTACTAATTAGTAACTATATAGTTACCAATTTTATATAATTTAAACACCATATGTTTTTCGTGTGAAATCAATAATGACACCAATGATAATAATAATATAGGTAACTATTAAAACAGTATATTAAATTGTGTAATATAAGACGTTGTAATTATACACATAACGTAACTATCATGAGAAGGGTTGATTCAATGTGAATGTTGAGTTAGCTCTAGTTCACAACTTCCTTTAAAGTGCAGCGTCTGGAATCTGGCGTTGTCACAGGCTTTTGACTCCTGGAATATAAATGTTAGTCGGAACAGGTCCAAAAAAGGTCCTCGAGGAAGAAGCTCAAAATGAACTCTTATATTGTTTTGACAGCATAGACAACTATACTACAATATTCTAAACTCAAAATGAACTCTTATATCGTTTTGACATCATAGACAACTATACTACAATATTCTAAAACTACAAAACCAAATTCACTTATCACTTCCTTATCTTCTTTTGAGTTCAAATTTACAAGCAGATACGTTATAAAGTAGTTGATCATTTTTACTGAACTGTGATAACCACAACTACTGGACGGGGCACCATTTCCCTGTATATGCCTTGAATCCACTAAGATCTATAATGAAACCAGTTTATGAAAAAACACTGACAATTACCACGAAGTAAGCTAACGTTCAGCACTGCTTGCTCGTAAAGTTGAGGGAAAGCACTGCCCAGCGCACTCTGTTGGCGGAGTGCCAAACTATCCAGCGCGGTATAAACATTGGATACAGATCATTACTCTTCATGTCTGGCTGTCACTGAAGCCGTATCTTGGTTTATCTAGTCCAACTTGTCGAAACGTCCATGATATATTAATTAGAGCAACACTTTTCCTATGTACAGTTAGATAGCGAATTGGAACTCTTAAAGTTATAATTGATATTCGATATATCAGCGCTAAAATATCTCAGGAAAGCTAATATAAATTCTATCATAAATTATAGCATCAAGTCCATCTGTTAATTGAACGAATCCATTGATGTTCTCATTAATAGCTAGCAAAACAATTCCTTAATAGTCAATTGATGGTGAAGGTTGATAAATTGAACCAGGTTTGCTTTAGGTTTAGAATTTTCTTTCCTTTATTTCATATTAGTTGATAGTCCTCTAAAAAGTGGCTTAACTTTAGAGCAAAGTTGAATTTTAGTTCAACCATCGGTATTATAAGTTGTATTTGCTCTTATAGTTAGAAATCAGATAAGCAAAGGTTGTACCTGTATGATTGTTTTGTATGAATCTACACTATTATATACTGTACAAATCTAATGGTGTCTCTCTTTATGTTGTGTTACTCAATGAAGGAAATGCTGCTGGACCCATTGTACCAAAATTTGCAGGGGCATTCTTAGAGTTCCAAGTTGACATATACGCCTTTTCCCATTCCGAAAATCCCTCAGTGATACGCCCCACTGATCTTTTAAACTCCCTTTGGCATAATATCATTATAGTAAATCTGTTTAATTCACCTGTCAAAGTCAAGAATATACTGAAACAGGTAATAGTAAATGTTTGCCGATATTCGTCTCTCAAAGTCAGTTACACTTTAAATCTGTTTTAACCACCTGTCAAAGTCAAGAATATACTTAAATAGGTAATAGTAAATGTTTGCCGATATTCGTCTCTCAAAGTCAGTTACACTTTAAATCTGTTTTAACCACCTGTCAAAGTCAAGAATATACTTAAATAGGTAATACTAAATGTTTGTCGATATTCGTCTCTCAAAGTCAGTTACACTTTTCAAATGTCATATTACGTGCAGAAACTTTGCTTTGTCTGGGTTTATATAGGGACTTTAATCAACTACAGGAAAAGGGCATCATTTATTAAATCATAAGTGTGTTAACTGAAAAGCTTAGACTTAAGTCTCCATTTAAACTTAGGATTTTAAATAATTCCTCATTTATACTAAGAGCTAAATCCCTCTTATGAAATTAAAATGTTACTGAAATTGTTGGAACTATTCAATAGAATATAATGAAATATTAGAGATAAATTCTAGAAATTTCAGAGGAATTTTAATAAACAGACGTCTTTAAACTGGCATCTAAAATTTATCAAGAGATTGGAATAACTGTTAGTGACTATCAATTATCTCAGGATTGTTTAGAATGCCATTTACAAAGAATATGCTCATGGTGTCCCTGTTCTTCAAAATTAAATTTAGTATAACTACTATTTTCTATATACTACAATCTAAATTTTAATATACATTTAACCCCCCATAATGTAGGAATTCAATGAAATGACAAATAATTAGTCTTGGCCAAAATAATGTAAATATGACTAGTCATCAATTATTTGTAAGAATGAATTAACAATTAATTATAATATACTAGCTGTTACCGCGGCTTCGCACACAATCTTTAGAAAAGTCCTTATATTACTTAGTAAAAGCAATTATGCGCGATTAGCCGCGGGTAACAGCTAGGTCGTCAATACATTCGTAGTATTTTATAACGAAAACTCTTGATTTTCAATAAAATACCAATTACAACCAGATACCCTCGGCTTCGCACGCGATTTACTGCAGAAAAATTGGGACATAGGGGGCATATTTCTTTTGAACGTCCTTATTACCCTTCTGAGATAAATAGTCACTGAAAGATACTCCAAGCTCATGAACTATTTAAGATTTAAATTTTAAAACAGTCTCAATATGCACTTGTGAAATAACTGGAATTTTTCTCTAATATTCTATGATTTTTGTATACAATTGAACTATATTAGCCCAGCGTGGACAGGAGTCAAAAGTCAAATTCATTTGCACACATACGATGTAATAAATGATGGTGCTCAATGTAATTTTGAAACGAAAATAGGCATATATTAGGTACATATTATTACAGTCTAATGATTATGAGCTCCAGATGTTAAACGAAATTTCGTATGGTTTTTATTTTATTGAAACAAAATTTGCTGATTCTCTTAAGCTTACTTTATGCTTTCAAACTATAAATGTAAAGAAATTTAAAATCGTAATTAAATTATATAAACATATTTGTTTGTCGCATTATATATGTTTACAAAGAACAGCTGATTAAATTTGAACAGGCTCTTTCACTTAATAACATATGTTTGCTGCAATGCATTTCTTACGGGTATTTCCGTAACTTTTAGAGACCAGTGGGGCGGAATCCTGAATCGGGAACGGGATAAAAAGTATCCTATGTCCTTTTCCCAGTCCTTAGCTACCTCCCTACCAATTTTCAGCCAAATCGGTTCAGCCGTTCTTGAGTTATAAATAGTGTAACGAACACGACTTTCTTTTATATATATATAGATACCTGGTGTCTTTTTTGCAAAGGCTAGTCGATGCTGCTTCGATCAAATTCAAATATATTTATTACAGAAAAGACTAATTTGTTATAGTATATAAAACGTCAGATACCATCTACTATACTAATACAAAAATTCTGCAATAAATACTCTGCAATGTAATATTAAGAGAATTAAAGAGTTTATACAAAAGCACATTAAGTAACATATCTTGTAAGTTATATAAATACTCCCAGTGGCTATTCATTCATGAATTCCTCCACATAACAAAAGACATTTGACACCATGAGTCGTAACTTGGAAGTTTTAAAAACATTTTCATTTTACTTTTTTTATTTCCTCGGGAAGCTCATTAATAAACTTGACGCCAAACTGAGATAGAAGTTCTCAAAGATAACTGTTTATTGTTGATTCATTCTAAAATTATCCTTGCCTGTGATATATATCATCATACCCATGAACATCAATGCAAAGGGTAAAATAAAATTTTATTTTGCAGTACGTGGGGACCCGTAAACACTGGATGCTATATGTACTACCAAAGTAAACTCCCGCATACATCTCTACTTGACTCCCTAATATTTATATTAGAATGATTCTGACTGCTTTTAAGTCTAAATAAAGAATTTTCGTTCCATGCAACTACCCCAAAAATTGTATAAAAATGAGGATGAATTAGATCAAAATAAACCTATTTTTAAGATCTTCTTTTATCTTCTAACGAATCTTATGTCCAGGATTTTTTTGTGAATTCAGCCTCTTCTAGAACATCGTCCACCATAGCCATCGGATGATGTTTACTTATGTGAACTATAATAGATAAATTTAATTTATGTTTGTTTTCTAGGAATTGAATACATGTCTTGATATTTATGAAGATTTTGATCCCAAATTAATATTTTATTTTTTCTATTACTCGTGTCATCTGCACACGGAAGAAAACCCCTTTTTTGGATAGTTTTGTTTAATTTGTTGACAAATATGCAAAAATATAATCAAAGTGAGTACACCCCTATGGTACATAATGTTTTATTTTTGTTTTATAAATCCATAATTAATATTAAATGGACACAGTTTAAAGTCATACATTGGTATTAAGTCACAGGTAGTTATCCTTTCCGTTCACCTATGTATGGGGGACGTATTTTATGTTTTATTATATATTTAATATCGTACCAAATATATTATACTCATAGAATAAGGAGTACTTTAGAAAATATAATTTGTATGGAAATGTTTTAAGTACAATTGCTTATTGTCCCCTCTCTTTATCTTCTTTTCTGAAAGTATCCTATGTTTTCCATAGTATTGTTAACTTCTTAAATTACAATTATTTAATTATTTTTATGATTAAATTAATACATTTTTCTCAAAGCTAGTCCCATCTGCTATTAAGTTAGCATCAGGAAATTACCTTCCACAGTCATGGCTACGAAATTCTGAATTCTGAAAGTGTCCTATATTTTCCATAGTATTTTGGGGGGTTTAAAACTTGATAATTTCTAAAATTACAATTATTTAATTATTTTTATGATTAAATTAATACATTTTTCTCAAAGCTATAGTCACATCTGCTATTAAGTTAGCATCAGGAAATTACCTTACTCAGTCACGGCTCCGAAATACGAGTCCGAAGTATCCCGCCTTAATGTGCATGCCTGGAATAAGACGACAAGCCCCAGCAATTCGTCTTTACTAATTTGAAATAGTATCTCATAAATTACTCTGATACTCGGTAAAATTTCACTTAAGAAGGGAGCTGATTATGCTAAAAGCTGGGAGCACGCTGGTAGAGCGACGGCATGGGGGCGTAACGGTTGTAACCCGGTTATAGAGTGGATTCGCCGCGGTCGTTCCGGACACTTTAGAGGCAAGTTTCAGCTTCGTGTCCATTGAATAACCAACATCTCTGGGAGCAGCGGTTATGGTGGGCTAATTGTTGACAAATGGCTCTAGAGTGGGCGACAATGTGGGGACCCTGCTCTCTCATTACCGATGATGTACGACTGTTTGTGAAATAATTTTAAGTCCACTCTATAGTGTAATATTTTCAGTGCTGTTATGAAATGCGTGATTAAGAAAGGTTAAAGTTCTTCACAACAAATCCGATTCAACATTTAAAACTAGTTAATGAAATGAAATTTACTCTAGGAAAACTCTCAACTATTTTATCGTGGTTTTAAGGAATTAAACTATAGAGGTATTTTTTCACTTTACTGAACATAATAACCGAAATAGGGTGATCATTGCTCTAATTAATTGAAACTAAATTCAAATAAAAATAGTTCCATCAGTGCAAATGTAGAAACAATGCAAACGCGGTCAATATGATTTATATATACTTCTTCATAGATAAATTAAATGTGAAAATTCATAAATACAATACAATACATAAATATGCAGTAATTGATAAATCGTCTACGTATGCGTTCACAGAATTTGTGAAATAGGCAAGCACAGTTCAGAGAATGGAGGGGGAACAACTGATTTAATAAACGAGTACATACCGCTTGGTTATAGAAGTTATTATACTAAGATGTAGTATGTGTTGTCTGAGCCATTATCTGAATGTAATTCTTTCAGGAGTATGAATCAATAGATAACATTTTTGTAAGTAATGAATTCAGGTATGGCGTTCCGCAGAGATCAGTACTAGTTCTGATACTTTTCCTTATTGGCTAAACGTGTTGGCAAAGTCTCTCTCACGAGTTGGTTGAAAACTTGATATTTAAATGTTTGTATGTACCCATGTCAATACATGACGTCCAAATTATGTGGCGTTATTATCAATACAAACATTCTATCAATTTTACACGAACCTTTCTCATCACAAAATAAAATCAGAAATCAATTTAGATGTATTGATTTAAGGTGATGGAATTCATAAAACAATATTTGAACCCTGAACAGTGAATAAAGGTAATAAGTGATAAAACAACTTTTCATGATTGCAATACTTAGATTTGACACTTAAATAAAACTAACATTACTTAGTTCCTATTTTTAACTTAGTTCGTGTTTTATGTAGACCGGTCATACTAAATATAATCCACTTTTAGTACAGAAAGAATTTTGTTTAGAAAACTATAAATGAATAGTTAAATAATGAAATAAATAACTATGCGTAAGTACAGCTACTCTTTTAAATCTATACAATGCAGTATTAAAGTCATGAAATTATGAGTAAATTACAAATGTTAATTTATGTGTTTATTTTATAAACATGAAGGCTACAAACGGTTTCGAAACTTGATTATGAACGGGTTTTAAAGTGAATTAAAATGTTTTATTGGACATTTCTTACAAATAAAATAACTAATGGTCTAACTATTAATGAAAACTGTGATAAATGTGGTTAGTACGTGAATTTATTTTGAAATACCATTAAATATTGAATTGATTCGTCTTATGATTTAAATATTTTTTTGTATATCTGGAAAGTATTAGGCCAAAACGCGTTTGGAGGTGCGTAATTGTTTTGTTGACGATAAAATGATTCTTTACAATTAGAAAGTGAATTAATCTTTTTTGGGAGAAACCCGAAACCTTTCAAAACTGTTCCGAGTAACTTAAATACTTTTATATTAAATATAGAGTTTTATACCGCAATATAATAGTACTCAAATGGAATGCGCTTCAAAATCAAAATCCAAAATGGATTATAAAATAATTGTGAAATATTGCTAATTTTGAAATCTAAACCATATAATTCATTACCAACGGTTTATGAACTAAATTGACTATAAATATGAATGAAATTATAGTTAAAATTATGGAGTTACCTTTTGGTGCACCTAAAATTTGTCAAAAGCAAGGCCATCTCTTTAAAATATAGGGTTCTTTTGTAAAATAATCATATAATTATAACGGGGTAGCAACTTTTATTTTATAAATATTGTAAGAGATTAAGGAATTATAAGTAGTTCTAAGATATATATAAGGTATTTTTTTTACGCTGTGTTTCATTTATATTCATTACTATTGATAAATCGAATCAAAGAGCTTTTCATCGTCAAAGTTTTACGTAAACAGTTTACGCAAGCATCTAGAAATTATGCGTTATGAAGTTATAGTTGACGATCAGTGACAGTTGCGCCTGTTCATTACGTCACAGTTACCTAGTTGTTCTTCATTTATTAGAATTAGTTGCATAAATATAAAATATCTCGTAAAATCTATGAACACTATCACGGTTCAAATTGTAATTTCATCTAGTGGGTTTACTATTGATTATGTAATACACTCGTAAGCTATCTCTAACACAAAATATTTATAAAACAATATCCTTAAATACTATAAATCGAATAATTCTAAAATTTATAAAAAAACAATGAGGTTGATTGAGATCTCAAACCCAAACCCTTATTGAAAATAATAGATCCTTAAGTTCTTATGTAAATTCTCAGAACGTATGTACTGAACACAATCTCTGAGCATTGTGTGCTCTGTCTAGTAATATATTACATGAAATAAAGGTTAAAGAGTATCGTTATCATTTATATTTAAATTTATTTTTATTATTTCGAAAGCTCCATGAACAAACTAGACCATTTATCCTCTATTATGATTAATGCAAAAACCAAAACAAATAGCAATTTGAAGAACATAACCTCTACAATAATATGTATTTTCTTACAGCAAAGATCGACAAGTACTGGTACAGATATATCGATTAGTTTTAAAATGGACTGTACTTATGTAATGTAATATTAGAAATAAGTATCATGTAACGCATTTATATGTCCCATTCGTAATTATATTATTATTATATTGTAATGATCTTGTTTGAAAAGCAGTACTGTCTGTTAATTGAAATGCATGTATGCAAGGATTATGCGTATATCGATCATTCCTAAATACTGCCGTGGAGACTCAAACGCCGGAGTGTGCCGTGCGTCAATTCAGTCCCGGCTCTGGCCGCCAGAGCGCAGCACCTATCTGTGGTCAAACAGCTGGTAAAATAGCCGCTGGGACATCTCCAGGACCGCAGTCTCCCGCTGGATCCGGAGAGGTGTGCCAGTGTCATTCGGTCACCAGTTAACCGTCTCCCGAGAGTGAAAGTTACGTACTTATATGTAAATACATTTATGTTTTGCGATTAATTTCTCTGGTAAATTGAATTACTGATTAAGATTTTTTTACATTTAATCCGAATTTTCTGCTTCAAACATATTTTAAACTATTTTTAGACACTTTTACACGGTTTTGGGCAATGTTAAGCTCCTATACCACCTCACATTGTCGTGGTTGAAGTGATTCTGTGCACGGTGAGTCTCTTCATGTGATCCAGTGCTGTTTACTTCACTGAAAAATGGATATGGTCCCTGATCCGAACAACAACAGCCCCGGAGAAAAAAGTTACTCACTGCGCCCTCGAGCGGCTCTGAAGAAGGACGAGGAAGACACCGACCAAGAGGAATCATGGAGACCCCGTGGGCGGTCGAAGAAAAGGTCCAAGCAGAAGTGTTTACCTCTGAGTAAGTACAGGAGGAAAACAGCGAACGCCAGAGAGAGATCTCGAATGAGAGAAATCAACGAGGCGTTTGAAGCTTTACGGAGGGCTCTTCCACACTTTAACTCTCGAAATGAAAACCCTAACGAGAAGACGACGAAGATCATGACTCTGCGCCTCGCTATGAAGTACATCACCGCCCTGGACAGCGCCTTGAGGCAAGCTGACATGGACTCCGATGGAGAATCTCTTATCAGTGATTACAGTATGACCCCTCCTACAAGCAGAGAACATTCGCTAACACCCTCCTCCTTGAGTGAACACTCCGACATTTTCGATCAACTCTTCATCACCTCTACTTTTGAAGATTATTCTCCAGCTGCATCTTCGAGTTGTGCCATATCGCCATTTTTAAGTGAAAGTATAAGATCGCCATCTAGAGTTACTCTACCTTTAAGTTCTAAAACAGAGACTTCTCATCCTTTTTTCAAGTCATCGTTGGGACCTTCTAACAGCCATTCTTCGAAACTATCTTCTCTTAGTCATTTTACAACCAGTTCTAGTAGTTCAAGACCCTCAATGAAACCACCGCATCTGCCGCCCTACCCATCCACCACCACTAGCATCTCAGCAGTAGCAGATCACCAACCCTCCCCTATAGAAAGTGTTAAAGATTCTCTGTCGCCAGTAGACTTGCACGAATATTCAACCACACCGTGGAAAGACTTTGATTGTCTGCCTTCTTCGCCGATAAATCTAGACGATCTTTTTATCACATAATTATGCAATGCAGAGTGTTGAGACGGTGTAAAGTGAATTTTAAACTTGTATATTTTTCATTTGTTGATTCAAGGTTTTTTTAAGTGCATTACGACGTGTAAGTATGAACTATAGTTTAAGTTGGCCTCGCTATAAATAATGTATATGAATTAAGAACGCTTCTTTTATATTTATCTTTATTTTAGTCAAGTATAGTGTATCTTTTAAATGAAAAGTTTCAATAATATTCCACAAAAAGTTTTTTTATTTTAGTATTGTGGTATGATAAAAGCATACCAGTGATGACGGTAGATTTGTAAGAAAATCAATTTGTAGAGTCAGTTAGAACAAACCCTTCGTTAATTTTATATCTCGTTAAAAATATCAATAAATACTTAGCATACGACAAAAAACCTCATAGGAGTTTCTATTGCGATTATTACAAATCAATTTACCTGGTAATATGCTAAATTAATCGAAACATCAAAGGAAAATTAATAATACAAATTAAATTATACAATAATAATTTTATCAATGACAAACATAATGAATGAGAATAAATTTACGAGTGTGAAGTTTATAATAACAAATTACCGTAACTACTTAATTCCACGTTATTTCAATACCATATTAACTCAGTTTGGATTTCAACAAATACAACTCTACAACCATCTGTAAGATAGCGTAACTTATATTTCCATGTAAGCTTACACATATTTCCTGGTTATATATTTACAAAGTCTGAAATGGCTGCTTTTAAAAATAGAATTAACTTTAAAAACCCAACATGTAGGCTATCTTTGAAAACTGTTAAAGTGCAGATAATAATAATTTATTTATTTATATTTAAATGAGGATTCTATGAACCATTTTATTTCAAAAGGTGTCTTTTTATGTTTATAGATTTGTAGCTACGAAGTATCTCAGTAGAAATTCTATCTATAGCGAACATTTATTCCGTAGCGTATGGTTTTGGTTCAATCTGTTTCAAAATATTTTATATAGTAAAACATTGTTTAGGGATTATTATGATTGTATGTGAAATTTTACGGAAATGGAACGTTTAGTGCCATAAAATATGATGTTTTTAATGCTGATTTTTAAATTGTCAATAAATCTAGTTATAGAAAATATTTAAATTGAGTACAACTTATTCCCTACATCATTTTTTGTTTGCTTTTATGGGGTCATTATTATTAAAATAAATCGTTGAATAGAGCATGCGATGAGAAAAAATCAACAATAACCGTGTTTTTTTAGATAAAAATTTAAATACCTTTAGTATTTTACACACGCTTTTTTGTATATGTATATTTTGAAAATAAATACTTTGCATTTTACATAATTACATTTACAGCAATATGTCTATATTTACATTCCTACAGAAGTTGCAGATTGTTATTCGGTTTTCAAATCTTTGTCCAGTATGTTACTTGAATGTACAATGTCAACTTTCGTACGATTTGTAATTAGAGCAATTCAGTGACACATTATTACTAAAGTATTTCCAATACGCTAGACAAACGTAAAATATATATTCACCTTATTATTAATCGTTTTTAGTTATAGATTTCTGTTTTCCATGTTTCATTCATTTTCATGAAATAAAATGTCAAGGACATATTTATTCATAATTTGAATTTACAGATTTTGATATTAAATAAGGCAGGTAAATTATTGACAAATTAGTTGTATTATTATTATTATTTTAAATTAAAAACTGATTGCTTACTAATATTGTTGATCTTAGGGATTAGAGGATTACTAAACAAGTTTAAAATGAGCATGAACTGATACAACTTATTAGCACCAAAATTCTTAACAAACTTGAAAAAGATAATTATCATCCATCAATTATGCTATTTTAATTTAATTGGACGCTAATATTTAATTTTTAAACATATAATATAATATTTAATAATACAAGATCGAGCTTACAAATGTGTAGGCAACACGCATGATGGGTTTATACGTTCCAATAATTCTATAAACCCCTTGGATGACTGGACGAATTCTTAGTATATTTAAATATGTGTCTTCGTATCTATAAATATATTTTATTAAGTGATTATGGAACTCTAAGAAATAATCTTAATATTAGTCTATATGGGGAAAGTTATAAGGTTATATTGTGTAACTGTTACTATTTTATAGTGGTGTTACGTTTAAAGGCTAATATATTTTAGAAATAGCCTATGTTTCACATTCTTTCTCACATAATTAAACTAAACTAAACATTTTTACACAAATACTAAATGAAATTGTAATGAGAACCGTGCAGATATTGAGCAGCAATGCATATAAATATATATATATATATATATATATATATATATATATATATATATATATATATATATATATATATATATATATATAATTCAAACTTCTCTAAATAATATAAGACATGAACGGCGTAAAAATTAATATAACTATTAAAATTAACTTAAACAGGAGCTTCTGTATTTTAATGAAATTCCATGTGGACAACATTCTGAAAATCGTACTAATCATGTTTAAGATTTTAATTTATGCGTTATGTATGAAGCTGTTATGTACGATACTTGCATAAAAAGTCTATCAAAATCTATCAAATCTCTTCCTGACAAATTTATAACGCTTATAGCGCATCAAAATATTCAAACGTCCTTTTAACATTAAATTGCCTCACAAGTTCTTTTAAACACAAATTATTAATAATTACCCATCCCTTTCAGAAAAGATAGGGCTGTGTTTTTGAACGAAGGATCAAACTGTTGAAGAGGAAATACGAGAAATTAGACATCGAACGTGAGCATTTTCGAATTTAATGATAAAAATAAGTGTTTTTTTTTTAATTCATTGGAATTCCTATGGAGAGCCAACGATGTATCAAAAGGCTAACATTCAAGTGGCTTCAAAAGATAAAATAATCTATTTGCAACTGTAATGACTAGAATATATTCAGTTGAAAGTACGCATACATTATTCTCATAAAAAATAAGGGTTTTTTTCGACCTTGTTTATATTTGCGGTAGTAAAATGTTTACGGTGATCTAGGTATGTATTTTTAAGGAAATATACACACGATTCTGAACAGTGCTGATATTCTGAAACACATATCTTTGGTAACTATTACTATAAGATATTTTACGTTTTCAATGTTTCCGAACACTGTGAGTGAAAATAAATCGCATCGTCATCACAAGCATCTCCTGTAATATTAATTGTTGTGAATTTTGCTATAAGTGATTGTGATATACTTCAAAATAGTGGATGGAGTTAAATGGCGTGTAGTAGGAAAACCTAAACTTTATATTTTTTATTTTTGAGTCATAACACAAGACAATAGATAGTCTTTAAAATGTCCAAATAAAATTGCGTTTAAATACATTTTATTATACTACACACAGTGAACTTGGAATGGGTAAAAACTAAAATGTTCTGCAGCTTGTCCTGGCAATAAACTTATTTGACAGAAAATGAAGAATTTACAATAATCTGTAAGATTACTCCTAAAAAACAAAAAAATACACACACTTTACAGGTGATAAAAACATGTGAAATACTTATATACAGATATAGTCAAGACGTAAGTATCCTAAAACTTTTAAGTTTTTATCTGGATAGTTTTAATCTGTGCTCAACATCGATTGAAGAAAATATTGAAATAAGAAGTGATGCTACTACTAATCTTACTCTATGCTTTCACACTATATTTGTAAGCAAATTGAAAATAGCGGTTAAATTATTTAAACATATTGTTGTACCGTCATAGAAAAATTTTTTCCAAAGGAAAGTTTATCATGTATATATAAAAGTCTCTTTCAATAATTAATTTTTAATTTTAAAGACCAAGATAGAATTTTTTGCTACTTTAAAGAACAGTGGGGCGTAGACCGGAGGAATTTTTGAAATAAGAATAAGCCTATATTCATATCATTGGCCATAATAAAAAGGTTGAAGCCGCCGGTATTAATGTTGATCTGGAATTAACTCCTAAATACTAAATTAAAATGCAATGGAAAACTTTTAAAATTACCATAGTAATCTTCAATTACGTCTTATAATATTTGACATGTGTTATGCTCGCGATCATGTGATTCTCACACGTAATTGTAGAACATTTATCAATGTGGTAAAGTGCGTTAAAATCTAAACCTGGAGGAAACTGGTAAGGTTTGTGCTAATATTCTAAAATTAAAAGATCTATACAATTCCTTGCCATACAATTTGTCTCAACTGTATGGTTTTCAACAGTTTGTACTCTAAAACCCGTACTATTGTTTGTAGGTAGTATTAAAATACAGCTGAATCACTAGCAAAGGACTTTAAGTGTTGTTTAGAATATATCAAAATTACAATTTGAAATCGATATAAATGCTCAGAATTAATTTATCAAAGTTAAGAAGTGAATTTAATAACAAATCCCAATTTAAGTTATACTTGCTTAGCGTGTATACTCACCGTATTAATAATGTATGCTCAATGTATAATTACTATTAGTGTATTGATCTTATACTCATTACATAGTGAGCCTAAGGCGTTACTGCCACGACATTATAATCTCTACGACAGTCAGTCCCTTACTTCTCCTTCTCACCTACCATCCAAACATCAAACGTAGTACTTAGGCCTATTCGACTCACTAACATAGCAACTGAAGATGATACAGAGCTGCTGTATGTTCCGCAAGCTATCTTTACAATGAGGCCATCTTACTAAATATTAATTAAGTGCTCAGTTTAATCAGTTTAGTACTCTGAAATTATTAAGTTATTTTTGTTGTTGGAGTATATATTATGCAGTACAATAGGTCTAACGTCGTTGAAAATTTAGATCGTAATTTAATGAATTTCAGACTCTGAACTCTAAAATTGCACGTATAACACCCATTTCGAAACAGTTTCACTAAAATAGAAAATATATGTGTATTGAAGTAATTTTTTTGTTTCCACGCAAAATTATATAACATCTAAGAAAAGTATAAAAGCATTTTCGTAAAGTGAAAGACTCGAGAAACAACTGAGAACATCTGTTTTATTCTCAGTTGTTTCTATTTCATTATTGATAAAGAGAAACAATTTTATTCATTAGATGTTAAAATCCCTCTTTTTTCGCAATAAACCCGTTACTCATTAGAAACTTATAACGTATTATAGGATCAAATAAAATAATAATATGTGATATTCGTACGAACTCCTCATTTACTAAACTTCAAATAACGGTAGCTTAATGAATTTCGTCAAAAAACAAATTTATTTAGTTCACGCAATTTTTTTCATAGCGAGAAATAGTAGGCTCCACTCTTTCTTAAATTTGAGAATTAAGTATATTAGAGTTTTCTTATAATCTTGTCTACTCAATTTTTAGCCTTCTTCGTTTACGCTCAGTGTTAGAATTCTTAAAAATAATGAGTTTTACAAGGCATATTCATTTATTATACATATAATAAGTTATAAATATTAAGTTATAAAAATACTAATACAGTACCTTATAAATAACCTAACAACTTGATATTCACACAAGGTGACTATTAAAATAACACAATGTAGAGGACAGATCCTTATAGCACGCCCAACACAAGTCTGAATCATAGATCTATGTTTATACAATATGTCATCGTATATCATACTATCTCGGAGACTGCTTATATTATACGTAGGAAATATATAATCATTTTACGTATTTTAATAGTATCGTTGTAAATAAAAGTAAAAAATGTATATTTATTAGAAGCTTCTATTACTCAGTACATTATGTATGCGCTGATTACGTAATTTGTGTTCAGCTCTGAAATCTAATATACCACCTGCTGAAGTAAAGTCTCTGCATAAGTACAAAAATGTACATTCATGACGTATGACTCAAAAGTATATCACGATAGATAGAGAAATACTTCTATACTGTTCCTTGTAAAGTGTATACCATTTTAATATTCAAGAAGTGAAGTACAAAAGAATTTGAAATATTCTTTTCTCTGAATAGCCAATATAATTGGAGATATCTCTGTTAATCTTAAAACAAGATATCTCAAAGTATTCTGCTGCTACAAATTAGGTAAGAAAAGGTTATTTTAAAATCAAGCTAGTCGCCCCTGTTAAGGAAGTTTTAAGTGTTACATGGAAGATGTAAGTATTGGAAAGATCATGAAATTTGTAAAAAAGGTAAGTTACAAATATAAAACCACTTCCTAAAGTGGTGTTACAATAACTCTACAACAGTGTTAGGAGGAAAGTTCCTCAAATCATCAGGTTGTGTAAATTTACAGACGTTTATGAGATTTGTATTTGTCCATATACTTTTTGCCTAGCAATATTGACAACTTAATTGTGTAGAGCAATTAAATCTCCTATGTATACTTTCTGATGTAACTCCTCTAAGATAAGTCGCTTGGGAGATGTAACAGCGCTTGCCCGATCAATCCAGCGTGACGGCGCGGCGCGGCGGCGGCAGATTGCAGAGAGACGACAATCGACTCACCGGTAGCTTCGCTACCACCCACAATCACTCGGCGAGTTTCAACCGTTTGAATTACTTCCTTTGCCAAGCAATACCATATATGTAAGTAATGAATCACGTAACTTATCCTTTATGTTTTCTAACACAGACGTCCTTTATGTTTTTTGGACGGACAGACTTTAAATAATTAAAGTCTGTCCGTCCAACACAATTAACTTATCGTCAATTAACTAATGGACGGTTTTAAATGATAACATGATTTTTTGTTATCTTTATATGTTGCAAAATACATAGCACTATGTTCCATAGTGGAATAAAATGGAATGATACAGAAAAAAAATATTGTCTAGCCTGTTGTCGGATATGTTGCCATTTTTCAGATGCAGCCTATTGCCAAACGTTGTACGTTTAAAGTACTGTACATGTTTATGTATTCAGTTTTTACACCCGAGGAAGATGGCAGATTTCAATCCCCGACACATGGCGTTATACTTTTTATAACGTATAGCGGTTTCAAATGCCCAAAATCCTACCATCCTTATTTATTATTCCAAGGTACAAAAACTATTTCTTCATAATTAAGTATGGCATCGTAAAAATACTTTTTTAACAAGTTTCTAATAGGACAGTTGGTAATTAAAATGAAAACAAAAACGTCCATTCATTTTGTATCATAGCGTTACATGAGAAACTTCCGTCATAGAAATAAATATAAGAAAAGCTGTCACTGCAAGTAACTATAAATGGAGATTTTAAGGATGAACCAAGAGAGAAGCAAAAAAGTACGCTATATTTTTGAACAAATATTCCTGATTCATCAATAATGTTAAAATGGCTTATGTTAAAATAGTTTATGCAACAATGTCATATAATGGTCTATTACACAGAAAGTATGTACATTATTAAGGAATTTTCAGTAGGAAAATTATCTAATGGGGTCACTTTTAAACCTACACAGTCACGTAGAGATGAACGTTGACAATTCTTAGCTTCTGTAACGGATTTTAAAAGTTTTCAAAATTGTTTATGTATGTGTGAGTAAATTAATTAAACCCTTAAGTGTATCCAGCTTAAATCAATCTTGAATTTGAATTCGTATAGATGTATGGATAAGATTTGAAACAATCGGCAAAATGTGTGTGTTTATCAGAATCGAACAATATGATCCTGTTAATAGCGTGGTTTAGTGAGAAAATACCTAGTAACACTGTTTTGAAAATAATCATTACCTAGGATGGGATAGAATTAGGGCGAAAATTAGCTGCTTTATAACCTTTTGATCATTGTCATTCCTGTGAATGACAGGTTTAATGACGGGTTTAAAACGCATTTAATTTATTTAGTACATTTGGTTATTTTCAATAACAACCACTAAAAGATTATTGTTTCAAAACACATATTATTTCATTTAAAAACTTCAAGCAAAATTAACGTGAAATTTTTGCAGAAATTGTTACCTCATAGTGACTTAAGAATTGATTGAGGTTTTCTACTTGACGACTAAAGTTAAAAACTGCTAAATCTTATCAAATAGGCTACTATTCCATTTGTATTACTAGCATACGTACTACCTTAGCATTTTACTCTAAGAGACTGATCTTTTCGATTTTGAGTTCCTCTCTTCCCTTTTATTCCTTGGTGTTTCTAAATTATGTAATTGTGCGTATGCATTCATGTTACAGTGCATATGTTCGCTATGAAACCGTTATTATCACCAAACTTACCTTTAAACTTGGGCATTCCTTGAACTGGAATTGGTTCCGAATCTGGGTTATATTAATGTGGCCAATATTCTAAGATAAGAATTCCTTGTCTTGCAATGAGTTTCCTTCAACCACGTCTCGATAATACTAGTACGAAACAACTGTGTAGGAACTCGTCGTTTGAAAATATCTGGCAAGATTTTGAGAATTTGTTCATAAAATGTAATCGTTATTATCTTATTTGAGTTTTACATTTGTTTGTTTTTTCTGTTAGTATTGTAAAAATATTTATATAATATTTTAACAATAGTAATTGGATTTTGTTGAGTGGGTATAATATTGGCTGTCAAACATATAATAAAACACATCACGATCTTCAGTTTGTTTTTATATTTGACAGTCATAGCAGGATTAAAAATTATTTAAGACATTTGTCATCTTTATAATCTCAAAACGGCACTGCATTCCCATAGCAAACATATTACGGACTGAAGTGAAAACTGAACTGGATCTTGCACCATCAATCAAACAGAAAAGCTTTTAACAGTCTGGTAGAAATAAATATTCGAGACTTCGAACTCGAATCGTCTTAAGTTATCTTGTTAACTTCATTATTTTGTTAAACTATGTGCTTTATATTAATCCACACCTTACTGTATTACTGAATTTATTACTGTATTTTGAAATATTTACAGTCTGATTTGTCGTAGCTGAGATGTGGTTTTAATGCCACGTCCTAAGAGGATTCAGATGGGGAAATTAGTGTCGCTTTCTAGCAAACTAATATTTTTATTGGCTTAGCGTTAGCGAAGCCTATCACTCGTGAGGCTGGATTGTTTTATCACTGTCCACATGATATCTCGAAAACGAACTTACCTACAGGCTTGAAATCTTACATATCCATTTATATATTAGCAAAACTGAGCTGATGATGGTTCATGTTACTCCACGGAACTTTGCTGAGCGTTAGTGAATTCTTAAAACTAGTCTTATGGGTAAGTATAATGGCAACGAAAAATATAGCAGAATAAAACTATAACACTATAACAGAATAAAATAACTGATTACTATGATATAAGTATTTTGAAATTAATACATGTAGATTATTCATGCAGTAAAAAAACAATAATAGAGTGAAACTCGATGTTAAAATTGGTGACACGATATGATTTTACATCTCTTGTGTTGTAGTACCCTCCGTAGCTCACCGGAACCTTTATTATTTAAACATTGCTATTAAACCCAATTTGTAAACTTCGTTTATGTATTATATATGTCTACGTATCGTCGGCACAGGAAATCTCGAGAATGAAATGTGTAATAGCCTGGAATTTTGTATGATATCTTAGTGAAATCTGTTATACGACACGTGGTGTGTTGTACTTTGCCTTGTTATTTCAGGTACCGGGATTGAGCAAACTCTTTTAAATGTGGCTTATTGTTAATATAATCTAATCTATAAACTTTTATAAATAACTTGTTTAGCAAGAGACTGTAAAACAATGTGATACCCATAGGAATGAACATAAAATCTCCAACATGAAGCTGATATGGCTGAATCGTTGTTGAAATTTACATTTACGTCTACCACCTATGAACTACTTACTCGTAATTTGTGTGTATTAGTCGATTTAACTATAGAAAGTCTAGTCTGTATTTTAAGCTCTTTATCAACGATGAATTATTTGATGGATAGCATTTTGCCATATAAGTTATTAGTTATAAAAAATAACGTTTTAACCGTTGTTTAAACCGTTCAAGTTTTAAGTGTTGGTTTACAATCGATGTGTGTTAAAAACACATAAAATTATAATATTGACGGTTTTAAACTAAACTGTTAAGATTTACGTTTCAATGCTGGCATAATATTCAGTGCAGACTTCAAAGCAGTCATTAATGTATTTCTTTACACATGGTGTTAGCTAACTATATTGAAATCGTTAGAGCTTCGAATACACAATTGAAAATAATAAAACATTTTTACATCGAGTTTTATTACCAAACTTTAACCAAGCTTACGCTTTTTACTTGTACATTTCAGTGTATTACATATATAAATATATATTGAATAAGTTAAAATTTTCCTTATCCAAACTTCACTTATCCGAAATCCCATGTTACTTGACGTAACCTGACTTAAAAATGCCATGCCATGAAAAAAATCCAACCATTTTGATTCTTACCGATTGTACCGCAATCCACAGGTAAGTTAATATTGTAAACAGCAATTTTTATAAGGTTCGTGATGCTTTATAAATTTAAATTAAGATAAAAATTTGTATTACACAATTTAGCTTAAAGTTTTGTAAGATAATGATGAATTGTCAATAATGAATATCATAACTTGAAAATTAGCGAAAACTGTACAATATTTTACACAGATCTTTCTTACAGTTTTTCCTTCTATCCGACATCCCCATGTCTGCTTAGCAACGTCAGGACCATCTGTTTATGTCAAGAAATGAGACTGAATATAATGCCATAGTCATGAACTTTCAATTTTCAAGATTTATATAAAGTACCAAAGTACAGTAATTCGGCTACTGATAGTGAATAGGCAGAGTGGTCTTACTGCTGCAGATTGTCTCTTAAACTGTGGTTGTAACAATATGATGGTCTGATCAGGATTTAGTACAGAACAAATAATTAACAAACTGTTGAGGGGACAGACGAGTCGCGTCGCCTCGCCTGGTTAGAGACTTGAACGCTCGGTAAGTGAGGTGGCGCGGTATAAGGTTCGATATCTCGGCCGTCTGTCTCCGCTAAATATGGTAAATCACCGGTCGGCCCGCTAAGTACTTTCCGGTGTTCCCCAGAGTACCCTCTGTAATACCAGCGGCCTACTTCTCGGAGCCTACTGGAATGTGTGGCTTTGGTATACCGCCAGTATCTCTTCCTTTATCATTAACCATGATGGGCATTAAATCATGGACCGCTCCATAAATTATCAAAAATTACAATCCTTATAATTGTTAAACATTTTCAATTTCCTTTAAAACCGATTAGTAAAGAAAAGAAATATGCCCATAACACCATAAAAAATAGCCACTTTACATACAGGACATTGTAGAGTATTTTGACATTTCAAAATAACCAGATTGTCCTAGAAAGTTACTTGATTAAGTAGTCATTTGGTTTACCATGCAGTTTAAAATGAAAATGTTTCACATATTTTCTGTATACAATATCTAATGGGCTCCTATAATAATACTTAAAATAATTATTAGAAATTTGTATTCAAATAACAAAAATTACTTTTATGTACACCTGTCTTTTGTGGTGAGGCAATTAAGATTATTAAAAAAAGTCTCTCTAAAAAATATTCATAAATATATTACTCAATAAAATTAAAATATTCTCCAACAAATTAGTAAAATAGACTTATAGGCTGTATCGTTTTACACTAAATAAAGCCATCCATATGTACACAATTACAACTGCACTTTATCTAATTAAAAGAAAGTCCTTCACAAATTTTGGACGAGACTTTTTTTACAAAGATCTTGGTATTTTATCAATTGTCTAATGGGATATAAATATTGCAATTTGATCATAATCCTTTCGGATTTTCGGTACAATCCCCTTACACAGGACAAAAATACACGGATAAAGATACATAAGTGAATGTTCCACCCATCTAGTACAGAAAGGAAGGACAATAATATTGTGACATTTAACAATGAAATAACGGTCAAAATAACTATCTTATAAGTGGAAGAAATGTATTGTTCAATTTACATTGATCATGATATTATTTCCATAAATATAAGTTTTCTAGTACGAATAAATGTAAGCAGAGACTTACAACTTCGGTTTTTTTGGTCGAAATAAAAAACCTGTTTGAATATATATAACTTTTTAGCTTGACCATGCATCTTCATCCAACTAGTGATGTTTGATGGATGACCAACATAACTTTTGCTTCGTTGATGAATTCCCTTTAATGGATGACCAACGTAACTTTTATTTTATTCGATTAATTCCATATATCCAATAAATGTGTCTTTTCCATGCTACCTTTCTTAGTTCTTATTTTACTAAATAGTGACTATTTCAGCAAGTGGAACTGTTGATAACTCGAAGTATTATTGCATTCATTGTTTTCTTTGTTTTCGAGAAGAGCATTTCAGTAGTGATGCATTTAACCATGGAACAATTTCATCAAGTATGTTTCGAGAAGGTTACCTCGGAGTATTCAAAAATAGTTATTGCACCGTTTCGTATTCTACAAAAAGTAAGTAATAACAGTTATTTTCGAACAAAGCACCCCGCAATCACGGTAATAACTCATAATCACGGGGTTCCTTTCTAAAACACCCCGGGCACTTCCGTTTTACCCAAATACAAAGAGCAATATTGCTCAAAATCTGCGGGAGAATTGATGATGCCTGACACGACCCAGTTTGTGGAGAGTTGCCCAAGTCCGACTAAACAGTCACGAGCGACTCTAGTACTGCAGTCGCTGCGTCCTAGGAGGATCTGCCCGTAGACTCACGACAACTGGCAGCTAATGATGTAACCACGCTTGTCACAGATACTCCAACCGGTCAACTGCCTCGAGCGCTGACCCGATATGGATTATCAGCTGCTGTCCCTGCTCAGTGCTCAGAATATCAGAGCCCTCTATCGGACTAGTGATTAAATCATAAGTACGTTCACTGGACTATTTACATGATTAAATGTCATACTAGATGTGAGATATAATACAACGCAGCTTACTCCAGGGCTCTCGGAGGTTACATCTAATACGGTATAAACCTATAAGTATAAAGTATCTGGAACTTAACTCAATTTTAAACTCACTATTGGGTAAACTTAAAAAAAATATATGGCAGCTAAAATATAATAATTATGAAAATTATTTCATATGTTATGAAAAGTTCTATGTCATAATTTAATTTCAGTTATAGTATTTTAATATTTACTAAGCAGACGACCGGGCCTGGTTAAAATTGTGCCCTTGTCTCTCCGTCTATACGATTTGGTACATAGAAAGACTCCTGGTCCAAGGAAAAACTCAGTCACTTATGGGTCAAAGGGCAACAATTTTTACTAATTTAGGAAAAAGTTACAGTCAATCCGGATAATGGTCCACATTGAGTTGAAACCTGTATCATCTCCTTAAGAAGAGTAATTTCCAATGTCCATAATTTGGAAGTGAAATTACACGCTTTGAAAAGTCTACCATTATTTAGAACCTTAAACCTTGCTTATAACCTTGAAAAGGATCGAGTAAGTAGACCACGTGGGAACCCCATTAATGAAGGCTGAGGTCACCCAACAAATCACGGTGGGCCAAACTCTCGCTGGGGGACTGTCGCAGAGACTGTGACGTCACGCAGCGGACGCGGTGGGCGACTATTGTTGACTCAGCCGCTATAAACCTGCCTCTGACAGCAACAGTTCACTCGTTTCCGCAGTTACTGTCCAGTGTGACCGGCTCGTAAATTGAGGAATATAACCCCAGATTGGCCTGTGACCTGACCCGCAGAATTTACCTAGGTTAGAAGTCGTTCGTTCTTGGACGGCCACACTCAATGGCAGAGGTCGCCTCTCTCATTGGATACGCAAGTTTTCGATTCTGTTTACATAACGTTAAAATCTATTAATTTCTCAGTTTTTCTCCTCAGTGCCAGCATTCATACTCATTGTATAACGTAGTTTAATTGTTTATTATAAATATATCCAGTTAATACTTCGGTCTCAGTTTATGTTCATATAAGAGAAATATTCTTATATGGCTTTCAATTTGATAGCAATATCAAGTATAAACTAAGTGGTTAGCAACTGTTTTATTGGGATTGATTATTTATCCTATACTTTTTCTCTTTTATTATTCGTTGGGGTACCCGTATTCACATAAGGGAGGGTGAGGTTTAACCCTCATAAATGTTTTTAGCAATACTTTTAATATTATGTGCCATATATGACACCAAACTAAGTAAGTGAAGTAAAACACGTAAAGTTATTGTTGTTACAGTTAATAAATTAAGGACCTCAAAAATTATAATAATATATGTTTAAATAGAAATAATAATATATGTTTAAATAGAAATAAGGATTTTATTTTAAGGGCGTTTGGGTAGGAATGTATATGTTAAGAAAGCCATTGTTTAAAATTGTTTTAGTTATATCAAAATTTGTGGAAACAGCAAAATTTGTGATAGTTTAAAATTCCAGTATACATTTATTAATGGTAAATTGTATTCAGAATTTTTATTCATAACATAATTATTTACCTTGGCTTCAACTTCAACGGTAAAGTTGTCAGTAGAATTAAGGTAAACAATGTAGGACTCGCTAACAGCCGAATATTACATTTGTGTTGCTGTAAGAAGTATCCTATAATACATATGAAATATATTATATATGGTTATTTTTAAATCTGTAATATGATATAATACAAAACTTCTCAAATAATGATAGAATATCAAAGATTGGGTCTAAATTAATCTTTTTCCGAAAAAAGTAAAAACCTTAGAAAAACACATTTTTGTAGTTTTGTTTTTGTTCCAAGAATAATAGGACATACGCTATCTTCTTCACTAGATTGACAAAAAACGAAAGGACTTTCTTTTTCTGTTTAAAACTGATTTTTTCTCAAATGCAACAAAAACGGCCCGGGGCCCTTTATGGATATGATTTGGAGAAATTTCCATCAGAAAATATTATCGGATTGTATAACTGTACAGTGTAATTCTAATGATTTGATTGGCCTAACAACTGCTAATAAAATCTCATTTAATTTCCTTGGGGACATGAACGCTCGGTAAGTGAGGTGGCGCGGTACAAGGCGCGCGCGATATCTCGGCCGTTCGTCTCCGCTAAATATGGTAAATCACTGGACGAGCCGCTAAGTACGTTCCGGTGTTTCCCCTGTAATACCTGTACCCGCATCCTACTGGAATGTGCGGCTTTGTCGTGCCGCCGGAAAGCAATATTTCTCTGCTTGCTTAATTTGCGCTTTTAATTAACAAAATAGATTTTTTCTCATAGTCTAATTATTATGCTATCAGTGAGATTATTATTATTATAAGTGCGAGTAATTCGCATTTCTGGAGACAGCAATTTAAGATGGGGTGTAAAAGTTTAGCATAAGCGAAGGAGAAGTTGTATATAGTGAAACTACATTTAGTTTACTCTTATTCCTTCCTCTCTCTCTAAAAAGAAACTTATAAAATGTCATTTTAAGGACTGATGAAAAAATATATACTTTTAAGCTTTTAAATGGTCACTGAAACAATTTAACTGCCGATTTATATGTTAGGGGAAAATATTTAACTAATATAAGTAATAACTTTTCATAAAAGTATGTTTAAAAAAATGTATGATTGTTGAATTACTTTTATTCTGTAAAAACTACAGCAGATAACAACATAAAACACATTTTACTGCCAAACGTATTGTTGTCATCTCTCTAATTTGGTTTCAGTTGCCCTTAATAATTGTAACAGAGTGTTTAAGTTTTATTGGAAGACAGAATAAATTACGAGATAAAAAAAATTGAAACAACGTTATAGTGTGCGAAACATTGTATAATTGCAAAATAAGTGAGTAAACGAAAATGTTCAAAGAAATCTCTATTGCAGTGATTTCGAGACATGAGTATTAGAAACAATAGTAATCATAGAACTTTGAAAGTTGATAAGTAGATATAATATAGCTCATTACCTCCATATGCACTTACTGAAGACAATATAGACAATCGTCTTGTTAGAAGGGAATTAATTATTTGTATGTTCGAATCGAGCAATGTTTAAACTCATTGGTTTAATCAACTGTAATTACTAGTTTCACGTTAATAATTCACAAATAGACTAACTAAAAGCAGACCGTATACTTACCAACCATAAGTATCAAATATAGAGTTGGGCCTATCTCAACCAGTAGGACTATAGCTTAACTATAAACTGTCTTGTAAAATAAAATTACTTATTACACTAATTATTACCTTTATATAAATATATAGATGATACGGAAAATCTCAATAGCAGCAGTGTTATAATTCATTTTTATCTTTCTTTAACAGCCACTCGTTATTGATTCAGTTATTTTTATTATATTTTATCACCAATCGATAAGCATTACTGGAAACAATCCTATTGCATCCGTGAAATCAGATAGCCTAGTCATAATCAATCAACCCGAATTGATCAGTTTTTTTGTAACAGGCCCTAAAGCCCGCAGCCTCCAGTATACCGCGATCGGAAACCTTAATTGGACTCCAAGTTGTCTGGAAGTAGGACTGAGAAACATCTATTATTTATGTAATTCAGCTGCTCCTCAGTAGGCGTGTATTCAGGAAACAGTTTTTGAACAGAGTTAAACCCCAACTAAATCCAAGATAAGTAAAAATACAATAATCTTTACCATCAATATTTCCCCACTGAAAAGTACCTTGAGATGTGCAGAGTCCAAAATACACGTAATATCTGCACTCCGTGCAGTGTTTTGATACAAAACCAAACACTCAAAATCACAATAAGATTCTGAAAAAAAACCCGCTTTAAAGCATTTATAAACACCATTACTAGAAATACTCGAGCAAATCTCTCGTCCCAATAAACCATTCAAGAACGCTTGTAGACTCCAATTATACGAGTTAATAAAAAGTTGTTTGTTTTCTTTTATCAGGGGCTTGAAAATTACAGGTCACTTGATGGGGCTTTACATTTAAAATTTTTGAGCTGCCCCCAAAATCCCCCATTTTGGGTTTGTGAATGAAGCAGTAATTATGCCCAAAAAGTACCTCATAATATAACATAAATGTGTGGCGAGTTTAGTTTTTCTCGTGTGAGTCGTTAAAATATTAGTCGGGGGTCTCCAGACTTTTTATTAACCCTTGTATAATAGAGGATATATGATAAAACTTTAACATCATAGACGTTAGTGACACGTTTGTACGTACTATTAATGAAATCTGTCGTCTTCTTAAGTATTTTTTACATATTCAATCCCATCTCTCTAAACAGTTCTCAGAGGTTGAAGGTCTCCAACAGAGGTGTATTACTAAAGACAGTGTTCACCATTTTTATAAATCTCTATTACCACTACCCACTCCGTATCATTCACGCGTGTAAGTTTCAAGGTGTAATTAGGCGTATTTTATTTGAGCATCGTGTATTCTAACCATCATCCTTCCTTAAATTCAGATAAAGCCTTTGAGAGGAAACTACGTGCCTCAAGCAATATATATGATCTATTCACCTATCATCACTGCAAAAGATACGGAAATGTGGTACACAGTATGATTTTACACTTCCTAGAGCAAGAATGGTATATATTATTATCGAGCATGCAAACAGAAAAGATACCTAAAATTAAACATGTGTTCATTGCTTAGAAACAATTTCTTCTTATCGAGCTAGTCAGTTTGAAACATTTGAAGAAAGAAGAATAAAAAAGGCAAAATATTTGTCGCGTAAAGAGAAATAATTTGAGACTTACTAATTTTTAACTTAGGATGTTGGTATAAAACCCATACACGTGTTGAAGTATATCCCCATCTAAAGTTTTTAACCGTTAGAAAATCATATAATTAATTGATTAGCAGTTCTAAGTGGGTTATGTAATATTTAAGTCGCTTTTGCTATTCCTAAAGTCTATTGTAAGACTTAAAATAACGTTTTAGAAACGGAGTTGTTGGTTTTATAATAGTTAAATAACCTATAGCTGAACAAGCTGCAAAAATAACTTTTGGTTCTCAATTTCTGAAGTAAGTTTCATCATTTTCTCATCTCATTTTAGTTTTATTCTTTCATGATCTATTTTAGAGCGATATGTAAAATATAATTTTGTATAGTCAATTCTGATGAAGACTTTTTTTCTTCTGAGACAATTTCCTCTCTATTGAATTCCTATATTTATGTCTTAAATTGGAACGAGATGTCATGGATATCAAACTAGTTACATTTAGAATCAAACTTGCTCCGTACTTAAACCGTATATTGCTAAAAGGTCAAATTAATTCTTATAAGTAGTATAACGCGTAAATAATTCGAAGACAGGAACTTTGTAAAAAGTGTGAAATTGCTCATTAATATAATTATAGTGGGTAATACAAATTTTACTGCTGAAAGAAGATGTGGTGGCATCAAGGACTTGTCTGTTACCTTACTCGAGCAGTCATTAAACGAATTTAACTCTGTTACATTCGTGCCGGTTCATCGTTAACTGTTGGATATCAAACGGCTGTTGGCGGAGAAATATTTAATCTTCTTGGCTGGAGAACAAATATCCATCGGTGCCACCCATAAAGCAGGGGTCGTGGGGAGTCGGTGACTTTGAAGAAGAAGAGGTCAACTTTAATGGCAAAGAGGACCGGTGAAGTGCTACCGAGGCACCATCTATCGCCATAATGGGCAGTTTGACTCCGCTTTTACATCGAAACAGTCAGTCTGCATACTCAAAGAGCTGCCTGTGTTTGAAAACCCAGTCAAAGGGACATAAAAATCTCCGTCTAACTGGTCTGTTAAAATAATGGGTGCGTGTTACTAATTCCTTTCTAGGCAGTCGTATGTTCTCGCTGCCTTGTGTTTGGGAGTCGGACTGATGCGTAAGAGTAAGACTAAGTCACAAGTGATTCTTCACAAAGAAAGAATAATACATCAGTTCAGTGCAAACACTGTACCACAATAAGTACTATAGTCTACACCTCAAATTTATCCATTCGAAGAAAATGGAACTCTGATGTCCTCTTCTATTTGCATCCCATACACACATACAGTTAAGAGAAGATGTATCGCTTAAGCAAGTGAAGCCACTTTATCCAGTATCACGGCTCCAATCTACGCCAGTGCGTCACGACGACCCACCAACTATTCGTGGTGGCATACTTGGACTGAGGAAAGTCCTTCCTCAATTCATTCCCACGTCAATTACCCGACTGGCCGTCGGCAGTAATTTCTTTATACGGGCCATCCATAAATTAGGGGACCGTGAGCTCAGAGCGATCTTATCGGTCGAAAATTGTTCTTGATTTCAATTTGCTATGAAGGTCGCTCATAATATCGTGGTAGTTTGCGGATGGCATCGAGTTATCAAGAAGGATTTTCCAGTTTTAAAACCTATCTCAAACACTGCACCAATTTTTCTTTGATTGTCAGTATTGTTACAATTCTGTTAGAGAGTTTTATGAGTTTGAACCTGTTTTAATAGTGTTATAGCCATTATGTTTTGATAAATTTAATAATTTTTCGATAATGATATTAATAAATAGTTTTATTTAAATTTTACATTATCCACAAATACTAGCATGTATTTGGTTGCACAAGAAAATGAACGGCCTAAACTTTCTAAGACTGCTGAACTGATTTCGTTTGATTCTACTAAATCTCACAGTCCATATAAATCGATACAATGGAGTATCGAAGGACATGACAGAATTTAACAAAAGTCATTACCGAAGTGAAAAATTGTTATTGGTTGCTTAAAATATTTCTTTTCTATACCTGTTGGTTGTGAAAGGTTTCAGGTTGAGCCCATATAAAAAAATAAAAACTTATGAGACTGACTGGCAGTATGGCCTGATTAACATAATTTTTGACATAATTGAGTGTAACTATGATGCTTTTTGACCCCGATCCCAAAACCAATAGAGTTCTTCATCGGACTAAGATGAATCTACATACGTGTCTCTAGGACCTTTCTATAAAGATTTATGCATAGATGGACAAATAGAAAAGGACGAAAAGAATTATCTGTAGGGCCCTTAATTAATTAGATCGAAGTAGGTACATAATATAAAAACATTAATTGAATTGAAGTCAAATTTCTGCGTTTGGTGCTCAGAACTTCCATGGTCCATTGAAATGAATTCCTAACTCTTCTCCAAACCCGATAACAAGGGCCCTGGTGGGTAGAAGAAGCCTGGAGGAGTGAATGCTGGAGCCGCTACCGCTGCAGTGAGCTGCGAGTGGGTGGGGCAGTGGCGCGAGCCGCAGGCACAGGTGGTAGGACCAGACGCATGATTTAGAGCGGCTCCTGGTCAGATGCCCGATACCTCCACTCTATTCATTCAACTGCCCCCTAATTGATTGTGCTACTGATCAATCTTGAT
The DNA here is from genome assembly GCF_021130785.1 of Homalodisca vitripennis. Taxonomy (NCBI): domain Eukaryota; kingdom Metazoa; phylum Arthropoda; class Insecta; order Hemiptera; family Cicadellidae; genus Homalodisca; species Homalodisca vitripennis. The sequence continues at coordinate 60,567,282 of NC_060209.1, read as the reverse complement.
TATCATGCAAGCCTCTATTAGAGGTTATTATTGACTTCGTGATGAGCTTCGGATATTTTACCGTGTAGATTTATTTGGTCACATATTTCATATATTGCTCTCGCGTGACAGCAGTTTATACGATTGTCAATGTTGTAATGAACGTTCAAAATAATTTATATTATTTCGGTAGTTGTAGTTTTATTTCCATTTTCATTAAGGTTTCGCCGAGGTTATTCTTTTTTAATTGCATACTTGATGGTATTGCAGCTCTAAACCTCTCTGAATGCCATGATTAAAGTTATGATCTTAGCATCATGATTTTCCAATTCACCACACACGTCCTCAGATACATCGGTTAAAACCAGTAGCAATTAAGTAATAAAGCCTTTGGTTTCGTTTCTCATCTCATTCTAGACGAAATGATTACCATTAAGGCCATACAAAATCAATCAAAATATTTTGAATAAAACGTTTTAACAGGAGTAAACTTGATATGTCAAGTTTTAAACTCTGATAACGAATTATTTATGAGTGATTTTTCCCATTCTTCAACAATGGCGTAGAGTCCTGAAATTGAAAGAAGTTTGTGTAAGCAATAATGAAATACTGCATTACTTGCGCACAAGTACGCCACATCACGTAACGCGTAACAGGCTTCGCTGAAGCATGCTAAATGTCACGTCTACATATTTCAATCAATTTCAATCTTGAGATGTCATGCGGCCAGACAGATGGATAGATAATATCACAGAAAATTAATATCTACATCCCTCTAGCTTTCAAAAAAGAAATTGTGTCAGCCTCATTCTTGTCTATGTAGAAATGAACCTCATGCTAATATAAAATCTACATAAATCTATTTAATATTACAGAAATCCTACACGTGGTATTGCAGGTTTCGTTGCAGTGTCAAAATAAAAAATGTCTACACACCAAGTCAACATGTGGTGTATGTAGTGGCATGGTTTAGCCATCACTTATGGTGATATGAGTATACTCAGTAGGCTACACATTTATTTCTTAAGATTTTCTCGCTGAGGTTATAAAACCAATGCAAACATTTTCACTAAAAATTAGAAAAATCTCATGGAGAGACATGCACCATCGTCGAAGTCGGTGTTGCCAATATAAAAATGAAGCTTTATGCAAAATTTCCAATCCATAGATGAACTCATTCTCAAAATGTGCAGACAGACAAAATTGAGAGATTTTTAGCCCTCGAACTATAGGCTTCACTAAGGTTCAACCAAATAGCGTTTATGAAATATGTCACAGCACTTGATTGTCTTGAGACTCCAGTTGTTGGTTTAATCTTATAAATTAGTGAGTGCAGGACCGACTTTTAAAAGCCACGTTTTCTAATTTAATAACTAAAATAAATAAATTTGCAAAAGTGGATTGATTTACCATACAAGGGAGAGTCCGTAGGAGTCAGAGTCACTTAGCAATCAGTAGTATCTGAGAACACACCACTGGTGGAGTAATACACAAGGTAGTGAGTAGCGAGCGGGTCATTGAGCTAATAGGCGGGAGATGTGTGCTAGCGCCACGGGAGAAACCCCTGCCATACAAGGGAGAGTCAGGGGGAGTCAGAGTCACTTAGCAATCTGTAGTATCTGAGGTCACACCACTGGTGGAGTAATACACAAGGTAATGAGTAGCGAGCGGGTCGTTGAGCTAATAGGCGGGAGATGTCGTGTGCCAGCGCCACGGGAGAAACCCCTGCCATACAAGGGGGAGTCAAGAGGCACTTAGCAATCAGTAGTATCTGAGAACACACCACTGGTGGAGTAATACACAAGGTAGTGAGTAGCGAGCGGGTCATTGAGCTAATAGACGGGAGATGTCGTGTGCCAGCGCCACGGGAGAAACCCCTGCCATACAAGGGAGGGTCAGGGGGAGTCAGAGGCCAAGCTCTCTCCGCGCGACACGGTGAGGTGGAGCCAAGGCTGGACACTTACACGTACAGTGGGAGACACGACGTATCACACTAATATAGTGTCACTCATCTATTATTTATTGGCAAGGACATGTGTTATGTTGAAATATAAGTATAAAAATTAGTAAGTACTGTAAATACTAACCTCCAAATATATTTAAAAATGTTTTAATGGTCACGATGAGTTAAAACATAGGTTATGTTTAGAATATGAATGTTTTAAAATGTGTAAATAAGAACATTACAATTTAATCCGATCAAAACATTTGTTAATAGTAAGGTAGAATTTTACAACAACAAATGAGTATGAATATATTAAGAACATTTAAACTGCCGTTAGTCACTCAACTATAGAGAAATAGAAAATATTGAAAATAATTTATTTCAACTTAGTAAAAATCTGTAATTTCTGAATTCTCAACGCATTTTGAATAAAAAATACAATTACTATTCCATTAAATTTTAGGGCAACCCATTTTCATTTTAGAATATTTTAAGGATATGTTTATGTATGAATATTTTTTAAAGCGGTTAAAAGCTGAAAAATGAAGGAATACCTGTGTTTATTATCAAACTCATCCCAGTATCACTGATTATTCAAAGCAAAAATTAAATAGTGGTACACAAATTAGAAAAGGGCATTATTTTAGATGGACTTGCGGAATATCTCACCGTCCAGACAAGGAATCCGTTTGATGGCGGTTATATTGAAGAACACTGACCACATCTGACCTTCTAGAAAAGGGGTCTCAGAGATAATAGTCATATGGAAACAAATCGAAGGACATCTCAACCTCCAGACAGGTAGTTCCAGTGATGGCGGTCATATTAAATACCACTGGAGGACATTTAATCGTACATGTAGGGTGTACCTATATAGTGAATTCTGATGACGGCATTTATCTTGAAGATCACGTTCTCCCAAACTTGGGAAGCGGCACAGGAAGCAGAGGGAGATTCGAAAATACGAAACTTTCCATATTGGATTCATAATATATTTGGAATTACAATATATTGGATATAAATATAGGAATTACAATATATTTTTGCAATAAAAACTAATTTTCTTATTCGTCTCACTTGCGGATACCGTTGCCAAATAACATAAAACCTGAATTATTCATTATGCTCAGTAACGCACAGTCAATCCTGTTGTAGGACACATGAAGAGTACTCCAGACTACTCGACTGTGAGGCGGTCGGGACTGCCTGGGAGACGTGGCGGCTCGAGTGACAGGTGTTACAGGCGGCAGGGCAGCCGACTTTGATTAATCGGCCGCCTTCCTCAACACGCGTGTCAGCGGTGGTGACGTCATCTGCGAGACGAGTGTCAGCATTCATACCATACTAGGATACCGTGGGCCAGTGACATGTTTATTTGCACCAACTTTCGTATAAAGTTACGTCCTCACATATATTCCATTATTTTTAATTACCTTAAAAACGAGGTTACATTTTACCTATTATTTTTATGACAATTCATCTTATAGCTACTATAAGCATTAATTTTACAACCAATAACTACTTTCTCTAAATGATGTCAATTTTTTTTAGATTGGTAAAATATTATTTTACCGTATTTATTTTGTAAAAACGTAGTTTAAACCCTTGCATAAGTAATAAACAACACCGCCTATTTAGAACAAAACCACCTTCGATGCTTTATAATAGTTTATGCAATCAAGAATTTTTTATTTTCACCTTGACAAAAATACAAGTATTTCTTAACAAAACTTCAGACAAAAACTTCCATCACCTTTTTAAGGAAAGAATATAATTTTAGAAAATTATTATTAATGTGTAAAATAAAAAAAAATTGTTTTGGAGTAATTTGTTATAAAGAAGATATTCAAGTTATAAATTTATACGCAGATTTATTATTTTTTGTTTTTTTTAACACTATTAATAAAATCTCAAACCTATTACTTTTAGATATAAAAACTTTACAAACAAAAATTAACCAACTATTTACTTAGTTAAATTATAGATCGAATATAAATTAATCCTCTTATACTACTTTCATTGAAGTATGAATTCTTGTATGTATTTACCTTGACCAACATCATTTATCTGATGTACTTATTTACTTTATATAGTTATGTTGACGCATGCCATGCAATATTTTAATTGTTTCACGCAATAAAGAATATTATTATTATTATTAGTATTATTAAATTCAATACAAATAAATATAATTTTATTAATCCTATGACTTGAGTATAATCAGGGCTAGGATTTAGAAGGTAACGCAAAATGACGACATACTATATCACTGATAATGTAGGAAAGTAAAACTTTTCTGTTGATGTATTGAGATATTTTTTAACCATCTGGTACAGATATACAACAAATTATTACCTACGTAATTTTTTGAAGAATATTACTCAGTTATACAAAACTCAGCGTAGTTAGTTTATGTCCTTTGTTTCTTCTTTCGAGATGGGGGAAAAACCTTACATAGGCACCACCTAGCCCGTAGTAGGTGGTAGTGTGAGTTTATGTCCTAAATGATGGCTGGACTTTAAGGCCACGACCCATAAATGCCCCTTTACCATTTGGCTGTGAGTTATCAAAGCCTAGGGTAAGAACTGACCTATACACTTTAAATTTTACATGAAGTTTCATCTCTATACAGATAGCAACAGTTTTATGATGGTGCATGTCACGTAGGATTTGGTGAAATTTAGTGTATATTTTTACATTGGCTCATGGGTAACCATTATGGAAATGGCAGAATACATTTTAAACAGACCAAGTACATAAGCATTTGGCATTTTAACATAAAACACAATATGCTAAGAATATTATAAATGCGAAAGTCCCTATGTTTGTTTGTTTTGTTTTCTCGCATAAATTATTCAACCGATTGTACACGTGAAGTCTCGTTTAATTAATTATGTAATTTAGAAACACGTGAAGTCTCGTTTAATTATGTAATTTAGAAACACGTGAAGTTTCGTTTAATTATGTAATTTAGAAACACGTGAAGTTTCGTTTAATTATGTAATCACTAAAAAAACACGTAGTCTGGATGTGAGATAGAAGTATTTGGGGACGGCTCGATTACTCCACTGATCGTTGGCCCAACGACCCTCCTGGAATAAATGTAATTTGTACAGAGGGTCGTTGGCCCAACGACCCATTTTACAAACATATAGAGGTTCGATTACTCCACTAGTGCGTTGGCCCAACGACCCTATTTGTTTCATTTCTGTAAATTTCAAATAAAGGGTCGTTGGCCCAACGAACCTTATATTTTTTATTTACTGGTATAGGTTCGTTGGGCCAACGATCAGTGGTGTAATTGGACCATGAATTAATATTAAGCAATAATATTTAAAAGGGGTCGTTGGGCCAACGAACCTAAATGAAATGAATCGTACGATGTTCAAAGAGGGCCGATTACACCACCAGGCGTTGGCCCAACGACCCACGCCGCTACATTAGCTCATTTCAGCGGCCAGTGGGTCGATTAGTCCACTACTTCATTCTCCTTCTCCTTATGAGTCCGCTTGCAAGACGATGTTTTTCTTTAAAGCACTCCAGTTAATATGTACAGTAGTTTTAGTGTTGTTCTCGAGATACTAATGTATGTAGAAAAAATAACTGATAAAGTAACCACATATATATTAAATACTAAAAATCAAATATATACATATTAGTAGGAGTATGTACTATTATATTAGTATTAGTACCCACAAATGCATTATGAGCTGACATTTTGTTTATATCATTACCTGTTTAATATTTATATAAAAAGGTTGATATAAAGTATAAGTGGTTTCGTATTTAACCAAATATTATATTATTAAATTTCGTTGATAGTTATATTTTGCATGGTTAATAATAAGTCGGTAAAATGTATTGAAATCCCGTAAACGTTAGACGCATATGTTTTACAAGTTTAGGAATAATTATAATAGTAATATCATATAACATCTTAACGCTATTAATTTCAAACCCGATTATTTTTCATAATAAAATGTATCGAGAATTATTTTGCATCTTAAAAACCTATTATTGTAAGATTTCTCAGGGTCCATAATGCTTAATATCAAGTGAAAATTAATAATTGTTAAACAGTTATAACTACAGTTAGAAGCTTTATTTACACATTTTATGGTGTTTGATATTTGACACAGGTTATTAACATATTATTACACAAGAATGCAATTTTAAACGAACGTTATGTATAGTTCGATAGATGAACCACTTTCACTTAAAGATATTTTGTAATCATTTTAATTTGCAATCTTAAATCTTTGGAATCAAACAATTATAAAATACAAATAGCATAACAAGACACACAATGGAAAAATATAACATAAGATTTATACATAAATAAGAAAATATAGTATTTGCCGATTACTACATTGCCTGTGACATAAAACTATTAAGGTTGACTGAGGTTTTGAGTAGGACGTTATGGTGTTAGCTGAATTATTCAATTAATTCAATTTAAATAATTTTGATAAGATATTCTTTTCAAATAATCTATAAAGAATAACTTTTATAAACTATATCAGGACTCATCCTTAATACAAACACTTATTCATTGATATAGAAAATAATTATGCAATAAATCTACACTATTTAACGATGTGTTATTGTTTGACCACAATAAATCGATACTGGAAGTATATGAGCTATAATCTAAATAAAAATATATTTTAAATGATCAAGAATTAGTGCAGATTGTTTATACCAGTTTATTCATAAAAATATTTCTATGAAATATAAATATTTTATATTTTGCTTACGATACTTTGATAAATTTTCTTTCATGCATACAAAACAATCAGGTAATATAGTTTTATTTGTTAAGTAAGCCTGACCGTTATTTGGAAGCAACGAAATATATATTTTTATTTTAAACATAGGTCTGTGGTAAAAGAGAATTAGATACAAGCAAAATATAAACATCAACTGCGATGTGTGTAAACTGTTGATGGTTTTTGAAATTTCAAGCAAAGAGAATAACAACATAATAACAGGGTATAAGCAATTTAAAAAATATTTCAGATTTTAAAAGAAAACTTAATTTTAAATTTAAGATTTATATCAGATTATTAGTTTTAATATCATACACATTGTACATTTCTGACTACTACATTTTAAACTCAATTTAATATTAAATCTGCTCAAATCAACAGTTAGACCAGTGTTGTAGTTTAAATTAATGAAATCGCTGATTTTGTTTTTTTATAAAAACATAAGTAATATATAGCTCTTTTAAAAGCGTTAATTCATAAACTGGCATCAACTGGTGAAAAGATTGCAATGCATATATAAAATTGTAATACTAATCTTAGAAATTAAATGATAGACGTTAATTTTTATGGAGAGGCTGGTCTTTTTCGAATCCTTATTCTGCTCTTCCTCAGGTGCCATTGGCCTTTACGAGGATCTTAACAAAGATTATAAGGGGAAGAGTCGATATAGTACAAGACCCACAGGCTGGTTTAAAATCTTACTTCAGTGTATCTTGCCATTTGAAAATAAATGTCGGTTTTGTTTTGAATTTTGTTGGAAACTAAGGATTTTAGGGGCTGACGAAGCCAAACTTATTGTTTTGTAATTACGACATCTATCAACGGCAATCACTGATGCCAATTGTTATTCAAGACAATTATATGATTCAAAATATAGCAATGGAATGTTTTTGGTTTCAAACAATTGAAGTGGTTGTGAAGTTCCAGGCTTTGTGCTTGAGATTGGACGAATGAAGGGAAAGAATTTTCAAAGCAGCCATAGTTTAGGTTATTGATCTAAAATTATTATTATGCCCTCGTTCTCCGGGAACGTGTAAGGCCAGCTTATCCGTGTGGCCTTACACTTACTTCCTGGTCTCTGTGCTGTTATCTTGTCTTCTAAAGCAATCTGCTCTTCTTCGTTTGATTGACAGAACATGTCGTCATCACAATTTATTGGTGACTAGGGAAATACAGTACTTCAGTTTCCTCGATAAACGGCTCCGTGAACTCATGCACAAACGTGATGGAAATATTAAAAAACATCGAGATTTTTTTATTAAATTTGTGCCTTAAAAATAGTTAGGCCTATGTGTTCTATGTGTTTTAATTTGTAATAAAGTCTTTTACAAATTTTGCTTACAAAAATATTTTTTTTCGTTTTCATAGTGGTTTCTCATAAGATAAATATATAAACATGTTTCCTAACGCTCAGGCAAATCCCATGGCATGCATCATCGAACCAATGTCCCTTATGCAGAAATGAGGATTCAAGCAAAATTTCAAGTCAATAGGTAAGTTAATCCTCACAAACATTTATGCACCCACTCCCATTGCCATGCAGAGGAAGTTTTCCGAAAAACATTTATGATCTTGAACTGCGCCCCTTATCTCCAAGGGAAAGGGGATTAAATAATTATCGTCATTTATCCCAAGGAATCTCCATGTCAATTTTTTTTTAAATCCATGGGTCCCTAAATCCTCTAGGATTGTCGTAAAGAAATGTGGAGTTGGCCCTAGAACTTCGTATCTGTAGTTCAACATTTGGACCATGTCAGTGTTGGTTAAAATCTAAGGATCAGAACACCGTCCAGCAGTATTGTTCGAATATGGATTTAGTTAGAGGGATTTACTATACTTGAAATAAGAAATAGGTTTATGATAATATATGTGTATGTGACAATAGTTCCACATAGTTCGGTGCCTCGTAACGATGGTTGTTGTTATTATAAAGACAGTTTACTTTGTAATATTTTGAACAGTCTATCAGTTATACTCAATAAATACACATCTCGTTAACCTATATACAAGTTTGATTATTTAATAGGTATCAACCTAACCTTTTCCAGATCAGAAAGCTAAGTATTCAGATCAAGTCGAGGTCACCAATATAGGAATAGGTTTGGTTGATTTCTATTAAATAACACTACTTGTATATAAATGGTAACGAGATGTGAATACAATCGATAGACTGTTCAAAATCTTACAATTTAGACAAAAAACTGTCTTAATAATAGCAATCCTCGTTGCTAGGCACTGAACTATGTGAAAATAAGGCCACATGTATATTATTTTTTATATTACAGATTTCCACTGTACTTTGCACCTGCAGCTCCGCTCTCCCCTCCACGTTTTACTACATTTCAAGAGCTCGACAACCCTAAATATAACCAAAAACACACCAAGAGTAGTGGTGTTCTTAATATATATTTCTCTACATCTATTTAGGTGAAATTTCACATATAATATGAAAAATACCATTTAAAGCAAAACTAGATGCTCAAAGATTAATTTTTATAGTAATTTGTTTAAACAATGTAAAAACCTAGATAAGGAATTTGATAAACATTGCGATTTATAGTCTGAAAAACAAAATACCACATCGACCATATAAATGCATTCACTGTAGTAGTAATCCGAGGTCAAAACCCACACGCGTTCCACTAAAAAGTCTGTTTGTGGAATGAAAGATTGACAAATCAAGTTCGAGACAAGTCAAGTGCCTATTTTCCATTCAATTTTTGCTCCATGTTAAAAATAGAGCCTCGGATGAGCAGGCAGCATCCACACTAACAACACCAACACTAAAACTGTTTCCGTCTTCAATTTCACATAGAGGGTAACTACAAAGGTTTCTTGTACTATATTCAATTTACCTAAGGTTTACGCTGACACTCTAAATAATGTTTGATATGATAAAGGTTGAAATTTAAAGTGACACAAGCCTGTTTTATGTATTTTTTGGCTCGGTTTCTGTAAAGTAATTTATACACATTCTTGTAATTTTTTTCTTTTAGCCGCCCCTTAAAGCTGCCGTCCTCGGTGGCCGCCTAGTTTGCCTAATGGCCACGATTGATTCTCCTTCTGTACAGGTCCACTGCTTCACTGTCTAAGTCATATTATAGAGTTAATGTAAATAATGTACACAAATTTTAAGGTTTTAAAAATTTCATAGAACACTTCTCGATAGTTGTTAAATAACCTTAAATACTAAAACACGAGCTATATGATTTGATAATATTTGATGTGTTGTGCAGTTTACACCTCGTCGAAACGATGCTTACCCAATTAAATTCTTACAATGTATCGGTTTTTATGTGGGGAACTATCTTAAACAACAGATCTTAAACCGGAACAATATTGTGACGGAGGGTAGCTTTCCACGGTTAGGCCGAAACAGTTGGTTATGACACCGGCCGTGTAAACCGAAGACCTAATCCGTTTACCATCTTTTATGATGTAAATTAACTGTAAAAGAAAACCACCGGGCTCAATGAAAACTGAATAAACTCATGTAAATGACTGCGACATCATATTACGGTCGACAGTTATCACTATTCTCATCAGCCATCACAGCGTACAAAGCTACAATGAAGACGCCAAAGAAAACGTTTACTTCACATTAAAACTATTATTATAACAAGGTTTGTCACGGAGACATCTATTCAAGTTTCCATGTTTCAACTTGGAAAGAAACTGAGGAAGACCCCATCAAAAGAATAATGTTGAACTTATGGGAAATTAAAGCTCTAGTAGTACTGTACTTTCACAGTTGCATGTGAAATTCGAATTCTTTTTGCGACCTCACTAATAACGTATTTCTAATATATTACCACAAATTACACTATTCTACTTATAACTAAGAGTCTAACAGCTGCATTACGTTTATAGATTACCTCATATAGAATACCCGGTATAAGATAATGTGATGCCTTCTCTCACATCCCATTAACAATCAATATTACTTCTTCAGAGGCTTCTATTTTAAAGTTGGCAACATATTCTCAATTAAGCTTTAATGCTTGATAGTTATCGTTAATATGTACTGTAAATGTAGTTTATATCCATCTGAAGAAATGTACCAGATACACGAAAATGTGTAAATGCTTCAGAACATTATACATTGGCCTTTTGAAGAGAATTGGCCAGTTCTTTTACTTGTAGATGATAACAAATCGGTACAATGTAGTTTCAATAAAGATTAAATCAAGCTTTTGCCGTTTATACAAATTTTATATAAACATATATATATCTTTATTCACGTCTATGATGTAGAAGAAATTAAAACTAAAAATATATTATGTTTATATTAACCAATGTAATTTTTTCTTTACCGACAAAAAATTAATAATGTACAAGCTACCTTATACCGGCATTTAATTAATATTTAATTTATAATAATATTTATAGTTTTATATATATTTATATTTTCATCAAATGTATTCACGCTCATAATGAAGATAAAATTACTACAGTGCAGGAGGAGCGGCTGCCATACCGCCTGCCCTTGTCCATAGTGGACTAATCGGTCAGTGGAGTAATCGACCCTTTTCATTTGAAATGCAATGTTTTATTTGATCGGGTCGTTGGGCCAACGACCCAGTGGACTAATCGAACCTCTATAAATTATAAAACGGGTCGTTGGCCCAACGAACAGTGGTGTAATCGAACCTGCATTCTACAATTTAACTTGTTACTGCAATAGGGTCGTTGGCCCAACGAACCATATACACTATTAGTATTTGTAAGTAAATTTTGGATCGTTGGGCCAACGAACCTTGATTGTAAATTTACTGTTTAAATTGTAAATACGGTTCGTTGGGCCAACGACCCATTTTAGTTATGTTTTACTTTATGAAACAAATCAGTCCGATTACACCACTGATTGTTGGGCCAACGACCCTCTTAACTAAACTAATTTTTGGGTCGTTGGGCCAACGATCGGTGGAGTAATCGAACCGGACCCGTGGTCATTCCATCATTTGAGGATTGTACAATAATAAGAGTAAAATTAATCACTACCGTAATTTATAATTACAGTCAAACCTGATACGATTAAATTAAATATGGGACATTCTTATGGTCCCTGGGATGAATATAAGCATATTCTTATTTAAAAGACTCCTCCGGGCTACGCTCCACTGGTCTCTAAGGCAGTTACAATTTCCATCTTGTTCCCTAAAGTTGAGAAATATTGAAGGGCCTGTTAAATGTAATTTTCTGTTTAAACATTGTATTGTAACAGTACGGTTATATGTTTGATTAAATTAACTTCTATTTTCTATTTGTTTACTGTTATAGAGTGCATAAGCGTAACAAAAGTAACAGTACTTCTTATTTCAACATTGAACAAAGCAAACCAATTAATTTATTCTGAATTTTAGTTAATGAACTAAATTGTGAATCTGAAGGTATAAGGTATTGAATTTCGTTTCTTTAGGCATTGTGGGACGGCATATTTACAGTAGCTAAAGGAACAAAGACAGGGGGACTGGGAATTTGCTCGATTCAACAAAACCATTCGCTCCGTTACTATTATTTTAGAAAATAAGCGAGAGCAGTAACTCCGTGATTGTAAGTGAAATCATAAAGCAATATACGAGACACTAAATGGAATTTTTATGACAGAAACTCGTCGAGGGAACATCGCATCCAATTCTCACTGATGAGGTACACGATACTGATTAGGTATACAAATACTGCTATAACTCATAGACTGGACCGAGGAAATTGTATGATATTAAAGAAATACTCATCGTTGAGACAGAGAACGAATCCTGTTAAAGTCACCACGTCGATATAATATGATCAGGTGATTTTCTGATGAACGCAGTATTCACTGTCTGTATCAGCCGAGCCGTCGCCGCCAGCTGTAACTGACCCGGCTCGGGCTAGCGTTCAGATACCGCCTGATAGCGCTGTACATTTGGGAATAGGCTGTACCTCCTAATTTACTTCTAAATTGATCAAAGCCTTAATTTCTGCAATTATGATCATTTTTTATTGTTGAAGTCTTGAAATGCTTTTAAGATTACCATATTGTATGTTTATAACAAATATTAATTTCAACGTGTAAAAAAGTTTAAACTACGAATGTACTAAAACGAGTAAACAGCTTTAATTGGGTTTTGAAATTAACCGTTTTAATTAAGAGTCGACAATATTTTCTCTAGGGTTCCTTGTGATATGTCCCTCTCCTTGATATTCAAATTTCATACATTGCCTAATGTTTTGAATATCTTAAAAAAATAAACTAACACATTTTCGAGTTGAAACTCTTCATTGACTTCGGCTCGCTACAGCGATGCTGATATATCCCAAGGCAATAATCGTGTGAACATTGTTTGTACGCAGTGTTGAACAGGAAACGTAGAACATACTTACGACAATGGCCGATTAAGTTTAAAAACTGTTGAACATACCCTACAGAAGTCAGAATATTCTTTATTACAATTCTTTAAGAAATGCAATGGTGTCAAAACAATACTGTATACAAACATGAGTATTTTCATAAAATTGTAATACATTATAATATGTATACTTAAGTCCAGTTTGTTTGATAAAATTCGTCCATTGAGTAGATTGGATTGTCCAACAAGAAATTCTTCAGTCTGTTCTTTAGTGTTGCACCAGTTCCCTGTCTGAAGACTGTCTACAGTTTGAAAGATCTAACCGCCCAACACATTAGGAAGAAGTGCGTTGATTGGGAATATACAAATTTCCTTGTACTGTATTTCAAAGATCACTTGCATTGCTATTAACTGAAAGAGTAACACGAAAATTTTAACACGACATTTTGAGAATAGAGGAAGTTTATCCTCTTCTTCAAGTGCCAATATCTTAAGACAGTTGTACTCATGTTTCCATCAGTTTCTATAAATTTTAATTAGGACAAAACCACTCAAAAACTAATTTAATTTTTTTGAAAGGAGAGGCCTGTCTCATTTCCAGACTTATTATGTCCGTCCTCTTGGGCCACTGATCTGTGCGAGGATCTTATCAAACAGAAGGAGGAGGGGATCAGTACAGTACAAGGTCGAAAGAAGGTCGAAACACTGATAAAATGTGCAATGGTTAAAGACAGGATTTGAACCTGAGCTTTTACACTCAGATTCAAGGACGTAACTAGCGAAGGGTCCGGACCCCCATAAATGTTTTTAATTACTTTTTTAGTAAACTATTATTATTTAAATAGTTCAGTATTACTAACGTGTACTGCTGAAAGATCGTTCTCAACAAAGAAACGGGTCAAGAACTTTATAAGGAACAAAATGGGGCTTTAAGAGAGTAAGGCTCTAGGAAAATATCAGGTGTCTGGACCCCCCCCCCCCAATATTTTCCTGGCTACGTTCTTACTCAGATCCAAAGTCCGGCGCCTAAGACCACGTTTGACGACCCTCCCGGTGCATAGTGTACGGCCAGTGAATGTATAATTTTGAACTGTCATGTATTTTGTTAGATATGACAAACACATTATTATTATTAAGGATCTTTCACTTTATAATAATACTTACAATCCTCATTAGCTATGTTATTTTATGATACATTTAGTACAATACTTGTTATTGTTACTTATGATGGCAACAAGCACCTTTCTCTCTTGATAAAAAATTCACTGATTTAAGGCAGAGACGTGCGCCGATGCCGAAGGCTCTGGAACACTCGTAGTAGAATCGAGAATGCAGGAAATTTGAAAAACGTGGGAATGTCGTTTACTATGTCCGGTGGTTATGGATCCGCTATTAGTGTTCTGTCACGACATGGCGGTATCTGAAATAGAGCATTTGAAGTCATCGCACCCTCCAGATGTTTGTATATCGGTTCCTCAAACAATGTAACGGTTAAACAGATCGAAATAAAAATCAACGGAGCCAAACAATATCCACTCAACAAGGTCGTTCGCAGCCGAAAATCACTTATCTCTCCGACCGGCTTTGGTGCTATATTACATTGTTTAGGAGCCTTAGGCTTATCGATGATGGCGTATCTCGAATCAGGCGCCTGTTCTGGTCATGGCATCACGCACAGATTATTCTACCCAGAGGCGCTTCCATTAGTGTCGTCTCTCATGTCTTCCCCCGCAACAACATCGATTACCTCTACAATCAATTGAATAAAAACAAAACTGTACTACAAGTATTTTATGATTATCATCAGTAAATCTTGTTCGGATGATTTTCTACAAAGTATGTGCCAAAGTTGTAATTCCTTATCATATTTTAAGATGTCCTCATAAATATAGTGAACCATAAACTAACAGTTTCCGTTCTCATGACTGACAGCCGGATAGCTATGTTTCTTAATGTCTGGATAATGCATTTCACCGTATTATCCAGACTTCATGTATTTAGTAATTTCATAACTATCCAGACTTCCCATGTTATAGAGATTTTATCACACGCATTTGACTTAAAATCTTGTTAAAATGTAGTGATTGAAGAAGTCTTTGCTAAATATAACTCAGTGATCATCATGAAGATATATGATTACGTAACCATTACGTAAATTCAAATAATACTAAATGTTGTTACATGATAATACATTTAAAGTTAAGAAAGTTTTGCTATTAACATGATCTAGCTACAATCAAAGTTTGCATTAAAATACTTAGTAATGCCAGACCTGGTAGTTGAGTCGTTGTGCCTCCGTTCATCATTTCAGGTACCCGGGTTCGAATCCCGGTTCGGATATAGTATTATCGCACGCTAGCAAATAATCATCTCACCCTAACCAGAAGTAATGTCATAAACGGTTCAAGGTAGAGTTTCAAATCTTCTAAAATATCTGATAAATTTAATTCCAACGAAAAAACTAATTAGGAGGAAACCCCTAAGGAGTAAATAAAAACCGTTCCCCAAATGGGCTAAGAATTAGGTTGTATTTATTTACGTAGAAACACTAATGATTTGAGTCTAAAACCATGTCCCAATAACTCAAAATCCTTATGAAGTAAATGAAAGCTGCTGATGTCACTCTTCGTGTAAAACTAAACCACGTAAGAGTGTAATTTGTACCGATTACAATCTCTTACCCACATTATATATTTTTCATGACTTTCTTGATATTCGTTCCTAAAACATTGGCACTAAAAAGGTATGAAATGGCGAGAATAGAGTTTGAAAGGTTTGAAGGTAATGAGTTTGAATGAGGTTTGAAATATCTATATTTAGATATTTTGAATGTCCATATCTTGAGATCTTAAGGATATCTAAATAGGCACATAAATGTTTTCAAAAATTGTAAACATTAAAAAAATTTACTCAACAATTCTCTTTAAGGAATCACAACCTACATAAAATGGCAAATGTATAGTTGTAAAACCCACATTTTGAAATAATTTAATCATGTATATTTAGTGAAACAACTGAGAAATTGTTTTAAGGTTAGTATTAGAGATGCATACAGTCAATCTTAGAACTGAACGAAGAGTGCCTACTTGGTCAAAGCATATTTAATTTAATCGTATCAGGTTTGAATGTAATTATAAATTACGGTAGTGATTAATTTTACTGTTATTATTGTACAATCCTCAAAAGATGGAATGGCCACCATTTTAAAATCTTATGTTCTTGTTGAAAACCTATAAGAATATAAAAGTTAATGATCTCAAAATTATAAAATACTTCTATCTCACTTCCAGACTACGTGTTTTTTTAAATGATTACATAATTACCCAGACTTCACGTGTTTCTAAATTACATAATTAAACGAAACTTCACGTGTTTCTAAATTACATAATTAAACGAAACTCCACGTGTTTCTAAATTAAATAATTAAACGAAACTTCACGTGTTTCTAAATTACATAATTAAACGAAACCACGTGTTTCTAAATTACATAATTAAACGAAACTTCACGTGTTTCTAAATTACATAATTAAACGAGACTTCACGTGTTTCTAAATTACATAACTAAACGAAACCACGTGTTTCTAAATTACATAATTAAACGAGACTTCACGTGTTCTAGAGATTACATCATTATCCTAACTTCAAATTTAGTGATTTCATGTTTATCCAAACTTCGCGTATAGAGATTGCATAATTATTACGTTAATCAGAGATTATATGATTATCTAAATTTTTCCGCATTTACATATTAGGCTATATAATTCTTCAGTTTTCGCGGGTTTTGCATATTGCATCATTAACCAGACTTCGCATGTTTTAATGATTACATCGTTATCCAAACCGCGAGTTTTAGTGATTACAACATTGTACAAACTTCGCATGTTTTAGTGATTATATCAGTATGCAGAGGTTCGTGTGTTAGCGTGTAATAACGCCAATAAAAGTCATAAAAGAGGTGCAAAAATGGTGACTAGTTTTACTGGTCTCGGTTTTATAATATAAAAGTTCTAATTTTGCACTGTTTTTACAATATTTTGACTGAGAAAAATATGGAATTCAAATTGTTTACTTATTTAAATAAATTTTTCACCTAATGGATGATCCGGCATAATACACAAACAACCTTAGATGCGAGGAGGTTATACATACAATGCACGTGACCCCCTTATACACGTAAAGATATATTGGCAAACGTCTTGATTGTAACCCACTCACTAGAGCAGTGTTGCATTTTGGTTTTACTAACTACGCTTTTATATTCTTATTTTTTATCGTAGAATTATTGGAAATATGTAATTTGAAACATATTATTCATAGACATTCAGACGTTTTGTAGTTTTTTAGATTTGTAAGGGTGTCTCAGAAAATTAATCTGTACTTCATCGTTTAAATATTAAAAAAAGGAAAAAACATTACAACAATACCTAAAACGCCGCTTTTATACGTATCATATCAATCAAATGGAATATCTTCTATAACACTAAAACTAATCATACGGTATGAGTATAGCATTGCTCTTATGAGATAAAATTTAAAAGGTTGGTTTCATTAAAAGCGGATCATAATGTGTAATAGTCATGTTAACTAAACAAAGAACTGACAATCAAATTTACAAATATTTCTTCTTCATTTATCAATGTATGCACCAATTTACCAATTATACCCGCACCTACAAACCCAAAGGTTTCATAAAATATCTCAAACTTTTACCTAATCCAAATTTCACTTAAAGAAACTATCGAAGATTAAGAATAAAGGGAAGACTTAAATAAAGAAAATTTACAAAAGCATTCAAGATTTGTACTTTTCTAACCTTTGAGTATGATCAAAAAGCAAGAACAGAACCGCCGTGATAACAATAAAGTTTAACGAAGCAGTAAGGCCGATAGTGGGTTGGGGGTGCCCGCAGTACAGCGCTATCTGACGGCATCATGCCTGTACTAATGCCGCAATCACGGCAAGCCGGGTCAGTCGGGGCCGGCGGCGTGGCGCGAACCTGATACCGTCAGTGAATACTGTCTCTGTCTCTGTCTCTGCTGCGTTCATCAGACAATCACCTGCCCTAGCACTACAACGGCGCGGCGCGGCGAGGTGACCACAGCTCGCATTAACATTAACATGTGTTACACCTCAGCAGGGTTCAACATACCTTCCAATTGAATCTGCACTGAGTACAGCAAGTCCAGATATTGTGGTAGAAGGGTGGATTTAAAGATCTAGGATATGTCAGTTATTACTGTTCCGGTGGGCGGAGCTCCCATAGTAAAGTCTGGTATTGGTCTAACACCTTCTCCTGCCCACTTTAACTGGAAGAAGACGGAAAAGAGTTAGTATCGCCTTCTTCCAAGGTGACATGACTGACATTGACAGTCCACTATCCCTCCTCACGGGATCTCGACCCGACGCGTGTAGTATCACTAAACTTACCCATCCAGAAATTCACTCCGGAAGTAAAAGAGCTTGACTCTCAAACAAGTTTTGCATTCTAAGGAACATCATTATTCTCAGTTTTAAAATTTCCTAAAACAATTATTACTAAGCTAATCGATGATAACTATCTTATATGTCGATACATCTTGAAATCATTTTTCTTGAAGTAAGGTAAACACATAAATTTGAGATGAAGATTAAAAGGTGGTGGTAAAGCTATTACGCTTAATGTGGTGGTGGAATAATTACGTAAGTTCATGTAAGAATTTTGTTCCACATTAATTTCCAGTATTTTAATAATTAAATTAAATAACAGAAAACATACTGGAGTGTACCAACAGTACACTTGGCTTCATTAACATTATGTAATTGTTTGTTTACTTTTCAACCCGTTTACTTACTTTGCTACAAGTAATACTTTTAAAATGTGTTAGCCTATAAGATCGCTGATTTTCACTTTTCACAGTTTTAAAGGGTTATCTGCTTTATAATCAGTATAATTCAATATTGACAATGATAAATATTTTCTAACCCAAAGTGTTTTTCTTGTAAATGTAATCTAAAAAGTCATAGTCAATCTGACATAATTACATACGAGCCACAAACTTAATAAATCATGCACGTCCTCAGGTTCGGGAAATGTAACAATTTTTGTAACACAAATTTCAATTAGTTATTTAAACCAATTTATGTAAACAAGTTAACCAAGGAAACTCAATTACTGCAGGCTTCATGGCCTATTTTGAATATTATACATAGCATCCACTGAATGAATCTTTGCTACCAATTATATAATGTTCGGCCAGCCGTGACTCCTGATCAATTATACAGTCACTCTGACCCAAGCACGCACACATGTAGCGTGTTTCCTTGCAACTCAATGATCGAACTGCCTAATAAATCATCGCCTTCATGATGTGCATTGACAGTTTTATTAATCCTTATTAATAGTGTTCTTAATAAAATTATTGATTTGTTATTGCACATGACTCAAGAAAATTTATTTATAAAATAGCTAAACTGACCTTTAATTGTTTAAATATATGTTCAAATTACATTGCCACCACTTTAACATGTGTAACAGTTTATACTCATATTCTTTATTTTTTCATGGAAATAACAAAGTGCATAACATTATTTCAAAGCAAATATATATATATATATATATATATATATATATATACATATATATATATATATATATATGTATATATATATATATATATATATATATATATATATATATATATTTAAAAAAGTAAAAAGTGAGGACTCTGTGGTGTAATGGCAGCACATTCACCCGGCAAGTGAGAGATCCGGGTTCGAGTCCCAGCGGAGCAAGTACTTTTTGCGATTCAATATTTATGTGTGTGTGTGTGTGTGTGTGTGTGTGTGTGTGTGTGTGTGTGGTGTGTGTGTGTGTGTGTGGTGTGTGTGTGTGTGTGTGTGTGTGTGTGTGTGTGTGTGTGTGTGTGTGTGTGTGTGTGTGTGGTGTGTGTGTGTGTGTGTGTGTGTGTGTGTGTGTGTGTGTGTGTGTGTGTGTGTGTGTGTGTGTGTGTGTGTGTGTGTGTAATATACACATAATTTCAATAAACACTGAATCACAAAAAGTACTTGCTCCGCCGGGACTCGAACCCGGATCTCTCACTTGTAAGTATATACATATTTATTTAATGACAGTATATCCGGGTAGTCGGATTGGAGCAGATGGCTGTTACTAAGTGTGTGATGTTAAAACGTCTATGAGTTTACCGTACATACTATAGTAGCCGAAAGGTCCCAAGTTATAAACCAAAAATTGGGCTTGTACTGTACATTCAGTAATATTATATTCTAATCGAGTTACTTTGTCTTCTGATTTGCGATTCACTTAGCTGGTCAGACTATGTACAGATTTGAATTATAACAACATTACGATTGTCCTACAGAGTATGAATCACCAGAAACCATTCTTCACTACATACCAACATGAAGAAAAAGATTTAATGGCTAGTTTGAGCAGCTCAACGAAGATCAGTTGAGGGTTGAATCATAGAAGGTTAGGTTTAATGACGGTGTATCCGTACCACCCAGTATTATTGAAATATCGATAGCTCACGGGACACAGACCAGAGTCAAGTAGTGGTGCGGAGAGGGGAGTGAAGTATACAGTTGCACTCACACACTCAATCACGGGGACGGGACCGTGTCGGTATCGGGTCGCATCTCCAATTTGTCGGCACTGCTCGTCTATGCTCGCACCGCTCTCCATGCTGTATTTATGTTGGTGTATGAGCCGTGTACACGCCCGCCTTTGAGCCGCCGAGCCGCGACCGCTATCCGCAGGAGCATCGGCTTCCTGGAGTGTAGGCCATCCCTCGCCACCTGACACAGGTGTCCTGGCTAGCTATGACCTCCAGGCCGGCAGATAGTTTACAGCGATGTCGCACGGTTTCGGAACTGAATCTTTGGGTTTAGAAATCGGTAGAGTTGTGAGATAATCTAGACTCAATAAAATTGGAGGTTCAGAAAGTGGTATTTACTTGAGTACTGACTCAGTTTGTTTCCGTAAATATAGTTCAGATACTGATGTAATCACGTGCAGAAACAAGGTTCAGCAAGAGATCTTTACTAGAGATCTTATTTAGTTATAGCGTAAATATAGTTTGCCTACTAATGTAATCACGTGCAGAAACAAGGTTCAGCAAGAGATCTTTACTAGAGATCTTATTTAGTTATAGCGTAAATATAGTTCGCCTACTAATGTAATCACGTGCAGAAACAAGTTCAGCAAGAGATCTTTACTAGAGATCTTATTTAGGTATAGCGTAAATATAGTTCAACTACTAATGTAATCACGTGCTGAAACAAGGTTCAGTAAGAGATCTTTACTAGAGATCTTATTTAGGTATAGCGTAAATATAGTTCAACTAATAATGTAATCACGTGCAGAAACAAGGTTCAGTAAGAGATCTTTACTAGAGATCTTATTTAGTTATAGCGTAAATATAGTTCAACTACTAATGTAATCACGTGCAGAAACAAGGTTCAGTAAGAGATCTTTACTAGAGATCTTATTTAGGTATAGCGTAAATATAGTTCAACTACTAATGTAATCACGTGCAGAAACAAGGTTCAGTAAGAGATCTTTACTAGAGATCTTATTTAGTTATAGCGTAAATATAGTTCAACTACTAATGTAATCACGTGCAGAAACAAGGTTCAGTAAGAGATCTTTACTAGAGATCTTATTTAGTTATAGCGTAAATATAGTTCGCCTACTAATGTAATCACGTGCAGAAACAAGTTCAGCAAGAGATCTTTACTAGAGATCTTATTTAGGTATAGCGTAAATATAGTTCAACTAATAATGTAATCACGTGCAGAAACAAGGTTCAGTAAGAGATCTTTACTAGAGATCTTATTTAGGTATAGCGTAAATATAGTTCAACTAATAATGTAATCACGTGCAGAAACAAGGTTCAGTAAGAGATCTTTACTAGAGATCTTATTTAGGTATAGCGTAAATATAGTTCAACTACTAATGTAATCACGTGCTGAAACAAGGTTCAGTAAGAGATCTTTACTAGAGATCTTATTTAGTTATAGCGTAAATAAAGTTACGCCATCGATATGAACAAATGCTCATCTAGTCAATATCCACACGCCTGTTTCCGAAAAAAAAACCCCGAAAAGTTATATACAGAGGTTTATACGCAATTTTATCTCACCCTACCCACTAACATTTGCAGGGGGTAGATCGTGAACTTAGCCGGGCATCTCTTTCACGCACGTATGAATGGATTCACGAAGGAGTAAACTTGATAATGAAGATCAGTTTATTTCAATAATTAAGGATTATCCGATCGTTTTGGAAAGAAATAACGTTTCGTGTTTTGAAGCGAAGAAAAAATAGAGATAGTCTATTCAAAAACAATTGGGAATTTAATCGGGGAGTCCCCCTTCCAAATGCTGAAAAATATACAAAATATGAAAACAAGAGAAATAGTAAAATTAGACACATATATTGGAACCGTGGAAAGTTTTAAAACCGTAATCCAAAACTTTAATTAATTAATTAAAAAGCTTTAATTTTATAAGTCCACATGAAGATGTTATCAGTAATTATAAAAATAGTAATTCGCCATATATGATTCTTATATTTTTAATGTTAGATACGAGTATTTAAACCAGTATTTGCATTTCAACAGATATAATTTTGTAAGTGTTTTTACATATACCAAACTTTGAATAAAAAAGTCCAATAATACCAGGTTATTACCATCAACATCAAACTAATAGACGACAATTTTGTAGTTTTTTAATAGATATTTTGTCTTATAAGTACCTAACCTTCTACGGAAAATTAATACTTTCTCTAGTTCTCTAAAACTTCCTATTTTCTAGTTTTCAGAGACATCAACAGACTGAGAATAACGAGTCAATATAGGACAACAGATAAGGTGAACCAGTTGGTACCTCATTGCTTACGCTCAGTTGGACGATAGCCTATGCTTTGCTATTGTATAATAATGTGAAAGTCTATGTTCATCTAAATGCTCTTTTATTTGACAAGAAGAATTTATCCGATCTATTATTATCCAAGCTATTCTAATAAAATTACGATATATCAAATACAAGAAGAGGTTTTGTCATTCTAAATTTTTTAATAATATGAAAATGGCGTGATTTTACTTTAATATTTCACAAGAACTAAACACCAACGACCATTAAATTACGTTAAAAGATTAATTCCCTTTGTATTTACTAAAATAATAAAGTACCAAAAGGTCAATTGCTGGTAATAACCGCTGCATATTGCGTATAAACCAAACAACACGTACACGACGAAGGAAAACTTCTGAATTGAATAGCGTAGATACTGAACACAATGAGTGTGTGTAGGCAGTGAGGGAGCAGCCATGAACACCGTGTAGGCATCTACATAACAAGGATAAAATATAGCACGCATTCATCAGTATAAGTTCCACATCACAACTATTAATACCGGAGTCAGCAGCGGTAGCGAGGCAGCGGCAGAGCTGGCGGCTACTGTCAGCTGAGGTAATGGCGGCCATCAACAATGGAAGCGGATCAGCTGTTTAACACGCCCACAGGCTTGCCAACTCTTACTTTAATAACCATATTCTCGAGTAAGAAATAACAATAATTACAAATTTTTCTTTTGCAAAGCGTCGAATGGGAGTATATGTTAAAACTAATTAGCATGAAACGCACAAGTTTGGACAAGTATGATGGACTAAGATCTACAAATAGTAAATATCACGAAAATCATAATCTTTGGGGAGGATGGGTTTTGGTATTAATAGCACTTTGATCTACATATTATGCTCATTAAAACCCCGTATAGTAGATTTGCAGACTATTTCTAACAGATCATTCTTTCTCTTAGTAAAGAAATGGCAAATTATTAAAGTTTTATATATAATGTGTAGGTGATAAACTATACGATGCTAAATAGGCAATCTATGACCTTTATAGGTTTTATTATTGTGAAGAAAATTATTCACAATCTTAACTGTAAATACAACTGCGTTTTTGTATTGTTCCATTAAAAGTGCAATTATTATGGCTTCTCATTTGATTCACAGTAAGGCTGTTTCAGTAGACCGTATAGTGAAATAATACTTGTTGTTCAGTTATATTAGTGATAATACCATATTAGTAAAATAATACGATAATTTGATTGTTGAATAGTGTATTATATCGTAAAAAGGTAAGGCGTAATTTAGGTATACCGTGTGAAATACCAAGAAATCAAATTTTGTTTTTCTCTGGATATTTATACAATTATAGTACAGTGTTTAAACGTAATTAGTTTTTTTTTAAAGGTAAATTTAAATCCGTTTTCAATATAGCACCGCAAAATGGTTCAATTTTTACAAGGTACTTTATTTTTTATAAGCATAGTGTAATTTTTACAGAAATATTGGTAAACCTTTTTGTATTTATCGAATTTAATGATTGATTTCATGTATCGGTTTTATCAGGATTAATTAGGTATCGACAGCGCAGCGGTGATCCAGCGGTAAGCCAGCGATGAGTAGTGTGGGAATAGACGGTAGCTGAACACCGCACCGGCGCGCCTCGCCGCTACGGAGCGCTACAAGCCACCATATGTAACCGGAGATATACGGGCAGTAGCGAGTGGGATGGAGCATGCGCGCTCCTACAAATTGAAGATATTAATTGATTGCTACTGGTTACCGACAGTTTGCGGGTTCTGGTTCCGTCCACGTAGCTCTACTATACTGCAATGTCACTATGCCGAACACCGAGTGGAGTGGAGAAACGATTTGTTTTAATATTTTACATAAAGTAAAACTCACTGTAGCTCTTAATGACTGCTAATTAAATGTAACAGATACAGGGTTTTCTACTGGCATTGATTGGGGGTAGAGTTTGCTTTTGTTGCTACAACCAAAATATATAGGTATATAGGTTTGAAAATCCTTCTTAAATAAAAAACAAACTATTTTTTACCATTGTAATCTACTTCTGTTCTAAATTATATATGGTGCCGTTTATTCTTGCCTTAATCAAGAAAATATATACTATACTACTATTTGCAGCTCAGGAATCTTCAAATGCTCGAGTGGTCCAAAATAACTACAGACATATAGATAATTAAAAAATTATTTGAGAAGCAAACAATAATACAATATACCACACAGGGAGGAAGCAGTTAAAAACAGCAATTAGATGTACCAGAAAATCAATAATTATATGGCGTATAATTAATAAACATGACATTTCTCCCAATAAATGAAAGTGTCATGGAGACTTTCCTGCAGAAAATACAAAAGGTGAAATAGGTAGACCCGAAGGAGCTGGCTCTATTTCTGCTCCACAAGAAGGGTTATCTGTCTGGGTCTGGGTTCATGCTTGTCCTAAAGTCTTATCTTAGCCAGTGGCTTCTTCTGTTTGGATTATTTTTCCAGGTTGTCAATGGTTTTATCAGTTAGTTATCTTTACCTAATACACGGTTTCCAGCCGTTGGATTCATCTATTCCAGGTAGGACGCTTAAGACGTTTTTAAAATTCAAAATTTTGCAACATTGCTTCATTATACATAGCTATAGCTTCATAGACACCAAAGTTTCTCAGCGTTTCTCTTGTGTAAACTTTGATAGACGGAACCAAATGATGGCGTTTTGCGTTGGCTATCACATTCTAAGCAAATCAGAATTTTCCAGGTCTTGGCACATGCAATGAAATATTAGCTTTATTTCATTTGTAACAGCTCCAGGAAATTCTATTAGTGCTATTTTTGCAACTGAAAAAGAGACCAGATTTCGTGTGTTCAAATGTAATCCTGTTTTAACGTTAAAACGATATCATATATCTAGCTTGATAAGTCTAATCAGCGTTTTCATGTCACTTCAAACTTTATTTTCTTCGCCGTCACAATACTCTCTTCTATATATATGCAGACGAAATACTAAAACTCAGATTTTATTTGTCGCGCGCAAATACGCGGTAATAAACTCAAGGTACGCAGTGTACGCCAGGGCTCGAGTCAGGTCTACTTTCTAGCTTTGCGTTTGTAGTTTCCTTCCACTTGATTTAACTCGGAAACGAGATACCACAGGACCTCAGCACACTGACACTATGGTTGAAAGTTTATGCCGATCATTACGCTAGTAATCCTGCATAAAACCAGTATAAGACTCGTTTGTTTCTCTGGATTATTTTAGTTGGTTTTAAGTGAGAGTCACTGACAGTGAATTTTATTTCACTAGTTGTTATGTAAGTTTCACAAAAATATGCTAGAATCGTTTTAAATCTTTACCACTTTTCCAAATATTTCTCCAGTTTTTTTTTTTTTAATTAAAACAGTTTTTATTGTTTAACGCATAAAGTATGAATTGTATACACGTCTTGTTCAACAGTTTATTTTGTATTTGTAAAATTCAAAAGTTGACATTGTAAATTCACGGTATACGAATTTTGAATTTAATGGAACGAAAGGTTAGGATTATATTTATTTTTCTAATATTAAGGTACCGTGAGTTATAAAAATCTATCCAGTGCTTTGTTCCAAAATTCTAATTTGTTTTTCTTCATTCTGTTTTACTCTGATAAAAATCTTTGCAATCATACCATTCTCCTTAATGTTGTAACAATTTCTGTTCCAATATTACATTGTCGTTACTTCTGTTACAACTTATATAACTTCGTATTTACTATCTTTATTATCGGTCCTTGTTTATGTTTATCATTATCAAAATAATCCTGTGAAATTAGTAGACGGGTTTTTGACTCTTCTCCATAATCGTTGTATAATGGTCGCTATGAAAATTTGTTCCTTCACTATACAGTGGTTTCTTTAATTATGAATTACGACTATTCTTCTGAACTATTGTTGAAAATTTTATTTGTTAATTAGCTCCTTGAAGTCTTTTATGCTATTGTTTTTTCATTATTATGAAATTTGCTTTCTTTAATTAAACCAAAGATTTTTTATAATACACGATTTTGTGTAGTTTGAGCATGTGCAGTATAGTTATTATAAACAATATTCTTAGTACAACTTCTTAATATTTGTTTCTTCTTCGCAGGAGACTAATCCATCAATGGAATGTGTTCTACTTTAGAGCGTTCATTATGATGAATGAGTAGTTTGGATTTAAGTGTTTTTGAATTGAAATGTCTATAGGTTTGTACTACTGGAAAATAGTTCACGAGTCTTTTTTTCTTTTCTTTATGATCAGTTTTAGAACAGTGGTTTGTGATTATTACGAAAAACCCTGTAAAGAACAATTCCACGTATGCGTACATGGTAAGGTGTTCCCAAGCACATCTAATGCAGTTATTGATTAGCGTTGGCGAAATCTATTACACATGCGATTTGGCAAAATATATGTTATTTCTGTCTATGTACTCCAAATGATATATTGATAATGGATTGAGCTATAGACTGGAAATTTTGTTTTAAAAAAGAACTCGGTTGTATTTTCCAGGACAACCTACTTAAATGCCCTTTCCACTTCCCACAAACCTTGTAACACTGAAAGAAACAATTATATCCCGGTTCCCCTCGGCTATATACGGCAGCAAGATGTTTATGGACATGGGATCAAGATACAACATCTAATTAGCATTGTGCTCCGGGGGTGGCGGCGCGGCACGGCCCTGGCGGTGGTGGGTGCAATTTATGTACTACACAGCTACTGCTGCCACCTGTGCACCTTCTTGGGCACTACTGGTCTCCAATGTTAATGAGATAACGTCTAAGTCTTTACGTGGTTTCTCTCACCATCAAGTACAGCACTGTTACGAGTATGGTTTGTGGGTAAAAAAAAAAAAAAAACAATTTTAAGTCTATAACTTTAAGAAGTAACAAGCCCAATAAAGTAAGCCTCGTCTCGTCTCTTTTTTCAATTTTTAACACGTTTGGATGAGTATAGTTAAAGAGTTTCATCGGCTAAGTTATTAGGTTTAAAACTGGTTTTTGGTGGGGGAGGGGGATTTATTTTACACTCCTCCCAAAATGGCAGTCACATTATAGGCCTCATGTATTTATATTTTTATAAATATGTTATCATATTTATAGGCTTTTTATAAAAATTAAAAGGTTTAAACTAGAGATATCAGTGAATTAAACGCTTTTCTAAGCTGAATGTGAAATGGAGCTGAACTCATCAATTAGCGCAAAGTTAGTTATTGGATACTTTAATCAACTCAGGACAGAATATTTCCTTGAGTTTATTTATAAATTAACATTCAAAAAAATTAAATTAGTATATATATTTATACTTATTTGAACGAGATTATGTCAATAAAAAGATTTTTAAAAGGGTTTTAGTTACTTTTCATCACATTAATATATATATATTATATATCAATAAAAAGATTTTTAAAAGGGTTTTAGTAACTTTTCATTACATTGATATATATACCCTTTTAAAAATCTTTTTATTGACATACACATGTTTCGGTTTTTAACCATCATCAGGGTTTTAGTTACTTTTCATTACATTAATATACATAGATAACCATATAAGTGGAGTTAATAACATTATATATATATATATATATATATACATGTGTGTGTGTGTGTGTGTGTGTGTGTGTGTGTGTGTGTGTGTGTGTGTGTGTGTGTGTGTGTGTGTGTGTGTGTGTGTGTGTGTGTGTGTGTGTGTGTGTGTGTGTGTGTGTGTGTGTGTGTGTGTGTGTGTGTGTGTGTTGTGTGTGTGTGTGTGTGTGTGTGTGTGTGTGTGTGTGTGTGTGTGTGTGACCTCAGCTTATGTCTTCGTATGAGTAAGTTTTCAAAAAATATAACACAACATTATTTAGGTTTCAAGTACTTTAGTTGGCCCTCATTTTGCACATGATAACCACTGAATTTTTAGCTCTCACCAGTCTTCTATGATAAAAGTAGAAATCACAAGCTACATGTACATACAAGTACATGTGATATTTTTAAACATGTACTTTCCATTTTCTCCTCTCCCACGTAGTCCTAAAATATACTAAATTTTATAAATCAATATCTGAAGTCTCACAAATAGGGTAAAAAACAATTCTGAACAAGAATTAATTTCTGCACAACAAAGAAAATACCTTTTTGATTTTGGTTTCTGTAGTAAAATATTATACACACACACGCAAATTTAAGACTGTATAGACGCCCGGTACTGGTTTACCTATTACAGAATAGCGGTGACTCCAAGTTAGTGACAGGAGAATAATTGGACAGCCGCAATCGAATCTCGACCGTAGTGGACAATCAGGAGAGCGATGCTATTTACTATTGTAGCTATCTGGAATGGCAGTGAAATACGCCAATAGTGGTGCATACATCAGTGGAAGCTGGCTGTATCTCACGGTACAACATGTGTTTGCTCACATTGTCTGTCAGGTGGAGCTATTGTTGAGTCTGGTGACCACCCATCGTTACCTGTTATACCTGCTCTGTAAGGTCTAAGTTCCTATCTAGCCTAGATAGGAACTTAGACCTTACAGAGCAGGTATAACAGGTAACGATGGGTGGTCACCAGACTCAACAATAGCTCCACCTGACAGCTAGGCGTGGGGGAGTAAATTGTGAGAGCATGAGTGACAGAATTTAACAGAACTTTATCCTGTAGAAGCAGATCGGTTACCAGTTGCGATCGATTTGTGGTCCTCATCGGGCCCGATTACTATTCATCAGCTTTTCGCGCTGAGTTTAATTGATGCTGGAACGAATTAGTTTATGTGTAATGTATATTACGTCTGTTACTCCTTAAGGTATCTAGGCTTTAAATTCAGTTGTCACACTTTTCTTGTACATATCTCTCTATAACTGCAACGGAACTGGTTGACCTCTGTAGTCTGTGTCTTGTATCTTCCACAAAAACTAGTCTGATTTATTGTTGGTCATAAACTACTGAAACTATCCTATCTATCCTACTACTTTGCCAATTACCTTTTTTTGGGTAAGGTCAATGTTAGGCAAAAATATTAACTTGCTATTAAAGTGTACATTCAAAGTTAACAAGGAAAATGAACATAAGCAATCAAACTTGAATACATTAACTAATTAATGCAGGAGTTTTGATTTAAAAGTTACGAGTTTTATATCTTTCTATAAAAAAAACCTATAATGGAAATTATATCTTAAAATAGTAATAGAAATTTTGTTTTTCAGACATCAAAAATGTACAAGAGAATGAACAGAAATAGATAAAAAGTGATTGAAAATAGCAATGAGTCGAATACATTTTGTAATTTGAATATCTATTGGAATACTTTGTGAGATATTAGAATAAGTATTAATTAAAATCATATCAATTATTTGGGACGCTCGATCCACTCCTACTGGCGACTACGAACCACTTAAAAAGTGTCACAAAATATTCTCCACAATTTAATGAATTATTTACAGGACTGTGATTAACCGTTCAATTACAAGTATTCTTGTCACTTACAGCACTCGTTGTGTATATTTCATTTTTTTAAACGTTGAAGTTACAGTAAATATGCATTCTCTTTTCATATAAAATTGTTTTACTTTAAGTAATAATAAACGCTTGTCTAATTAACGTTAGTGTAAAACATTTTTATTTTTCTAATATGATTTTTTTAATTTAATTTAAATAGATCAACGTTATGAAATAAAAGAGTAATTGCACTTATTTACAATTAAAATTTTTTGTAAGGAAAAGATTTCATTAGAATGCATAATTTAAGAACATCTATTAATAGAAATTAAAAAAAAGTTATTAGTTTTATTTTGTAAAGATAGAGATAAATCGATTATTCATTACATTCGTTATACCAGGCCCATTTGTTAGATATTATTTAGTAACACCCCCTCCCCACTCGTTAGATAGTACTTACAAACACCCTTTACTCGTTATAAGGGGTTAAAATTCGTTGGTATTTTGTATGATGGTATTCAAATATTCGAATCGGGTAAACTTATTTGAATTATTGCATACTTGTCTATTAAAATACCCCATCACTGGTCGGAACCACGTTTACAAGAAGTCCTACTCACAATCTAACTGTGGTCACTCCACAGCTTCCTCTTCAATTTCTTGGAGCAATTTAGAGCAAGTACAACGGGAGAGTTTGAAATATTTGTGGAATTGATATTCCAAATGCTATCACTTAAGAAAGACGCACGACATAATATGCTGTTAGCGGAGTCATCAATATGTTCTCGAGAAAACGGCCAACTGAATGAGGGAGTGAATATCAAAGTGGCACACACACACACACACACACACACACACACACACACACACACACACACACACACACACACACACACACACACACACACACACACACACACACACACACACACACGTGTGTGTAGGCTCTGATGTGCCATTGTTTACGGTCCTTGCAAGCACCTAAGTGGCAGTTCTAACGAGGACAATACAAATCGTCCTAAGGAAGTGACGAGAATATTGATTCACATTAGTCACGACTTACGCTGTGTTTATTTTGCTTCCAATGGATCTTACTTTCACAATCGCCTTGACAGCGTAGTTCCAGTATTACACATGGTAGGAGTGTGCCACGCCAGGATCGCTTATATTCCACGCGACATTTCAAATCTATAGTGTCTTTCAATCTCGATAATCCCACCGCTAGATAGATGCCATTGAGGATAGCGTTACGTTCAGCAGTTTCGTCCTACATGAAGTACTATTGGTTATGTCGCAGTGGTCCTTAAAACCAAGGGAGTGCGTCTCGGTATCTGCATCGCGTCTCAAATCCTTGTTCCTTTCATTATTTACATTATTTACTAAAATGGCTACGGAAGTGGATACAGTTATTTATCTGGGAGACACTAACATTGATATCGCACACTAGCAATGATACCAAATACCTCCGACAATTAATAATTGAAACATTCGAACACAGTCCAGCAAATCTGCGACCAAGTTAATTCTGCGATCACATAATTACAGAAGAATCTATGAGCTTGGAGAGTTGTCGCACCATTACCGCTTCTAGTATTACAGATCACAGAGGAGTAAAAAAATAACAGATCATAAACTTGAATACTGCACCATGTATTGTAAAGTAGAGAAAGATGTAACCAAGTTCATGGGATATAGAGATTACCTTGATGGCAATAAGGTTTTGAATGATATGGTAAATGTTGACTGGAAAAATGGATATAATTAATGTAGTGTAGTGTTAAGAAACCTTTAGCTCTAATATTTATATTAGTATCGTAGCTTTCACTAGAATTATTTAGAAAAACAGAATTTGTTTGAAAATCGCTCGACAATATAGGCATTTTAATTTTTGTATTTATTTATTATTTATACCAAATACATACTCAAACAATCATAAAAAACAGATTTGACCAATGAACTAATAATCGATAACGCTCAGCCAAATCCAACAGAGTGACATGCACCATCACCTACCTCAGTGTTTCTAATATAGAAATTAAACTCCATGCATAACTTAAAGTCTAAATATGAAATCTCTCTTGTAGTATCTTACTACATGATATACTCACCTTTTTTTCGTTAGTTGGTTTTCATATAAATGTTAAATAATGAATGTTCATACAGCAAGTTCTATAAAAGAATGTTGTATATGTGGGATAGTGAGGCTACTTTATGTAAGGATTGACATGCACCATCATCGAACACAGTGTCCTAAATATAAAAATGAAGCTTTGTGCATGATATCGAGTCTGTAACTGAGTTCGTTTCTGAGATTTCGTGCGGGCAGACAGACAGAAATAACTTTTTCCAGGACCAAGAGTGATGGGCTTTGCTAAAGCTCAGCCAATAATGAATAGTTCAACTAAGGGAAATCATGAACGACAGTGCATCATCAGCTCACATAGCCTATGAAAGTTTTATGTGTTTTAATATACTTACGTGTTGTTTTACGTCACATAAATTGTATAATATTGCGTATTACTTTTGCTTCGGTTTTATGGATGTAATACGATATGCTCGTTTACAAAAATAAAAGTTTATAAAGTAATATTATTTTATATTACTAATCATAAATTTTTTTAGTTTTCTCTACAATTGCAGAGGATAAGAATAAACGAGTTCGAATCAATTTCCAAACATTGCTGTTAAAAAGGATGAACCCAACAAATTATGCTAAACGATCGGAATAGTAGCTAGTTGACTAAACTAATGTTTTACTATCTAGTTTAAGGCGTATAAGACCTAATCATAAAGTAAGAAATAACACTCTGTGCGAGTACTTTACTTACTTCTGTGACCATATGGGAACACTAGACTATTATGTATTAAGCATTTGATATACTAGCTAGTTTAAGCTAATGCAATACTAGCTAGTTATTTAAAAAATTGATATTCTATCTAATTTAACCCGCATCAGCCCGAATGATAAAGTAAAAAATGAATACTCTGTTTGAGTACTTTAGTTACTGGTGTGACCATATAGGTACACTATACTGTTACGGATTAAGTAAATGATAAGTAAATGACGGATTTTGCTAGCTTTTAAATATTTCTACAAAAGGTACTTGTTGAAAAAATGTATATACTACCTAGTTTAACCCATATCATCCCGAATAATAAAGTAAGAAATGAAATCTCTGTATGAATACTGTACGTACTGCTGTGGCCATATGGCTACACTAAGCTGTTATGGACTAAACAAATTATATACTAGCTAGTTTAACAACTTGCTGTACTACTCGTTGTTTAAGCTATTGATATACTATATAATTTAACCCTTTTCAGCTGAATGTTTAAGTAGGAAATGACAGAGTATGTGTGAGAACTGTTCATACTGATGTGATCATAAGGCTACACTACGCTGTTACGTGTTAATGAAAGTAGTTGTAACATAATGTTGCATATTGCTTATTAAACCCATCCAGATTTTGTATTGGATTTTAGGACTGTATGAGGCCCACAGGTGTGGAATTCTACTATCCATAAGCATGCTCAAGTATATTTAGGAAAACTTACAAATTTTATTGTGCATGAAATAAGTATAACAAAGATCTCTAATGCCACATTTAAACGAACATAGAGTATATTAATTCTCCTCATGTTGTCACGGACCAAAGAGTTTTGCAGGAAATGAGTGGTTTCCGCAGTTTCTATTTCTAAATGAATGGGTTCATCAGGACAATCCACCATGAAGTAATGGAACCAGTTCACGCTCTGCTGAAACCTGAAGCTTTTAGTCTCACTAGCTTATGGAGTGGGTTGGGGTTGACTGCAGAGATAGAAATTTCTTCGGTATGACCATTGCGTACCATTGTGATGATTAGATAATGATCTCTATTCAGATAAGAGTGTACCATTACATCTTTACAGAAGTCCATGAGTTACAACGCTCATGAAATAAGATCTATTATAAACTAAACTTACACTTGTGACAATTTCGTTACGTCTTCTTAAAGAGTTATGTTTAGTGCACCTCACCATAAAAACGAAGAGCTCGATTATATCCGTGCTGGAGGTCACAAACCGATGTGTCTAGTGTAATAAAGTAGAATACAATATGAAACCATGTTCTTCACCGGCAAAGCTAGATTAAGTGATATTAGCGGATGTTCCATTGTTCAAAAGAAAGTCTGAAGAGTCGTATTTTATAATTTACCTGTTGCTCCTGAGTAAACAGATCAAAACTATAGAAACATAATTACTTTCAAGACCAGAATAGGAATGTGAAACTAAGTAAGGATGTTAAACTATTTTGCCATGAGGAAGGAGTTCAAGGAATGGATAAGGATTACAGGTATTTAATTTATAACTATATCGGATCTTCCTAATTCTCAGCATATCTTGGAGTTAGGATAATGATTATTTATACTGAATAGTATAATAAGTAAAGTATAAGTACTAGATCTTTGCCACAATGTAAACTTTTACTTGTCTAAGTGTGTTCTCTTGACCTAGTATATGTTACGCCATATAGAATACGTGTATACACCTCCGTTTGTCTCAAACAGATTAAGGTCGTATAACGATATATTTCTAATGTTTCAAAACGGAAAGGGATGCATGGTAAGATATCTCTTAAAACCCTTGGGTATATATGCTTGTGAATATTCAGCTTAATAGTTAAGATAACTGTTAAAAGGCATGAAATTTCAAAAGTCAGAATCCAGAAAAGTGCACAGTGTTGATATACCAATGACGTACTTTATGATGCATCTGGACGGTTTGTTTTCGACTCCACCGTGTACACTTCAGGACACAGCAACCAAGTATCGCGTAAACTAACAGCTAGTTTTCATAATAGAAACCATAGTAAAAGACTTTTACAATTTTACTTTAATCTAACTCGGTCACAATAATGTAATGCACCAACTAAAATATTGCCAGAATTAAGTAAAAACATCATACCTTCTACCTAAAATTCAGAAATTCCGCGGATTATATAATGTTCTCTCCTTCTTGTGAAACACACCTGAATGTCGGCTTCCTTTTGATTCTCGTTCCCTTGCACGAGGGGGACAGGCCAGCATCATGCCAGATAGCCTTAATTACAGAAATGGACTGAGGAGATAACATTAATTGTTACAGTACAGTAAGTTGGGTGCTGCTATTGTATGCTAATGCCTTGATAGCACGTGCTAATTCTGACAAAGAGGCGTTCGACCAGACTCCCTCTCTTTCATTATTTAGTACTGTTAAGGTAAGGATCTCGTTAATGATTCACTTTTAGTGCTTATTATAACTAAGTCAAACATATGATGTTGTTCAGTGTGTAAATTGAGTGGTAAGAGATAAAAGAGTAACTTTTGTATTTAAGGCTTACCTTTTAAAAAGATCTACTTATATTTTTGTATACTGTATATTAAAATTAGCAACCCTATACAGAGTGATTCACGAAGATATGCTGAAACTGTGGGAGCTCATTATTCATGTAAAAATAACGAAAAAGGTTTATATAAACATGGGTCCGGAAGATTTTATTCGGCTTTCAGCTCACCATGTAAAACGAAGTCTTCATGTAGTTCTGTTTAGGTAGTATTAAGGGGCTAATTCAGTTGTTTCTTATGACAATTTCTACAAGTTTGATCAAATAATTTGATTTGTTTATTGTAAAAACTACTTAACTTACAGCTCTGGGACCTTTTTTAACTTAATCGATCTCAATATTTATGTCCAAAATTTCAACAGTATCAGTCTTACAACAAATTTCTAAAAATCAAATGTTGTTAATTTTCCCTTCGTCCGTCAGACTCACCATCTAAAACAGTGGCACCACCTAAATGTTAGAAGACACATTATTGGAAAAAGTCCACATGGTCTCACCCACATTTTTTCAGTACCTCACATTGTTGCCAAGAACCGTACTTTTTTAGAAAATCAGATAAACAAAAAATTAAACAATATGGCCACCTCACGAATTAATATTAGAATTTTCATTTTATTTACTTTTGTTTCAAAAAAAAAAGCTGAAACCCATCGGTGATCCTCAACATTAGCTGATAAAAAAAACGTATTCCATCTGTTTTCTCCGACAGCTAATGTTGTTCCCTCCAGTTTGTAACAGCTTTGTTGATATGTTATGGGGTGTGTCATGTATTGTGCCTGTGAGTCAAAATGAGTATCCGAATTATTAGAAATGAAGAAAAACTTAGTGATTTTTTTTGGCAGAATCATTGATGAATCAAGCTGTGGTATAGTGAATATTGATGAACCTTTAACCTTTTTATTCTGGCAGTAGATCTTCTAATGAATGTGTGATGAAATTTTTGTTGAAATAACAGAACAAACAAATTCATATGCCATGAGTAATAAATAGGGGAAAATAATTGTCATCTCAAACGTTGGTTACCTACAAATGGTAGTGTACTCAAAAAGTTCTTTGGCACTCTTATGTACATGGATCTAGATCCGATTCCATCTACAAGCTATTGGAACGACAATAAAATGTATAAAAACGAAATCATGTTTATAATGCCCAGGAAACGATTTGAGATACTGTTAAGTATGCTCCATTTTGCTAATAATAAAAGAAAAGATGCCCACAAACTGTAAACAAAATACAATCTCTGTATGACAAACTGCAGGAAAAGTTCCAGTCTGTTTTAAAGCCACACGAGGACGAGTGCATTGATGAAAGTCTAATGTCTTTTGGAAGAATTAGCTTTCACCAATACATACCTAACAAAAGTTATCGTTACGGAACCAAAAATTCTACTCTGTGTAGAAAAATTATCCACCTGGGCTTTTGACGTATACAAAGGAAATCCACATTTAATGACCACACTGGGGGAGGTGGATCGCAATGAATGTGACAATGCGTTTAACTGAGCTTTTGTTTGGTGCCGGGAGAACAGTTTTTGTCGACAACTAACTGCTATACTAGTATGAAATAGGCTCATTCCTTGTATGAAAATAACACACATTTAGTGGGAACAGTGAGAAAGAATCGCAAGGGAACTGCCAAAAAGAAAAAAAGATGCAGTAATTGCTAAACAAGGTAACTCTAAAGTTGTTGTCCTCAAATAGAAGGTTAAAAGAAAACTGTTAATGCTATCCACTAAGCACATCGATTCTACTGCAGATAACGCGAGTGGCTTTACAGTGAAGAAACTCCAAGTCGTTCTCGACTACAACAATGCCAAGTCTCACACGGATCTGTCTGATCAATTTTCTTACTCCAACTCACTTGGAAAAAGGTTGGGTTGTACCTAAAAGTAGGTTAAACGTAATAGTAAGATTCTTAGAATACATAAAAATCTTATGAAAACAAAATTATCCGATGCCTCAAATATGATTAGCATGTAAAAGCCATAACTTGTAAAACAAAGAAATTCCAGTTTTTCTTTTTCAGAATATTTATTGGCATTCTAAAGTTAAATAAAATAAAACCGTTTTAAGCAGTTAACGTTAGAAGTAAAACCAGAAAAGCGCTTAGATGTGAAAAAATGCTGGAAAAAAATGTACTTAAGTCTGAAAACTGCACATCATTATGCTTTACTATATAGTCTATTGAGAACCAGTCGACATTGAAATTTTACTATGATAATGAATGTATGTGATTTGCTTCGCATAAAATATCCTTTTTTTCTCCACGTTTAAAAGTATATATCTGAGTTACGTGATCGGTTGTCTAAGGAATTGGCAGCTAATAAAATAGGAAACTAGACAATGTGCTGTCTGACATGCGTGGGCTTGACAACAAGCAGGGAGGAAATGTTAATAGATAAACTGATTAAACCGCTATATCCATGCAAATGTGTTAAGCGAACACGAATGGTCGTGAGTCAGCTGTCTACTGCACTGCGCAGTGCGCACTGCCCCAGCGGCGCACAATCAACTGATCTACACACTGCGCATGCGCACACGGCGGCGCTGAGTGAGAACAAACCGCTAGTCTGTCCGTCAAGCGTCTGACGTTGCGCATGAATCAAAACAATTATCTCTTCGCGCTCAAAACGTAGACAAGCCAGGACTTGTGTCTTAAGTTGTTGTTGTTTGGTCAATCAGTTTAATCAGTGGGTAAACGTTTATTTAGTTCTAAGGCGAAACTAGCTCTTAGAATCTATTAAGTTATCAAAACTACCTCAGGTTTATTATCACAAGCCTCTAATGAAAGATTTTCAAACACTGTTTAGAACTTCTCTTTGCTGGAATAATGACTATGAATTGCTAACATGTAAAATTAAAAACATAGTTAATTTTAAAAGATATAAGATTTTGTATTAATTTTATAATGCAATTCCAAGTATCAGGCCTTCCTGTAAATATTGATAGTGCAGCGAAGTCTACCCTAATATAGCATCAGCAGTTGTGCCAAATTAAGCGATTTTTTTGTTGATTTAAACGTTATCTACACGTTTGAATAAACAACAATCGAGTTTAGTCTGTTTAGAAAAAACATTAACTACTGCGCATATGATCACA
Source organism: Homalodisca vitripennis (assembly GCF_021130785.1). NCBI lineage: Eukaryota > Metazoa > Arthropoda > Insecta > Hemiptera > Cicadellidae > Homalodisca > Homalodisca vitripennis. The sequence goes on along the minus strand of NC_060209.1, from coordinate 60,528,503 downwards.
GTTAACTTAGAACACATGTTATAACATTGATACTTCGTTAACGTTCGTTTTTTACCATGGAAGGCTTGTGAAGATAACAGGTGTTTTAGAACATATGTTGTTGTCGTTCAGTGATGCAAGAAATCAGTAACAGTACGTTTCGAGATCTGCAATCTAATGTCTGTCTCGTGCGAATAACTAACCTAACACATAACTATAATTTTAGGTTAAAACAAACTAATCATACCAAACCATTGTAACTCGTAAGGGATCGTTTACTTGTATAGATTATAGTGACTTTAATCTATACTTTATTTGGCACAAAAGTAGTTGTTCGATGATAAGTAACGAAGTAAAACACATGGTTTGTAAAAGAGGCAACGACTAGTGTGCTAGCGGTACTCAGGTTAAAATCGTATTTGTAAGTTCAAAAGTACTGGAAAACAATATGAATCCGTTTTTCTTGCAAGATTTAGATGTCTTGGTAAAGGTGTTCCACAAGGATCGTAACTACATCCGAAGTTATTTCTTCGCAAATTGAACTGGTTTCAGAGTTAAATAATGTATACGTCACGAAAGAAGGAAGGTGATGCATTATCGGGATTACTTGTCACTGAATCTATTATCTCAGAAGAGCAAAAGCTAATACCATAATATTTGCCTCATACGTCATATTACTTGTCGCGGAATCTAACCGTTTCAGAGGGTACGCACTTGGCAAGCTTGGGTAACATTTAGCCTCCCAGAGGAAATTGAAATTAGATATTTTCAAGACTTTTAAATAAGGTAACAACCGAGTTGACGATACTGCAGCTACAGCATTACGCAACACTATTGATTGAAATGGAACGAGTAAACGGGGTGAATATCGTGAGTATCAGTGGCCATTTTATTACACCTGTCCTGTCTTACTTCAACCTTTCCTCGTTATACTCCATTGACCTTTTTTGAAGTAAATGTAAAAGCCATTAATCAAGAAAATTAAAATTCAAGTCACATTGATCGGAGATAGGTGCTGTTCCTTCTACAAAAACCACAACTCATGAAATTAGGTCAAGTTAATTATGGGAATACTCGTCACTTAACTTTTTGTGTGAGTTTATATGATCAATATATGGAGTACGCAATACATATTTGCCACTTGTCCGCCAGTAATTAATATAAACCGGTGGTCGCTGCTAGCAGAACCTACATTCCTCTGTCTCTCAGCCAGACCGAGCTAGAGAGCTACCTACTGGCGCAGCAGTCACGCTGGGTGCAATGATATATACAGTCGTACAGCAAGTGAATAGTTTATCTTGGCTTCATGCGGGAGTCTACATAACCCAGCAGCAATTATATGTAAATCTTCTGGAAGCGGCAGTTCCAAGACGTCATTAGCCGCAATATCAATTAAATCTTGAAGATTCAAATACAATGAACGTTAACTAGTGAATAATAACCCTTTGATGTGGGCAATAAATTTTCAATTAAGTTTCAATAAGTCTGTGTTGTAAAAGCTACCAAAACGTGAGCTACGCTCGGTATTTTGCACGGTGTAGCTGAAATTTCATTCGCAACATGGAAACAAACGAGACAAATAAGGGTACAAAATAAGTGTTAGGAAGAGTGCTGATACACATAATACTGTATCTACAAATTAAAGTCATTTATACACCGAAAACAATGTGAATTATACAAGTATTCAACTACCTCTGTAGTGAATAAGAATAAATACTCGTATTTAAAAATGAAAATGTAGTATTATTATATCAGTTAGTGGAGTATATACATGAGAAGACATATCTTAGATGTGTCAATGGCAAGTAATTTGCACCTGGTATTTTATTTAAAAAACAGGTTATTAAATATTTAAAGACCACAGACTCCGTTAAAGTACATAAAAATCGTCTGAAGAAGGTATATGTGACATGTTAAAGTAGAAGAATGATTTTTAATTTAGCCATATACATTAAAATGATAGTTTAAATATTTGGTACTTCGTACTTACACCAGTTTTATTTATTTTTTTTTTATGAAGATTTCATATATGTTTATTAAGATTAATTGCATTAAATAGGAATTACCTGATACATGTAAGTCGGGAATACTGTCTATGATTGATAGTGCAGCCCGACTACAAGGCTGAGCTCAAGAGCATGTCACGGCCTTCTGCTCAGAGAAGTATTTTAGGAGCTGCGGCCCTTTGAATGGAGGAGTACTTTAGTAGCAACGCTCCTCTAGATAGAGAGGTACGTTAGAAACTTATGGTATCTCGACAGATATGTACTTTAGGACCTACGGCCCTCTGGACAGAGATTTAATTTAAGACCTATGGCCATCTGGACAGGTATGTATGTACTTTCGAACCTATGGATCTCTGGACAGAGAAGTACTGTAGGAGCTACGACTATTTGGACAGAGAGGAACCTTAGGAGCTATGATCCTCTGGACAGAGGGGAATGGTAAAATTATAGATAAAAAATCAGTGTTATTTTATTTATCTGGTAATTAATATATGGTATTTCACTATAAAAGTATATAATTATGTTATATAAAATAGGATTGTTGGGATCCTATAATCTATAGCCATTTATTATTATGTGTTTAGTTATTTAACATAGAAATTGTTATATCAATATTTCACAGCACACCCACTCCACTTTATAATACTGACCAATCAGATCTACAACATATAAATCGTGAGTTTTATGGAGGAATTCCGCTAATCTCCTTGGAAGGTGTCATGTAATTATACTATACTGCCGTCAATAATGCTGTATACTTAGTCGGCTTGTCGGATGCCGGATTTGTCACCACACATAATAATTCTCTGTAATTATGGTAATGGATATCCTTAGCGACAACCTTGCAGGTTTACAATGGGGAATAAATTGTCACTAACTAACCGGGATAATGACCGGGGGTCCTACGTCCGACGCGACCGCGACGTGTGACGTAGGGCGTGGCCTACCGTTAGCAACTCAGACTTGTAAATAACGTCGTATTGTTATAATATTTAAATACAGTTTCTTGTTCAGTTTGTTTCTCTCGTGCCGTATCGATTAGGTCACCACACTATATACTATTTATGTTCGTTAAGCTAACAAGTTATGTTTCATTGTAAAAGTCTAGCATCGATAGTCGTATATTAAAACCAAACCTATAAAGTAGATACCGGTTTTAAAAGGTGACTCTGAAATAGAACTAAATAGTCAGAGTTCATAAATATTTCTTTAATGACGCCAAAATTAAAATTATTAATTTATACACGAAATTTATCTTAAAACTATTACTTAAAAGTTGTATTAGTTGTAGAGACCGGAATTTCATATTATAAATAAGTGTAGTCAGCTATGGCCTGCTATTTACTATTTCCTGTGAGACGCTAAAGTTTGTTTACAAATTTATCAATACGTGTTTCACAAACCCACGCATTTTAAAATAAGTAATGGTTTCCACATCGGTTTAACATGTCTGGACATACCCACTTAATGGGAAGAATACCAGAATAAGTGTCTTTATATTTTAACGATGTTTTCCGAGTAATAGTTATTTTTACTAGAATTTTAGGTGTTTGTAAAAAAGAAACAGATTTTATCTACACAAAGTTTTTGTTATAATGATATTTAGAATTAAAACTACGTTTTTAGAATATTGCATTCCAATCGAGTACGTATTACTGTGTATTAAGTGTAAAGGTCAATAGTGTAATTTAATTTACAAAAAATACTTGATCCGGCAGGACTCACATCCAGGTCTCTCATTTGCTCGACGAGTATGCTATTATTAAGGCACAGAGATCTTACTTTTTGTGTTTCAATAACCCGTTTGTTTAACGATTGAGACTTGCATGTGAAGGAAAATGCCGAATACAAAATAATTTAAGCAAATGGTAATTTTTTAACGTATTTTAAGGTTAGTGTTACATTGAATATTTCTTGGATAATCGCCGGGAGGTTTAAGAACCCGCAGTTAAGTTTTCAATATATAGTAATCTTCTCTAGCATCGAATCTCTCTGGCTGCACTTCTTTTACGGTCAATTAATATTCAAGAGCAGCAATCAGGCTCATCTTTACCCCGGAAGTTCTTACGCTCCGTAGAAGGATGTCTTTCCATTCATCATTATAGTCTAGTGAGTTCAACAGAGAATGTAACAAAGCGAATACTGCAAAACAATTGCGTTCTCACGTAAAATAATTCAAGCAAAAACTGGTCCTGTATTTGAAACCAGAAATCCAGAATACAGAGTAGAAATTTCCGCTGTGTTATTGCATTAGAAACAGTTTATATTATAGAAGATTTAACAAACTGGGTTAGTGCCATTCTGTAATAATCAAAACCATTAAACGAAATATTAAAAAGTATTTATATTTTTGAATATGTTAGAATATTGCACAACCAACTTTGATGGATGGAAAAATTTTAAGTGACAAAGTATAAAGAAAAAAAATGCTTGTGTGTTTATATTAAATTTTATAGAAATCTCTATTCAATGGTTATGTTAAATACTGTCTTCACGTTATGTTAAACCTTTATAATAACAATGAATTGCTTAATGGCTTACTAATAGCTAATCTTAGGTAAAACTCTAATAACCTTGCTAATTCCCCATTTTAAACATTCGTTGAAGTCCGAGAAAGATTTTTATAAAGAAAAAATTGGAAAAGTTTTTCGGAATGTCTTTAACTTCAGGAAAATAATGATGATAAGAATGAGGCATAGCTCAAATTTAGCTGACACTGATCAAATGTTGTCACTTTAGCTAAAGTTTGCCGAAAGAAGCTGAAACATTCGTTTGAGAGAATACTAATATGTATGATAAGTATTACATTAATATATACTTAGTATTAAGTATACAGTGTTAGACTATTAGAGTAAAGCAGATAATAAAGGCAAAGTTACTATCTAACTTTTACTCTATATTGCGCCAGTGAGAAACTTACATGCTTTGGTCGATTGGAGTATTATTAATCATTTAAAGAATACGCCAGAATGCGCGAGTTACGAACTTGATCCATTTCATGCATTGGCAATATTTCTTTTAAATACCGTAATCAAACCCCCCCGTAAGCCCTTATAAACAAGGCTGTGAATGTTAGCATATAAGTTATTATAATCTGGTTGGATTTCTTGACATTGCCATACGGGATTTGTATCGTGGTTTATAGAAAAGAGAAGAACGAACACTAACACGCCTCAACGAGCCATTCTTTTTCCAGAATCAAGTCTGAAAAACAGATTATCACGCAAAACTTGTTATAAACGTTTATTTTTAAATATTACGCTGAGTTAGTAAAGATTTTGCCCTTTATACCGGAAGCAAATGATTTTTGACCGTATTAGGCTCCTCATTCCTACATATTATAATCTTCTTGATATCGTAAGTGAATTTTAACGGTCAGAAGAGACACTTTTTAATCAAAGTAGATTTCTACTCTTTCGTTAGTATACAGGTATATATATTATTTTCTTCCTCGAGACAGGAAGAAAGACTCAACTGTGCCACTCATACACACGCAAAACCACATATAAGAGTCAGTCAAAATTTCACTTAGCCAAAGATCCGCTTAAACACGAACACTTAAATACTATGCACGTGATGTAGGCTATGGCTATTTATATTTGAAAAATATCAAAGAGCTCCGTCACATTATACCATAAGTGCATTTAATAAGAAGGTTAAGGACTTTGATTTAAAAATGTCACGCAAAACCGCGGGTTACTACTAGTTATCCCTAAAATGGTTTATTACTTCCATAATAGGGTGAGCACTGAATCCTGACTTTCTCTCTGCAGTTTCCAAGACGCACGACACATCTCTTGACCCACGAATTCCTCAACTTCCTGGTACAGAGCCAATACTCCCGGTCATCAAGAATCCGTCCCTTCACAAACGAGCACATCCATTCCAAGCGCTTTTTGCCTCTTCTTGCAAAACCTTGTCCGGGAATTAATTACCCGATGACCACAAGAAAGTCGCCGCAGAGAGAGAGTCGCTGCCGTCGAAACTGTCGGTCATCCTGAGACCCATTAGCATACAATGGGGGACTGCTTTGTTGTAATTAATACTATCGCTAAAACAACTTATAGCTTGCCCCTAAATACCATAAAGGCTAGCTTTACTAAGTCTGCGTTGCTGATGATTTTCTGTTTTTTATCGTCAGTACTAAACTTAAACTACTGTTGAGACTCAGTCCGTAAGTTTTAGAAATTCTTGAGTCACTTGCACACTATAGAATCCGTCACGTCCCTCTTTGGATATGATAATCAGTATTGTATACAGTTCATAATACATAACTAATCAAAACAAGACTTTTCAGCTCATTGGCCACAATATTTAGATAGATTTTACGTACAGTTCATAAGACTGGTACACTGAAACACTGAACCAACTGGTTTCGTAGAAAGCCACGAATGCACCTCAAGTAACTCTAAAACACCATAAGCTCCCGTTTTCAGAGAGTTTCCATTTGACATGTCCCTGATTTTGGTACTTCTCAAATACCGGATGGTCTCAGCCTCCGCAAACCACAGGTCTTAGGCAAGTCCCACCCTCTGGAAGCTTCCCACCTTTGGCAGATCTGACCTTTTACAGCTCTCAGCCTCTAGCAAACCCAGACCTCTCATTTGAACGTCAAAATATCAGAGTATAATAGTTGCATTACTACTTTAAATTAACACTTTACATGTCTGGTTCGGCAATCGATTGCCCATCGTCGTTGCCGAATTGTTGGATACTTTCATCTTTTGGTAGTTCTTGGAAAAACTTCATAAAACAGATATATGAACAAACTTTTTGCTAACAAAACAAAATGAACGGGATGACCTATTTGTACTCGCTTATTTAATACTGATATTTACGATGAAACCATTTTTACCTTTTCTATTTTTTTAATATAGAATTAATTCGAGAGAAATAATAATCAAACTTGAAAAAATATTATGTGAAATGCCCTATCCTAAATGGATATATTTCACCAAATGGATCTGTAGGCACGTATTACTTTTTGAAAGGACATATTTGGATTCGAGTTCTTTGTTTAAAATTTGTTACTGACAATGGAAGGTTTGAAAGTATAATAGGATTTCAGACATTTACCATCGTATGTTACAAGAAAGTATAACGCTACTTTTTGAGGATTGAAATCTACCCACTTCTCAAAAAGCTAAAAAAAGGAAAATGGACTGCCTTTGAAAGTTAAAATAACTATTAAGTGATACCTGACTTACTGCATAAAGTCCAGACTGGGACAATGATGTCACTGCACAGGAGGCAAGAGTACCAAATTGTCACACCTGAAGTAACAAAGTGAATCAATGCGTTGAATGTGCAACTAATCAAATGTGCAACAAAAATACTATTTACAGCATTATGTTATTTATTTTTAGTTATAATAGTTTAGAGTTTTCGTCTCAAGAGTCTTACTTCTAAGTTCTTTGAGCCTCTGCAAGAATATCATCCTTCGTGAGTGACGTTGACAACTACAACACAACACGTCATTGATAATATTAAATGTGGCCGCTCATCCATTAACTTCACTACTGACAATTAATACACTTTAATATTAGAAGGGACCAAATAGGACATTGGAGGCAAATTTTACTACTTTAGTTACATTAAGTAATATAGACTATGAATTACCCTCGCCGTAGGGCTAAGGCTGCAGCTGTAAAACTGGGTAGTCACAGGTTCAATTCCTGAAGAAGATAGAAAAATTTAAAATTCTTTTCAAAATCGTTTAGTATATTAAATAAAAATGTTGTAAAAAGACTAATAAAACAACTGTAACAAAATCACAACCTATGGCAATTAAAATTTGTGAAATAAAAAGTTTGATATTACAAACATTAAATTTGGGATTGTATAATTAATTCCAGCTATTATAGGATTTTAAATTTTATTAAGACCTTGCCTTCCATCCCACAAAATTTTGGTTATTTTACAAATTCAGGATTTTCAGCAATCACAAACTCTTCCATCAGGATATGGCATATGTTCTAAATAATATTGTACATTTTGGTTTCACCGTTACGGTGTTACTGATGTGTTCTTTGAGTTATCCTATAAGGATAATGTGAAAGGTGCTTCCCATTTATTATGAATTTCGAATAAGGGTTGACATTAAACTTGAGTTGAAATCATTGGAAAATGTAAGTACACAGACATTTCACATTTTCAAATACCATTTCCTAATCGATTGAAACCGTAATACAATCAAGAGTGAGGCCATGTCTCTGTAAATAACAACAAAGCAACGAAGGTTAAGATAATTAACAGGTGTGAGTCCTCATTAAAAAAACAGTAAAACGAAGTCGAGTACAAATTTGTTGCCGGTTAAAACACAACACAAAAGGGGCATGTAGCAACTCTGACAAGAGGTACACAAAAGAGAGGAAGCCGCTAGCGAACAATTACTGGGGAGTACAGTTATTTGTAACAATTGGCACAAAAAGAGGCGACATGCCAGGAACCTTATTGGGACCGGTCTAACCTGAAGCTCTGTATAATTCTGTTATCGGTGGTGATGTTGGGCTGGACGAGGCAGCACAAAAACAGGGAATTGATTAGCGGACTGACCGCTCGACAGCGGCGTGGGAACTGTGGCCACTAGTCCTCGGGTATCCATCAATTTCGTTGTTTCTAGAAATATGATTATTGCATTTGAGATATATAAGTGCTCCTTGAGAAACAAAAATAAAAAAACATCGTCCTCAGGAGTGCCCAAATTGTACAGCCTCGTCTGAAGGTTTTTTGGGAAGCATTCTAGTCACTGACAAACGTTCTAGATAAATGATGAATTTCATGCCATTATTGTTAGAGGTAAAAACTAAATTGTGTTAGTGTAATTGATATTGGTTAAGACTATCCATATCCAGAAATAATAGTTTTAGTCATTGTGATTAATCAATCATTATGTATACTGATTACTGCCCTGGTTATTCACGAGTCAAAGTGATGAATTAATTACTTAAACCAGTCATTACACATTATAGCTAACGTGATTTTACTAAAGTAATAATCCTTCTAGGAAAATGTGTTGGATTAGCTCAGCTTAGCTTAGCTTAGGTTTTTATGTTAGGTAAATAGATATTTGTATTAGTATACATAATGGTCGGGTAAAGTAACAAATAAAGCATGGATAAAGTGATAAAAAGAACATTATTAATCATTTTGACCAAACCACTAGCTATTATACATAATGAATGTATATTATATACTCTAGCTAAATTAATTACTTTGACTGGAAAATATAAACCGTAAAAATTCTTGTCCAGAAAACACGAACATCATCAAAATTATTTCCTTGTCATACAGGATCAAATTTATTATTGAATAGTTTTAAAGAATTATGTTCATGGATGAAGTATAAATTCGTAGCTGTTCATTAGAATTATCCGTAAAACTTAAATGATCCATCAGCTTTCAGAAGTGTCATTTATACATACTAGCAGTACCCGTGGCTTCGCACGTAATCCCATTTTGTAAAACAGGGACACCATGAACATACTCTTTTTAAATGCCATTCCAAATAATTCTGAGATAAGTGATAGTCATTGAAAGATATTCCAACGTCTTTATCCATTTTAGATGTAAGTTTAAAGATGGGCCCTGAAATTGGAGACTTAAATATTTTCTATAAGTACCTTTAAAATTTCTGGAACTTATCTAATATTTCATTACATGATATCCTAAATCTAAACGGAAACTAAAGCCGGAGTCCTTTCGAAACAAGAATAGTGTATGTGTTAACTAGGGACGGTAAGAATTTCCATGACAATTTTCAGTACAATAGATCCAGTAGTTTCTACGTGATTGATTAAAACACACACACGCGCACGCGCGCACACACACACACACACACACACACACACACACCATTTGAGTTTTATATAATAGAATAGATTTAAAATGTTGTCCGACATTTGATATCTTCATTTGTTGCAAAAGCAGGAAAATTATGTTTCATAACTAATATATATATATATATATATATATATATATATATATATATATATATATATATATATATATATACTCTTATTGAGAATAGTAATAATATTTAAGTTAGATTCGTTTTATATAAATTATATATGAGTTTGAGGTAACCATCATAATATTTTTCCCTTATAGCTTCTTTTCGGCTGAAGAAGAGGGCAGATTCCAGTTCTTGAAATGCAGGTTTTCATTGCAAACACATAAGATGACAAACGTCCGAAATTCTGCCATGCTTTCAAATTACCATCTCCAATAATGAGATTTAAACGGTAATAGGTAGACACCATAAAATGTGTTCTGTCTAATAAATGGGATTTAGAAAAGACAGTGGTCTGTTTGTAAGCCTGATATTGTTTTCCTTTATTGTTATCATAAGACATTTATATATAATAAAAGAAAAAAGTTATGAGATGTCGCTTGATCCCGGAGGTGGCTTTACTGCAACGTTACTTCGAGTATCGAGTTTGCTTTATTCAAACAATACCCCATTAGGTCTCTTCTCATTATATTTCATTTTCGTTCATTTCTTCTCCTTCTCATCAAATGCAATATAGGCAGCAATTCATAATGGCGAATTCCACTCAACCGTTTAATATTATGTTTTACCTCAGAATACGAGTCTAAGACAAGTAAATTGTAAAGAGTACATATTATAAATCAGTTCATGGTACCCTATGACATCAATTTGGTCGTTACTGAAATTATAATTAAGCAAAGTATTATGGTGTTTAACATGATATTAAGCTTACTATTAGCTTATTGAAGTTGAATTGAAAATGTCTTAAACAAATCAATTTTATCTGGTCTGAACTTTACGCTGAATGAATTGTATAAAATAAACTAGTTGCGACATATCATCCAGTTACACCATATCAATCATCTAGTTATCTATCCAGCCATCAAGTTAAAAATAATCAAATAATACTAACTCTACCAGCTTCATCATATCATCTGATTATACTGAAAAATAAATAATACATTAATACCAAACTATTAAGTTACACTAAATTACATTACACCCAAAAGGTTGTGTCTAAATCTCTTCATTTTACAAAACATAACTATACAAAATTATCTAGAGCGCCACCAAATAAATAAAGTTAATTGCCCAGTAACAAATCTTAACAGTGTACAAAAAAACATCCAGTTTTAATGATTAATCCATGCTATAAGAATTTGCCATAGTTTTATCTTAAATTTTAAACTTTGTATTTTTTATTTTTAGGGTCTATTTTTGAGTAATTTACAAATGAAATGTGTCAGTTGGGCATTTTAGGGCCACTATGCAGTAATACAATGTATGTTTAAACTAAAACCCCAAATGACTTTACTTCATATGGTTAATATAAGTGACGTATACTTCGAATCGGAAGCGTTTTAAAGCGAACCATACAGTTGGTAGCAGTGTTCACTATCACGATTGGAATTGATAGATTTACCTGCATTGTGTTGTGCAGGGTATTGTGTTTCCCTGTGTAGGAGGTTTGTAGCCCCCACACTTGACAGTTTACACCTTCAGACTCGCTTTCCTCATGTTTGTACCTCAACACTGAAATTGCCCTTCGGATACTTTTGAGGCGCTTTTGTCCCAAGGGGTAACTCTAGCTTGTTACTTATAAAACAGACAATGGATTCGGTAAACCACGCTATAAATAAAAAAATATTAAAATTTAATATAGAATTTAAACTTATCTTTGATTCACTATTAACAAAAATAATACTCGCCTGCAGTTTAATACTGTGGCTTTCGTACGTTGTACGCAATGATACACAACACAACAAATAAGTATATACAAAACAAAGTTAAACTAGAATTACTTTTACTGGATGTTTTTTCTCACAAATCACGTATTTCACAGTTTCCACTGATCTGTCTTCAAGCATTTATGGTAAAAGCCAGCCGTAGAGTAACGAACTCATCTTATGGTGATAAGAACAACGTTAAACTTCAAACAATTTTGATCTTACAATTTTAAAAGATGTCTCATTTTAAAGACATGATGAATATTGTTCTCTGTGATTACTGAAACGATGAAAAAGAATAGAAAACCTAGAACTTGTTATAAAGTACGAATTAATAATAAAACATATAAGAAGAGTTTAGATGCGTATATTAACTCTCAAAAGAGACATCTTTCATAATTCTAAGATTAAAAATAAGAGCGTAAAAGTCTTGTTTAACATTGTTGTTACGGGGCTAAAGTCAAGGTGGTTACCAGTACAGCTCTGTTCACGGTTTGTTCACTTTTACTCTGATTCATGTTCTATTAATATCACGTTTTATCATCAAGCTTTACTGGTGTTCTATTAAACTGTATTTATAGACCGTTCAACGCTTGTAGCAGCACATTATTGTTGATGTGTGTACTTTAGACTTGTTCTCAGCTCACGTTTTTATAGTAAAACTGCATGAGAGTTGTAAATTGCTCACAGCGTTCTGCCACGAACTGTAAACTGTATCAGTTGGCAAATATGACACTCGAAATCTACTAGACTGCACTCGATATTTTCTCTTTGTCATTTTTAAAACAATTGGGTAAATTTCAGTACTGGACTCGAATTTCAAAACTATATGTGTAACGATTTTTTTAATTATACCCAACAATTTATGAAGATTTAGTCAACGTATACTACTCTTAAAGTCCAAAGCCCGCAAAGTAGAGACTTTGAACTAAGAAATTTTATAATAAAAGATTGAAAATAATTAATCCTATTGTCTTTAATTGCGTTGATGCCCTGACTATATTATTAAATTGGTCTTATGGTTAACCATGATGACAGCGAGAAAGTGACAGAATACATAAAATTTGTAAACAAGTTCAGTACACTCAGAAGGGATTGTACATGTGACACACGTTAACATGTTAAAACATGTAGACTAATTATCCCAATACATACACATAATTTTATTGAGACTTGGTTGTGTAGACTTTTATTATTTAAAGATTGATACGAAATCCAGTTTGATGAAAAAATTTGAATTATCATACGGAAACATATCTCGGGAAATAGATTTCATCTGTAAACTTGAAATCTTGCGTGAAACTTAGTTTCTTCATAAACAAGAATGAAATTCTATGGTGGTGCATGAAATTCTAACCATAGAATTTGGCTGGTCGTCACTCAGTAGGCTGATGCAATAAAAAGTGCTTGCACTTTCCAATGATTTCAACTCAAGTTTAAGGTCCACCCTTATTAGTAAATCATAAAAATGAGAAGAACCTTTCTCATTATTCTTATATGATTTTGTTCTTCTCAAAGAACACATCAGTAACTCCGTATGGGTGTAGCTGAAATGTACAATAACATTTAGAACATACACCATATTCTGATGGATACTTTTGATATTGCAAATAGTCCTGAATTTTTAAAATAACCACAACTTTGTGCAAAGTTTCTGTCCCGTTTGATTTGTCAATAATGAAATGTGCTACAGATACATTTTTAATTGAACCTCAGCGAAGCCTATTGCGTAACATATGGTGTGGTTCTATTTTTTTATCATGTATTATTTTCTGTTGGTACATTATCCATGTATACTGCATGTTATTAATATTCCAGTATTAATTTTCTTAGTACTAAGAGTACAAAAGTACGTGTTTGATGATCCAATTCAGTTTGGATGCAGTGGATGGAGAGGTCCGATTTGCTTATTTAAATACCACGATATCGGGAGAGTTTTCTAATTTATTCATATTCTCTAAATTCATTTAAAACCATAGCATATAAAAGGAATAGAAATTATATTTTAGTTAAAACGATAAAGAGGAATAACAATTTACAACCGTTGAGTATACAAATAAGGAAAAGTTTGTAATACTTTTGCATGCCTTTAAAATGCCTGTTTGCTTTTGTATATTGATTTGAACGTTTAACTATTTATTAAATGTTATTAATTTATTAGTTAACAGGTGTATTTATTACCCATACTGCTTCTTCTAGAGCTTATTTTTGCGTAGAGTTTACAAGAAATAGATTAAAAATAAATTAGTACAAATTTTATAACTAGAGTTCTAAAGACGAAAATAGAGTTAGGTTTAAATATTTAACCAAACACATTGTACTGTATACTGCACTCAGGTTAAATTTCAATGCAGTTGAAATTTTGCGTATGTTTTTCTTTCGTAAATAATTAACAATACGCTCCATAACAACATTTGTTAACAAGATTTCATTGTTTGACATAAACTTTAAGTTGATAATTGTAGGAAGTAGCAAAGTAATTATTTAAATTCATATTTTTCTGTATTTTCTTAATTTAAAGGGTTGAATGTTAACAATGCTTATAATTAAGGAATAATAAAACAATTTCGTATTGGGTGTAATATTTGAATATGTTCACAAAAGCTAATAAACGAACCTGTAATAATGACGCATTGGTGCCGGTATTACCTGTTCTACTAAGTCTATGGTACTGACTGTGTTGTAGAATAGGTCAGCGCCAACACAGAGAAGGCTACACAAGCAGAGCCGAGTTAATGATGGACGAAAGCTGAGAAGAGAATTCTAAATGAAAATAACTCAAACCTGATTGTCATCTTCACGGGAATGTTTCCCAATATTGTTTATCGTTATGGTTTTTTATGAAGTGTGATCTCGGAGCTGGTTGGATGTAGATGTCCCGGTATCGCGTTTCTTCTATCTATATCCATATTTTCAAACCCACTTACACATTTCAGTTTTATTTGTATTTGTCCTCAAATACTTCTCTGGATTTTGCTCGTTTGTTAGTAACAAGTTATAGTGGTTTTTGTGGCACTGTTTGTAAAAGTATCTTACAAGGCAAACCTCTAATTAAAAACCCTTCGTAATGAGATCCACTAAGTTTTAGAAGGGTAAGAATGAAGAATAAGGTGATTAGAGCAAATGGATGAGTAAGGCCCAGCATTATTATTGGTTGAGGCGCCTGCTTCTTATCATTTGTTTTTGATACTAGCTAATACCCCTCATGACCAATCACAATGAAGGAGTCTTAATATACGTGATTTTTAGGCCAAGAGGCATATCGTCTTAATATATGTGAGTTTAGTTTGTCTTAATTGGGTTTTGTATCTAAATTTAGGATTCCACATGATATCCAAGCGCTACATCAACTCTGAGATCAGCATCAAAATTAGCATTTATGTAAGTTGCCTCAACATCTTTACTTCAACATCGTTACATCTTTACCTCGTCATTCAAGAACTTACACACGACATGACACTCCAGACCACCCCAATGTAAAATTCTATTCAAAATTCATCCTCCGAGTGGCATCCATCCTTCGAAAACTCAGACTCGAAGTCCGCCACCTTAGAG
This sequence comes from Homalodisca vitripennis, assembly GCF_021130785.1. Lineage (NCBI taxonomy): Eukaryota > Metazoa > Arthropoda > Insecta > Hemiptera > Cicadellidae > Homalodisca > Homalodisca vitripennis. The sequence continues at coordinate 60,513,246 of NC_060209.1, read as the reverse complement.
TAAGGTCGCTCGGCAACCGCCTACACCGAAATTGGTATTATTTTAACAACAAGCGTTAATAAGGATTACTAAAACTCATTTAATTCATATTTGCTGTTTTAGATCGATTTTTGCACTATGCAGTGTAGGTTCGACTGGCAGATATAATTCGGGGAGAGTAATAACTTAATGAAAGTCCTAGAAGCTGAATCTTTTGCGCTTTGACTAACAAATACAACTTTATTGTCAGTAATATAAATATAATAAGTTTGCAAATTGTAATAATCGATATGAATGAATCTAATCAACGCCATAATTGATCTGCCAGTAACAAGAAACACGTGGTCCGGAGATGATCCGAAAGAAATCTAATTGCACCAGAAGCCAGCCGGGGAAGCCATTTAATTCTATTGACGATAGAAAAAGGCGGTACTATGTGGGGCGGTATAAAGCTGCCAGCCAGCCACTTTAAAGGCATGCATCTAATAAACTGCTGGCTTCTATGAAAATGACCTCTATTAGTGCATAGTGCAGCGTTCATTATCTGAGGTAAAAATACTAATGGTGCAGTTGACTCAATGAATGTCCGTCATACCAGGCGCTCTCTGCTGGGACATCTTGGACACCGACCACCGCCCAGCGGCCGGCGCTCTGCCCTATATATTATAACTTCCAGGAATTAATGTTTTGTCGCGAGTACGTCAAAGTATTTGGAGACTTGTAGAAGAACTTATCCACGAGCGTGGTTCACTATGGTTCAGATTGTATTTGAGGAATGTTTTCATCGCTGGAAACTAGCGTGCAGACCGGTTAGCGCTCATGAAGAACTGGAACATTAACATTTCTTTCTTTTATATGTTATTATAATAGTCCATGTACAATGTCACTAAACCGCCACTGAAGAATCTTATGAATGCATAGGAGTGGCAAAAATGACTATTTGCGTAAACTAGTCTCGTGCATAACCAGGAACCTTACAAACTTGTAACGCACATGTCTCGCACTTTTCCCCCCCTATATTATAACCCTTCAGATGTTCCGACCTCGTGAAATAAAATAAATCATTAATTAGGCTGAATATTTCATGTGCAGTACAACATGACTGCCACAATTCCGAACGAATTGAAATGATTTTTGTGTTTGTTTTATAGCAGACACTTTCATGGTGGTGCAACAAAATTCTTACTCATTACTAAAACCTATGTAAGGCACAAGTTTTGTTTTAGAAAATACACAATTTCTGCCCTTGTTTGTCCATTAATTTTCCGTTCACCTTTGAGTCGCAGAGTTGTGTCTATCTGTGTTTGTTTATTTTTCAGTTAACGAAACTAGGAGTTTGTGTTATATAAGTTGTAATTCAAGACTACGTATCGTACTTGATGAACATAGCAGCCACATTGCGAGTTTTACCTATATTTACGTATAAAAACCTTCTTATTCTTACACTAAAGTTAAATTTCAGTATGCGACCATATTACTAGGTACTTTGTTTTCTTTTCTAGTTTTTGTTTGAATTGGAATAAGTAATAAAAATTACAGTTTAAACTTTAAATTCCCTAATCTTACTGTTTTATTTATTTTAGACATATAAAACCTCTGGCTGCGTATTTGCTTCTAATGCTTTATATTAAACAAATAAGCTTGAAATATATCTTCTTAATTAGTTTCTAGAAGTCACCAATTACCATGGAGACAATGGATTGCAATGAAGACTGTTTTTTTTTTTTTAATTTCTTAATGTTATTTTAGCAAATGTTTATGTTTTATGTAATACATTATTCTTTATTTTTATGTACATTACAAACATGATTTTGGATATATAAAAACTGTTATAATAATATAACATTATTTGAGTGCTTTTCATACACATAATTGGTTTTGGTTTCATATTTTTTTTATTTCGTTTTGTTTGCTTGTTGCTAGTAAGAATGTTTAATTTTATCATTAAATGTACATAAGTCAAATATGTGTTCTTCTTTTATAAAACTTTCAATGCATTGTAAGTAAATAATATATTGTTATTAACATGTTTACCATTTAAAGTTAAATGCTAAATCTGTTAATAATTAAGACGGTTTTGTTACTTCCTTAATGTTATTCTCAGCAAATGTTTTTGTTTGGTGTAGTAAATTATTCTTTATATTTGTAGTACATTAAATAAACATGAAATCTCGACATATAATTAGAACTATACGCTTAACATCAACATATAATTATAACTATACTCCTATACGTATATCAAGGAAAATAATCTTAATAATTGAAAAAGTATGGAGAGAACTGTACTCATCTTTTATTTCGATTTATTGTTGTATTATTCCGATTTTAAGTTGTTAGTAATTCAGAGTGAACAGGACTAGATTACTAACAATTGACTACAACTTTAATGGGCTTGGATTACAGCATTACAGATTACAATTTTAATACTTCTTAGCAATCATGTTGCGTCTATTTAAGTCAGCAAAAACATGATCAAGGCATGTGTGCCACCTTTTCCGTTATCTTGTTGGTTTATTAATCAAGGTGCTTCTGCTGCAGCGTCATTAATTATTTATAATGATTTTAAACTCGTTTTTAAAATGGGTAATAGTAATTAAATGGATAAATGATAGTATGGTCATTTATGGATAATTGTAAACAAAATTACTTCTTTCAATTTACAACCAGCTTCAAAATGTGATAGAACCTAAAAATATAAGAAACTATGGTTATACAGATGGCATATATATATATATATATATATATATTTAAGAGAAGTACGACATTATGTATATATTAAATATTATGAACTATATAAGTTATTTTATAACTGTTAATTTCCTCATATGTGAGTCATTCATATACTCCAAAGTATAAAGTGAAATTCAGGCAATTACTGGGAAAATATTTCCATAATGTTTAGTGAAATAATATATTTACTAATAATTATACACAGTTTTTCAAGTTATAAGCAAGTGTTACATTTCTCTTACAGGTTTTTAGATTAAATTTTATTCAACAAAATTTTTATATTACACAAATTAATTTACAAAGAGTGATTTTGATACTTTATGGACAGTTAAAAATCATTTTCTAAATCTTTATTAAAATGTAAAAGTATGCAACATGCAACTTCAGGAGCTACATATGCTTTGAAATATACTAATGAGGTATTGCTTATTTTATTTTTATTTTTTTCTCTTCAATAATTGTTCAGAAGCTAAAAATATTGTTATCAATTTATATTGTGATTGTTTTTCAACACAAGTTTAAAAAAATCAAATATATATATATATATATATATATATATATATATATATATATATATATATATTAATAGTTCATTTATTAATAATAATAGTATTCTTTAAGTAAATAAAATTTTTGAAAAAGAGGGTTAAAATAGTAACAAAACATTAAATATAGGTTTGTAAATAATACTTCTTGGGTGTGTATGATATACTCTTACTATCATATCACGTAGAATGAATAGCCTAAAATTTATTAAACACACATAAAACCTTTGAGTATGATGCACATGCCAGAACCAAAAGCTACAATTCTTCAATATTATTGTAGTAAGATGGATTTTGGCAACTCATCAGCCTGTAGACCGACTAAAATACTAACACGAGGGGTCAGTACCTGATCCCTAATCAGCTCCCGGACCAACTGACTGACTAATGGGTCAGTAATTGACTCGCCATCGCCTCTCAGCTGACGCGAAGGTCATAGGCTAAACCTCCGCCGAGAAAACATCTCAATCAACATTTCAGAAGTCATCTCAGCTTTCCCCTCTTTTACGGGCAGCTTGTTCATTAATCGTGGATGAAGAATGAGGTTTCTTTTTTTCTCTGCCCAAACTTGGATCCAAAAAAGTCGTTAATGTCCTCCGAAATAGCGTGTTCATCCACACAATCGCCTAAAACCCAGAAATACATTATATTTTTGGCCTGGATGTGTTAACATCAGAGGTTACATATATTACTTGATCTGTAAATTTCCCCTGTAGAACTATTTATACGTTTACCTCGCCTTCAGTTGTTCAAGTCTAGGGAAATTACGTTAACGTAATTTCACAAACAAGTTTTGATCATGTTTAAGCTAATTGTATATAAAGAAATTTGAGTAATTCCTTAGAATATTTGTTTATAAAATTAGCAATGGTTGTGGTTTTCTATTGTGCCTTACACATTTATTAAGTTTAGATCGTGTATCTATGCTAATTTGAAACGTTTGCAGCTTATTTCATACGCATCAATAGATACATTTAGTAAATCATGGAGATTACGCCCGGACAACTCGCGCGGCCACTGAACAGAGGGCAGAATAACCCTTTTATTGCGTTTATTACATTAATATTATAGTGGAGTTATAGCTATGATTTTCTTCATCTGAAATGACTTATTCAAGTTACGCTTAGTACTTTTAAAATGCGGTAAAATTTATCATATTATCAATAATATTGATTGGAGATATTATTAATATTAGATATAAAAATCCTTGTTAGTTCACTTCGTACAGAACATTTTTATATCATTTATAAAGAGTAAGGTATTCCTTACTTCACAGTATAAAGTGGCAGGTAAATAAGGATGCTCGAGTGGTCAAATAAAATAAGTAAAAAATATTAAATGGTCAACCTTCTTTATCTATCACTCTGTTTAACTACACTGAAACAGGACGATGCAAGAAATATTACTAAAAAAAAAAAAAAAAAAAAGTTGGAAAACAAACAAAAAACACAAAGTCATATACTAAGAGTAATATAAGATCGTACACCAAGAATAAACCCAGGCTGGATACCAAGAAAAAACGGACAATCGTAAAACAAGATAACACACTAAATTGTTTACCAATAATAAATGCGGGGTTTATGAAGATGGATAAGAAGAAAAAACGGACGATCGTAAACTAAGATAACAGACAGGATCGTATACCAAAAATAACGCAAGGCTGGATACCAAGTATAAAAGGACGATCGTAAACCAAGATAAAACACTAAAGATCGTATACCAAAAATAACGCAAGGCTGGATACCAAGTATAAATGGACGATCGTAAACCAAGATAACACACTAAAGATCGTATACCAAAAATAACGCAAGGCTGGATACCAAGTATAAATGGACGATCGTAAACCAAGATAACACTCAAGATCGTGTGCTAAAAATTAACGCAGGGTTTGATACCAAGATTAAACGGAGGATCCTAAACCAAGATAACACACAAGAACTATACAAAAAATAAATGCAGGGTTAGATACCAAGATTAAAAGTGAGATCATATGTTTGTACAAGAAACGCAAAGTCGCATGAAAAGAACATACGTATACATTCTTGAAGCTCTTGTCTTATTGGAAAGTATCTATTAATTTTAACAAACTCTCCAATAATATAAAGTTTTTATTTTTGTAAGGCCTCACATAAATAAAAACTTTATATTATTGGAGAGTTTGTTTAAATTAATAGAACATACTTATGTTTGTATACGAAAATAAGTGTAAACACTATAAACCGCTTACACTATATATATCCCATCTAACTTCAAGGTTTGATGTCTTGTTGAAATTAAGATTTCTAGAATGTCTCTGTCAACAGTCCCGGAAATATAAAATTATAAGACCAGGCTTATTATAAAAGCTAAGCTAATTAATATTAATATTTAAATTTGTTTGCCAAATCACGTTGAAAGCAATAGCTTTTAAATATAAAGAGATTTATTTGAATTTTTTTAATATATTACGTGTTTCAAAATCAAATTTTGAGAGTCTAGCTGGTGAAGAAAGCCCCGTAGCTATTGCGGCTGAACCCATTGTTGCTCTGAGGGCTGTGGTGAGAGCTGATGCCCAGCTTGATGTGGAAGGGATGACGCCGGTCCTTCAGTCCACCGTACACCAGGGGGTGCGAGGGGTCCACACTCCTGGTACAGGGGTCCGCGTGGAGTCTGGCTGACTGAGCCGCCTTCGTCTCCCCGTACTGGAAGGGAACACGTGTTCCTCCATGGATTTCGGTTAGATGTACAGGAACAACATTCTGTAAGTGTATCAAGTTTGTTAGTATATTTTGGTCTGGTGTTACACCCCTTCTATGCTTCATTTCTGTAAGTGCATTAATCCTGGTGTGCCAGGCCTGTGGAGCCAAGACAGTAGGTACGGTGCCCATCGACCAGGGGTTTAACCTTTTTCTCCCCCTTAAGGAAATATAAACTAGGGTTTGAAGTTTGTTTTTAAAAATGGGAGGATTTTCAAGAAAACGTGATTTTTTCAAACATTTTCCATCATTCAGTGATACAAAACATTAGTAACGCTACGTTTAGTATCACAGAAAGATGGAAAAAGTCCGGAAAAAATCACGTTTCCTTCATAAGCTACAGGATATATACTTCTGTGGAATATGACTCACCGGATCATGCCGCTTGTTCCTCAGCAGACGCCAGGTCGGATACCCCACAGTCTCCGGCTGTCTGATGACGTCCGTCTTGTCCGGGAAGTCCTCGGGTCCGTGCTGGTAGATGGCGCTGAGAGCCAAGTCTACCGAGTGAGTGGGTCTTAGTGGCCCCTTCAAGTGGCGGTTCCATCGGATACTGGCTGTCAGTCACAAATCATGTTCTCATATTTTACAAACTTCAGAGCTATGGTCACATCGCAGCAAGGGCAAGGTTGACAATATGATAGCATTCATAGAAAGGACAACGAGAAACAATGAAAGATGTTTCGGATGTATTGAATAAAGGATAGCCTTTCGTAATTAGATTAAGTTTTATCTCAATAATTTTAGATAGTTCTTCAAATATAAAAAGATCAATTCCATTCAAAGTGTCTTTCATAATTAAATTAGTGTATGTACTGAGATTAGACATTTTATGTAACAAAACATAAAACGCCCAATAAATAAATGCTCCCTTAGAGCATTAGATAAATTAATCTAAAGAGGTTGAGAAACATCCACAGTACACGTAAACATATGAGTAAACCTTGTTCCAGCGTTATTCAAATGTGGGTTCCAAAGCCTGTGTGTAAATATCGCAATTCGTCTGGAAACCAACCTTCTTATTATGTTAAAAGAAAGAACTTTACTCTACTAGTAATATTGATATTACCTCTACTAGTAAGATATTAACGTACCAAGCGTATGGTTCATATTGAGGCGGCAGTTGGCACAAACCGTGTCTTCCCAACCAGGATAGTATCCCTTCCATACGAGAGGGGTGTTGTAGAGCTCCTCGTGCTGGATGGGAGGCAGGGGCAACGGGTTGCGCCGGGACTCGTGTATGGCCGTCATCCCGCTATACAGTTACAGGAACAAACTTGTAGCTAGAACGTAAATTTGTAGCAGAAGTTCCCTTAGGACGTAAATTCGTATCAGAATTAACGTTCCCTTAGGACGTTTGCTTAGAATGTAAATTTGTAGGAGAATTAAGGGGTCCACATTTATATCTCAAGAAATGAACGGTTTCTTAGTAATAGTTAGTACCGTGCTCACTACAAGAATGTGGCTGGAGGAGCGCTTTTATTGATTGTTCAAATCACTAACGCTGATTTTAAAATGTATTGAACTTTATGACAAACAGGTATTTTTTATCACACCCCGGAAGGAATTCATACATAATCTTTACATTTCATTTACACATTTTCAATGTGAAGGAGAACTGATTAAATTAAATAAATACACAATTAAATAATTACAAAATTAACGTATTAAATCATCTAATTTGTTCAATTGTCTTGTAATGTGGGAATTTATTGAACATTTTTTTCAATAGAAGAGAAAATATAAATGCTACAAATCGTGAAGATTATAAGTAGCACTGAAGGAGACTCATCCTTCGCCGCATTCTGCAACGAAACGACTAGTGCTCTAAAATTAGAATTGTAAAATGTTTACTTCAGCACTGTGTTACAGCTTTAGCGGAGAATGGAAATGTTTTATAGTTACTCATACAAACAACTATGAAATAGCTGTTATAAGTAATATCTGAGGGTTTGTTGAACATATATTGAACGCACATGCACATTCGCATGCTTCATGCTTTTTCATACTTCTGTTCCTTTACTCAACTAACAACCTTGTTTGATGTTTCCTAATAAAAAATTGTAAACCCGTAAATTAAAAAAAAACAAATTTTAGCAGACGTATAAGTATTCTAAATAAATTAACAAATACTAGACAATGCAATACCTTCAAAAATATAGTGGAATACCTTGTCTCTAGTAACAGACCTCGTGGATGAAATATGGATTTGTGGCAAAATATTTACTCCGTTCACTAATTTCTCTGGAATTTCGTCTACTTTTTTCAAAATTCAGTTTTTAATACAATACATGAAAAAATTAAATTACATAAGAATCTTGATCAATACATTATGCGCTTTCTGATTAATATCAAGTTTAACTGACATTAGCTATTTCAATTGCTTTATTTTCATGTTTTACCACCTTATATTTATAAAAAATTTTAATAGTTTAAATGTTTGGTTGCGTGCAAAAAAATACAATTTCAATTTATTTGGTCTAATCAAATTATTCATTTAAAAGTAGCAGTAACTTACTTTTAAACATAGCTGGTTGCTTAACTGATTGATGAATTTTAAGCAGTAGTTCACTGTTACATAAATTTGTCTTGGTACTGAATCGTATTATTCGACTTCATATTATTTAAATATTTTCTGTAATACATTTTAAATGTTTTGTTTTTGGCTCAGTGTAACTCAAGCCTATCACTCTAGAGGCTGAAAGAATTCATTTTTGTCTCATAACTCAATGAGATTGAATTAAAATGTTGCTTTCATGTATAAACTGTCCAGCTTTTCCGCTGTTCTATGACGGTGCATGACACTCCATGCGATTTGACTGAGTGTCATTGAGGCACATTTTCTCTTCTGTCTGCAGGGAGGATGTGAAAATATATTTTTCTTTCTGATTACTTGTCTATCAGTCTTCCACAAGATATCTCAAGAATAAAATTAGCTACAGGCTTGAAATTTTGCATGTAACGTTAGCAAAGCTTGTTTCCTTCGTTTTTTAGAAAAGATCGTTAAAAATATCGTTCTCAACGTAATTTTTTTAACTTAAACACTGAATATCTGCAGTCTGTGATGTTCGGCTTGCAATTCCATATTGTTTTATGTCTCTCGTATGAATATTACTACTTTTCAAATAGAATACTTTATTTACTTCCCTTTTTTAAACATTTTTTTACTGTTTTTGTTTACATCGAATTATTAGCGTGTTTTGAGGAAGGTGAATAATATTTAAATTCATTTTCTCTAAGTTTATAAATATACATAATATCGTACAGTTTATGAGTTATATGGAAACACTTACATAAAAACCTCTAGTTGGCGTCACTATGAATATTAATTCGTGGTTGTATTACGTGAAGCAAATATATGTAAACAATTTTTTTTACTTTTATAGTATATTTGGTGAGAATTTTAGTGTTCAGTTTGAAGTAAAAAATATGCATTGCTATGGAAATGGAAATGACTTATTGTTCCTAACTGAAATACACCTATATAACAGAACATGGATAGATTCAATAGAACGCAACTAAATTCCTATTTCCATGCTCTTAATTAAGGCAATGTTCACGTTGTGCCTATTGAAGAAACACAAAACGTTATTAAACTGATTAGTCACTGTTTTTCGTTACTAACGTAACTTCTAACAAAACCGACTGTAACTTTAGTAATGTTTCAAACATTTTGTTTATAAAGTCAATTGAGTTCTTCCGTGAACTATGAATAACCTATATGGCCCAAGTTTTAAGTCTGTAGGACCTTTTGATCCTTTTTATCAAGAGTTTCATAGACATAAAAATGATAACACGATTTAATGTTGAATATCCCAAGTCCTTAATAAATATTTAAACTGACCAAATTATGAATAATATGAATGTTTTCTCAAGGAATTGGATTTTAAATGCCATTTTAATAAAGATATAATTTTAAAGTGCTTATTAACTTGTGTTTTAAATCATTTAATTTTGTACACAGATTATTTTATTGGATTTCTTTTCGAGTTTACACGTCAGTTACACTTCTGGTCACAGAGGGGGGTTCCGTCATTGATATGGCAAGCAGTGAACTTTGCCTTGGCCTCCTCAATCTCAGAGTTGGCTCTAGCCAGCTGCGATGTTGGGCAGTAGATGGTAATGTGAGAGCCCGTCACTCCTGTAATATATAAGTCAGCTTATCAATCGAACAAATTATATATCATGACAAGCATGCATTTACACTAACATAAAACATTATTTGCTTAACATATTTTACTTGTGAAAGTGTGAATAACACAGAAGCTAGCCACTATATAAAGCAAATATAGAGAGATGAGGCGCAATACCGCTAACAGCAAAACTAGAATCATCCCTAGTCATCGAGATAAACTATTTATATCTTGCCAAAAACTCTAGTTACGCCTTTAAATTATTGTAGGTAATCATAAGAGTAATGTATACTGTATTCTAATATTTTTAAATTGTGCACTAAGATATCTTTGCATTACTTTTAGAGCCCTACTCAACGCCTCTCATTCTTTAATCCAATTCCTGTTACTGATCTCTTTCTTTAAAACTCTATCCAGTGAAGTTTTCTTTGATACATGTTTCAAGGCGATATTACCGTTATTTTTAACCATATCTACCACACATTGAATTAAAATTGTTGTTTTTGGATAATTAATTTTGTAGTTTGTAACAATAGTCATTTAATTTCATGTAAAGTCCTTAGGTATACTTAAAAATATAAAAATTAACTATAACTATTATAAGTATGTTAGTAACATTTTTATTACACCAATAAATAATGATCAATTTAGGAATTCATTTAAACTTTCATAGTTGTATAGTTTTAAATGTATCTTACAATGTCCCTTTTTTAAATGTCCGTATATTTTAAGATATTCTGATTCAATGGAGTGAAATGTGAATTAATTTATGATTTACTTACTTGAAAAATTATCTCAGCACTTATATACTTAGTTGAAAATATTTTTGAATGGATTCTTTTGCAATTAACTAAAACGGACACAGGCGTACTTAATTAATTCTTACATTCGTTTGTCTTGTAACGCAATTGCAATGTGCGTTATTAATTAAAATTACTACTTTGCATTCGTAATTATTCTTTTTCCATTTTGAGTTAAGTGTGAATAAAAAAGGTTATAAGGGTCAAAGAAGATTATCGAGGTACCGTCAGGACTGCAGACATAGAGTCCCAGGCAGTATTTCTTATGGTAGATCGCGTACGCTTTCAACGTCATCCCTTGGTCTGCAATAAAAAAACACATATAATTAATAGATTTCGGTCGGAGATTTTATTCTATATAGTCTATATACGAAGGGAGGATTCAAATAAAGTTCAACTTTTAATTCGATTAAATTCTTCTTTTAATGTTTACTATGGTGGAACAAAAATCCTTTTACAGTAAAATTAGATCATTAGTGTCATAATAGTGGAGTTTTCTCTTGAGTTAATAATAATTAATCAAATAAACATAATATCTATTTACTTGCTTGCGTAAGTAGCTGTTAAATCAACATCAGCTAAACATAAACAACGATGCTTGGCTAAAGGTGGGGACTTTATCTTCTTATCTAGTTGTCTGAGGGTAACTATTATGTTTTTATCACAGTCAGTTTTAAGTGTCAAGCTAAGAAAAATATGATCTGAGAAAATATTATAGTTTGATATTGTTAACTTGTTCGTTGCCCTCCCATTGTACCCATCAAGCCTCTGCTGATTATGGCTTTCTTTTCCAATAATAATAATTACTTACATCAATTTTTAAGGAAAACCCAGGTTGTGTCCTTATGAAATGTTATGTGGCTCTCTACTCCTAGACTATACTTTGGCATACTATATGCACTTAAACTTAATTTATTTACAGCTAACCAGCGGCGGTTCAAAAAAAGCAAACAGTATTATATAATTTAATTCAACCTATTTGTACGTTGCCATATATCTTGGCCTCTTTGCTTTTTTTCAAATGGAACGGACTACTTTGCAGCATTTGTGAAAACGTAACAACCTGTGTACTTTCTATACTTAAAAAAATTGTCGGATGCTTCCAAGAAAATAGAATGTTCCAATTAACAATGTACCTGGCAGTCCCTAAACAGAGCGCCATACTTATACGGTAATAGCTCTCTCGTCAACTTTTACACATCTGTCATCTGACAGGAGTGGAATACAATCAGAAACGTATAACCGAGAAATCACGCCATGAAGATAAAAAGGCACAACAAAAACTACTCACATTCGCTGATCGTGAAGGTGTGATCCCATATATTGAAGCTGGTTTTGAAATCGATCAGTTCAGTGCTTCTGTAACCAATTAATAAGAGACGCCATCACTATTTTCAGCACAAATGTGTGGACAAAACACAGAGTCTAAGATAACGATTTCGACATCTTACATATTGGATATGATCCAGACTCGACCATTGCCTTTAAACGCCAGACTGACCCGTACTCCTTTGTGAGAGAATTAATTACTATTTGCAGATTCGCTCGCCTTATGTGGCCATGGTAGACAATTACTATCAGACACAACCATTCACTTACGTGCAGCCATTATGGTAGGTGTCCTTGCTGCCCAGGAGGCTGAATTTCGTGGTGATGCATGTTAAGTTTTGCTCCTGCACAAGTCCTCTGGAGTACCAAACGATCGAGTATTGGCTGTTCCACAACTGCAAATCATTATTCACGTAGCATTATCATAAAGTTATATCAAGAATTTTAGTTTTAGGAAACATACACAGTGTTATTATGTCACAACGAATTACAGATCTTTTATTTTTAAAGTAACCTCCTACTTTGCATCTAAATAGTTTAATTTTCAAGACAGAACCAAAGTAATAAATAAATCATTCATATGCTACCGAATAAATATGAGATTTTAACGGTAGTGAAATTAACTTTTACACTACCTTTGACGTAACGTGATTACCAAATGTGTCACCATTTCTTACTGGAGTGAACAATAAACCTTTTTAAATAGACTCGAATTAAAAAAATTTTGCCTAAAGCAATGTTTTTTGATTAGTATTTGTATGTTTTTTTTATTATTTACAGGCTGAAATTAATGGAGCGACACCATAAGTTTGTTTTGAAAAGTATATTTTCCCTTATTGTTTGTCTCTGTGTACATAGACTCCATGGTTGGAGCCACGAAACTATTCATGAAGTCTATGAAGAATTTTCAACCAGCAAGGTAAAGCACCAATAGATTTTTGGTGACAGCTGTGTCAAGAAAAGGGCACTTTTAGGCTAATTTGGGAGATAGTTGCCACAAGACCTGAGATGTCGGACTGAAGATATCGCTTGCCTGTGACCGTAGCACAGTTTATTAGTCCTGTCGACCTTGTGGTGTACGACTATCTTCCTTCGATGATAAGATCCTCGCACAGGTCAGTGGCCCGTAAGGTCAGAACAGAAGAATGAAAATAAACAAATCACAAACTAAAAAGTTTTCAGAACAAAATTGTTTTATATAAAATCATTTCATTTATACATCTGAGTAGCAGCACACTCCAAATAACAACCATTAGTGTATTGAAATATCTTAAATCAATTGTCACTCATACATGGTGCCAAAATAAGTCCAAAGGAATGCATTGTGATTTACAAATCAATACAAATACTATAATTCTGAGATCTTTACTAAATGAGATTTATCATTCACGATGGTTTGGTTTTATAAAAAAGTTCCTAAATTCGTATTAAGAAATATATTTTAAAGGATTCGTAAACATTTGGCAAACGACCAATCTTTGGAACACCCCCAGGACAGGTCTACTTTACGGACATTACTTTTTCTTTGTAGGAGTTCTTGAGGATTTTCAAACAGCCAGATTGTTACACTGCTTATTGGCTTTCTAGTAAGCCGAAAGTCTCTCATAGCAGTACAACCACACACTTGAACTTAAGGTCTTTCTAATTGATCATCTCTGACCGTGTAGATTTGTGACTACTCTCCTAACAGCAATATATGATGCGCAAATATCATTATAAACAGTCCCCGAGCATATTTATGGTCTCCACATATTTATTTCCTTCGCATTCGCAAAAATGTTGTTTCAGTTAAGTAACCAAGTAGTCAGATCGTTTTTAAATATGTATGGTCTCGAAGAATGTTGTTGGTATTAGGTAAATTACAGTGCAATGCGGAATTCACATTGATCTGTAAAAGATATTCTTACCTGGTAAATTTCAAAATTGTACTGTCACTGCCTAGCAACGATAGAGCATTCGAATACAAAAATGCACTTATTAAGTAAGATCATCTTATTCGTGTACTTTGAAAATTCATTTAAATGGTTTAGTTAATTATTTTCATTTATTGGGCAGTATTAAAAAAAAGTATTAATGCTTGATTGAAACTTTTTTTAGCGAATTGAGCTATGGTCGATTCTATCTAACGAATTACATTGACGTGTTCATCTTTAACAAATAATTCATTTGTTTCAAACTATCTAATCAGTAATAAAACGTTACGTTTTAATTTAAAAATTACTTAAATAATTATTATTTTGATGCCTGGTACTTTTTTAAAGTTATCAATTCTTCTCAAAAAACATTCCAGTTACTTTTATACGATAGTGGCTGAAATCGTTCCATTGTTTATTAGTGAATAGAATAGGCCACTGGTAATTTAGTTACAATACCAACAAACAGCGGAACAAATTCTAGTGATTTTAATGGACACTCAAATTTATCTCTTAAACTATTTGACTAAGTATAAGAATTGTAATATGTATTTGAATATCCTATATTTGTTGCCAAGTGGAATAAAGAAATCTCATGTGTGTGACAACAATTTAAAAATTCTTTCATTACCACTATCCTGCCAGTTGTTGTATAAGTGATAATGATGAAATTAAACTAAAATATATATGTTTTATTCACGCATATTTTGAAAATAAGTATTGTTTTATTTATTGAAGCAGCCTCGCTAATCTATCCCGTCACGTAGCAGTGAGGTGGATTGAATTGAATTGAAAAAATTGTGTCTGCACTTTTAACTAGGAAAATTTTAACTCAATTGGCCTGTTATAAACTAATATTTAAACCTGCCATTGAGTACCTGTCGCTGCTTCTAACGGTTAATTTAAAGCTTAGTTTAAAAAAGTATTTTCCTATCACTACATTTAACAGTGAATAGAAAATATACGGTTGCTCGTAGATTGCTCAACGAAATTTAAATGCATCTTGTTATGAAAACTAAATACTAAATACGAGATGTAGTTTTAGAATCTACAGACCTTTGTTTAAGCTTCTTGTAATTGTAATAATTTAAATCTTAATCAGTTCATACCCAAAATACTTTTATCGCAATATTCAATAAGTAACAGAACGAAAAAATTGCTTCATTATTAATAATGACTGGAATTAATTAAAATAAAATTATAATGGCTATAAGGATAATATTATAAATTATAAATTTATTATTTAATGATTTAATGATACTTAGTCTCAATGGCATAACCAGGATTTGGCTTTGAGGGGGAGGGGCGGTATCAATCTAATTGAAGAGCACATCGGGGTGTAGAGAATAAATCTGAATAAGTCTAAATGTAAATAAATTTGATAGACTTAATTCAAGTTAAAACTTTTACCTGCTTTGTTTCTAATAAGTTAGATTGTTGTTACTGGAATATGTAATGCAATTTTTAGGACTCTTCTATCCGCCATAATCTCCCCCTTGGGTACGCCACTACATTCTAAGTACGTATTGTAAATAAACTTATAACACTTTACATTTACGAACCACTTGCAGAGAAGTGAGAAAACTGACAGGGAAAGATCCACCGTTGACGTCCTTGATGCACTGAATTATTTTGTTGTCACATTTTGCGTTTGTTTCACTCGCTAAAGTCATGGCAATACATGCGAAAACCGTTAACATGTAGATGTGCACCATTTCAATTAAAATAATATTATGAAAAATGTTTGAAGATAATAAATTTAGTACTATTTGGTTTGAAAACTAATTTTGATTAAAATATAAACTAAAACAACATTTTTTAAATTAACAAGTAATATATAGGTCGTACAGAAAATGAAACAGTGCCTACTAGTTCTAGGATAAAATGCAAGATCGCAAGATCTGTACGTTTGTTCCATCAGCTGAACAAATGTTGCAAGTAAGCATGTAGACAAGTCTGACACTTTCGACATGTTTGTACTCGTTTGGTAATCTGATCTAACAAACTTGGCTGATAATAACAATGTTCTGGATATACCACTCGAGCTGTATTCTGATTTCAGGGAGTGGTAAATATAACAATGATAGATCACTTTAGATTTACAATTCGTTTAATTCTGTTATTTTGTAACTCTTTTATATCATATGTTTACGCTGAGTTGTCTTGTTCTTGTAACCAAGTTTCTTTTAAAGGTCAAGAAAATACATCACATCGTTATTTATTTGGAGACTTCCACGTATTCTAGCATCTACTACTGATATTATACATATCAGGGTGTATATTATGTCTGGAAACACCCAAATATATCCTTTAATAATTTAAATATAAATTTGAAAACCTCTTACAATCGTGATAGAGATTGGGCATCTACTTTTTGGGAACAATGTTTTGTTATGTCACACCAACGGGGGACGTCCTGCCGAGGGTATCGTGAAATATTCTTAATGGAAGCCTATACCTTGTGATATATAATTTTAAAGGTAAATAGCTTACTGAATTGAATGCCACACAAACCGCATCTCAAGGGAATTATTCTATCAGAAAATAGAGCATTTTTAGTATTGAAAAATTTACTGATGTTCAACAATGTAATTTTAACATGGTTCTTGCCACAAAATGTGTTACACTAATTTTTTTAGCATTTTTTTAAATGTTCAATTAAATAAAACAAAAATTTCATTTTAAGCTGGTTCTATTAGCACAAAATTTGCCAGTTTTTATTACAGTACAATTATGGAAATACTTATGTTATTGATTTCTTATTACAAATAAAAAATAATGTATGCTGTTAGAAAAGTCTTACAAACAAACGTTTTACCTGCATTTGGTGTCAAAGCAATTGTTCGAACTGTGTTCCTTCTACGGTTTGACAATGAGCCAATCTTGTGTAAAATGATTCGACAGAGTTGCCTAACATTTCTTCAGTTATCAAAAGCAATCTCCTCTATAATCCTGTTTCTTAGGTCTTCCAAATTATGAGGCTTTCTTCTATAAATATTGTATTTTAAATGACCCCATAGGAAATAATCGATTGGTGACAAATCCGGAAGATCTTGGAGGCCATTCGATTTCTCCTCTTCGGCCAATCCATTTATGAGGAAACCTTAAAATCCAAATACTCTCTTACCTGTCTCCCATAATGGGGTGGGAGCACCATCCTGCTGAAACCATACATTATCAAAGTATTCTCCTGATGCAATTTGAATAGCTGGGATTATTTCATTTTGGAGCATATTGTAGTAAAGTTCGGCATTTAAATTTCCATTGATGAAAAAGGGTCCAACAATTTTGTTACCTAAAATTCCACACCATACGTTCAGTTTTTTGTGGTTGCTGTGAATGGGACCTCAGTAATCCAATGTGGAGTTTTCACTAGCCCAGTAAACGGCAATTGTGCCTGTTAACATTGCCATTTAGGAAAAAAGTTGCCTCATCAGAAAATAGTAGGCCTATGTTGGTCAGAAAATCTCTATTGTCATCACATTTGCGCATCACAAGTTCACAAAACTCAACTCTTCTGTCGTAATCATCCTCACTTAACTGTTGGACTAAATGAACTTTAAATGGTTTGTATTTATTAATTTTCAAAATCTTACTCACAGACATAGGGTGCATATCATGTTGCTGTGCAGCTTTTCTGAGCGATGTATGTGGGTCTTCAATAAATGTTTGCAAAACATCATAGTGCATGTTCTTCATCTGTTGCAGATTGTATCCTACCCGACTTTGGCCGATTACGTACACTCCCTGTCATTTCAAAACGCTCAATAGTTTTTGATATTGTTGAAACACTTATGGGATTCCTTTCTGGGAAAGTGTCATTAAACAAATTACAAACTTCCGATAAGATCTTTGACGATCGCCATATCCTCGCATCATCAACAGATTAATTCGTTCTCTTTCAGACAATTCCATTAAAATGCCAAATAAAAACTGAACTACTGTAATTAGATAAACTTGTTGACAGCAATGCTTCAGAGACACTGATTTAACTCGACAGGAATGATATGACCTTTGTCCATTTGTAATTCCCAAGCTTAGACCTGTCTAGTGAAAGCTCCATGCTCAACAAACTGAAACCTGTAGACCAGATGATTAATAACACAATAATGTTTTCTCATAGGCTAGTGACCTTTTGTCTCTTTAAACCTTCCTGCTGACTGGAAAACACCAAGTACAGATTCATAAGTAATCAGAGAAAGTGACTCATAAGTTTTATTCATTGTAATAAAAAAACTGGTAAATTTGTACTAATGAAACCAGCTTAAAAATAAATTGTTTATTTTATTTTAAATTGAACATTTAAAAAATGCTAAAAAAATTAGTGTAACACATTTTGTGGCAAGAACCATGTTAAAATTACATTGTTGAACATCAGTAAATTTTCAATACTAAAAATGCTCTATTTTCTGATAGAATAATTCCTTTGAGATGCGGTTTGTGGCATTCAATTCAGTAAGCTATTACCTTTAAAATTATGTATCACAAGGTATAGGCTTCCATTAAGAATATTCACGATACCCTCGACAGGACGTCCCCCGTTGGTGTGACATAACAAAACATTGTTCCAAAAAGTAGATGCCCAATCTCTATCACGATTTGTAAGAGGTTTCAAATTTATATTTTAAATTATTAAAGGATATATTTGGGTGTTTCCAGACATAATATACACCCTGTATATTTATTTCCTATTAGATTTAATGAATAATATACATCAGTAGTGGTTATTCTCCCTTTAGTGGATTTAGACCAGCTAAAGCCATTTTTAAACACAAATAACCTGTGCCCTAAAGTTAAGATAACAGCTCAGATGCAGAGATGAGAGATTAGGTAATGCTCGGGTCTTCCTTGGTTGTTCAGTGAGGCAAACTCAATGACTATTCTATGGAGAGCTTTTGACCTCAAGAACCCGTATTTCATTGAAGTCACTATTGTAAAATGGTGGATAATGTTGATAAATAAATAGCCAATTTGACTGTGATTGGCGTCGAGATATACCTTAATTCAGATGTTTATATGTCAAATGTTAAGGATAGTTTAATGCTATGGCGTTTTTTTTAATAGATGTCTTGTGCCACTTACCTTCCCACCTCTTCAGTCTCTTTTAACTTGTAGACTAATGTTGGAGTCATCACAGGAAAAGGAAGGGATGGAATTTGGCTTTAGATACTGGATTTTAGCGGCTTGACAAAATATCGAAGATTGAAATATCCCTGGTATAAGCGTAATGTTGAAATGTACAACTGCCTTAGTTGCAATTTGACTATTGCGATAATTAATTGTAATAGCCAAGAAAAGGCCAATCTTCTTTGCATCCATTATACCCTTCACATTTACTTTTCATTCATCTTCTGTGCGTTTGACTGTTATTAGTTGACAATAATTATAGTAATACAATATGTCCACCAATTTAATCATTACTTTATGACATTTGAAGGTTGTAGCCATATTGGAAATGGTTTGCTAGGTATCAGCAAGCATTACAATAATGTCAAATAAGCTATGACCTAAACACCTGAACATAAAGTTATACCTAAACAAGTCCGCTAGGCTATATCTCGATTAAGGCGTAATACATCGTTCGTCTCATTAGTTCGCCATCTTCGAAAAATATTTTGTATTTTTAAAACCTTATATAGTACTGACGCTAAAATAATCCAAACCCATTAATTTAAATTGATCTTCAATCAGCTACCCATACTACTCGTAGTTAATCAATTTTATAATATAAAGTTCGGTTTAAAACACATTACTGTTTTTGTTGTATTACTAGGTACACAGTTGAAATTTTCAGGGCTTAATTCCACTTCCTGTACGGATTCAAATGGACTCGAACTGAAATGTCTAAAGTATTAGGTTCTTCCTTTTGGCTAGTTTTAGAAAACTGTGAACTATGTCAGACACCGTAACACTAAATAGCAATGCCTAAAGAATGTGATCAATATATGAAAAACGCCCGAACCGTTAAGGCCTGGGATGGTCTCTACAACTCGGTGATAAGTGGCCGACCTACCAAGGATAAACGTCCTGACAGAAGGACACTGGTGGAAGCTGAACGGTAAATAATTCAGCAGCGGTCGCGTGGATTTACCGTCAACAGTTGCAGCGAGGCTGCTCGGCGTGGTGCAGTGCGGCGGTACGCGAGAAGAATCAACCCATTGTCGGGAGCCGAGTTAGTGAAAACAATCCCGCTATTCTTTGTAGATTCTAACCTTTAGCTGGAAGTGCCTTACATGGTGGCGAGTCTGAAACCATTGAGCGAGGAAAGCGGAGAGTGTGGGAGAGACAAAGGTTCTCACGACATCTGGCGGGCTGGCAGTGAATCAATCCTCCCAGTTGTTTATCAGCTGGTGACAATGAGTTCACGCCGGGGTAATGGGTTACTGTTATATCACCGCTGCCATCCAGCCTATCTTCGCGCGATCTTGGCTATCTCGCAGCTGATAAAGTCGTACCCTCACTTTCTCCTGCGGTGTCCGACGCTAAAAGGTACTAACAGACTTTTGATTATTGAATACCTATACGTCTGCGGCTTGATCTGAACAAAGCAGTCACGAAGAGATACTTTCCTCTAAAGTAAATTTTAATGATTAAGGCTGAAACTATCATTGCTCAATTCATCCATTATCAAAAATTCTTTGTCGTTCCCAGAATAGTAACAGATCGCAATGCGGTCGTGCAGAGGAGTCAACATCCAATACAGTCACTAATCCAGTCACACTAATTTATTGACACATCATATTAATTAGTGAATAAGGTCAAGTTTTATTGACCAGTGTTTGATGTTATTGTTATGGAGAGATCCGTTCGTTTAACAAGGTTATGTGCCTTGCTCTCCACCTCCCTAGGTGACTGAAATCTGTCACCTGCGTAGCAGAGTTGCTGAAATCTGCAACTACTTAGCTACCACTCAGAAATTCAAATTTGAAAATTTATACATTTAGAGGTATTATGAATAGTCTCATGAAATTTTGAAAATAGGAAAATAGGGCACTCCAGCGGATGGAGTATGTAAAAGCGAGTCGAACGCTCGTACCCAGTGTATTGTGATTGTCATTAATGAAACGACATCACTTCCCTTCTCATTTAACGTTGTCTCATAGTGGTCTTCGGACCTATCTATGACTGAAGAGACTAAATGTATAACCTCAAAATGTATTTATTAATACAGCACATTAATTACCACATAACAAACCAGTTGTTAAACTTGTTTGTTATGTGGTAATTAATGTTAAACAAGTTTTATGGTTTCGTGACCAGTGTGTTTTTATTTTGGTGCAGAATCAATAGAACATGATATAAATAAATAAATTCGTTTTTCCTCTACCAGGATTGCTTTATTTTCGAAGAACATGATTCGTTTGTTGTACTGCTGACAGGCACTGGTTGGACGAGCAACACGCCCTTTTCAGACGACAATAGTAGGTGCCAAAAGATGCAATTTCCCCTTGTATCATTCCACCTTGACTGAAGCTGTTCGAGCACGCGCAACTAATATTCTCTGACACGTGTTTTTGAAGTAAGACCAACTGTTTAAGGCTCTATAATGGCCTTCGGTCCGGAATGTTGCTGAGGAACGTCGATCGCTTTTATTAAAACGGTGAACTTGTGACCTTAGCGTCTAGCGAACACATTCCATATTCAGACTTCACTCCTGCTGGCTGATTAGCGACTGTCTGAGGTCATTACACATCATTACACTCTCCACACAAGCCAGCAAGCGGCTCGCGTCGGCCCCATATCAACCTGTCATTGTTTCCCTACGCGCGATGTGTAATTGCGCTCCTCATTTCTTCTTTTTAAGTACTCTGTGTGGTATATGTGACTTTACCGTGAAGCCTTTAATTCGTCTTGGAACGTGCGAATCTGACTTTTTCAGTTAATGATATGGAACTAATAAAGCGATGTGGATCTAATTGTTTGTACTGTGTATGGAAATTGAAAGACATTCCAAGAACATATAAAGTAATAGATATGAATTTAGAATGATTTTAAGTGTGAATTAGGTATTGTGTAACTACTAGCAAAGATCAACTTCTGTTTAGCATTACAATAAGTTAAGTGTAGCACAAAGTTGTACGAGAAGTTAAAATGAAAGGGATTAAATTACAATTACGTTGAAACCTTTTTATATATCAAATTCCGTCCTTTCAACCATGCAAAGATGGTCTCTAAACACTTTACAACGAGTTTTTTTTACAAGGAATTGGTGCGTTGAGATAACACAGTAAGGCACATTTTAATATACCTTATATGGATTTCATAATTGTTCGATAATTGAACATGAAATCAGCTTGAGTCGGAGCTACTAGTCCGTCACAAATCTAAAAACATTTCAAGAATCTTAATCAAAAGATAAGACTATTTATCAATGGGTATTGTCAAAACCTGGTATAGCATACTTAAGAAATTAGTTTTGGGAAGCAGAGTCTGCATTTTATTCGTTTGGTTTATACTTAGGTCGGATTTTTTTATGTCTTCCAAATGATCAAAAGTAACACTCATAAGTGTGAGCCTTTTATAGAATTTCCATGACCCAACTAGAAAGGTTGGTTTAGTGCCAACCGAGAACACATATATAAACCAAGACGATAGTTTTATTCCACCTCTATTCTTAATATTTACAATCTGCACGTTGGATTTGTTACATCTCACGTCTACTCCGCTGCCGAACACGTGCGCGGGAATTATGTGACCACGTGATCTTCGGCGCTTGTAGACAATTGATTTAACGTCGGTGTTTTCTACAGGCGCTGCTCTGCATGATTAAGTCGGTTGTTTTCAATAGCAGGTACAACGATACAAGTGAAGGCAAGCCCGCACAACTCATGTGGCACGCTAGAGAGATGCCCGGGGCCTGACTGCCCGGTGATACATGGCGGACCGCGGCGCGTGCGTGAAGTCTAAGAGAGGTCAGAACTAGCCGTGTCGTGCTTTGCTGATGTAGTCTCGGTGATCACATCTGTAGTAAACACTAGAGAACACTGTCGGGTGTCAGGGCTTGCAGGAAACCGATCTTGGTTAAATTAATGGTATATCGGTTGCTGTGTGACTGGGCTTTGGGAGTTGGTTGTGCTGCAAGCCTCACCTGTTAGCTCATTGAGCCATGCTAGGAGTGCAGAAGAGGTAGAAAAATTCAAAGCCTTCACAGTGCACTTCTGAAAGCTGGTAACAACAGTCACAAAACCTAAGGAAATCTCTACAATTAATCAAAGGAACTTTGAGAATTCCTATCTGGTTTGGTGAAAAATCCCAACATTCTCTTCCTTTTGATTCCATTTTCCCATTGAGCCAATCACATTTCACGAGAGTGACTCTATCTCTCTTCAGAGACTTTTTTCCCATCTCAGCTCACAAGGACTCCAATGTTGGAAGGTATGAAAAGGTAACTCCGTCACCTCTTATCCTCCATCACCTTAGAGCCACAGTTCATTTTTCTATCATCTATTTTGATTTGTATAAAAGGATATAGGAACTGCATGTGTCTGGAAAATACGAGAATCTTAGTGACAGCAAGCTTTGCTTTGCCTAACAAAAGAAATGTATAAATGCCAGAGTTGTTTGGGAAACTTCCATCTGCTTTGGTGAAATAGGTTTTCTCCTGGTTTTAATTTTACTTTCAATCAATCTTCATAGATTTGAACTTTCTTCAGGGCCCTTCATTTACAGATCAGATGGACCTTGATGATTACTATTATGAAGCTACGTCCTTCAGTGCTTACTTCATCACCCCAGAGACACAGCTCAGTTCTTTGATAGTTCCAGTGAAAAGAGTTGCGTGCTTCTGGAAACCGCCAGGATCTTAGTCAACACCAAACTTCACCTTTTCCCAATTTAGAAATGTACAAACCAACTTACATACTACTGGAATTGATTTAATTAGAAGTTTGCTTCACTGTTATCATCTAAAGCAGGTCATTTATGTTATTATTAATAGCTAATAGCTTTTTTTGTAGAAATTCATACATTTCACTTTATCAACATACAATTTTTCCAATAAATTTATCATTTTTATTCATAAATTACAAGAAAAATGTTAATAAACGTAGTTATATGACCGTAAACTTCTTCGGTATATTAATTGCAAAAGCCGATGTATGTCTGTCCCCATATCAACTAAATTTAGCCTAAATGTGTGTTCATCTTCACGCAAGGTAAAACGCTAATTAATTATAATGAAAAAAAACTCCTATTTAAACCAAAAGTGACCTTGAAAAGTGAAAATGCTAAGAAGGTCATGCTTAAAACTTCCAGACTTTTAATAACCATTGTTTTTATTTGTATTTAAATGTTTTATATAAAATCGGGTTCGGAAAAAAATAGTTTATGACATCATTTTAAACAGCAAACAAGCCATAATGTACACTTTACTGTTTACTTACACTACATCTACAACACACAAACATCTTTATATAATTAACTTTGCCACTTAATAAAGTCATTTTTTCAATTCATATCATGTACATCAAGATTAAAAAATCATAATAAATAAATAAAAAATTTGAAACTAGTATAAAACTACAGAAATTATGGAGCATGAAGATTTGGCAAGTTAATTTATAAGTAGTCTAAAATATGACTATGGATAATTTCTGGAGGACATTGCATTTTTAATTTACTAGAAATTTGATAATAGTATAAAAGAAATTATTTATGGAGATGCTATTTTAGAACCACACAAATATTGCATTTATTTATAAGGTGCAGTTTTCATAATTCAAAAATTTACCACGGATATTACACAAGAATTAAGCACCAGCTAGTTACTACGTTTCGAGATCTGCAATCTGATCTCTTCTTCAGGTAAAGAACTAACCTAATACATAATTACAAACTAGGTTAAATTGTAATTATGTATTAGGTTAGTTCTTTACCTGAAGAAGAGATCAGATTGCAGATCTCGAAACGTAGTGTTACTGATTTCTTGTTTCACTGAACGATGGCAAATGTCCGGAAAAAATCCTGTTTCCTTCACAATCCTTCCATCGTCAAAAATAACCTTCAAACAAAGAACAGCTATTTACAATATTCCACAATAAAATTAAAATTAACGTTAAATTAGAAGACTAATTCGGTCCCTAAGTTACTTCATAAACTTTAAATAGTAATATGTGAAATTAATCTTTAATTTTTTCACTGGTTTTACAATGATGTACAGTCTATGAACGAATGTACAGTTGTAAATTAATCTGTTTGGAAATAATGAAAGAGTGGAAATTGTAAATTTCAACTCAAGTTTCTTCACATCCCGTTTATTTAATGTTAACCGCAGTTTTCTACGATGCATTCACGCCGACAACCATACAACGAGGTGGGTGACAAGTATGATAAACGGTAAACGACTGTATTGCCTATTGTATCTCAAGAGTAATAAGTGAATTTGCATCAGTAAGTGATTACGTGTTTCTTGTACGTAAATCGTCGACCCGTCGTCTATATGTGTGAGTGGCTGAAGTACGGGATTATACATATATAGTGGTAACTTGACACCTCCTACGGACCCCTTGGGGCGGCCGTCACATTGCCCACATTCACCACTGTCACGTGTCCCTCACATGTGACACGTTCTCCACCCTCCCCTCCCTACAATGCGCGTAGCGTCGTGGCGTTAACGTCTCGATCTTGATTTAGATGTGTGCAAGAATTCCGTAAATTTCACAACAGAAAACGTCCCGAAAAGGAATTGTTTTTCGGGCGTCGGTCCCGTAGGCCGCCCGGGGCGCCTGCGTTCCTTCGCTCGTGCCGAATCCATTAAATAACAAACAGACATAAAAGCCGACCGATACCAGATTTACCGTCCTGTGTTAAATGCGGCCACACTGACTTTTTGTCGCGCGTTTCACTGTTGATAGATGCGGCATTCGCGGTGTTTTTTGTAGTTTAGGGCCGAACAGCCCGTTATCGCGCGGAATTCGAGCGCAGCACGAGGCTCTGTGTGTCGCCCGTACGTGCCTTAGATAAGGGGGTCGAGGACCCAGGCTTGTGTCCCCCATCGTACAGCACGAGGTGCAGTAGAAAAAAAATTCTATAATTTTACATTCTTAATTGGGCACTTCAAAAACCGTAAGACAATTAACGAGCACACACACACACACACACACACACACACACACACACACACACACACACACACACACACACACACACACACACACACATATTTATTTATTTATATACATATTTAAAACATATATATATATATATATATATATATATATATATATATATATATATATATATATCATTAAATATTTTCATCATCAACTAATATTTTTTTTTAATTTTTTATTAAAACCAATGGAAAAGTATAAGTGACTCACAAGATTATTTTACTCTGTACCATTAGAAACCATAGAGATTTTTGTTATTAAAGTTGAATCTTATGTCCAAATATTGTACATTATAAACGATCATAGGTGGCCTGTGTTTTCGTACTATTCTATTAGTCTTGCTAAATGTATTTTCAGTTCAAAATTCACAACTGATTTAAAGTTGTAAAAATACTTTAAAATAATGCAGGAAAATACAATAATATAGGTACAAATAATATGAATGGCCATGAGAAATAATGAAGCTTTACTTTAAGAAAACCAACTTTTGAGTTACACATTTTTAGATTCAAAATACATAAAACATACAGATGTAATAATAAACCCTTCAAACAGAATTAAATGTATAATTACAAAAAAATCCCGATAATCCGTAAATTAAGTTTCCTTCCAACCTAACACAAAGTTAAAAGTAGGAGATTGTAATATACTTTTAGTTAGTACAATTATTGTTAAATTGCCAAACTGGTTTTTAATGTTTTAATAATGTTACAGCGGATAGGGTATTAATAAATTGCTTATATTTTATTACTCGGCCTCAAATGTGATATTGAAATTTCATAACTTATTTATGGCTGCTTATAAAGTGAAAAAATATTTTAGAAAACGCAATTGAAATTATTGCAGTCAAATAAAAATGCAGTTGTACTCAATGAGAGCTTAATTCATAAGTTTAACAATAATTAATCATGAAATTTCATATATTATTTATGGCTACTTGGAATGTTAAAAAAGATTTTGCAATTGAAATTATTGCAGTCAAATAAACATGCAGTTGTACTCAATGAGAGCTTAATTCATAAGTTTAACAATTAATCATGAAATTTCATATATTATTTATGGCTACTTGGAATGTTAAAAAAGATTTTGCAATTGAAATTATTGCAGTCAAATAAACATGCAGTTGTACTCAATGACAGCTTAATTCATAAGTTTAACAATTAATCATGAAATTTCATACATTATTTATGGCTACTTGGAATGTTAAAAAAGATTTTGCAATTGAAATTATTGCAGTCAAATAAAAATGCAGTTGTACTCAATGAGAGCTTAATTCATAAGTTTAACAATTAATCATGAAATTTCATATATTATTTATGGCTACTTGGAAAGTGAAAAAAATGTACTTGAGAATGAATTATTATTGCAGTCAAATAAACATGCAGGTGTACTCAATGAGAGCTTAATTCATAAGTTTAACAATTAATCATGAAATTTCATAAATTATTTAATGCTACTTGGAAACTAAAAAATATTTTAGAAAACGTAACTGAAATTATTGAAGTCAAATAAACATGCAGGTGTACTCAATGAGAGCTTAATTCATAAGTTTAACAATTAATCATGAAATTTTATAAATTATTTATAGGTACTTGGAAACTGAAAAAATATTTTGAAAAACGTAACTGAAATTATTGAAGTCAAATAAACATGCAGTGTGTACTCACTGAAAGCTTAATTCATAACTTTAAAAAATAATTAATCAAACATTAGTAATCACCTCTATTATTATATGAGACGAACTAAACTTGAAATAAAATATTGCTTTTATCTAGGTCAGTAATGGAAGTCAACTTAGAACGATGGATTGCTTGTTAGCACACCTAATTTATTTGAACCTTTACTGTGTTACTCTCACATTATAAACAAGTAAGCATTCAAGGTTCTAATGGTTACTCGCAGGCATGTTCTGAGGTGTTAATTGAAATTGAGAAGTTGCCAGAACGGGCGTGTCAATTTACATCCGAATGTGCTTTGCCGCCCAAGCTACTCGGTCGTGTGACGTATGGTGACATGAGGTAACAAGTCAGTTTTAACAAGTACACGATCGCCTGCACACCCCTGTATCACTTACATTGTGCCGCAGGTCACTTATTAGCCAGTAACCTCCTCCAATTAAACCTTCGCCGTCGAGAGGTTTCTATTCTCGGAGAGGGGAAAAAGAATTTGCAAAAGTTTGAGATTGTTCTCTCAAAAACATCGAAAGCAATTTGTTAAAATACCCATGGCATAAGACAAAATTCTTTTAAAGTATTATCTTGCTATGAGTATTTGACCCAGATTTAATGACGGCCATCTTGATTTTTGCCTCGTAAGAACAATGCGACACTTCTAACTCTGTTACAACTTTATGTTAATCACATAATTATGGTAGGCGTCTTATTATAAAGATACGATTGATATGCATCCAAACGCCTTTTAGTTTTACGATATTTGTGCTGGTTATTCAGAAAGAATTCTCAATCTTGTTTAGTATTTTATCGTTCAAAGTGTACAAACAAGTGTACATTTTAGAGCAAAAACTTAACAGCGTTTCATACTTAAAGCGTAAAAGTGTTTAGTTTAACATTGTTATTACGAGGAAAACTCAAGATCATTTTCCTACAATCTTCTCTAAATTTATAATGTGCTTAAGTAGCATACTTGTTTTGGGTAAGACATCATTAATGATATTCTATATGTTGGCTCCATTCATCTTAAAGCTACAGTATTCACTTCAGTCTCCGCTCACAATTCAACTGATAGGTTCTGACACATCTCTTGTTTCTGTTAGAAGTTATAGTAAATCATTATACTGATCTACTTATAGTAATTTAATGAATTACCAATGGTTAACTAAAAACTACATTTACAAAAATTTCTAACAAAACGCGCTTTCCTATTAAAAAAACCTATTTCAATTTTAGAAAACGTTTCAAGGTCGTTTTGAGAGTTTCATTGAAAGGTTGGACAAAATAAATAGTCACTTCGACAACTTATTTATATAAGAAGTTTTAGGCTTACACTTCCTCCAACTAGTTCATATCGCTAGCGGTATGAATTGGAAAGTGTGAAGCATGCCAAGGATAAGAGTGAACCAGATTAACAAAGGCAAGTGAGTGAGGTCTATCGAAGACTGAACAAAACTCTTGCTAGTCACTTCTATCCTGTTAAATAAGATTGTGAGTTGCTACTTTCACAAGAATCCAAAAGATCCAAGAGGTTATTTCCTGATCACTTGTATTTTGTCCAAGAGGCCAAAAGCATTAACAGGAAGTGCGCTAGTACCTACACTATACTCCGCTTATATTAGCCCCTTGTAGTTGGAGAATACTGATACATACTGAGTTTTATGCTGGACTGCTGATCGTGCAAGGTCAAGAGGATCAGGTTAAGTTAATATTTACCTATCCAAATTTTTACTTTGTACAGTCCGTGGATAACAAATTCAATCATTGATAGAATGGGTTGTTACCGTAACAAATAGATAAGATATGTTAAGGTAATTAATCTGAATTAGTGCCCACAAGCGGACCAACAAATTAATTAAATAATAAAATTCGCAACAGTTCTTATTTCAAAAAGGCTTTCCCTCCCATCAAAAACCAGTTCCATCGATACCATGATGACCTCCGTATCCGGCCGTGCGATTTACAGGTCGGTGTTTTTAAAGACCACGGTGATAGTCTCAGGATGCCTTCTCCAGTAGTAAAGGAGATATCCTGAACCACAGATGTCTCCATTCAACAATTATATCAATAGAGAAAATCCAGTAGTGAATGAAAAAAAACACATGTTTAACTGAACATGGATCACCTGAATTAATCAACAACACATTATCGACTAAGAGTTGGTAGACCTACTAACTCAGAGTGCTCGAGAAAGTCATCTATGTCTATGTGGCATCTGTCCACACCTCGAGAACTACTTATTTGTATTCAGATCTAGTACCGGTACGCATGTCTTTGCCATAGTAAGACGCCCACTGATTCGCAATGTTGGACTTCGAGAGGATGGTCCTTCAGGGATCAAAGGAACGTTTTAAATATGAGCACATGTTGAGTGATAACAAAGATCGTTTCTCCTTCAATGGTTTTTTAAACTATATATTAATATGAGATTTCATAAATGAGTTTGGGACGATTAATGAGTTTTACTGTTCAGATATTAGAAACTGCTTTACAGTGCCTAGTCGCTGCTTTCTGTTGGACGCCCAAAGCTTCCAGTGTTAGTACGACGAGTTGATATGTGCAATGGAAATTTTTTCCAGTATCCATTAATAAATATCAAGTGTGTTTAGAGACGTTTATCCACCCTAATAACAGTACCTGATAGTCTATGTTATAATAAACGTTTTTAACAAACTTTCGCGTTACACCCTCTGTCTAGAGTGACAAAAAAGTATAACTTTTAAATAATAGAACTGATAATTTTTATAAAACAGGAGCGTGCAATGAGTATAAATTACATTTTTTGTAATTAACGCTTCATTGGTGTAGTATACTTTCATGGGAGACAAGCTGTTGAAAATGCCATGTAAGTTATAGTCCTAAAATAGGATGCAAATTTCACCGTATTGAAGAATGTAATATATTCTCGGTAATGAGGTAATTTCATAAAATTTGCCTAAACCTGTCGTCTCATTACACAAAACAATCTGTGTGGAGCCGGTGATTAAACATCTTGTTTAATGGCGAGGCACACACTAGCAAAGTACCTCTGTAAAAACAGGATAATTACGTCTATTTTGGCAAATTAGAAGGACATTAGATCCTGCTTACAGGCGGGCCTATTACTGAGCTCAAATTGTGGAGGGGCTTGGGCTATTAGCTCCCTAAATAGTAGCCTATTTATTTTCTTTCAAAATAAAATATGACTGTTAGACATGCATGGGTAAAAATGCGATATAAAGTTAAATACATGCAAACGTTCTGAGTTATTGTGTCTTTTTTAATTAATATTTAAATGGTTACTACATTAAACTCACTTTCTACCGGCTAATAATATTACAGCTATGGTCTTGTTTTGTAAGTATAATATAGTTTTAGAGTATTGTATGTCATTTACTGATATTTCATCAAGAAGAAAATTTGATTAATAAATTTGTAAATATATGTTTGTATATCTAACACAAAAGATATTTTTAAGCTCTTGGTAACAGTACCGTTGCACCATGGTAGCAAGGATATCTAATAACAGATTGTAGCATTGTAATTATAAGTAATATCAGCCGTCTGTTGTGTGTATACGGAAGAAATTGCATTCAATCATTTTGTAAAACTGTCATAAAGACGTTGTGAAAAAACATTTTGTTTTTATTTTGTGTATATAAATATAGCAGTCAAGACTAGAGTTTTCGTGCTTAATTTTATTTATATTAAACTTATTTAACAAAATAATTTTATTTTATATTTAAAAATTAAATATATCGAGAATATTTTTTTTAATGTTTTTGTCTTATTACCACAATATGTAAGTTTTGTTACACTAAAATATGTTTTCAAACTTTGGATGATAATTTTTAAACTTTATTTCGTAAGTTAATGATTCTTAACACATATTAAGACTTTCAAAAATATAGAGTGTATTTCCCCTTTTTGGCCATAGTAATAGTAAATATTAATTAAGATAATAATCAAAGTGTGTTCAAAAAAATTAATTTTGTATCATGTTTTAAAAATATTACAAAAAAAATTACAAATTTTTTGAAAACACTTTGATTATTATCTTAATTAATATTTACTATTACTATGGCCAAAAAGGGGAAATACACTCTATATTTTTGAAAGTTTTAATATGTGTTAAGAATCATTAACTTACGAAATAAAGTTTAAAAATTATCCTCCAAAGTTTGAAAACATACTCATACTTATGACATCTTTTAACCAGGACTTTTGACATGTCAAACACTTCATTTTCAATTGCTGAAATAAATAAATTTAATAAAGCTTTATCGTCTGTAATGTCAATGCTAAAATTGTAATATTTATAACTTGTGTTTATCGGTTCCTGACAGATCTTTCTTTTAAATTGTGAATATGATCATAATTTTAAATAAATTATTAAAAAATAAAATATAAAATTAGTAAATAAGTAATAGTAGAACTAAAAATTCACGATGCAGATAAAATTGCACACCTGTTATTGAACGTAATAAATAAGCTACTATTGAAATTGAGTGGATTGGTATTATAACGTCGAAGTTTCTTATGTAAGTTAAAAAACATCTATGCAAATGTTGTATATGATGTAAAACAAATAATAACATCATATATTATGTGATACATTTTCTATTTAAATTTTATATCAATGGATATATTATTCGTGTAAAGAAACTAGGTAACAGAAATATTATGATGTAAGATTACGTCATTTAAAATAACTTGTATATATATATATATATATATATATATATATATATATATATATATATAAATTAGTTGGATAGTAAAATAACCTGTGTGTGTTATATATTTTATGTATAAGTTAGTTATAAATTAAGAATTAGTAATACACCGTATATATACAGATTGCAATTAATCAAAGGTCTATACATGGATTACCGAAATGGATGTCGTACTAGTAATTTCATCGAAGTATTTTAGTGCGAATAGTGAAGTTCTCATTGCGTTGTTTATTTTAAAACTATTCCTTTTGATGGGGCTCTTTCAAAAAATGTATTCACTATCTTCTCAAATTCTGAATTCTAACACCTAATATACATGCCCATATTTAGTAATTATTCACCCCTCGCCATCATTTGTTCGCCGCCCCCTCCCTTCATTTACAGACCTGTAACACCTATATTACTTTACACTTTATACATGACTAAGTTATGATTTAAAATACTTTTAATTTTTTTCCTCCGCGGTTTCCTATAAATAATAATGATATATAAACATGGATTTTTAAGTTAGATCTATCCATTTCTATAAGATAATAGTAAACAAAAACAATAATTCCAGTGAAAAAAGAACTTGTTGGTTTTTAAAAGTCTCTGAATTAAAAAAATATTACCTTTACATTACCTAAGATTTTTAGTTCTTTTCTCAATTAGCGATAAGCAAAATCTTCAATTACTTCATGAACTCTTAGACTGTCTGCTTATATCTGATACAATGCAAAGCGCTGATCCACAAATTCAAATAACATGTAAATAATGTAAGTACTTGAAAACTGCTCCTTGGCAAGCAATTAATTTTAAGTCTATCGTTAGAGATCCAAAGACCTCATTACAAATGGTCAAATATAACCATCAAACAAGCGTTTATTACTGCTTCTCCTTACATGGGTGGGTGGGCCGCGCACAATCGATGTAAACTCCGATACCCGCTGTCTGGTGGTTAAGAATAAACGTTAAGTTGGTAATTTGGTTACAACCTTTTAATCTTGTAATTGTAAAATAACATAGTAAAAACACCACACTTGCTCATAGCAATTTGGTCATAATCGGATTAAAGTTTTCGAGCATAGAATTTTAAAAGTTTTAGCTTACTTGAAGAGCAAGAAAAACCGGTAAAGTTTGCGTTGTTATATAAATAAAAAGTTGAAGTTACTTCTTGTAAATTACGTATTTACTGTATAAGTTTAAAAAAAGAACTACACAAGCTAAATTGTTAAGTGACTCCCGTTATTGTAGCTCTACTAGTTAGTTCATGTTTAATTTTCAAACACGGTTAGACACCCTTTTTAGTATTTTTTTATAAGAAAGAAGTAGAGCGGTAGGTGGCTAGGCGGCAGACTTCACCTAACCCAATATTTGTTTATTTGTATGCCTACAAACCTTGTGCGTTATAGTGCGCCACCCTCACTCAGACAACCTTATAACGACGTGACTCTAGGATAATACAAAATAACATGTTATAATGATAACGCTTTGTAAATATGTTATTATGAATGTGAAAAAAATTTAAATTTTGCTGCCCCCAAATTTTGCCGCCCTTTGCGTGAGCGTAATACATAAAATAATCCTTTTTGTACATAAAATATACGTTTTCTAATACTCCCTATATTTTATATGTTAATTTTGACTGAAATAAACGTTATACTATAGAAACAATGTTTATCTATCTAATAAAAATTTTAACGTAATTTTAAGTCGCCGCGTAAAAAATTTCAATCACTAGGAGAGAACATGAACGAAAGGGAATTTGACAAGAGGAAAAGAGCACTACAATCCTTGGGAACATAAAAGCCCCAATTAGGGTTTTGGCGAGCGCCGCAAACAGCCTGCGGCCCGACTCATCACTGGGGCTGACTAATAGGTGTGTAATAGGCCAATTTATAAACAATATGAATACTTAAACTGTCCAACGCGGTGTCATTTGTGGTGGCAGTGAAAATTGCGAGTAATTTGGATGATCAACTCACTATTAAAGGGTGATTTGCATAGTGATAGAGCGGCGGTGTGAAACCACTTAGGCCATTGGTTTTTCTCGCTGTCGTTCTTGTTAAACGGTCGAATTTGAGGGGTCCTGGAATATTTTAGTGCGGCTCCACCAAGAACGTCACAAGTTATTATGTAAAGCGGAGTAATATTTGTAATAGTTGTTATGTTGAAATATTTCTCACCGGAACCTGTTTGGTAACCGATGTCCGTTTTTGTAAATGCATATTATTGACTATAATTTATTACCAATTTAGTTTGTCTTATAAACTCGATTTTAACATAAATACGAAGTAGACGTGTGCACATTCTTCCCGCAGCAGGTTGAACGTTCCCTTTAATAATTTTATGGTGTGGTGATAACTACGTAGCCAAGTCGAATTACACGGGGTCTGCTAGAGGCATTCCAATTAGTTGAAATAGAGTGCATATCTGTTGAATAGTACGGTAGTTTAACTAATCAAGACTTTTCTAAAAGACAATTTTTTCCCTTCAAATCATTTTAAAGCCCTTGATATAAAGGTTTTCAAAAATGATCTCGCTCGTAGAACCTTTGCACCAAATGTGTAAATAATTGTATTGGGGATAATACAGTCTCATGACCTACTCGTATATTAGTGGTTTTTAGCAATACGTTGCTTGCGTCGCGTCGTCAGGTTATTAGACTTTGTAAAAACAATTTTATAATTATTAAATAAAGAAAACCCCTTTGACTCTTAAGATTAAAATGATACAAAATAGCGTGCATTACGTTATGGTGATTACGTTATAAATACGTTATGTATAATGTACGCTTAGGAAACAATACTTTACTGTTTAGAAAATACTATTACAGAGCCTGATTTTATAGAGGGTTGGACAATCCTTTTGGTTTTTACTGGTAAGGTCTGGAAATAGCTGTAATTATTCAGTGCACGAAGAAAATTAACAATGATTGCGTATTTGAATAACAAGATTCATGTTATCAAAGGGTTGGATAATCCTTTGGTTTTTACTGGTAGTATCTGAAAATAGATTATTCAGTGCACGAAGAATATTAACAATATTTATGTATTTGGATAACAATATTTTTACTGGTAGGATCTGGAAATAGTTGTAATGTTACAGTGCACGAAAAACATTAACAATGTTTGTGTATTTGAATAACATAGTTTATCTTATCAAAGGGTTGGACAATCCTTCTGGTTTTTACTGGTAGTATTTGGAAATAGCTTACTTATTCAGTACACTAAGAATATTAACAATATTTATGTATTTGAATTACAGGATTCATGTGGATATTTTTCGTGAATAACAACAATATTGATACAACATGGCTGCCGAAACAATCCGAAGAAACCCTTAGTGTGAGGATGTCATATCAAAACATAAAATTGAAGATATAATTAATAGTTTTGAAGTTTAATTTATAAACTCGTAATACTCTTACGTTTAGAAACTCATATTTCTTGAAATTAAAACATTTAGATTGGTTTACGAAAACAATGTTTTCTAAAAACTTCTGTGCTTTTAAATTATGCTTGTTATCATGTTTACTTGTAAGGATTCGATGTTAGTTTTCCTGAAAACTTTAACCATCCGCTACGAAAGAATCTTATTAGATATAAAAAAAGCCATGTTATAACAAAAGTTGGCGTGAATGAGTATTCTAAAACACTTTATCTGTGCCTAAAATTGCAATACTAATATTGCTTTTTCCAAACTTTAACATCCACTATCATGAAACATTAAAATAAATCGAAAAAAACACGCATTAAAGCTACTTAAAATTGCCTATAACTTCAAAAAGTTACATCGTGCTGAGTCTATATCGTAAAACATTTTAAAAAGGAATTTGACTCAATTTCGAACGTACAAAATTTTGAAACATTTTATTGGTTATGAATAGATAGCGAATTTATCAAATCCATTTATAATACTATCTTACTTTACATTTATTATAAATCCCGGACTTTGTTCTGTTCATAATCTCACTCGCACATACAATAGCAATGCGAAAAAATGCTTACAAGTCTTAGTAAACGTAGTTACAGTAACTACTTATGTTTACCTTTTCTTTTGCTGTTTGTAAATTTTTATAATTAGAAGTTATAGATTCTGGGATCCATTATCAGCGTAAATGCAAAATCTGGAAAAATCTGTC
Source organism: Homalodisca vitripennis (assembly GCF_021130785.1). Taxonomy (NCBI): domain Eukaryota; kingdom Metazoa; phylum Arthropoda; class Insecta; order Hemiptera; family Cicadellidae; genus Homalodisca; species Homalodisca vitripennis. Next base: position 60,476,464 of record NC_060209.1, on the reverse strand, counting down.
AATTGCTGAGCGTTAGTGAAGCCTTTCGCTTGAGTGGTTGGAAAAAATGTTATGTCTGTCTGTCTGTCTGTGTATCTCTCTGTCTGCCAGCAAGTTATGTCGAAAATGAACTGACCTATAGACTTGATATGTGCATGAAAATTCATTTTTATACAAGCAACACTGAGGGCGATGATGCTGAATGTCACTGAATTTTGCTGAACGTTATCGAATATTTTTGTATTCGCCTTATGGATGACAATGATGGCAACGAGAAAATAGCAGAATAAATAACCAACAAGTACAAATATAAGATATTAAAAGAGCAAATATAAGATAAAAACCAACTGTTGAATTTAGTTTGAAGAAGATTTTAACGTGTAATAGTTTTATTCATGGAGTAAAAAGGAAAAAATAATGGAGTGAAAAGTCACGTACCGCGTCAGTTTTACCAGCCAGGGGTAAAATTTGAATTCAGCTCTTGCTTGTAGTACCCCCTCCCCCTCCTAGCTAACCGGAACTTATTTGTACACTGATATGTAACCTAACTTAATGAACAAAACTTAATTAGTTTATCATGTGCGAAGATATTTTAATAAAGATTTTATTTGCAGACTGAATTTTACACGAAACTACACTTATACATAAGAAAATAATGAGTTCTATGATGGTGCATGTTCAACTATGAATTCGACAGAGCGCCTGTATGGTCGCCTGTCTATCTATTTGTCCGCAGGACATAGAGATGTCAAATCCACGCTCATTTCATTCTAGAGAGAAATGAAATGTTGCATGCCACTTTAGCGAAACCTATTACGCGACACTAGGTATGGCGGTACTCCTATATTCTATAGTGATAGCAATAGGCACATTTCTATTAAATACGCAAAACTGTTGTTTAGTACTCAGAATAATTTTGCGTTAGTTGTTAACTTACTGCGAGGATATGCATTGTAATATAAATAATATCTACATCTTGTCGCCCTACGTTTGATTCTTTTTAAGTAATAAAACATCGAATGATCAAGCTGAAACCTATTTTTAACTATAAGTATAATAAGTTAAAATCAATAACATAAATTGTACTATATTAAATACACATAAGTAAAAAACTCATCAATCTAAAATACATTTGAAACCCATTCACTCTCATTGGTAATGGTTTACCTAACAATACAATGGATATGAATTAAAATGATAAATAATTTTCCTGTAGTAAATTGAGATAAAATATATAATTATTTTCGTACTCTCTTCCTTCCTTCCGATAATTTATTAAAACCATTAGGTCTACTAATGGTAGAAATTATGCAAGTATTTGTATTTAAAGGTGTCTTAGAAACCTTTAATAAGTATGTACTACTGACTAAACGAGGCCACACAACTTATTTTCTTAAATTGGATTGAAATCTGGCTTAATTACACAAATGGATACATGCTGCCATCAGCGCTTTAACTGTGATGTAACCTAAACGAGTGGAATACTAACAAGCTACTTTCTACATAAAAACAGGCCTTGATGAATCTCATTTTGTCAGATCCTGGCTGTTATTTATGTAATTGTTGGTAGAAAAAATGTGCATACGTGTTCTCTCTCTTGCTTATTGGTAAAACCCTGAAGGCAATAATTTAACACTGGCCAGTAATTAGGCGCTGTGATTGATAGAATGCAACTACCTCAGTACGTTTGGATTGGATAAATTTTAAAAGCTTAAGAAAGATAATAATGTCGATTAGTTTGTTTATGTCCTTACTATGTTTTTACACTCTAAAAGTAATAAAGTAGTCCTTGACTTTGTTATGGTTGTTAGACAAAACTTGCATCTTACAGTGTGTGTAATAAAGCTATTAATTGTTTAACTTGGCGTGATCAAAACCTCATCAAAAATCAATTGCATTTCCACAGTAAATCTATGGACCTCAACTGAACATTCGAATTGAATCACCTCTTTCCACCAGGAGACTAGAAAACTCATTTGCTCCACCGTGATTAAGTTCGTGTCTAAAACATCGCATAGCACTCAATTGTGCGACTAATGAGAGAATTGGAACACCTGTTCACCTAGATTACACTTGATTTTGTACTATAGGTGTCGCCTATGTCGAAACGATGTAAGGAGTTCGTTTTGAGCTTCTTTGTCGTCGAATTTTTGGATCTCTTCAGATGGACGTTGACTCCAGATTCCAGGGGTTGTTTTTGGCAGCGCCAGATTTCAGACGCTTTATTAAATGGATGGTGAAATAGGGGTAAACTCAACATTGATATTGGACCAATCCTTCCCACCTACATAATGGTCCTACTTTAAAACAAAGCGCATTTCAACCGATTAATGCAATACGTTAAAAATTAAATTCACTGTATATAAAACTATAAGGCGAGGTAAGAAGCTTTGAAACTAAAGTTGAAAATATGATTGTTTAAAAATATTCTCACATGCTATTGCATTAAAAACAAACCTATCAAATCACACCAGAACTGAACATCTATAGGTTAGCTAGTTAATATGAAGTAGCTGATCTTTAAATTGATGCCAATAAATTCCCATCATGAAAATACTGTAGTCCTCCAACAGAAGTTTAGTTTCAAAAATATCCGGCGCATTCAGAATATTAAAATAATGAGTTAGTTGAGCAGCACAAAATTTGCCTCCTACTTCAAGATGTTGTAGAGACCTTCACAGTAACTACTGCAACGATAATAGTGAATCGTAAATCAGGTCACCCGTCAGAAATAATTTGGATCTGCCAATTCTCTTCTCCGCCTGCTAGAAGTCAGTTAGTGGCTTCCCTCTTATCAATCTATGCATCTTCACTGTCTCCATTCCTCATGGAATGCCAAGATAATTTATCTCGTGTCGTAATGTTGTTCTACCAGATTACAATCACTAATACTGAGCCTAGTAGATCTTGGTGATCCCAAGCTTATCGCTAAGCGAAAAAGCTGTACTGCTTTAGCTAGTAGGGACCTGGGTCGTGTTAAGTCTATCATCCGGTTTTCGGCTATAAAAATGTTTGACTGATACTTTACAGAACGATTGAAGATACAAAGTACTGTCTAATATGTAATTTTGGAATATGTAAGCTCGGAGTTTCAAAGAGATGGAGGCTGTGTAAAGCAAATTATTTTCGAGAGTGAATGTTCCCGGAGCTGTTAAAAGTCTGTTTCTCTGCTTTATAGTGATTCAGCGACCCGGTCCGGCTTCGCACAGGTCCAATACATGTTTTAATTACTATCCTTTATGGATCTGAACATGTAATACCATAAATGGGACGATTACACATCTGAGTTAAACTGAGAGTCATGATATATTCAATCCTTACAATTCAAGTATTTATTTAAGCAAATATAAAATATAGATTTAATAGTTGTGTTTAATAATTTAATTAGTTGTGAATTGTGAATATTCACACATACCTAGACGAGCTGCGAATACAGCACTCGTCTTGCTGTTATAGCCTACCTATCATTATATTTCTCCATATCTCCATTATAAAAGTATAAGAAAAATAACGAAAAGATTATGTTGACAAAAATATTTAAGGTCTATTTAGTGACCAAATTTAATGTTACATTTCACGTTATAACAGACTAATATATTTTTATAAGTTAAAATAATACGTAAACGTTGTGAAAAATAAATTGCAATTGTTTAAGAAATGCGCTCATATCAATTAACAATAAATTGTCAAAACTTGAGGTAACTACAAGGTCCACGTGCGCTGCCTGTTTATATAGGACCTGAACCGGGAGGGCACGCGGGCACGCGCTGTTCCTCATTCCAAACAACGTACTGTCTTCCATTTTTATTTATATTAAAATAATTACGCCCTTTTTATTGCCAGTGGGGGAGTCCTAATATTCTCAGCAGGAGGCGAGCGCCCACGGAGAGGCGCCACCGCCTGTCGTGACACTCTGGGTCTGGGGGGCGCACACAGTACCGTATCTAGAAAGGAGGTCGAGGGGAATAATAAGGCTTAAAAGCTTAGAATTTTTAAATGTAAATATAAAATTCAAATTGTAAATTATGCACAGTCATCTTTTAAAACATTTTTATATTAAATTATCCTGTACATATATGTCCAGGTAGTGCAGTAATAATATGCCTGTTATAAATCAATGGTTTTCATATGATTTTCTAATTTTCAATGCAGTTTGATAGATCCAATACATTATTTACTGGTTCGTTTATATAACTGAACTTCCCGAATAACTACCTTGTAAACGACTATTCGAAATAGAATATGAAGGCTCATAATTGCCAATACAACACTTACCAAGAAAAAAGAAGTTCGATATATTTTATCGAACGTCTGTTAGTGCTACGATACAACCAAACTTACTATTCACTTACTATACCTCTTGTTTGACTCTTTTGATTTGCTTGAAAGGCCTTCGTGAGAATGCCGATTCGGAATATTAAATTTTTCTAATGCGTTTAATGGCATCCTTATTCGTAAAGCCCTAAGTGCTATCTACGATCTTGGCACGCGAAACATACATGTCTTTCTGATCTGGGTTCCCGGACACGTTGGAATACCTGGAAATGAGCTCGCTGGTAAAGCTGCTAAAGAGCAACAAGCCTTGACCCATTAAATCAGGGCGTTACCAGCGCATACATTAAAGCTCAGGTTAAAACCAAAATAAAACCCCAGTGGAATTAATCTTGGCAAGCCATAGAAAATAATAAATTAAGGACAATTAAGAATACGAGAATGCGAGATATTGCCTTGGTCTAGTTCGCTTCGCACCAGTCGTCGTGAGGAAGTAGTGCTGTGCCGTCTTCGTATAGGACACACGCTCCTGACGCATGGCTTTCTCATGAATCGCGGTGACCCCCCCTTTCTGCCCTTTTTGTAACGTGGTTGTAACAGTAAAGCAAATTTTGTTGGAATGCAACCACTATTCTCAACAGAGACGTAAATATCTCCTCCCTGCAACGCTCTTCGGATCCCTGAACGATACGTCGCTAACGTCACAAATCTGAGCTGAACTGTATTTTATATTCTATTTATTATTATTGTTATTTAGTACGTATTATTTTGTACATATCCTGTGTGATTTCGGATTTCAAACAAACTAGAGTGCCTGAAATCTTAATCATTATACGATTTCAATACAAAATATGAATTTTAAAATACCCAACAGAAGTTTATTAGTTGGATACCTGAATATCTTGTTATTAAATCGTCTTGCTGGTTTATACTTGCCAGTAGAACATATTTTGAGTACAGCAAAAACTGATGTATCACTTAAATCTGGGCAACCAATGGATGTCCAGGAGCGGCACATCACTTCGACTGCCAACATCGAGATATTGGTTGTAAAAAGGGCTGGCCAGTAAGTCTAGTTTACTAAGGAGGATGACTGTTGGAGTAGATAGGGTACTCTTAATGTTTCCTCCGCTTCCCCTGACTTGAGGAGGCTGGAGCAGAGGTAACCTCCCCTTCTTCTAGGATGAAATGACTGAGACAGTGCCCGCTATCCCTCCGCATGAGGTCTAGACAGGAGGCGGTCACTACCCCTACTTTACCCATCCTGAATATCATGTCACTCCGGAAGCAACGTAAAAGTCCCTTGATGACAAGTGCAATAACAAGTTTACTTATCTTCTTTACATGAGTAAACTAAACACAACAAGATGGTCCCCCAAGAGTCACGTGCCCTGGGGACTAGAAATGCTAGATCCAGCCCTGACCATGGGCGTGGGGCGGAACTGGACCACAGGAAGACAATCACAGAGCAAGTCAGTGCGAGACGGACACGGTCACATGAGCGATCAATCAAACTGAGTGATTGATAGATTGTAGATCAGGTCTAGAAAGATGACAGTCATTGGAACTGGTTCTTATGCGAGCATTTAAATTGGTTTTATCTTTGGGATGGTGAGCGTAAAACAGTATAATTTGGCCTATTGTGAGAGTAGGTTTACTATCACAATATAATGTTACTTTATTTTATTATTATTACTGTATAAAAAGCTGCTTCATAAAGCACTGGCATCAGCTATCAAGTTTGGTATGCTAAAGGTCTACTTCCTCGAATCCCACTTAATACCAAGTTAATTATTGCTAATTACAAAACTAATGTAATTGATGGACGAATAATTGTACATATAACATTGCCCTCTTATTATCTTAGTATCCTGCACTACCGGTTTCTCGTTTCAACTGTATTGCTTAACCACAGCCCAGTCAGGGTTTTTAATTTATTAAAGTTCATTATAAAGTGGTATGATATCTTTCCATAATACTTGTAAAAATTAGAACGTATACATCAAATTATATATGTTGCCAACATAATGTTATACAAACGTTTGCTTAAAATATCCGTGATGCAATCGGTTTATTGTGGGGTCGTTTTTTCATAGTCATTTTAAAGTCATAGTCATAGCCGATTTATGATAGCAGGAAGTTTCCCTGAAGACAAGTAAATTTTTCATAGTAATTTTAAAGTCATAGTCCTTTAAAATAACAGGGAGTTTCCCTGAAGAGAAGCCGTCTTTGAAAAATTAGATAACTGTGTAATCTGGATCTGATAAAAATTGCTAATTCAAATTGTTGTATAGTAAAAACTATTCATTAAACTTTTGTATATACATAATGTAAACATTTCATATTCTTATTATCAACCGTTTTCTTTGGGCCTGAATATAACATGCCCCTAAATTCAGCCTCAAATTATTGTCAGGGGAGTTTTAAAAAATTGTTTTACATTTTTCTGCCTTCTGGAAAGATAACTTAAAGTACTGTAATCGGAATTTTGTATAAAAATTTAAAAATTTATTCCAGCCAAAAAACGATCGTTCCACCTTAACTATTATATTTCCAATACAAGCCTATCAACTTAAGTTAGATTCTAAACTAAGTGAGACCGGTGGAAACAATACGTAACTATCACTCATATTTCTAATAGTAAAGTGAAATTGCGAAACACTTTTACAGCGAATGTTCATTTCCAGGACCACAAACATTGCATTGTTAAGGTTCTGATTCTGCATATATTTATTGTTAATTATTTACTAAAATTTCATATTCTTGTGATTGACTTCTTGTTTAATATTGAGATATTACTTGATATCTCAATATCTAAGAAGGCTGCAGGTAGCCGACCCTCCGAAGCAACTTTGCGCTGAGTTGGGTTGTAGATTGTTATCGCGATGTTTCACAAAAATATACACTTTTACAGCGGCTATTCATTTCCACGACCACAAACATTGCATTGTTAATGTTGTGTTTTGTCATATATTTAGTGTTATTAATTTACTAAAATTTAATATTCTTGTGATTGACTTCTTGTTTATTATTGAGATATTACTTGATATCTCAATATCTAAGAAGGCTGCAGATAGCCGACCTTCCGAAGCAACTTTGCGCTGATTGTTATCGTGATGTTTCACAAAAATATACACTTTTACAGCGGCTATTCATTTCCACAACCACAAACATTGCATTGTTAATGTTGTGTTTTGTCATATATTTAGTGTTATTAATTTACTAAAATTTAATATTCTTGTGATTGACTTCTTGTTTATTATTGAGATATTACTTGATATCTCAATATCTAAGAAGGCTGCAGATAGCCGACCTTCCGAAGCAACTTTGCGCTGATTGTTATCGTGATGTTTCACAAAAATATACACTTTTACAGCGGCTATTCATTTCCACAACCACAAACATTGCATTGTTAATGTTGTGTTTTGTCATATATTTAGTGTTATTAATTTACTAAAATTTCATATTCTTGCGATTGACTTCCTGTTTAACATTGAGATATTACTTGATATCTCAATATCTAAGAAGGCTGCAAGTAGCCGCCGACCTCCCGAGGCAACTGAGTTGGGTTGTAGATTGTTATCGCGATGTTTCGCCAAAATAAACAACTTGCACTAAAACGAGTGATCGATGTAGTACACTGAATTACAATATTTCAGTATTTTTAGGATTTAATCTACTCATTCTATTAAATATTATCAGTATGTCTAGAACTAAGTTATGAGTTGTCACCTAAAACACAACATTCTCATTATCTCAATGTACTTCGATCGCTCCACAGGAAACATCGCTTCTGTTGAAGTCTCTAATTCTTGAGCCGAGAGTAAATTGGTTAGGCCACTTAAAGATAAATAATTACTGACTGAGAAACTTCATGATTTCACTTTTCCATACATAGTGATTAATTGAGAAATTCGATACCTCGTTCATCTTAATAACACCTCTCTGATCGAGCTCTCGCAGGCTGTTCACCTAACCTCACAAGATTTAATTGGTCAGTCGACTCATAAATCATCAATGGACTTGTTGATGGATGGATGAAAATACACTTTTAATGAAACACAAAAATGATTCCTTGTTACATGTCTTACGAGCAAATTTGGAGAAATGTAGGGCCAAACAGTGTTGGGTGGGGTGTGGTGTTGAGATATGGGTTGAGTTCAAATCCTGCATGTAACCTGAAAACGCCCTGTTATTAGTGTAGACCTGTGCCTCGAACAGTAACTGTTCCCCTTTCCATTTCTCTGTTATAACAGATGTTTTCAAGAACCGACCGCTTCTAAGTTTTTCACTTCCTCAAAAGATAAAATTACAGATGGGTGTTCGTACCATTTATAAGCTGAGTTGTTGCACTATTTACAGAATTAAGTTTTCTGCTCAAGGTTTTCGATTGGGTTATATTTAATTCAAAAATATAGATATAGATATTTAAGATACCTTCTTTGAAGACAGGAAAATTTATTAAAATCTGGATCATTCCACGAAGAAAAATAATTTAGAGCCGTAATCGGGGCCGTCTGAAATCAGATCCACGGAAAACGTTTGAATATATAAATATTGTAAATTTAATGATTAAACACTGAAAGAAATCACGTGGTTTAACTTTAATTTTAATGTTCTTACTGAACGTTTTATTAAAAAACTGATACTTTTTTATTAAATTTTATAATCATAATTTGTTAAAAAAATGTCATCACCTTAAATTGTAACTCATACGCGTGTTGTCAAAATAAACAATATTATATTCGGCTCTTTCACTTGAATATAATATTATAGTATAAATAAATATTATTAAAGAGCTGTGAAATGTACAACTCAATATACGGAGTAAATAAAAAAAATACATAAATAATATTAAAATCGATATAATACTTTAAGATTTTTAGTAAACAGTCTAAACGCCGCTCTAACCAGCCAAAATGTCTCTATTTGACGAAGCTGAAATTCTAGTCTACCAAAATTTGACGTGTAAACCCAAATTTTCAAAATTTTAAAACCAAAATACAAAAGACCATAAACTACTCATAGATATTTTCTAGGTATTACAAGGTATTTAAAGATTAAACAAGTTATACCTTTGACTGTAACTAATGCAATCAAAGGTTCTATCGGTACTGACTTTAAAACGAACTTTTTTGTTCTGATGCATATTTTAAAGTCTTTTATGACAAATTCGTCAAGGGAAAGAAGAATGGGAAATCCCAACCAATAATTTAACGTAATATTTTGAAAGCTTTGAAAGGTCTAGATCAAAATTTGAACCATAATTTTAAAACCTCCAAGAACCTTTACAGAAGACATCAGTCGATGATGGTACGCTGGAAGTAAAGTGCTAGTGCAGACTGACTTAGTGTGAAATACTGAAATGTATAAATAATTTACTCGACAAAGTTTTACTCGAATAGTCTTTATTAATACTTTTCAAGTAAATAAACAAATTTATGCTGGTCGATAGCCAAGAGAAATTACGTATGAGTAGTTTGAATAGGCCAACAAAATTATATACATTGCAAAACATCTAATGATATGACTAAAACCATAATCTAGTTAATTAGTTAGCATGTTGTGTATTTCTTATTTTCTTTTTCAAATGTATTTACTAAAATTTACTATCAGTGAGAAGTATTAAGTTTTAACAAATAGAAAACATTTGAATAAACTATCCATAATAATCATGTAATAAAGCAGTGGCCAACAGCACAAATCCGTCAAGCTGTGGCAGGTCTTCTCATTAATTATTATGAAAATTAATGTTTTATAGAGCTGTCACTTAGAAAACTAAATCTGCTTCCCACCAAAGCATCTAGATTTTGCACTAATAACAGGTTGACGCAGGAGTTAAATTTAGTCAGCATGTTGTTTATTGTATTTTTTAATGTATTTGCTAAACTTCACTGCCGTTAAGGCGTATAAAACGCTTCATTAAGTTTAAACAAATAGAAAACATTTGAATTAATTATCCACAATAATCATGTGGTAAAGCAGTGGTCAACAGAACAAATCCGTCATGCTGTGGCAGGTCTTCCCATTAATTATTATGAAAATGAATATTTTATAGAGCTGTCACTTAGAAAACTGTATCTGCTTCCCACCAAAGCAACTCGATTTTGAACTAATAACAGGCTGATTCGGATCAAAATCAGAATGAAGACATTACGTCTGACAGCATAAGATGTACTTACACTCGTATAAATGATGGTGTAAAAAAGATTAAATCTGTTTGGCAGATGTGAAAGAAACCTAATCACTTTAAAATCTGATTATGAATGGTCCTCATTTGGGTATGTAGGAGAGCCCGGTCATTCGTGGGGATAATTGACTTTAATTGATCTCTTGGACTTGGGCTACTAATTTCATCTTTTTTCTCACCCACTTGATTGAAATATCAAAATTCTAATCAGAAATCGACATTCTTGACGTGTAAAAAGGGCAATTCTAGTCCACACCGATGTGGTCCTCTCTGTCATTCTAGACAAGCTGTGATTATTTCCGTGAGTAGTATTAGAGACCGCACGGAACACAAAAACAAGAAAAAAACAGCACCGAACAATTTATAATTTGATGTTACACGCCATAGTTCTACTTTCTTTTCTAATCGTCTTTAGAAATATATTCTTTTAGAGATTAAGATTGTATTAGTGTAATAATAATGAACCCATTACGAACTGATTAAGATGAGGCAAGTAGGCGACACACCTGCCCTCTTTATGTTCTAACTCTCAGCACTGGTTTGTTCCTCTGCCCTCAGCATTGCAGTGTTCTTTGGATATTTGTAGACCATTTTCATTCTGTAAAGTCGTAAACATCTAAAACATGGAGATTGATGTTCGAAGAACTAATTTCACTCACAAGTTTCGAACGAAACCAAAATATTGCAATGTTTTTCAACAATCTGTTAAAAAATGTAAACTAACCAGACAGAATGAATGTTTAATAAATATAATTAAGTAAAGGAGTGAAAGATTAAAATATTTATCTTTAGAACATCTCTCGGTTGCACCTCAAAATTGGTTTGGAACATTTCCGATTTGGTGTGTAGAGTTAACCTTTTAGTAGAAGCTCATTTATTATTTTATTTTATTTAAAAACAAACACTAAAATAATAACTAAACTATATACGTGTAATGCCTTTCTTTTTCAATGCTAACATTTTCAAAGCACTTTGATTTCAGTTATGTGGGTGTGGCGATGTTTTCATTGAAAACGAAAGGCCTCACACAAGTAAAATATTAAGAAATTCCAAATAAACCACGGTCAAAGATGCAATAATTAAAAGCATACTTCTAGAAAGCTCGTAATGAAAGAGTTGAAAATAAATGTAATTAGTATTAAATGGGTTCGCAGTGCGTTTGGTTAGTACACAGATAACATACTACGGCATGTGCTCATAAAACCTCCAATAACTTAAGTTGGGTACTTAGTTGTGGTACCGATTACCAAGCACGTTTGTTATATTATGACCTTCTTGACATATCCACAGAATTTTTGGAGGAACACTTTATTAATCTACAAATTTTAAATGCCCATACTATACTAACAGTAAGGTTTTCATAAATAAAAGACAATTAATTCATTCCCGTTATTTTTATATTCATATTCTTATAATCAGCCATTTTTTCTCTGGACTTAATTATAAGACGTCTCCAGTTATTACTTAAAATACCGACAATTCCTTGTAGAATAATTTATTCTGTTTTTCTTGCCTTCTTAACAGACTGTGGCTATCTATTTTTATCAAAAGATTATTCCAAATGAAACCTGACTGCACTACCAATCCAAATGTACTGGAACTGGAACGATCTGGAATTTAGTTCCCAATAAACAACGTTAAATTATTGTAGTTCCTTGTCATAGAATTTTGAGCGTATTACGTACTGCTAAAGGCACAGTTTTAATGTCTGTGCACTAAACTTCTATTTTCGCAAATAAAAAATAACGTTGTTTAAATACATGGCGTAATATAAATTACACAGGTATAATTAAACAGTAGTTTAACACGATCAATGCAGTACACGTAGTAGTATCATAAATCACAATTATTTAGTACACAGCCACATTGATTATTCTTTCGTACTTTATTGCAAAAATAGAGCCAATATTTACATACGATATAATTATAAGATTAATAATTAATATTAATTGATAATAAATAGAGTGTAAATGTAATAAATAATGTATAATTGCTATAATTATCTACCCAATGCCAGTGATATTAACAACAAGAATATTCTTTATAACTTTTAAAACAACAATATAGATAATTAGCAATAATATAACAACGTAATAGGATATAAATAACTAGTAACAAAGAAGCATAACGAAAAGGTACCTCGTACTTTTTCTTGACGAGTAAAAGTGGAAACACATTATTCAATAATGGCCATACGGATATAAACGGCCGATAAAAACAACATTTTGTAAAATATATTCTACAATAATTAATATTTGAGACAACATTTTAGTGAACAATTCACCCAATCTACCCCTAGTCGAGTAACACGTAACAACCCTCAATTACTTGTAATTAGATTCAAATTCCAAAATGCTAAGAAAAGAAAATACAAATAGCAAATAAATAAAATTATAAAAGTCGGTAGTCTCTGGACTGGCTTAAGATACTAAGCGCCAGTATCCGTGATGAAGTTAAAACTCACGTCTCCAAGATGACAGCTTTATCGAGCAGCGAGCTTAGACGATGGCTTGTTTGTCATCATCAGAAACTACAGAATCAGCAGCGAGACAGAGGGGTCTCTCGCTCCTCCCATAAATTGTCCACAACTGGTATAAAATAGTCAACACTCTGATTCAAGGTCAGCTTATAATGAAATCCCTAATCAGGGACCAGTCAAAATTACCTTCTTCGGAATTTGTTTGGTGTGGGTTAAATAAATGTCAGTGTCCATACTGCTGGGCCGGCCCACATCAGTGCTAGCGCCGTCCACTGTTTAAATTATGTTAACTGTATTAGTTGACGTAATAAATGAATATCGTATATTTCAAATAATCAGTGATTCAAAAGATTTCCACTTACTTTTTTTGGGAAATAATTGCAATAGTCCATAAAAGTGAACTGGTTTTCAGTGGAAACTCCGTTTTTTTACCGTACACTGATTCAAAACATGGTTTTGTAATAATATCGGTCGTAATACATATTCATGTCTGTTTGTAAATTGTATACGTAGGTTTAGTTTATAGATAAGGCTTATTAGTAACTAAGTTTAGTAAATACCTAGTTACTATAACATTTCCTACTTGTTTTATTTTTACCCCAAATATGATGTGTTCACTGAACAGAACTTATTACTCTAAGAACGTTCCAAAATAACGTTTCAGAAATAACTAACACGTTTTGATAAAAAAAAACACACTAATTTATTTTAATTGTGTGAAAAATGCTATTAAACTGTTAAAAAACCAATGAGTTATAGGATATATTGACAGAATGTTCCACGCACGAGTCTTAAATATAACTACTTAGAGATATATTTACAATTTTCATTCCAAGTTTTGTTTAAACTTAACATTTGTAATTTTCTTTTTACTTTACTTTACTTTTCATGCCATGAAATTAAAAATTTGGAAACCAAACAGCGATTTTTCAATATATAGGCTACCATTCAGAGAGGTGTTATATAAAACTTCTAATTTATGTTTCTCCAGCTATACAGAAACAGTTACTATTCCTTTTTATCGGCTTTGAATCCACTACTTGCGTACGCAAAAGCCTTTTAATCGCAATAATAGTTCTTGTGTTTGCCTCAGACAAAGTCTGGAACAGTTCTCTAAATTTGCGAGACAGCCATGATGCGTCCTCAGAGATTGTACAATATACGAGCGCACACTCACACACACACACACACACACACACACACACACACACACACACACACACACACACACACACACACACACACACAAAACACACACACGCATGCACACACATACTGATGCGTAGGAACACTGTTTATGTGTTAGATTTGAGCAGCCGTCTATACGTTCCTTTCAATCAGATCTCATGATTGATGAACATTTTCATCAACTGTCTAAACTCATATCATTGCAATCGTGTATAGCAATCTTCCACACGCTACGATCATTTTGTTTTGTGCAAATCAGATTGTAACGTATAAACGGCCAATGCGTAGCTGGAGTTTTATATTGACACTATTTATTTTAAATTACATTAAATGAATGAACGTTTACGTTATTTACGTATTTTACCTTATTATAGTACATATTAACAAAGTCATAATTGTTCACTGGAAACATCTTGTGCTTACGTCGTGCTAGTCATTACGATGAACCGTCATTCAATGAATGAACGTTAACGTTATTTACGTATTTTACCTTATTATAGTACATATTAACAAATTCATAATTTTTCACTGGAAACATCTTGTGCTTACGTCGTGCTAGTCATTACGAAGAACCGCTTCTTTAACCTCATTTAATAAGATTAAACGTTATAACTATCTACATTTATTTATGACTGTCGAATAAGTAGTCTTATTTGTAATACAATTTACGGAAGAAGTTAAAAAAAGGAAAACGTTTTATTTATTTACCTATTATTTCATACTATAATCTAGTCTCGTATATGCTTTGATATAACTTGCTGAAATATTTTTCCATGATACTGGTCGAGAGGGGAGGATTCTTTGTGTTTGGAGGCCTATACAGGAATAAAGATTTCTCGCGTTGCGTATGTGATAGAAGAATGACTGTTTTATTATTGTTTTAAAAAATATTCAAAAACAAGGTTACAATGTTTAAATACTTGAAAATTTGGTATTTTGTTTTTATGTAATTGTGATAATGGCAGTTATATTATAAACCCAAGCTACATAACATAAAACTGACTCAGCAAAAATATTTAACCATCTTCTACTTTTTATAACTTGTTTTGTCAAGTAAAAACGTAACATTTTCCATAAGTGTGCTGACGTTACCGCGCTTCTGTTAAACGAACAGAATGGCGAGCTGATGAGAGCGCCAAGATAATGGAGTACCACGAAACAGCTGGTACTTCTGTATATTTGGGAAGACTTTCCAAATGAGAAGTCTGTTTATATAATGCGCCTGTTGAACTTCTCACAACTACGAATATCTGTCATCTAACAATACACGTATATCGGGAGAATCACCATGTTACCAAACTGTAGACCAGGAGATTGCGGTGTTAAACCCGATTGGTATTCTAGAGAGGCCCAAGAGCCGTGATGAGGAACCCGGTCCGGACCACCCCAGCCGGCCACTATAACTGCGACGACTGATGGTGGGTAGGTGAGAGCGTCGTGTTATGAGGAGTGAGTCCTCGACATCGTAACAATTAGCGACCCGGCTCAGGTGTCATATCGTGTGGACAGCATGCGAGTTGGGACTGGAGTTGTGATCCCGCAATCCACCTTACGTGTCCGTAAGAGTTAGCACAGCGCATTGGGAAATTTGTTTGTGGATATTTGTGGTTAACTATAAAAGCCCTCAGAAAATGATCCAGGTTTTACCAACTAACAAAAAAATTGAAACAGCCACAAAACTGAAGATTTTTACGGATTAAACGTATCTAAAACGCACACTGGTTATCTTGAATCATTCAAAGGGTGAGCCAGAAAGAATTTACTGTTTACCTCCGTCCCAGTTTAGGTTCCGCTCACGACGAATCCACTTTCAGCAAACCAAAGATGATCTGCAATGTCAATACGCACCGGGCATAATTGTAATCGATAACTTTTCGATAATCGGCGACTTTTAGGGACTTGACTTATGAAGCTTGGAACATCACTTTGGGTTGCTTTAAGAGTTAGCTAAAAAAAACTCCTTTTCTGGGTAGGCTCTGTTCCTGAACGATCTATTTCAGCTATCCTTCACTTGTCCAAAATGTAGGCCATCCTTTCATTTGTCCCATTCACAATTTTGTGTTACAGGGTTCCTCATTGAGACTATGCTCATGAAACTAATCATGACAAAATATTGAATTAATAGCTCACGGATACTAATGCTCATATTACTTTTTCTGCGCCCTTAAATTTAGGCTGAGTTTTAGAATATTCCACTTACCTCCAACAACTGTTCTTCATGGGAATAGGAATGAAGAGAATAATCTTCTAAAACAACCTCAAATCTCTAAGATTGTCATTTTAAAACACTTCTTTATTATACTCTTACTCAAGCGTAAACTAAATAAAATCAAATAGAAGCAGATTGTCAGAAACTATTTTTGCCCTCTTGAATCAAAGTTAAAAAATCAAAAACTAGCTATATTGAGATTGAAGAAGTATATTGACTGCGAATATTAGTGCATGCTTGCCAAGGCTATAAAACTATTTACAAGTCAATTTGGCCAAACTAATATTTTCTCATGGACAATTAACTTTAGTAACGATCAGTCCCTCAACTTCTCTAGGGTGTGCAGTTGTGTTGTTCAGTGCGGTGCGCTTGTCCTGACCATTGGCATCGTGGGTACTTATACTATTCACTCTGGACACTCAGGTACAGTTTGAGGATTTTGGCCTAAAATTGTGTTTTTTTTTTATTTTTTATTTAACCATAACTTTAGCGAGTTTATCGTCATATATTGTAAATTTTTGTATTTTTCGTGTGTATGATTAATAATCTTATGCAATATTTGTCGCTTGGAGAAGATGATGGAATCCATTCTCGATGTGTAATGTTCAATTTTTTTAACACGTAATAATGCAAAAGTTAAAAAATTTTCATTCAAACCATCCATCATAATGTTTAATCAAAGCGTCGTAAAATCGTTATTTATTAAACAAATTCTTATATTAACTCAAAATTAAATTTATTTACTTCGTGCGTGCGTGCGTGCGTGCGTGTGCGTGCGTGCGTGCGTGCGTGCGTGCGTGCGTGCGTGCGTGCGTGCGTGCGTGCGTGCGTGCGTGCGTGCGTGCGTGCGTGCGTGCGTGCGTGCGTGCGTGCGTGCGTGCGTGCGTGCGTGCGTGCGTGCGTGCGTGCGTGCGTGCGTGCGTGCGTGCGTGCGTGCGTGCGTGCGTGCGTGCGTGCGTGCGTGCGTGCGCGCGTGCGTGCGTGCGTGCGTGCGTGCGTGCGTGCGTGCGTGCGTGCGTGCGTGCGTGTGTGTGTGTGTGTGTGTGTGTGTGTGTGTGTGTGTGTGTGTGTGTGTGTGTGTGTGTGTGTGTGTGTGTGTGTGTGTGTGTGTGTGTGTGTGTGTGTGTGTGTGTGTGTGTGTGTGTGTGTGTGTGTGTGTGTGTGTGTGTGTGTGTGTGTGTGTGTGTGTGTGTGTGTGTGTGTGTGTGTGTGTGTGTGTGTGTGTGTGTGTGTGTGTGTGTGTGTGTTATTAGAGAGGGTCTATAACAAATCTTATAAAATTTGAGTTTTGTTAGAAACTTTCTGTGCAATCAATTTTTTCTCTCAACGTCTACAGTAAGATAATTTCGTAATAGTAATAAATTCTACGCCCATGAATTATTTTTCTATATTTAAAACATTCAAAATATCACTAGATCACGGTATCTGGACGACTTTTGAATTTGTTGATCTAGACTTGGAGTTATTTCAGAGCTTAAGTGTCGTAATTCCTAGAAATTTTAATTTATTTTGGTAAAAAAGTCTACTAAAATATACTATACAGATTAATCAAATAAATTATGGGAACCCGTGCTGTATGGATTACTAAATAAAATGTTGAGAAGCTGATATCCCATTACGTATAAATATTGATTTTAAAATTTTAACATGTTAACATATTTCATATAGTAATCCATTTAGTTTGTTGTAACTGGCTAGCCATTGCAACCCTCACGAAATAGCCAATGACATTTGAGGTAGTGTTGCCATATGGTTGTTGCACTAACTGTTCCCGCTTTGGTGTGGCTACATTACTGTCTGATAGAGTTCCATGTTGTCTGCAAAACAGGTAGATGATGCCAAATGTACTTATACTTTGTTAATAATAACAGCTGATGTTTTTTTTTATTGCAACACATGTTGAGATGGGTCAATAAATTATTTCCTATACACTTAAAAACGGCAATATTGTTGGGCTCAAATCACTATATTTTACATTACTACGTTCACATTACTTGGATTAAATAACTAATTTTAAACATCTGTTGAGGAAAATTATATCTGTATCAAATTTTGCGATCACGCTTCAATATCATCAAAATTACTGCTAACATGCAAATAAAAATAAATCAATTAAGAAAATGAAGTGGTCGTTAGTTTATGAGCTGTATTTCAAATCTACCCTTAACACTCATTCAACAATATTCTCTTCCCACTCGTAAAATGTGATTCCACGCCATAATTGAGGGTTATTAATAAACCTGTCAAGGATACGAATGAAATATGTCGGCAATTTGCAGGTCTCAGGCTCTTAACCACGTGACCCCATATCACCTCTTTCATATGCCGAACAATTAATGTTTTTTTAGTGGTCTTAAAAGGGATTTGTTACAATCGAGTTGGTATTATCGGTCGTAATTGAGAAGTTCACGATTATTCACGTATTATTAAAATCTATATCAAAAAAATGTTATAATATACAAAAACAGTATATTTTTCTTTCTGAACAAATTCTAGAAATAGGCTATAAATACAGTTTTTATGAAAGGTGTATCTCTACGTAACCCCTCCTCCAACTAGAGATTGCGTTCAATAGATCTCATGGCACATATTTATTTACTGACGACATGTTTAGATGGTAACTGTTGGAAAATTTGTGTTTTATTAAGAACCCAACAGCATCTTCTTCAAATCTTGCTGCAGGCCTTCCGTTTGTCCGTCACTCCTGTCCGATGACTCTTGATAGAAACGTCCTAGAGACTTGACACTTGGTATTCATGGTCCAAGGAAGAATGCTATTGATTTTGTAGTCAAAAGGTTTGATGAAACATCACCAAATTATATTTTAGCTGGTCTTTTCACAACAATGTAGATTATAATTTAATAAAACAGCAGTCTTCCAGTGTTTTAAACATGACGCTACAACGTCCTAAACTACAAAGCCGCATGTGGTCTTGCACAAACTGGACGCCGGAACAGGACATTCAACATCCGACAGTGCTGCCACCTGAAGGGAAAACTATCAATGTAAATTACCCGACCAAGGCAAGATTGTAAAATCATCTAAAAAGTGTGTGATATTAACACCACCCTTTGAGCTTATTTTCTTCTCTCAGCGTTCCCTACTAGGGGGCATGTCGATGACAGGTTTATGTAAAATTCCTTGAAGAGAGACTTTCCCTTCATGATTTTTATTTCAGATTCGTATTATTCTGTTTTTACAGATACAGTTTCAAGACATTTTATTTGCCAAGTCACTTTTTCAGAATTGCTCATTTTCCATTGCTCATTTTCCATTGAAGCATTTCACATAGATTATGACACAGCGATTTGCTTAAATAATATAAGCCAACTCGCAATTGTCTTAGGCATTTAAAGTCCAGTAAATTGGTCTTATGTCGAAAAAGCTAATTCATTTATTAATTTATATCTTGTACCAACATGTTACAAAAACTGAAAATGAAATCTAGAGAACCATCTGTGCTCTCTTCTCCAGATGTCCGACCCTAAAACCTGATGTTTTACTGTAATGGTTTTTTATATATTTTAGTTTTTGTTGATGTTGCGTCTCGGGTGTATTTTTTACAAATAACTTTACTGTAGTTAAATTTAGTAACTTATACGTATTCAACACGATGCTCTTTCATATTTTCTTTCCTCCATGCAAAACATCTATTATTGTTGGGCCTTGATACCTAAAAATGGTAAAATATACTTGTGTTTTTAACGAGGTTTCCCAGTTACAGATCTTTGGCGGTAACTTATTATAATGACAAATAATATTCGCGACCCTTTATCCTTCCAAATCGTGAATCGTCAACAACGGACTTCAACATTAGAAATGGTGCTATGAACACAGTCAGTTAGGCTACTAAATGTTTCTTAAACCTTATTTCTCAAAATATTACTTTCTTCCCTCACCTTGTTTCCAACACATTTGACCTCTATGAAACGAAAACAGTTAAAGAAAATGTGAAGGGTCCTCAATTAGTTTGAACGCAGACTAGACCATTCCTTCAACACTGTCAACGCTCTCTGTAATTCTACCCCAAACAGATGTAAGAACCGTACTGATTTTTATTCAAATTACAACAGGCAAACCCGTCCGCCTGTCTGTGCGGTAACAGTTTCATTACGTTCTGAAATAACGAGATATCATAGTGCATGCTAAATATTCAGTTTATTAAGGACCCGACGGGGCTTTCTTAGTAATCTGTCTGTCCGTATGTGTCATTGTATCTTGATTCTTGTACCCATTTTCCTCGTGTGAGTGAGATTCATTAAAATGACGAAATATCAAAATATCATAGTGCATGCTAAATATTCAGTTTATTAAGGACCCGACGGGGCTTCCTTAGTAATCTGTCTGTCGGTATGTTTGATAACTCTTAATAAAAGGCTCCTTGAGACTTTGAACATGGTAGTTTACTCTCGGTAAAAGAAAGAACACAATTAATTTTCGGATCAAAACTTCAAAGAGCTGTCGTCTCTCCATACTCTCCTCTTAACTCTTCGTTTTCAAACCCTTTTGAAAGAGTAAGTATTATTTGTATACATTCTACGCATTATACTTCTTATAATATAGTTTAGAGTGGTTGAAAACTATGAGGTCAAACTCAAAAGATTTTATAAGGAGAGTTTTGTTAAAACTAACAATAAATGTTTTCACACTTTTAATTCAAGAAGAGCAAAAACAGTTTAAATTGATTTTGTGAGTTGATCTTGTTATATAATCAGAATTTCGCACTATCTTTTTTAGTTAATAAAGTTTCCTTCAAACGTCAATAAACTTTTGCCATTCAGACCAGCATAGCGTGTTGCAGGCAATGAAAGTGAAGGCAGCTTTGTCCTGTTTTATATTAGAGTCCCTGTAACTCTTGTAATACACCAAGATTAATTGATTTATATGTACTTTTTAGTGTTCATTTCTGATTGCCCTGATATAAGTATCACTTTGGTTTTGCTGTACCCAGTGTAGGTTCAGCTGGAAGGTATAAACCAGCCAGAAGTGAACCCTCCTGAGGAAATATGGTTTAATTATGCATTTTTTATTATTCTAAACAAACGTTTGATATAAATTTAATATTAGCCTACAAGAACCTATAGAAATCCAACAGAAAGGCCTTATAACATATTTAAAAGCATTGTTCTTTTTTAAGAGTTTTCTTCAATACTGATTAAAAAATTTTCTCAAAACTGTTTTTTAGGATAGAAATATCTGGAGTACCTTAAAATCGTATAAGAATTTTTTTTGGAAACATGTGGATTTCTGTGTTAATTATTAAATCTCAAAAACTAAATTGTAATTATTTTTATTTTATTTAACTGTAATTAATAGTTTAACATATAGCTCAAACAGTGAAATTGAATCTTTTAAATACTGGTACCATCTTGGAAAAAAATAAGCAACTCAACCTATATTGTTAAATAACCTCATATAAGAAAAACACTTTAAATACAACCTTAAAAACTACTAGCTTCAAATATGTTTCCAAAAATTGTCTAACACAAGTTTATTTTATTAGATATTATCTTAAATACACATGTTTTTAATTGACAGGATAGTTTTTGTTTATCTTTTGCTGGAAATAATGAACTGTAATTATTTTAAGAAAATTCTTTAAATAGTAAGTTCATTCTTACACAAAATATTGTCATAGAGATATGTATTGACTAAGTGATCACTAAAGCCTACTAAAAATATGTAGTGACCATTGTGACCAGCTAGTAACTAATGACTACAAAATTATGAAATTACAATAATCTGTATTACTAGAGAAAGATCATAGAATACTAAACTTATTTTTCATGTTTTCCTCCATGACAAAGTTCTATTTAAGACAAATATCTTAATAGGAAAATAAACTTTGAACTATCTGTATGATATTGTGTGTATCACAACAAAAAGTGTTATATAAATCCGTCAATACTACACCTCCAGAGCAAACAAACACTGGCATAATGCCTGAGTATATCAACATTGACACATAATAGTTATTGCTACGACATGACAAACAAGTTGATTTAATGCCTCTTTCTTGGCACATTTAATGTCATCTATTACATGTGAATGTTTAGTTTAGCTACAGTTTGTCTTCCTGTTAGTTCAGAATCGGAATCTATGTTTTCACAGACTTGACTCATGTTTCACAGTCATGTTTGTCTGAAGAGATCCAAAAAGTCATTGACGAAGTAGCTCAAAATATAATGAACACCACAGATAATTAGACTACAAAACATAGTGTCAAGAGGTATTTTCATTGCCTCATCAGGTGCACAATTCAATGCACTACGATGTTTTAGACAAGATCTTTATCCCACCCGCAATTTCTATGCAGCATTTCAACAACATGTATTTTTTTGGACAGCTCCCACGATTTCATTAGTAATTCAAATATTTTTATCAATGTATTGGAACATGTGTTGAAATGTGGTTTTCACTTTTATGATCCAGAAACAAAGCACCAAACCATGCACTGGAAGAACCCAATTTCGCCGAATTTGCAAGTCAAAATTTAAAGCAATGATGATTGCTTTATTAATTTTTTATATCCATGGGATTGTGTACCTTCACTTGGTTCCTAAGGTCAAACAATTATTCAATATTACTACCTTGAGGTACTTTCTAAACTATGTAAAAGAGTAAGGGAAAAACGCCTCGAAATGTGGAGAATAAATCATGGTTTCTCCACCATGACAATGTGCCAGCTCATTCCACGTTATTTGTCAAGAGGTTCCTAGCAAGTACAACATCCCAGTGTTAGAACATTCAACTTATTTACCAGATCTTGCACCATGTGACTTCTACCTTTTCCCTAATATGAAATCTGCATTAAGAGGGACCCAATTTAAGTCTGTGGAAGTTGTAAAAGAGAAAGTGGCATGTGTCCTGATGGAGCTTACAGAAGATGACTTCCAGCACTGTTTTTGCAAACAATGGAAAATTCACATGGACGTTGTAGGGATAGAGGCGTTGTAAATTGAAGGTAAGAACAAGTATACAAAATTAAAATTAAATTTTTACGGCAGTCTCGTTATTTAATAGTCAGTCACACCTCGATATATCATTTTGTAATAACGTCGCGTTCAAAATAGGAAAGTTTTCTAAATTGTATAGATATGGATATTGTTATTGAAAATCAACAACTAAAATCAACATCAATAATACTTACATATTTCAATACTTATATTATGACAGTTGTAATCCATACATGAAGATCATACATGATATAGAATGTACATAAATGTACATATAAAGTATGTGATCTTACTATTTTTTTGGTCCAGTGTAGGAACATATATACTACTATACCTCTAAAGTGAGAAATGGATGTGGTATCCCCTCAATGATTTTCTGGCATAGAAACTGCATTTAGTGATTCATGTATTGCTTTGTTATTTCACTTGCTATAATCATGGTCAAACTGCTTGTTTCCTTAAATTGTTGTCATGGAGCGAATGGTTTGTTGAATGAAGCTAATGCCCAGTCGTTCCACAATGTCTAAGAACACCAAATTCAATACCTTAAATGTATACATTCCCAATTTCGTTCATAAATTAAAATCCAGAATAAATTTAATTGGTTTGCCTTGCTGCCACGATGTTGAAAAAATGCTCAGCAGGCTCCTTTTCTTACAAAGAGTGCTCCATATACACAATACCCCTGAAAATGGTGGCGACATCCTACAACAAAAACATGGGGACTGTTGATAAGGCCAACATTATGATGAACTTTATTGACACAACACACAAATCTACAAAGAGGTACAGGAAACTTTTTTGCATTTGCTTTACATAATTTTGTTGAATGCATCTTGTATATTCTAGGTACATACTGGCAAGATTAAACTACAATGGACTTCATACTTTGCCTCATAAGACAAGACTTTGAGATCCACTCAAGTAACAGACCTTCCCCTCAAAACTGACTGTCACTCCAGCTGGTCATAAGTACCCACTGAATACTCCAGCCATGTCTGACTGCACAATCAGGAAAGACTGAAAAAGTAAAAGAACACCTCAATCAAGTGCTCAACCTATGTTTTTGCTCTTTGCATTCACCTTGTTTAAAGGACTTTGCACCAGGCAGTAATACTGAATTTTAAGTTTGTAAAACATTTAATTTATATGCTGTATGATTAGAATGTAAATAATTTTGAAAGATATTAACTCGTTAAATTTTTACTCCTTATAGTAATTTTTGGAGGTTTATTCATTCCTCATTTTAAATGTGCAAAAGGGGACTTCATATCACATCCATACTCCTGAAAGATGTTAGAAAAACATGCACTTCTCTACGAGAATTTAAATTTGTTTCACATAAAAGTTACAGAAGCTATCTCTGTACTATATCATATGTACTGTGACTAACTCACCAATGCTAGGTCCTCCAGTTGTTATAAATAGTTCATAGTCGTGGCTCGCAATTTATATAATTATTCTCCACTTCCCACCATATGTACTGAAACCCAATCCTGACTGATAGATGAATCAAAAGAATAATTTCTGGTGGATAATTGGACAAATGTGTCCTCAGTGTCTATTGTAACACTGGCGGGTGTGTGCAAGTGTTGTTAACTGTATAATGTTTGCTTTACAAAGATAAAAAGTGTTTAGATTAATTAATATATACTAGCATAGTGTACGTGTACAGTAATAATATTTATTATTTAATGACATGATTTCTTATTTACTACAGATTAAGTGTAAAAATATACCATAATATGGATATGGTTGTACATTTTTACAAAAACCAATAAAAGAATTCTCAATGCAATTTTTAAAACTATACAACTTATGTTTGTGGGAGATAAGGGATCTTACAAATTTAAGACTCCATCTTACATTAAAAAGATTTATTCAATATTTCAAGTTATTGAGTTTTATTTTTACATACATCTATAAACATAAAAACTTGCCTAAAAATGTATATAAATTATATTTTATACATCTTAAAAAATAAAAGCAACTTTATTTGTATCTTTAGTAATAGTGAGCAAACCCAATTGATATCTTTTGAAGATAGAACTATATTATTTACATATATAATTATACATGCAAGTGAAAAAACTGATAACTCAGTATAAAGATAATTTACTATATACACAGTGATTCAAAGTTACAGTAAGAGATATGGTGAATGAACTCACATTTTTACCAATTTAGCGACTATTAACAGTTGAATAGGTCTACACCTATTCAAACAATCATTCAAACATAAAAAATTGATAAAAATACAAATAAATAAAAAACAAGTTATTTATTGTCTAATTTTTAATAAGTGATATAATTTAATTTAATATAGTAAATTTAATAATTGAATTTTATTCTACTTGAAAAATTAAGCTTTTTTTTCTTTCAAGTTAGCTTAAAGTTTTCAATTTTCATGAAATTTAGCATCAAAAACTTTACACAGTCACTATTTTTAAATTTGAATTTTTCTTTTGAAATTTATGCCACAAACACCAAATTTAAGATTTGCAACTCAATTGGTATTTTACATAAAATATATGAAATGTACGTTTAATTTTTTTTTATTAGACAAATAACAGCTTTGCTGCTACTAGACCGTAATAAGGTAATAGTGAAATGTAAAGTACTTAAAAAAACAAATGTTATCTCCAATAGTATGCTACATAATAAAATTGATTCTTGTGTATTATTTCAAGTTAATTGGAAGAGCTGAGAATATAGATAAATTGACTGTTTATTAAATTATATCGTGAATTATAGAACTATTGTTAGGATTTGCCTGTGATTTTATGACTCATATTTATCTTCACAGAAGATAAAGTATTATCATTTTTTGATGGCTTCAAAAGTTCATTTTTCTATTCATATTAATAAACTTATTTCTTTCTTGAGCAATCAAATGGTGTCCAAAGTTTTGTCAGTTTAATTACTTTTTTACTTTGTTCTTCAAAAGTTTGCTTCCGCTGTTTCCTCCAAATACTGTGGTCCAAGTCCAGCATTCCTCCAATAATTTCCTGAACATTCAATGACTTGTTAGAACAAAAATATTTATTACTCACTGCTAATATTAAGAAACGTTTAACTATTTTTACTATATCAGATTACAGGTAAGAATATAAGCCTTAAATTAGTTTACTGGATGAATAAAATATTAAAGTAGAAATAAAAAAACTAAATAATTTTCAGATTTGTCAACAGCTGTGATTGATTTTAAGTTAGTAATTCTTTTATTTTTGTACATAAATTATTAGTAGTAACCAAATGTACAGTTTTGTAGTAATGTAGTAGTTTTAGTTACAGTTGAATAGTGCATTAACTAAGCAAAGATATTACCTTCAGGAAACAGTAAATTCTAGTCATCATTAGTGCTATGGTACAATGGTAGACAGGTATCTTAATTTATGTGTCAAGACAGTTCAGAGTCCTTTTATATGCTATCATTCGAAATTATATATTGTTTTAAAATTGAGTAGGAAAGTAACAGATCTGTTGACGATTAATTATTTTCAAATATTAAGTGTTTGTGACTGTAAGTACTTATAATTTAACAGGTAAAATAATTAAACACGTGTCAAAGTGGGGAAGGTTGATTCAATATGAATGTTGAGTTTAGCTCCAGTTCAATTTCTGATTAGTGCAGCATTTGAAATCTGACGCTGTCATACACTTTTTATCCCTTCAGACTAACATGACTCCAGAATCCAACGGTCAAGTACGACAATCAAAAATAAAATTGTGAATGTCACAATAACTGTTTTATCTAAAAAAAAGTAACTGTTACCCAACAGTGACAAAATATTTTAATATTAAAATCGTTGATTTGACAGGTATTGTATTTTTTATATTAAAAATTACAATTTTGCTTATATCAAAGATGTTGACGTTGTAATGATAAAATATTATTTAAAAAATGTACTCACAAAATAAATAGTTAGTAAATGTTTGATTATTTTATTCATCCACTACTCAAAAAACTATCTCTTCAAAGTATTTTTCTTAGCATAAAAAAATACATAATGTTTCTTTACTATACAAGTGCTGACTGAATAACACTGAAAAGTTTGACATGAAATTTTGTGTCCCCACTGAACAAGTTATTAGATTTATAATTTACTTATACAGGAGATCATTAACAATCCGGATCAATTGCGACCAACCCCATATGGATTTTTGAAATGAACCAAAACAAGACAAGAGCTAACATAAAGTGATGTACAATTGAAATTAAATCACATTGTTGGAAGTGGAGTGGAGAAATAAAACTATTCATTACTGTATTAATAAAAGTTTTATATATTTAAAATACAGTAGTCAAAATTTGTTAGAACGAATGTGAATGAGAATCATGTTAATTCATAAACTTTGAGATTACAAATGTTCTCAGAATGAGAAATAGTAAATGACATTACAATTTCAAGTAGTAAAATTAGAAAGAGATACAGTGTTTAAATAGCTCCCTGCAGGTAGCCTTCTAGTGGCTAGAAAGTACGATTCCCTAGCTACTTTTTGCAGTGGACCATTTAAAGCACATCTAGGTTATATAAAGCTAAAATACTGTACCTAATGTAAAACTGTGATTAAGAATTAAGATATTTATTAACCATAACTGTGATTAATAATTAAGAAACACTTGAAGTTTTGGACAATGCTGTTATGGATTTCTAAACCACTATAATGGTTTCTTTTTTTCAGCCAAGTTCTTTATTTGGTTGAGGAGAACAAACTGAGTCGGTTTTTCAAACCACGCCATCACACAACATGCTTCTTGCATGCTCTCTGGGACGGTAAGTTTTTTGTTGTTTTAAACAAGTACTGTAATGTATAAAAAAAGTTTTTCGCCAGAATTGAAGCCTGATTATCTAAAGTCCGGATTTTTTATGTTCTAATTTTTGAACATCACTGTAACTTAATTCATATCATAAAAAGGAAAACAGGAAAGCCAAATCTTTTATCCCTTAAAGCGATGAAGAAATTTTTTATTTAGATATAGTTAAGACTTTAATTCTAAATTTTTGTTGTTGGTGATGATAGATATATTTTTTACCAAGAAATAATAAATAAAAAATAATTTTTTGGAAAACGCTAGCTGTATAGCTGTATAGCTGTAACTGCTAGTATAGATGTGCTGAATGCCTATATCATCAGATGAAAAGGCTTATACAGAAGAATACATTTATTGTCATTATGAAACACATTCCAGTTTGCTTCCTGACAATCATTTGTCAAAATCTATCTGGAGCTCCTCAACACTCACCCCATTTTTGTGAATCGTAACGTACACAATAAACTAGAATAAAAAGTTACTGTAATGTCCATATGCAGCAATTATAGCAATTCCAATGATATTAACATTTCTGTAGAGCATATGATACACTTCAAGAGTTAATAGAAAAATATTAGTTTTAACGGTTAATTACCTGAGCAAAATTTTGAGGAAACAGTTTTTCATCTTCGATTACATGAGCAAAACCGCTATCCATGCCAAAGTCCACTGCGAAGTACGGAAGGCCTTTAGGTACGGCACGTCGCACGTCTCTCCCTCTCAAGTCCACCAGTTTCTTGTTGTTGGACCATTCCATCTCACACTCTTGGATGGCTTTCTGTGGGCAGGCAGTATCAATGTAATTTGGCAAAGGTAACATTCTTCTGAGTCATTTATATGACATGCTAAACAGACTACATAATTATTAACACTATCCAAGGTCTAATCATTAAAAACTACTCTCAAATTATTTCCAACTTACATGATTCTGGTTTTTTAATAATCTTATAAAGCAAACAGTATTACCTTAAAATATATAGGGGCCAAATCACCAGTTTCTTTAGGCATGGGAACACAGTTCAACACCATGTGAGGAAACCGGTTCAGACCTCGAGCACTTTCGAAGAACACCACATCTTCGTCTTGAGACAGAAACATTTCCACAAGACTTTTACGAAAATCCTGCAAAACAGTGTTTAGTTGTAATAATTTTTCATGTTAACATAGTTATACACAATTAACATAACTGTTCATATTTTTCTTTTCAGATAACTGTTAACAGATTATTGTTTATATATATATATATATATAAACTATGGAACAGGTGGTGGCTTAGGTTTTGGGGGTCATGATTAGTGAAGAAATTTTTCATTTGTACTACCATGAAAACATTTGTAACACGTTGATTTTGTGACCAAAATTTAACTAAAATGAATTAAGATTGTTTGGTCACCAAATAGAGATGGCAATTGTAGCCTGCCTGTGAAATGTGAAGATAACTTAATATTAAATTCAATATAAACTGAGCATTAAAGCAGGATATTATCAATTTAATTTATGTAATAATAAGAAGAAATTAAGGTTGAGAACGTTGTTGTCAGTTGACAAAATGTACTAACTGATTGAGAATAGTGGAATATCAGTTCAGCACATGCTGTAAAAAAATAATTTGTCTGATATTTCCAAATCTCAATTCCCAAAACATACTAAAAAGATAAATTTGTACATTTCACTAATTCACATTATTTTTATAGTAAAGTAGAAGTAAAAAGTAAAAGTCTAGTATAGAAGGAAGTAAAAGGCTAGGTTTTTATAGGTCATTTACCAGGAAATACTTTACTAAATTTAATGACTACTAGAAATGTAAAAAGTTAAGTGAGGACAAAGCAGTCAAAATTGAGAACAATTCATTATTTTAACACTCAAATATAGTCTTGCATACTGTTATCTATCTATTTTGATAGCCATCAATAATTGAAGAGTCATGAAGAGAGACAGAAGTGCCTGTCCTGAGATGAGTTCTATGCTGTGTGACCATTATTGTCATCTGGTTAATAACGGTAGACAGTGTGGTTCGACAATATTATTTGGAATAAGTACTTTAGACAATTTAACAACTATAGTTTTAAAGATTAATTCTTAACTAAAAGAAGTAATTAAAAAAACTACAAAAATCGGTTTGCTGAAATTTATATTAAAATAAAACAGCCTAAAAAGTGTTTAGGATTCAAAATTCTGGAATCCGGGAGTAACATTAAATTTAATTTAACATTCGGAATTAGGTTTACCATAAAAAAATTCTAGGTTTGACCACTGCTGCCACGTCTCACACAAGATCTATTATTGATTCAAAATAGTGCACATTTGCTAATAAATTAATTTTTTAACATTTTTTTGTCACTCTAAAATAAATATTTTTAAAATAAAAATATTTTTATTTTAATAAGATAATAACTTCACTGTAAAAAACGTTTTTAAATAAAAATAATTATGCTAATTTTAAAATGTATCCAACTGAAGTACAGTTAGAGGACTTTAGCTGCGCGCGTGACCTTGGGTGTGTAGTGTTAGATGGGAGGGGTGACGTGGCAGCATTATGCGCTGCGTCCCGAAAACATTTCCTGTGACTCATGGGTTAAACTCTCCTTTCAGGAATCGTATTAGCCCAAATAACTCATCACACTCACTAAAATCAGTCTGTTTACTGACAATGCTGATTGTGGTGGAATTAAATAATAAGAAAATAACAAATAATAGCAATAACTTTTTTATTATTTTTTTTTTTTAAAGGAGAAGCTGATCTCCTTTTATGCCTTATTCTGCCCGTCCTCATGGGCCACTGGCCTGTGCGAGGATCTTATCAAACAGAATAAGAGGGAGAGTAGATACAGTACAAGGTCGATGGTACTGATAAAAAGTGTAACAGTTACAGACAGGATTCGAATCTGCGCTATCTCTAACTCAGACTCGAAGTCCAACAACGTCTTAGACCACTCTGCCAATGGCACTCCCAAACAGGACTTATCCTTGTTTTTCAGTTGTTATAATGTTGTTTGAAGTGTTTTTGAAAATAACATATTTGTTAATACTAATCTGCAAATCTAAATCATGAGTTTAAAGTCGTTAAAGAGATTGTTGCGCCTTCATCTCAGCGGTTAGCACGTAAACACAACCCGCCACACAGATAGTGTTTATTTGTTGAAAGGGTAGTATTAGAGCCCTACGAGTACAGCTAAATTCCTCCAACTGTAAACACCGTCTTTGATGTAACTAAAAGTGTACTAGTGTGCTGTTATTAGTCAAAACTTTAGGATATATCTAGAACCTATACAATTTTTTATATTTATTGAAACATGATTTTAACTGTGCAGAAAATATGTATATTTTCCACATGTAACATAGCTATGAAGTGGAGTTAAACTCAACATTCGTTTAAGTTTGTCATTATGATAGATAATATAAAGGATAGTAGGTTTTGGACATTTGTCATGTCATATGTTACAAGGAGTATAACACTTTACTGAATACAATAAGTGTTATAATTTTTGTAACGTATAACAATTGCAAATGTCCGAAATCCTACTATACTTTCAATATTCGTTTTGAAATAGATTTTGACAAAAATATATTTAAAGAATTAAGACCCTCAAGTAATAAAGCAGCATATGTTATGAGTATTCCACATGGTTTAGGTTGTACTCTAACCTGAATCTCCTTCCAAACATCTTCATCAAGTTGGGTAGCACAGGGTGTGTGGTGAGTGGGCACAATGAGGCAGTGGTTCTCAGTCAGGCTTTGGTGTGGAGGTACACACAGGTAACACTGCAGCAAACACAAATATACTGTAGGTACAATTCCAGATCTTCTGAAGGAAAGTTCCTTATGCTTATGTATTTGTCAATTGTATGTTATGTAGGTGAGTTGATTCAAGTTATTTTTATTCTCATTAAGCACAATTACAGATTATGCAAGAGACAAAGTCTAACTATACTACTGTATAGGTATATTATACACATTAAGTTTTAAACATATTTCCAAACCAATTAACTTGTGTAATACAAGAAAGCTATCTTATAATGCACTAAAAATAAATAAACACAGTAAATATAACAAAGAAAAAGAAATAACATCTTTTTATTAATTAGAATCCTATAACTAAGTTAAAACAGGTGTAAAACACTGAGTTAATATCACAGGTCAGTTAATCATGAACAGAGTAAAAACCCTTGCTTTTCATTAATTTTTCAATGATAACTTAAAATTGACTTACTGGATGTTTCATGCTCTTTCTGGTAACTTGCTAAATAGTTTTATTCTCCACAACATGTTACTATTTTAAATTTGTTGCAATCTAACTGAGAGCAGGTCTAACAGATATTTATTTCTTGTGTGTTGCCTATGAACATCTTGTTTATTTATAAAGTAATTCAAATATTCTTTTACTTGGAGTAATAAGCAAAAAATATACAGGCTTGACAATGTCATAATTTTAAATTATTTAAATAATGGCCTACATGATTCACGATTAAAAACATTCTTTATGATTCTCAAAGCATTTTTTGTCAGATAAATACTTTTTTGAGTTTGTGCTGTTTCCCCAAAGAGTCACATCATACCTTAAATGAGAATGGAAAAAGTAAAATACGCAATAATTAAAATTTCCTAACAGTTTTGTAGTTTACATAATAAATAGATAACTCTAGATCATTTTGTGAATAAATAATTTACATGATAATTCAAGCTCAATTTATTATCTAGATTTACACCCAGTAATTTAACAAAATCAGTTTTACTTACGAAGAAATTTTTAAGAAGAAATTTGTTGTATCCAGTTTTACTATGATTTACTGCCAGACTATTTGCATCAAAACATTCTAAAGCTATCTGTTTTGCAAGGATATTGAAACAACACTAAAAAGCAGGGCTGGATTTACATATGGGCTGAATCGACTATAGCCCAGGGCGGCAGAATTCAGGGAGCGGCAAATTTTGGTAAAAAAAGTAAAAAATAAATTGTTCCGAAAGTTAAAAATATGTAATTTGATTTTCCTTAATCCAACAGAAATTTTGTACTTTCTTTTCATGATTTTTTAGTAATTTTCCAGTTGATAAATATTGTGACATCTCATATTTTATGGTAAAAACAATAATTGCATCTATAAGAAGCGTAACTTCAATGTTGACAGTTCAATCTATTTTATTTGAGTTTTATTACAAGCTTAGCATGGCCGCCTGGCTGCCTCCGACACCGCGTTGACCCACCAACGTAAGCCTACATGGTTGGTGGGAGGGGGAAGGGTGGCAAAATGTGGATAGCCCAGGGGCAATAAATCTTCAAATCCGTCTCTGCTAAAAAGGTCAAGTTATATTTATCAAGGGCAAGTGAAGTATATTTGGAATATTCTAAATTCCATTGTGAACTATACATAAAGGGAGTTACATGAGAGTTCATTCCAACTTTAGAAAATAATTGCAGATACAAAATAAATGAAAGACGTTACTGAGAATATTATTTATCCACTTTATTTAGATCTCATTACTTTTTTTCATGAAAACTCTAAAACTGCTTATTAGTATTTATATCATATTGATTAACCCTTAGCCCTTGAATTACTATCAACAAGAATTGGTTGCCTATAGATTTATCATTTGTGGGTTTAGGAGCGATTTGGTGTTTTAGGTTTTTCTTGTTGTATTTTTTCCTCTTATAGAGATTTGACAGTTTCAGTCTTGAAAGTTGTTTAGTAACATATATAAATATCCAGATTAGAGTAATTTAGATGCATTTACACAATTCTTAAGAGCCAAAAATAAATAAAAAAAAATGTAAATTTCTAAAACTTTCATAAATAAATGTCATATTAATTTCTGTATGACAAAAACAATTGTTACGGCGTATTAGGCCTACGTATATCTAAATGTGTAACTCTTGCAACCTATTAGAACTACTTGATGGCAAGTCATCATCTAAATTAGTGTTCTGAGGATCAGTGGTATCATTTTCATTATTAGTTAAGTTTTCATCATCAAATAAAAAATCATTTTCAACATTATCAAAATCACTAAAACTACTTACATTGTCATCTAAATATTCATCTAAGACAACTGCACCTATTTCGTGCTGATCCAAATAATCCTATTCTGTGGTAAAAACAGTCACTTACACAATGGTATATCACTTAAATGAAACAAAGGAATTCCTGTTTACACAGAAAAATGAAAATACATCACAGTTGCAGACGTGTTGAACGAACAAACCACATGATGATCACAGTAATAAAACAAAACAACTGATCTGGATATTATGTTATGATTTTATCATGTATCGGATTCGGTCTATCATGCAATAAGCAGCAGCTACATAGTAGACGGGCCAGCCCTGCCCTGAGAGCACTAGCGGTTAATATTTATATCCTTGCGATTTGGCGTAAATATTAATCTTACCACCTAATTTACTAATAAGAATTTTAACATTTCCACTATTTATAAAATTTACATTGGTGAAAAATTGTAATTCCAAATGCTATGATAAAACTAAGTAGTAGCAAAACAATGGAAGATATATAAAATGTAACTCCATCTTTTATGATAAAATCATAAATAACTGAGGAATTGCAATTTTTCTATGAACGTATCTACATCCTTTGTAAGTTACTTTAAAATTTGTTATACAAGAGCACTAAAAATAAAATTTCTGTTGTATAACATTCTATCAGAACATAATATTAAGCATTACATGTTTCAGTAGTAGGCATACACTTAATGCTGTACATTGTCAGTGAACACCTCACATAGTTAAAATACTTACTGTAGTTCCGATGGCAACAATGAGATGTTTCAGCATATGTTTACTCTCCAGACACCACTGACAGTTATCTAGCGAGCGGGCAGTTCGCTTGCTCTCATCGATAGCTCGCTGGCGGTCCCTCACTTGTCGCTTGCCATCTGACGCTTCCACACGAGCTGTCTCCTCGAACACATCATCCATGTCTCTGGCACTGTCATCTCGCCCCACGCCCTGGCACAAATAAACTAGTGTATAAGTAACACAACTTAAGTTACTTATAGCACAATGTGAAATTTAGATTAACCCTGACTTATAATAATAAAGCAGATAAGTTACAACTATTTTTATTCATATATTTTAAAATATTGGCTCACCTTGGATGCTAGTTTGGCAAAGAGCTCATTGGAATCTTCCACTGTGTTGAGTTTTTCTCTCTGGAACTGTAAACAAAAAATTAAACTTTAATTTTATTTTGGAATTATTGTTTTAACTTAACATTGTTCGTACATCAATAGCATTAATAACAAGCGTCATGGGTAATTCTGTGCACTTGATACAGAATTAAAATCCTGCAATAGTGTCCACCACTAGAAACCTGTTGTGGGAGAACAAAACCAGGTAAACAGTCTTACTTCTTATGCTCACGTGTACTATGTCACGGTTAACTTCACGATTATGTATAATCGGTTAACATATGTTGGCTGAAGATGGCTCTCCATAGCAAGGCCAAAATATTTCAAGAAGTCAATTATGTAAACAATGTTTAAATGAAGTGTGAACCCAAAAACTGATGTCAGGTAAACTGTGTCCACAAAAACTTCAGAGTTTAAAAAAAGCACATACAGTTAAAAAGGTATTGGTAGCTCAGATTAATTGATTTCAATGAAACTAGTAGTTTATCAACTGTCATACACATTTTTTTTACATTAATATTATCACAAGTTGGCAACAGTGCGGTTTCTTAATTTTGAAATAGCCTAGTGTACACTCAACAGTAGCAAAAGTAATACTGCAACACAAACTGTGTTTTTTACATATCTAGAATAGAACTATTGACACAAGCATGGTGGTGATGTGCTTACGAAAAAAAAATTCGTCAATGATTAAGTCTGCTCAAAGAAATTGTAATAGTGTTAAATTTAAAATCGTGAAGTTAGCTGTGTTTGTCCGAATAGAATATGGACTAAATCCATTAGAAGCCTAGAAGCCTTAATTAATCTTAAAGACAACTCAGTCTTCAGTTTAGTGTAAGGAGATCGAATGTTCATTAAGAGATTTATTGAAAGTTATGTCAAACTCAACATAAACTACAATTTGTGCACAAAATTAAAATCATCATAAGTGTAAGAGATTTCAGTGTACTGTTACTGTGCTAGCCAAGATATATGAAGACAATGATTAGTTGTGATTTTTACCAATGAGGTACTTTGCATATCAACAGTACTGTCAATTGATATAACTGCAAAATTTAAAACCAATTTTATTACCTTGTGGGTTTTATAGAGCATCAGTGGGACTCACCTAAGTCGAAAGTTTCATGCAACATTAAGTATTACAATGTTACGTCTAGAGGAATAAACGGTTTTTCTGTAAAATAATGAGACAGGTTGGTAGAGGATCTAAGCTAACCAATGTACCAAGTAGCAGTGCCTTTAACTTACTTTGGTGCAGTAAGGCTCACACTTGGTGCAAAAGAGTGTTTGTCACATCAGAAAATACCAAAAAATGTAGCAGCACTATGCGAATAAATTTTACTTTCACCTGAGCTTGTGTTCTGAGATTGGTTAAGGAGACTTACAAAGATGACATCCTGTCAAGTGCTCATTTATTCCTGTGGTTTAGTGAGTTTAGAATCCATGAACAGACGAGTGATGTGTAGGCACCAGTGTATCAGTGTGCCTAAGTACAACTTCTAAAGATTTTTAACAATATGTACCCATTGGATCGATAAATTCTTTTTATCAGACAGGCCTTGTATGTTTTCCTTCATTGGTTGATATTGAAGCAGAAAAGCTGACTGTCTATTACCAGCAAAATAGAACAATACCACGCTACATTTTTAGCGTGGGAAGCACTTGCTACTGATTCAGCATGTTTGGATCTGATTCAGTAACTCTTTTTTTTCGGAAGACACGTTGAGAACTATGGAGAAAATTCAAGATGTAAACCCAAAGGGTTACTTACGTATGTAGCATTTTAATCAAGAGATGGAAAAATGTGGTGGTCTACAGTTTGGATGTATGCCTTGCCTCAAATTGGGCACACACTATAATCAACTTTGTAGTAAAACATAATAATTTATTTGTTGGGTTTAAAAATTCATCTTCAAAACTCCAGTGTTCTTTTACTGTCACCCGGTTTTTTAAAAGACCTTAGCAATACAAACTTTTTTTCTGAAATCAGTACTTTTTTAAATAATACTCTGTAAGTTATCACAATACAACAATAAATATTATTTTTAAAACACATAAAAATATATGAAGGCTGAATATTAGATTAAAGCATATTTGGATTGAATAAAGTCGACTACAGGTATAAGTGAATGATGTAATCTAACCAGAAACACTTACCATTTCTTGGAGAGAATATTTATCATCATCAGCAAAATAGCGCATCCGTTTGCCACCAGAATGGGTCTCCACTTTCTTGGCCTTGCGTCGTCCTCCAGTCGGCTCCATAGGCCCTCCCAGACTCACAGGCCTGGTGAACCCCTTGGAGTCAGTGTGAGTCAGGATCACCACCTCCTCTGTCACTGCAGCTTCTCTTGGCTTGTTCTCCCTTGCTATTCTTGCCTTCTCTAGCTTTCCTTTCAGTTCTTCTGCCAACTCCTACATTTTACGAATAATTTACAGAAATATTAATGTCAAGAAGGTTATAAATAAGCATGTTATAAAATTAAGGCATTTAGATATCCCAACATTATGAATATCACATTATGAGATTTTGGTTTGTTGTCCGTTTATGAGAATTTTATGGATCATACTCAAGCAATGAGGTACTACAGTATTGTGCGAATTAATGTGAACAAGCTGAATTAAATTGTAATTATTTATTTAAGCCAAAGCTACATTTAGGTACACTTACATGAGATTGTTACCATTAATTAGTATGGAATATGTCCCCCTTTTACTTTTATGACCTCCTAGACTCTTCTTGGCATGGATCTACAAGTGTTTTTGCAATTGTTTGTGATTGCTTCGTCTCTTAACCACAGTTGGAATCACTGCTTAGATTCTTTCTCACTTGTCGTAGAGTCAGCAATTTAGTACCAACAAATTACAAATTAACATATCAAACAGGGTGGCCACTCAGGACCTGTTTTTTAATTCACGGTTTTTTTCCCCAGCTTTTTTAGTTGAA
This sequence comes from Homalodisca vitripennis, assembly GCF_021130785.1. NCBI lineage: Eukaryota > Metazoa > Arthropoda > Insecta > Hemiptera > Cicadellidae > Homalodisca > Homalodisca vitripennis. The sequence continues at coordinate 60,438,287 of NC_060209.1, read as the reverse complement.
AATGTATGTATTTCTAATCTATTTTAAACAAAATACAAGCAACTTTAATACTGTATTTTAGGGTATTTAATATTCAATCCTTTGAGTGCCACGGTGTGAAATTCCATATTCAGCTGTAGTTGCAAGAAATGCCATGGTGAACAAATGATGTAAATATGTGAGAAATTACATAGTGACAATTCACCACGCATTTTAAACTATTTTGTTTATATATCTTTCTAAAGCCGTTGGATGGAAATTGCAGGTTAAAGGTCAGTGGTGAATCAAAGATTTTGAGTCGTTTTTTTTATTTTAAAACAAGGTTATTCAGTGAAATAAAAAGATGAACAATTAAAAAAGAAAAGTTTGAATTCCACTTTTATCTTTAAGGAATTGAAGCTGTAAGTTTGGCTGAATATTATTCAAACATATGGATGAGATATATCAATTGAAAGAAACAATGAATTTGTCAGTCAATTGCGTAGTTACAAATCTTCTAAATTAAGTTTGTATACCAAATTCAATCCATACACAACCACAAGTTTCTTAGAGAATCTTAAAATGCTCCATACAATTAAAGAGGTTATGTAGTATGTAGTAGAAAGGTTAGGTGGCATAGAGATAAGATCCATGCATTCTATCTTCCAAGTGTGATTTCCAGCTGAATTATAAGATTCCACTATAATTCCCAATTAATTGTTATTTTACACAGTTAGTACTCTCTACTTTTGCACTACAAACCTCATACGAGGTGTGTTAGAAAAATAATGAGACTGATTTCATACTAACCAAAGTTTTTATTATTTTCAAACAACAATGTTATCCCCTTCAAAGTAGTTTCCTTGGGCAGCTATACATCGGCGGAGTCGTCGTTCCCACTCTTGGTAGCAGCGCTGGAAGTCTTCAATTGGTATGGCTTTTAACTGGTCGGTCACAGTCTTTTGAATGTTCTCCAGAGTTCCAAAATGACGTCCTTTTAGGACATGTTTCAATTTCGTGAAGAGGAAAAAGTCACAAGGACTTAAATCAGGTGAATAGGGGGGTTGAGGAACAACAGTAATGCGTTTTGAGTTCAAAAATTCACAGATGGAAATGGCCGTGTGACATGGAGCATTGTCATGATGAAGCATCCACTTGTCTGCAATTTCCGGTCTCACACGGATCACTCTTTTCCTCAAATTTTCAAGGACACTTTTATAAAACACTTGGTTGACAGTTTGTCCTGGTGGAACAAATTCTTTGTGTACGATACCTTTCCTGTCAAAAAAACAAATTAGCATGGTCTTGATCTTTGATTTGCTCATTCGACATTTCTTCGGCCGAGGAGAGATGACGAAGTGTGCCATTCTTTACTTTGCCGCTTTGTTTCAGGATCGTACTCAAATATCCAGGATTCATCACCAGTGATCACACAATTGAAGAATTCTTGGTCATTAGCAATCCTCTCAAGAAGATCAACGCACACATTTTTTCGATTGTCCTTCTGTTCAGTTGTGAGATTTTTCGGCACCAATTTGGCACAAACCTTTCGCATGTTCAAATCATCTGTCACAATTTGATGCACGGTGAAAGTGTTTAAATTTAGCTGTTCACTGATCATCTTTATTGTTAAACGACGGTCTGATCTCACAAGCGCCCTCACACGATCCATGTTTTCGTCCGTTCTTGAAGTCAAAGGTCTCCCTGAGCGAGGTTCATCTTCAACGTGTTCTCGGCCTTCCAAAAATGATTTGTGCCAGCGGAAAACTTGTGCTCTCGATAAGCACTGTTTCCCATAGACCTGTTTCAACTTTTCAAAAGTCACACTCGCGGATTCACCAAGTTTAGCACAAAACTTTATTGCACAACGTTGCTCTAAATTTCGATGCTCCATTTCTGTGACGCACAATTAAAACACAACTTTACTAATGGCGCTGTCAAAACTAATGTGTTAACTGTACGGAGTTGTAACTCGGACTGAGGAAGTGGAAGGGATAAATAAACAGGTTTAGCGTCAGCCGGTAGACACAACGTTGCCAGATCTCCCGCAGTGTTACCAATCTCATTACTTTTCTAACACACCTCGTATAATTGGAAGTAAATGTACATTGGTTAAATGATGCTGTTTGAAAACTAAATCACAGGCTCTTACATTATCTTATACATTCTGATCTCTCACCAAGTTCAGGAGAGCAACAAAAAAGTTTAAAAAAATAATAAAAATAAGTAAATTTCAAAATTACATAATATAACTGAAATTTGTCAGCAAAGAAATAATAAACAGTATAATGTTTTAAAGAGAAATAAAAGATGGTGGCACTCTATTTTTAGGAGTGACCTTGAGAGTTTCATGTTATCTAGGGGTGAAATGTAAAATAATGTAGCTACTCTCAGATAAGAGAGTTTAGACAACCAATATCAAAAGTTAACCATAAACTAACCAGAAGAGCTACAATAACCGAGTTAGCTAAAATAAAATTTAGCTTGTTTATTTCTGTGTTTATACATTTAAAGCAAATTATTTACAAACACTAATTTCCGTTTTTTATGTTGATGATAACAAAAAGACTGAAAATTCATAACTCGGAAAATTGTGATCCGAAAGAGACTACAGTTTTATACAATATTACAAATAAACTGTTTTAGCTAACATTGCCTGGAATTTTCACAAATTGAATTTAGTTATGTGTTCACAAATAAAAATACTGAGCAATTAATTTTTAATTTCCCTCATTACAAATGTACAAAAGATAAGGATACAAAAATTTAATCTTTACGTTTTTCTACAAACCAAACCGATAATGATTTCAATATAGAAACCAGTCTCGGACATATACAAAGAACAAAGGAAAACCAAATTGTTAAGGTCATTTCTATCAAATGTTACACAATTGAGATATAAACATAAACATTAAAAATTAATTGAGACTCACCATGTTTCCTAGTAGCTCTGCTTTAACGAGTTTAGCTCCAATCTCATTCATTTCCTTATCAGTTAAAATGACTTCTTCTTCTTGTTTGGTACAGTTTTCATCGAGATTTACTTTCACTCTGTCTTCATTTACTTTAGTAGTCAATTCAGAACTATTACTTAATTTTATTTCGTTATTTTTTTGTTCAGTCTTTTTCCTCCATCCTCCTCCAGAAGATGACAATATTTTTTTATCTCCTGCAATTCTGTCTGATCTTGGCACTGGAGAATCATTTTCACTGCCATGTGAAGGTTTAGCAAAAAGTCGTTTTGATTTGTTTTCTCTGTTCTCTTGTGAATCATAGCCTTTCTTTTGTCTATAGTATTTATGACTCCTATTTTCATCTTCACTATCACTCCCATTTGGTTTAACAAAACTTTTAGTTGCCATCTTCCCTTTTGAATGATCTTTTCCGTGTTTGTTTCTTTCATACCTTTTAATATTTCTTTTTTCACTACCACTGTCATTACTAGAGGATGAAGATGATGATGATGATGATGATGATGATCTCCTTGTATACTTAGCTCTTCTTGTTTTTTCAAATTTATTCCTACTGTTATGTCTATTTCTATCATCTGAACTATTATCACTACTAGCACTGGGTTTTGCAAAAGTTTTTTTGTCTTTCCTTCTTTCTAATGAATGTTTGTCTCTTCTTTTATCGTGATATTTTCTATCCTCACTACTTGAACTGTCATCAGACACATCCGGTTTTGCAAAATTTCTCTTAGAAATACTTTGTGAGTATTCATGTTTTGAATTACTTTTGTACTTATTAAGTCTCTCCCTAGAATCTTTTTCTCTACTTTTACTTCTATGTTTTTTATCATCACTAACCCCTCTGAATTTATCTTCTCTCTGAGTTTCCCCCTGTTTGTACTTGTACAGTTTATAATCATTACTCTGTTTTGGCTTAGTGTTTGACTTTTCACGTTCTTCTGCTGCAGCAATCATATTTTCCAGTTTTTCCAGGGACTGTAAAACACACAATTAACCAATCAATAAAAGTACTTTTATCAATTTAAATTTACATTAACTAAAAGTAGGGGCTTAAATTTTTAAGAATTCTTAAGAAGACACAATGTCTTTGGTAAATGAACATTTTTATTATTAAGTTAAGATATAATACTCTCAAAAAGACATTCAACATAGCGACTTGCTGAAAAATCTTAAGTAAAAATCTTTGGTAAATAATCTGGTGTAGGTAAATAACCTATTACAAAAAAATGGTTTTAAAATAATCTTAGACATTACAATTTTGGTTGTGTCCAATATTATTTTGTAATTTTCTACTTTTTTTAACAAAGTAGTAGGTTATATAAAATATTAATCTGTGCTTTAGACAATGCAACCATATTCACCTAAAATATTGTACAAAAGACTTTGTATTTCTTAACATTAGTTTAAACTGAATACTTTTAATACATATATACAGTATTTATTACTAGCAAATATATGCAGCTTTGCAGCACCGAAAAAAAAAGAAATGGTAGTTAAATACCATTTTTACTGGTTTTTGTTTCAGGTTTTGTGCGTATAAGAGAATGCATTTCTGGTTTGAATCATTAACAATTCTGACATAACAGTTGAGTTTACCTGCACTAATGTCCCATTCACTACAATATCTTTATATATATATATATATATATATATATATATATATATATAACAATCTCTGAAAGCTACTTCGGTCAAAAAGTAACAACTTCTGGTCATTTTAATTTGCTTCGAGTCTAGGGTAATTTCAGTGCTATATTTGAGTTTGCCTCAATCAAGAAAATATAAACCAATAGAAACCACCTTCGGTTCTTGTATTTTACTGCCTGTCTAAGATATTTCCCGTGCCATAGGTTGAGTTTGCCTTGCTGTCCAGATGAATAAAATTGTTGGGTTAAAAGGATCAAACAAGTTCTATAAAATAAAAATTCATTGTAATAATAAATAGTAGCTTATCTTAATTCAACAGTATATTTCTAGGACACTGACCCCCCAACGTTCAGCCACTACTTCTTGTAGGGATCGCCTTTGTTCTGCAGCCTGCTCCTTGGCCCGTTGTAGTGCCTTACGCAGCCACGCTACACCCTGGTCTCCCACAGTCACTGAGGCCTGCCGCAGCTCTTCTGCAGCCACTGGTTGCTCTGACGGCAGACCACTGCCACCATCCTTCCAGTACGGGTTTAGCTCTCGGTCTGTCTGACCTAACTGAGGAACACAATACTTTCAAACATTTTTGCTTTAAGAAAATTTCTTTCAAGTTTTTAAGGATAAAAAAAACTTGATTTTCAAAATATCAATGCAAAATATGTAGCATTTATTTGTAGCCAAAGTTTAAAAAATATATATTACATGTTTTACTTTAATACCACAAAGATAGAAGTCTGAAAGTCCTTATAATAAAAACAGCTCTAACTAAACCCTGTCCAAATTGCTAAATTTTCAGATTAATCAAAATAATCACTTACATTATGTCAAAAATAGTATTAAAAGTCAAATTTGATAATTAGATGTGCTTACAAAGATAATTACATTTGTTTCTTTTATTAAAAAGAACAGCAATCAGTTCATTACATTTTCCCAGGACTGTTTGGAACAGTGTACATTTCTAAAATGATGTTTTTGTAGTTATTTATGAATCAATATTCTCATTTATAATAAGTGCATAAAATCAGAATAAACAAAAATAGTTTTGTCATTGTCATAACAATTTTTAACATTTATCTCATAAACTTTATAAAAAACTAGACTATACATGGTCTTTCTTCTTCGGCTATAAAAATAACACAATAATCTTCAAGTTGAAAACACAAAATACATTAAACTGAATTTATCTATAGAATTTTAAAATAATAAAATCTGTGTGAAGGGATAAAAAAATTTAGGATATTTTCCAACACTATATGTTACAAAAATTGAATACAGAATACAGAATACAGAAAGCTTTATTCATGATCATCAAGAACAGAATAGTTGTCAATCAATAATAAAAATAATAAGTTATGAAACATAACATTGAAAGGAAAGAACAAAAATTAACAACAAAAACATTACAAGTCAGGAGTTGAGAATGTCATAAAACTCATCGAGACTGTAGATAGAGTTCTTCACCAGCCACTTGTGTAGTCTTCTTTTTAGAGTTTTAGCGTTGCCGGTCTTGATGGCATCAGGAAGGGAGTTCAGAAGCTTGATTCCAGCAAATGATGGTTTTTTGGTGAAGAGCGTTGTTCTATGAGCTGGTAGACGGTGAGCTTGAGCCTGTCTAGTGTAGTAGTTGTGCACCTCACTGTTTCTCGGGAAGTTTTGCTTGGAAGCATATATGATGACTTCGATGATGTAGATTGAAGTCACAGTGAGAATGTCGAGTTCAGTAAAAGATTCTCTGCAGCTGTCTCGGGAAGAGAGGTCGGCCATGATTCTTATGGCCCGCTTCTGCAAGATTAGTACCCTCTGGAGATTACCATTTGAAGAACTCCCCCAAAGGATGATTCCATACCGAAGATGGCTCTCAAAGAGAGAGTGGTAGGCTATTTTTAGAGCAGATGTTGTGCCCGTAGCTTTTATCCTTTTGAGAGCAAAGAGAGCAGAGCTGAGCTTTGAGCTAAGGTAATCAATGTGGCAACTCCATGTAAGATTTTGGTCTAATATCATACCTAAATGTTTAAGCTCATCCACTTTTTCTAGATCTGGTGGGCCTGATATGTGGTCTTTATGTCTGCCTAGTGCAAGGAGTTTTGTTTTGGATGGGTTGAAAACAAGGTCGTTATTTAGGCAATATTGTTGGGCCATGCTAACAGATATATACGTGTTGATTTCTAGTGACTCCGCTATTGAACTGCTGGTGATAAGAGCTGTGTCATCTGCGTATGATACAGGATGACTAAAAGCCTCGAGTGTTTTACCTAGATCACTAGTGAATAAAATGAATAGGACGGGTCCCAACACAGATCCTTGCGGAACTCCTCTTCTAACATACTGTGGAAGTGAATGAAGAGCCTTCGTCAAGCCCTTAGCTGTGTGTTTCAGCTCAACTATTTGCTGTCGCCCAGAGAGGTAGCTTTCGAACCATTTCAGGGCTATACCGCTGACACCCAAGGTTCTGATTTTGTATAAAATAAGCTTATGAGACAGTGAGTCAAATGCTTTACTCATATCGAGAAAAACAGTTGTTACAGTATTTTCAGACTCAATATTATCAATTATACACTCAATGAGCTCAGCAAGGGCGGTGATAGTCGATTTGCCCGGGATGAACCCATGTTGTCCTTTTGGCAGCAGATTGTTACGCTGAAGGTGCTCTAACAGTCTCGAGAGAACTATTTTTTCCAAAACTTTTGATACAGTGGGCACAAGGGAGATTGGTCTATAGTTCTTGATGTCGTGCTTACTCCCTTGCTTATGCAGTGGATATACTTTTGACATTTTTAATTTTGAGGGAAATAATCCCTGAGTCAGAGACTTGTTGATTACATCCGTTAAGGGTTGGCAGGTTACAGAGCTGCAATACTTCAGTATTTTTGAAGAAATGTCATCATAGCCTGAGGAGGAAGAGGATTTTAGAGAATTTATAGTGTTGAATACTTCCTCATTAGATGTAAGATTGAACATGTTAAGTCCTGTTCCTGTGAAGTTTGAACATAAGTTAACGTCTTTGGCGCTAGGAGCATTGTTATGACCGAGAGTTACTTCTGCAATTGTTGTAAAATAGGTATTAAAATGTTCAGCTATGGTAAAAATGTCGTCTAGGTAGGTGTCATCGTCAGTATTTTTTAATTTCCACGTGGATTCTGAAGCTTCTCTCTTTGGTGCTCTTTCGCTATTAATGACGCTCCAGACTGCTTTGCTCTTGTTGCTTGCTTCGGCGATGAAGTTGGAGTTTGTTTCCCTTCTAAGACTTTTTAGTTTTAAGTCGTAGGATTTCTTCTTCTGGGCAGCATCCTCTTTAGCCTCAATTTGTCCACTGGCTAAGTAGCGCTCGTGGGCTTGTATGAAAGACATCCGCAGTATGTTTACTTCAGGGTTGTTAAATTCTTGAGTTCGGTTCCTGGATCTGTTTCTTGATGTTGTATGGGGGCATGTAATGTCTAATGCTGCAGTCAGAGTTCCAATGAAGTTTGAGTAGGCATCCTCTGCACTTGGAGAGTTGTATACCCGATCCCATGATTGAATTTCAAGAAGCCCCTTTAAATTTGAGATGTTATCTGGACTGAGACGTCTTCCATTTGATGAAGATTGTTTACTTGATGTGGAGGGGAAATCCATGAAGTAAAGTTGTCCGGTGTGGTCTGAGAGCCCGTTTTCAATGATTTCGAAATTGAAGCTATGTGGTGCCAAGTTGGTGCAAAAAACATCAATTGATGTAGCACTTGTAGGGGTTATCCTGGTAGCAGGTAGGAGGCATCGAGTCAGGTTATACTCAGATAGGAGGTTGTTTAATTTATTGTTTTCTCTTTCCATCAGTGTGCTGAGCCAGTCAATATTGAGATCACCAACAATGCAAATTGCAGAATTGTTTATGGGGAGTTCTTCTAGTGACGAGTTTAGTAATTCAAGAGCATGATCCAGTGGGCTTCTTGGTGGTCGGTATACACCCAGAATGTAAACATGATTTTTTTTGTTTATATTGATTTTAACATCGGTCATCTCACAAACAAGTTCAATGCTTTTGCTATCAAGATTTACACTTTCCACCTCATTGTCCAGATTAACTCTCTTGCATATTGCAACACCACCTTTTTGGTGCAATTCCCTACTATATTCTGCAATAAGTACATAGCTAATTAATCGGACATTTTTCAATAAATCAGCACTGAGGCCATGCTCAGTAAGTACAAGTATGTCAGGTTTTGAAAAGTGTAGGAAGTGGTTTAGTGTGTCAATTTTATTTCGAACTCTGTCAATGTTTTGATGGTAGATTACAAATTTGCTACCTTTTTTTAGATTTTCCTTCCTGTCCATTGTTTTGCAACAGCAATTTAGGTTTTGGGCCTTCGCTTCTCTCTCAACCCTAAAAAATAGTTGTCTCCACCTGTCATGTCATTAGTATTCAGTTTTTTTGTTGAGGTGGTTTGGCTGTCTCCACCTGTCATGGCGTTAGTATTCAGTTTTTTTGTTGAGGTAGTTTGACTGTCTCCACCTGTCATGGCGTTAGTATTCAGTTTTTTTGTTGAGGTGGTTTGACTGTCTCCACCTGTCATGAAATTGGAATTCAGTTTTTTTGTTGAGGTGGTTTGACTGTCTCCACCTGTCATGAAATTGGAATTCAGTTTTTTTGTTGAGGTGGTTTGACTGTCTCCACCTGTCATGAAATTGGAATTCAGTTTTTTTGTTGAGGTGGTTTGACTGTCTCCACCTGTCATGAAATTAGAATTCAGTTTTTTTGTTGAGGTGGTTTGACTGTCTCCACCTGTCATGAAATTGGAATTCAGTTTTTTTGTTGAGGTGGTTTGACTGTCTCCACCTGTCATGAAATTGGAATTCAGTTTTTTTGTTGAGGTGGTTTGACTGTCTCCACCTGTCATGAAATTAGAATTCAGTTTTTTTGTTGAGGTGGTTTGGCTGGCTCCACCTATGTCACTTTTATTTGGTAGTTTCGTAGCATCTTTCCTTTCCATGCTTCTGTGAGGTAGGAATGGATACTTTCCTATAGAATTGTTTTCTTTACAGGTTGTTTCCATTTCTTTGTGATGTTTTGCAAGATCTACTTCAGAACACTGCTGACCATAACGTATCCATTTAGTCAGGATATCCTCTTGAGTTGGAGCAATGTACGTGAAAGACTGAGTGTGACGAGATATGGCGACAAGACAGTGTGGTACTGAGTTGTAGATGTCTTCGTTGTTGGATGATGTCCTCACTACTACGATGTGTGGAGCCTGCTTCCCTTGATATTCGTGAATGGTAGAGACGTTATGGCCTAATTTCAAAAGTTGTGCTTTTTCAGTTTGTTTAAAAACCAGCATTTTGGTGTCTTTTACCATGACTGGTATACTATTGATGTTGTCAAAAACATGTTTTACAAGCTCTCTTTTTACATTGCTGCTTGTTGTCATACCTTCTGAATAATATTTGGAAAGAATGCAGGCAACTGTCATCGTACATCTGTAGGAGTGACTTAAATACTGTGAGATCTCAGTGATTTTTGTAATGTCATGGAACTGGGTTGAGTGGCCTGTGACCCGATTAATATAGGGGATTTGGTTCATGTCGCCCACCATCATGACCTCTTTGGCTTGTGAAAGTTCGACTGCGTATAAGATTTCGCCAGCATGCACCATGAGTGCTTCATCTACTATCAAGCGGTTATAAGTTCCTCCATTTTTCAAGTGGTTTGTCGAGTTTATTAAAAATGAGTGCACAGTTCTACAGTAGTTCTTCACATCATCTTGAAGTTCAGGATGGCTTGTCTTTAGCCGGTTTGAGAATTCAGTAGCTCCTTCTTTTGTGGGATATAAGACCAAGTCTCCTATTTTGAAGTTCTTCAAGATGAAGGATGTTTTCCCACATCCTGGCACACCTTGCACTAAGTTAAACCTAGCCTTGGAAGAGTATGTGTTTCAAGAAATACAGTGTTTCAAGACCTGATATCTGCCTTCTTCTTCAGATATAAAAATTTAAGACACAAGTTTAGGGCTTGAACCATAAAACATAGAGATGAAAACACTAAAGTAGTACTTGATAACATAAAAATTGTGGAATGAATCCAAAAATATACATGACATTCACCAACAAATATTGGGAAAAAAGATGAACCATATACCATAAGAAAACAAAGATACACTGCTACAATACAATATGTACCTAACATCACTTCCTACATCATGATGACCTGGTTTATCAGCATGGCACCAAGGCAGAGTAAATTTGAACATCAAGACTTGGGAGAGAGTTGAAAGGGTAAATATTATGGTGTTACTTTTCATTCTTAATTCTCAAAATTTAGTCGGATTTTCTAGTTAGGTTTTTATATTGTCAGTAGCCTCTCACATAACTTCAACAGAAGGCTGTTAATCACAATGTATTACGTTGGTTTCAACCCCCACTTTATATAATATATAAGATTATTGAATTAATTATAAAATAATACTATTTTTATACTAATATTGACTGAAGATATTTTACTAACCTTAAAACTAATCTACATTATCGAACTAAAAGTATATAAATTATTATGTGAATTAGTAATTGAAGAACAACTAATTTAAGTATATGTGAATGCATGATTTATTATTGCAAAACATGAAGTGGCTTATTTGCTGTGACATGCTAGCACTGAGTTTGTCTGCTAATTGGATTTCCCGTCCCATAGCTGATAACCATTTTGGGACCATGACCAAAATATTATAATGTCTGAAAATTGCACACCATTTTAGGTATCTTGCTTATAATTATGAAAAATAACCCAATAAAGATAGGAAGCTGTTTTTAGTACCAACATGTGCAGAAAGGTATTGCCTACAATAAAAAAACCAATGTTAACTACTTCAAAAACGGAAAATATTTGAAATAATATCTAAAAGATTTGTTTAAATAGAATTAAGTTTTATTTGAGGGAAATCTAGCCATTTTTAACTTTGTAAATTATTTGTATATGTTCCATAAATTGTATAGTATAAATGTTAAAAAAATTTTAATAAGATAAAATTAACAAATATGCTTGTTCTCTAACAAACACGCACAAACATACATACCCTACTTGAATAGTGCACACAATTAAAATATGAATTGAACAAAATTACCTTTTGGTTTTGCTTAAATGTATAAGAATATATAATTCTTTTAAAATGCCCAACACTACTATTTACACTATGTACAAGTTTGCAAAGTTACACTGTGCAGAAAAGTTTGCAAAGGTAAACTATTTACACATCAGTGCCAGAATAATTACTATCATTGTTTGACATCTATTTATAAATACAGTATATGCAATGCAAACAAAGATGATACAGAATTTATGTAGTTGCTAAAACAATTTGATTACTATTCAGTTTCAGTGATATATTCTCCAAAGTTTAATTAAAAGAGTGAAAATATCTAACCAACGATATGCCTATGGCCAGCCTGGAGTGGAAAAGTACGGGCCATTGCGATATCGTTGGTTGGTCCTAAACGCTGTTCTATTTTACCAGTGATATTTCAATGGCGGGTTGTAAAAGGGTTAAATCTCATATATCCAGAAAATGGCTTGTGGAAAAGTTAAATTTTTGTAAAATATAACAATGACACATATTTATAACCCTTCATATGCTTTGTCATTAATAATGAGTTTTTAACTAAAATATTATGTATATGTCAACTCTTCGTGCTTAAGATAATGAGAGGTATCATTTGGTCAGTTTGTATGCACCAGAAACAATCTACATGAATATATCATCTTCATCATTTTAGCCTTAAAATTGACCAACCTTAATACGAAATTTTACTTTCATAGGAATTTTATAATACCAATAAGGAAAAGCAAACCTCATTTCACAGTCCTATATTTTTATAGAGCTACTCCAAACAGTAAAATTATCCTAAAAACTCAGAAACTTAAATTGCAATGTTAACACTTCCTTTAAGGTGTAATAAAATATATATATATATATATATATATATATATATATATATATATATATACCCTGTCAAGCATGTATTTATTATCTTCATTTTTATCCTTCTTCCTTTCCTTATTGTTCCGCATATCCTCTCTGGACACACAGGGAAACACATTAGGATTGGACAACCAATCATCCACTTCCGGCCGAGTTCTACACTCTTTCTCTTGACTCTTGTGAGCAGTAGCTGAGGATGTAGAGGCTGTAGGAGCCTGCTCCATTTCAACCCATTCTTGTTCACTGTTGTCAGCACTGGTGCTGTCATCCTATAACAAATATGAAAATGGACATAGAATTATCAATGAAATGGAATTTATGTAGTGTAAAATAATCACAAACACTGTTGGTACTCAACCCGTAACAGCCTAGTGTAGCCATACGGACACAGCGATATGTTGAGTGCTCGCACAGCGAATTCACTTCTTACTTTCTGGGCCGATTCGGTTAAGGTCTAGTTTTAAACAATTACAAAATAGTTTTAAAAGTTCTCGAGTCAATTCTGTAATACACAGCCATAATTTTTAGTAACAAAGGGTAGTACATGTGCAGCATCCAAGTTAACCTTATGACATTTGATGAACTCTCTTTTTTCATTATTGTCACTATATTTAAGTAAATTAAGATAAACTAGTATGGTTTTGGCTAAATATATTATAAACTTGTTTTATATTTAGGTATAGAAAATAATCACTACGTGCAAATAAATTCCCATTGTAAAATATTGAACTCGCATACTTTACTCTATTTTTACTGGATATTTCAGAAGGTTCCATAGTCTAAGATATAACTAATGAAATCATTAAGTGTACAGTACTAAATCCTTCAATCATAGACTAAGTCTGAAGGTGACAAACAACACCTAAGGTTGTCCAAGTGAAACATTGTATTGTTTTTCAAAGCAATCTTTAGTATAAGGGCCATCTAGAAAGTAAGTACTATTTCAATGATAAAAAAACAAAATTATTTTTCAACTTATAGTCAATAGTCAAACTACTTTATTCTGTAATATGTACAAGGTACAAAGAATAGCGTCACTACAATGAAACTAAATACTAATATTAATTTTAAAATATAAGTAAAAAAATACAATAAAAAAAAAAAAACATCTTAACAGATTATCTTCAATTCTTCTTTAAATGAATTAATTGGTTTTTTGTATTGAAATATTCCTCAAAAGAATATAGAGACAAATTAGTTAAATAATCTTTGACTTCTTTTTTAAATTTTAACAGATCTGTTTCTATTATAAATTTTGTTGGTAAATTATGTAAATATCTAACACCTCTGTAATATGATTTCTTTTTGTAAAATTCAAGATTGTGTTGATCGACATGTCTATTAAAACGGGTATTATATGTATGTTTATTGGTTGGTAGTATCGGATCAAAAAATTGTTTTACATAAATTATTGATTCAAATATGTATAAACCATATACTGTCAGAATTCCAAGTTCAGAAAAAATATGTTTAACAGAATCTGTATATCTTAAATTATTCATGATTCTCAAAGATTTTTTTTGTAGGACCAAAAGCCTATCTAAATTACTTATTGTTGTTGCTCCATATATGCTTATTCTGTAAGCTAAATGTGAATGGATCAAAGAGAAATATATTAATTTAAGCGTATGTAAATTAATATATTTCTCTTAGTAGGACAAGACAGTAGGAACTTATTATTTGATGAATTTACAATATTTCTTTGCTTTCCCCCACTCCATTTCCTACCTAGGAGTAATAGCCCGAGGCATTTGTGATCACTTCCTATAGAATTTGATCTTTTAGTGATAGGTACTACCTTGAAGAACGTTTTTCATTTGTCACCTTCGATGTGCTGATGGCTGGAAGCACTTTTGTCAGCGCGATATGAAATTTTAAAAAATAGGTAGCAACCAATACGAGATTGACTCATAGTCAAAACAGGACTGTGTGACATTCAGCACAGGTATAGAACAAGGAAATATTACTCCACGTGAGAACAATAATTCCACTTATAATGCTTTATGACTTCGTTATTTGTCATTTTCACATCTTGAAACCTTGTTGTTTAGTTCAAGAGGACGATAGCAATTTAAGTTACTAACACGTTTTTGCCACTCGACCGGTAATATCATATTTATCATAATTTTTTTAGTTTGTAATTATAAAACACATTTTATTTATTTATTTTTTATATTGATGGTTTAGTGACTAAAAAGTAAATACAATTAAGTACAGATCCTACAAATTTCAAGTAATTTGGAGAAAAAATAAAGCCACTCCAATACCGTGGTGACTGAGAGCGCACCACAGACATTCAAATTACTACACTGTTTTTACACTCAATACTGTATGAAAACACAAAGGGAAGTAAAAAACGTTATTTTTATTGTGAAGGTAATTTAATTCTTTAACCATTGCTATATAGATACGCAAATTTAACAAAAAATAATGTGGCTTGGCTCCGTTTTTTTGTCCCTCTTTTTTCAAATTATTGACATTTGGAGTAATTTTAGTACTCAAACTGTTTAGTAAGACTTCTACCCAGACACAGAGGAGTTTTAGCTCTACTGAGTGAGTACTATTTCTTTCAGTCAATTCTTCCGACTCCTTCCAATTCAGACTAAGTCTTGTATTTTGATGTTTCTGATATATTTCTGTTTGTTTATTCATGTATATTTACTGTTATGTTAAGCATGAAATGTATAGTTTGTATGAATATGTAACTAATAAAAACTGAGAACTACCTGACCGTCTGACCTCAAAGCCAACCAACTAGGCCTACCTTTTTTTTTTGCCAATACTTCCTAATTTAATGTTTCCTCACACTGTATGTTTCTTTTCAATTCTAGTGCACAAAATAGGGGAAAATTTGGAAAAGTTTTTAGTGCAAAACAAATACCAAAACTTCAAACCAAGACATTAAAACTTTTAAGCTACAGTATAATAAGCGATCACCACCACAACTGAAACATTGATTTTTATAATTATCTAAACAATCAAAACCAAAAGGTAAAACCGAATTAAATTATAGGTGTTTCAGATTAAGGCAGCAGTATAATAAGTGGCTACAATGACACTCAAATCAACTATCAATATCAATATGAAATAACTAAACTATTGAATATTACATTGAAAACATTTGACCTATATTATTATGTTGGTATTCATAATTAATAATTACCAGCTGTTTTATTTTACATAATAACAATATTGTTTCAATATATGTTAATTCAAACAAAGTAAAATCATTTACGTAGTGAGTAAATGACATTGACAAGAACAATGGCAATGAAGATGAGCTTTCTGTCAAATATATTTTTAAACATTAAACAATCTTTTAAATGGCTACAATATAACAATCAAGCTCCTTTAAATCTAAAGTGTCCAGTTTGTAGTGAAGAGATGAAAACTAGGATTAAAAATGGAACTCAATAATGTTTTGTTGTAATAAAACTCAAAACAATCACGACATTACTATAAAACACACTGTATAAGACTTTTTTATTAAACTAAATTTGATTTAATGGATATAGTACCAATCATGTACTATTTTAGATAAAACCATATCAACTATGACTTTGTAATAAATGAATGCACTTTTGATATTAGCAGGACGCGCAGAAATACCATTTCAGATTAGCTATTTTGTAGAGAGGTTGGTTTTGTATAGTAGTTATAAAATTATAACAAAAGTATTATTATTATTATTATCTATAACCTTAAATACCTATAACTTATTTCTTTTACATATAAAAATATAGCTTCACTATAGTACAATCTTAAAAGCATATAAAGTAGTTTGATTGATATTATTGTTCCAAATTAATTCAATCAATGTAAAATGTGTATATTTGAATAATGGCTACAAGTACATAGGTGATGTACATGTGTGATTTTATCACAATATGTCAGACACATTTACCTGCAAAATAGTAAAAAGTAACTAAATGTTACACTGTTTTGTTTGTTATATTTTACAAATTTGTGAAAACAGCTAAGACAGTTTTTTATTTATCATTAAAGTATCACTTTTTAAGATATAAAAACAGCCAAACTATATCGTAATTTGAAATACCTACTACATAATTTTGTTAAAATATTTTGGTTCCAGTAGTTTTAGATAATCATGAAAATTGACAATTCCGTTTTTGTAGTGACCACTTATTATACTGTAACAAACATACATTACAGCAAAACTGTTTTTATATACAATAGAGTATTAACTTAATTATGAATAAAAACTATCTACGCTATGTGTATTTATAAAATGTAATAATCAAAACAGTGTAATATTTAGGCCACTTACGTTTTACTATTCTGAAGGATAAACATGGCCAACTGAGGGGGCATTATAGTAAATGGCCACCACTACAATCAAATCAGGGTACCAAATTATTCATTAGAAATACCTACACTATCGACTACAAAACATTCTAATTATAGGTGTTTACAATCAACTGTGACATCTCTTTAATCGTTTTGAATTAATAACAATATTATTCCAAATTTATCCAAAGTAACAAGTGTTTGTATGGTTTGAGTAATGGCAACAAGTTCATATGTGCTATTTGTGTCACAAGCTATGAGGGCTGCAGTAATTATAATAAGTGACCACCACCTAAATTGAATCATCAATATTCATGATTATCTAAACTACAAAACCAAAATTTGAAACCGAATTACATTATAGGTATTTCAAATTGCAATATATTTCAATTGTTGTTATATATATAAAAAAATAACAATTTAATGATAAATAAAACACCATATAGGCTATGTGTATTTACAACTTGTGACACAAAAAATGCATTTACATCACCATTATACTTGCCATTACTCAAACGCCATACAAATTAATGAGTTTACTTATTTGAATGAACTTGGAACAGTATTGTAATTTAATATATTAAAAAGATCTAGACATAATTAATTGGGTATCTGTAAAGTTTACGGCCAGACTGGCCAATCATTTTTCAATGGTATTAACATAGGTATTCTGCTCGTACTCTTGTACAAAAATATATACCGTTTTAGAGGTTTAAAATTAAAATAACCATGTTTTTTAATAATTGGAATGAAAACGTAAATTTGTGGTTATATTTGTGTGACACTGTGATTCTTTATTAATTTATGATCTTCAGTGATATCTGATCCCGATAGCTTATCTGAGTGTTCTGTGGTCAGAATAGCTTAGTAGAGCATCTACAACCATCCTATCCAGTAGCATTTATTGCCTCATGCGTAACCATGGCATCTATTACTTGTGTTACTGAAATACTGTCAATAAGTTTTTAAAGTTATTTACCTGTTTGATTGTGTATTACATGAGCAGTTAAAATATTAAGAAATTAATTTATTTCTTTTTAACTAGTCATCGTTACTATGGTTAGGTGAATTTACAATATTTGTTTGTTTTGTCAAGTTCCGTTTCCTGACTAGCAGTAATGGCAGGAGGCATCTGTGATTAGACCATTTACAATTTGATCTTATAGTGATAGGTGCTACCTCAAAGGATGTTTTTTGTGTGTTGTCATCGACGGGGAGCCACACCTTCGATGCTGGTCCACGCTGATTGTCAGAGGCACTTAAATCAGGCTGATATGAAATTTGTGATAATTTATTTATTTATTTATTATTATTTCAACGGCATCCGCCAATATACAATAATTTCACAACATTTTCATGCAACTTAAATATAACATCAACAAAATAAATAACAACTAATTAAATTACAGAAAGTAGTGATTATGCAGTGGAATAATAAATAAGTATTAAGATTTGTGAAATAATGTTACAATAGTGAAAAATCACAAACATCATCAACTGATATTAAGGGGAAAAAAACTCTATCACTCATTACTGTTGCAGTCTCTTTTTAAGGTGTGCGATGCTGTCATAAAACATATCACCATCAGAAGGAATGCTGTTTCCACGCCTATGAAGTCGAGCAATAGGACCGTGATAGCTGTAATTGTTTGAGTGGTGGCAGGTTGAAAACATATTTCTGGATCTAGTTCCAGCAGGCACCAAGAGGGATATCCTACTCAGAAGCTCTGGTGAATCGATCGCCCCGTTGATAAGCTTGTGCAGGAAAATAATATCAAACATTCTCCTTCTGCACTCCAGCGTAGGCAGAAGAAATTCCTGCTCAAGTACGGGGACAGAGACCTCCCGATAGGCTGCACCTCTCCGGACTCCTTGAAGTCTGCAAAATTTGTTTTGAATACTCTGTAGTTTGTGAATATGAGATGCGTAATGAGGGGACCAAACAAGAGTACAATATTCCAGATTAGGCCGAACTAAAGCCTTATACAAGAGCAGTAGTGTCTCGTCACCGAACGTCCCTCTAGACATTCGAAAAATGAATACTAGCATTTTGTTTGCCTTCAAGGATACCGCATCAATGTGTGCATCGGGTGACAAATTTGTAGTCAAACTTACTCCAAGGTCGTTTATCGAGGTCACTCGCTTGATGTCGCCGGATACAGTGTAATTGAAAGCAACAGGATTCTTCAGACGACAGAAGGTGATTGTAAGACATTTGGTTGAGTTAATGACCATCTTATTATCATCGCACCACTCAGCAATTAGGTTCAGATCACGTTGAAGATTGAGACAGTCATCACGAGAGTATATTTCTTTGAATATCTTGAGGTCATCTGCGAAGAGGAGATATTCCGATGATAGGTGGCTGATGATGTCGTTGACAAACAAGTTGAAAAGAATAGGCCCAAGCTTGGACCCCTGTGGGACACCTGAGGTGGGAGGAAATTCTTCAGACAAATGGTTTCCAAGTTTGACCCTCAGCGAGCGTCCACTTAAATAGCTCTTGAACCATTCTAGAGAGAGTCCGCAGAAACCATATCCTTCGAGCTTGGAAATCAGAAGTGAGTGACTAATCTTGTCAAATGCTTTGGAAAGGTCTAAATAAATGCTGTCCACTTGATGTCTTCGATTAAACGCAGAAAGAATATAGTCTGTGTAGATGACAAGGTTGGTCTGGGTGGAACGACCCTTGCAAAACCCATGTTGTTGGGGGACAATGATACTCTTTATGTCATTAGATATCAATTCCAGCACTAAACCTTCCACAACCTTAGCCAAAGCAGGCTGGATGACGACTGGCCTGAAGCTGGTGACATCAGTAGCATTTGGTGTTTTAGGAATCGGCACAACATAACTGGACTTGAGTGCTGTGGGAAAGATGCCGTCCATAAATAGTCTGTTAAGTAAATTGGTGAGAGACTTTGAAAGCTGAACGCTACATTTCTTGAGAACTATAGGTGGGATGAGATCAGGACCATTACCTTTGTTGACATCAAGTGACTCCAGCTCCTTCCGTACTCTTTCCTCACTTACATGGAAGCGATTTACATTGAAGTTGCTAGCAAAATGAAAGTCTAAAGTTGTGTCATCCCTGGGATTGAAAGTTGAGGCGAAGAAGCCAGCAAAAAGATAATCATGAACTTAATGACCGGAGTGGCAAAATATGAGTTTCGTGTTATTAACCTACTGCTACTGTCCTCCAGAGCAACAAAATATAAGGTTTCAATGGGTGGAAATGACAAATAAAGAAGTTATAGAATATTAAAACTCATGCAGAGTAATATTTCATTGTCCTATGGGCTTCACATGGTCTTGTTATGATCTTAAGTCAACCTCAATCACGAATGCCTGTGGCCATTACTACTTTACAGGAAATGCAACTTGAAAGAAACCAAAAATATTGTAAATTCACCTAACAATAAACTTCCTACTATCTTGCAAGAAAAGTAGTTCCGCTTTTTATGTTCTAAAGTTCATTATTTGTCAGTTTCATACAAAAAATCCTTATATTGTTTTTTGTTGATGTACTATGATGAAAGCAACAGGTTAATAACGGCATCTCGTTTCCGGTGTGGATAAAAATAAATTAGAAAATAATATATAGCCTACAAATTGAATAAAACCTTCAACAAACCAATAAATAATGTACAAACCTAACATAAGTTTAATAAAGAAACTAAACTAACGTTACAATACCTTCGTACGTAATTAAATATCATGAGGTAACTTCCGGTCACATAAAAATAGTATTTCTTGATTTAAAAATAACACGATTACACAACGAACTTACACTCTTACTCTGAAAAAACTTGATGATCAATTACAAAGAAATAAACTATTTTCAGGGAGTTTTAAATTTTTTAACTCTGGCACTAAAAGGGTTAAAAAACTAAGTTATTTGTGATTTTCACCTTTCCAAACCATAGGCCTATATGTTTTTATTAAGCGTTAAGGAGGATGAGCAGAATACGTTAATAATTATGAAATTTTAATTGAGTACCCTAGCTGTTAACCGTGCTGATACCAATTTTAAGGTAGAGTACAATAAGCGGACTCCGTTTTTAAATTGATTAGTATAAATCATCAATACTTAATATTCGTATAGTGAATACGAGTCTATCTATCATATCAACATATCCATATTCATAATAACAATTATATTTGAAATTCAATTACTTCTTAATACACACAGTGATAACCTCATAAATAATAAAAAAGCTATAACAATCAAAAAAGAACCGGAAATAGGAAAAAGTAATAATGATAACATTAAAACAAACATGTATAACAGAAAATACGAAATATGCTATTTCTATGTTTTCTCCTGGATGGAATAACCACTTTCAAGAAGTTATTGAAAGCATCCTCTCTAGAAAACCATACTTCTCTTTTGTACAAATACAGAGATGATCTGCAAGCAGGTCTGCTGACATACCACTTTTTAAACTCATGTCACGGTCTATGTCTCTATGATCGTTTGACTGTCTGTTATTGTCTATAAAAGATCAAACGTTTATTATATGAAGAAGTATTTATACAATTTAATAATCCTTCACGATCAGTATCGGTTAGTTACATCGATAGTTATAATTAAGTAATGTCGTTTGTCAATATCAATATAAAAACCTGGTGCAGCTAAAGTATAATAAGAGGCCACCACATCAATAGAATCGTTTTATGATTAACTAAACTATAAAAATAAAAATGTTGACACGAATTACGTTATATAAAAATATGTTGTTTCTATAAAATGTAACAAACAAAACAGTTTAACATTTAGTTACTTTTTACTGTTTTTAAGGATGTATGATTCTACTGTGGTAGTGGCCTCTTATACTGCAGCCCCTGGTGCGCTTTTCGTACTGTACCCCTAATTTTATTTCTAGGACTAAATTAACAAAAACGTCTTTTATTTGGGTCAAATTTCTCTGGGGTAGGGTACGATAAACGGCCCCGGTTTTTTATATCGAAATTGGCAACCAATATTACTTAATCATAACTATCGATATAATCAATCGATATTAATTAATTATTTTGAACAATTAACTTAAATAATCTATATCAACAGCTGTAAACACTTTCAAATAATACACGTAAGATAATATTTCAATTTTACATAAGTAACATTTCATTATTAAAAATGACAGTCAATTTTAGAAAACTACAAGACATTGCTTTGAAAGATGATAAGACATGTTTTTCGTGGCTTCAACATGTAGGACTCGTACTGAAAACCCATTATGTGAAATTTGTGGGAAAGAAACAAATGTAACTGTGAGAGGGGCAAATATGGTCGTCTTCAGTTTTCCTAATTTCGGTTACAATAATTTGTTTGATCACTGTTTATATTAAATTCACATTTTAATTTAAAACATATGTTGGTTATTGCAGACTATAGATACTTTTTTATCGATTGATAGTCTATGATTTATTGAGATACGAATATTAGGTATCGATGTTTACATTCTTCGATATAAAAAAACCGAGTCCGCTTATCGTACCCTACCCTTTCTCTGACTTGAGGATGACAGCTAACTTCAGCAGCAACCACCTTGAGGTTAACTCACGATCATTACAATACCACATGACATCTGTAGAACGAAGAAACATTACTCTGCACGAGAAAAGTAGTTCAATTTTTAATGTAATAAAACTTCATTATTTGCAATTGTCAACACTTGAAACTTTACATTGTTTTGTTCAGGAGGACAATAGCAATAGGTTAATAACACTAAACTCATCTTTTACCATTTCCACAATTAAGTTCAAAATTACCATTAATTGTGAATAACTACAATTACAATGTTTTTTATTCTATATTCTACATTACCAATTGATAATTTGGTACCCTGATTCGATTGTGGTATTTATCTTAGGCTAACATTTTACTAAAATCCATTTAAAGTAATATCAGTTTGTTAGGTACCTACAGAAGTAGATTTGTGCCTAGATGACTTGTGTTTCTTATGTTTGGAAGATTTCTTTTTGTGTTTCCTTGTCTCTTTCCCCATATCAAAGATCTGTTAAATAAAATTCAGTTGTTCTCCTTCCTACACGTAATAAAAGTATCACAAGATTCAAAATTCTACTAATGTTAATGTGGGTAGTAGAGTCGTAATGGAGGTTATGTTGTTATGTTACATCAAGTAAGAAAAACAAACTAATGTTTTCAATTCTATTACTTATAGGCTTTAGCGTTATGCCATGCAACTTCACTATTCTCAATCTGTCATTGTAATTTTTATTAATTATATTCTTTTCAACTTAGTTTAATTAATAAAATAATTTCGGTACTGATAATTCTGTATTTTATTTTATGGGTTAGTGACAAGAGTAGGAGCCTGAATAATTATGGAACCTTTTGAGATTTCATGATCAAGAGTAGGACTATGAACACTTACAATGTGTTCAAATTTACATTTACACTATGTGTATTTGATGTATGTTTTGTCCTGTGTATTGAAAATTGTGGACCAGAGTTGTTACCGTGTCTAGGCCTACCTTGGCTTAAGTCCTTTGTGAATATGGTCCTACTAAATATTACACCATCGTAAAATATAAGGTACGTATAAGGTAACATGCATTGTTGTCAAGACGAGCATTATACAAAATATAACAAACGTATAATATTCAATTACATTATTTAACTGTTCTGTTTAGTAAATTTATTAAGTATATTTTTCATGTGTTTAATTAAGTTATTTTCATGTTCTCATCATTTATGTGTTTGCAATTCTTTATTTATCGAGATGAATCTGTTTATTTTTGTACACTGCATCTTTTATATATTATTATGAAATGATTTGGTAACATACTTCTTTTATTAAACGTAGTATTTAAGTTATTATTATTGCATGGTAATTGGTTTAATCTATTATTACTGATATTATTATTTACCTTATCGCATGTTTTGATTTTACATGAAACCTTGTTGATTGTATTGACAAATATTTTTGGTTTTTATTGAATATTAAGATGCATCTTGTTACGGTATTCTTTTCGTTTTGTCATTAGTTTGGCTTATTATATTCATAGCCTATGTTGCATTGTGAAAATGGTTAAGACCCTTGAAATAAATCAATAAATAAAAACCTGGTGTCTACTTATCAATATACAAGGAATTCATTTATGAAGATAGTTTTATTCCAAACCATTCGAATTCTAATTAAGAATTATTAAATTATGAACTGTTCGTATATTAAAATCTGCCCGTAAGGAAATATAATACTAAGTCAGAGATAACTTACTATTTGCACTTAATACACATAAGAGTGTTTTTAATCTGCAATACTTCTATCACAATAAAAGGAAATCAAAATAAGTTTGTTACAAAAGTGTACAAAGGTAATACAACACGCGATATAAATACTCGTTTGAATTAACATTGTAATAGAAGAAAATAGCATACTGTGTTTTCTGGACGACTATATAGCATTAAAGTATTGTAGTTGACACTGCTGTTTGAATGACAGGACTTATGAAGCTCTGATCTGCACGGTGAATATGGAATCAGATATAGGAGTCAGAACACAGTCAATGTCTTCTGACATATACACTTTAGAGATGTATTTGACATGTGAGTAATATAGTTGTGAACTGAAAGGGTAGTAATTTCAGAAATGGATTGTTGTAGTCACACATCGGATAATCAAAATATCTGCCTAATTTAGTCAACTGTTAAACTATAATAATTATTTAAATCACTTTGCCAAAATTGCATCTATGGAGACGGAAAACTAGAATACCTAAAGCAGTAGTATTCTTAGAAATTAAAAAGATTTGGAAATTAATATAAAATAAAAAGTAAATGGACTTCCACGAGCTTAGATGTTAATCAAATTGAAAAACTTCGGAATCCACAAAGAAGTCGCTAAATATATGTGCATTGGATTATAAACCGCGAACATACAAGTACAATATGTGTATTGGTGTCGGTGTATTGGGCAATTATGGCATTAATTGATTATCACTTCTATTTTAAAATTTCATCTTTCATTGCGTTCTTTGAACACCTTTAAGACACACATATTTTTTGTTTTTAACATAACGTTTTTTTAACTGGTTATTTTGTCTCTTATCTGTTAGGAACGATTGTTCAAATACGTAACGAATGTCTGGACGAATACGGGAACAAACATTTTTTTCTTTTATATTCTACGCAAACAAATGATCTTTTATTACTTTTTTTCTAAATTAATTAACCATTTGATTTGATTATGCTTAGTTTTTACCAAAGAGTTGGTTATAACAGGATCTTGAAGGAAACATATTTCTTGAGATATAATACCCATCAGATAACACATCCAACTTCCAGAAGGTCTGATCACGCATGCTGCAGTAATCTGACACACACACACACACACACACACACACACACACACACACACACACACACACACACACACACACACACACACACACCACACACACACACACACACACACACACACACACACACACACACACAATTTCAATAAACATTGAATCACAAAAAGTACTAGCTCCGCCGGGACTCGAACCAGGATCTCTCACTTGCTGGGTGAATGTGCTAGCCCTTACTTTTTACGATTCAATTATTTTGTATTTGGCTGTATCTGTCACATATTATGCGTTTAAATAACTAAACTAACATATAATCGGAAGACCAAATACCTGTCAAACGACTTTTGTTTACATTTGTATAAATGGCAAGAGCCTTATTTAATTCATTATATATATATATATATATATATATATATATATATATATATATATATATACATATATTATGATTATATATATAATTATAATTATATATAAATGATAGTAAATAATGTATATATATGTGTGTGTGTGTGTGTGTGTGTGTGTGTGTGTGTGTGTGTGTGTGTGTGTGTGTAATCGTATTTTGATTAGGTGAGTTAAAGCACAATTAGCTGTAAGACAGATCTTATAAGTGCGATAAGAATATGAATGGTTTGAGTAAGTGTGACGAGAATCAGGAACGTCGTTATTACGAAGTAAAAGAAGTGAACTTTATTCGTGAAAATATTCAACGCATACTATACGGTATCTTTAACCGTCCATATTATATGTACACTCAAAGACGGGATTCATTGAACAGGATTGTACGTAAGATATTAATTCAAATTTCAAAGAGAATAGCGTAGCTGCATGGTATTAAACTAAAGCCTGCATTTATTGTAGTTGAGATGTTAACTTGTGAATCAAATCAACCAATATAACCTATTTTGAAGATTGTGGTACTTTTATTAGAACTATTAGAAGGAGGAAGAAAACAAACAGACTTTATACAGTAGAACTTTTTTATGACCAAAAATGTAAGAAGTCTTCTAAACCCTAGAAAAACAAGTTACCCATATTCCGTAAGTGGCATGTCAGTTTTAATCCAACTTTAACAAAAATTCTGAGCCTATAAGTGATAAATGTTCTGCTTAAATATGCAAGCATATCAATTTTATTTGACGAAAATAGCATTGTATTAAATATTAGCCCTGTTTAACACATATTTGAGGAGATAATTGTGCTGGTGTTATCAAAAACTGCTGTTATTTCATTAAATAGGTACCTACCATTCAGTTTAGTTCAGTTTTACTGAAACATAGAAGTTAGTGGTTGAAATTTAAATAATTATCAAAATGGTTGAAAAC
Organism: Homalodisca vitripennis; assembly: GCF_021130785.1. Lineage (NCBI taxonomy): Eukaryota > Metazoa > Arthropoda > Insecta > Hemiptera > Cicadellidae > Homalodisca > Homalodisca vitripennis. The sequence goes on along the minus strand of NC_060209.1, from coordinate 60,411,812 downwards.
GATTTGTTTGAAGATGTCGATTCTCCTGATCCTGTGGGTCTTTCTTGTGCCCTTGAGGCATTCTCAGAGTCAGAAGAAGTTATCACAATGATAGACGAGCTACCTCTCATACAAATTATTGACTTAGATCGTGCAGCAGAGAAAGCACGTGAACGATTTCAGTTCATTTTCAATCAGTACCTCGATCAACCCCACTTATTAGATCCTTTCTTAGAGAAATTTCTTCTACACATTGTGAAATTGATTCGCAATACTGAATATACTTTGGAAATTAAGCACAGAGCTTTTAAATACCTCTTTATCATTACAAATGTTCGTGGCTACAAAAGTATTGTTCAGCATTTGCCACACGAGGTTGAAGATCTAGAACCTGTTTTGCAACTTATTGAAGAGCAGGACCCTGCAGACACGGAGACATGGCAGACTAGGTATGGTCTCGTCCTTTGGCTTTCTATCATTGTTATGCTTCCATTCAACATGAATAGGTTCAACAGTAGCTCACATAGTCCATCAATGTTAAAGAGATTGCTAGATACTTGCCAAACCTACCTGATGTGTTCAGATGCATGTCGCAAGGTCGCTGCCTTTCTGACTGCCCGTTTCCTAACTCGCACAGATGTCAAAGAAGTCTACCTCACGCCTTTTATAGATTGGTCACTTGAAATCATCAATGGTGAGATCTCTAGGAATGACTCTTGGGACAAATTTGGTCCATTGGCTGGCTTAGCAGCTGTATTGAAACATGGTGAGCGAGGAGACTTGTTACCACATGCTTCCCGGATTCTCAAGTGCATTATCAGTACTAAATGTTGTGAAGACTTCTCCCTGACTAGTAAATATTCAACGAAGATTGTCACTAGAATCGGTCTCATATTTTTGAAGCCAAAAGTTCCTAAGTGGCGGTACAGCCGAGGTCAAAGAAGTCTGGCTTTCAATTTGATTAAGGGAAATTCGAGTTTTAGCCAAGGAAAGGAGAATAACTCAACAGTATGCCTGGATGAAGAAGATGAAGATGACGAAGAAGCCATTCCACAAGAGGTTGAAGAAGTAATTGAAGAACTTGTACAAGCTCTGCAGAACAGAAACAGTACAACGAGGTTGTCAGCCTCTAAGGGTATCGGCCGGGTCGTTTCCCGCCTTAGCAAGACGTCTGGAGATGAAGTGGTGTGCTACATTCTAGACCTGTTGAATCCTCGAAGCTCAGACAACTCCTGGCATGGTGGCTGTTTGGCTCTTGCTGAACTAGCCAAGAGGGGTTTGTTGCTGCCTTCTAGACTATCTGATGTAATGCCCCTTGTCATCAAGGCCCTAGTGTATGAAGAACCACATGGATATTCTTCTGTAGGAGAGAATGTTCGTGATGCGGCCTCCTATGTGTGCTGGGCATTTGCTCGTGCCTATGAACCCATAATCATTGAACCTTACTGTGCGATAATGGCGAAAACTTTGTTAGCTGTTGCTTGCTTTGACAGAGAGATCCACTGCCGAAGAGCTGCAGCTGCAGCATTCCAAGAAAATGTGGGACGTTTGGGAAATTTCCCTCATGGCATTGAAATTCTCACCACTGCTGATTATTTTACCATTGGTAGTCGCAGTAATGCTTTTTTAGAAGTGAGTGTGCAAATCGCCCAATATGAGGAGTACGCTGAGTCTCTAATCAATCACCTGCTACAACATAAGATAGACAACTGGGATTCGAATATCCGCATCCTTGCCTCCAAGGCTCTTAGTCGTCTGACTGCCCGAGCTCCACAGCATATGGCCTCCCACGGATTGTCAGTTCTCTTTGAACATACCAAGTCCAGCAACATCAATGCTGTACACGGTGCAGTCTTAGCCATAGGAGAGGTGGTCTTCTCCTTGTCTTTAATACCTGAAATAAACCTAGAACCACATCTTGACAGGTTGGAAAAACTTGTTGCCCAGTTCAGGGAGAAAAATCAACTGAAAGGAATTCTAGGTGAACTCCTTATGACTGCTTGTTGTTCCTTCATAGACCACTGCTCACAGGCCAGACTGCCATTCCACGGCAAACCTGTAATTGATGAGTGGCAGCACCTTATTAATGAGTGTGTGTGTAACCCGATTTTGGATATGAGTCGAGCTGCAGCCTTTGCTCTCAAGAATTTGAGCACAGAATACTACAAAGATGATTCTGAGGAGATGAGAGCCAAGTGCATTGGCATCGTGGAACACTACACTCAATTTTTAGATGTGGATGAGTCGTCCAGGACAGGCTGTGTTCTTGCATTAGGGTACATGCCAGGTTTTATGTTGGAAAGCAGTGTTACGATGGTAGTGCGAAAACTGATAAAGTGCATCAGTGTGACGCAAGAGACCATTAAGTGGGCACCAGCCAGGAGCGGTGCTATCAAAGCACTGGTAGCAGTATGCCATACCATGGGACTCAGCAATGTAGATAAGAATAAAAGCTGCTACGGTTTAGTGGTGGAGATAATAAATGCCTTTCTGGAGGGAATGAAAGACTATTCAATAACTAATCGTGGTGACATTGGGGCTTTAGTGCGTGAGGCTGCAATGCAGGGTTTTCAGAGTCTGTTAATTCAAACAACAGATGAAGCAATTGAACTATTAACACCCGACCTAGTCTCTAAGATAATCATGAGTGTGGTTCAGCAGGCAGTAGAACGCATAGACCGTACTCGTGGCATTGCAGGGAAAGTGTTCTCTACTTTGCTGCACAAGGAAGACACTCCAATTCCCCATTTTCCTGCAGAAACACAAGTCCGGAAGATATTCACCAAGGAAGTGTGTGCTACATGTCACTGGACGAATGCTAGTGAGACCTTTCCTTTGTTCAATCTCCTATTAACCATACCTGAATACACCAAGACTATCATGCTGGGCCTCATCACCAGTATCGGAGGGATAACAGAAACTCTGGCAAATGAAGCGAGTGAACCCATGTTCAACCACATCACCATACAAAGCGAAGAGGAGAAGAAGCGTATTGCTTATATAATAGTTGAGATTTTTGAGGAGTACCAAGATGAAGAACGTATTGCTGTACCTTTCCTAACTTTCCTAGAGCGATATATCACATCTGGCTGCCTTAAACCTGTGTTTCAGGACCCACACACGTACGCTGCTAAGATTCTGAAATGTACCAAGGCCTCTGTTGCCAAGACCACAAACAGCAGGAAACTTACTGGGAGCATTGCCATATACTGCCAGCTCCTCAAGGCGGGTGGAGGTGGAGAAGTGACTCGACGCTCATTCGTTCAGCTGGGAATCTACCTCTGCCATCGGTTTATGTGGCTAAGGCGACAAACATCTAATGCACTTTATGAAACTCTTATGTCTGCCAAGATTTTTGGTGAAGAGTGTGGGGTGAAGCCGGAGATTCAAGATGAAGTGTTGGCGATTGTTGGTGAAACCATGTGGGATGAGCTTAGCATTGAAGCAGCCAGGGAGAAACGAAATGCTTTCTTCAAACTGCTTGATATTACTCCACCTCGTAGTATTCTGGGACGCAACAATGATTAGAAAGTGCAGTATCAATGTAAGTCAATGAAGAAATTACCCACACTAAAGACTGGACTGCCTATGTTACTTTTCGTGGAGTTTTATTATTTTAATTTTATTTATTTATGTTCACATTCCTTAGAACATGTAAAAAATAATGTATAAAGTTGCCACTGTAGTTTTCTGTATTTTTTATTTTATGTTAAGTAAACATTACACTTATGGATAGGAGGCTGGGTTGAATTCACGAGTCCTTACGGTAGACCCAGAGTGAGATTATTATATATTTTTGTTAGTATTGGTTCAATGGATTCTATGGAAATTGAAATCCCCAACTGACACAGGTAAAGTCTACTTGGTGACAAGCACTTTTGTGAAACGCACACAGATAGAAACGTTCATAAAATGTTATGTTTGTCATCTAAACATAGTTGTTTTGGCCATAAAAGATAGTAATTTTGTTAGAATAAATTGAGAATGTGCAAAATTTATATCTTAAAAACAAAATCCATAATATATGTATATTATTTTCTGTACAATGCCGTTTTTGGAATTTTTTTATGAAACAAGTCAGAAAACAAAAGAATATGTATGAAAAGTATTCAGAGTATATTTGGAATACACTACATTTTTTTTTATTAATTAGTAAATACATTTTAAGATAATGTAAATCTTTTATTTCTAAAATTTAAATTCTTAATTTTATTCAATAAATTTCAGAACTATAAAATAAACTTCAGATTACATTTTATATGTTTGGCCTATGAATTAGGTTAGATTATTTCTTGCCTCTTTAATGAAATATAAAGCTTGTAAGACATTATAAAAACCAATATAGCAAAGCCAGTGAAGTTTTGTGGCTGCTGCCATAATTGTGGACTTTAATACAAACATTGAACAATTAATGTTTTTATATGGGACATTTAACATGGTACTCAGTATAAAAATTATAGTTTAGATAGTTAATAACATATTGGTATGGATCTTTATGTTTTTAAATTGTTTTAATACATTAAATTATGTTTGCAAAGAGATTTTGGTCAGAAACTATTGTCTTTGCTACTTGAAGGTGGTGCTACTAACAGTATTAACCTGTGTGCTACTAACAGAGTTAAGAAACATGTTTTATCTAGATATATGGGAATAGTGATTGTCCATGCACAGGAATAATGAATGTCCAAATATAGGAAGACAGACACTTTCAAATTTTGAACAACACTGTACACTTTGTGTACCTTTGAAATTAACTTTTTAAATATCATATGTGATCAGAGCCTTTGAGGTTTTGATTAGTTATTTTATACTGTATTTAAGGAATTGTTAGTTCGTCACTGCAGGATGGACAGTCACAACCCACACTGATGGCTGTAGGCATTTATGATAAAACCCTCAATTTTAACATGTGTATGTTATCTGAATGGAAAATATCTCTAGGGATGTTTTTTTGTTTCTTACAAGAACTATAAGATATATTTGGTGTAATGTAGCTGTTAGACAAACATAATTGACATAATTGAATGCTTAAGGCATTGAGTATTGTAATTTTAAAGGTAAACGTAAAAGAGATCATTCTTCTTGAATTCGGTCAATCATTCTTTCATAATTAGACAATCACTTTTGTGATATTTAGAAGACAATAAACAGTGGTCAAAGTGTTTTTGCTGAAAACAAAGAAACAGATATCTCTTAAAATTGTCTCCTAAGTATTTGATTGTTTCAATGCAGGTCTACTAATAATTGTAAAACTCAAGTTGCTTGGTTTCAATAACACCACTTCGAATTGGCTGAAATCCTACATTATTGGTAAATGCCCTGTGACAGAAATTTATGATGATTATGAGGGGGTTCCCAAAAAAATCTGGATTATTTTTAAAAACTTATATATTTTTTTTTAAATATAACCTTATCCCCTTCAAAGTACTCTCCATTACACTTTATATATTTGTTCAATTGGTGCTTCCAGGGTTCAAAACATTATTTATATCCATCTTCAGAAATGGCTGATGGTTCCTTCTTCACTTTTTTTCTTGATGTCATCTTTGTTATCAAATATGAGTCCTTTCATGTTCCTTTTAATGAAAATTAAAAAAAAATCATATGGAGCTAGGCCAAGTGAGAAAAGTGTGTTAGGCAGTAAGTAGTACCTAATGTTATTTTTTTTTTTCTAAAAAAGAGCTTTACAAAGATGGTTGTGTGTGCAGGGATGTTATCATGATAGATACACCAGTCTCCAGTCTGCCTCAAATCGGATCTTTTTTGACAAATACTGCAGCAGAATTTTCTTAAAATCACCAAATAAAAAGCTAGATTAAAGGTCTGGCCAGGAGGAACAAACTCTGAATGAGCAACCCCTCTTACATTAAAAAAGCAAATGAGTGTTGTCTTGATGTTTGATTTGGCGAATTTTTTGAACAAGGTGACAATGTCATCTTTCATTGGCTTCATTGTTATTTTGTTTATGGTGATGAGTCATAACCGTAGCATCATGACTCATCACCAGTAATTACCTTCGATAGGAAATCAGGATCGGTTTCAAGTTGTTCTTTTAAATCACAACATGTTTCAACTCAACATTCTTTTTGATTGTCAGAATGCGAGGCACCAACTTGGCAGAGACTTTTCTCATTCCTAAATCTTTAGATAAAATGACTTAAACTGAGCTCCAAGATAACCCACTAATTTCTAACATTTGATCAATAGTCTGAGAAGCACAATGGTTTCAATTAAAAAAATGTTCATCTGTTTGGGTAGTTGATGGACATATGGAACAAGGCTTGTCATCAATGGACATGTTGCCATTTTGTAATTGAGAAAATCACTTGTACACTTAAGATTTTTTTTCATAGCGGCATATTTGTAGGCTTTGTTCCACATTAAAACAGTTTCATAAGCATTTTTACTAAGCAGGAACAAATTTTCATAGCTGTACGCTGTTCACTCAAACTTGGCATAAAAAAGGAAAATAGTATAAAAACCACTTAAGAACAGAATAAGCCAATTCGATGATCCAAATGGCACTGAAATGGTGATGAATTGTTCTATTGACACTAGCGGTTGAATTTCGTACTGTAGAAGGCCCATCCACAGCAGAGCTATTCCGGGAACTTCTGGTTACCCCCTCATAAGTCTGCCTACATGGGATCTCTTGCATTTCCTCATTTACATTAATAATATTACTGAGGAAATCCTGAAAAGTTGTGTAAGGCTGAAATTTCCCCAGAAGAGTTCATTTCTGACAATACTCACGAGTAACACCTAAACTGAAAACAGCTAAATCAGATGTAGAGACTTACATTTGGGCAATATAAGGGTAGTGTCCTATCATGAATCAGAAATTTCAAGATATTGTGGTAAAGGGGTAGCTTTGCTGATGTATAGTGAGAGAGGCACCATTGAAGCATTTTTACGAAAGTTTAAATATTGATTGTGGACCCTCCTTTACCTGCTTTGACTGGTAGACGTTGAAACAGAGAAAACCTTCCATTCTTTCAAAGTAGTCTGACTGGTACAGTGCCCAATTATGTCTGTATTATAGGGATCATGGGGCTACAATTCCCAATCTAATCATTCCGGAAGTTTTGCCTAAGACCTTATTTGTACATGGAGGCTACTTGGTGTTGGAAAGTGAATTTGTCCAATACCAAGATTCTACTTGATTAGAAGTGTTATTATTATGAAACTTATCTTTCATGAAAAATTTAGAAGTATGTTAGAGATGACTTTCTGTTATTGGTGTGATATTAATCCTTTTTTAGTAAAATGTGTCACATCAAAATTTGAAGTAGTCAATTTGCATTCAAAATTAAATCTATAAGCTAATGGATCTATAAGCCATCTTGAATTAATGGATCAACCACAGTTGAGAATTTTCATTTCTGTTATGGAAGTATTAAAACTTATGAGTAATGTTAAGACTTAATGAAACTTAAGTGACGATTGTAAAGGACTGTGATTTTCTGCTTTGTATTCTTGATGGAAGTGAGTAGGTTTTAATGGAAAACACATATTTTTCTGTAAACAATATCTAACTGATGATGCCTTAACCGGCGAAAGCGCTTTTTAAATAAATTAAATGTGGAAGTATAAAAAATGGTCTTTTCCATTAAAAGGACTGTGAGTCAATTTATATTCATATTTTCTTCATTATGTAAGATGAGGAGGACTCAATGAATGTTGATTCCATGACTTTTGGAAATTAATTTTTCTTTATAAAGTTGAGGCAGTTTGTTTGCATTGATGTAAAAGCTTTGTGTGGTTGGTGGATAGACGGTGCAGTGGAAGAGGTTTCTGTAGTTTTTTCATTAACACTACAGCATATGTAGTTGGATAGGATTAACCATATAGTGCACATGTTGCTGGGATATCTCCTGGTTTTTTTTTACATGTTTTTATACCTGCACAAAGTATACGTCTATGTGAATGATTACTACGTATAAGTTTTGGTGTGACCATATGTTGGCAGTAAGTACATTCCACAAGATACTGTTTGAGTCCTAGGATTTTATTTTTATTTTTGAAACATAATTATCTACTATTTTCAGGATGAATATAGGATAAGAGATGCTTCTCCTTGATATGTGAGAGTACATTTCTAACAGATCTAATAATATGACCTTTATATGTTCAGTTCAGACGTAGCATTCTTTATTCAGTAAACTAATCTAATACAGTACATGTGTATTTAAAACCGTTATTAGATTTAAATTCATAAATTTCAATTAAAAAAAAAACTATTTTATAACTATTTACATACTGTTGTGTAGAGAGCATATACATGTTATGTCTGTTGGAAAAAGCGTGTATTGAATATAATGCCTTATTGATTTGGAAGTTTTGTTTTGAATTTTATACAGGTCTCCTCACTTTTAATACCTCTGGATAGACTGTTAATAAAAGTTAATTCCTATGTAACTAGTGTTTTTACTGTAAAAGTCTAGATTACTTTTATAAAAATAATATATTATGTCTAGTATTGTAGTGATAATTTATATTAATAGACTCACTTTAGTATTTATTGTCATAATTTACACATTCTAACACATATAGACTATACACTGTTAAAATGGTATGTTGGAGGAGAAATGTTCAACAGAACCTGTTTGTTTCAATTTAATAATTAATCTCAATGCTTTATTTGTTTTACAATTTTATCTGAATTCTGTTTAGTGGTTCTACCATAGATGAATATGCCATAGGAGAGATGAGTGAACATCGTTTTATAAATTGTCAATAACTTTTCTAGATCACATTTACTTGACAATGTGACAATCCCAAGATATTTTGATCAATTATACAGCCTAAAAGTTTTAGTTTGTCATTTTGATTTAAGAAGTTGTTGAAAAAGATATGAACTTGTTTCATTACAATTCAGGAGCAAAATTATTGGAGCAAAATAAATTTTTAATTTGGACATGGCTAATGTAAGAGCCTGGGATGTTTATACATGTTCCTGGGTTTTGTTCTTTTACTAGTACAGTAGTATCATCACCACACCATACAATTCTCTTGTACAATATATTTAAGGTATCCTTGAATGTTACATAAAAACAACAGGGACCCAGGTGATACTCCATGTTTTACAAACTGTAACTGTTAGACAAATTTTCATAAATAATTTCTATACAATTGTTTTCAATATACTGCTGCCTATTGTTTAGGAAAGAAGTAAACCAGTAATCTTGTACTGGGTTTGTTAATTAGCATTTGTGAGGACACTCAAAAACATGAGAAAGATCAAGGAGTAAATGCCTAAACGTTTGCCTTTGAACATAGTCTACACCAGATGTGATTGTTGGGTTCCTTGGTCAAATATTAGTAGCCTGTAGATGTAGGCCAGGATTTACAACATACAAGATACTTCGTGTATAAGCTGTACATCTGAAGTTATCACCAACATCTGAATATATTCGCTTTTCTCCTTTAATTCTCTCTCTTTCAATATGCAACATTATTCACTCAAAGCAGGAAAAACAATTGAAACATTTTGGTAATAAGAAGTCCTTATCCTGTTATACAGATTTTTTTATATATAATTTATATTCTGATATCTGATACACCGTGCTTTATTCTTTTTCTTTCTCTATATGTTTTATAACAAGTTTTTTACAAATTATGCTTAAAATACTCAGATTGTTTATTTTAAGTTAAACATAATTTAAGATTTATAACTTAAGCTTTCTTGTATTTTAATTTGTATACACGCTTATAGAAAATGTAATAAGTAAAAAATATTTCTGTTTAACTTGAAAATAGTTTTTATTTTACCGATTCACCTTCTTCCCTGCATATTCCTGAATTTGATGCAAAATCAAAATATACAAACTTTCTCACAATATTGTACAGTTCAAAATAAGTAAATTATTACGAGGTGGGAGTATGCCGCACTATGTGTTGTGTAATGTCCGAGATGTCGTACAGGCAGATAGACAATTATACAGATCAGAAATTGACACAACAATAAATTAACCAAATTCAATGGTTAGACATGCATCATCATAGAACACAACCTGTCTCCGTCTCACGCAAAATTTCAAGTTTATAGATGAAATCTTTTTCAGAATATTTTGTTAAGTGGTACATTTTTGTTCATCAAGTTAGGCTTTATAGCAGTGATCAAACAATAAAGTTCTGGTTACCTAGGTACTACAATGCAAGAGTGGGCTGAAATCAAATCTTGACACTGAGTTTTAAGACTGAATCTTCACTGTATTATTTTTGCATTTTACTCTATGAATAACAATATTACATGTTTTATTGTACAACCAAATTCCATGGAATGACATGTACTATCATCAAACTCAGTGCTGCTAATATAGAAATGAAACTTCATGTAAAATTTCAAGTCTATGAGTCATAAATTTAACATTTTGTTTTGAGATATCTAGAGGCAGAAATGCATTTTTTCCAATCTAGAGTCATAAGTCCTGCTAAAGCTCAGCCAACTAATATTTTAATTCCTTTTAAATATATATACTCTAGTAATAAAACTTTACTTTTACTCTTTATAACTCTTGGCGTATTATCAAATAAGTGTACTGTTGTACAGTAATTTACTTATGTTAAAATAAGTGGTTTCGTTTGCTACATTACAGGAACTCAATTGTACTATCAAACTCCGGATGCAAATTCATTACATTAAACTGTTTTTCCTACCTCCTGTTTTTGCTACATGAAACCTTGTACAGATTTAGAAATAGGATGAAAATATTGTTTCATTAGAATAATTACCATAGTTTTTTTGTATGGTGATTGTTCAATTATTACTCACTGTTCTGACGCTAATTTATAACTTATATAGATCTGATGCAAGGTCCATCAAACCTGACCCTGATGGGAAGGAATATCATTATAAATTAAATTTCTGTGTTGATTAAAAATCGTTTCCTAAGGAAACAAACATGGCTATTATAATTTAGACTATAAAGAGCAAAAAATAAGTACCATTTTTAGTTGTTATTAAAACAAAAACTAGGAATAATTGTTTGTAAATTATTTGCTTTATGTCTATATTCAGACATAAACAAGCTAGATTTTTATGTAATTCCTGTTCATTAGTGGTGCAAGAAGGGGGAGGGAAGTCAAAGGCCCTTTGTTTGGTTTTTCAACTATATCTCAGTAGCGGTTAGTCCTACAGAAAATGTATACATATACTACATTAAAGCTGATAAAATATTATACATGTTTTGTTGTTATAGTTTGTTTTTTGCAATTTGTTACCGTTAATGACGTTGAGCTCTCGTAATTGGTAATTTTCAAAAAACTCCTTATGGCAACACATTTTTTTCTGTCTCCATTTTTGCTGTCAATTCCACAGAAAGTTTGTTGAAAGGGGAGTTTTAGAGAATTTAATGTACTTCAACATGAGTATTTTTATTATTTTATATGAGTTAAATCAAAAGAGTTTTAAAGGTTTTTAATGTAATGAACAATTTTTGCAACCAGCACTACACTCGGAGAAATGGGGATGGGAGCGCAATGCATTCCAGTTAGCTCTACAACAATGTTCCATGATCGATTTTTTGCATACTGACTTTCCTTCTGGAATCATTCATTGACTTGGCTAATTTGGCCGTCTATTATAAAGAAAGAGTACAGTTACCAGCTCCCAAACTTGCTAAGCATTGAAATATGGCTTTACCACTCAACCATAAGAGGAATCATAACTTTTCCCTTATTAGCTACCCACATTACAATGGTCACCATCCAATCACAAACATGATGACATTGAGCATCTTAAAAATGATTGCTTGAGATTGGAACAGATCATTCAACTCAAGAGTAAGAACTCCAACAATCCTGATGTTGAAGAGACAAGTTGTAAAACTGTTAAGCCAAATGCAGTTGGAGCTAATGAATCTTGATTGGTGCATCTCAATTTTGAGTGGCACATTTGAAATGCTTACATGTTTATATCAACCATTTGAACACCAATGCCCGAGGCTAGTGCCTGACCTGTCACCACCAGCGTCTGAGAGGCTGGTACTACCACCAAGGCCTGTTTTAATGCTTTTACAATACTAAACATTTCACTCTGTAATGCCTTTAGTTTTTATATTACTTGAATAATTTATTTTTGGTTTGTAGATTTTTAGATTGGCTATAAATTATTTATCAATTAGTGTAAATTAGCATTATGTACATAACTAATTTTGTAATTATGACTGAACATTGGCGGTTTTCATATGCATTTTGATGCTCTGATTAATTGGACATTGGCATGCAAAGGGTTAAAGATACCTAGGGTTTTAAAAAAGAAAAACATAATTACAAAAGTAAAAAAGTGTATAATATTTCTATTACAACCATCAATACATATTACTTGAAAATGTTCTGTTTCTACTCGGATTGCTAATATTATATAATATGATTATAATAATGATATTCCGGTGTGATAAATTCTAATAAAGTTAATGTAAAATTATTGCTAGTATACATTAAAATTGACTAGACATTCCACAACTTGTAGGAACTTTATCATTGTTCTTCATCAAGAGCGATCCTGAATGTTTTGTACATCTTCTGAAAACAAAACAAAAAGTAATGAGACTTATTAAAAGAATATAACAATTAACAGGTGACAAAATAATTTAATAAAAATAATGCTTTCATAATTTTACATATAATTATGTGTCATAAAAAGGAATATGAGCAATTCTGAATGATTTCCTATTTTTGTTACATATACTTCAAAAACCTCAGTCATACAGTATTTTGGTGTACATTTTGTTTATTTAATTACATGTAAAGCAATATTTATGTAATATACAAGGCGTGTTTTTAAAAATTAGTACCATTTTTTAAACTCTGCCGCTGATGCAGTGTGCCACGTTAGTGCATTGTCTACCTACAAATGTTAGAAATCCACAGACACAATTATGGCAAAAGTTAATTGTTTTTATATGTTTTAATGCATATTTCAAATCCCCCATCAATTGAGAATCTCGCTGATGGTGTTACACACACTGTTAGTTTGTTTCTTGGCACTAAAGGCGAGAAAGCAGTTGACGTATTAAGAGTATGGGCAAATATTATGAGTGATGGAATGGCATTCAAATGGGTAAGAACTTTAAATGACTGCCCCCTTAAAACAATGTTCATTATGAGAAATGGAGTGGACAGCCCTCAATGGTCAACAATGATCTCGTGCAGAAAAAGAATGATAAAGTGAAAATGAATAGATATTTCAAAATGTTACTGTTATCAGAAGAGTTTTATCAAGTTTCAAGAAGTGTTCTCTATGACATTTTTACCAAGAAACAGGTTTTGCTCTATGACAATGTCCATCCACATGAGGCAAAACAATCTCAAGATCTCAGCATAGCATTTTGCTTGGAAAAATTTGAAAACCCCAAACAGCACAAATTTAGCACCCAATGACTGACTATAATTTTTTATAATCAGAAAAAGCATCCTGAACTTTAGCACTGCTACAACAGCATCAAAATGATCGTGTTGCAGTCACAATTAAATCAGATGGCAATCATCTATGACAACAGTATACAAAATTTTGTTTTTAGATATGACAAGTGCCTTAATGTTTATGCCAATTATGTAGAAAAGTAGATAAAAGTGTGAGCTTTCATATAAAAACAAAATTGTTAAAAGAGTTTACTGGCTTTTTTATATCATAATGGTACTTACTTAAAAAGCATGCCCCATATATCCTTATGTATTCAGATTCACTAAACCAAAATTCTGCATGAGAATTTGCCCAATGAATTTTTGTTTTTAGAAATTAAAAAGTATATATTTTTATGCTGACTTCTATACCCAGTGGTACAAAAATTATAGTACAGTGTTAGCAAAAAGTTTAGGGACAGGTACCAAAAAAGACAGTTTTACAAAAACATCAGATTTATTCATTCAAAATTAGAGTTAACATTCAATCTTTGTGATTTAGGTTACATAATACCTTTTAATAATCTATAGGACCCCCTTTAGCCCTAACATACTCCTACATTTGTTTAGGCATAGAGTCAATCAATTTAATGCACTCCTCTTTGGTGATATTGTGCCATATGTGGGACAGGAACAACTTCAAATCGTTCTTGTTTGAAGGTTTCTTCTTGGCAAGTCTAATAGCCATCATATTCCAAATGTTCTCAATCGGATGGAGATCCGGACTCCTAGATGGCCACTGCAAAATTTCAATGTCCTGTTGACTAAACTAGTTCATGGTAAAGCGTGATTTATGACAAGGTGCGTTATCTTGCTGAAACAAAAAGTTGTCACCCAGCTTGGCTGATGGCAGCATAACCTCCTCCATAGTATTACAATATTTTTCACTGTTCATAGAACCCTCAACAAAGTGCAATTCACCAGGACCCTCTGAAGTTAGACAACCCCAGATCATAAGAGCCTCGCCACCCTGTTGAACTGCCGGGGCAACACAGGCAGGTAAAAGTTTTTCACTTTTTGTACGCCTTACACGAATTTTGCACCTAGGAAACAGCTCAAATCTTCACTCATCAGAGAATATTACTCTCCTCCAAGCTTCTTTGAGCCAATGCCTACGGTTTTTACACCAAATACAGTGTCTGTTCTTAGCCAAGTCATTCAGTAGGGGTTTGCGAATGGCAAAATAAGAATTCATCCCTGCCACTCAAAGCCAAGAAGAGACTGTTGACACACAAACATTTATCGGGATCTTCTTGTTTTAATTTAGTCAATAGATCAGGTGCATTGTCATTACGGTTCTTCTTAAGTTTACTAACTTTCGGTAAATCGGGGTGTGATCTTTCTAGGCCTACCAGAGCATGGAGCTTCAATCACGGTGCCGCTTTCCTTAAAACACTTGACTGTGTTTTCTACACACGTTTTTGACACACTTAAAGCAGTTCCACTTGATCTATATGGCTTACCAGTCTTAAACATTCCAACTATTTGCCATTTCATTTCCACTGACACAGAATGTTTTACCATTGTTTCACAACACAAGTTATTATGAAACACAAACACAGGTTATGTTACGAATGATGACAGCAGAAAGAAACAAGAGAAGAAGAAATGCACGCGCAGCTCTTTCCGCATCAGCGACATCTGTTGAACACAACTGTGCAATCCCCTTCCGTCTAGCGGCAGTACTAGGCGAGAAATGTCACCTCAAACTTGAGGTTTTGTAGCCAAATTTTTGGAAAAATCTAAAGATACTTCAGCGAATTTACATTTTGGGTACGAATTTTTTCGCCATCTCACAAGTATTATTCTAATGTTTAATAGTTAATGATAAAGTTATAAAAAGTAATCAGTTAAATATCTGTCATGGTTTAGGAGAAAAAAATCATTTTTGTGTTGGAAGACATGGATTTTTCAAGTTTGTTTTTAAACAAAAAAAAAATATTATAGGAAAACTATAAGAACCACAGTGTTGGAAATTGTACTCAAAAGTTTGGTATTGCCCATAGTATAATGCAAAAATATGTGAAAAGATCACAAACAGTTAGTTTAAGGACAATGTTAGATCTTCATGTTTATAGGGGTGTCCCTACACTTTTTGGCGACACCTGTATATTAACCTATCATAGTATAAAAGCCCTGTGTTCAAGTGTTGCTGGAACAAATTAAATTGATCATAAAACATTTTAAATCTAAAACAAACAGTCCAATAATGTACTTTTTTCTGTGAGGTCTTTCACTTTTATTCAGTTATGTGGGTCTGAAGATGTGCTCCTTGAGTACGAAAGGCCTCATAGAAATAAAAAAGTATATTATTGGAGTGTTTGTTTTAAATTTATAACTAATTCCAATAAGAACAGAGCTTCTAGAATGTATAAAATATTTTGTTCACCTATCTTGGATTGTTGTTTGTACTTACTTAGTACTGATGCAATGGTTTCATTGATGTTGTGGTTTAAATTTGGCTGAGCTCCAGGAGTGATTTCTAAGTCAAAGCCAGGGCCATATTCTGAAAAGTACTGGAAGAATACAACAAAGTTAAAAAGAAAATATAAAAGTATCAGGTATGAAAAATAAAACGTGGCAAATTAAAATGAAGGTGACACAGTTGGGTATAGGATGCAATAGTCTTGCAAGTCACAGTATTTTAAGATAACTGTCTTTAAGACAGAACAAGTTAAAAACATTTTGATCATCCCATGAAGAATTACAGGCATTTCAAGTAGTAAATTTGGCCAAACTTTTAACCACACCCAAACAGCACATGGATAATAATGTAAATTGCTATAGTATGTAAAGGACATAAAGGGTGTGTTGTATAATGAATAATTATTTAAGGAAAATATTAATACTATCAAACCTATATCTGCATTTCTTTCAGAAGGTTGTGTTGATAAGCATTAAGATATTGTAATGGATAGTCAAGCAAGTTTGAATTCCTTCGTTTTTATTTGTATTACATGGATAATGAATATGGCCTATTAAACAATAAAACTAAAGACTTGCTGCATAAGGCAGGTGGAGTAACTATACTACTACTTTATCCACTGGTATAGCCACATTGACCGTAATTTCACTGCTTGTTAAGATGACAATAATGACAATGGAAGAGTGAATTGAAGTAACCTGAGTCACAACATTACATTGTTTTCTTTCAAACCTATGCACTTAAAGGCAATATTTATAATTTGTCCTTGGAGCTCGAATGGCTAGCTCAACTGGCCACCGCCATTTTGTCGGAAGAGCAGATTAATTTTTGCCGTAATGTTATTTTAGCTTGTACGTCCTGTTGTACAGTGAAAGTAGCGTTGTACTGGCCATACGAGTTGCGAGGACAAAGTACGGCAACACTAATACGAGCTGTCTGAAACCTTGGTGTGGCCAGTGCTGCTGGCCTTTTGAGCACATAAGGTTAATATTCTGGGTCTTTGATACACTTGGTACCTACTTGGAGATTCAGTTGTCTATTGTATACAGTATGCGAGTAAGTAATGAAGAGTTCTATTGCTGGTTTTAAAACAGTTCCATTGTCATAACAATAAATTTGTGACTTGATGATGATAATGTATCATGTTAAGCAAAAATCTTTGACATCTCGTTTAATTCAAACTCTTAGAATGACTGTATACTTCTCACTGCTGAAGTAAAAAAGAAACAATGATATTGCAGATTAGAAATAATCTCTGCAATGAATCAACTTAAACTCGTGTTTAAAACATCGCTATGTCTCTAAGCACTGGCTCATGGGTTAACAGCTTCGAGAAGAGTGGCTCCTAACATTGTAAGCTTGCTCAAGATTCGAAGATTAACAATTAGCTCTAACTTTTAGATTGATTTCACAGAAATCTGGATGTTGCCATTGTTCTAATAACAACATCTTTGAAACATATTTGCTGATTATGGCTCCCACACATCAAACCCTACCTTAACTTGTTAAAAAAATGTATACTTTTAGAAAGAAATTTCATCCTGGTATTTTAATAGCCTAAGTTTTCAAATTAATTTATGTGTATTAATTACTATGTTTTTATTCTTGATCAGTTATTTACATACTTGGTTATGTTTCATACTTGTCATAGTGATAATTTTAAACCATTCACCTACATCGACAGAGCTTTTCCACGGCTCTTGGCATGAGACCCATCATAATTTTATGGAACACTTTTGTGCTTATAATAGTTAACTTTAAACTCTACATATAGTTGTACCAACCATACAATGTATTTTGTAGGACAATATTCTGATAGTTGGTTAACATGACAAACAAAAGATTACAGATGAATTACTTTATATGATACATATTTGTTACACTTAGTGTTAGTAACCATCAGTGGCGTCGGGCCGGGGGGGCACGTGCCCCCCCCAACATTATGCAAAAAAAGAAAAAAATAATATAAATTATCTTTAAATTACGTATATGTATACACTAAAAGTTACGAATGAATAACTAATATAGATCCCCCGTTAGTCTATTTTTCTGTATGCATCTAATTTGATTCTGTGTGTGTAAAGTATGCGCGTGTTACAACTAAATTTACAAGTGCCGGTGAGCCGACTCTGGCCGGTTGCGCCCGAGCTGGAGCAGCCGATCGAATGCACCCGAGCCCAGCCGACGCCGGCCGAGGGCCTCCGAGCATTGACGACGCCTGGCGGAGGGATATCATACCAGCTCAGTGCGCGTGTGTTGTGTTGTGTAGGTGGTCGCCACGTTTTATTCGTTCAATAAGCTTATTGTTACTAGCTGAGCTGCTATTGTTTGTGTAATTTTTGCGGATGTTCGTTTGTTATCATTTCTAAGAAACAGTCCTCTGTACTAACATTCTTTAAAAAACTTGGAAATTCAAGTGAAAGTGTAAATGAAGATAGACATTTAGCGGGAAGTAGCACTGGAGGTAGCGTTGGTGATGAATCGCCATCTTGTTTACGCCCAGATCGTGATGCTACATTCCAGGGCGAAAGTAGAGATCCTTCATTGGGAGTACAAAGTGCAGATATTGCAAAAGGAGCATTTCAGCCTGTTGATTGTTTTAAGGTAAGCAAGATTCAATCCAAATCGAGGCAGTTCAAAGAATCCTGGTACAGTGAATTTAATTGGGTCGAATATAGCCCCATTAAAGACGCTGCATTTTGTTACCCATGCCGACTATTTTGTCAACATAAGTCTGGTCGCGGGGAGGAGTCATTCACTAAACTGGGCATGAACAATTGGAAGAAAGCTTTGGAAAAATTCAGGAAACATGAGAATAGTAAAATGCATCAAAAATCTAAACAGTTTCTCAATGAGCATAGAAAAGCAGGAAGCACGGTAGCAGATTCGTTGTCCTCGGCACATACTAAAATGGTTGAGATGAATAGGAGGTATTTAAAATTCATAATTGAAAACATCCTATTCCTTGGAAAACAGAATCTTGCCTTAAGAGGACATGATGAGAGTACTGCTTCATTTAACAGGGGGAACTTTATAGAACTACTACAACTGAGATCTACTCAAATGGAGGAAGGAATCCAAACATTAATGAAATCCCCAGTCCATTCATACAAAAGTGCCCAGGTACAAAATGAGATAATAGATTGCATAAAAAGTGAAATGCTTCAACAAATTGTCCAAGAGGTGAGTGAGGCTTTGGCCTACTCAATTATTTGTGATGAAACTACGGATATTTCAACCCGTGAACAGCTTAGCATTTGCATTCGATACATTACTAAAATAGATGGACACATTAAAATCAATGAAAGGTTTTTGGGCTTCGTTGATGTGTCAGACACTACTGGTGAAAATTTACATCACACTATTAAACAGTATCTGCAGCAGTTGGGTATAAGCTTAAATAAAATGCACGGCCAGGCATATGATGGAGCTAGTAACATGAGCGGCAAATTCAAAGGTGTTGCCTCAAGGTTCCAAGAAGAAGAGCCTAAAGCTTTGTACACACACTGCCATGCCCACTTGCTTGATCTGGCTGTTCAGAGATTTTGTGAAGAAATAAGACAGCTTCGGAATTGCTTATCCATAGTAAATCACCTGTATAACTTAATTAATGCATCAGCTAACAGGTTTTCAATATTTGAATCAATATGTAAGCAAAGCGGAGAAACAAAAATGAAAAGACTGGTGAGCTTGTCTCGAACTAGATGGACAGTTCGACACAAAGCAATCCATGTAATTCTAGAGCAGCTCCCTGAAGTGTACGAAACTTTGGAAGTTATTGCAAACGATGTATCAAATCGTAAAATTGCAGCCGAAGCTGATGGTCTAGCCAAACAAATCAGCACATTTGAATTTGTATTCAGTTTAAAACTATTGCACAGCGTTTTGAGTCAGACTGATATACTCTCCAAAGAACTGCAGAGTGAATCTCTTGACATTTCTAAGGTTTTTGCAAAAGTTGAATCCGTCATTGACTGTTTAAAACTGGACAGAAATGATGATGGCTTTATTCAGATGTGGAATGAGTCAGAAGAACAGTGTAACAAATATGGTATGAAAGGTTTGTCAGTTGAAAGGCCTTCACTACCACGCAAACGGAAGATTCTGAAAAAACTTGAAGCTAGTAGTAGCTCTTCAGATGCTGCATTTCATCAATCACCTGAACCTGAACCTGAACAGATGTTCAAGACTGGCATTTACTTTGCTGCTTTAGACACAGTAATTGTAAACCTGCAATCTCTTTTTTCCAAGAACGATTATGATAAAATCAACTGCATTGCCCAGTTACTATTTAATTGGACCGAAATTGACAACAACGCTGTTATGGCAATCCAAAAGTTTTATAACTTGTCTTTAAGTTTCTCTGTACATCTTAAGTTTTTTCACTGTTATGCAAAGAACAATTTTGTCAAAACAGACAAAGCAACCACAAGAATAACGTTCCAAGAGTTGGCTGATTTTTTTATTGAGAATGATCTTCAAGCCAGTGCACCAGATGTTTGGCAGCTACTAGAAATATCACTTTCGTGGCCTATCACAACAGCAAGCGCAGAAAGATCGTTTTCTACACTACGAAGGCTAAAGACATTTCTTCGAAGCACCATGACAGAAGACCGCTTAAGTGGGCTTGCCCTGATGTCTATTGAGCAAGAATTGACGTCTGAATACATGAAAGATAAAAAACTAGATCTGTTAGTTGACAGATTTTCAAATCTAGCCGATAGGAGGCTAATGCTTCATTAGAAGTAACGAAAATTGGTTCGTTGAAAACCATTACTGTAGTTCTGTTCACCTTAAAACTTTGTCTTGTACACAAATTTGTTTTTGTGTTATAAATGTCCTTGCAGTTATGTCTAGAATAGAATAAACTTGTATAATTTGAAATTGAGTCTTTTTACAATCCATCAATATAGTAAAAATTGATTAAAACCAATGTTTAACAAAAATACACATATACTTTACTTTAGTTCTTAAGTGGTAGTTTTCAAAAAAGTTTCCACGGGACCACCCCCCCCCCCCGGAGACCCCGTGCCCCCCCAAATTATTAGGTCACGCTACGCCTATGGTAACCATTACTAGTGATAGGTTTCGCTTTTTTTTAAACAAAAAAGGGATGCTAATCCACTTTTAAGCCTTTTACTGCCCGTCCTCATGGGCAACTGGCCTATGTGAGGAAGAATCTTATCAAACAGAGTAAGCAGGAGAGTCGATACACTACAAGGCTAAGCTCTCAGATAGGATTTGAACCTTCGCTATCTCTAACTCTATCTCTCAACTGCTTGGCCATTAGTACTCCTAACTCACAGTTATGCGACAGTGAAATAGTTTCATGAACAATTCTAATAATTTTTATGAAGAATTTATTATCGAGAATTGGAGGAGGAATGTAATTGTACGACATACAAACATTTTGAAATCTCTGATCATTATGAGTCAACAGAGGAGTGGCCGGCTCCCGATATTAGGCTGACAACTACCAGTGGAACCAATGATGCAATCACAGATGAATTTATGATGGATATTTTAATTAATAATTAGATTGCTGAACTAACTGACATGTTCATTACTAAATTACATTAGTTCATGAATGTAGAGAATTAAACTGTCTACCAGTGAGCAATACGTATAATTCACATCCGTTCACAAGAGATTAAACATTTTTTGTTAACTTTAGTTGCTAACCTTTCAAATTAGTTAAAGTACTACCATAATATTACAACGACATACTTACAGGGTTCTCAGGTATTTCATCTGGCAGTTTCACATTACAAATGAGTGCTGTCAGGTATGTCCAGCAACGTGCGGTGTTGGCCTTATTATAGCCCCCTGCAAGTGGAAAATTATGTTATTATGAACAGTATAACGGTGTTGAGCATCTTTGTAGTTTTATGCTGCCTCACATAGATGATATCACATTTCATTTTCTACTTTATAAAACACTCATTATTGTAAATTTTAAATTAATTTCTAAATAAAATTAAAAAATACTGTAACAACATTAATGGGATGCAATGAAACAGTGAAGAATTGGTTACCTCCTCCTAATACCAGAGTGGGTAGTTTCCAGGACAATACGTTGCGGACACAGTAACCCAGGGAGGAAGGAGTGAGGTTGAAGTTCCCCACTGGGTCACCCACCAGGCAGTCAGCTCCACACTGCAACACCACTGCGTCAGGCTTGAAACTGGCCTTCACTTCTGTCACAACCCTACCACAACAAATATTATCACTGTTCATTTCACACCTTGGTTATCAAGTGACACAGTATACGATATTAGCAGTATTTCCATGCCTGTATTTAGTAACTGTGCGCCCCTGCCGTCATGCACTAACCAGTGCCATACTGTCACACCTACATTAATTAACACCTAACTCATAATATCCAAGCTATGATTTAACATAATTTTTACTTTGTGGTTTTTAGAAAAAACTATAACATTTCTTTAAAAATCCAATGTTACTTTTAAGGTTTGCATAATTAAACATGGAAATAAAAATCAGGATTTTTAAACAACGTCTATTTATTTCCATAAGATTATAGACAGTAACAATAATTACAGTTACAAATATAAATCTCGCTGGATGTAAAAGTAATAAGGCTTACTTAAATGAGCCTAAAATATCATGGTGTTATGATTGAATGAAGCCAGCAGTTACTAAAGTGAGACAGTGTTCTGGGCATGCATAGATCTTTGAGTTGTGATCCTCAACATGGCAGCACCGAACGGCATTCGGGTACTGTCTATTCAGAGTCCAAGTACACAGGTGTCCAGAGACGATTTCTTGTGTAGTTCCTTTCATTGTTTAGGCATTTCAATTTTAAATTTCAAGCTTTTACACATTACCGGGTAAGTTACATTGAAAAATATTCTCATGACGCTGATTTTAAGACTTAAGCTACATAACTTCGTCCAATCACTCTTATAGGTTTTAATAGGCACATGTGGGGGAAGGCGGGCATTTTAAAACAGATAAAATTTCCACAATTCATAGTATAATATTTCAACATTGCATAATAGAAAGTTTTAATACCTAGGAAAAATGTATAATTTTAGAAGCCTTATATGAATGTTTTGTAGCAAAAATATAGTTATTATTATTATTGTAATGGTATATTAATCTAAAACTAGCCCAATGAAACATGTTTACTCACGTGTCAAACAACTGACACAGGTTGGCATCAGTGAGGCCCTCAGAGAGAGGAACATTGACACTGTGGTATCTGCCAGGTCCCTCTCCCCGCTCAGTCAGAGAACCAGTTGTGGGGTAAAAGCCGGGTTCATACTTGTGTAGTGACAGGGTCAACACTCGTTTGGTGTATTCATACGCATTCTGGACACCATTGCCTATTGACAGATACATTGCAACATTGTGGTAAAAGCATCGCTTCTCTCAGACAAACGGTTGTGTCTGGCTGACTGGTCAACTGTTCATATCTGTGAAAACACTCTTAGTGTATGGGTCCTCCCCATTATAACAATATCACTATAAACAAGTGCCCTTGTATGCAAGCTTTTTTATTGAATCAAAATCAAGTTGGAAGGATCATACATCAATAATGTATGTAAACAAATTTCTCAAGTGAACTTTTTACTATGGAAATTGAGAGATTTTATCTCAGTTCATTATCTATTTTATCTGGCTACTTTGGTCTATTTCAATATAATATAACATACGGTCTAATCTAATGGGGATATTCCACAACGGTTTCACAAGTCCTACTGATTTAAAGAAAGTTATCACAACAATTTTCTCGTGCTGGGCCACAGGAACACTGTAGACTACTTACTCCTTTATGAAAACACCAGGATTCTTACAGTAATTAATCTACACATATCTATACATTCACACAACAGGACGTATACAGGGTGTTCTGAAAAAAGGTGCCCATAAGTCAGGGCGTGATTCCTCACATCAAAATAAGAAAAAAAGGTCTAATTAACATAGGTCCGAAAATGCTTAGTTACCAAGTTATACAGGGTGAAAGATTTCGTCTGAATTTCAGTTCCCCTGCTGCAACGAAGCCCTACGGGTATTTGTTGGCTGTTAATTAAGATGTACAATTTAGCGTACTTTATGTAAAATGAACTGAAAAATTGAATAAAACCGTTTCCAGACCTGTAGCTACAGTAATTTTTAAGATATGTGACCAAATACGCGAAACTTGGTCCCGAAAAACAAGTTACATTTAGGTTTGAAGCAGATTTACTATGTTAAATGTACAATAAACACAAAATATTTTTTCACGGTACTTGTAGAAAATTTAATTTCGAAGAGAAAGATGTAAAATAAGTCTATAATAGACAAACGCAAACTTAAAAAAATAATCCTTAATTACATACAAAACGCATGAAAAATAGACAAAATCTGTTAAGCTCTCTACAAATGTAATATTGAAATTAAAACAGCTGTTTTATTAAAATATTTGATTTGAGAAACAAAATAATTTCTATTTAAAACATATGTTTTAACAATGTAACATTGTTTATAATAATTTAAATAAACATTACAAGCAGCTATTTTTCCATTGCTCATTAAGTGCGTGTGTTGATCTGTACTTTAATACAAGTTAGTGCGAGTGCCGTTGAAGTTAATTTTTGATAGCTAATAATATCTTATTCATCATGGCAGGTAATATGAATATTATGTACACTAATGGTGAAATGGCAGACATGCATTTAATGTACGGTCTTGCACATTGCAACAGTCGTCAGGCTATACGACTCTATCAGGAACATTTTCCTCATAGACAGTTACCGACTCATAAAATGTTTTCTTCCATTCATAGAAGGCTAAGCGAGACGGGAACCTTTAAATCTGGAAAAGTTGGTAGATCAGGACGGCCACGTACAACGTGTACAGCTGAATTGGAGGAGGGCGTGTTGGACGAAATAGAGAATCATCCTGGAAGAAGTACTAGAGAACTAGCCTTGGATTTCGGTGTTAGTAATTCAATTGTCTGGAAGATTTTACACGAGCAGCAGTTGCATTCTTATCACTATCAAAGGGTCCAGGCTCTTTTGCCTCGAGATTACTTTCCTCGTGTTCAGCTATGCCAATGGCTTATCCAAAGGTGCAGAAATCCACATTTTTTAAATTACATTATCTTTACTGATGAAGCAAAATTTTCAAGAATGGCTATTCTTAACACCCACAATACTCACATGTGGGCAATTGAAAATCCACGTGCTATTTCAGAGAACCGTCACCAATATCAGTTTTCTATAAACGTATGGGCTGCTATTCTGGGTGATAAAATTTTTATTAGTTTTTTACCTGATACGCTCAATGGTGAAAATTATTTACATTTCTTGACGACTAATCTGAATGAGTTACTCGAAGATGTGCCACTATACACACGCAACAACATGTGGTTCATGCAGGATGGAGCTCCAGCTCATTACACATTACAAGTAAGAGAATTTTTAAATGAAGCATATCCAAACAGATGGATTGGTCGAGGAGCCCCAGTAGCATGGCCTGCAAGGTCACCTGACCTCAATCCTCTAGACTTTTTCTTATGGGGACATTTAAAGACGCTTGTCTACGACTCGCCTGTGGATACCATAGAAGAGTTGCGAATAAGGATTGTTAACGGGATTCAAAGGATACGTGAGACACCTGGGATCTTCGAAAGAGTTCGGCAGTCTATGAGAAGACGGCTGGATGCTTGTATTTTGAATGAGGGGAAACATTTTGAACATCTACTGTGACGTGGTTAGTTTTTTAGGACAAGTGTAACTTTTTTGTTGAATGATAATTCAGATAACTTTTTTATGTATGATAATTTATGATTGTTAAAAATATTTACTTGATAAAAAATAATAGTAACTCATTAATTTGTTTTAATAAAACAGCTGTTTTAATTTCAATATTACATTTGTAGAGAGCTTAACAGATTTTGTCTATTTTTCATGCGTTTTGTATGTAATTAAGGATTATTTTTTTAAGTTTGCGTTTGTCTATTATAGACTTATTTTACATCTTTCTCTTCGAAATTAAATTTTCTACAAGTACCGTGAAAAAATATTTTGTGTTTATTGTACATTTAACATAGTAAATCTGCTTCAAACCTAAATGTAACTTGTTTTTCGGGACCAAGTTTCGCGTATTTGGTCACATATCTTAAAAATTACTGTAGCTACAGGTCTGGAAACGGTTTTATTCAATTTTTCAGTTCATTTTACATAAAGTACGCTAAATTGTACATCTTAATTAACAGCCAACAAATACCCGTAGGGCTTCGTTGCAGCAGGGGAACTGAAATTCAGACGAAATCTTTCACCCTGTATAACTTGGTAACTAAGCATTTTCGGACCTATGTTAATTAGACCTTTTTTTCTTATTTTGATGTGAGGAATCACGCCCTGACTTATGGGCACCTTTTTTCAGAACACCCTGTACAGTATAACTAAGCTTGACATTTTGCAACACCACCTAGCTAAATTAGAATCTTTTTTCAAAATAAATATCTCTAAATATTTTAATTAACTCCTGATACTGCTCATACCACATCTTTCGATAATTTAAAATAAAATATACTTGACTGGTTAATTAATCACCACTATTTCTCAATAAATGACTATCTAGAAGAAAATAACCGTTTTGTTTATTAATTCTAATTTATTCCAATTAAGTAATGCATACTTGTTAACGGTTTTATGATTTGGTTTAATTAATGGATTAAGCAATGTAATATTTAACTTTAGAAATACTAAGTAGTATAATTGTAATTTTAATTGATAGTCAATGCCTATTTCTTGTAAAAGATCAATGACAATAAAATTCTTGATAACCTCATATGTTATTTTTCAAACTAACAACAATCAGTAGAGATAAGCACATGGTGCTGGGCCACAGTGTTCTGTGCCTTGATACATCAAAAACAAACCTTGGTTAACCTGGATAGTTGGAACTTGGATAGTACACTTCTACTGTAATTCAAAATTGTATGTCAATGTAACTGTAAATGTAAAAGTTTGGGTTGATTGAAATTACATTTTCCATGATTTAGTAAGGCTTACTTATGTTTTGCTCCCACTTCAGGGCTCTCCCCAATTCCCTAGTTTTATGTTATAATGATGAGTGATTAGGAATGATTACAATTTATAGGTTTAATAAAATATTCATTTCAACTTTCAATTTTTTAAATATTAATGATAATAATAAATGTTGTTCCTATGATTCATATTTAATAATGTATGCATAAGCCAATACAACTTTTTGTCATTAATATGTTTTAATGTTGTTTTGAAGAAAACAATCTTCAGTGCCCAAGATTGAAGTGCATTAAGGGTGAAGGGTTAGATTTCAACCAATGCTGGTAACTGATTATTTATTTATTATTTTCATGAATAATTTTTACCATCTAAATGACTATAATTAGAAGATAAAGTGTACTATATAAACCTCGATTTAATATCTGTTTTAGCACACAGTGATGAATATTCTCAAACTTCAAAACTATAATTTTCTTTCTGATCTTTTTTAAGAATTCTTTTCTAGGAGAAATCAAAATCTATTAGTTCTTTTGTGATAAAAGGTTTATTCATTTATAGCTACCAGGTTTTTAAATGTACTGGTATTGTAGCAACTTGGTACATCAGTATTTGGAATTTTTCTCTGAAAGCCTTAATAACTCATTTAAATACGTATTTTGTAAACTGAACCCATGAGTTCTTAGCTTATAGATATGTGGTTACGTACAATTTAAGAATTGCTAGCCTTTGGATCTGCTAGCTCACCAAACACTAGACTCTTATATTGCTGAGTTTCCATATCTCTGGGTTTCAAACTCCTAAAGTCTTAACTCTTGGTTCCTTAATGATAAAGATAAATGACCACTAGAGATCTGCCGAGTGTTGGATTCTCCAGCTGTTGAATAGTACTTAATTATTAATAGAAAGTAATTATTAAAACATAGTAATATTAATTAATATATAGAAACATGTATAAACCATTAATAAACACTCACCATGATGAATATCAAAATCAATGTAAAGCACATAAGGGAATACCTTCCGAAGTTCTTCAATTCCCACAACAATATCATTCACGTAGCAGAATCCTTCAGCTTCATCTCTGAAACAAAATGCAAATAAAACAAATAAAGTATAAAATTTGAATAAGTAATATAAGTTATTATGAATCTATATTTGTGCAATAAATGTTATTGCCTAAAAATAAAAAGCCATGAACAATCTGAAGGGTAATTACACCTCTTAGTGCAATATATAGATAATTCAAACTGTAGGAAAAGTTAAAGCCTCAGAAATTCTGAATTGAAGTAGAAATTGTAGAGGTCGATGTCTGGTCCATAGAAACTGTAAACTAGGACAGTTGTGAAAATTAAACTGCACAATAATTAAAAGGATAAAAAAATACTAAGAAATCAGAGAGGCGTTTTTTTCTTATTAATTAAGATAAAGGGTATAAGAGAGTCTAGAGATAACGCATCTATAGGAAAAGGTTGAGTTGATTCTCATTAAAATAAATATAACTTGTATATACAGGTTAACAAAACATGTGTTTATCGAGTACAATAATCGACATTTCGAAATATTCAAAGTAAAAAAACAGACTGTCTTAATAGTAATAGTCAACAACATGTGATCATTGCTAGGTACCGAACCATGTGATACTATTACCACACATCACATATGGGATAATCTAAAAAACTTAATGGTGGAGGGTCAACTCGGCTACTGATGTTGCACTACCCGGTCGATAGCCAGATATTGCTTCTTTTTTGGTTGGTATATTCTCAAGATGTATATTGTTGTATACTGCATTTACATGTATCTGAATGAGAAAAATAAATACATTTCTTATTTTATATAGTGTGCTGATTTTATTGAATTATGACAAAATATTGATTCATCTGTAATTTTATTTTAAAGTACACTACCAGAAGTATCTGGCAGAAATAAATAATTCTGATCATAATCTACATTTGTATTATGCCTCCAAACCAGTTGATGGCTACTTGTGCTCTCTTGCTGGTCAGTTGTCTCACAGCTGTCAGTGTTCCTCCTGCAAGTCGACTGACCATATTGTACAGGCCTTCTAGTGGAGGGCAATCATGAACAAACTAGATCATGGTGGACTGACTGTTAACCGTCAAAACATAGAAACACAACACAATGTGACAAACCTCTGGGCATGGTGCCAGCCTCCACACCAGTTGATAGCTACTTGTGCTCTCTTGCTGGTCAGTTGTCTCACAGCTGTCAGTGTTCCTCCTGCAAGTCGACTGACCATATTGTACAGGCCATCTAATGGAGGGCAATCATAACCTGTCAACCACCCAAATATTAGAAATAATATTACAATAAACTTCTGGGTATGGTACTAGGGTGAAGAGGATAAATCAGTGGAACATATTTGGCTAAACTGTCCTGCGATATATAAAATTTGGAAAAGATTTCTAGGAGCATATCGCCTCAGCCCCAAGGATATCAGAGAACAGGAGCTCTCAAATCTGATCGGCTTTTATAAAAGTCTCAGATTGTAAGGATACAAATGTAAGTTAGGGAGGCGCAAAGGTCCTTTTAGAACTAAGCGCGGGGGCAATCGTCTCATTCCCTCAGGAAAACAAATGGTACTAGGGTCATCGGAACAAATTTACATGTAGACCCTAAATAGCTGTACCATACTTTAATTGCATAAGAAATTAACACGTATATGTGTGTATGTGCATTCATTATATTTGAACAAATGAAAATAGCCGAATTTAATTTTAATAAACATTGAATCACAAAGGGTACTTGCTCCACCAGGACAAGGCCAGGTACAATATTATACAGAACTTCTCATTATACAGAAAGTGTTTTAAAAACACTTTTGAATACCCTAAGGCAAAGGTAAGGGATCATAACAGCCTACTAAATGCAAGAAATTGGTTATGTTAAATATGTCAGATCATTTTAAAAGAGATCTGACATAGGAAAAATTAGATGATCTGGGACATGATCTGATGTTGGAAAAGTACCAATCGGAAATGCCCCTGACCATCAGTGTGTATTTCAGTGGCCTAAATTTCTGGTGATAAAAGAGAAACAATTTTTGAGATAGTACCTAAATTCAAGCTCAGATCACATGAGCACTCATAAACGTTAGCTTTAACTTTTTGTATTTATACTACGTATGTATGCATTACCTATATATATATATATAGTCTAATAGCAGATAGGAACATAATGGCCTCCGGATCATACCAAAGTACTCAAATATATATATTTAAAGTAATTTTATTTTGTTTGTGTTATGTGTTACAAAGTTTGGATTTATGACAACTCGGTAAGATTATGGAAGACCTGAGGGTGCTGCTGTGCTCTTGAAACGTGTCATCGAAAATGTATATAGTCAGAAAACATGAAACATAACAAAACATTGTTGAACAAATTATCTGCATTATAGTGAACTAAAACGATTGATGTTGACTGTGGCAGATTCCTTACGGTGTAGAAGTTGAGTACTTTGTTCACTTTGAAGTTCAAATAAATAAAACAGACTGAACAAAGCCATTTTTAAATTGCTTCAAATTATCAACTGCACACAAGCAAAACTATACAAGATTTTACACACTAGATTTTTACACCTTAGGAGAAAGATTGTTAGGTACTTTGGTAACATCCGGAGGTCACTATTGGAAGAGTTTTTCTCATTGTTAAGCTTAACAATCTATATTATTAGAAAAAACAGACTTTATTTAAGTTATTGTTAAAATGACATATCATTATGATGATCATGTCTCTTTTTCTGCCTTCCAAAAAAGTGATTCAGCAAGGAGGTCACTCTGTCCCTATCTACTATTTGTTATTAGTCTTTATAAGTAGGCATAAATATAAAACAATAAGTGCTCACGTCCTCTGAGCTTGAATTTAGGTAAAATCTCGAGGGAAGTCTTCTCACCAGAAATGCGGGTGCTCCGATGCCCACACTTATGGTTACGGACATTTTCGATCAGGTACTTTCCTGACCTCAGATCACTTTGGTCAGTCTGGCACGTGATCTGACTTCGGAAAAGTTAGACAATTTGGGACATGATCTGATGTTTTTATTGCCCCCACCCGCACTTCTGGCGGGAAAAGAAAACCATCCCTGAGATAGTACCCAAAATCAAGCTCAGATTATGTGAGCGCTTGTTAATGTTTTATATTTATTTTAAGATTATTTTTAACTTGGTACTACTAGTAATATATTTATGATAACTTAGCCTAAAGCTACTTATATTGCGTAATAACAAGTAGTAGATAAAGTGGCCTCCTTCTTGCTGAGATCACTTCCTCTTGGTACGCAGAAAATAAAAACAGTTCGTCATAATGACATGTAATTTTTAAAATAAATCAAATAAAGTCTGTTTTCTCTAATAATCTAGTTTTTAGGTCCCAGGTAAGAAAATGCTTCTGAAAATAGTGGCCTCTATACCAAAGTACCGATTTTGATTTTCCCTAGACGCTTAGTAAAAAGAATTTGGTGCTGAACTAACATTATTGCTTATTAGTTTTCTAAGGTCAAAATATTTAATTTTCTTATGATTTATAATATTTTTTAACTAATTATTCTCTTTACTTACCTAATCCAAATTCCAAGTCTGACTCTGAATCACAGACACTATCAAGTGTCTTCAAGTATTCAATATAACTTAATGAATGAAAACTTGTGAGTTCATCTTCTAATGCCGGAACTGATTCAACACATTTCATGTGGGGAAGAAGATTGTACGCTTGAATCAATGAAGCCACCATTTTGTTCTGTAATAATTTCATTGTTGAATCAATAAAATAAATATTTTCCAGTTTTAATGCAAAAAATTACGATACTTGACAAATGTATAAACTATAATTAGATGTAAAATGATTTATGGTCTATAAATGTAAAATTGTTTATATTATTCAGTTATAAGTGAAGTGGAAAACAGAAAAAAACTGTGCTAAGCTGTTATTGATTTAACGATGGATGAGGAATATAGGCATCTAGAGTCTACAAATTTTTTCAGATAATAATGAGGTTTGCTTAACGATTTCAGCTTAAGGTGCTGATGTTACTCAACAAGAAGTGTAAATATCCTTGATCATGTAGGGCTGAGAGTGTTAAGACAACAAACTTTAGGTAAAATAAAGATTAAGCAAGTAAGGTTGTGGATTGCTTTTGCTTTGTTTAATAACTGGTGTAAGAAAGGGGCATTTTACAAATCATATTGTTATAAAACTCAGAAACAGAAGAAAGCGAAGCATGACTAGATGAATTTTATTTGTACTGAGTGGAAGTAGTATACATTATTACATGATACTTAAATATATCTGAGTATCTGTGAATTTATACTTTTACTATATCGGATCATAATTAAGTCCATGTATAAGGTCAGATACAGTTAATAAGATGTATTTATTGCGTCTATATTGTACTCAAACTTTAGTCATGTGTATCTACTCATGGATCGTTGGAATTCTATGTACAGTCCTCTGAATATTGTCTAACTATAATTCCACAATTCATTCCACAAGTGTATTCAAAAATAACATCAAGGATTTTTTTAGAGATGTAGCCTCGAAAAGTGTTTGATATAAATTATTATACACAACAATACACCTTTTAACCCTTTTTGATAGATTTTATTTTTGTACAATGTACATTTCGAATTGAATGTACTCGTCATCAGGTACTTGTAGATGAATTCACAAGTTACTTAAAAAACACACTTATAAAATAAGTAAATTTTCAAAAAATTGTAATAATAAAAAAAAAACATTACTGTTTTGTCACTTTAATTTTTATGTTTATTAAAACCATTAAGTTCTATAAGTTTTTCATTCTGACATAATTGTTTTATGGGGAGACTTTAATAAGCGGCCTACGCTCATTATTCAGTTGTTTTTATTGGACAATTCAATATATTATCCAACTTCGATATGTAAAAATCGTACACAATAAGTTTTAATAAAATACAGGAACAAGAAGAATCATATACATTATAATTTAAAAAGCATAAATTTAACACTAACGTTACAAAACAACAAAACCATCTATGGTCTAGACTTAGATATCAAAGAGACATTACAATATTAATAACTTGCCCAGCTAGATATCAATGAGTAACCGCTTATGTGAAATGGAGGAAAAGATTCTCCCCATGGGTTACCAGGAGCCAAACCCAGATGTTGAAGCCACTTAAACAAATCTCGTCACTTGTGACAAATATCTCATGTATTTTCCTAATTCATAGCCATTTTCAAAGTCTCAAAATATTAGCTACTTCTTGCTGTTTATTGCTTACACTAAAATTAATAGAACTAATAAGTTGAAATCATACACTAAGTTAAATAAATTGTAATATTGAATTATTCCTTCGGATAAAAACATTGAACCATTCGATAAAAACAACCGAACGAGTGTAGGCCGCTTATTAAAGTCTACCCTTAAAAAAATCTTTAAAAAATCTTAAAGTCTTTTTTTTAAATTCAATTTTGGTTATTTCCTAAAGTAACTATCAGTTTTATTTAGATGGAGTCACATCAAATATTGTTTACAATCTGAAAAAGTATTTGAGTTACATTGCTACAGATGTTTTAAGTAAATAAACTGAAGTAGTCTATAGTTAGCAGCCACCAACACAACTGAATCAGAGTATCAAATTATCGATTAGAAAAATTTATTTATTTATTCACAGAATCACGATTTACAATACAAATCGTTACAATGCAATGATGGCTATTGACCAGTAATTTAAAGCTATAATATTGAGTTAAGCCAATACTAAAATTAATGGTAAGTAAACAATAACATTATTAGATTAATGACTATGACATGCAAATCAATAACAAATAAATAATAACAGATAATAATACAATTAATTATATAAATTCAAATTACACTCAATAAAAGAAAGAAGAACTAAAATACTATTACTAGATACTAATATCAATATTGACTGCTACTAAGTAATAAATTTCAGTCTTTAATAAGCTCAAATCTGTATTTTCTTGAGGCTTCCCTGAGGAAATATCTGAACTATCTAATACAAAAATGTTGTAACTACTATAGTTATTTACAACTGATTATTGCTAGCACTTTTTAATAACACTGAATAACAAATTTGTTCCAAATTAATTCAACAAAGTAAAATAATTTGTATTGTATTTGAGTAATGGCCACAAGTACAATGGTGATGTAGCCTATGTGTTATTTGTGTCACATGCTGTCAGACATGTTTATCCATAAGAGTAGTAGAAAGTAACTAATGTTACACTGTTATATATGTTACATTTTATAAATACACATAGCCTACATAGCTTTTTATTCATCATTAAATTATTACCTTCTTAGATATAAAAACAGCAGGGGTAGGGTACGATAAGCGGACCCGGATTTTTATATTGAAATTGGCAAACGATATTACTTAATTAATCATAATCAATCGATACTGATTATTTTGAACTATTAACTTAAATAGTCTATATCAACAGCTGTAAACACTTTAAAATAATACACGTCGGGTAATATTTCAGTTTTACATAAGTAATTTTGATTATTAAAAATGGCAGTCAATTTTAGAAAACTACACACATTCTACAATTCTAGAAATTTGTGGGAAACAAAACAACTGTAACTGTGAGAAGAGCAAATATGGTCGTCTTCAGCTTTCCTAATTTTGGTTATAATAATTTGTTTGATCACTGTAAATATTAAATTCATATTTTAATTTAAAACATATGATTGCTATTGAGGACTATAGATACTTTTATATTGATTGATAGTCTAGGATTTGAGATGCGGATATTAGGTATATCGATGATTACATTCTTCGATATAAAAAACCGGGTCCGCTTATCGTACCCTTCCCCAATTTGGTTTAACCTTTTGGTTTCAGTTATTTAGATAATCATGAACAAGGATTGCGATGGTGGCCGCTTATTATACTGATAGTATGGTCATTGATTAACAAATATATAGACAAACTTAATATTTATAACGAACACCACAAATACATTTTTTATACATTATCAACCAAAATTTAATACATACTCTTTTACCAATGTTAGGAATTTTTTCTGTCTCTTCTAATAAATAATGGTCGTTTACATATGCAATAATTAAATTCTCAGATTTATTTCTTGTATAATCTCTTTTAGCGCCTTGATCTGATGAAAGAGTTTTGAATGAAATAGTTTCAGATTTTGCCATTTTGTTACCGAATATCAGCTTGTCAAAGAAAACGTAGAATGAATAATTATAACCTATAAAGTAGTATACAACACGATTATTTGCAGAAGAGATTCCACATTAAAAAGCAATGAAAATAATATCTTATTATTGTTACCAATAACTAAGTAATGCTAATTCTAAATCACAATAACACAGCCTACAGGGGAAGACCGAAAATTAAAATCGCTATGAGTATACTATTAGAGCCATGATAGATAAACACACACTCGTGTTCATAATAAACAAAATTCAAAATTGACATGTGTAGCCAGTGCCAACAGAATTTGAAAAACTACCCTCAATTGTATAGCCAATGCTAACACTATCAGGAATTAATTAGCCAAAGTTAACGGTGGCAAAACCGTTGCTGTAATTACTGTTATAAAATCATAAAAATCAGTACAATATTTCATTATCATTAGAGAATTAAATATTCTATAAATTTATACTAGAACTTTATCACCTTAAATGGAGTGTGAACGATCTAAAAAATTTTTATTTAGTTTAGTATTTTTATTAGTTATATGGTCTAGCATTACAAAAAGAACTTTTGTAAGCTTAAATATTCTGAAATCGGGTGTGAGTGATACTGTCTTATCATCCAATAAATTATTACTATTCAAGTAAATGCCAAATCATTGAGCAATTTGCATTGAAAATTGGGAAACATTGAGTTGTTTTATACAATTAGATAAAAAGCACGAACGAATAAGTAAAAACGCTGCTGAAGAATTGGAAAAGATTATCAGGCAAAACAGGTTTCTATTAAAAAAAAAAACAGACCTGAGGATCAACATCACGATGTACGAAGGTCCAGATAACCACTCCAGTGAAACTGGAGAACTCAAGTGGTGTGTAAATAGATTTTTTACAGTTTGTATATTTTCAGAAAGTTTAGAATTTACCATTTTGATGTTATATGTCTAAAAAAGTATAAAAGCTAATGCTGCAAAAAATTCAGGTTTGGCTGACTGTAATTAGATTACGTTCCTACCTAAAGCATTTCACAACTCATGCTCGAGGTTTCCAGACGTACTTGACTTAAACTTTTGTTATAAAAAAAATATAAATTTTGTAAAGATGTATAAAAAAAAATATTTTTGGATTTAAAATCCTTGTGGTAGGAGTTATAAAAAGGGAAAACTTACTCTTTAAAAAAAGTTTTGGTCCACCTGTATTATTTTAGGCGGTGCAATACATAAACAACACTGCATGTTTATGGCGTTAGAAATCCCTTATCCTAAATACTATAACCCCTTGATACGTTAAAGACATTAATTACTGTATGGAATATAGTTCTGTATTAAAATATTTTTCTGCTTTTACAATTTGTATGGTATTTCATAGTATAGAGCTAGAAGTCAAGAACACGGTGAGTGATAAAACGTGTCCAGAAACTTCAACAGAAAGAAGAAAAACATTACTAATACAATATATTGAATATACCGCATGCAGAGTTTTAGGAGTAAGGTTACTTTCAAGCAACATCCTGGATTAAAAAAGTAACCATCCCCGCCATAAATGTCCTTCTTCTGTATTTTCTCTTACGTAAATTATCCGTTGTTATGGCTGCTCCTTCTCTTTCTTCTGGTGTCATGTAATTTGAGTTTCAGCAGTAGTCTGTTGTTTCATTGTTTGGTCACTACCCAGAGAATTAACCTGTAGTCAGAAATGTTCATTGTGATTCTTCCCATTCCACACTTTATCCATTCCTGTTTTATATTTTAAACATATCTTTTATAATATTCTCTTTGATGGCCGTACAGTAATCATGGTTACAGTAAAATATGTGATTTAGGATCGTATTCCCTTGGCGGAAAAAGGAAAACACATTTTGAATAATAAGAATTCCTGATAAAAGAATCAAATGTTTTAGATGTCTGAAGAAGACAGTACCACTCTTTTTCAAATAAACCACCTTTAGTGGATGAACTGATATATCTTCCACTCCCTTCCTTCCAATCTTCCTACCCAATCTTTTTCCTGAATCTCCTGTTCAATTTTTGGAGGAGTGGTGATAAAAATGAAGGAATATATTTTAGAGAAAGGGAGGTGACATACGACATGAATTCTAAGCTGGTCCTAGATAATTACACCATCTATTGTGGTTTGTAATAGTGAAGGCCTTACCTACGCGTAATTACATATACATGTACTGTTGTATTCTTCATTCAACGACTCTTAACGATTTTTAGCGTTTCTATGTTCTTCCTTTTTTTGGAATATAAGTTAAAAGTGTACAGTTTATGTGATTTAGTAACTATAAACACATACAAAATTACAATATCACATTGTTGAGTGCATTCCCCTTTATTTGGACAACTCATAAATTACAAAAATTATACATGCACACTTTTATAAGCGTCTTTAATAAACTTTGAGCCTGAACGCATAAATAATTTTTTACTTTTATAATTGTAGGTATGAATATAAAACATTTTCACTTCTAAACCACAATTTATTTTTTAAAAAAATTACTCATTCAACACAGCTGTTTAATGTTTATGGTAAGTTTTAGAAGGTCATGAAATAGACAGTTCAAAAACAGAAAAGTTCTTATTACTATTTCGTGAATAACTAAAGTTCATAGTCTACGTAGGGGCAGTACGTTAAATTTGATTTGAAATGCCATTTTCCACAAACAAAATATGTGTGTCTCATAAAACGAGTGAAATGGTAAAAGTCGTTGTGCGGTGTAGACCAATTAATGAAAGAGAAAAAGCTATAGGCTGTATAAATGTTATTAAAACGTATCCCCTTGAAGGAGTAGTTGAAATTTATGATGTAAACAATAGTAAAACAAATCTTTGTAAAGTGTTTAGTTTCGACAGAGTATTCGACAATAATTGCAGCCAACAAGAAATGTATAATGCTGTGGTTAGGCCTCTTGTTATTTCTATTCTCGGTGGATTCAACTGCACTATTTTCGCATATGGACAATCAAGTGCAGGGAAGACATACACAATGGAAGGAATTCTAAATGAGGATAAGTATAAAGGCATAATCCCTAGAACGTTTGAGCAAATATTTGATCACATATCTAGTTCATATAACATGCAGTATTTAGTGCGAGCTTCTTATTTAGAAATTTATCAAGATGAGATAAGAGATCTGCTAAATACAAACTACAGTCAGAAGTATGAACTTAGAGAAAGTAAAGAGCTGGGCGTTTACGTAAAAAACATCACGTCCACGGTTTGTAAAAATGTAAAACAAATGATGATGTTAATATTAAAGGGTCAGCGGCGAAGATCTATTGGGACAACTGACCTGAATGATCGGAGCTCTCGATCACATGCAGTATTCACTATTACAGTAGAGATGCGAGACACTGGAGGACCACTGGAGAATCGGGTTCGTGTAGGAAAACTTAATCTAGTTGATTTAGCTGGTAGTGAACGTCAAAGCAAAACCAACTGTGAAGGCATAAGACTGAAAGAAGCAAGTAAAATAAACTTATCGTTAACTGCCCTCAGTAGTGTAATATCTGCTTTGGCAAGTGGCAAGGAACTCCACATTCCATATAGAGATTCAAAACTGACGCGCCTTCTGAGAGATTCATTGGGTGGCAATTCGAAGACCTTAATGATAGCTAATATTGGGCCGGCCGACTTTAATTGTGTCGAAACCTTAAATACTCTTCGGTACGCTTCTAGGGCTAAAAACATACTAAACAAACCACGAATAAATGAAGATCCAATAGATACACTCATTAGAAAATATCAAGATGAAATTTCAAGATTAAAATGTCAACTGGCAGAAAAGAAGTCACTGAAAGAACCAAGAATTGCATGTGAGATACCCTTACAATGTATGGGCGATAGCAGTACTATAGCCAATGAAGTACAATCAGTGAATGAATCGAATATAATTAATTGTAATGAAACCAAATTACTAGGAAGATATTGTGCCAACAACGAGGAAGAAAGTCAATTAGAGAAAAGCATAGAGCTTGAATCAGAATTAAACAATTTAATGAAACGAATCGATTCAATGGAAAGCAAACTTCTCTCGGGTTCTAACGCAGAAACGTCTAGCATTTTTGAGCATACCAATGAGCAGCAGATCATTTTAGATGCTAAATCTAAAGAGATAGAAAAAAGTAAACTTAGAGAAAGGGATATGGAGAACTTGATAGAAATGAAAAAAGAAACTGCGAACGAGATGAAAAAGGAATATACGAATCTCCAGCAAGAAATAGAAATAAAATCAAAACAACTTAATCAGTACTATAGGGAACTTAAAAATGTTAGACAAGTCACAAAAGAAGTTGTAGCAGATTTCAATTCAGACAGGAGAGAGTTGGAAATTATGAGTTATGACCTACTTAAGGACTTAAAGTTGAGGCTGTTAATATTAGAATGTTTCGTTCCTTATGAAGATCACAGACGGATTCTTTCCAAACTCCATTACGATGAAGAATTAGACTGTTGGGCGGTTTCTTCAGACCACGAAGTTGATTCTACTCTTTCTCAGCTTCAGTGTTTCAATTTTATGAGAAGACCAGTTTCCATGTACACCCTATTTATGAGCAGAAGAGTAAACCACATATTTAGATGTGACCGGACTATGGAAAATAAACAAAATACATTCCGTTTCAAAGAAGAAAATATTCTTGATCTTGACCTAGTTGGTTCTACGCGTACTACCAAAGACTACGAGCTTAACAAGAATGTAACAAATACGATAAGCTCAATTCTTCAGACTGCTCTTAAACAAGAAGACGATATTAACATTGATGCTGCCAATCCAATGTTCAGGGACTTCTCTTTTAAACCGAAGCGAGTAGATAGAATGTTTACCCAGCCAATCATAACAAATCAAGAGATACATAAAATAAAGCGATGTCCTTCCATAACCTATACACCAGTATATCCCAAAGCCCGTGGACTCGTTCCTAAATAAATGCCGGCATGAATACAACTTATAAAAATTGTTCATATAATTTCACAAAACATTGATTGGTATGTTTTGTATTAAATGATTTTAAAGATATTATTTATTTTTGGAACGATAAACAAAAAATAAAGATTTGATCCTTGAAACATAATTACATAGCCTATGTCTGAAATGTCTACTCTACTAATTAGCGAATTTCCCAGTAAATAAAAATATAGATTTTCTAGTGGTTTCAACCCCATTAAAATCTTTATCCGTGGTTTGTTAATCTTCATGAAAATAATTTTGTTTTTTTGTGTAGGTGATAGAAACGTGTGTGTAAAATTTATTTTTTCTGGGGCATTGGGGGTTGTACAAAATATAATTGTTCTAGTGACTGTAGTGTAGCTTATGGGATCTTTACGAAAAAACTTTTATTTGTCTGTTGAGAGCATTTAATTCGTGTTTGTTAAGTTTTATAATTGCAGGACATCGGGGAGATGAAAAACAAAATATATTTTTATTATGGGTTGCAACCTCATTTCAACCCGAGTGTACGTTTGATTTATATGAAATTTAGATTGATTTTATACGTAATTTAAGACGTACATGTGTTTCAAATTTCATCTTTCTAGAAAATTGGGAACACGTAGTTCTTCTAAGGGTCGCAACCCCATTTCAAGCCCCATGAGAGGTTAATCTTCATCAAAATATTTTCTTTGTCTATTGAGAGCGTAATACGTGTGTGTGTGTGTGTGTGTGTGTGTGTGTGTGTGTGTGTGTGTGTGTGTGTGTGTGTGTGTGTGTGTGTGTGTGTGTGTGTGTGCATAATAAGAGAAGTTAAGAAACTAGTATAGTTGTTCTAGGGGTTGTAACCCCATTTTAATCTGCATAAAGGTTTGATCTTTATGGAAATGCTTTAGGTTTTCTATTTAAGCCATAACGCATACGTGTGCCAAATTTCTATTTTCTGGAGTATCGGGAA
The DNA here is from genome assembly GCF_021130785.1 of Homalodisca vitripennis. Classification (NCBI taxonomy): domain Eukaryota; kingdom Metazoa; phylum Arthropoda; class Insecta; order Hemiptera; family Cicadellidae; genus Homalodisca; species Homalodisca vitripennis. Next base: position 60,370,935 of record NC_060209.1, on the reverse strand, counting down.
GTTGAGAATTAGTGAGGAAGGGCCTTTTATATATAGGGATTCCATACTAAAGGAAAACTACTTCCAATATAATTTATATTATTCTTCAAAGTAATAGTAACTAGACTGATTGGGGTATTCTAATCTAAAGAAAATAGTGAAATCTATCTCTGTATTTCTTAGTTTATAGATATTTTTATCATTATTAAACGAGTTTTCTATAAAATCGTGTGAAGAATTTAATACGTGAAATTGGTTTGATACAATTTATATATAATGCACTATATTTAAAATGGAGAATCTAGGCAATATAACATTTTATAGAACCACGGATATATAAAGTTTGAACGCACTTGTTTAAGATTACTTGGGAAACCACTTAGGCGGAAAATATTGAACAAACAATACAGTAAACTATTAGAGAATAAATAATTTTGATATATACGGGAAGAATTTAATGAATGGGCATAAATCGAGCATAGTCAAATATAGATCAAAGTTAAAAAACTAACATAAATAACACATTATCATCTGTCGTCACTTGCAATTTACTAAATTTTTTAGTCATTACTTTTTTATTCCAAGAATATGCAGAACAAAAAAGGTACGTTGTGACTCTATCAATACTAACCATAGGCGTATCTAGGATGGCCTAAAGGTGGGGGGAGGGTTACCACTAGTTTTCCGTACCTCCCAGGCAAGCTGGGGTATGGTAGCACCCCCTCCCCCAACCCGAATATGTAAAATGCTAATAATATTAAGATTTATAAGTTTGACAGCAATCTGAGAGCATTATATTATTATTCCTATTTTATGCTTTACAAGAACGGCTATAACATAAGCGAAAATGTACTCTTTTAGAGACCGAACGATAACACAAAAATATTTCAAGAAAATTACATTGTATTAATGAGAATAACAAAGGCTCGGGAAAATGGCTATATCTGAAGAACTAAAAGATACATCGTCCACTTTTTACCTACAACGTTCTAATATGGGTTTTCAGGATACATATGTTTTATATATATATATATATATATATATATATATATATATATATATATATATATATATATATATATATATATATATACAGGGGTGCCCAGCCCCCCCAAGGGCAATGGCGCATGCCCCCCCCAATCCAAGTGTAATGCCCCCCCCAATGTACCCCAATACCCAACCCTTTAGTTTTTAACATTAGTCAGTGTATGACAATTCACATCTTACATTCTAATCTTCCAAAGGACATCATTTACCTTTGGTCTTGTGAGGAATTCTTTCTGTTTTCATTATTGTAAAAAATATATACCACTGTTTATTATCTTTTTTAAAATAGAAATAAAGTATCTTTTTGAATTTTGATATAATTTTTGACACTAGCAGTGCACCCGTTCTTTGTACGGGAGGACTAAAAAGTAGTAAACAATTATTATAGTATTTAATATTTATATGTTTATCAAAGTACTAGATTACATCAGGAATAGCTACATGACAAATATTTTAATATGATATTAAAAGGTCAGTAAGGGAGGCTTTGCCTTTTAAATGTTAAGGTTACTTATAAAAAGTTGAAAAATAATATCATTGATAATTCTTTATTGCAAAAGAATATTGCATAGCAACTTTGGTAAACATTCATACAATTTTGGAACGTTTATAAAAAGTTAGATTCCAGCCAAAAAACCAAAAAAAGGATTGAAAAAGAATTGAAGAACTGGAGGTTAAGGTTATCAAAGGTTAAGGCAATGAAATAATAGCACTTCAATCTTCAATGTATATGTCATTTTAAACACTTTTATTTATAAGTAATTATACTGTAGTTCCAATAGCAATTATAGTCACTAGTCTAGTATGTTGTTGTCATGAAAACAATGAGATACAATTTACAGCTGATCATACAATACAATCCAAATAGTACAACATATTATAATCCAAATAGTGTTGTAAATTTTATTTCATAAAACGGCATGTATTAAAAAGTTTAATAAATGTATTAATTTAATTTTGTTTCTATTATGGTGGAGGCATCATGTTTAACAATAACCAGAGTTTTCACAAGTGAATGGAATAAACATAGCTGTAAATTAATATATAATGTTGGCAAGTTTAGGTATTCTAAATTATTATAAATTGGAACAGGTTGTTACTGATGTTGTGTTGTGGGTTGTATTTACTTTTACATTACAAGAGTAAATAACAAAAATCTAACAAAATGTATCATTAAATGGTTTGATTTTTGGAATAAAGATATCATCTGAACAAGTACATTTTGTAAATTCTATCTACTAATACCAATAACAATAACAACTTTTACAAAAAAGAAAAAAATAATAAAACATTACAATAGTTACTTGATTACTGTGTGGTAAATAGGGTGTAAATTTGAAAGGTTGAAATTGGCTTCATTTGATACTTTTCTTAAATTTTTGACAAAAGAAGTTTTTTTCTTTGCACACTTGAAAGTGCAAACCTGTTGATGATTTCTTCATTTGAGATCTGTTTTAGAATTTCTTTCTCGCAAGAAAGAATGAGCAAGCTTGAAAGCCAACTATCCCCCATGGTGCTTCTTAGACGATTCTTAACTATCTTCAACCGACTCATAGTTCTCTCAGCAGAACAACTTGTGACTGGCAGAGACAACAGTATCCTATAAAGTATACTGAGATGAGGGAATCCTGATAGATTCAATAGGCACCTGTATGGTCTAATAAATCCTCTTTTCACCCAGTCGTCAACATTTTTCTTTTTCTTGAACTTGTCAGTCACTGTAACGTCCTCCTGTTCTTCATCTTCATCATGGTCCTCGGGGTTAGCAGTACTGGTTCTCTCTGATTTCTTCTTCTCAGACATGACATCAGAAATATCTATGTCCAAGTGAGTAGCTTTGTAAACATCAATGAAGATGTCTAGTTCATCTACAATTAATTCCTTGTCTAGATTGTAGTATTCACAAAGATTCTCAATTGAAGATGGATTACATTTTAGGCCTTTTTTCTTATCATCTACCATCTTCAAAATTCCATCATGAGAAAAATATCCCATCTGCGACACCATAGCCAGAGAACTTTCTGGAAATCTGTCATTTAGCTGGTTGTAGAGAGAGTCTAGAACGTTGAAATTAATATCAACCTTTACTTTCTTAGACCCTATGTCTTCTATGCATTCCTCAATTGCCAACTCGTCCATGAATCTTTTCCTTTTTCTGATTCGTTGTCTGGTGGGTAAAGAAATGTTGTGTTCTTCAGCAAAGGAAGTAATGCCACTTTCAATCTTTTCCCACGCCGAATCTTGGCGCATGAACGCCAGTTTTTCCTGTGTTTCTTTAATAACTTTTGGGACTATACTGTAATCAATGGTAGGTGACTGAAAACAAATTGTTATGGGAGACAATATTTTGAACAAAGAAGATGCTATGTATATTGTGCTTATATTTTCAAAATCTGTCTTTTGCTTTAGGAGGCCTATTGCTTTGGCTTTGGTGTTGTTGTCAGAATTCTTGTCAGTCGACAAATCTTGCAATGTATCTCTTATTGTTTCAAAACAACTCACAATGGTTTGAAGGGCGTCAGTTTTACTCGACCAACGAGTAGTCTGTACTCTTTTTCAGCGTCTCTTGCTTCTTTTTTCCCCCTTTTCTAGATTTTCGAGCAAAAGGTGGTGTCTCCTGTGGCCTGACATGAAAACATACAAATCTTCCAAGAATGAAAACAAATTCCTCATTTGACAGCATATATCAAGGGACTGCTCTACAACAAGGGCGAACCTGTGAGAGCAGCACCATACATAAAAAGCTTTAGGGTTTTCTTTTGTGACTAGTGATTTGAGACCTTTGAACTGCCCTCTCATGTTCCCTGCACCGTCCATACTCTGGCCCACTATACCTTTGGGATCAAGGTTTAGGGCTGTTAAGCATTTCTTTAGCTCTCTAAACAACATTTCCCCGGATGTATCCCCACTTGTAAAAACCTTGACCAAGCGCTCTTTTGGTTTTACGTTTGATATTGTAGTTTGTTGTGTATCATCCATGTGCTCAATGTAGCGAACTATGATAGTTGTACATTCTTTTTTACTCACATCCTGGGTAGAGTCTAGTATAATCGAATAAATGTTGGTTAAATTCACACTTGTTACAATTTTATTAACTACCACGTCACTCATTGTATTGATAAGATCAAAATATTCCTGTAACTCAAGAAATTAGATCCCAGTCTTACATTCTCAGCCCTTGCTCTATCAATTTTTTCAAGGTAAACTCTCGCATCTTGGCTATATTTTCCTATAAGTCTAAATAACCCTAACAGCTTTCCTTCTAAAACATCGTTTTTGCGAAAGGCAATCATTTCCTCACTCAAGTAACTACAACAATCAATGACAACTGACAGGACTTCTCGGTTTTGGTCAACTGCTCTGTTACATTGTTGAGCAAGGCTCGAATCTATTCTCTTTTGTGAGATCCATTGAATTCTGGCAACCTCTGCAGATATATGATTTTTGGAAGTCTCGTGGAGTAAAAAATCTCTTTCTCCTCTATGCTCTGTCCACCCTCTGTATCCGGTTGTTCCCCATACAGACCGTTCAGTTGGAAGTGCAAATAGTGTGCAAGGCAAACAAAATACAGCGTCCTTTTTTTACTGTACACTAGCCACTTCCTAGGTTTCACACTGTTATTGGGCAATATAAAATTTTTCCACAGAGGATTAAATTTTCTTCCACCCGTTGAAGGAAATTCTATTGATGATAAGTCTTGATTTTCCAAATTTAGAGCCACATTTATGTCTTCAGGAGAGAGCTTGAGGTTAGCATATGAAGCTGGATCACTGTGATCTTCATTAGATGAAATATCCGAGTCTGGTTCATCTACATCACTTGTTCCAAAATTGACAGGTTCCTGTTCTTCCAGTTCTTGGTTTGATCTACAAATATATACAAAATTTGTTTAGTCTGTGAGAAGTTATTAAGCCCTAAGCTAATAGGTTTTAAAATTCTCAAAAAATGGTAGGCCTATTGCCTATAACTTCCAACATATGCCTGAAGAAAATTAACCCTTCTATGCACGCCAATTCTATGCTCTACCCGTCGATAGATAAACAACCAAGAAGCTTCTGAACTCTAACGGGACTTTAGCGAACTACAACAATATTCAGACAGTGAAGAACGTCCAGAATGTTGTACACGGTTATATTTGTATTCAGTATTTGGGTCAAACTATTTGGGTACATAACTATTAGGCCTATGTTATAACCTAACCTAACTCCACAGAGTGCTGAACAGTACCAAAATACCTATAACAGTGAATACGGCAGAACCAAATCAGACTTTGGTTTGACTCCTCAGAATACAAGCTTGGGTAAGTTAGGCTATACCATACATTTTACAAGATATTATGTTTTTAGGTAGGTTGGATACATAAAGGCTTAGTATTCGTGTTAATCGTGTTTGCCTCTATAAAACAATATAACAGCCTGCGCCTAGGCCTAGACATATTAAAATTTTGACTAAGTAAAAACCGTTTTTGCCCCTTAGGTTTACATTAGTTAGTTATTACAAAGTTAGGCCTACCTTTGTGTTTCTAGTTCAGAGTCTGTGACTTCTAGTAGTGGTAGAGTAATTGCATCAGTCTCGATCTCGCTGGTAGATTTATCTTGGAAACTTTCTGATGTTGGCTCAAAAACATCTTCATCTTGGTCTTGGGTAGGCCTACTCGTCAAAGTATGAGGGATGTCATCCAGGGATGTAGATTGGCTTGGGCTTGGGTCTGGAACGTATTTTTGCCATGGGCGGTTGTCGACTTTTTTCAACTACTTTATAATTGATTTTTAAATTGTTCTTAAACTTGTAACTATGTTTCTTCTTACAGTGATCCAACCATTTGTCTTTGCGATGGATCGTGTTGCACATCACTTCTAGGCATTTAAATTTGTACAACGTTTTTGCTCTCTTAGGCATCTTTAGTTTTAGTTATGAACAAATCACAAATCTACAACATAACATAAGACATACCATACGCAAAACAAATACACGCACATTCAACCTTCATTAACGTCCGTATCCGAGCTTCTTAAAACGAGACAGTTTTGTTCTGTTGCAATAGGTACTCAAACTCAAAACTCACGACTCACATTCACATCAGTACATCACTAACGGCTGTGATGTGACTGTGACAGACAGCAGACGGCAGACAAGACAGTGTTGCCAGTTGAGCCACTGCCATCCTAATCGCCCTAAACAAATAAAATATTTCTCTTAAGGATTTACACGGAGATCCTGGAGTTAGTTTAAACGGCGGAATAATATTTAGCTATGGCAATTTCGATCTTGAATCTTGATGATATGGTTAAATGATTAATCAGTACTTTTAACTTAACTGTTGAGTATAATTCTCATTTCTCTGGTTATCGTCATGGTTTAAAATGTTAACATAAAAAAAATCATGCCCCCCCCCAAATTTTGATGGCGCAAACTGCGCCATGCCCCCCCTTTCTGGGCACCCCTGTATATATATAAAACATATATATAATGTAATATATATATGTATATGTATGTATGTGTAATATATATACATATTACACGTATTTTACTTGAAAATATGGGCGTGCATTTGTGTACTTTTATATCAATGGGGGAGGATTTTACAACCCCCCAAACACCCACCCCTCCTGGATACGTTTATGATAACAACTGCATAAGAGAAACACAAACTGAAGTTGCAAACTGCCCTAAAGCTTTAAATAATTCTAAATCTTATTACTTTTTAACGCATTATAAAAGAAATTGTGTGTGGAAAATGTATCTCCCAGTATCATTTAAAGTATTACGGGTGTAGTATTCATATTTCCGTGGATGATATTTTGTATAGATATACTTTATTTTGGTTCTACAGAAAATACTTCCGCTTTAGGTTCCTCCCCATTGTGAATTTTGAACATAAATAAAAAATCAGACACTTTCATTGTATTAAAGGGGAAGACAGTACCTCCAAGTAAATTAATTTTGGTGATAACGTAATTATAAAAGGTATTTACGATTTATATTATATGAGTTTGTAACGTGTTGTAACGTGTCACGAAAGATAACTTTATACAGGCAAATCCCTAAAACACCCAATCGCTCATCACTATCTCCAACTTCCCGACATCACAAAAAGTTGGACATTTGACACATGTACAGAAAAACTGAAGTATTTTTATTACGATCAATGATGCATAGAGGTTGAAGTTGGGGAGCAACCCTAGAATAAATATACTTCTGTTTTCATATTCCCTAGGAAGATGAAATTTTACTCACTTCTGTCTCATGACTTACTGAGAAAAATGAAATCATTTTCACGAAGAAGCATACACATAGAGGTTTAAAAAGAGTTGCAACCCCTTGGAAAACCATATTTTTGATTTTCAACTTGGCGATGACCTAGAACGATGAAATTTGAAATACGCGTCTTGTTAGCTCTCAACTGACAAACTAAAGATTTGTCATGAAGATCAACCCGTAGGCGATGAAATAGTGTTCCAACCTTAATAAGACCTATATTGCACATTCCTGTCGTCCTAAAAAGGTGAAGTTTGACACATACGTGTATTATGTACTGAACAGTAAGCCGGAACGGGGAATACATAGACCGTGAGTAGATTACAATAGCCGGTGTCGCTCTTTGACTAATGTAGATTTTTTAGGCCAACGTTTTCTTGATCGGGACAGCAAGACATACGCTGCTAAGGTACCGGAAATATCTGAGAAAGGATGTAAAAAAGTTGGATACTATAAAGGGAAATATACGCTTTTTAACCGAAGAAGACAATTTTTAAACCTGTGAATGGATAGATTTTCTTGATTGTGGGACAACCATACAAATGCTACTACGGCATCGAGAATGCATTAGTCCAGAAGTATATAACAATGGCCAGAAGTTGGCTCCTAATGACAGAAGTACAATATTCAAACAAAAGTACAGTTATATATATATTTTCCTGATCGGGATAGCATTGCAAATGTTATTACAGCACAAGAACGATATTAAACAGGAAGAAGATCGCAAAAGCCGATCGTAGACAAATCTTCAATTAGTAGACTTAATTACGCTTCTCAAACCGAGAATGATCGTGGCAACAAAGCAAACTATACCGTGACGTGAGAAATATAATTGATTCGAACCAGAAAAGCTTCTTCAAGTGTAAAACCTGCTAAGATCCATTACCAATTATTCTACGAGTATTTGTTATACCTCTTAAACATGAGTACTGAAATAATAACGTTAAACACATATACTTCTGATTCAAAAATTTCATGAGAATTCGTTATATGACATTATAAGTGCTCTCATTAAGATTACTATGGACAGTATTCCCCCACTCTGGACTAAAATAATTTAAGTGTTACTAAAATTTTGGATCTATTCATTACAATATCATTGGAATGTTACAGAGAAATTAGTTTTCATTTGCAACTCATAAAAACTGATTGCTCTTTTAACTGTATGTCCAATTATTCTGAAATGGGTCGGGAGATTGGAATATCTTTTAGGGACCATCACTTATTTTCAGGAGTGTTCATTATGTCATTTAAAAAAGATATGCCTATGACGTACCTGTTATTCAATAGGAAATTGAATTCAACGCCGTGGGTAACTGCAAGTATAGTATATAATAGACATCTGATTAATAATAATTAAAAGGATAAGTTTTCATCTACTCTATTCCTGTGTGCAACCGTTTAGAATATTATACCAACAGACAAGCCGGTTCATTAATTGCAAGGCGATTGTGTTGTTTCATAAAACACTTTTCAATATTCCAGGATGTACCGTGAATATTCCACGTACATTCCATTGCTGCTAGCCTCATCGATCATGTATGTCGGAATGAAATGAGGAGTCAGGCAGTTTTGGAGCTATGTTTGGAGTTGGGTGGGGGAGGAGGATACCTAATGTTTATCAGTTCTCTATGTATACTTACGTTTGTTTTATATTTCTAAAATAATAAATTTCTATAATTGTTAGCTTTTACATTTCTAAGAACTTTTACATTAAACTAAAAATGATGTCAAACACTCAAACCAGACAATCTAACAAGTGGTCTCCGTTATCCTCAAAGCTAATATAATTTTTCAAACTTTATTTTTACGATTTTTCCAATCATTTTCATATAATATCAAGTGTATTGTTTTAATATACTCGTACAATACTACAGAACAATAATTCGAATTTAAAGCCAGACTTAAAAAGTAATTAATTGTATTTATTCAGTCACACTGATCTACGTAAGTAGATTCTGAATACGTCGCCACTTTTGCTCATCGTCCTTTGGCTCCTTTGAGTCCTCATTTAGATAATTCAGCCGAGAGATATTGTCATCAGTATTTTCCATCTCTTCTTCAAAGTCCAAAGGGTAGTTCCTCTGCATGAGTTCCATGAGGAGATAGTAGATGCCTCCTATGACTCCCAAGGCTGAGCTGCACAGTAACAGAATGTACCAGGGATTGTTCATCCACTCTAGATTTGCTGATGGTGAGGACACGATCTTGTTGACCCAGTCCACGATGACAGTAACGGGGGTGAACACGGTTCCGTATCTATCCACGCATCTGAAACGTTAATGACTTACCTAACAGACTACCAGAGCCGTGTACAAATTGAAATATTAACATTACCTACAATATGGAGGTATAAGTGTATTTTAAAGGACGATGCTGATTAAAACTTCCTTTAATAAAGTTATGAATACAGTACAATACTACTTTATTACATCCGTTATACAGCTTTTCTTTTTATACTTTCCTCCTCCTCTTCTTCATGCTTTAAACCCCTTGTCGGAGCATTTCATGTTTGAAGATTTGATAGAAAGCTTACAGCAAAAGAGAGAAATACATGATTTATATATACAGAGTAATCAAAATTAATACACACTAAAATACGCAAGATACGGTAGTGCAAGAGAGATAGAGAAATCCCTCCCCATTTTTCATCTGTCAGATGTGTACAGCATGTTCAATATCTAACTTTCATATTCAGTTTCCTTTGATCATATGAAAATGTAAACAATGCAAAAGCGATCAAAACACACGTTTTATACGAAAACAAATATATATATATATATATATATATATATATATATATATATATATATATATTTGATATATATGATTTTGTTTTATAATATTAAAAAAACAAAAAATGTCACAAAATGACTACTATGACGTTTGGAGGTGATTGTATTTTCATGTCAGCTAACCTTGGTGGCCAGTGCGTTTTACTCGGTTGACAAGTTCATTGAGATTCGATGAGATAACTAATTGGTAATAGCCTAAAATAAGCCAAATTTAGGATCTGGTGTACCAAATTGAATGAGTGTGCGTGTATGTGATGCTTGTAAGTATGGATGGATCTAAATATTTGATTAGAATTTTTACTTAAAAAGAAAAAGTTAAGGTTATAAATCAATGTGTTATTGTTAACATGCAAAATAAAATGAAAATGAATTTCAATTTGAAACTTTTAAAAGATTACGAGTACTTTTTTGTACCGTAATGAAAAGTATCGTTCAATGCTCGCCTTACAATTTCTATTGCAAGGCTCAATAGTATTCTCCATACTCAGCTACGCCCCGCGCGTAAATGCACTCTCGCCCCACAATAGGTCACTTTCGAGACTAGCAATGAAGTTTACTACTTGTACACAACAATAACAACAGGTAACAAAATGTGTTAGAATTAACGCCATATATATATAATACAATTTGTTTCCACCAGCTCTTGTTTTAGTTTCATGTCTAGTTGCTATTAAGTAACTAGGGCGGTTTTGCTCAGGGAGAAAAAAATGGTCTAACCAGGAATATTGATATACAGAAAAAGGGATGGAGAAAGGTTTTACAAATTTTGAAAGGGTGTGAATACTACAATTATTCCCTCTGGACGGCCAAATTATATGGCTTATGAAGGCGTACCTGCAGTTCTTTTAATAACTTATTCCACACATGTCACTCGCGTTAGTACTCCTGCCAATCTCTTCAGATTTGAAATTCACTTTGCCCAGACTGAACCTGAGGAATTACCACATTCCTAGAAGAGAAATCTTGTACAACAAGTTCACGCAGATCTAAATTCCTCACTTTCGTACGTAATACTAAATTTAAAAATGTAACACATTAAATTACTGGAGTTTACTTACGTCTTAGGACTACCAACGAGCATTGGGGTGAAGAGAGCCAACACCTTGCCATTGCAGATCAGAGGAGACCCCACGTCGCCTCGGCAGGGCTGTAGGTTGTGGAAGTGGAGGCACAATCTGTTCATTTTTTCCACACCTTGTCGTTCCCTACACTTGATGATGTCGACCGTCGTCATGTTCAGCATCTTGTAAGAGAACTTTGACGGAGAAATGCTCCTGTGCTGGTCTCCGTATCCACCGAGAATACAGGAATTCAGGATACTTTCAAAGTCTATATCCACATCCTCTTTGGGCAATTTAGGGAACACATTTACATTGCTTTTCTCTACAACTATGACAGCAAAGTTGTAGATGTGACTTTTCGAGTAGTCGTAGTGCACAAATATCTTGAGAGATCTCAACCTAGTTCCATCTCTCATGACGACCTAAAACACGATCAATCATTAATTAATATAGAACAATTCAACTATTTTTACTAATCACTACATCTCAAATCATCTTAATTATAAAGCATTAAATGGCAGTTTAAAATATCAGACAACTGCTCCGAGAAAAATTCTCCTACTTATATTGAACACTGCTCTACTATCTTTTGTTGGGAAGTACATATGATTTATTCCTTACCTATGTCCTTACAACGTATGATAAGAACATTTTCATTGGACCACAATCCGACATACAGCCAAACCTAACCTAACCTACCTAACGTAACCACTCGCCATATTGGGGTTTGCTTACATTAAACAGGTAGATTCGCAATAACAGTGAAACCAACGATGCTTTTTCTGATACAATTTAATGCTTTTTATAATTAAAATTGTTATGTGTCCATCGTTTGTTATAGCGAGGACAACGAATAAATGAAAAATCATAGAATTATTACAGAATATGTATCTGCTAATTAAACAGTTATGTTCACTACCCCCATGGCATATTTCAACATATCTCCCTAATCGTTCATTTTTATACAGAGTGAGTTTTTAAAGTTAACCCTTATTTTTACACATTTTTCAGACACTGACTCCAAACTACCAGTGGTATTATTGAATAGCAAGTACTTAATTTTGATTAAGTTTAATTTCTCGATCACCATCTTGAATTCCAAATTTTTAAATGTAAAGGTTTGTGATCGTGTCAGTCAACATTGGCGTGCACTCAGTTGTGCATCTGAAGAGACAATGAGAATATCTCTTGACCTAGACTAAACTACCTTTTGTAGTTTGATGTCGACACGATGCGGGGGTTTGTTTTGAGCTTTTTCGTTCTTCGTCGCAGACTATTTTTTTGGGTCCCTTCAGATTTCAGGAGTCAAGTCTGCAGCAGCATGCTGCACGTAAGATGAAGGTGAACTGGAGCTAAACTCAATATTCGTAAAGGTTGTGTTGTCATACACGAGGTAAATGTAGTTTTTTTTTGCACTAAACTCAATGTAGCAATTTGTATTTTAACATCCTAATTTTTCTTGACATAGTAGTACTTTTAGGAAGAATAAAAGTTTTGTCCAGCACAGTTATACTATGTAACAGCTTAAATAAAATTAATTGATTTACAGCATTACTTTGGTTTAAGTAGTTGTTACAAGTTGCCTTCGACCACTCAATAATAGTAAATTCTGTCCACAGTCTTCATTTTGAGAGTATTTTGAAATAACGAACAATATTTTCAATTTTAATAAAATTTATTTCAATGCTTTATGCGATTTTTAATTGATACTTAATTTTATGTATTTTTTAAACCCAAATATTTATAAAAATATTATTTGTAATGAAAATAAAAATACAAGTACCAATATCTTAAAAACGAATAAGGATATTTAAAATGGAAAAATGTACATTGAAATCATCTTTGAATTAAAATAATTGTATCTAATTTCAATATGGTTGATCCAAGTTGGCGGCCGAAAATATGTCTGGAGTTAATATCTGAAGAAAATTGGAAAAAAACTAACGGAGAGGCGTATCCTTTAGAACTTAAATAATATTTGTTGGAAGGTATGTTGTTGGTGTTGAATTACTGTGGAAAATGGTAGGGCGAGGCTTGTGCCTTGCGTATAAGACTGCCATTCATTAAGTAGATGATCGGAGATACATTTTCACCTACGGCTAGATAACTTCAATAATATATGTTGAGAAATACCTAGTATGATTAAGTTTTACTTGTGATACTTAATATAATTGTTTTAGCTTACAGTTGTAGCAACAGTTCAGTTAAAAATTGTATAGCTTCCATACAACTGTAGTTTAACGGTATAAGAATTGTTGAAAACAATAAACAACTTTCTTTCTTTTAGGAATGATATGTACCGTATAAGAAATGAAAAATAGGTACTTTGGGATTATACCGACCACACCCAGACATGAATCGTTATTTGACATTTTGCTTCTACTGATTACTAGATTAGCGTAGAACAATATTTCGTCAATATAAAACAGGAATTGTCTTATCGCAAACCCCTCCCCACCCTCAGACAGAGGTCAAAGTCGAGCGGTCTAGTAGATAACGTGATTGCAGAGTCTCGCCGCCCGTTCAGCTGGTGCATCGCTTTGTTATACTTCCGTGTTTTACCTCTACATTTCTCCAAACACAAAATTCAACAAAAACAAACATTACCAAACTAAAACTAAACTCTTTATTGAAAAAACATTCAAAACTTGTTTTTATTCTTGATCACACTCCGCCAACCAAAATGCGAGTGCCTCCGGCCATCAGCGCGGGCTGATGTCGGCGGAAGAAAAACATCCCTCGAGATAGTACCTATCAGTAAAATATCAAATCCTAGAGGGGCTGATCAGAAATATAAATCGAATTGTAATGGAAAGGCAATTATGTACCGTGCAAATCATGTGATGCCGCGCCCTGCCCTAATCAGGATTCTCGAGAAAGATAAGATAACAGCGACAACAATACCGATCACAATACCTGGAAATGTTTGTAATTAAACAGTTGTTTTTTCGTTCTATCATATTTGTTTCTATAAATTTATATTTTTGCGTTCTTCGTACTGGAGTTCCAGGAGATTAAGCAGCGTTACTCATAAACTTACAGCTAAATTTCAGTTCTCTGTTCGGAAAGACTATTTTTATGGATTCCATTCAAACATAGCCCTCTATCTCTGTACTCTATTCATCATATCTTCAACAGAAGAGTAGAATAAATGTTACAAAAAAAACCAGTGTTACCGGTAATAAATATTGTACTTCCCACAGGACATCATAATCAAGTTAATATAATCCCTGAGCGTGATGCTTATAATAATGAAATAAAATCATGTTGTAATTGAAGGGATTAGATTTATCCAAGACTATAGCCTTAACCTATGCACCTCTGTGCTAGTGGGGTCGAGCTCGTCTAACGTATTCATCTTGAGGCAAGATGCGGCGGTGAGGACGAGGTCATTGCGGATCATGGTGCCAGTACAGGGAGTCTGCGAGTACTCCTTGAGGTTCCGGTGGGGCTCGACCAGCGTGATGATCAACACGACGTACAAGAACTCAGTGGAGTAAGGGGGAGGTTGGTCTTGCAGCGTGACTTCAGGACCAAGTCGTGATATCGTCGAATTGTTCGTGAATAGCGTAGATCCATTCTGATTCATCATTCACCACTAAATAAACCACTAGTAAATCATACAAGTAAAATAGTTTCTTTTATCTAAATATTACTCTGACACTTTGGAATAACAATAATATTTTTAACCAGCTGATCTTAATAAATCACATGTATACCGTTGTAAAACTAAAACAAAAAACATATATTTGTCCTTCTCCGTAGACTAATGGTTATAGTCTCGGCTTTCTAACCGAGAGATCACGAGTTAAAATCCCGGGGAGGTCCAAACATGTACTTTAAAAATAAAAACCAGTGCACTTCGAAGCCGGCATAGCTGACGCTGAGGATTAAATAATATAAAAAAATAATTAAAAAAATATATAGTTTCTTCAGATTATACAATAGTTTAAATTAATTACGCATATTTAAATGCAAACTAATAACTTTGATTATGTAACAGTATATTATTCTTACTCTAGACAGACCATAAGAAGATAATATTGCATCTCACATGGTAAAAAGAGAAATACAGGGTGTAAATTAAGTCCTGATACACCTGGACTTATATTCCAAACGGATTGAGATATCAATGTACAAACTTCACGATACTTATTAAATTAATTCTTGGATTTTTATAGGGCAAAGAAAGTTTACCTCCTTTTTCAAATGGGAGTTGAGGGGGGTTACTTTAAATTTTCAAATTGCAATCCCTATCTTGTGACAAGTCATATTAAAGGTCTATTCAATAGAAACGAAATGACACTAAGAAAATACCTCTACGCCGTTTCTAGAAAACGTTATGGGCAAATAACACAAAATAATAAAAATCTGAAGGGACAATGACAATGTCTTGTGTATATCAACAAAATGCATGCGTGATATCTTTTAGAGGTTATTTGAGGAGCCCAACCTATCTAATGTTTCTGGTGTGCATAGTTTTGGTAAGAGGTGTTTTTTCTAGGTGTCATTAAAATGTAAGGGATTGTTTGATCTTAACTTTTGCTAGTATCGTTGTACAGATGTGTTGTTCATTTCATTGTACAACACACAGGGTGATTACCGGGAAACGCAAGTTTTTGACTTGCGTAGTATACAAGGAATGTCGGTCGGCGACGGCCGGAAGTTGTTGCGCTGTGGAGGGGGGTATGTACCTTGAGCATCGTACGTTTGTCATGCGAAGGTTTTAAGCAAATGGTGAATCCGTCACTCTGACTCAGCGAGATTTTCGTGCACATTTTAACATTGCACGGCATGGTGCTATCCCTGATCGTAACACGATATTGCGTTGGATACATAATGTTAACACAACTGGATCTTTGCTTAGGAAGAAACCTCCTGGACCGGCAAAGACAGTACACCTGAGACGGTTGAAAGAGTGCGCCTTGCACAGTTCAGAAGCGCCTAGCCGCTCAATTCAGAAGCGGGAATCTGCTCTCGGACTTCGCCCATCCCAAGTGAGGAAGATTTTTGTCACACATCTTAAATTTCATCCTTTCAAGCTGGCAGTATGTCCATCAATTGAGTCAAGCAAATAAGAGACAACGTGTAAATTTTTGTAACACAATGAGTGAAATTTTGGAAGAAAATGACGAAGCAGTTATCCTTATGAGTGATGAAGCGCATTTCCACTTAGACGGAGCAGTCAATAAACAGAATTTACGATTTTGGTGTGCAGAAAATCCTCAAAACGTAGCTAATATATAATATACATAGCTAACGTTATTAGGAAGGATCTGTCGGGTCCTCAATAACGATTGTCTAATAGCATCTTAATTATGTAGCGAGCAATTCTATGATGAAGTACTTTCACAAGCTACGATAGCGAGTTGTGCTTAAGCTACGTTTTCCTAGACGCGCATTATACAACGCTGCGTATTTTCCTGCGCCGCGCATCTAAATGCGTTGTCGACATTCTGTGATCGCGGGAATTAAGTGTCTTCCTAGAGGCGCAATATCGGGGCGCAGTGCAGCAGTCTGGTCCCAACCTCAAGTCATGTCGGACTATATACATGTGCGTGCCGCAGCTTTACTTCTTCTTCAAGAAACCACTATAGACATGGAAGTAGACTGTGAAGTTAAAAGACATTTGCTTACTGATGACGTTAAATTTAAAGAATATTTTAGACTTACGCGTGGACAGTTTTCACACATTACTGACCTCATACGTGAAGATGTAACCGTGCAGCCTTCTAATCGTGTGAAGAATCCCTTAACTGCTGAGGCGAAATCCCCAAATGTGAGAGTAGTATCACCTAATTCTTAGCCGATTTAACACTGGACGCGATGGTCTCCATGGTGTTGCGTGGCGCAATGAAGGTGACTGACTGCTCTCGGAGCAGTGGTGTGGCGTCGTAGCGCGGCGCCGTATATCGCGCCGACGCAGTGACGCGCCTAGGAAAACAATTCCACTTGATTCTGTACAAACCAGTGCTTGGTTACGCGACGCAGTTAGATGCGCGGCGCAGGATAATACGCGGCGCTGTATAATGCGCGTCTAGGAAAACGTAGCTTTATTAGTCACAAATTAAGTTAGACGCGCAAGTGCCATACATAACCTTGAACCAGTCTGTCTCCTGTAGTACAACAGTAAGTACATTTCATGATTTTACTGTAGACAATCAGTAATTACCTGAATTTGTAAATAATATCTCATATTTGCCCAATGCTTTGTATTTACGCCAAAGAAATACTTCTACAATTAGTCTGCAGAATACTACACTAATGAAGAATGTAAATGCCTTGTTCCAAATGCATGTAAGGTTGTTCTAAGCGAGTTCCAGTAGTTCCATTAAGAAGTTTCAAGTACGAAGTTCCAGTATGTAGCCCCATTCAATGAATTTACGAATTTTAAACTTCTTCTTCATTCTGACACATATGATGTAATAGAACAAGTTAATACGTACGTAGAAATTCAACATTTTATTTAACCCGCATTCAGAAGAGATATTTGAAAGGAAAGAACGGAATAAAGAGTAATTCAAAGACGAGTTGATCAAAGAAGAGTAATTCATTTTAGTTAAAAGATTAGATTTACCTTTTTGTTGATAAAATGAAACTTCAATGCACGCTCTATATATTTTGTGTTATAACAATTTACTGAACTTACTATCTTAAATGAAGTACAAAATAAGATTTCTTCCACAAACTCAGAATCTTTTACTTTTATCCACTTTGTGTACAGTAAATATAGATTGTTGGTCAGGCTCATATTACTATAGAACATATTATAACACTGTACTTTACATGCATACTCTATACTGTATACATATACATATATGTGCTATATTTACAGTTTATGGCGTTCGTAGGGAGTGTTCCAATCTGTACTTTAGGACATTATTGCAATATTGGAAAAACAAAAATGTCTATATGAAAACTGGCTATAAACCTTAAAAAAGGATAAGAAACAACTGAACAGCAGAGATAAAGCAATGTCTTAGAAAGTGATAAGAAATTTTCAAGACATTGCAATTAGAAAAAACAAGATATTGCAAGATCATCAGTTGATTATTTAAATTAACAATAGATGTGCAGTAGCATATACAGCCTTGTTAGCATTTCGTAGTAGACAAAAGAAAGTATTTATTCTCTAATGAAAAAGAGCATGATGTGTTTTTGCTTCAGATTATCAGTTTTCAAAGACCTTCCTTCAAAATACTTTGATAGTTGTATCTGAATTCTAAATTAATATCAATTCCCGAATCGCCTAGTCAGTATGCGGGATGATCCAAAAAGAGTTTAGTGTAAGCTAGCATCTATTTAATTTTCCCTTGTTAGTAATTATATTACGCCATGGTAGGCAATGAATTTAATAAATTTACTAATTTATAAATAACAGACACGCATCTAATGCATGGCCTTGCTAATTGCAGTTGTAGTTCTGAAGTAAATAGGTTGTATCAAGAACGTTTTCCCAATCGTGTAGTGCATTGCCACAGACCTTTTCACAAATTCACCTTCACCTACACTTATATTAATATGTTGTATATACATAATGTAGCTACAGCTAATTTATGTTTAAATGTTCGAGAGTTTTTAGGTGAAATCTTCAGCAACAATTGGATTGGTCGAGGAGGACCAGTTTATTGGACTGCAAGGTTCTCCAAATTAATTTTTTTTAGTTTTTTTCTACTGGGATCATCTTAAATAACTTTTCCTGTAGAAACTGTAGAAAAGTTCGCCGCAAGCATTTTAATTGCATTGTTAAAATCCAGTAAATACCCGGTATTTTGTAAGGGGGGGTCCGCAGCTCAATGAGAAAACACCAAGATGCATGCATTTTTAACAAAAATTGTTGGTAGTAGTTTAAAACTGAACACCAACTTTTAAACAGTTTATTCTCTAAATTCACCTAGTATAAAGTAATTCTGTAAAATATTGCTTTATGTCTGGCAACATAGTTCAATATTCGCCTTTGTTTAAACAGGCATTCTCAAATTTATAGTAACATTTTCTGAAAAAGTATTACTGTATAAATTTTGTGCACATATCTAGTATTGGCATTTTTAGCGACAAATTGAAATGATTGTATCCATAACAAATGCAATTGAACATATATTCATCATCTGATCTTAACATTTTTCATGCTCTTGTGCAGGATGAAATTGCACACTTTTGTGTCCTTGTAAACTGTCAGAATAATCTATGGTTTTTAGAGTATAAAGTTTTTAAATAAAAATACCACAATTTTGAAATTGGTACACAATAGATTCGTCTTATTTCACTCCTAAATAGTCCCGTTAGTCATCATACATGGGCTAAGTTTCAAGTTAATACCTCACTAGGTCAATAAAATAGGTTAGTTCATGTAACACTGACATCTGTCACATACATGGGCTAAGTTTCAAGTTAATACTTCAGGAGGTCAATAAAATAGGTTAGTTCATGTAACACTGACATCTGTCACATGTGCGTTTAAATAACTAAACTAACATATGATCGGAAGACCAAATACTTGTCAAACGACTTTTGTTTACATTTATATAAATGGCAATAGCCTTATTTAATTAATTATATATATATATATATATATATATATATATATATAATTATAATTATATATGAATTATTTTATATATATTGATTAGGTGAGTTAAAGCACAGTTAGCTGTAAGACAGAACTTATAAGTGCGATAAGAATATGAATGGTTTGAGTAAGTGTGACGAGAATCAGTAACTAAAGAGAAAACGTCGTTATTACGAAGTAAAAGAAGTGAACTTTATTCACTAATGCTGACTACAGGCTCGTCAAGACGTGCAAAAGACGTGGTGATCTGTGGCTAATTTACATTCAGATTGTGAGTTGAGTTCTGTGTTGAGCGATCTGCTCGTCACAGGGGAACACAAGAATAATCTTATCGTCGCGTACTATTATTTGGCGCGAAATTTTGCTCTTTAATTAATTAATTTAATTAATTTCAACACCGTTATTTCATTACACAAAACAATCTTTTTACTCGTGCTCAGGAAGTTAACACACGGATTTAAATAAAAAAATAAAATAGTAGTATCCATCCAGCGCGGTATTTGGTTATTTAATCCAGCACTGCTCCAACAACCCAATTATTGTTCTTAACAAGATTTTGACACAATAAATCAGACTTTGAGCATATCCTGATCTTGCACATCTCATAAATTTCCTCATTAATCGGTGGTCTCATATATAATTAACACTAACTGACAATCCCAGTTCCGGTAAGATTCTCAGTTGCTGACTTCACCTAGGGGTGATTACTGTTAGGTAGATGGGAGATTTACGTGATTCCCACATGGCAAAACAACCGACCTCTGTACAGGAGCATAAACAATATTGAGGTCGTCCATCGAGGCCAAGATACGGCAAGCCGCTGTAAGGGCCATTACGGCTAATGTTAGTCAAACATGAGAACAGGTTGTAATGTGGAGACGGATAATCATGGTCGACCCGTTCCATTCAGTACATCACAATCGCAGTAGTTTGAAAGAGGACAGGTACACTTTTCTTTTCGGAGTGAAAAGAAACACCAATAGTCCGTATGTAATTTTGAAACTGATAAATTTGCATCTTTTAAGTAAAGCTGAAAGAATAGAAATATACCCCCAGAAGAAAAATAATTAGTTCTATCAAATCCAATTTTGAAGTCCATGGTGAGGTGTCTCTGTTCTCCAGAAGCGGGACAATCCCCCTAATAAAGTTCCCTTGAAGTAAATGTAGGAGTTGTAACTACCACGGTCTGTTTTAACTTTGCTGCTGGAGCAAGATACAAAACTTACAAGAAAACAATAATAGATCAACATCCACATGAAAGAATTGACAACAGCGTGTCCTGCTTTTCATTCCGGTTCATACGATAAACTCATCTGCCACTTTCAAAACTGTTTATTTACGCTCATAGATACAAGCAAAGACTTATGAAAAGGCAAGTAGACATACTTTCCAATACCTATTTGGCTTAGTGATGTCACTCGAGGGGCTGGAAAATTTCATTTCTGACTGACTGTCCGCACGATATCTCGAAAGCGAACTGACTTAAAAACTTCAAACTGAGTACCAGATTTGTGACATATTAACACATGTAACCTAACTACTGTAACACATACATTACAATCATTCAATGATTTGGTGTGTACCATTGAGAATAAATGAATATAAACTTCATAATCTTGCTTTTATAAACTTCAGCTACGGCAAGTGAGTGACAACTCAGGAAATCGGCTGTTCCGTGACGCCCTGCGCTGCAACTAATCAGCTGCAACCCCGCAGTGCATGCTTATCCTGTAAACAAAAATGTGAATGTATCGTGTGGCAAGATATCTCAAGAAATATTTAATCTGTAAACGTCAAAATTTGCCTGAAACTTCATTTCTGTACAGACAAGAATAAGTTACATGCATATAATGTTGCATGTCCAACCATGGAATTTGACATTGAAGCTTATCACGCTGACAAAATTTCCTTTTATCTGCCGGAAGGATGTCAAAATTTATGTTCTGTATAATTGTTTGCCTGTCTGTCTGTCAGAAGAGTGAAATGAATTAGACACTTGAAAATTTTCAGCGAAGCCTGTTACGTGACACGTGGTGTGCCGTACTCCTGCCTTGTACAAGATATTAAGATGCCTTGTACATCATTCAGGTGACGATTTTAGAGCATGATGTGTCCATGAATCGTCTGTGGGACTCTTCGGACGGTGAGAGTATAATATAGTTGGTGACAGTGTTTGCGTCCAGGCCTTGAGCTGCGTATTCGACGATGGTTCTGTACTAGTAGTATGTTTTGCTTGAATATTTTTCATTCCATCAATTGGATACACAGGTACAATTTCTACATGTTGATTTAAAAATTGAACAAATCCTTGGCCATCCCTTTTCTGGCCATAAAAATGATGGTCTTGTCACCTGAATATGATTTCGACGCTGATCCCACCCGGGCTGATCCCAGTTGTAAAATCTATTCAAACGAAGGGGCAATAATGCTCGCCAATGGCTTGTGGAAACACGAGCATTATCAAGTAATATGAGTTTTGGTGAGATTCAGTCAGTGGACGCATCTGAATCGCTTGACAGAGCACATCAAAATTATTGTTGTGTATTTTATTTAAACCTAGACAAGTATAAAAAAGGACTGGGGAATACTCAGGTCCTCATCCTAATTTAACTCACATCTTCAAGCAAGACAGACCGTTACTGAGATTACGTGAACTAAAATTTATGTGCTCAGTCTCCCAAATGTTTGAAGGCTGAAACTTGACTTTTCAACAAAAACGCGGTGTAAGGTCTCATTCCTGGAATTGCACAGCGTGTCTTTACATTCTAATGGCCGTTAGTAGACTAAACTGAAGGGCAATATACTGCCCTCCCCCACTCTCTTCCATTCTTACCCCCTAATTGTAAAATATTTTAGTACGGAATTTTCCTTCTGCGATTTCCAAGACATACATAACAATCAACTGAGGCAACCGAAGTGACACACACCGGAGTGTGGAACATTTTGTAGAAGCGCCGTACAATAAATTATGAACGCTTTGATTATAGTATAATATCGAGTCACGAGCCTCGCTTTACCCTCAGTGAAGTTTACAAGCCACGAATGAAGATTGGTGAGATAGTTCTACAGGTGGAAGAAATACGTGTTTCTCGCATGGCAAAACAATTACCCAGAGCGCATGCGCATAAATACTGTTGAGGTCGTAAATCGAGGCCAAGATACGGCGAGCCGCTAAACGGCCCATTACGGCTAATGTTGGCCAAACATGTGAGCAGGTTGTAATGTGGCGACCGGATTGGATAATTGCGTATGGGCCGGCCACGCGCTCCGGCAACATAGACTCATCTGCGTGCTGGTGCCCCGGACTGGTTCACAGTGAATTCAATTTAGTTCTCGTTCTCAGAGCAATATTACGATAACGGTTTGATATCGGTGCTCGTAGTGTAGATCTGAAATCTCAAGCATGAAACTCAATTAGATAGTGTAGACGTTATAACGCACTCTACAAATAAATAAATGTCTTTATTGCTGTCCCTAGTATTTACATTGCGTTTTAAAAGTCAATTCGTGTAATGAGTCGATTAGTTGAGCTATTAAATAAGTATATTATTGTGTTAAATATGGAAATGGAAATATAAAACATATTTGACAACACTACTCTGACCTTTTTCTGTCTCTCTCCATTATTGACCGTGAAAGCTGGTCTAATGGGCTGGATTTGCTTCTAAGCTCATCGGCAGAAGAGACACCTCATACATCAAAGAGGTGTTTTAAACGAGCTTTCCTCTGTATGTTATAATGACTTATTGTTAAACAGGTGTCTGCTTTTATTATCCTGATTCTAACTTGTAATGTTCCTAATTTTTGATCGTAGTAGTACATATCTCTTTTTGTAATTATTTATAGGAAACGGCTTACATTATACTATAAAGTAATTTTATTACGACAATAAAGCCAGAATAGCAATGATATTAATAAGAAAACTAAATAAATAAACAAACATATGAATAAAACAGATAAAATAACCATTAGTAACAATAAATCAACTAGCATAATTTTAATGACAGTAATGGTGGTAATTTCAAATTATAAAAAACACATAATAAATTCATTCTAGCTGTAACAGTAACAGATAATATTAAAAACTTAATTTATCTGAGCAATTCTGGACATATGACATCTACAATGTTAGCTAATTCTATTGGCACCGTCAGCGGTTGTAGTTATAGTTGTTTTTTCTTATCCTTCCAGCGATAGGAAGACATTTTATTTGTATTCCTTGCCGTCTATCCCTCTGTATATGGAGTCATGCACTTTGCCTGCCAGTTTTGGGAAAATACAGGCTCGTAGAGACAGGGCAATCTCGCAAATCCATTCCGCCTAAATGATTGTTTACGATTACCAGTAGTCGAATCAAATGTTCTGGGAATTTGAACAATCAAATCCGTTTAAATTTAATATTGCTGCAAATTCACGTTCAATAAAATAATGTTAAAATTAATAATAACAATAATCAAGGTTTCGACAGAATACCGTACTTAATATGCTCACACAAAGTTGTTTGTTAATGCAGCGCGTGACAAAATTCCAGTACAAACTATCAAGCGTATTCTACATGCTATGTAAGTACCCCAGATCATACCTCTAAGAGGAATATCCTTATGAACTTGGATCACTTCGTGAAGTCATCAGTCATCCTTTGAGCAAAAGGAAACTTTATGTTTCGTGCACACCTTCATATTTTTATTCAGATCTCTTTAAGAAGAGATCGTACAAATAATCAGGTACGAAAAAGGCTAGGTTGTTCTTGTACAGGCGGATAAAAAACGGGGGATAACGCTAATGTCACTTGCTTAATGGATTAACGTCCCACAATGTATTAGTGATATGAGATTGTTCACGTTGTTCACACGGCAAAAGATGTCTGGCAAGCATAAATTTTACTGGGGTTTTGAGGAAAATTTTGAACTTTAAGTTTAACCTTCTTCGAAGTTGACAGTTAGCTATGACAGTTTCTTAAGAGTAAGCCACTTCTAACACATAAATTCACCCATTCACTCACCTGTATTGCATTAGGAGCTCGATGTCTTAAGGGGAGATGTACGCCCTATACCAGCTCATGTTAATTTTCAAATATTTATGTTTCTTTTTCTCAAGAACTATGATACATAACGAATTGAAATTTTTAGCACTTCTAAAACATACTATTATACACAAGCCCTGCCACTTTTAAAGATTTCCAATCAATATTTTTGGCTTTAGAAATTTTTTAAGGATACTCAATATTTTTTTCAATTATTTGTTTTTAAAAAAATTATTATTTTTTTTTCATTTTGACCTAGACTTATGAAAGTGGCAGGGCTTGTATGAATAGGTACGTTATATATATATGATATAAATTTCATGAAGATTGGACAACTAGTTCCTGAGAAAAAGGAACATTTATGTCAAAAAAGTAAATTTTCGGTAATTCACAAAACACTTTTATGTATACAAAAATATGATTGAAAAGTACCTTTTAAAACATTCCTGCTTCATAGTCTTGTTCCTTGGCCTTATCATCATCAATTAGTTTCTTCCTCACCATTCTTGCCCGTTTCCTAGCTTGCTTTGTCTCTTCTTCACCAGCTTTTTCGGCTTTCCTCACTCGGTCCTCATCAATCTGACGTAGGGTATAAACACAGTTTTGGCCTAGCTTTATACCTAGATCATTAAGCACTTTTATTCTGCCTTGACTTCCTTCATTAAAAGTAATAATACTGTCAAAAACACCAAATCTTAGTGTTTGCAGGCCTACAAATTTTAATTTAGGTATGCGCGTCCACAACACAGAATTAAAACTTTCGTTTACATTCTGTGTTTGACCATGGAGACATTTTTTAAGCAGGTCTGGTGAAAATAATATTAAAATATTATTTAAATAAAAGTTATGTATATTAAAATGCTCAAAACAATATCCTATCGTTCAGAACGTCTTCGATACGTCTGACCACGGATCCGTGCGCCCGACTAGCATGTTTATAATTTTTTTTAGCATATAAATATAACCCAAATATATATGTATTATATATCACTGAACTCAGAAAAATCTATACTTTAAGATAAAAAATATAAAAAAATTGATTTTTTTTTACAATATAGGCGTACATTTAAACGAAAAATACATTTTGAATATGTACCATGACAACCGAGCCATAGTTGTTCAAGCTTACATAGTCTAGGAGAATGGAACAGTAAGAGACTCTTAGTAATCTAGTCTTAATCTCTGTATCACTAAGTATCTATGCGGCCAATATCAGTCATAGTAGGCTTACTCAGAGAGAAGGGATTTATAAAAAAAGAACATGTTCCAAATTTAAGGAAACTCTCGATCCAAAAGCTACGAGGAATTCTTACGTTGATTGATACAAGTTTCAAACTATATTGATACGGTTTTACGCACTATCTATTCACTATAATGTTATGATTTTTCACATCTGTTTCAAATTTGAAACGGTTTTATTAAAGTTATAATACAAAAAAAATTATGGTTGCCTGTAAAGTCGGTTTTACGGGCGAAGATTTTACGTCACAACGTCTTTTTCTCGGTAGAATATTTATTGATATGAATATTATTAAATTGCACAATAGGAACAAGGAATTGAATGAAAATAAGAATTGCACAAATTTTAACTATAGAAATATATTTTGTTTACTAAAACATTGTACATAATTTGAAATTAATTAAAATTTGTTATTGTAAATGGTAAAGTTGAATAAAAAATTTACTAAAATTGGAATTTGAAATTCTTGCTAAACACAGTTAAATTCTAACTCCGCGCGTGGTGATTGGTCGGTTTAGTTCGTTGGTTTGGTCGCACTGTTATGACAGGTTAGAGGTTATAATTTGTTATTTTAAATGTTTGACTAGCAATACGCGCTGTTTCTTCTCAATCGACTGAATTACGATTGATTGCAGAGTGATTTAAACTAATAATTTACTTAACACTATCAACATTTGTCAATAGTATGACATAACCTATAAACTCAGTTTCTCAACTTTTGTGTCAATCTAACAATTAATCAATCAATCATAGTTTACGATAATGAAATATCAGTGTACAATTATTTACCTTTATTGTTGTAGTTGTTGTAAATGACGAATCTAAGCACTCCACATTTTCACGAATAAACATAGTTATCTGCTTTATCCCGTGCGGCGGACCCACAGTTATCTGCTTTATCCCGTGCGGATCCCGTGCGGCGGACCCACTGGACGGGCATCGTAACGTTACCGGGCGTTACACTTTTTCATGAGTGACTCCGAGCCGCAACCTAATTTAAGACGTTGTCACGTCAATAAAAAAAAATAAATAACAATTATATTGAATTAGGTTCAGAATATAGATTGTTGATGTTTAATATTCATAAAAAACCTAGTAGAAAACTTTTGAAGTAGAATTGTCCGGAAACCAAGAAAAATTAGTGATTAACATCTTTTTCAGTTTGTTACTATGTATGGGCGGTATCAAAGTGAGAGTCCATTCTACTAAGCACTTACATTACAGATTTTTCGCTTCACTGAAATAGTAATAACATTGACCTATTTACCTTACATTCAGTAAATGCTTGTTGTCTTTGTGACATCTTTCTGAAATCATAAATATTGAATTCTCTAAAATAATTTGTACGGACACTTTCTACCTGTAATGTCAGACGGTTTTATGTTTTGGGAAACTACATAACTGACTTAAATCAGCCCATTTTTATACTAAAGAGAGAGATTAGCTTTGGTGGGTTTGAAGGGGTAGGTGATCTACAGAGGGAGGGAGTGTTCCTACGTTAGTAACTACTAATCTTCCTTGCTCTTTTGCATTTTATATAAGATTATACATTCAAATGCGCGCGCGCGCGCGCGCGCACACACACACACACACACGCACACGCACACTTCTATATATATGTATTATATTTACAGTTAGCTAAGTATAAATATTTTCATCGTAAATCAACTCATGTATTTTATAAAAATATGTATCTTATAATAACATCTTATCTAATTCGACTTATACGTAAATTTCTAAATTCCATTTATTTAAAAAACCATATATTTCAATAACCTTCCTGTAGGAATCAGGGAATTGTCAGCGAACGCAGTTTGGATCTAAATTAAGAACATTTTCAATTTTTTAAATTTATTTTTATTTAGTAAGTATTTGAGCATCACGAGATAAATTAAGAATACCAAGTTTTTGAATAAGGAGAAATAATTATATTTTTACTAAATAAGACTAGTTTGGCTTTTAATTTTAATAACTTATAAATTATACTAAAAGGTTCAATGTAAATTGTCTAATGGGAGTAAAAGGTAAAGAATTTGAATCATGTTTACATAGTGATACTGTAGTTGGGAAAATATCACGTGTCATTTTAATCGTTTAAACGTTTTTTGCATTACAGAAAACCTTTCGAATCAACGTTATCTCATAAATCTAAATCTTATTATCGTAAGCCTTCTCCTTAGACTGGTGATTTTTGACCTTTTTGTAATATTGATGAATATGTATTAAAAATAGAGATGTCTAAGAATCGAGTTAACCCGTCATTAAGCCCAGTTTTATTTCAATAGTCTGTTGGTGCCACAATGCCAAGGGTAAAAAACTTCATTTAATGTAGCTTGTCACCGCATCAAATTTACCCTCACTCTCGACATGTCAAGAGTTGTCGAGGTCGTAGTTGGAATAAGGTCACCTGAAATGCAACAGCTCTGAGGGGTCTATGGTCCGCATACATTTCCTAGTGATGGGAGTTGGTAATTTAAACTTTTGTCACAGGTTTCCAAGGCGCCATTTTTGAAGAAAGAGAAAATAGAACATTTTTTTATTATTCCACAAAGTTAAGTACAAATTTTAGGAAGAATTATTAAAAATCTTATAATTAGACAAAAAAAAATGTCCATGGTAAGGCTTGATTTTTATACAAAATATATCTAAGAGATGACTGGAGGGAATGATATGACCTATTGGAATTTATTTTATTAACTCTTTACATTTTTCCCAATGTAAATGTAAAAAATATGTTTAATTTACAGACACAAAGTTTATGAAATCTATGAGTACAGCGAGCTGAGGTTGACAAGCGAAGAGAGTGGAATTGATTTGGTTCAACACCTGATAAACATAACATTACGCAAAGATTGGGACGGACTGCAGTGATTTCTACGATAGATGACCGAAGATGTGTTGAGTGAAGCAATTCAAAATAATTAGTAAGCGAAGAGCGAAGTGGATTTGGTTTCCGAGAGATAAAGAAATTAATCCATAAAATGCTTATGAGATAGCGTACAAGTTGGCATGCAAAGTAGAGAAAAGGAGTTCCGTAATATAACAAGGCGTATATATGTAAAGTTTAAGGCTTGCCAATGCACTTTAAACATTTGTTTATTGCATACAGATCCTAAGCAAGTTTGACATTCGTGATGAAGCATTCATAAAAGTCAGCCCGACAAAATGTTGAAGCAATATCAGTACAGTACTGTGAGTTCTGGTATCCAATTGGAGTTCAGGCGTCAAAATATTCCGGGTTGGAACTAATATATTGGTGGTGATTGCAGAGCTGTCAGTCACAGCAGATCTCTCTCAACTGGTATTCATAAGACCCAACGTTAAAGTCCGTGATGGGACCTCAGACCATAATGAAAATTGGCTGACGCTCTCTCTCTCTCTCTCTCTCTCTCTCTCTCTCTCTCGCTCTCCCTCTCTCTCTCCCTCCCCCCCTTTCTCTCTCTCTCCCTCCCCCTCCCTCTCTCTCTCTCTGTACCTGTCTGGAAGATGAACTACACGTTCTATCTGAATATAACATATTCATGTTTTATAATACGTTGGTATACCAACAAACCAGTTCCGCCTCACACCTTGCAGTCCACTATATGCGAAGAATACAACTTATTTTTGTCTTGAAATTAATGAACATTTTCCTTGTAAAAGAAACTGTGTTTCAGTTGTGTTAAGTTTGTGGGGATAATAATATAAAAATTAAAGGGAAATAAGAATTAATTTTTTTTTTTCCAAAAGTACTACGACTTTTAATTTGACAGACTTAAAGCAATTGCTACGTAAATAATAGTTATATCAGTGACAGCCAAGGGGTAAAATTACTGCAAGACACGAATATGGAGATTTACAGTCAGTTATTATAAATCGGCTTCACGGAAAATTAAATTGTATTCTTAGATCGTTGTCTAGATCAGTTGTACTGTTATTTGTAAAATAGACTAATAGGGTATAAAACATTTCTTTGCCACAAAGCAGTATAATAGACCGAGGACAATGGAAAATTTGATTTATGAGTGGTAAAAGAGGGTCAAATACGTTAGGATTTGTTCTTTGGCATGAACACCGTGGGCTATATGTTGTAGATTTTTGTTACAAAGTTCAGTAATATAAATGGATTTTAAATGGGAACACGATTTTTAGACTATTTGATCTTTACTTACTCTCATATTACACTTTGCTTTATCGAGAGATGAAATCAGTAAAACAAAATTAATTAATCAGTGAAAATTAATGCTGGAACCGGAGAAACTATTTGAGCTGACTCGTTACTGCACGGGGTTCCACTTTTTGGCCTCCGTTGTGTGTTTATGGACTGAGTTTATGACAACCCATAAACTGGATAATTACATCAACAACTTCTGGCGGCTCATTGGAGCCAACGTTGTGGCATTTTATGGGTTTACGGGGAGCCCATAGTCTCCCACGCACCCCCCTCCCCCTCTCTAACCGTACACCAATTCAAACCAGGAACCGCGACTAATAAGGCGGCTGGCAGGGCAGTCCCCAGGGCTCAACTTTATTTTCTTACTCAAATTTTGTTCACTTTTATTATTTGGGATTATAAATAAACACTAAATAAAAAATGTGTTTTATTTAATTATTTACAGATTAATTAATTAATTTCGCTTTCAACGGTGAACACAATGTACAACAATAGTAAATAAAATATCTATAAATATCAACATAATCATGTTGTGTTAAATTAGAATAGTAAACAGGTGACAAAAGTACAAAATAATCTTAGCAAATAAGCATAAGTATAGAATGAGTTAATAAAATAACAATAATAAACATATGACAATTGATAATAACACAGTAATAAGTTATAATAAGAAGTTATTGATAACATAAAATATAGGTATAAAATGTGAAATTAAAATGTGATTCTTTATATACTAATACTCTAAATCAATAACAATAATAAATAAATATATGTATACATGTCTAATAGGTACAAAACGAAAACAGTAAGAGTAAATTACAAGCCAAAAACAAAAAAAAAAATAAAAAAAGATTAAAAATATTACAGGATTGTATAAGGTGCGTGTGTGTGTGTTGGCGAGCGCGCGCGCGCGAGTAGATATAATTAATTATTATATCTACTACATGGAAATATTAATAATTTGTATGGTTAACGAATAGAATATTACAATGTATTGTTAGTACAGATTAAAAAATAAAAGTTTTCGATCAATTGTTTTGTAATGTAATTATTTACAGGCCTGGATGACTATATTTAAATTATGAACTCTCTCTCTCAGTTTGCAGCTTTCAAAAATGATGTAGGCTCTAATAGCATTTGTACAACTGCATAACAATAAAAAAGCTTACAAATTAGGCACATTATGGGGGTAAAAATACTTTAATGCAAAATCTCTTAAACATGTAAAAAGGCACATTGTGTTTGTTATAATAATATTTCTATAACTTACATGAAAATTGCACGTTATTTTATTAAGAATAATAATACTCGTATATTCCTCCCATCGTTGTCAGAATAAATATAGATTTCATGTGTAATTAGATTAAAGGTGTAGTATTATTTTGTACGATAAATTTATGACTTATGATATAACTCTTTAATGGATGGCATATTTATATAATATTCTAAGCAATCAAAAAATTATTCATCTTCAAAACTTACAAGGCGCATATATGAGTAGTGGTTTCTATAAATGTGGTTTGGTTGCAATCATATATTATATTTTATAAACGTAATCACTTGCATTGCTTTTTACCATATAATTCTCAAAGCTTTGCAATGTAACCATCTGATAACCTTATGAGATTTTTAAAAAAATATAGAAACACTAGTTATAAATAATGTAGGAATTCTAAAGTCCTTAACCTTTTCGAGCTATGATTCTTATAGCTGAGAAATAAATATTCCCTTTCGAAACGGAGATGGATTACAATATTTAAAACAAAAAAAAATATAAAAAATTGCCAGAATAAAGTATTTTAAAATTATTTAAATTTCTTAACGTTATCGTATAGTTAACATGCCGCTGTACGGTTGCTATTTAAAATATTATAATCTACCAAACTCTTGTAAGGATAAACATTGTTGACCTTTTTTGGCTACAGAGTCCAAATACTCTTCGTTTCATGATGCATAATAATTTATATATAACCATTACTTTTCGAATCGAACGAGCGGCCACTTGATTTTTAAGAGTTATCGCAAAATTTGGAATATTAATAGTTACTTCTTCATATAAAGTAGCTATGGTAGGAAGGGTTTATTCAATTTGAATGTTTAATTTAGCTCCAGTTTACATTCCTTTTATTGCAGCATCTGGTATCTGACGCTGTCTCCTGATTACACTAATAATGGATCTTGTAGTCTTGGTGTTTCTGATTTCGAAACGATGTGATGGTTGTTCGTTTTGAGGTTATACGTCGCTGACTTTCTTTGGATCTCTTCAGACGGACATGACTCCAGATTCCAGAAGTTACTTCTGAGACAGCGTCAGATACTAGACGCTACAATAAAAGGGGGGTGAACTGGAGCTAAATTCAACATTCAAGTTGTTTGTAATTGGTCAATGTTTTAAGTAGCGTTTTACTTTACGTCTGTTTTGTGGAACGTTGTGCACCGAGTGCATCTTGAGACTTCTTAGTGGTTGAGACTAGTCAATGAACTTTTCTAAGGCATGTATTATACCATTTATGAAAACCAAACATTGATCATTATGTTTTTTTACGCAAAAAATAATATTTTAAGATAGTAAATAAATAATTTGTAGATTGCCTGATTTGTGGATGAAAATAGAATTATCAACTTATATTAGTCTTAAATATATATATAGTCTTAAAGTGTATAATCAATATTAACGATACAAACAATAGTATCAAACATTGAGTTTCCAAACATATTCTCAACTTTATTTTAGTCAAATTCTAAAATTACAAAATTGTCAGTTTTTGGGAACAATTTTGTTTTTATTTGAGTGTAACTGTTTCAGATAACCAAAAGGGATTTCACCAAACGTTGTGACATTGTGTAACGATTATACAACTATTTCTCATTACCATTAATACATACTCGTTTTGCGCAATATTATGACTGAAATTTGAAATATAACACACTACTTTTGCAGATTTTGTGGCTAGCGTAGTTTAATGACGTAATGGAGATAAACTTATTATGATATTTGTAACGATTTGGTAATATTAATACTATACGGAATAAAGACCTAAGACAAATGTTGTTGCACTCACAGAAACACACGTTAAAGTTTATAAAACTGCACTTAAAATATTTGTAGTTGCCGATGATTGACAGTTTACTAGATAACAGTTTTGTCATTAACATTTTAAAACAAGTTTAAAGAATCAAGCAAAATTAGTTGTAAACTACACTTGGAATTCCTGAATAATTTTACAATAGTTGACCTATATTCCTTATTTCCATACATGTTTATTAATGAAACCAGAATTTGGTTAATGTAATCAGTCCCGATTGATTTTATGTAAATGTTTGAGTTTTGTGAATTGCAATTTGACATAAACATGGATTCTGTTTTTATTTGACATTTGTATAAAATTTACGTTCAATTACAAAGCGGCTCCATGGAGAAACTGTGCATCTACGTCTTTGGCACTTTGGTTGTACATTATATAGCCTACTTCTTTTAAAATCAATCAGATGATATTTTATTCTTATTGGCCTATATCTTAATCATAACTAACTGAAAGATTAAAGTTAGTTACACAGGTAGCTTAGTCATAGAATAAGAACGTCGGTGCACCATATGACTGTCCTCACCATCGACCAATCAGTCCAACCGTGAGGCCAATCAGCAGTTTTTGTCCGGCATGCTGGATCGTACATTGTCCTCGCTCGCGCACAATATATCTCACAAAAAAAATTAAAGTTAGTTACGCAGGTAACTAGCTAGTCATAGAATAAGGACGTCGGTGAACCAGATAACTTTCCTCACCATCGACCAATCAGTCCAATCCTGAGGCCAATCAGCATTTTTTGTCCGGCGTGCTGGATCGTACAATGTCTTCTCCCGCGCACATTATATCTCACCGACAAATTAAAGTTAGTTACACAGGTACATTGCTAGTCATAAAATAAGAACGTCGGTGCACCATATGACTGTCCTCACCATCGACCAATCAGTCCAACCGCGAGGCCAATCAGCAGTTTTTGTCCGGCGTGCTGGATCGTAACACTGTCCGCGTCATGCATATTAATACTTACTGATGGATTAAAGTTAGTTACGCAGATAGCTTGCTAGTCATAGAATAAGAAAGTCGGTGCGCCATATGACTGTCCTCACCATCGACCAATCAGTCCAACCGTGAGGCCAATCAGCAGTTTTTGTCCGGCGTGCTGGATCGTACACTGTCCGCGCCCGCGCCAATTAAAACCGTCTGTGTGTGTGTGTTAGTGGCCGCCCAGGTGGTCCAGATCTTACCGGCAGTTAATCACTCGTGACGTCATCACTGATTTCGGCCCTTGATAACAGTGTCCGGTATCCGAGCGCTCTGAGATTTACTAAATCAGACACGCTAAATTTCATTAGAACTGTGTGAGAAATTTAGTATTTAATTTGAACAACTATAAATTTGACATTAAGTATAAAATTATGATAGATACTCGTAGATGAGAGTGATTTGTTCTTTCTGGATAACCTTGATACAATATGTTACGCTCTTTGAATTAACTACGTATATTATATTAGGAAGTGGTCTGTATGACCATTTACGATAGACTTAACAATATTAGTTCAAACTTAATATGGGACCCCTAAATCTGAAATAAAAAAATTATTAAGTAGCTAATATTACGTAAATAAATTAATAAACTGAGCAAGAGTTTCATGATGAAACTTTTATTATAAAGGGGGTAAGCTTTCCCTTGAAGGTGGAGATCTGAAATATGGCACTTAGCAAGATCGGCTGGTGCAAATTGAAATGGAATGATGCGCCTTATAGATTATGATTACATTACATTCGCCAATCACTAATATGACAATCTGTTTTCCCATATGTCAAACTAAAGGACATTCATTCTGGTAACCAATAGTTTTGTTTCCCTGTCGCTGCACATTGAAACTGTAATCAGAATAGGTTACGCTAGACTCACAATTTTCAACATCTAACTCAAACTTCTCTTCTTACATTGTTCATCTATTTGTAACGTAACAGTACTACCAAATTCCAGGTCGTCTAAGGTCATCATTCGGTCTCAATTATGATTGATGAAGGAGGAAGTTGTATATAATTGCTTTGAAATACTCTTATGTGGTTCAATCGGTTTTTGGTTTTAAAGTATTATTTGTGTAAACATCGTATCATTTTAGGATACATTTCTTGAACTCTATGTAAAATTATGGGCATTTAAAGAATGAAATTTAAACAAATAGTAAACGTATCAGACCCAAAAAACTGCTAAAAATAAAAATGTGAAATTGTATAGTACGTATGTACATGAGTACATACTACACACTTTAGATAGTGAAATTGTTTTATTCGTTTATTATTTGAGGAAATTATATTTTTGTAATCAAGTAATAAATCAAGAACATTACGTATATTTAGTTTTTTCTTAAAGAAATAATTTTTAGTAAAAAAATATAATTTGTTGATGCCAGGTAAATTTAATCTATATACAGTGAAGATTTCACATTTTTATCTTCAACAGACTGATTGTAAAATTACCTAAATGTCCTACTTTAAATTCGTATAGTTTCAATGGAATTTTAAAACTACTGTTTTACTTTGATTTTTATGCAGGGAAGTCATCTTAAAGACTAAAGAATTCAACATAAAACATTCTTCAAAATCTAAAATCGATTGCGCCACTTTAATGTCCTATAATTTTTGGTTAGTACGTCCAGTCTTAATAGCCTAAAAGCAAATCACTCTTCCGAAATTTTTAAATTGCAACATTTTTCATAGAATTAAAATGGATTAAATTAAATTGTGGTTTAAAAGTGGTTTCACATTTTTCTGACGTAGGGTGAGTAGTAATTTTCATTAACTGGACGTTTCGGTCAGGACGTGGTGAGGCAAACGAGTGCTATTCTTTGGAGAATTAATAGAGCAGGTTTACTCCTGTAAATTAGGTCTCGAGTTTTCGTTGAAGAGGACACTCAAGAGGTCACTGAAGCATGGCTCGGAGAAACGTGCAGTCATCGCAGTCGCTCACACCGCCATTACAATGACATATAACAACTCTAGGACCGGAAAACGGAAACGTCCATGTTCTGTTTTCCGGTAGCTCGCGAAGCGCGGTGCGGCGCGGCGGTTGGAGACTGAACAGCCAATGAGAGCCGAGCATCGGATTCCAACAGTCAGTCGGATGCCATCTGGCAATTCACTCATTATAAAATAACTGCCACAAATTTACCTACACAATTGATTTTTAAGAGCAATAATTACACGAGA
This sequence comes from Homalodisca vitripennis, assembly GCF_021130785.1. Classification (NCBI taxonomy): domain Eukaryota; kingdom Metazoa; phylum Arthropoda; class Insecta; order Hemiptera; family Cicadellidae; genus Homalodisca; species Homalodisca vitripennis. The sequence goes on along the minus strand of NC_060209.1, from coordinate 60,334,565 downwards.
ACCAGTCGGGGACCGTTCTAAAATCGTTACGGCCCTGTAATTAGACGCGATCTGAATGCTAAATTATAATTACATTCTCAGTGATTCTACCAATTTAAAACCGTTTACAGTAATGGAGTTGATGAAGCACCTCGTTAGCCAATGACGGATCGTCTTACCAGTGACCGACCTGTTTGTTTACTCCAATTGATTGGTACGGTGACTGCGTGCCAGTCCTCATCTGTTAACCGAGGCAAAGGCTCGCTTAGCTTCCTCTGATAGGCCGGGAGCAAAGAGAGCAAATTCGCATTGTATAAGCACACAACCTAGCGAAATCATCAAATTGAGTTTGTGAAATCAATACATTGTTTCCAAAAAGTTCTATCGTTAGCCGCGAGAGTTTTGGTGGCTATCGAAATAATAGGGAATAAAAGGGTTAAACATATTAAACAATAAATTTTTCTCAGATTGTATTTTTTGTTGGCTTACACGTAAAAGGTGCAATTTTTATTTCATTATTAGATTTGTGATTAAATTACGAGAATTCTACCTTTGCTATATGAACTGTTATACGGTAACCTAAAAATCTTTGTTTAAAATATATCGCTTTATTAAAAGCAGAAAAATTTCTATTAAGTGATTTTTTTCGGTTACTTTGATGTTGAGTCCCCACTCCATGGTCAATGAACGAAATGGTCAACAGTCAACGGACGAAAATGTATATGCCGCTATTTTAAAATTTATTTACTTGTTGAAGGTTAGTTTTACGAGAATTAAGCTATGAAACATTTCGCGTCAAAAATCATTGTTTTATATTCTTAAACCTTCCGATAACACCTCATTTAGTTACCATAAAATTAACGTGGCTAATGATAGATTTCTTTCTTGGGGAAAATGTTCTGTCGAGTTGATGAGAATCGGACGTGTGCTTGTACAATGTACATTGGCCATCGTCTTCTGACTGTGATTGACTGGGGATGTGTAGAAAGTTCTTACATTTCTTTTTTAGGCTGGTGGAGGTTTGACTGGAGAACTATTGCGAAGCCAAGCAGAGGCCTCCCTAGTACGTAACGGATTGTACAAATTCTCCCATGTATGGATGACCTCAGGTAAGCCGGTAGTAATCATCAGGAGTTTGGATTAGGAGTTCACAATATCTATTCCTCATAGCCACGAACCAGTGCAATGTATTTTCCAGGGCCTGTGCACTGTGCAATAATAATAAACATGTACTAAGGACTAGTGCTGACAAATGTACATAAAAACTTGGCGTCTTCAAATAGTGTTTGGCTATTTAAATACGTAACTGTCCCGTGCAGGTTATAATATGCAGGCGCTTTGGTAACTATTATATACTGCAGCGCCGTCTGGTGGTGAGTTATATCAATGGGCATAGCATATAAACCTTCTACGTGGAAAAATACATATACATACAAATTTTCATAATGATCGGTCAAATAGTTTGTGAGTCTATAAAGGACAAGCAGACAAATATTCATACAACACACATATATAGATTGTGTAAAGTAATTTGTACAAAGGGTATAGATCTCTTTGGAAGATCACGGGTTTCCAGGTCTAGTGAAGTAGAAAGAGGGGTTTATTCGATAAAAACATTCATAAATAATAGCCTAATCACAATTAGAGATGAGTGTAGAAAATAAAGTATTTCAATGTCATCAAAATTGGAGGCTGCGCTCTTTTTGGACTGTTGGCGCAGATTGGAAAACATGGAGGCCTGTCTTTGTTCACCATGATATTCACATTTGCTGTCTTTTTCCAGTGCTGTCATTTGGAGTCCACGACGTCTAATGTCAAATAACTGTAGTTGATGATCAATACCTAACTAATAAGGCTATGCTATAACTCATATTGTGGGATAAAGCGTGCAAAGCCGTGGGTAACTAATAGGTATATTAACTATAAATTTTAAAGGGAACTATGATCATTTTGAACTATGCTTAATTTATGAAAAAATACTCCAACAACTAAGAAATTTTATTTTTGTGAGGCCTTTCCTGTTCAATGAACACATCATCAGACCCACACAACTGAAATAAAACTTATTAACTATTGGAATGTTTCTTTATAAATTAAGCATTTGATTCCAATAAGAAGCTGGTAGAATGTATTTTGAACTATGTCTTTAATTTATAATTAATTTACACAACGAATAATGTTCTTCGAATATATTTTCACAAGCAATAATTTTTTTTAAGGAAATATAAAACTCATATGGAAATAAATAAACTGTTTCCCTTACACAAATATATTTAATTTGAAATAATTATTGTTTCACTATAAAAAATTGTACACCAAATGTATTAATATAGGTACATAATTTGTGAAAATGTATCAAGAGCAAACAGTAAGTGTTATGTGATAAGACGTTTCATAACATTACTTTTAAAACGTCTTAAAGTTGCAGTTACAACTCTCTTCAGGAAGTCTACAATATCAGATTACACGGAGAGTTGTGAGTCTGCCTTCCATTTGAAGATGAAGGAAGAGGTGGTATTGAGGTTAGTTTGTAAACCAGAGGATAGGTGAAGCTGCCCTGCCCCCTGATGACCCAGCGCGTCCTGGAGCGCTTGTTAGCCAAGGTAAGTGAGTGAATGTCCTGGTTTATGTGGGAGCGGACATCATTGTCCTGGAAGCCCAAGGTACTACTAAACACTGATGTTTGTGAGGTTGTGGTCAGAGATCTTTATGTAGCCGACGAAACCGAGTGGTATGATACGAGCAACGGACTACTGATCTGGCTACAATCTTGCTGCATACTGTAAAACAAAACCTACTGTACTTGCCGTAAATTTAGTCCAAATTTTAAGTACTATACGACCATATGTCAAAATATTTAAAAAAGAAATTAAAAAAATCATTTAGTAACTATTTGATTTACTCCTGATCAGATGAAAAAATAATTTGTTCAAATCATAACTTATTTTAAACACGTTTCAAATGTTATTTTAGTTAAACTAAACTAACTAAAATATATATTATGAGGTAACTATGTGGTATAGTTAAACAGGTGGTACAAGTTATGAACTAAACGTTTTATTTCATTAAATACTTAGTGGGCTATCTAAATATAACATAATATGTAGACTACAAGTTACTTGTTTGCTCTACAGTAATAATAGTACATTTCATTTCTAGTCTCGAAAGGAAAATATAGCGGGGCGAGATTGAATTTACCGCCACATTGCATTCTGAATAATACTGTCAAGCCGCGTTATATAATTTTTGAAACAAGTATCGAAAAATACATTTAATCACGATGCAAAAACGTTCACTCAACTTAAAAAATATCTGATGTTTAAGTCCAGTAATTGTTTTCCCATAGAGAAACGTAACACTATTGTATAATTCATTTTCGTGTTAAAATCAGTTTTTGAATATTGTACTGTCGAAACAAATAAAGATTTTAATTGTTTATACAGGAAAAAAGATGTTTACATAGTGATGTTTACATTTTGGAGAGGAAAGATCAGCTGACAGCTACGAGGGGAACGATGACTTTTGAAGATCTAAGCTATATTTGAAAGTACCCTATGACCATACAAAAGTGATAAAATAGAAGTTTTCGTCACTAGTAGCAAAAGTGTTTGGTTTCAGTATGCAATCGTGTTTTACGCACGAGACAAAGCCGATTTCGAAAGTACGACAAAGCGTCTAAACACACATTTTCTCCGTGTGGTGAACAACGGCTTGTTTCATATAAGAAACATAATTAAATCTTTATGAATAATGAATTCGTAACTTAATTAATTAATTGAGTGAATTAATTTCACGAACTCCATTAAATAATACATTGTAAACATTTAGCAGTTCCACGAGGGATCGTACTTCAATATATCCGCTTAAAATAATTGTATTAATTATGAATAATTTCAAAATCAAGGCATCCGAGTTTATATTCGGCCAATTAGTCCGAGAGTTAGAAATTATTTAGGAAAGTTACGATCCAATAAGCTTATAAATATAAAGGAGGAATGATTATACGCGTAATTGAGGTTACTATTTTGACTTTGTGCAGACTGACGGAATGGCAATCAAATGATCCGAGTTGACTAGAAAATAATTGTAAAGTTTTCTCGTCTTGAAATTATATTACTTGTGTAATTCAAGTATTTGACATTTCAGTTTGAAATTAGTTCTGTATAACACATTAACAATCTCTCCAACTATGTTAAAACCGTATTAAATATTTATTTAAAAGAGAGTTGATCTTTTTAGAACCAAGAGCTTTCTACAGTGTTGATGAATTTATGGGTGTCAATAGTAATAACATAAATTATTAAAAAATGTCATGCACCTTAATTAAATAAGAAATCATACACGATAGAAGAATTGGTTGCTTTTTAAATACACACGCATTAAAAATCGATTACTTCGAAAGGCTTTTGTTTGGCTGATATGTTTCTATGAATAAAAAGGTGGTATTGTACCGAACGTAACAGTGTAGCAAACGTTATAGAACCTAATGCATTAAAATTTAATAAAACGAACATTAAATAATAAAGAAGTCGATTTTACTATCACTGGTATAAATGAAAAAACAATTTTCCAATATACGGTAACCTCTATTTTTTAGCGCAGGGCCTCTCCGAATCAATGATTCCATCATCAGGCACTTAACAAATGTTTACATTTTTCTAAATAATAGTTATTATAATAACATATGGTCAAAGATTTGGATACATGATTAGCCAGTATAAAATATTTAAACAGAACTATATTTTAATTTTCTTATAAATTGAGATGAGAATAGAATTCAATTTTGAATTGGTCAGTTTTCATGATTGATAAGTTTTTCTTGATTTGTGTTATTGTAAAATGTGGAATGAATGTATCATTGATTCCGAAAGGCTTTGCGCAAAAATAATTTATATTGGACAATATTTTATTCATTTATATCAGTGATAGTAAAATAAGCCTTTTTTCCAATGCTCTAAGATTTTTCATTCAAAAAGTCGATAGTAATTTATTAGTAAAAATAGATATTTAGGGAACAACAAATTTTAAAGGTTTATTTGAAATACATAGTTTTATTTGAAACTAGGAATCCTAAAAGAGACGAAAGCGATATCGATTATAAAGGTAAACCCGAGCCAAAGAGTCAGAGATGAACACTGCAAGTGGTCTGCCCCGGGCCGGTCGTTTTTGTGCGGTAGCCCAATTATTTACAAGTTTCTCACAACCGTTTGAGGCCTGTAATTTCACAAAGGAGGCGAACCTTTTGTGGCTAATTGTAGTTGCACACGCACGCCGAACTGATTCTAACCATTCATAATCATTTAATATAATGATAACCTACAGGTCTCTAGGTCTGGTGCTACGGCCTTTGTCTAACTTGGTGGCAACTATCTTGTGTAGGCTGTTGTTCGCGTCGGTATTTCCAGTGTCTTCAAGAAAACGTATGAAATTAATAGATTGGTTTTAGATTCGTGCGTGTTTTGATTGAGAAGGAATAACAGAGCCCACTTTGCTTTTGGAATAATATTATTTAAATTAACGTTGAGATAAATGTTAGTCGAAATTCGAACAATGAGAATTCACCTCCATCATGGAAGGGGGGATTGAGGAACCATAAATACATTCCTCAGGAAACATAAAACTTCCGGAACAACCACAAAAACTAACATAAGTTTGCTGCAATTATGGAAGAGAGGGCAAGTTACATGCTGTTTAATAATACATTTTTGTCCATGGAAACAGTAACTCTTTGATCTATACTATACTTGGGTATGTTACGGAAATAATAATATAAGTATTGTAAATTATTACCGATAGAAAACCATCTACGGCATTAAAATATATAAGAATGACAGATAAAGATTTGAATTAACTTTGGCAAGTACGTCAATTTAATTTCATAATTGGAAATGAATTTGATTTTTTCTAATAAAAGCTAAGGAAACATCAAGTGCACTTAAACGTATGATCCGGTCTTTTATGCAACTTCTGGAGTGACATAGTATTAAGTGAGTTGGGGATTGGATGTGGCTCCTGGTAAGATCCTATGTTATAGACACAAATGAGATACTGGGCACTATCTTACTCGTGCCTCTTTGGAGGAAGCTGGACACCAGCTGTGTACCAGCATTTATCTACCACTACTAGTCAAAGCTGGCAGGGGATAGTTCTCTCTCATTTAAAGTTGCTAAAGTTTTTAACGCAAAGTAAGTTACATAATCAATCCACTCCAATACTCACTATTTCCAAGAAACCAGTCAGCAATGTTATATCAAGTTAATCCTACCAATATGCCTATATTTGTAGTTAGCGATATTCTGTTCCTGAACATCTATCTATTGAGTTGCCCAAATGATAACATATATATTTTTGCTGTGAAGTTTCTACGGGAAACTATAAACACAAAAAGTGAGCCTCTTGGAATCCGAAAATAGTACATTTACTTGGTAAGTTTGTGGCTAAACCGTTACTTGTTTTGGTGTCCGATGCACCAACGTGTTTAATACAAAAATGCAGACAATGTATGTAAATATCTTTATACACTATTCCTGTCTGAAATAAATATATTTGTAAATTATCCGCTTCCACCCTCTATCCTGACCCTCTATGCCAGATCCAGAAGCAAGTAATGTTCTAACATTAATACTGTCGGTCACTCTTATTTGGATTCCCAGATATCGCTAAATATACCGATATCAGTGCTGGCAGTTGGATAATGTCCTAAACATTTACAGCCTATTTGCATGATCAGACATGATGCGATAACCTCTATCACAGGTATCAATGATCATGTATACTGAGATATCTTTGGACATCTCCGAGGTCAGTGGTGGTCTCCATTAGAGGTATCTCCATCGCCCCTTGTTTGGGTGGTGAGATATCCCCAAGTATTTCCAAGTTAAAGTGGACATCACTGAGAAAATGTCGTCTCCACAGTCTATTCCTTGCAGTTCAATAGTCTTAAAAGTCCTTGAACTCCAACAGAAAAGACGGAATTCCTTGTGGGCAACATGTTTCATAATAATTTAAATCTCCGTGATACTTGAGGATCACTAGTTTCAGTCGATGAAACTCTAGTATCATTACCCTCTTGTAGAATATGGGTGATGTATAGTTCTACTTGTATCATGGTACCAATAGATGTTTGGTAGTATCAAGTGTCCAGATCAGCCATGAGGCACAGACAACAAATCATCTTTTAAGGTATGATACAGTGGAAGGTGAATACTTCGAATAATTTTAAGTAAAAATCGTGGATATATTTAAATTTTATTTCTGGCCTTTGACATTTGTCTTATGTGTCCTAATTTTACATTAGGAACGTTTATTCGAAATTTGTTTTGGGTGATATGAAGTTTTTATGTCAACCCTACATTATTTTTAAAGAAGAATTGATAAAACTTCACGAAGCCACATCACTGTGCATCGTCTCATACCGTAGTTCATTCACTCTAGCTGTGCAATCGCACAGCTATTCAATCGAGTAGCGAGAGTGACAAAGAAAAATCTCTTCTTCCACTACACACAAATCGCCGCGCTTGTTTGATTACCAAGAATGTAGAAATGTGAGAGGTCTGAATGTATCCGTGCCGATGTACCCACCCTCTCCTCTCCGACGCATAACCTCTCATCACATGTCTGTTTAGCCATTACTGTAGCGACTCATCTGTCAAAGTAAAACATATGTTCTGCGTGTACTCAAGACTTTACTTTTAACAAATTTTATGTTGTTTGTTATAGTACATGAAATATTCAAGTATAAAGGGTATGTAACTTTGGTTCTAACGTTAAGTATTCAAAATTAATATCGTTGAGTTCAATAATGTTACTCAGCCCTTTTAAAGAAACATTAAATTAAATTTGTAGATAATTCGTAATTTTTCACCAGTCTATTGAGATTCAAATCCCATGTTCCATCGTATCTACATGCGAAAATTATTCACAATCTGTACTACTATTTTAAAGTAACCATAGAAACTGTCAATCTTTTGAAGGTATTAACCATCCAATTACAGTGTATGTGATTACTGAGGCACAGATCTCGCGGTTGGAACCAAAGAGCGAATCTCTCATAAGAAGGGTGTAACCCGAAACTGTTAAATATATATTTTCTGCTGATTTATATCGACTATACAGAACTCACTAGTCTATGACGAAAAATTATTCAACTAATAAATTACGAGCTGAAGGAACATGTCTACCCTAGTAGTGTAATTCAAATTTATCTTGGTGTTAATAAGTTAGTCTGTAAATTGGAATTGAAAACTCGAGAATCTTAGCCCACGTTTTATGTTTAGGTTCCTTAAATCCAATCCTTAAACTTGGTTTTCTCTGTTCTATATATGTAAAAGACAAAATGAAGATATTCTTTAAAATTTTCAGAATAATGATAGGAACCCGTTCTCATAAAATACTACAGAACGAATGACCTAATATATAAAATAAACATACTTTAAACTTTAAGGTAATGTTGTGTAGGAGGTATTGTCAAAGTCAGATGTTGGTCTAAAGGTTGAAGCCTTGTAGGAATTTCAGGAAACAGCCTTTCTTTGCAGGGAACAGTTCTACTAGCCAAAACGGTTTGATTTTTCTTTAGTATACTTTAAATTGTTTAGGTTAATATAAGACTAAAAGTTCTTTGGGAACTGATTTTCATGACGTATACTGCAATGATAACATGTACTATTTGTGTGCTTTATTGTTATTGTTTTCGTCATCATATAACGTAAGATGATTCACACCAAAGCAACCAAATGGCCAAGGATGCAATTAAATTGAGCTTTAATTTCTCGAAGGTTAACATCAAAAAAAAACGTATATTCAATTACTATTTTCAAGAAATAAACATGAATATATAAACTGACTGTTAAATGTTACCAAGTGCAATGTGGTGAAAGAACTAGATTTTTCGTGATTTTAGGAATCATCAACATACGAGTATAATTACTTGTACATTCTTCCCTTAAGTGGATTGGAGTAATGAATAATTAATTTTATGAACATAAATGAATATATTATTTTCATTTTCCATATTAATGCGATGCAGAGGGTACATCACAGTAGAGGCGGGAATTTTATTATTATTCGTAAGTTATTTAGTAAAGCGTGACACATTAGATTTGTAGTATTACTCGCGGCTTTGCGCGCAAATGTCATAAGCAAACTGCCATTGCCTTCTTAGTAAATCACTTGTCTTACAACTTTTCTTATTAAAACAATATGTAGGTGTATACATATATTTCAGAATTTAAAATGATAGTGTAAAGCCTTTGTTAGTGTGAAGAAACGAGATTTAAATTCGCAGTTTGAAAATCAGAATATGGAAAGTAAAATTAATTATTTTCAAATCTTTTCGACTGGGGGTTAGGTAGGGAAAATAATTTAGAAAACTGCTAGACCATTGTCGTGGAATAATGATAATGGCATAACTTATATTTATATTTTGTTATTAATAAATCCATAACGCAGTCATAACTCCCCCAGAAAAAACCCAACCTTTGGATCCGCGTATTTTGACGGAATAACTTGTTTGAAATGTCATTATGTACCCACGTTTTGGGTATCATTGGATAGTAATGTTGATGCGAAGATTTCAAGATGTTGATTAAAGTATGAAAGAATGTCCGTAAAATAGTACATTTCGATTCTAGTCTCGACAATGAGCTTATTGAGGGGCGAGATTGAATTTACGCGGAAAATTCTATTGAGCTCCGCAATAAAACTTAACAGTACAGTAATTTTCATCACAATGCAAAAAGTACAGCACATATTTTAAAAGATTATCTGACACTAGCCTAGTAACTATTCTTCCAAATTGAAACGTAACACTATTTTATGACTCGCATTGGTGTTAAAACCAGCTTGTTGAACATAGGACTGTCAAAACAAATAACGATTTAAATTGTTTTTACAGTGAAAGAAATGTTTACTTAGGGAAAGAAAGTAATGTTGATTCATAGGGAAATGATGATTTTCACCTATATCATATTGGAAATTATCTTGCCACAGATTTAGAAAAAGGGTTTGCGAAATAATTAGGGACATAAAATAATTTTAACTAACTGCAATTAGTATTCTTAAGTGATATAAAAACAGAAAACACCGTTTCGTAAATAAGGAAAGTATTTTAGAAATGTTAAATGAATAAAGGTATTGAGAAATCGTTTATCAAAATGTAAAAAAAACCCACTGACATAAACTGTTTGATAAATTGGATACGCGCTATTAAAATGAAAAAGGCAGATCAAAAGATTTAAAGCAATTGAGTTTCCTTACGCAAACTACCCTTTGGGTTAAAGAAATAACGGGCCGTGCTGTTGATTTGAAAATCCAGGAATAAAACGATCCAATCTCTTTATCAAACGTTTTAAAAGTATTACAATTACTGTTTCCGCAGCCAATCCAATTATGTATAACGAACAAGTTCTCAGAAAGCCAGCTCTACAATTCCCAGTTGGCAATTAGCTGTTAATGACTATCCATTTAGAGAAATTCAAATGAAGCAGTACTACTTAAAACAGCATCATGTCCATTTTGGTGTGGGCCGAGTGTACATTTACATGACAAAGCGCCGCTGTACAGTCACGTCACCCGCAATAAACCATTAGTCGTGACGGACAGCTGACCATCGCCATTACAATAAATCTGTCCAGTGTCCGTCCATCCGTCTGTCTGTCTGTCTGTGTCCACTTGACTACTGACTCTCTCGGCTCGACTTCTGTGCCGTGCCTCCTGAAACTCGGTAGTAGTGTCCATTACAGTTTAGAGGAGCTAGTGACTAAAAGTGTTAACAGTCAAAACATTTTATGTAAAACGTCAATTAAAATTCTTGCATACGAAATTAATTTCTAAATTAGTAAGAAGTGTCTAGTTTTCTATTTATAGTGTGGTAGCTTCCGTTAGTCGCGACGTTAAGAACGTTTTACAATTTGGTAGTATGTTATTTGTCTCAGCTCTTCATTGACAGCGTTATGAGATGTTTTCTTGGTGGATTAAGAGGGTTTTTGGTGTGTTGAGGCTTCTTTAGAACTTGTATAATCAAGGATAGAACCAGGTTCTTAGTAACGAACCATTGAAATAATCTCAATAGTAGATTAGTTTTTATTAAATAATAAGATTAAATGTGTACAACTACCTTATAAATCCGGCGGAATAAATACTTTTTGTGATTCAATGTTTACTAAAATTAAATAAGGCTATTGCCATCTATACAAATTTATTGAATGCAAATAGAAATAGTTTGACATGTATTTGGTCTTTTGATAATATGTTAGTTTGGGTATTTAAAAGCATATTATGTTACAGAAATGCCCAAAAACAAAATAATTATTAAATCGTAAAAGTAAGGGCTGTGTGGTATAGTGGTAGCGCACTCACCCGGCAAGTGAGAGATCCGAGTTCGAGCCCCGGCGGATGAAGTACTTTTAAATGTTTGATTCAATGTTTGTTGAATATATATATATATATATATATATATATATATATATATATATATATATAATAGTCAAATATCACCACTTATAGTACTTTGAGATTTCAATGACATAATTTAAGTAAATAAGAGACCGTAAAATAAGTAAAACCCAAAGTCAATTCAGAATAATGGAAACAAAGCAAAGCAATTATTCTGGCAATGCTATGTGTTTATCTTAATCACACAAACGCATAATTACTGTCTCCACATACAGATACGAGAAAAAGATTTGTTCATAATATAAAAATCAAATTTCAAAAAACAATCAATCACTTATTGTCTTAATAATTACTAGTAATTACTAGTAGTTGCCCTAGTTTGCGTTAAATGTTTTAATACTAAACGCATCTCTAGATATAGCCAGCCTAACAACTACAAGGCCAAAGAGGCTGGGATACAACGGATTGCCGTGTCTTACCCCCAGGTCCTCACAATAAACCGGTAGGCTAATTTCTCACCTGACACTCAAAATGCAATGAACTCCGCTTCTGAACACTCATAAGACTTGTATATTGGTAATCTATGTATTATTGAAATTCAACAACTATGAACATGAACTATTGCTAACTAAAGGAGAAATGTTGTTATATTATATTGGTCATATTTGCAATATGATTGTCTTTATTTAATTAAATATATCCTCAATCTTCAACCCAGTAAAAATTCCTGGTCAAGTTCAACCTGACGTGACAATCTCACGTCATTCTAGTTCCTTGAATTACAATTCTCTTGGTCAGTTTTTCCATCAGGTCCCCTAATTTTCTTTACACGTAAAACTACCACCAACAAAAAGGCCCTTTCCTTTATTGCCGTAATCAGTATCAACCCCTTAAAACAAAACGTTATTCATCCTAGCCCCTTAGGAACTCTGAAAAAATCATATCACGCATGTTAATAAATTATTACTTATATTTTGCGCAGAAACAAATGGTACAATTGAAGCAAGAAAGGATAGTTCAACACACTATTACCTACTTAACTCACTGGCTAACCTTATTTCTAAGTTAATTATATCACCCAATTTCCCTTACGTCGAATTTGCTAACACCCAACACGAGGCCTGGTGGCCGAATCCCCAGCGAGCTGAAGGCGAGTCCTAATGTGACGTTCCCTATGCTTTTACGTTTGTTCAGTTTGCCATTAAAGTATAGCTGACGCAATCTGATTAAATTAGCATACCAAAGGATTGCGCAAGAATCTGATGAGTATGTCTGATCATCAGTGACGCGATGTTAATGGTTTGGAAGTCGGATGATTGAACGAGTCGCGTTTTTAGCAAATACAATCGCTTTGATGAACTTAGATTGTCACGGAAATTATCAAAACCAAAAACGAGATTCATTAGAAGGCTATATTAAATGCTGAAATCAAATTCAACTCCACAAAGCGCCCAAAGAGTTTCTAAGATCTGGAACCTCGATTCTCAAAGGTTTACTCGTTTCAACGTAAGCTGGATGTGAAAGAGCATACCAAAAAGGAATTCAGAGATTTGTGCTGGTCATGCAAGTAACATCTGTAGGTATATTTTGCTACACCAGAGTCTAAGAACTAAATGGCCTCCAAAATCGCACCATTGGCCATTCTTACACAAAGAGTGAATGTATACAAACAACCTTAGGAAGAATCACCGACTATTTGTGGCAACCGATTCTTCTGGTTTCGGCAGCGCAAGATCTTCAGCAGATAAGATTGACTCTGTTTACACTGATAACGATGTATCTTCAAACGTTTTCGTCAATAGTGCTCATATGACATTTTCCCATAATGAAACGTCTCTCTACCCTTATTAAAGTCCATCTTGTCTTCCACGATTCCAAACTGAGTGATTCTGATATTGCCTTGGATCCCACTTGTCCATCTCAAGCTCCACTTGTTTCCAAACCTCATCCTGCAAATCCCAGGAAATATCCTCCACTACAATTTTGATAGTGTCGTGTATCACGTCGCGTGCCCAAGCGTCATATTCATTAAATCATCCTCACCTTATACTCTTCTTAAATACAAATACTTATCTTTCAAGCTTAAGTACACATAATAAATCATGAGTTTACATTTTGGCAATATAACATTGGATTATTTACCTTTCATATCTAATCATTTTACAATAATAATTTAACATCCGCTTCTGTTTTGACCTAAATAACCACTACATCGTTTATAATAGTCGCTCTTTTGATGTTTAATCCTTCACTTCCAAAGTAAATCATTTAAAGATCGTTCCTCGAGTCTGCACCATCCCACGTTCTGATAAAAAGCAATATCCAGTAGCTTCACGGGTTCTCACATGGTTCTACTCATTTGCTAACGTCCAATTCTTACTTTTTGTACGACCCTAAAAAGGAAATGCGATAAATTTTCACAATTTTCTTCCTGATTAGTCCATAATATTTGATGATAGTTTAAAATTTTCCACAGGCTTATATCACGAGTCTTGATCACGTACAAACATTCAATTGTACACAGGTATTCGAAAGCCGCGAAAATGAAAGAAGAAAAAGACCATTTACAAAATGGTTTCAAAAAACTTGAAAACATGTAAACAGAGGTTTGGGTCGTTAAAGGCTACAAAGACCAAAGACATGATTTGGGTCGTTTGACCTTGGCCTTTGTTTGGCCCAGGAGATGATGACTACAGACCATAGCTCTCCGGCCTCTCCAGTCATCAATCTTCATTACGCAGTGAGCTCATTTCAGAAAAGCATTCGCCTGCGAGCGAAACGTGTTTGGTGAGCTTAAACATCTCTCTTTTTTGCGTACCTCGGCCCTCACCCCCACTCTTTGCCATGCCATTAGTCTTGATATGTAAAAAACAAGTAAAACAATTACAAGTTATAAATATGCGTCCTTGGATTAGCCCGATAGAGCCTAACACAGTTTCGTAAAGAGAATTTAAATTTATTTTAGATAACTGTAAAATATTGTAATGAGATTTTGTGTTGCACCAGGGTTTATCAGTTATCAAAGGTATTAAGGAAAACATTTTCCCTTAGGTATTTTTATCGCAATCGGACAAACATAACAAACAATATACAATATTTTCAAGCATAACCTGTCGGTATCATAATTAACATCTAAGTTTTCTGGTTCGTACTGTTTAGTTTCTGCTTAGATCTTTTGACTGAAATAACTCCTCACAGCGAGGCCGAATAGTTCAAGAATTTAATTGTGTGAGCAATATTTACAGCAGTATGAGTCGTAAACAATGGTGTTAATCAATGCAAAGTATGTTTTATATTTCTTTCTTATCCTATTGTATATATTTTCATCAACAAAACCCATAACTTACTATTGCAATATTGTATGGAATTGGTTTATTGAGGCCTTGTTAAATGTATATATATATATATATAATATATATATATATATATATATATATATATATGTGAGAACTGGGATATCAAGATGCTGCACATATTAAAAAGGCATATTAGGTTTTAAGAACAGTAAATAATCCACTAACGTATGGAAACGTAATAAGGTGTGTAATTGTAAAACTCATTTGCTAATTAACTACAGCATCCCTCGCATGGACACTTTGATGAATATATTTTCAAATCTACTTTCTAAAAGCAAATTTTCAGTTAACAAAAATAAAAGATTAAAAATTCGTATTTATTTGTTCGAAGCGGCATCAATCAAAGCATATTCAGACATACATATGTATAGTAGCGGTACGTTTAGATGTTTAGCTAGAAATAGCAGTGATGGATTTCCCCGCAAGCTCTTCCCAGAAAGGTGTTCGTGCATCGGAAGCGATTTTGAGATAATCTAAATATCTCAGCGGACATTATTTGATAAATGAGCACTAAACGTTCCAGGAATAAGAATAAACGTGGGTTATCTTCCAGAAAGCCTATTCATCTCCTTGGAAAGACTCATATTAGATGATCAGTAATCAATCCTGTTTGTAAAGCTGATGTAGAAATCCCCGGGAACTAACACGATAATGTCCACCCTGACGTGGCGGCAATACTCTTCTTGAAATCCAACCTGACGTCACTTCATGAATTTATTTGGGAAATTATTTGTAGCAGTAACACTATGGGATTGGAAAAAATATTGTATACCGGTTATGACATTGCAATAAAAATGTGTTTCAAAATCTTAAAAATTAAATGTTATTATTATTATTATTACCAGGTAAGTACAATGACATGTTGTGAGTAAGAATTTTAACTTACTGTGAATTGTGTATATGTAATAAATGTATTATAATAGATGGAAATGTTGAAGCTTTCCTAATATATTCTATTTAATCTTGATTCCATATTGTTTTCTATTTTTATTTAACACAACTTACGTATAACCCTATGACAAAGCATCAGGGGCGGTTCCAGGGCTGATTTTCAGGGGGGGCTATCTTGTTTTTATGTAGCTCATTGGTCATTGAAAAGTCCTCTTTTATGCTGTATTGCTGTAACCACAATTTCAATTCACAGAGAAATTTTCGTTACGTCAAAGTCCTTGTAAATCAAGAAAAACTTGAAAAATGTTTAATTCTAACATTTTAAAATTGTAATTTTAAGCAATTTAAAGTCAAAGAGGTTTAATATTCTAACGTAAATTGGATGGTTACAGAGAAACTGCTACTGTTCACTGAAAACAAGTTTATTGTGAACAAGATGGCTTTTAAAAACAAATACTGGTTCAAAATACAAATCTTATAACACAAACTCAAGCCTTCTTGCACCTTTCTTTGCAAATCGTTTCTATTATTTTATCTGTGTCCACTTGAAGATGCCTGTGAACGTGAAGCATGCAAAGGCCCGTGAGACGTGTTTCTCCCATTCTTGATCTCAGCCAAGTCTTTACTCTTCTTAAAGTGGAGAAAGTCCTTTCTGCCGAAAGCCACACTGACTGGAAATAAAATAATAAAAATCACTCATGGAAACTGAAATAGTTATTATAAAAATATAGACTACATATTAATTTTAATGAATTTACTTATTTTTTGTGTTCATGAATGAAAAAATTACTATTACTTGCTTGTGTGTTACATTTATATTTATTTAAGTTAAACTTGGAAAACAATTTTATTCTTAGGTTAGTTCTTATAGTTATACTCTTCAGGTAATACAGTACCCATTCTGTGTGCTTTTCCATTTAAACCCACATATCTAAAGTATGTAAAGTCACCCAGCCAGCCCCATACCTATATGACTAATTTTATTTATTAATTTACGTACCTGGAAGTGTGGCCAAGATTTTGAGAACATCATGGATAATTGGAAATATATTTGGGTCACAGGAGTCTAACACTTTCAATATATCTTCAGGGAGTTTTACATTTTGCTCTTTCTCCTTCTTCATCTTCCAGTGATTTTTTCCACAGGTCCACTTCATCTTCAAACTGAATTTCATTACTTAGGGTATCTCCATCACCGATAATAGGTGCAAACTGTTTCGAAACCTTTTTTAAATTGACAATGAGATCATTTTTTTCTCTGGGCATCCTCAACTATATTGGTGGGAATTATTCCTCGTCAGGCCAAAACATTCCAGTGAGCTATAACTTAACCTGGATGTTAAGTCAGCACAAACATTTTCAAGAAGAGGTATATAAATAGATCGTCTGTAGTACTCTTCTACGTCTCCTGGGTGATTTGATCTCTTAGTTTGACTGCCCGTAACGTCTTGGTAACTTCAATTCAACATCCAGCTCCTCTGCTAGCGCTTTGGTTTCAAAAAATACTTGTTTTAATATATCATCACATTTAATCCTTCTTTCTTTTAATGTTGCCATGATGTTGGTGACTGCGGTAGATGCCCGGTTTAGTGTCAAGTGATGGTGTTTTGTAGAAGTCGACTGAGCGGCAATGAGGACTTTTTAGAACGTCAATCAAGGACATCATTGATATTAAAAAACTCAGCCGTGCATAAAGAGTTGAGCAAAGTCGCTGTAACTGACGAAGTTGTGCGATCTTGCCATGACGAGATAGATGTGAGTGCTTCAACTATCTGACGAATCCCAAATTCTGAACTGAATTACTCCTTCATGTCGCTCTACCCATCTAGTTTCACACAAACTACTTAACTGACGCCCTAGTGTTAATTTTAAAACTTGATTTCTCTTGGCCGACACATTGAAAAACGACACTACTGATTTCATTATCCCTACTGTGTTTCGGATTACAAGCAATATTTACAGAAGTTGAAAGAGAGTTGTTCAAGGCGTGATTTAAACACGGACATCTACATGCATGTTTTGCAACCTTTTGTATTTCAGATACTGCACCCGCTGCTTCAGACGACATTACACTACAACTGTCTGTGCCAATTCCTACACAGTTGATCAGATCTAAGGATAAATCATGAAGTAATTTAACAACAATCTTTCCTAGAGCCTCTTCCACTTAAACGTTGCTCACTATGCACATCTTGATCTGGACTGATGGATTTTATGTTTTTTCATAAGCATCAATAAATTTAACAAAATCTTCCCGAATTTTATTGTTGTGTACATATCTTAAGTTCGACATGTGAAATATCTGTCGTCTCGTCAAAAATCACCGAATAATACTTTGCGTTTCGGACTTGATTTAATATTGTTTCCGTTATCTCTTCACCGCAGCATGTGATCAACTGGTTTTGAGTGGTATTACCAATATAGGTTGCTCTTGAAGACGCTGCGGCTAAGTGCCGTTTTAGTGTCTCATCTCCTGAAGAGATTTTGAATCTTACAGTTCTCTAAAATTCCCTCGTTACTCGGACCAGCCTCTTCATCCAGTCGTCCATCATCTCGATGACCTCTTAAAGGTATATTTTGTCTGCCTAAGAATACGATTGATTCTATTATTGGGCGTAACCTCTCTCTATTTTCTTGTACCTGCTGTAGTCGTTGAGAGTTTACTTGGTTGTCAATGGATTTGTCCGGATTGTGATAACTTTGAAGGAAGTCTAGACCAGCCTGCACGCATATTTTATGATAAGCCGTCGTGTTTTCATGTGTTTGTATGAAGCCGTCTTTACCCAATAGCTTGGCATATGAAGTCAAGGGTTGGGGTTACAAGGTTCTGAGCTAACATCCCTTTATTGTGCCCACACTTTTTATCGGAAAACAAAACGCAGAACTTACAAAATAACCCCTTTTTAACGTCGGAAAAAACTAGCCAATTTCTTTGTTCCAGGTGTTGATGACCTAAGTAACGTTTTACTTCCTTGCCATTTTTAGTGTGAATTGAATGTGGGAATTCATATGATTTGGGCGGTGTCCAATGTCGTTCTAACAATTGACACTTTGTAAATTCATCTGTCTTTTTATTCACAAAAAGCCCTATGTCATTGGCACAAACTACCATCTCTACCTAATTCTAGGGATGTATTTTGGTTTTCATTGTGCTCTTCAGTGTTCACAAATAGTGGTGTTGTTAGATGCAGCAACGGTAAGAGAAATTTGATAAAGTATTTATGCATGAGTCAGGATCAGGTTGTGATGAAGATGTATTAGTCTTTTTTACACGTGGTTCATTGTCGTCTGTTAATTTCTCAACTTTTTGAAAATATGAACTAATAATTGATTTTGGGATTCGGTCGTTTTCGATTATTTTGAGATGCCTGAAAACAATTAGGAAGTTATTAATTATCATTTAAAAAATTAAGGTTGAGTATTTATTTTAAAGCCAAGCGCCTGTCTCGTGATTTTGTTATTTGTCTATAGTTCCTTTCCTAACCTAGACAAGACCGTATTATGCTTCCAAATAGTTTACCGGTACGTATTCACTAATTAGTTATTATATTTTACCTTTAAACATAGAAAAGTCTTAATAAAATTGTACTTATACTTGAGATGAGAGATGGTCCCGACTCCCGACGGGATTCGAACTGGGCCACTTCATGATAGGTATTCCAAAAAGCTACTGCTTATTTAGCAACGCCACGGAATACATATATTGAAACATTGTGCAAAAAATAAATTCCACGATAATGAATTGTCAAAAATATAGGTCTGAAGATGCTCATTCCACAAAATTGAATAATATATCCATATTAATTTACATAGGTCAGCAACTTTAAATATGTAAATCGCCAAAAAAATATAGCTTTAGAAAAAAGTTGAATGTAGATGAAATTTTTTTTTTCATTTTGGCGTTATTTGTTGAATGCTGTTTTTTGTCAAATACAAGAACAAATTCTGAATATTTTTCTTGATATGTACGAGTATTGGGATTCAATTTTGTTAGAACTTATAGATTATAGAAAATATTACACTAAACTTTCCTAGTATTTCGGGGGGGGGGGGCCATGGCCCCCATGGCCCCTTCCCTGAAACCGCCCCTGCACTGGCTAATGTAAGTGTATTGACTATTGACACAGGCATTCTTGACACTTCATTGGGTCTGAATCATGACCCAATAAAATTAGAGCTTGGCTATTTTCAAGACTACTAAATCCAGTTCCAAATCCCAAATGTTATCCCTTCACTAATCAAAGGAGCCGGTATGAATGGGCCTTGACACAGGTAAATGAATAAAATGAAGTTTATCGTTAAAGAAGACTCAAAATAAGATGTTCAAGTACCTGAGTCGGTTTCAGTCTTTGGTAGCAAATTTGATGTAGCCCATCATGTACTGGAAATGGTCAACGGAAAAGTACTGGGTGTACCCAAAAGTGCCATATATATCCTAAACCACTTATTGCTGAGAGAATCTTGAAAAGTGTGTGACAAAAACATTGATTTAATTTGAACATTTACAATATAAAATACAAATAACAAATTTAAAATATTCATATAGATAAATTGATTCAAAATCCTGAAAATTGTAAACGTTATATAAGTCTTATTTCATCAAACTTTTTGCTGGGCGGCAAGTCGTTTTCAAAGAACTGCACTAAAAACGACCTGAAGTCGGTTTGTTGTAAAAACTAGTGAGTCTTAAAAAACCCATAAAATTTTACAGATCTTCGTGAAAGTTGGCTCTGAGCATCTGTGGCAATAATGCTGAAGGAGGACAATTCCTCGTAATTGGAGCGCGGGCATGTCACTCCCTGTAGCGCAAAAAATCTAATTGATTACCCCGCTGTTTTTTCTCGTCCAGGTGGCAAGATCTAGATCAGAGGCAGCGGTCAGTGCAAGCGTCATGTCGGCAGTGGGCAAGTGAGAGGTAAGTGTGGTATCAGCTGATATCGCGGAGAAGATAGTAGTAGCTATCGCGACACAGAGCGAAGACAAAGGAAATCTTGATTTAGTGCTGAACTGTGACATGTGGTGAAAGATCAAAAGATATTACAGCACAATATAATTCTTTAAGTTTGTTTTTGACGATGCGAATATTTCGTAATTAACAGAATTTTCGTATATTTGTAATCGTTTAGTGATACAATAAACAGCAACACCACGTTACAAGATCTGCAATCTGATCGCTACCTCAGGTGGATGATTAATCTAACACAAATATAACATAGGTCAAAATAAATGAATAAAATAAAATAGTTGTAACATTTCTGAATGAAAATAAACATTTTGTGAATAAATTCCATTCTAATAATCCTAATTATTATCACCTAGACCAAGTAATACAGGCCACAACATCTGATAACCGGCCAGTGTCTAACAGTTAAAGGCTATGGTCATGGAATTGAAATTCAATATAATTCTCTAGAGGCCACTTCAGAGGCATAAATTTATTATTTCTCTTAAAGAAAGACTGAGTTCGCCCGATTTTCAGCATTGATCGGTCTGTCCTCCTGAGCCACTAGCCTGTGCGAGGATCTTATAAAACAGCATGAGTGCTATCGATATAGTACAAGGTCGATGGTACTGATAATAAGCGCAACGGTCACAGACAATATTTGAACCGGCGCCGTCTCTAATTCTGCGTTAACATTGGCAAATAGTTGCTCAAGTTTTGTGTCCGGCAGGAAATATTGTTAGCCTAAACGGGCACAATCTCTTAATGGTTTATGAACGTTATTTATGCGTTAATTAAGATAAATGGTTCATAGGGAATTCCATAGTATATATACATGTTTTGTATTGTACTATATTTAAAACACGATTGTTTAATCAGTAAATGAAAGAAAGTACTCAATGTGTGAATTAGTTGTGCAATTATAATCTCATACTCCAGCCCTACATAGCATCAGGACCTTAAAAGTCATCATAAAATACTTGAATGTGTAAAAACTTGGAATGATCGAGATGAAATGAAGATTAACATTACGTGGAAGACTAACAATAACGACAAGGAACTAAAATGTGCGATACTTATTACACATAATTGATATTTTTGCCTAAATTTGTGGCTAGTTCTACAATTATTCACGTAGTTTTCAAAATAATTTACTACATGGAAATTTGGTAATTCATAAATAAAAAAATGTAATTGGAGTAATTCCTAGTGTCATTAACAGACCTTGAAATTATGTTACCCTATCGAACACTAATGAGCACACCAGTGTTATCATGGAGCAAAAGACACTTTATATTTCTAAAATATGGTGCAATTTCCTTCAGATAACATAAGGACTTGTAAAGTATCTCAAACTTCTATAAGGATATTCTTTAAAGGGTGGTTAAAATATCATTCGTGATTAAATTCAAGAGAAAACTTAATTGGTTTTGGGTGGAAGTTTCTCAGAATTAAACCAGCTGATTAATCACAGCTTTTATCACACAAAAATCAACCTGTTAATGGCGTACCATAAAATTTATATAATTCTTACAACAAACCTTTTTGTATCTTTTAAAAGGAAATTAGTAAACATTTGGCAAACGAGTAACCTTCCCACAATTAAACATTTTTACATACTGCAAGAAATAAGGTGAAATTCTTCTATGAAGATGAAGTGATACTTATGAGACATTTATAAATTATAGCCGTATAATAAGTTCTTTAAGTTCGATTCTTTAGTTTTGAGATTACTTTCAAGAAGAACTAAAAAAACTCGTATAAACTTTAAAATGACTTGTTTTTCCATCGATAATGGACCCTAAGCAAATCCACTCCATTGTTATTTAAGACTTAGTTCTGCAGAATATGACAAGAATTAATAATAAAAATTAGGATGAATTTGAACAGACAGGAGACATAAAAGAAAAGCAAACACAATATCATAGTGGAAAACAATGGACAGACATTAAAAAACTGCCCTTAACAAACTTACAGTTAAATCAAACAGAAAGTTTATGCTGTCTTAAAAAAGAATCCAGAGAAAATAAAAGTGTTATGTATGAACTAAATGTGGCAAACAAGTTGTATAGTACAAAAGTAAGCTATCTGAGAAACTTTATAATCAAATAAGATAGCTTTAAAAATAAATATGTGACGCTTTTTTATTAATAAATCTATTTCTTGATTTATTATATTTTGTTTGATTGATATGAATGATTTCCAACTTTTTTATTGAACCCAAACCAATAAAAGGATAAATCTCTATACAAACAGGTACGCTAAAACCGAATCTAAACCGTGCATAGCGCCGTGTGAAGGACATTGGGAGGGACACAAACCCAAGACGGAGAGGGTTACCAGTATCAAACGGGTTTTAGTCCATTTTCAGGGTTTTTGCCTTTGTAGGGTAACTGACTAAGTCGTTGCACTGAGCGCATGCTGACTGTAGAGTTTGTGTTCGGTTTTAAAGTTTCCATTGTTTTGACGTCCTTTAAAACACTGAAACGCAATGGTGTTTTATTATATTAGTTATCAATACTCATAAAATGTTGGGTAAAATTTCGATATTTTAATAGACACGGAAATTGAGTAACCCAAAAATCAGTTAAAGTGAGGTTTTGTTATTTTTGTTTTTCTTATATTTAAAAAAAATAAAATGTAGTTCCAAATCTTTTGCTATGTACATATTACATAACCTAATTATCATACCTTTTTATACCTAAAGATGGAATTTTTGAGTGTCCAGCATACTCGTATTTATAAAGAATTAAAATGATATTTCCACTCTTACTTTCCAGTGCCTTGCTCCTTTGGTCCTCGGTTTTAAGTTTGATGATATGTTTAGATATAATTTTTAATATTTTTTTGATATTTATAATTTACAACAGTCTTGTCAGCAAATGTCCCAATAAAAATAACAGATGAGTTTAATTTGATTACGTGCATCACCCTAGAACGTCTCGCGATGTTGGAACACACTCTTTTAGACTGTCAGGCATCTCGGTCACGAGTAGTGGTGCTATAGTCGTTACGACACGGGATATTAACCCGGGAGAGCGGAAACACACTTTGCAAACCGATTGTCCAGTTTTTGCTCGGACTTTAGTTAGTTATTGTAGAGAAAATTTACTTGGTCTCGAAGCAAACACAAGTCACTGGACTCGTCCCCCGGAGCGCGAAGGAAGAAAACCAACAGCGGTCGCAATTGTAAAACTAGGGAGACAATTGAAACAGTCGGACGGCTAAGTGAACAATGGAGGCTAGCCGGCAATCAGCTGACCGGACCACAGCCAGCTGTTATTATTGTAACAGCCAGTTGAGACGTTTGTGAGGGATATTAAGAACACATAAAACATGGCCTCGGCCCGATGTTTATTGTAATGATATAGGCCACTTGCGGTAATACCCGTGTTGTTGCTGAACACTTAATAACATATGGTTCTCCCTGGCCCGTCCATCTGTCCGGCCGCGGACATTGAGGTTAGATGTCTGATTGTGAGCAGTAAGAGACTCGCCAGAGTCGCTAGTGTCCAGGATGTTCTACAGCTACTGATAAGATAAATCTCAGTCTTAGTGTTTTGTCAACAGAGTAGTTAATCTGAGAGCAGATAAGAAAGCCGGGACATATATAGGTCAGGCTAGGAGCTGAGAAATAATTAATTTGCTTCGTATAAACACAGGTCCTAGTCTTGCGTGAAGTCTATGGAGAAGTATTCCCTGACAATTTCCATCGTCAGATGCTTTACTTTCGCTGAAGGTCATCATTGGAAGATTCAAGTGTTTTTTAGACTTTTTAACTTGGCGCCGTCAGTAAACCGTATGGAGACCGAATGTTTTGTTGATTTGCACCTTTTTTTACGGCGATATAACTATTACTTGCGCTTCAAAACCTTTTAAGTATGTCAAGGTTATAATTATAATCCATTCGACGCCCTTCCTTAACCACCCTATTCAAATCTAGCGAAGATGGAAATTTGTTTCTTCAGAGGAATTTTTCTATCGATTTCACTTAAGACTAGATTGTATGTTTGCTTATGCAACACAAATAGGCTTTCGTCTCCTGGATCAAAATGAAAGTCTTTGACCACTAAATTACGTTCGAAAAGCTCTACTTCCTCAAAAAAGTTCAGTGAGGCGAATGAAAACCACAATATCTCACGTCACCATCTATATAATTAAACGTTTTACTTCCCATACTACGGATAATGGATTGACCAAGATCCTTAAAATAAGTTTAAAATTCCAATCGAGCTTGTCAACGTGTAACCCAACGACAACTTAAACCCCGTCCATTCGAGTGAGACGTAACGGCGATCTTAAATGTTTTCTATGTTCTATAAGAAGAATTCTGAGAAGGTAAGGGAAGACAGTGTGTTTTATCTGTGTATCATGTTTATCAATCACCAAACAAAAAATCCGAGAAATAATTCCATTAGATAATAATGGGTTTAAATCCATAGTGTTGGGCATGGATTTAAGCATGGAACTAAATAAAGTTCTTACGGTAATATAAACAAAAACCTTCTGCAAGTATAAAAATGTATGCTTGAAGTCTCTTTACTGAGTTTTTAATGTTCAAGGGTGAATAGAAATGCATTGAGATGAGTGTAAAACTAAAGAACCACATAGGCCAAATTGCATTAAAACCCTGTTTTAAAATTAAACATTTAAATTAAAATCTGTTTAAATAAAATAGTTTGTAAATTCTCAATATTGTTTTATTAATGTTACTGAAATAATTTACAACAGAAGATATGGCTTAGTATTTAAATTCATAATATTTGCATACGCTAAACGTCTATTGGAATATGAAGAATTTCTCTTCACTATTCTGACATTGTCGTATGCTCCAGCTGGTATTTAAATCTTAATTTCAGTGCCCTCGAGCGCTTAACGTACTGGCGTACGCTCTCATTTATCAATCTGAACGTACAGTTCGGGTGGATCTTGAAATATACGCACGATATTAATAATAACTCACGGATGTTTATGGTATAATGGGGCAAGATAATGGTATGGTAATGCTGACGATCCCTACACAGATGACAGTGTTTATGACACATTGTGACTCGCCGAATACTCAAGCAGCCATTGTTCTCAAATCATGCTTGGATTGTTTAATTTATCAGCTGGGCACATTGGTTGTTCCGTCTTGTTGGCATCTGTTGTCATATTCTCGGGTAGGACAGTCTCGGGTTGGAAGGTCGCTGCGTTTATACTAGCGCGATGGGGAAAAAGCATGGGACGATATACCAATATTAACTCAATTATATTAACAATAATCTATCGTAATTAATAAATATAAATAATAGTCTTACTGTATTCACACTTTAAATTATTGTTATTTTTGATGGCGTAATTAAACGTTAACTTTATTCGTTTACCGAGCCATTAAGTTATATAAAATGCCATGAAACATTAATGATGCAAATAGACTATTCCAGTGATGTTAATATGTACATTAATTGGCATTCTTGAGGAGGAAGTAAGTCAGATATACAATAATAGTTTTTATTTACGTATACATACATTACATTACTTGTACACTAACTTACTTGCATACATGTATACTAATATGTTTGGACGTGATGTTAGTGGCTTCGCTAACAATTAGACAATCGAATGCTTCATTATAACATTCTTAGAATAACATACTAATATGCTCACAGATTAACAGTATACACTAAATTTATGATTTAATATATTTCTAGAATAATTAATAACATATATAACATGACATATATAACATGTGTATTAAATTTCAAATTAAGTTATTCGAGAAGTGAAGATTTATAAATATATAGGCGATAAAACAAATTATATTATTTTGAACACGTTAATATGAGGTTAAACGTGCGTCTGACCTCAGGTCAACGCGAGAGACTTGGCGAACGTGCTGCAGCGGTCAACATCCAGGGCCGGAGTGCGTCTTTCAATGAACCGATGTTTACAATTTTCAGTCATTCAGGTTGCAGAGGAGGAGGCTTAAACCAAACTTCAACCATCCAAGTTCTCATTTGAGAGGTATCGTTTATGCAGACGGAGACTCTCAAAGACAACAATCTTCTTTTGTTATTCACTGATGGGAGAGACTGTATTTGTTCCTCAGACTTAATAATTCGTAGTAGCAAATTTTTGACACATGAATACAAGGAATTTCAAATATACTCGAACTCGGTTTATTTGCTATTATTATTACATGTGAAAAGCATTACCGTAGATTTTACAATCAATAATTAATGCTCGTATTAATATTTCCTTATACCTCTTGCGTACATAAAAAGACACAATCAGAGTTCACTTACGAGTACAAAATCGTGCAAATATAAAAAAAACTGCATTATCCAGTGACAGGCATATATTTATTTTCAACTAATCCGAGATATTTTTTCTAGGAGCTATTTCTTCTCCTAGGAATTTTCAAACATTTATATAGTTACGCCACTGTTATTTACTAAAGTATATACATATAAAGGCAAGGAACAGTACGTTCTTAGAGTATCAATAGTATATTGCATATAATTCCACTGTTAGAATTATGTTTTGAGATAAGTTCTACATTCCCAAAACTTTAGGTCTTTGCAAAGCTTGTTTAAATTCTATAAAATATTTGTACTGTAACAGATAGAAAAGAAAATGAGTTAACAGTATCTTTTCAACTGCCATACTTGAGATCTATGCTTCGTCCATGCCGTTTTCTCAGTATTCTGGTTGAACATAAAACAGTAAACCAAATTTTTAACTTTTAAATTGTTATAGCAAAGCATTATAGGTTAAGTTTTCTTAACTTAGTATGAAACTAATAATCCAAAAAAGTAGTTCATCGCGTCTTACTTAAAAATCCGATATAACCAACCTTCTCAATATAATAATATATTTATTTTCTCAATCAAACATTACAAGAGTTACATAACAATAATTACAATAGAATAGAATTAACTTAATCTAAGTGCCAAGTCTGACCAGTACAATGCAGCCGAATATACTAATGTAACAATGATACAAAAACACACAAAAAAGGAGAAAATAAAGATGAACCTCCAAGGCCAAGCCTATGTGGAGGGGGAATTTAAATAAACAAAATTGAAATAGGCAGCAGTAACACACTTATAAAATAATTTTATTATGAAAACAAAAGAAAAAACTCCCAAACATTAAACAAGTATATTGAAATTTATATTGCATCACTCATTACTTCGTTTGTCATCAACAAAGATCCACTAAACCTATAAACAGAGTCATAAAATAATGAACACATCAGAATTAAAAAACAAAATACGTTTCAGGCAAGGCTTAAAGATTTCGTATTATGTATGTTTACTAATTAATCATTCAAGAAATTTTCTACACTGCTCTTAGAAAATAAGAAACTTCTAATAAGTTTACAAAAACTAAGAAAATATTTTACAGTATCTGATTTTCAAAGGAATTTTAATGAATAGGTAAGGTTCTAAGTAATGATAAAACCTTTTTTAAGCAGTACTTATTGGTCTAGGTGTATTAATGTTTTCAGAATTTCTTAGCTTAGATTTATATTCATTACTGTAATTGCAGCCTTGACTTCTTAAGAAAATAAACTGTAAATACCTTGTAGACGTAGTGGTGTCTGAGTGGAAAAATCTTATAGCAATCGAAAAGAGGTAAAAAATGGTTCATACCTCGGCTTTTTTTTAGCTATAAGTCTCAAATACTTCTTCTGAGTTGTGACAAGAGTTTTCAAATTTGAATAACACGTGCCCCCCAGCATATAATACCATATTACAACCTACTATGCACTAATGAAATATTTAGAGTTCCTTACACATTACTGTCACAGAAATATCTTAAAAATTTGACAGCAGACGAATGTAATATTTAATTTGTTCTGAATTCGTGTAAATGTTGCTTCCAGGTTATGCCATTATCTAAGAAAACCCCTAAATTTACAGAAATTTCCTGTTTAATTTCTTCACATTCTGATAAACATATATTTTTACTACAAACACAATCAATACATTTACATAACATTTTATTTTTAAAACGACTATCTTCATGAAGATTAGAATTTTAGTTTTATCAATATTTAATACCATGTAATTTTTAGAAAACCAATATTGTAAAGCCTATAGAACAGGATTCATTTTCCTCTAAATTTCTGCCAAAATATACTGTGTTCTTGTCGTTGCCCACATGGTTACCATAAGAGCAATGCGACCAGTCACTTTCTGAGCCACTTAAATCAAGACTTCATAATACCCTCTATGTGACCTTGTTTGGAACTTATCGTGCGTACAGAAAGACAGGAAAGATTTTGAAACTAAAAAAAAAAACTTCCTTGGCGATCAACCGACAACAGCTTCAAAATTAGGTAAAGTAGCTGGAAAATTGAAGTGGCAAGAATATTCGAATACATTTGCATTTCATCGCCATTTTAACGTATCGATATTAAAATTGTATAAGAAAGTACTGAGTTGAAATAACTGAAATGTTATGTTATTACAAACGTTACAAAAATACAACTATTCAATGTCTCCTCATCAAAGTGGCTTACATCAAAACCACCAAAAAGAATGTATTCGTAGTAACAACACATACGTAAGACGGAGTTTGTGTATTTTAATATAATATTTAATACCTAACACGAAGGACTACTCTTAGTGAGTGAGTGCTCAGGAGTTCTGTCGACAATGCTCTGAATATAACACGTGTTTATATCATATTATCCGAACGTGTGGAGTGAGGAGTAAATCTAGGATTGGACTAATTGATACTCTCTCGGACCGCACCCTTCTCTGCCATTATATGTAAAATACTCAGAGTTCTGTCGACAAGACTCTGAATATAACACGTGTTTATATCATATTATCCGAACGTGTGAGTGAGGAGTAAATCTAGGATTGGACTAATTGATACTCTCTCGGACCGCACCCTTTCTCTGCCATTATATGTAAATACTCAAGGAGTTCTCTGTCGACAAGACACTGAAATATAACACGTGTTTTTCATATCATAATTATCCGAACGTGTTGAGTGAGAGTAAATCTAGGATTGGACTAATTGATACTGCTCGACCTCAACCGCACCATTCCCTGCCATTTATATGGTAAAATACTCAGGAGTTTCCTGTCGACAAGACTCTGAATATAACACGTGTTTTTATATCATATTATCCGAACGTGTGAGTGAGGAGTAAATCTAGGATTGGACTAATTGATACTCCTCGGACCGCACCCTTCTCTGCCATTATATGTAAATACTCAGGAGTTTTCTGTCGACAAGACTCTGAATATAACACTGTTTTATATCATATTATCCGAACGTGTGAGTGAGGAGTAAATCTAGGATTGGACTAATTGATACTCACTCGGACCGCACCCTTCCCTGCCATTATATGTAAAATACTCAGGATTCTGTCGACAAGACTCTGAATATAACACGTGTTTATATCATATTATCCGAACGTGTGAGTGAGGAGTAAATTTGGGATCGGACAAATTAATACTCGCAGACCGTACCCTTCTGTGCCATTATATGTAAATACTCAGGAGTACTGCCGACAAGACTCTGAATATAACACGTGTTTATATCATATTATCCGAACGTGTGAGTGAGGAGTAAATCTAGGATTGGATACGTGTGGAGTGAGGAGTAAATCTAGGATTCTGTCGACTCTGAATGATACATCGTCGGATACTCTCGGACCAGTAAATACTCAGGAGTTCTGTCGACAAGACTCTGAATATAACATGTTTATATCATTATCCGAACGTGTGAGTGAGGAGTAAATCTAGGATTGGACTAATTGATACTCTCGGACCGCACCCTTCTCTGCCATTATATGTAAATACTCAGGAGTTCTGTCGACAAGACTCTGAATATAACACGTGTTTATATCATATATCCGAACGTGTGAGTGAGGAGTAAATTTGGGATTGGACTAATGATACTCTCGGACCGCACCCTTCTCTGCCATTATATGTAAATACTCAGGAGTACTGCCGACAAGACTCTGAATATAACACGTGTTTATATCATATTATCCGAACGTGTGAGTGAGGAGTAAATTTTGGGATCGGACAAAATTAATACTCGCAGACCGTACCCTTCTGTGCCATTATATGTAAATACTCAGGAGTACTGCCGACAAGACTCTGAATATAACACGTGTTTATATCATATTATCCGAACGTGTGAGTGAGGAGGAGTAAATCTAGGATTGGACTAATTGATACTCTCGGACCGCACCCTTCTGCCATTATATGTAAATACTCAGGAGTTCTGTCGACAAGACTCTGAATATAACACGTGTTTATATCATATTATCCGAACGTGTGAGTGAGGAGTAAATTTGGGATCGGACAAATTAATACTCTCGCAGACCGTACCCTTCTGTGCCATTATATGTAAATACTCAGGAGTTCTTGCCGACAAGACTCTGAATATAACACGTGTTTATATCATATTATCCGAACGTGTGAGTGAGGAGTAAATTTGGGATTGGACTAATTGATACTCGGACCGCACCCTTCTGTGCCATTATATGTAAATACTCAGGAGTTCTGTCGACAAGACTCTGAATATAACACGTGTTTATATCATATTATCCGAACGTGTGAGTGAGGAGTAAATCTAGGATTGGACTAATTGATACTCTCGGACCGCACCCTTCTCTGCCATTATATGTAAATACTCAGGAGTTCTGTCGACAAGACTCTGAATATAACACGTGTTTATATCATATTATCCGAACGTGTGAGTGAGGAGTAAATTTGGGATCGGACAAATTAATACTCGCAGACCGTACCCTTCTGTGCCATTATATGTAAATACTCAGGAGTACTGCCGACAAGACTCTGAATATAACACGTGTTTATATCATATTATCCGAACGTGTGAGTGAGGAGTAAATCTAGGATTGGACTAATTGATACTCTCGGACCGCACCCTTCTCTGCCATTATATGTAAATACTCAGGAGTTCTGTCGACAAGACTCTGAATATAACACGTGTTTATATCATATTATCCGAACGTGTGAGTGAGGAGTAAATCTAGGATTGGACTAATTGATACTCTCGGACCGCACCCTTCCCTGCCATTATATGTAAATACGTTGACATATCACTCGACTTTGTGCTGCACTATAACGCCTCGCCTGAGGCAAACAACTATCAACAGTACAGAGGTTTTCTTAATACTGCACTATGGGACAGGGATAACAGGTATTTGTACATTTTTAATTATTTATGTTTAAAAAAATAGAGCACTGCGTTTCGAAGATCTGGATTCTATCCTCTTCTTAACTTACCACATCCCATTCGGGTCATTGAATAGAATAAGCGCATGAACAACACATTCTTATAAACCAGGGAAGGTGAAACATTTAGAAAAATTGTCAACTTTATGTGTCAACGTGGCACGTCATCTGATAAACGAAATATGATGGCTATATATTTGGGATAAAAGCGGCCCACCTTCTGCATTACGTTTTTTTAATGCTCGGAACGTAGCGTTCTGTTTTAGTAATAATAATGAGGAAACTTTTGTCACCCGGATAATGTTTCAAAGCATCAAACGTCAATAATAAACTTAAAGAGAGAAATTTTCTATAGCCATATTATATATCTCATCACTAAACCTGACTAGCTGCACACTGCATTCATCACGTGATTTCTTAGCCGGTAACGGGGACATGGTCTATGGTCCAGACCCAAAATTAGAAATTTTGGAGTCAATTCCATTTTTCAACTGCTAACATTTTTAAAAAGATCAGTGTTTTGAAGACTTTGGTTACAGAAAATGATAATTGGAAAATTAAAGTTTGCTCTAATTCCCGTAAATGAAAATATCCTTGGTCAATCCCAAAGGTGAATTTCAATCTTCAACTGGACTGACTATCACAGACATTGACAGTCCAAAATTAGGCACTCCAAAATCACCAACTGCCAGGAACACCATGCAGATTTTACAGCCTGCTGTTGAAACTCAACGTCCACAACTATTCCCGACCACAACCATTCAAAAGTCCAGACCATTTGGAATTCCCAAGTACAAATATATACATGAGAATATAATATTTTTTAAATTATGAACAATTATGTATTTTACAATTTACTTTGTTATAAGAAAATGAAATTTTTAAAACTAACCCTTACTAAAAACTGATTGCACCCTCTTAAAACCTGTTTGAGCTTTTATTGTTAAAAGCTATGCTAGTAAGTCGACAACAGTTTCATACATCCGTAGTTTACTGGTATTTATGTAGTTGCAATCAGAACTTTTTATTTCACGTAATTGTAAATTAAAATAAGATTATGAAAACTTATTTAATTTTTATTGGCCGAAACTTTGGGTAGGTTTGAGACAAAATCCTTTAATTTCCACTTTTAATTTGATTTTATTCATACGTTTTAGAGAGGGGTTACATGACGTGATTTTGAGCTGCCCCCAATTAAAATTTAAACTTTGGGTCTGAGGTTGTAGCCTCTTCGTTAAAGATGTAACTTTTTATGCCTTATAAACATATTATTTGGTTGAAACCAAAGTTTTAATTTTGTAAAGTATAATTTATGACAGGTAAATATACATCGAAGCGTTTCTTTCACTAACAAAAGGCTATAATTATTGTTTGTATTACATTTTGAAATACTATTTTATTTGAAATAACTATGACTTATAAACAAGAAACGGTGGGTAGTTTGATACACACCAATTACACCATAGTGAATATTATACAGTGAGTGTTACATCGGTTGTCGTTGAAAAGCTCGTATGTAGTGGAAGTTGTTACAATATGGGGTCAAATAACATGAGGTCACAGAACTTCGTTTTTGAAAGGTCAAAAGAAGTATACTAACTAAAATCTGACAGCGTTTGTGTCGATGTGACAGTCGGACGTGTTATCAGCACCTATGTCACTGACGACACCTCTCCAGGATGTCCGTAGATTCTGTACACTGTACAGCCCATTCATAATACAAAGTTTCATCTCCTGTTAAAGTAACCCGCTTTGCTTTTCATTTCACAGGTAAACAGCTTTGCCTGGAGCACATCCAGTTACAAAACTAGTTGAGATTTTGTCTATAGAAAAAAACTATTGGAACTATCAATAGAAATGCAAATATTAATACTCAAAAAGTGTGTGATAGTTCTATTAATCTTTGCATTGATGCATTTACAAAACGGACACATTCAGTAAAAGTGCAATGTGATTTGGGTCATTAGGAAAGGGGTTTAAAGACGTATGGAAGTGATTTTTTTATAATTAAAATGAGAAGCCGATTCTCCTTTTATGCCTTATTCTGCCCGTCCTCATGGGCCACTGGCCTGTGCGAGGATCTTATCAAATAGAATAAGGGGGAGAGGCGATACAGTACAAGGTCAATGGTACTGATAAAAGTGCAACGGTCATAGACAGGATTCGAACCTGCGCTATCTCTAACTCAGATTCAAAGTCCAACGTCTTAGACCACTCGGACATCGGCACTTAGCAGATTTGTCAATCTGCTTAGGTTAGATAACATACACGGGCAGAGGGGGTTTCCATGCGTGGCGTTAAGTGATGAGGTTAATTATGATTAATTAAGTGATTAGCCTAATCAGACTAGTACATGTCCACCTAAGCTAATTTGAGACACCTCTTAAACGCAAATGGCGATTTAAAAAATACCGGAAATTTAATAGTCTTGATTTATTTTATTGTTGCATACATAATTGGTAAATATAAGTTTCTGAACATGTCTCATGTTGATTTCTTAATTTTTGGACCTAGTTTGAGTCAATTTTTGAGACAAGATTGGAAGTGGAGGTGGAGTTTCCACCAATGAACATTACTGATTACGGAGTTGATCAGTTAACATTATTCAATTGGGTTATTGCTGATAATTATGCGTTTTCGTGCCAGGTCTAGTGCGATGGTATTGGATACAAGTTATTGTTAAGTTATCATTTTGAATAATTCAGTCACTAATTAAGTCCATAATTACGTTACTGGTTTTCAAGTCTGTTTGCAACAAGTGATATACTGTAGTTAAATACACAAGTAACATTTAGGCGTAAAGCCAAAAAACGAGATTGATTCCCTATACGCGATAGTTTTTTGGCGTACAAAAGATTGCAAGTTGGTAATTCTGTTTATTATTTGATAAAATTTTATGCTCATATTAAATACATTGTTTGTTTAAATATATATTTAAAAAAATTTTGGTTGCTGTGGTTAATGTTAAAAAACAGTTAAGGGGATTATTTTTGACTAATTGAAAACAGTAGAAAATACTTCTTCTAGCTGAGTCAAAAAAGTAGGTATATTTTGTAAAAATGAATCCTTATAGTTTATTTTAGAAATAAATTATAACATTTTTGCAAAAGTTTTAACATTTGTGACACGTTTTAGTGATAGAAACATTCTTATAAGATTTATGTATAATCGAGATCTCAAAAAAAGTTCGAGATGTAAAAAAATGTATAGCAAGATTTTTATTAGGAAATGTTAAATCCAACAGCAAATTTGACTTTTCTAGGTCCATAAAAAAGGGTGTAGTGATAAAAAAACATATAACGACCGCCATTTTGGAACGAAATGGTATACCATACTGGCCAATGAAGTTAGCCGAGATTTTGTAGATAATTCTTTTTGTATTAAGTTTAAACTTGCTTGGGTCTTTACAGGACAGTGATCGCGGTTTATTTTTTAGATTTCCTTAGTCAAACATGATTCCAGATTTTTAAGTCTCAGGCAGCATCATAATTGAGATGCTGCACATAAGAGGAAGGTGAATTGAAGGTAAACTCAACACTCTCATTGAATCAATTATTCTCACCACAGCAGCGTTACGTGTAGGACAGTTTGGTTTCCTCAACAACATATACAGAATATTATATACATATACATATATGTATCTCTTTAAAAAATGAAACAAAATCTCTATATTGCGTCTAAAATGAGACATTTTCTTTTCAATCAAGAGACATAAAGAGGTAAACATACTAACAAAAAATAATAAACAAAAGAAACATCATATGTTAATAAAACTAACACACACACATATATATATATATAATTTTATATATTTAAACATATACATATATGTATATATAGCATAGATAGATTAGTATATAAACTTTGAAACTAGTAGTGGTTTTGGCATCTGGGAGTCATAATCGGTGAAATTGTGTAAACATTTTCTGTTAGTGTTACTACCAGGACAAGTGCAAAGGCCTATTCCGTATATAATATCTACCTAAAACTTTCAAGGTCAGATGCTATTCTCAATTCAGAGTACGCGTTGTATTATCCATCAATCCAATTCTCATGAAATAT
Organism: Homalodisca vitripennis; assembly: GCF_021130785.1. NCBI lineage: Eukaryota > Metazoa > Arthropoda > Insecta > Hemiptera > Cicadellidae > Homalodisca > Homalodisca vitripennis. The sequence goes on along the minus strand of NC_060209.1, from coordinate 60,298,728 downwards.
GAATTAGAATCGATTGTTTTGGTTATTCTTGTAATGGTCAAGACCTAATTATGTTAATGTTTACAGCAAGAATAATCATATTGACACTTAAGTAATACATATGTTCAATTTAGTAATGCATATCAATAGCACTTACGTCCTTCCGTCCTGACTGTCGGCATTCAGTTAGAACCATGCATCATGATAGCGTGGGTCTTGTACAGCCCACCGTGTCGGTCCTCAGAGTCTGCGGGGTCTGTCCTTCAGCGCTACGAACCGTGTATATTCCTCTCAGCACCAGGGTATACGGATGTGTCCTAGCCATCACGTTTCTGTTCTCCTCATCAGTTATTCTTTGGACGCATATTGGCGCCTATAATGATATCACTGCTTTCATATTTTCAGCTTCCTTGAGCTTTGGTATGGCTCAGCAGGTGATTCTGCTCACATCCTCCTTCTTGACTTGCAGAACGCTGTCGCGATTCTTCATGATCATGGAGTCTGCCCAGCAGAACCTGTTCGACCTGAACATCAGACAACCTCCTAATCCGTCTGTGAGGTCACAGATCTGTTGGATGGCTCTGATGTTCGCCCCGTCTTGCGCGATGATAGGGTTGCTCATCTCGTACGAGAGTAATGTTTACTACGTAATTTCTGCTACCTTTGAAGGCCTCGTGACAGTCGGAACCGCTTGTAAGATGAGAGTACTTTTCCATCTCTTGAACGAAAAGTTCGGCCTGCTCAACTGGCACTTGGACGACCTGAACAACCGATGGCCTCTGTTCCTTCCGCGCCCCACTGACGTCAGTTTCAGGGAACTGCCCTCCGTGGCCTTGTGGCGCAGGAAGAAGTTCGTCCTTCTACGTCACGACACGAGAACTGTCACTGCTGAAAAGATCCGAAACTTCAATAAGGCTCACTTGAAATTGTACTACGCTTACAGAACCCTCAACTCGCTGTTCTACTGGTCAGGGTTGATCATGTGTGTAAACTCAGGTACCAATTTGGTATACAACACGTTCCTACTCTTCTCATCATTTAGATTGAAAGGATTTATAATCAACGTCATTTTGGTGCTTAGCATTGCAAACCGCATCCTTTACTTAGGTGTAATGTTGACAATGACAACCAAAATCGAGGAAAAGGTATGTACTTTAAATTCATTTCATAATAGTGTATGCGTAGGTTCTAGCTCCAATCGATTAATTGCACAAAAATGTGACAATAATTATTTCCTGTAGTTACATATTTAAGTTAAGTAAATTACAAATTTGCAAACTTTTCATGAATGTATTTACGGTCTAAAATGTTCCTGATGTAAAATGTGACGTAGTTGAGTTGCAGACTTGATAAATTTATACTAATTTGTACGAGTGAGTAAATACAATTACTGCTTTACATATTAAATCTAACCTGGTAAATATTTAGCCATTTATATTACTTTGTTATGTTTTACATAACCATATAAAAATCATTACCTTTTACTTATATGTTACTTGTAAACAAAAAGTATATAATTTTTCTAAGCATGAATCGTGGTAGCGTATATATTCCAAACTAATGGAATAGTAAAAGTGATATCATGTTATTGAAACATTCTTATTGGAACTAGTTGACAATTTTCTAGGTAAGCATTTTTCTCACGAAATAAGTTTAAGGCATTGTCGATGTATTTGTTGAAGCTCTGGTTCGGATGTAAATCAAAACTTTACATACGCATTTTTTAGGGTAATCTCCAAAAATAACTACAAAGTACTATGTAATGTGTAATAAATTTAAGAAAACTTACATAAACTTTGATTTGTTAAAAGTAGTTATTTAATAGTTATTAAATAGTTATTTAAAATAACAAAATTTATAGGCATGACTAACATTAATACACTCTAGTATTAACTCAACACACTCTAGTGTTGATGTTCTAGACATCTAAAGATCTCAAAGTTTTAATAGATAATGAACGATATTTATACATATTATGAACTAAAAACATTTAATTTAAGTTCTATGGATGATTAATATTGACCAAAATGCTTTACAGAATCCATTCAAAGGTAAGACACCGCAGTGTCTTGTGTTTTTTTGCACCAAGCAGTTTTTTTTATTAAGCTTTATGGAACTACAGTACAGTGTATGGAATGTGTGATAAAAGAAATTTTAATCTCGTTTTGTCCAATCAGAGCAAGAGAACCGCGCTGTTGGTCCACGACTTGCTAGACGAAGACGGACATTCATCGGAAGTACTACAAGAGGTGAGAACAAATGGAGAACAATTGGGTTTGAAAATTGAAAAAAATATAGAGTCCCAAAATTTGTCCAAGATGTTGAAAGGTGTTAAGGGAGAATCCCTTTAAAAACATTGCTAACAACGACAAGTTTGCAGAAATTACTGTACGAAATTATTTATTTGGTTATTCCATGTGTTTATTTGTATGCTCGAATACATAAAATGAGTAAATATTAATGTTAGTGAGTTCAAAAAAATTTTTACCGCATAATTCACAAAGAAATATTGAGCTAACTTCTATCTAGTTTTTTACCTACCTTTGTATGTCGTATACTAGAGTGTATTAATTTATTTTAATCGCTATTGTATTTTCTGTTATGTGCTACAAAAGATGTATACTTGTCTTAAACAATTCACTATAAGGTCCCAAACCATAAAAACTTACATCTTTACCCTGGATTGGTTTTATTCGTACAAGTTGTTCGTAAAACTCATTAGAGGATTTTGAATAGCCTAAGTTCGTAATTCGTAAAATAATCCCCCTGTAAATATGTTTTAAAATGCCTTATTTTTCATAAGCCTGCCTGTATGGTATGAATGAATTTTTTAAACTACTTTCACTGCAAATAAAAAATTCTGCAATTATACAATGCATTTATTATTTCAAAATAGAGAATATTATTGCTTTAATTTTGAATCACATTTGATTAACATAAATCCCGCAGTCTGAACAAAAATATCACAAATTCAATTTTGATGTAGTTTCTATTATGTTGAGTCCAAAAATATTCGTTTTCAGAAAAATAGAGCTTTAATAAAATCAGAGTAGCGCCGCGCATTTAACAACGACGATATGTTTGATAACAATCACCACCATTAGTGCAATTTTACAACAATGAGCAGCATTGCGATCAAATATACCTTAATCAATGATGTCGCAACTCCATTATTTACCTTTTTATTTTAAAGTCATATATTTTTAAGTTTAAAATATAAAATAAATGTAATAGTCTAGTGATAAAAAGCGGTTTTATGTTATAACAATTTTAAAGATTTATAATTGCAACCATATCGAAATGACGAAAGATATTTTGTTTAATGTTCTGTAGTATAAACTGCAAATTTTAATTTTTTATTATATACATGTATATACAGATGAATAGCACAGCAAATCTACCCACAGAATATCCATGAATGAATAATTGCATAAAAAAGAAGATTTCTTTTTAATTTAGTAACTCCTTAACCAAAGTTAATGAAATAAAAAATCTCAAATATAATCGATATAATTAAATAATTATTTCTTTATTGAGAATAAACTTGATTTTGAGCACAGTTAATAATGACATATTAACAACGAGTAAAATAAAAATATTAGTATTAAAATATTATTTCGTACATATATATTATTTAGGTGTTTCTTCTTGAGTTTTAACTATTATATTTGTTTGCTGTATTTTAATACGTTTTATTATTGCTCTCTGATTTATAAATATACATTAATCTCTGATTTTTACTACCGAGCTATAATGAAGATTAAGCTCATTGTAAAATGATATATTACATAGACATATGAAGAGGAAATATAATTTCTCTGTTAGTCTAGTTAAGATTTCACTTAAAGGCAAACGAAAAGATGTCTGTAATTTACGGACGTCAGTATTTTTGCCAAGTCACTGTAATTCGTGTAGTGCGGACGCTCAGCACTCTAAAATGTACATTTCGTATTGGTTTATTTCATTTTGTATTGAATGAAGCTTAATAAATTCAGCACAACGACATTTAAAAGTAAAGGAAAAAAAATAATTTCAAAACTTTTTGTATCTCATTTTGGAAAATTAAATTGTCTTCCATCGTGAACTGTAATATTTAACATAAAAACCTGAAATGTAAATGTCAAGCTTATCGTATATACTTTTATTGCTTAAGTAGTCCGATCGATATTTGTCCACATAATCCCATCAAGGCGCTTTACCGAATATTAATTTTTTATATTGAATCCAAAATATATTCTAGAATATACTAAATACATGTTTTTAAAATTAGTCTAGTACGAGTCGTGAATTTTATACTGTTGAAAGCAAACTAATTTTGAGAGAACTACTATCGTCTCCCGCAACAAGATGAATTTGCTTTATTTTCCTCGATAAAAAAATTACTATGGAATATATCTTATAAACTATTGCAATAAATATTGTTCTAGCAATAATGTTTGTCTTCGAAATCATTACGTATAGAAACAGTTTTTATTTTATTTTTTACATGCAATGAGTTAAATAACTTTTTTTAGAAAACAAACAGTTTTAATTTAATTTAAAAAGCTATTTATTAAAGAAATGAAAGAAACGTAGGGGGTGTAAGCATAACAAATTACTCTTGCGTTGGGTGCCAGATTTGCTTGCGTCGCCTCTGTACGCGGAAATTGTTACTGAGTATACACTTCGGCTAATATGTGCATACATTACCACTTTAACATTCAAGGAATATCAACAACTATTACTCATATTACTCAGTATTGCTGAATACTACTGTAGTTTATCATCTTACATCGGTCTTTTACTTCTATAAACTACATTATAAATATGTGTGCAACACACCTCAGTTATAAAAGAGGTCGATACCCTTATGAATATCGATCAATATCTCCATAGGTGATACCCTACATTGGTTGCTCAACATTTGTTACAACTAATAATTATTAGTATTTTTATAGACATTTTCTAAAATCTGGAACAAAGATTTATTGTATCCTACAACATTTTTTAAGAATTCGGTTTTATTTTACTCATTAAAATTCTTCAATTATTTGTTCCGTCTGATTAGTTTATATCTATATTATAAATTAAACAAATAAAAAGTTGTAGATAAAGGTCAAATTTGCTCATTTGTTGTTTTTCAGCTCGAGACGTTCTCCCTGGCTCTACTGCACCGCAAAGTCAACTTCTCGGCCGCAGGCTTCTTCGACATGAACCTCAAGCTTGTCTCAAGGGTGAATTTACGCTGTTTATATATTTTTGTTTTTGTGGCTCATAATTAATTTTTTATTGGATTTCCAAACTAAATATTTCAATAGGATTTGATTTGCAATTAAATATCATCACATATAACTCAATAAAAGACATCAGTCAATTTAACTGATATGATTAAATGTAACAGTCTATTCGTTGAAATGAGAGAAATCGGATTTTGTTCATTATGTAATTCAAAGTAACTACCCGTTTATGATTCGCATATGCATAACTTTCAAGACTAATGAAATCTTTTGGTAATGAATCATACGTAACAAGAATAATTATCTTACGTAATATTACACAATTATCTTGTGTGATACTACTAATGAAAATGTCAAGCTCTATCAACTCTTTTAATTAAGTATGGAATTATACAACTTTTGACATGTTAAAATCTAGTTTGGAATGTTATATTTTCGCCTTGATCTGCAATTATATTTAACGTGATTGCACGAATAGTCTCCCTGAAAATGTCAACATTTTTAAATATTAAAAACATGTAAACATGTTTACTGTGATAGTGACTGACCATACTTTTACTGTGGTAAAATACCATAGACTAGACTATCATAACATGAATTAGCTAATTAAAGAAAATAAATTTTTTATTTATATGATAAATATAAAAATTGTTTTCGGTATGATAGTACCAATTACGCCACGGCCTTAATTAAAGCATGTGGTTGTTCACCTGTTTAATAACCCAGACGGGAAGTCCGTCTGGCAGTCCTTTCGTTTGCTCGTCTGTGTGATAACTCTTGATAGAATGGTTCTAGAAACTTTAACCTCGGTACATGTATACTCTTGGTCCTATAAATACGCTTTTAATGTCGGGATCAAAAGGCCAAAAGGAAGTCTGTCTGGCAGTCCTTTCGTTTGCCCGTCTGTGTGATAACTCTTGATAGAATGGTTCTAGAAACTTTAACCTCGGTACATGTATACTCTTGGTCCTATAAATACGCTTTTGATGTCGGGATCAAAAGGCCAAAAGGAAGTCTGTCTGGCAGTCCTTTCGTTTGCCCGTCTGTGTGATAACTCTTGATAGAATGGTTCTAGAAACTTTAACCTCGGTACATGTATACTCTTGGTCCTATAAATACGCTTTTGATGTCGGGATCAAAAGGCCAAAAGGAAGTCCGTCTGGCAGTCCTTTCGTTTGCCCGTCTGTGTGATAACTCTTGATAGAATGGTTCTAGAAACTTTAACCTCGGTACATGTATACTCTTGGTCCTATAAATACGCTTTTGATGTCGGGATCAAAAGGCCAAAAGGAAGTCTGTCTGGCAGTCCTTTCGTTTGCCCGTCTGTGTGATAACTTTTGATAGAATGGTTCTAGAAACTTTAACCTCGGTACATGTATACTCTTGGTCCTATAAATACGCTTTTGATGTCGGGATCAAAAGGCCAAAAGGAAGTCTGTCTGGCAGTCCTTTCGTTTGCCCGTCTGTGTGATAACTCTTGATAGAATGGTTCTAGAAACTTTAACCTCGGTACATGTATACTCTTGGTCCTATAAATACGCTTTTGATGTCGGGATCAAAAGGCCAAAAGGAAGTCCGTCTGGCAGTCCTTTCGTTTGCCCGTCTGTGTGATAACTCTTGATAGAATGGTTCTAGAAACTTTAACCTCGGTACATGTATACTCTTGGTCCTATAAATACGCTTTTGATGTCGGGATCAAAAGGCCAAAAGGAAGTCCGTCTGGCAGTCCTTTCGTTTGCCCGTCTGTGTGATAACTCTTGATAGAATGGTTCTAGAAACTTTAACCTCGGTACATGTATACTCTTGGTCCTATAAATACGCTTTTGATGTCGGGATCAAAAGGCCAAAAGGAAGTCTGTCTGGCAGTCCTTTCGTTTGCCCGTCTGTGTGATAACTCTTGATAGAATGGTTCTAGAAACTTTAACCTCGGTACATGTATACTCTTGGTCCTATAAATACGCTTTTGATGTCGGGATCAAAAGGCCAAAAGGAAGTCTGTCTGGCAGTCCTTTCGTTTGCCCGTCTGTGTGATAACTCTTGATAGAATGGTTCTAGAAACTTTAACCTCGGTACATGTCTACTCTTGGTCCTATAAATACGCTTTTGATGTCGGGATCAAAAGGCCAAAAGGAAGTCTGTCTGGCAGTCCTTTCGTTTGCCCGTCTGTGTGATAACTCTTGATAGAATGGTTCTAGAAACTTTAACCTCGGTACATGTCTACTCTTGGTCCTATAAATACGCTTTTGATGTCGGGATCAAAAGGCCAAAAGGAAGTCCGTCTGGCAGTCCTTTCGTTTGCTCGTCTGTGTGATAACTCTTGATAGAATGGTTCTAGAAACTTTAACCTCGGTACATGTATACTCTTGGTCCTATAAATACGCTTTTGATGTCGGGATCAAAAGGCCAAAAGGAAGTCTGTCTGGCAGTCCTTTCGTTTGCCCGTCTATGTGATAACTTTTGATAGAATGGTTCTAGAGAATGGTTTTTAAAAGGCAGTCCTCCCGTCTGTCTGTATGTGCTATATCTCTTAAGTTACGTTATGTTGTGTCCTTCGATATTCCTTTGTATCGGTTTATTTTTTGATCATTGCCAATCAGCTTTCATACCATAGTCAGTCACTGATCAATAAAAGAAATAAATATCTGATAGTATCCTTTCACTAGTGACCACTAATGTTTAATGATTCCGATTTGTTACTATTATGCAGGTTATAAGTAGAAATAGACTGGAATTCATGAATACATTTATCCTTTTACATAGCATGTATCCATTTATATGCATCATCCTGACTGTATCTATTCTCAGTAGGATGACACACTATATATTGCCAAGTAAAGAGATGAGAAGAGTAAAATGCGAAACCATGTTTGCTGATCACACTCCATATGGTGTTTCATGATTAATGCAACATTGAGTATATCCTCAGTTGTGGGTTTCTGTGGTGTACAGATGGCGAGCGTGATGGCGCCGGTGATCCTGTTTCTTATACAGAACGACAACAGACCTAGAGCTGGGAGGCGGCCACGTCTGTCTTGAGGGCGGTCGGACAGATACGCCTGTCTAGAAACACTGCTTAGTATTCTCAACGTAGAAGTGTTTCAGTAAATGTTAAAAAATACAAGTGTAATAGCTTTATAGTAGTAGAATGTAGTAAAATAATAAAAAACAGATTTGATAATGATTGGGCCAAACATTAAAATGGAGAAATTTGTTTTTATTATTTGAAATCCTCTACAGCATTGTTATAGAATTTTTTCTCATAATAATTAACTCAATAACTAACAATTAAAATCCAAACAGTTACATAATACGCAATAGTTTACTATAATCAATACCAATTGACTAAATATAACCAATTTAAAAATAAGTATTGAATTCCGTTGAAAAAAGTGCATGGTATGGTAAATAAAAAGTAATTTATCCTCCTTTGATTTTTATATCAGAAGTGTTGAAACTGATTTCAAACAAAATTTCTGAGAAACAGGGGTTATATTAGATTGTGTACTTGGAACAACTAGTGAAGGAAAAGGGAATTGAACATATCGTCTAATGGTATACATCAACATAACAAAGATCGATTTTTACACATACTTTTTAAAATGAAGAGAAACACACTTTTAATACTCACAAATATTTTACTTATTTACCGAATGAAAATAAATATTTAAAATTATTTTCCACAGTAGTACCTTTGAATCAAACCTTGCATCCATAAGAGAACTGCGTGGTAAACATTTTGGTCGGGTAAATCAGGTTCTGTTCTTTAAAAAGCTTCTGTATTAAACCCGTTGTTCAGAGTTTTAATTCATTTTTAACTTATAGTAATTATATAATTTTTGTGGTTAAATGTAAAATTTTGGGTATTTGTAATTACTGCCAGAATGTATCTATATTTTTTCACAGAGTTTCCTTCGTTTGCCGCCAGATATCGCACAACCACAATCTTGCAAGTAGCAACAGAATTTCTCATAGACTAATACATAATTTTAAACATTCCTAAATTATTCTAAATAGCAGTTTTCATCGGTAGGCGTACATAAATGGCTGCGTCGTCGCCGCTGTGCTCGGAAATACGCTTGAAGTTAGCGTACTGAAAAAAAAAACTAATTGTGGTCTATCTGATTTTCAGAGCACTGTAATAATGTAATGAAAGAAACACTTAAAGAACCAAGTTAAGTATAAAACAGCTGTTATTTTTGCAGTATGATAAAAATAGCTCTTGATGATAAAACTAGAGATTTCTCACTTTCCCTCATGGCACTCAAAGGGTTAATTTTTAAACAGATTACTCGTCTCTTTACGTCATATCTTCAAAAGAGATATCAAATGACGATTTTTTTGTGTTTCAACGTTTTGTGTCACTTCTTTTCTACTCTGTTTAGTCAATAACTCGACACCCCAAACAAATAACAATGGGATCTACGTCAAAGCCTTTGCCTCAGGATGAGATCACAAAACTACGGGTTTAAACCTCAAATAACAAAAGGACTCACCGGATGGTGTTATTTTCAATCAACAGCGTAGTAATATGAGATGGGAGAAAGTACGGATTTGGTGACAAAGTATTTTTTGTTGCAAACACAAGGTAAAGTAATGATTAAAGGATTTTAGTACAACTTAAAGTTACAAGAAACGCAACTATTGCGTCAGGATGAGATTGTTTTATTATTACTAACTACAAAAATATTGGTTTTATTAGTTTCTAAATTGAATATATATAGGTATAAAAGAAATATTCTACCAGAGATTATTCTGGAATTTTTTACACATAGATCCGTATGACACACACTTGTAACTGTGCATTTTACGTTAATAAGGTTGAGAAGTCGAAGCTTCGTATTGTTTCATAAATAATGATGGGACTTAATAGGGCGAGAAAACTTGCAATGTATAGGTTAATTGTGTTATAAAGTACAGAAGAACCGAATATTAACAAACAGAAATGACATTTTTCTAGCCCTGTCCTTTGTAATAAACTATGTGTTATATATAAAAATATTTCCTTGGAAAAAATTAATGAAAATGATACACGTGAATGTGTTTACTGTATATGTAGAATTATGGAATTTGTTTTTAGAATGTAAAACTCGTGTGATAAATGTAGGCAATATTGATATTAGGGCTTTGGAAATTGATACCACACAATTTCACATTATACACATTATAACGTAGTTGAAGTTTCATCGATTTATTTTTATGGCCACTTTTGAAAGGTCATAGAAAAATACACAGAATGTTATGACTAGGTCATGTTTTTCGATATTGGTTCCAAAAACCGATCGGTATTATACGAAAGGCAATTGTGGGAATGTTTACTAAATGCGTTCACCATGAATGTGGAAAAACTTCCAATTAAATTTGAAAATGTTTATTTGTTCCATCGGTTCTCATTTTTAACAAAGTGGTTGGAAATAATATCTTTATGTTCTTGATTTGTATTGATAAAGCTTTTTACTTCAGGTATCGCTCTCCTTGTTCCCATTTCAGAGAAGTAAGTGTAACTTTAAAATCCACGAAAACTGTTCTCAAGGTGTGTTATTATATATTTAAAAATGATACTAAAAAATTATACTTAGCCATTCAAATGTTAAAGCGGGGGATTGGGACTTCGGAACAAAGTGTTAAAAAAGTAATTGTCCGGATTTAAAATGTGCACTAAAATAATTATGATTTAAAGAATGTCAAGATATTAGCTAGGTAATGGACAAAGCAAACGGATTCAGAAGTTTACATCCCACTTGTAAATTTAAAATTCAAATATTTACTTTTTTACTTTTCATACAATCTATTTTTTCCAAATTCATAGTTAAGAGCAAAAAATATTAATGTTAAATGAGGCAGTTTACATTAAAAAAACGTAAAAGTTGCAGCATTGAAATAAGTGTTAAAAAGTGTAACTAACAACTTTAAGCACCAAATCAGTCTTTGAATATAAAAAGATAATCAATTTATAGAACTTAAGGACCATCATATTTGTACACACAAGGCACGGCACAATGCATCATAACAACATACAATATTTCAAGTTAAAATATTTATAAATCGAAGAAGCTCCTATTTTTTTACCTTATTGACATATATATATATATATATATATATATATATATATATATATATATATATATATATACACACATTTCTTACTTTTTAGAGCAAAGAAATATATTATAATACCATTGTACTGATGTAATATTATATAATATATGTAATTTAAACACAAGTAACGCTGCAGCATTTTATAATTATTACTGCTGAAACGTATTTCGGCAATTATGCCACCGCTCGTCTCAGTATCGTAATAAACTCAAAATAAACTACAAAGAAATAAAACTATAAGAGTTAGTAAAGTCTACTTTCAGGATTATTCTCCTAATTGTGATATTTGTTCACATACTGGATTTGTTTTTCTGGCTTGCATTATATTTAACATATTGATAGAATATGTCATATATTGCCTATGTGTGTATTTATTTGAAATAAATAGGCATGAATACACACCACGTGTCAAGTAACAGGCTTCATGAAGTTACAATCATAGTTTCTAATCTATAAATCATCTGATGATATTATTATTTATTTACAGGCAGATAGAAGGACATAAAATCATACAAAAAGGAAATTGACACAAACATCAGGAAATTCCATGGGTAGAAATACACAATCATAAAACAAAATCTTTGTCTGTGTAGAAATGAAGTTCCATGTAAAATCTAAAATCTACTGACGCAACCTTTTTTTGCGATATCTTATTACATGATACATTAATATTTTTATCCATTAATTTCGGTTTCATAGAAATGTTCAAAAGACATAAGTTCCGGTGAGCTCTATGGAGGGTAGCAAAACGCAAGTGTGCGCCGATCTAAAATCATGTCAATTTAATATTAAGATTCCAAACTGTTGTTTTTTTGTTTTACTCTATAAATAAAAATTCATACGCTCATGTCACCGATGATGATTATACGTGATTCCTTTACAACTTTATATTTTCTGAATATTTCTTCTTGCCATCATGGTTACTGATACAAATGTAAAAATATTTGCTAACACTCAGCCAACCCCTATGTGATCACCGTCATCAAACTCAGTGTTGCTCATGTAGAAATAAAACTTCATGAAAAATTTAAAGTCTTTAAGTCATTTCCTTTTCGAGATATCGTGCGGACAGACAGACAGATAGAGACAAAGGAATGAAACGTTTCCAGCTTCTCGGCTAAAGTTCAGCCGATAATCTTCCTCCCTTTTTCTGACACTCAATCAATTCCTTATTTTTTCCTTATAAATCGAGAATAATATAACCTCTCATGGAGAATAATATGATCTCAGAAAAAAAGAAATAATCATTTAAAGACATTGTTACTAATGTAAAGAAGATATATAAAGATCCGTCACGAAATTACCACTAAGTTTTCCATCTCGCAGATGTCTCGAGGACAATAACACATAACAGCTTCTTTCCAGTTTGTAAACGGTCTTAGACCATGAAATTGGCGTCAATTGGATCAGAAACTTGTTGTTCGGGCCTCCACTTGACGCGAGCCGGAACAGGCCGGCAACAATGGCGGCAGCTGAGGAGAGCCACTGACTCCGGACAGTGAGCCATTACCCTGTCAGGTATCTTGTCACGGTGCAGTAGCGGTAACTGCGGTGGTAGCGGTAGCGGTCAGCGATTAGTGGTCGCCGGGCTGTCCAAGCCTCACCCTCGGCAGTCAATAGCGACACAGATGGTCACCACATACGAGAGCTGGTAACTGTGGACAGTGAGCCATTACCCTGTCAGGTATCTTGTCACGGTGAAGTTGCGGTAACTGCGGTGGTAGCGGTAGCGGTCAGCGATTAGTGGTCGCCGGGCTGTCCAAGCCTCACCCTCGGCAGTCAATAGCGACACAGATGGTCACCACATACGAGAGCTGGTAACTGTGGACAGTGAGCCATTACCCTGTCAGGTATCTTGTCACGGTGCGGTAGCGGTAACTGCGGTGATAGCGGTAGCGGTCAGCGATTTGTGGTCGCCGGCCTGTCCAAGCCTCACCCTCTACAGTCAATAGCGACATAGATGGTCACCACATTCGAGAGCCACTGACTCCTAACAGTGAGCCATTGCCCTGTCAGGTGTCTTTTCACGGTGCAGTAGCGGTAACTGCGGTGGTAGCGGTAGTGGTCAGCGATTTAGTGGTCACCAGCCTGCCCAAGCTTCACCCTCTTCAGCCAGTAAAGACACAGATAGTCACCACACACGAGAGCCAGTAACTCTGGACAGTGAGCTATTACCCTGCCTGGTATCTTGTCATGGTGAAGTTGCGGTATCTGCGGTGGTAGCGGTAGTGGTCAGCGATTAGTGGTCACCGGCCTGCCCAATCTTCACCCTCTACAGTCAATACAGACACAGATGGTCACTTCATAAGAGAACCAATCTTTACACTTTTCTTACGCCTCTTTTATTTGCTTGGAGATTTGTATAAAACATTATAGTTGAAATATTGAACAGATTTTTTAGTCTAAAGTTGTTTACTCACCATAGAATATAAGATTGGATTTATGAAACATTAAGTCGTACGTTTTCTATGTAAGCTTATATCTAATTAGAAGTTGAGAGTACGCCACACCACGTGTCGCGTAAAACGTTTCGTGGAGGTTCCCTGCTAAATTTGTTGTCTACGGCTTATGTTATTTTTGTATGTCCTTTTGGCAGATAGATTACAATTTCATATGGTTATACTCGGTTTGATTACAGATTTTCTAGTTGCCACCGTGATTACACATAAGACCTCCGTAATAATTTTCGCTTATGTTCAATCATATCCCATTGGGTGACATGCACCATCAAAGAACTCCATGTTGGCTATATAGAAATTAAGCTTTACGCAAAGTTTCTAGTTTGTGTTCAAGATACTGTGCATACATAGAGACAGACAGAAGATATTACATTTTTCCAGGATGTATCCCCCCAAAAAATATTAAAAGAAAAGAATTATTTTAAGAACAGGAAATAATGAAACATATAATCGAATCTTAAATAATGCGTTATTTTCAATTGGGCCCTAATCGATTCCAAGGCAATTTAAATTATCAATTATCGGGCCTCCGCTATCACGTTTATTTCTCTCGCCCATCGCAATGCCCGGACCTTTTAACAAAAGAAGCAATGCCGTTGCATAATAATCGAGAGCGAGTTTGCGAACTACTACTTCCTACAGCGTTAGATGCAAATATCGATTTTCGTAATCAACATACTTCATTTCCACGATTTGATAACACTCTTGTTCGTTGGTCCTAGGATTTGTCTTGTCAAGATATTATTATGATACTATGCTGGACATCTAAGTTGCATGTTTTTGTTCTAGATAAGATAAACCAGAGTTCTAATACTTTGTACTAAATAAATAAATAAACACGGAGTGGACGAACACTGGACATCTCCTTTTGCTTGAGTTAAAGACCTCGCCCGGCCGCCTGTCACAGGGTGCTTGGAGACGAGGTACCGAGCAGCCCGTTATCGCCTAGACCGTGATATGCCTGGTAGAGCGCAAACATCTAATTTGTTGTGTATACGTGACCTTAAGGTGACGTTCTAGTTAGCTGCTGGCTGTGTATAGAAACTTAAAGAAAATGTATACTGAGTATAAATGAAAATAACTTTTTTAACTGATAATCGTATTTTTACAAATCCATTACAGTTGTGATATTAAAATCCAAGATCCTACATTAACAGATTTATGTATTTAAGACGAATCCCTATTTCTAACGCAGTTCACAATTTCATTAAGTACGTTAGTTTATTTTAAATCAATCATTCCTTGTACGTGCTTGTTAAGTAATAAATATGTCGGTAATAATTTGGTGGAGAAAATGTTCTCTGACAGTTTTTTTGAAATGTTAACGCTGCTGTGATTTAGTGATTGAATGGCTAAAGCCAAGGACATGCTAATCATTCAAGTACTAGTCATAAGAGAGATATAAAAAAATTCGCACACCTCTCAATTTTAAATAGCAAACTTTTACGACCTTTGAACTTTGTTTATGAAACGTATTTTAGAGAGACTTTGTCAAATAATCTAATGAATCAAAATGAGAGTTTCAATTAACTGGAAGTATTGTTTAAGCAACCCTTTTCTGTTCATATAAAAAACAGTGGAGGGAAGGATGAATATTTTGAACACTCTTTATAATGATTACCAATCTCAATGTTAATTACATTTAACTAAATTCTTTGCTTATTGAGTGAAATACATGTAGTAGAAGAGTCTCTGAAAGTTATAACACTAAATAAATTTAGCTTATGAAGCAGGAGTCAGTTATATCATTACACAAGGTAGTGACATAAATAATGACGGCCATGACTGAGCTGTATCCTCAATTAATTGGTGCCTTGCAAGCAGCTAGCCTGCTTGGTCGTTGATGGGTCAAAGTCAATTTTATGTCGTTTGTCCGCAGGTTAAGTGTTAGAGAGGTCTCCTTAGCCCTAACCTCGACTGATAAAATCGACGACGTTCTTTAATTCACTTTACTCCCAAAATCCTACTCCAACCTTAATTTTTGAATAATTGGAGGATTTAAAAAGGTCATTTTGGATATCAGGTATAACACTTGTACATTGAGGAAAACTGCACATAATTGTCTGAAATGGGGGCAAGGAGAGCGATACCTTAAATTAAAGGTTTTAACAGGAAAATCCAATAATACCAAGAAAAACCATTTTTAACTATTCTTGTCAAAAATAAGTAACCTTAGAATAAATGAAAATTTTAATTTTCCCAAGACGATTTTTTGAAAATATGCCACTAATTTTCAACATTATTTTTTATCAGGACTATGACACGCTATACTATGAGATTACTGTTACAATGTTCTTATTTACCTCTACAACCCTTATGTTTGGGGTTGGTAAAATTATTAAAAATAATAATCCCTACGTGTGACACCATGAATTACAAAAGCTCTTTAAGTTGTTTCCAAGTTAAGTGAAACGAAACTAACTAACTGACCATCACATTTTGAGAACTGTTGCCTGCTTAAACAGGTTTCTAATGCTGAAAAATGTTTAATTGAACAACCAAAAATAAAAAAAAAAAAATAGCTCTGAACAACCTAAACATCGAAATACACAATAGGGATTGTGTATTAAGATTCACCAAGAAATAAAATTATTAATCACGAACACGAACAAAATCATTGCGCGTCATGTAACCACAGTTTTTAGTGTTTCTATAAAACAAAGTTTTCTACTTTAATTATTAACAACTTTCATATAATAGGTATCATGCATAGTGAATCATTGAGAGTGTTAATACTGGATACAAGAAACACACACAAATATATCACTTGAATTCAGTGTTGTGTGGTGTTCACAATACTTTAAAGATATTTGGCCACAGAATCTCGAGAGGAAAGTAGAAGGGTTGTAGGAGTGGGTGGAAGTTAAAAGGACAAAGGAGAACCGTGGATGCGAGTGTTTAGTATTCCACACAGCTCGTTGGGCTGGGACTGGGTGAATGACAATGACGACCTGCCCGTCTCCTCTAGTGTGACTTACCGAGACTGCTTGTGCTTGCATCTTCCACTTCTACTTCCACTTCCACTGCCACTGCCACCACTCATTAAAACAACTTGACGTCTGTCTACCTTTTCCGAACTTCCCTTCCGAAATGTCTGAACTTTTCATGGGTCGCCTAACAGTTGTCTAGGATATATACGAGTTCATTCCATTCTCTTTTTACGTAATAACAAACTATTTTTTAAATACAATGACTTGAAATGAATATTTGATTTTTAGTATATACATATCATTATCAATACACAATAGAATAAATGTGTTACTGAGTAAAGATGTCCCTCCAATACTGTAACTTCTTAAGTAACTTCTATACCGGTAAGCCCATTTTGACCGATTTGAAAAGGGCTTTCTATATAAACTGTTAATATAAAATGTATATGATTTATACAAAAGTGTGTGTATGTGTATACATACATACATACATACACACACACATATATATATATATATATATATATATATATATATATATATATATACACGTATAAATCGTTTTCAAAGTATGTACAATTTGAATGTTATACTAGGAAAATATAGTCTCTCATGCAACAAATGACCTTGCTAAAACTAGTAGTTTCTGAGCATTTTAGCGCAATTCCCTGACTATGAACCCAACATTTTTTTGCCAAATCTAAAATAACCAAAAGACGTAGAATTTATAGAAGTTGGTATAGACTTTCTTGATCGGGGTACAAGACAAACTCAACTACGGCACTTGACATACCTTAGATAGACAACTAATCTAAAAAGACGGAAGTTTTCCAAATTTGGTTTTCAAGACTTATGTGTATATATATATATATATTTATTTATTTATTTAGTCATACAACAAACTAAAAATATAACCAGTTACAAGTTTATTTACTTTTTGAATCTCTCAACCATGAATACTGAAATAATATGTATTTAATGTGTCTACTTATGTTTAAAACGATTGTAGGGCTCCATAATATTTCATCATAAGTGCTTTCACTAATGCTACGGCCTTCGATTTTGAAAATACCATTTGAATCCGCGGGTAACTTCTAGCCATCCAATAAGAAAATATCTAAGACTAAATTCTAAAATATACAAAAACGTTGCAATTTACCAAAAATGCAATTGAATTTTCTAATAAGTATGCTAATAAAAAATGTTGTATTTGGTAAATGCAAATTTAAAAGTCTAAGAAAAAATAAGGAAAAATAAAATCAAAGTGTTAAACTTCAATAGCATAAAAAGTAAAAAAAGTCTTATATTCATGTTGGTAATTTTCATTGAAAATTCAATATTTTTCAAATTGTGTTGAATCTAAGGTTTTTATTGACATACAGTACAACAATAACATTTCTTTTGTATGATACATTGAAATATAGGTAGCTTTTTACCTTTCTCCCAGCTTTTTGGCGCTAGTTATGTAACCTCTTTATAACTTGCTAAAATCAAATGATGAGGTTTATCGGAAAATTCAAGACCTATTTGGATAGTTAATGTAAATGGCGACAAGTAGATATTATATTAATTGTCGGGGATAAAAATCTCCGTTGGATGGAAAATACGTCATAGAAGCGGAGATGGTACAGCGACTCAAAATGAGTTGCTGTAGGAGGAATAAAGAACAAGTTCGTTCACAGAAAATAAAAGTACCACTGTTAAAGTTTAGGTATAGGTGGATAGAAATCTATAAACATAAGGCCATGGTTAGCACCTTATACATTCACGATCCCATCATTGTTTTACCATAATGCTGATTATAGCTCACAAGAGTAAACTACCATAAAGCAAATATAAGGTAAGATTAGGTAATTTGGCTTGCGGATGTTACAATCCATTAGCTGGTATTAATTAACTTTATTCGTAGATAAACCCTTGAGCAACACATTCTATTTAATATCAGCTGTTCTAAACTAAACAAATATACTCTCATAAGAGTCACGTTGGGAATTTGAAAACCCGTGGAGTAAGGGTCCTTTATCAGATGTATTTCAAATCCACAAAAGGCACATCTAGAGTGAAAGAGCTTTAGACCAAATCTATATAAAATAATAGTTTTAAAGCCCTAAAAGTAGCAGTCATTTCACTTGTTAATGGCGGGCACTTTTTGTGTGTTTCGTAAGGTATTTTTATAAACAAATACATATATAACAAGAATTATGATGTATTATACATTGTTTTTTTCAGAAGAGTGGAAAAATAACATTTTGTTCAGAAAACAAGATAAAAAATAATAGGTGTAGTTTTGTATTATATATATATATATATATATATATATATATATATATATATATACCTAAATTTTTAGATTTTTACATTAATTGCGTGGAAACATAGTTTTAAAATATGTTTATTCTTAGGACTTTGAAACTATTTTTGTAAATAGTTTTTACAAATTTAGATAGCCTAAATTTGTAAAATATTATGTAGTTTTGAAAATATATAAGTTTTTAGAAATATATACAAAGAAACTGAAAATATGTGTAAAGATTTGTAAACGTGTCTAAAATATAACTATAAAAAACAGCAACTATCAATTTGAAATTTAGTAACCAAAAACGTGATTCTTTCGAGCCGTATTAGAATTACAAAGGAAGGATAAAGTAAACAAAATTATATTTACAGTGATAAAATAAGTCATTACTTAGTTTTTTTATTGCTTGTAATGGTTCTACTTACGACAATAAAACAAAACTACGATATGCATCTAAATTTAGGAAACTAAAACTACTAACATAAGAACATTACATGATTAGCACGTTTTGTGCAGTAATCAATAAACACTTACATCGACCGTAATAAATGAACAAAACAACCATTACAGTCAACAACTGTGCCGGGCCATAACAACAGAGTCGAAAATAAATTCCACTTTATAAACAGCTGATTGCGTCATCCGTCCAGTCGCTGCGACTATTGAAAAAACAATGTCTGCAGACAGGACGGATTCTGATGATTGCAATGGCGCCTGAATGACTGATACGACGAGTTTACGTACTATAATACGTGAAATAGTGACACCATGACTAATCTACGATTAATCGTCGATTGCCAATCACCGCGGGACTGTCACTGACGAATAATCGTTGATTGCCAACTATACCTAAAATCCCTGAAAAATCAAAAAATTCCTTCAATAGTATAGATATCTTTGCTCTACCATCTAGATTTAAACTGTTATATACTTCCGTCTAATTATGGTTATCAAGATAACATTTTGAGGAAGGATCAAGCATCCACTACTTCATTTGAATAATCGACAGGAAATCATCTTTCAACATAACAAGTATTTTCCAGGAGTCATTATTTCAAACCGTCTCTCTGATACGTATAACAGACATTAACCGTTAGGAACGCTCATGTGGAAGCAATTTAAGGGCCTGTAACGATGAATAGATGCTCGTGCACCATTTGTCCATGCGGGCCGCGAGTGCAGGCAGGGCGACCTCATCCAGGTATCTGGCGACGACACGTCTGCTGATAGTGCTGTGAATATTCAACAGAGTGCGTTGTCAGGTCAAGGGTCAGATCGTTGTGTATGCGGCGGTGGCGTGCCCCGGCCCGGTCCGGCCCCACTTGTGGTCGTCCGTCTCGGCCCGACCGCCCCTGTCAACCGAGAACCTGACACATCTGCTAGTCTCAGCTATATCGTTAGCGGTACTATCAAGGGTACAGTTCAATAGATTTCGTTACAAATTTTACTATCTACAGTTGGTTTATTGCCTTTGACAATCTTTCACGTGTAATCGTACTTTACGTAAATTACTCACATACTTGTTATCTAGTGAAGAATTATGGTCATATAGGTCAAATACGGGATATAAGTTGAGTCCTTTTAAATATCTACGTGATGGACTTCTCCAGGGTTCGGTATTAAGTCATATTCTTTTTATGTCTAATACTTCCAACATTCACAGCCTAGGAAGATTATGTATTTATGGAAATTATATTGAAAATGTATCAAGTTCAAGAAATGAAGCCTACTCCTACATCTTACCTTGCTGTTTTTCAGTTATAATGTTTCAACCTACAAAAATCCAAAAACTTCCAAAATATAAGTAGTCTCTTTATAGTTTTGTTTTATTATTGTGGATGGAATCGTTATTTGAATGTTTTACCTTTGCGTTTTACCTTGTCCAACACTTTTGATGAAACCATTCGTGATACATCTCGGTCATTAAAGGGGTTGTACGCGAAGGTGAAGTATTGAAATGAGCACCCTGTTTTCGGATCATTATCAGGAAGACTTATGTTATGAGTTGATTACGCAGCATACAAAGACCCTCAGCACATGTGGCTGAGTATAGACTGATCTCTCACTGTCTAAAGCCATTTGCAAAAGACAGCAAGCAAGGTAAGAGAGTATTGTCAATATCTTAAAACTAAGCAGGATCAAATGGGGGAGCGAGCGTGAAAGTGTTGTGAACATCAACTCTGTCCTTACTTTAACCAGCTGCAGAACAAAATACTGTTACCGGTCTACGTCTTTTTAAGAAAGGTTAAAGTGAGAGAAGTTCTTTGTTTGAAGGTTATTTTTGACGATGGAAGGATTGTGAAGGAAACATGATTTTCCGGACATTTGCCATCGTTCAGTGAAACAAAAAAATCAGTAACACTACGTTACTGATTTTTTTGTTTCACTGAATGAGAGAAGTTAATATTTAACTTAACAGGGCAATAAGCGTAATATGTTAATGTTGAGTTTAGCTACCGTCCACCTACCTCTTAGTACAGCGTCTGGAATCTGACACCGTCACAGACTTGGCTCCTGGAATCTGGAGTCTTGTTTGTCTGAAGAGATAACAAAACTTCGGCGACGAAGAAGCTCAAAATGAAATGTTTACAATGTTTTGACTTCAGAGACACCTAATTTAGGTAACGAGGTATTCCCATTGTGTCACCAGGTGCACAATTGAGTGCACTACGATGTTTAAGCACACGATTTCTAAGCACGGTGGAACAACCGAGTTTTCTACCCATAAAGCGAACAAATTTACGTGTAGGGCGGGAAGGGTTGATTCAATGTGAATATTCAGTTTAGATCCAGTTCACCTTCCTCTTACTTAGCTTCCATTCGTTGCACTAACAGGAAGGTGAACTGGAGCTAACTCAACATTCAGATTGAATCAACCCTTTCTGTCATAGGTACGTTATGTGAGGCATAGTATCTGATACTCTGGGTCCTTCCCTCGAATAGCTTCTGGAATCAAGTCCATCCCGATATAATTTCCAAGCAGTACGTTTTTTTATCAGATACTTTCGTGACATATTGTCCGATCACAACTTTCCCTTTTGACAAGTGTTTCCAATCACGTTAAGGTGACTGATGTTCCTAAAACAACCTCTTAGGTTAGCATCCCAACTATGTCATTGTAAGTTTTCTGATAACTAAAGGTAGATGACCATTTGAGATTCGTTTCACGGCCAACACGTCTAAATGTCTGACCCAAAAACAGAACCTTATGGAATGAACATCCCTATAAGGGAATCGCTTCCATACTGGTATTGGTCAATCCTGTTATTGGAGATTGAAACTGGGACAGGCCGAATGTCAGTCCTCCAGTTGCGAAGCGGCCAATTAGATGACTCACATCACAATGAGTGTCCTTTGCGATCCTTTTCTGGAATAATAAGAGAGCTCAACTTGGTTAGTCAGGATGATTTTAATTGACTTACCGTCTTAAGGTGTTTGACTTAGCTTTGTCACTGGTGTATTATTTTATAATGCTCAAAAAGAGGTATGGTGTGAAATTTAGATGTGTAGAATGAATTATGTCAAGCCTGTGCTATGTGTAGTTATGTTTGTAAGGTCAACATTGAAAGTTACCGATAAAAGTGAACATAGAACCATGGTTCGGATTCAAACCACGGGAAACACCCTTCCTCTTGAGATCGACATCTTTAACTGCAGTGCCCAGCTGTTCAGGAGGAAGGTCGCCTCACTTCTCGCAGCCCAAGAGTGATTGGATGTGCCTCTACAGAGTGTCGTGTACTGCGATTAATATAATAACTTATTTTCTAGCTACATTTTAGATTTATTAATGTCTTATTTTTAATCCTAATATATGATATTCTTGTTATTGCTATATAATATAGTTTATTATTGTTGATATTTATTATGTATATATATATATATATATATATATATATATATATATATATATATACATAATTATAAAATGGTTTGTCTGTTAATAAAAAAAATAAATAAAAACTGTAAAATCCGTTAAATATCGAACCACGAAAGGGTATCAACAAAAACTTTATTTTAATATTAACTTAATATTTCCACGTTATAATAGTCTCTACCGTAATCACCAGATCTTCCTTTGGATTGGAAACCAACTACAAAACCAGCACTAGTAGAACAAGTGTGTTTTGAGCAGTTATCATTTACCGGACGTTACAGAATTCAATTTGGATTTAATCACACATTTGGAATGCACGCGCTCTGGCGGCCACGGCGATTAACCTCTGCGCCTCGGTGATCTCTGGAGGGAGGCAATTGTTCACGCTTCAGTAATGTCGATAGGAACTGTTAAAACTCTGTAAACAACCAAGCAAATTTCCGACGCTCTTTAATAATAAAACATTGTTTATTGTTTCCGTCTTCAAACAATTTACAATTCACTTGTTGCTTTATCACTGAAAGTTTCTGTTGGTGTAATTCGAAGATGTTCTTGTAATACATTAATAACATTAAATATTATCAATCTCAATACGTCCCTTGCCGTTTACAGATATATTTTACAGGGTGTTAAAAAGTCCTGCACAAGCTTCATAATTCCCTGAACGATTACAGATAAAGCAATAAAACTTGGTACACATTACTGCATCTACAAATCTACATTTCGAAGTAACTAAATTTTTTTGTCATGTCAGGGGATTGGCCCGCCAGAAATCTCCAGGAAATCTTAACGAGAGCATCGTTCGAGTAGTACATGAAATTAAAGGTCTTTTTTAGTAGTAAAATGCCATAAATTCGATCTCAAAATGTTCACTCTTTAAAAAAATTACGCTGGTTTAAGGTTTGAAACATTTACAAGTTAGGTCTTGTCCTAGATGGTTTAATATATTAGCTCAAGTGAGTTAATAATTTAATACTGGACTTAAGAAATAGTTTATGTGGCTCTTCACATCCAACGGAGGATGATCTACAAGGAGTACAACAAAAATATTTAACGCAAGAATAGCTGAAAATGTACATAGTTTTAAAGTGTAATATAAGATGTACATCAAGTAAAAGTCCGTCTATTATAATAACTGATACCAGGGTTTTCTCTTTATGATTCATCTCTGCTAAACAACTCCGTTATAATTATGTACATCTAGTGTTTATCAATTCATTGAAAATCAATCAGATTGTCAGAAAGATATTAAATGTTCAACATAAAAAATATTGTATTGTATGTGCAATCCAAATTGTATATCTCAATAATAGTTTTAACAATTGTATTAAAAAACCATAAGTAGTATTGTGCGTTGTACTGGTAGACTGTTCAATTATATAGGGTGGTAAAAAGGTCCTTCATGGGCTTGATAATTCCCGAACGATTGTAGATAAACCAATAAAACTTGGTTCATCATTACTGCATCTATAAATCTACTTTCTGAAGTAACTTTATTCGTTAGATTTGACGAAACAAAACCCTGAAAATAAAAATGATCATAACTGCCTCCAAATAATGTTTATGCATCTACTTTTAATAAGTGGATGCAACAGGAATCACTAAGTCGGTATTCACAGTATGACGCTTGAAGGCCTTGCTATTTTAGTCCAAACCATAAATATGATCTCCACCAGTTACATTCTTGAATATTTATTACTTAAAAGCGAGTATATAATTTTTTTAAATAGTACCGATTGTTCATCACATAATGAGAATGCATGTTGATGATATGTTAATAACAGTGGAGGTCTGCAGATGACAGGGTTTATGACGTATTGTGACGCCATTGAATGGTCGAGCGTCCATTGTCTTTACTTCCTGTCAGTGTGAGTGATATCTCATCACGTGAAGGCTGAAGGTCCTGCCGATTCGGACGTATTACCAACCTGCACGGCAAGCCATGCTTCAAACACAAGTCTGGCCATACACAATCTTCCGCAGTAAAGTTGGAAGTGTATTTTCTCTTCTCTTCTTTTCTCTGAATTTTGATAAGATCAGGAATGTTCTCTCTTCGGTAACGACATTTTGTAGATCTCGTACTCACTTTACCTGTGGACAGAAGACAGGTTTCGCTAGAAGACGCTTACCTTGGAAAAAGTTAAAGCAAACATATGCAGATAAAAATGAATTGTGGAAGGTAGAAGAGTGATTGGAATTTCTGCAATGTTGGAAAATATTGCGATATATAGAAAAAACAGACAAAATGGTTCGGCTGTAAGTTGTGGGGATGGGTGGGAAATTAGTTTTTTCAACCCTAATAAAACAAACTTTCAATGTCGTTACATATGTGAATTTTAAAATTATAAAGAAAAACCTATATAGTGTGAAATTTATAGTCATTACTCTAACAGATAAAGGTCATTTTCAAGACTTTGTCACTGGAAGTTACAATATCAAGGAAGGGAGACAAAGGTAACAATCATCTTTGTTTAACTGCCTACAACTAACACTACACGTTAGTTGTAATATACCATATTCTGTACGATTATCTTTACCTAAGAACATAGTTCTGTCAAGCAATATTGTTATTGTAATACGTTGATTGAAAGGATTCTTTGATTTACACAAGACACAAAGTGAAAGCACTCTTAGACTTATGACAACAGTTGTTTACGTGGAGTCAAAATTTATGAGCAAAACTTGCCTCTGAATAAATGTTACATATTAGATATTATTGTAGAGTCAGCTATAATCCTAACTTGTAATTCAAGTTGTACAATAAAATGCACTAAAAGCAAATAACACAGTTGGAAAGGCCCTTGAAATTACAAAATCTGTCATGCACGGAGATTTCTAGTGGATTTGTCTTTGTTTCTACTAAGTGGCTGCACTAGTGGGTTCGATTGGAGCACAAGAAAGTTTTTTAATTTCTAAAAGATGTAATGAGTTGCTTATTAGGCTTTTAGTCTTTCCTAATCCATATACCCTATAACTAAAAATAGGACAAAATCTATGGAAATTGCTATCATATTTATGTTGTGCAATCTAAATCCCAAATTTGAAATACCTCTCAGTTTGATTTTGAAGTCTAAACTTTAAAAAGTTGTAAGGCAAAAGAAAGTGGATTTAGGAAAGAGTTCCAAATCTTAGTCCTTAAAGTCTTCTTATTCCCTTTAAAGGTTCAAATTACTAAAAATGTATTTTGCATGAAATTAACCACAGAGCACTTTAAAAATATATAGGTAAATGTCATATTCATAAAACAATCATGACGTTTTTTATAAATTATTAATTTAATCGAAGAAAAATAATTTTTTAGGTATTATTACAACGTAGATAAACATAACTAGAGTTAAGAAAAACTCCTGAAATCGAGCATCCTCATAACATGATAGACTTCGGTTCAATAACATGATCAATTCTCAAGCCAAGTTCATACCATGTAACACATAGAGTTGCATTATTTCAATATGTATTTTAAGGTAAATGGTTCATCAGGAACTTGTTTAATAGCCTCCTTTGTTTAGATGCAGGTGATAGAATTCGGGACACAAGGACTCCTTTATAGTCGTTTAAAAATTGGTTATTTATTTTTGACAATTCATAAAGAGTCAGTGAAATATTTACTTGATTGTGTTTTTGAGAATTTGATCGTATATATTTTAGTTATATTTTCGGACCAGTAACGAAACAAGGAAACAAATCCAAAATTGTTTTCCATTGTTGTAAAACAGAAAAGATTTGAAAATTACGGAAAGAAAGGAAATAGTACTGGCATTTATTAAGCACAAGTTAAGAATAAGAACACATTAATAAATGAAAACTTAATGGCTTAGATCTAAAGTTGCTATTGAATAAAAGGATTCTTTTATTTAGAAAAGAAGAATGTAAAACTGATTACATTGGTCATTTTTGTTGGAGCTTCCATCCTTTAAAACTACAGTCACTATTGTATTTGTAATAGTATTCTATTTAAACCTTCATCCATCGTTTAATAATATTTGTGCTTGCTTGTAAAAACCAATTATCCAATGCTTTCTGAGAACTAACTTTTATTTAAAGCACAAAACCACATTATGCCTCATTTCGTAATAACTAAATTGGAGTAATTATTTTATCTCAATATTTATTACAAAACTAAATAATTTAAAAACGTGTTATTATTTAACATATGATTTTTCAATTCGCTAAAGTACATTTTACAGTATATTAGTTTCTGTCTATTATGTTTGCTTGTATGATTTAAATAATATTTATACTTTTTGTTTATTTATTTTGTCTATAAACAAACTAAAATAATTCCTTTGGAGAAAAATATGTCCTGGTGATGAGATGATTTCATCTTAACTCAATTCCAAAGATACCGGTATTGCAGAAACAACTTGTATATAATTCTTTACCGTGTGTAACAAACTGCATCTTCTTTACCACGTTCCAGCAGAAAAAATGTAAATCCTATAAAATGAAGTTTAAAAAGATGCCATGTGATGTTAATGGTACTGACTGATATTTATTTAAACTGTTTCTTTAACATATATGTATATTGCTGGGTATAACTTGGAATGTACTCGCTTCCGTAATTGCTTGAAGAGAATATTAGAATTTATTAGTAACGACTTAATCTACAAACTAATTAATTGTCTCTCTGTTTAGTTGTTTTCCAAATTTGCTATAACTGTCAAAATTTGCAATTTATAACATATATCTTATTATACGTAAAAATGAATCTCTAAATGTGTTGCTAAGCGCTAATTTCAAGAACCTCTAGACCAATTCGGCTAATTCTTTGAAAAAATATTCGTTGCAGACCAAGGGAGGTTTGAAAGGAGAGAAAAGTAAGAGAACTTTTCCAGAATATTTAAGAAAGTGGGAGAATAACTGGAATATTTAAGAAACGTAATCCAAAGTGAACTGACGCTTAATATCTGTTAACAATTTCAGCTGAACTTTATCAAAACATCTGTTTGAATTTAATTTTTAGAAAATATTAGAAATACAGTGTTTAATCAGTAGTGTAATCAGTGTAATGCACATTGCTAATGTTTACTTTAGATTGCATCAGTAACAAATGCAGCTAGTTTTGAAAAGATATTTTGTTTGAAAAAAGGCAAACTTAATTTGCTCACGTTTACATTTTAAAAATATAAATATACTGTGGTTGATCAGTAGTGTAATGTAGATTGCTAAGACGAAGTTACTATCTCATTCTTACTTCAGATACTACCAGTGACGAATTTAAACTAAATAATACATTGGAATTACTATTTCAACCCTGTTATAAAATCCATTGTAGTGGAAAAAGCTGTGAATGTTTGCACACAAAGTACTCGAAATTAGTTGGCTGCCTTGACATTGTATGTAACATTTTTACCGTGGCTTAAGGCAAAATAAATGTGCATCAACGAGCAATCGTTTCCACACTACAGTCCAAAAAACAGCAACATTTCTATCAGTAAACCTTTATATAAACGATTATTTTGAAATGCTGAATGACTTTTTAAGTTTACGTATATGCTTATATTGTTTTAATCGGGGTAAAAACTCAAAATCAATTATAACACCAGAAATAACGTATGTTGGATATAAACGTTAGTTTTAAATCTAAGATTAATTTAATTTAAGTTGATCTCTACACCTGTATTTGTATATATTACCTCGGTGGAGACAACAACGCAAATACAATTGTCGATCGGTAAATAAATTAACAATAAATGAATTTAGACGGGCGGAATAGAAGACACTTATTGGGCACAGTAACTTTTACGTCGAGCGTAAATATATATTTTCTTCATCTGTATAAAAAAGCAAACTCAGCTATGGCACTTGAAGTATCTTAGACCAGAATGATCGGCAGTGGATTATTTTTTGACCAAAGTAGGTCTTAAAAACCAACATATGTATATATTTTCTTAATTGGGGCACCAAGGAAACTCAACTGTGAAACCAGAATTACGTTAGACAGAAAGTAATTTTAGCTGTGGGATGAGACATTTTTCGACCGTTCGTTGATAAAAGGCCGTAGATGTAGGACTTCTCAGTTCTACGTATGTACACATAGTATTTTAATCTGGACAAGGTAAACTTACCTTAACTGGCAATACGTTAGACCATGTTACAATGGGCAGAAGAAGATGCTTTTCGACCGAGGAAGGTTTTCGAGACCTTTATACAGTATGCATATATTTTCTTGGTTGGAGCAGGCAAACTCAACTGTGGCGTCAGAAATGTAATGATTCGAACCAGAAACGTATGCTCCTATATACGAAAAACCTGAAATAAGAACTAGAAAAACTTTATTTAAGTTTGGAGTTTCTTATCCACGGACACCGACATAATAAATACCAGATAATACTTCTGTTCATCAAAAATATCACAGGACTCCGATAGACTTTAAAAATATGGGTGGGAATCTGTGGGTACTGCTAGTAAATAAATAAATGATTGACGATGGTTGATTTAACAGGATAACAGACATTTGGAAACTAAACTCTAAGAACTAACATCTCCTTCTTTTTGATGTATGGCGATGTTCAAACTTAAACATTCACTAAATAATTTTCCAAATAAATGAAATGAGGAAATGAAAACGAAAAGTAATTATTGATTACACAAACACTAACGACAACAAATATAATATGCATAGCATACACTATCAAATCAGGATAAGCATAAAATATTCCACTGTACGATAAAATGGTACTGATACAATATATAGTGCAACCCTTCCCCTACCCGCGTAATCCTGTCAGTTGTCTGTCAAGTACCTTAGTGAGTAGTGACAGGACGTGCTGATGCAATGTTCTGCTTAGTCCCTGTTTACCTGTAGTGATGTGTACATTCTGTGCTGTTACAATACATAATGCAACCCTTCCCCTACCCGCGAAATCCTGTCAGTTGTCTGTGAAGTACCTTAGTGAGTAGTGACAGGACGTGCTGATGCAATGTTCTGCTTAGTCCCTGTTTACCTGCAGTGATGTGTACATTCTGTGCTGTTACAATACATAATGCAACCCTTCCCCTACCCGCGAAATCCTGTCAGTTGTCTGTGAAGTACCTTAGTGAGTAGTGACAGGACGTGCTGATGCAATGTTCTGCTTAGTCCCTACTTACCTGCAGTGATGTGTACATTCTGTGCTGATACAATACATAATGCAACCCTTCCCCTACCCGCGAAATCCTGTCAGTTGTCTGTCTAGTACCTTAGTGAGT
Organism: Homalodisca vitripennis; assembly: GCF_021130785.1. NCBI lineage: Eukaryota > Metazoa > Arthropoda > Insecta > Hemiptera > Cicadellidae > Homalodisca > Homalodisca vitripennis. Next base: position 60,268,687 of record NC_060209.1, on the reverse strand, counting down.
AGTGACAGGACGTGCTGATGCAATGTTCTGCTTAGTCCCTACTTACCTGCAGTGATGTGTACATTCTGTGCTGTTACAATACATAATGCAACCCTTCCCCTACCCGCGAAATCCTGTCAGTTGTCTGTCAAGTACCTTAGTGAGTAGTGACAGGACGTGCTGATGCAATGTTCTGCTTAGTCCCTACTTACCTGCAGTGATGTGTACATTCTGTGCTGATACAATACATAATGCAACTCTTCCCCTACCCGCGAAATCCTGTCAGTTGTCTGTCAAGTACCTTAGTGAGTAGTGACAGGACGTGCTGATGCAATGTTCTGCTTAGTCCCTACTTACCTGCAGTGATGCGTACATTCTGTGCTGATACAATACATAATGCAACTCTTCCCCTACCCGCGAAATCCTGTCAGTTGTCTGTCAAGTACCTTAGTGAGTAGTGACAGGACGTGCTGATGCAATGTTCTGCTTAGTCCCTACTTACCTGCAGTGATGCGTACATTCTGTGCTGATACAATACATAATGCAACTCTTCCCCTACCCGCGTAATCCTGTCAGTCGCCTGTCTAGTACCTTAGTGAGTAGTGACAGGACGTGCTGATGCAATGTTCTGCTTAGTCCCTACTTACCTGCAGTGATGTGTACATTCTGTGCTGATACAATACATAATGCAACCCTTCCCCTACCCGCGTAATCCTGTCAGTCGCCTGTCTAGTACCTTAGTGAGTAGTGACAGGACGTGCTGATGCAATGTTCTGCTTAGTCCCTACTTACCTGCAGTGATGTGTACATTCTGTGCTGATACAATACATAATGCAACCCTTCCCCTACCCGCGTAATCCTGTCAGTCGCCTGTCTAGTACCTTAGTGAGTAGTGACAGGACGTGCTGATGCAATGTTCTGCTTAGTCCCTACTTACCTGCAGTGATGTGTACATTCTGTGCTGATACAATACATAATGCAACCCTTCCCCTACCCGCGAAATCCTGTCAGTTGTCCTGTCTAGTACCTTAGTGAGTAGTGACAGGACGTGCTGATGCAATGTTCTGCTTAGTCCCTACTTACCTGCAGTGATGTGTACATTCTGTGCTGATACAATACATAATGCAACCCTTCCCCTACCCGCGAAATCCTGTCAGTTGTCTGTCAAGTACCTTAGTGAGTAGTGACAGGACGTGCTGATGCAATGTTCTGCTTAGTCCATACTTACCTGCAGTGATATGTACATTCTGTGCTGTTACAATACATAATGCAACCCTTCCCCTACCCGCGAAATCCTGTCAGTTGTCTGTCAAGTACCTTAGTGAGTAGTGACAGGACGTGCTGATGCAATGTTCTGCTTAGTCCCTACTTACCTGCAGTGATATGTACATTCTGTGCTGTTACAATACATAATGCAACCCTTCCCCTACCCGCGAAATCCTGTCAGTTGTCTGTCAAGTACCTTAGTGAGTAGTGACAGGACGTGCTGATGCAATGTTCTGCTTAGTCCCTATTTACCTGCAGTGATATGTACATTCTGTGCTGTTACAATAGATAATGCAACCCTTCCCCTACCCGCGTAATCCTGTCAGTCGCCTGTCAAGTACCTTAGTGAGTAGTGACAGGACGTGCTGATGCAATGTTCTGCTTAGTCCCTACTTACCTGCAGTGATGTGTACATTCTGTGTTGCAGTAGTGCACCTACTTTGTGTATTTGTATTTTGTTTTTGTTCCTACAGGCTTTGGAATTTTCATGGGAATATATTTGAATTAAGGTCGATTTTGTGTACATAAACGGCCTGTTGAAATTGCCCTCAAGGTAGAATTTAAATATATTATATATATAATAATATTTTATATATATATATATAAATACAAAACTACAACCCAAACAACATAGGACAGTCATGTACAACATAGGACTATATAAAACGGTTTGTGAAAACGATAACTGACCCAAAAAGGCCAAACAAGTTCAAACTTGGTGCACAAATTGATCGTTGTAAGACGCAGCCTTCGTTTAAACTTTAAAGAAATTCACCACACCGACATTTATGGACAAATAAAATTTGTTTCAGAAATGGTAATAAGATATTCTAAACTTATGCTAATAAACACCTCTGTCTCACAAAAGCTGCCTAAATTCGTCCCGATTGGCATGAAACGGAAGTCCTTTGTTTATTTGCGTTCCTTAAACGCTGAACAACGGATATTCACTGATTTGGACCGCGAGCCCGCCCGCCCGATTAATCTCATTTGTCATAATACGTAAACAATCAAGAATCAATGTCATTCATATATCTATTTCATCATTATCATACACCATTCTATAGGTAAAGAGTGCTGAACACAGCATTTTTTTTTTATTGTTCTATGACAGCGGAGTAATTTCTGAATGACGTTGTTATTTCCATCTTTGCAGAAAAAAATGGTTTCACCCATGTTTTTGATTTTGTAAATGTTTTATAACTATATATATATATGTATAATGAGTTCAATAATGGTGCTTGACTAACCATGTAGTTTGGTTGAAGATCATTAAAGCTCAGTAGGTTGACACAATTGTTTTGTCTGTCTGGGAGATGTACAAATTTCTTTTTTATATGATTATTATCTGTCCACAGGACATCATCTCGTGAATGAAATAAGACTTGCAATTTTGCATACAACCTGGGTTTATTTAGTTAAGCGATACGTGGTAACCATGGTATAAAGATATATTATATTCGTTTGATGAAACATAGTACACATTTTTCAAAACATTTTGTACATTTTAAATAGAATTGTTCCTATCTGTGTGGACACTGTAAAACAAGTTAAATTACATTTCGCAATAAAGCAATTTAATACTTCATTTTATAATGCCTTATGAATCATTGAATATCCTAATGTTCGTTTAAGAGGGCTTGAAAAGAAATGAAGTATAAATTGGTTTTATTTTTTGAAACGTTAAAACATTTAATGTCAGTGGACTAATAAGTGGGCAATTCTAGGAAGAATTTTTATCTCGTAAGACACCTTATCTTGACTGTAGAAGTCCATTTAATAACAAAGCGATTGCATTTGTTTGTTGTGTTCTTGACACTAGTGTTGTTTTTTTTTTTTTTTTTATTTAAAATACGTTTTGAACATGTATTTACTAAGTCTTCATCTCTTTTCTTTAAAGCTTTATTTATGTAGATCGAATCATTACATATAACTACTACATACCTACTAAATACATAGCTGTTTAGGTACTTTATTGCTCAGTATACGATTAGATTAACCCAATGGATGAGTTAATATACAATTAAAGTCATAATTCGTAAAGATTACTTATAAAATAGTTGAAGACATCTGTTACAAGTGGATAAAGACGAACAGGTCATTGAACCAACACAAAGTAAGTATAAAAAACAAACATCTCATGAGAGGCATCTAAACAGTTTAGTAAAACCATTAATCGAGGAAGATACGGAACGAAACGGGTTGTGTCATTGAGAAATGGGTCGGAGCTGGTATTTTAGGTCCAAGGAATCCCAACCCCGGTGGAGGAATGTGGACCGACATATACACAGTAGACAGGATGGACGAGGGTTCTGGTCCGAAGGATTGATAGGCTCAAGCAGTCTATCGGAGAGCGTGATATGTGAGTGGAATGTCGGCTTCATTTGATACTTGTCGATATTTTCTCTTGATAATTACAAGCTAAGTAGCCATACTTCTAGTCAATTCAGAAAAGATTACTTTAACTGTCATTTGAGTTACATTTCCTCAATTAATACCGAAACCTCCAAGACTTCTAAGGATTGACATAATAAATACAACACCATTACAAAATTTAAATTTAATTTTAATAGAAAATAATAGGAAATATATATAACAACAATAAATTAAAATGCACAGTTTTATACATAATACAAGAACATTCTATAGGAATGTATACGGATAAAAACTATAAATTCCATATAAGGAAAAGAGTTTAAAACAATTTAGGATAATTGGTCACTGCTGAGTATTACGGGAGACATACATTACAAATATATCTAATAATCTATCAATATAAACTTTGGACAACCAGTTTAGGAATAGACGAGCATAATTTGCAATGACAGCAAACACTGAAGTATTTATTCTTTCGCTAATTTTAAGCATAAACTTTGCAATAATAATAACAAGCTTAAAATCTGACACACAACAATTTAAACATGTTGGTCCTCAAATAATTCAATCTCAACAAGAAATATAAGCTACTAATTAATATATACCACCTGGTAATAAAATGCAATTTAACTGTCGTAATATTAATTATTCTAAGTGTCTCATTAAGCCTGAGAAACAAGATATCAATCCACATATGATTTTTGGAGTCGTTAATACACTTATTTTACTTATAACTAAAATATTTATTGTTATATTCGTAACTAAACTGGATATTAACACAGTGAGAGCGTTGTAATATATATCTTTACATTTATTTACATGTTTTATTCTCTATTATTATTTCTATACATTACACCTTACACATGATATGGATAAAACAGAGACCTGATCCAGACCAGATATGTACAACAGAGTAGGATATATTATCTAAAAATACTGTGAGGACTGGACATTTACACGGTGTTTACATCGTCTCTAATCTAGTTTTGGCGCATCATGTCATACAGTAGGGTCAGATCTGGACAGCGTCAGCTCCTCTTGTGAGTCAGCGCCCACCGGATAAAGCACTGGCAAACTAGTTGGTTCCACTAGTAACCTCACTGGTGGGGGAAACACTGAAAACATTATAAACAATGTTATTTTAAAATTGGTACACATGTGGTAAATTGGCACATTGAGGAAAAGTTTTTAATACTACAGATTTTGTTATATTATTGATAAACGTAACACTGCATTAATATGCTTAAAAAGACATCCATAGAAGCTCTTACAGTTCGAGGACTTTAGCTGTGCGCGTGACCTGGAGTGTGTGGTGATGGGCGGGAGGGGTGGCGGGGTAGCATTATGCGCTGCGTCCCGAAAACATTTCCTTTGACTCATGGTTAAAATCCTCCGTTCAGGAATCGTATTGGCCCAAATAACTCATCGCACTCGCCACAATCAGTCTGTTTTGTGACAGTGCTGAGTGTAGCTTGTGCTTCGCTTTTACCGATAATGACTGTTGAGTTAAAGTCAAAAGCCTATTCATAGTCAGGCTCGCGAAATTGTGAGTAATGTTTATACATTTATGAAGGAAGAGGCAGACCATCAAACTGTTAAAATTCCGTTGTCAAAGGCTCGCCAAAGAACTGCTGCAGCAACTGGAGTGTCAGAGCGAGTTGTGACTAAAATAAACAGTTAACTTAACAAGTTGAAGGTTAGTAACATAGGTGAGTCAATTTTTACTACACCAAACAAAAACCGTCAACGATGTAGAACAGTTGACAATTTCCATGTTGAAGAACATCGAATACCGACTGCAAAACTTTTGAGGGAGGCGCAAAGGGACAAAATATATTTCCAGGGTTGTGAGAAAAGTTTTAGGTGAGTATTAAAGGACCTGGAATTTACTTGGAGAAGGACGGCAAACAATAGGATGTTATTGATTGAAATGACAGAAATCCGAGAGAAGAGGATAACATACTTGAGAGCGTTGAAAAATTACAGGGAGCAAGGACACCCCATAATTTATTTAGACGAATCTTATATACTATCGTCTCACGTATCTAACCAAACTTGGTCAAATGGCTCAAATGAAGGGTTACACGTGCCGATTTCCAAGGGCGAGAGACTAATAATTTTATCCATGCGGATGGAGAGAAAGGGTTCTTCCCCAATGCTTTTACATGTTGGAAAGCAAGCAACCATAGTGGAGACTACCACGACAATGTGAATGGGGACATTTTTATGAAGTGGATAAAAGAAAAAGTGTTACCGAATTTAGAACCAAATTCAGTACTAGTATTCGATAACGCGCCCTACCCATAACATACAAATTGATAAAGCTTCTACTTCAAAAAGTAGGAAGCCAGATATGAAGGCGTGGCTTTCAAAAAACGGAATACCATTCTGCGACGATATCCTTTTATCATGAACTCTACAAACTTGTGCAGCTATATAAACCAAGGCATGTCCGGTACGCCTTGGACGAAACTGTTCAACTACAGGATCATGACATCTTACGACTTCCGCCCTACCACCCAGACCTCAATCCCATTGAGTTAATTTGGGCCGAAGTCAACATCATGTGGTTATGAGAAATACATCTTTCACTATGTAATCAAGCTAAAGCTCTATGCGAAGACAAGATATCAAGTATGGGCGCAGAAGAGTGGTCAGTAAAGTGCAAGCACGTAGAGAAAATCGAAAGGGACTATGCAGCCGCAAAACCCCAGATTGACAATATTATAGAATCCCTTATTATATCAGTTGGTTCGGATACAGACAGCAGTGACAGTGACCCAGAAGAGGAGGACAACTTGAGTGGAATTGAAGAACTCCAATGAAAAAACAATCATTGTAAGTAACATTTGTTATTAGAAAACTATATTCTAAGCATTAAATATTATTGAAGTGATTGTAAATTAAATAATAAGAGAATACCAAATAATAACAATAATAGGACTTATCCTTGTTTTTCAGTTGTTATATTGTTGTTTAACGTGTTTTTGAAAATAACGTATGTGTGAATAATAATCGGCAAATCGAAATCGTGAGTTTAAAGTCGTAAGAGATTCTTGCGCCTTCATCTCAGCGGCTAGCACGTAAACGCAACCCGCCACACAGATAGCGTTCGTTTTTTGAAAGGGTAGTATTAGGGCTGCACGAGCACAGCTAAATTCCTCCAACTGTACTGTTCCCCTTACAAAAGAAACAACTAAGTAATAACGTGACTGTTACTTGATATATATTAATAGATCTCATCATTGCATAGTGTCAGCGTTTATAGTAGTGATTAGACCTATATTATTAGTTATTTACTAAAGTAACGGGATAGTTGGTAAATATTAGATAAACTGTGTGTACAATGAGTAAAGTAAACTGTATAGTCATATTTTTCCTTAAATCGACTCTTACTTAGAAATGGCCAATAAATAAAAGACCAGTGACTATAGAAATTAAAGGGCGTTCAGTATTACTGTAGACACCAAGAACATACAATTCCTAAAAAAAAGATACAATTATAACAAAGTGAAAAATGTAAAGAAAACATTTATAAACAAATATAGGCAAGACCAATTTGGCTATCAGCTAAATCTTTAAATGTTATTTAAAGATCTCGCGTGATTTAAATTAATACTATAATTAGATACATTTTTAATCTATCGTTTATTTCGAATTAATAGTAAATTAATAGCTTCATCTCTTGTAAAATTCTAAAATGTAACGTCGAAGTGTAAATCATTTACAAATTCATTTATTTACATTTGAAATGGTTGGAGGAATGTAGCTCCTCGACTTCCAAAGGCTTTTCGGGTAGAGAGGAGCGCCGCCTGGTGGAGAAGACGAGGGCCACGGCGAAGAACACCAGCAGGGCGGAGGCCGCGCCAGCCACCCCCTCGAACCCAGGGTGCCCGTAGCCGGGAGTGGTTGGAGCGGCGGTGGGGGCAGGAGACAGCAAGGGGGCAGCTTGCCGGGTGTCCAAAACCAACACTTCACTCAGTGTCTGAGGCTCCCTCACAAGCTGCACCTAGGGGTGTGGTTATCACTCAGTAATCTCAAAGTTTAATTTTTAACCATAAATTCAATAGAAAATGTAAAACTGTTACTAGATCTAGAATACCGAGACAAATGTTCGTTCTGACACTAAAATATTACCTATCCGTGATTAAATTAACCTCGCTTTACAAATTTGTCGGGAGTATCAATTTCTGCAACCAATAAATCAGAGGCCGAATAGTTCACGAGGGACTGGAGTAATACTAGTGACAAATGTTTTAATAAGAAATGTCTGTAACAATGTGACATAAATCTGGAGCGAGGTTGAAATATAGTTGGCGGTGTAATGGAAAAATCTGAATTGCTGATGGAGCGATAAGTCTTGTGGATCGTCTTGCACATCCGCCAGACCACCGCCGCCGAGCCGTAGAGCACACCCTTACTCTCCCACTGGCCACCGGTCACTGGGAATGGGTCCACACCCTTACTCTCCCACTGGCCACCGGTCACTGGGAGTGGGTCCATATCCTTACTCTCTCACTGGCCACCGGTCACTGGGAGTGGGTCCACACCCTTACTCTCCCACTGGCCACCGGTCACTGGGAGTGGGTCCACATCCTTACTCTCTCACTGGCCACCGGTCACTGGGAGTGGGTCCACATCCACTAGCCACCGGTCACTGGGAATGGGTCCACACCCTTACTCTCCCACTAGCCACCGGTCACTGGGAGTGGGTCCACATCCTTACTCTCTCACTGGCCACCGGTCACTGGGAGTGGGTCCACACCCTTACTCTCCCACTAGCCACCGGTCACTGGGAGTGGGTCCACATCCTTACTCTCCCACTAGCCACCGGTCACTGGGAGTGGGTCCACATCCTTACTCTCCCACTGGCCACCGGTCACTGGGAATGGGCCCACACCCTTACTCTCCTACAAGCCACGGTCACTGTGAGTGGGTCCACAACCTTACTCTCCCACTAGCCACCGGTCACTGGGAGTGGGTCCAGAGTCCACAGAAGGTCAGGGTGATTTTCTGTATACTAACAGAGGTCACTAGAGTTCCGGGCACGTGGGAGATCCTGCTTACTGGATCTAATTATTATGAATTACTGTTTTAATATATGGTGGATATGCAAACTTAATGAGGAAAAGAAAACAATATGAAGATGTAACAAGTTCTTTTGAAAATCGAAATATTAACACTTGATACTTTAAAAACTTCGCATTTGTCCATGGGGAAGACTTGTAATTAAATAAAAAAAATATAAACATCTATCTAAGAAAATGTTTCTACACGATGATTTCTGCCATTTCGAAACTCACATAGCCAGTTTGTTAATATGATTGTAAAACTCTGGTAGATCTTCAGAATAATATGATGGTCTCATCTTAATAAGACTATGTAATCTTCACCTGCAAGATCTTGGTAACAACCCTGAAGTAAAAATCATTAAATATTTTCTTTTATATGAGACCAGTACCAAAAGTGTATATTACAAGAATCTGGGTTTACACCTCAACACAACTCTCTCAGAAAACGGAACATGACAAATGTCTAATGCCGACCATGTGTTTATATTTCAGTTAAACAACTAGTTAATGAGGGTTACCTACTCGTGCCTACTCTTGTGTATTTGTATTAATACCATATAAAATTCATACCGGCCTACAATGTATTATTTACTAATAAATATGCACACAGAAAATTAAAATTAAGGCATTATACTTTTATACACACAGTTTGTATATTTTTCTATACGATCGATCACATAGGACCTTGTGTTGTAAACCATGAAATTGAAACCTACTTGTATCCGATAAACGGTGTCTGGCCACAGGGAGAGGGTGACGCAGGTGGAGTCTGTGAGAAGATTTCCTTTCAGGCCTCCACCTGCCAGCTCCCAGGTGACGAGGTAGACGGCAGGCACAGCAGCGGGAGGGTCCCAGGCCACCTCGGCGATCACCAGAACACCCTGGTGTATCAAGGAAACCTCACGCATATTCCACCCCTACAACAAGAGCCAAGGCAGTTATACTTGCAGTTCTGTGGATAATAGAAATCCATCACAAGTGAACGGAAGACGATAAGGTCCCTGGGCATTACGGTGATTAGCCTACTAACACCCTATGCTGTAAAAGGGAGACATCATGTCACCACTGCAACAAAAATCTAGACACATACTAGCAGTAGACATCCATCAAAGGTGAAAAATAGACGGTAGACGTGATGTCGTTAGGGTCTTCTGGGCATTGAAGCGATTACCATCACCCTCTGCTGTAACAGGGAAACTCCATGAATGTCCTGCATCTACAAAAGTAACCTTTACCTCATTTTAAGTTTTAAATTAACATATTTTAAATGAAAAATAAATTTTCTTAGATTACAGATATAGAATTTCACCTATTTTTTATCGATCTAGGACAACATATCTTTTTTAATTTTGTACATGGTTGCTTTGTAGTTTGTAAATTTATTAAGGGTATAAAGAATTAAAATAAAGCAGGAAAGTTCAGTACATTACTTGAAAACTTGAAAAATGTGTTGTCTAAATCAAGTACCTTTTGAAACACCTTTGCATTACCTTTTGAAGTACTTTTATCACTTCCAAATAAGACGTCTTTATTCAGATATCTGACAACAGCTTATGTTTTGTACTGTAATGATTCTTTTGTGTACCAGATGGTAACTCTGCTAATCCTGAGAGACTGTATAGTCTCAACGTTCCACAAATCGTCACCTGGCACTTAATGGGTTAATGAATAGCCAAAGAATAATTGAAGGTCTCCCCCAGAAGGCCGGTACCTAAAGCGAGGTCATTTCCAAGAATGGCTGCAGTGGTCCCTCTCAATTTTAAAACGTTTACAGAAAGATAGAAATTATCACAATTAGTACAATGAATTCATCCGGCATTAATGGCATAATGCGAGGTTTTACAGTTGAAATGTTAAAATGGCTTTGGGATCTGTTATTAGGGAGTTTGGACTGGCCAATTACTGCCGAAAGGAATGGGAGCGATCCATGCCCTGCGGGGCGGTGCACTATAGTATTGGCAGATGCTACCAAAGGGATTGTGGGAAAAAAGGAATGTTTCCTTTATTTCTGTATTAGATCTTTTATTATACATCAATACCAGAGGTTATTTAAGTTTTATGCGATTCTTGCCGTCTCTGTTTAGAGTTAGTGATTAACGATGTATGGTATTTAAACAATAGCACGAACTCGTAGTATAGTGTTTCAAAATTGAGACGAGAGTAGCTGCCGAAACACAAAGCAATTATTGTTCACGTAGTGTTGTACAATGGGTGTCTAATTTATACACATCCAGGTATGTTCATAACAATAGATATTTACCTTGCTTAAGCTATGTCTGTAAAAATAGATATATCCTTTTCATTACTCGGTATAGTCATGGGCTACTTTCCAATACAGCTGAGATCTGCGAAAGTCATCGTTTTCCTCATAGCTAAGTCAGACGATTTCTTCTCTGCCAATCACTACTTTCCCTATGTAAACAATAGTTAAAATTCCTGTTTTTTTGTTTTGTCAGTTTTATGTTCAAACAGCTGATTTTAACAGGAAAATAAAATTATAATTAACAAATAATTATAAAATATTATAACGTTTCCTTAGGGAAGAATAATTAGTAGAATATGAAATTTCAAACAGTATTTTCTAACATTTTGGTGCTTTTTGCGTTATAGCGAAACGTATCGTTCAATACTCGTCTCGAAAGTTATATTAAGGTGCTCGATATCATTGTCCACACTCGGCTTCGCCTCGCGCCTAAATGCGATCTCGCTCCGCATTACTTTCGAGACTAGTAATGAAATATATTTGTTTCAGGTGTTCCTTACAATAGACGTATCCCTTGCTTAAGCTATGGCTGTAACAGATAATCCCTTCAAACTTACTTTCACTAAAGAGTGATCTCGTAAAATGCTTAACAGCACCGGTACTAACCAATGTTTAGGGAACGTAGGCCAAAACAGAATATTCTGTATCTTCATGCACATTTATATCCTCTGCCTTTGGAATGCTCTCTCCGTTTAGATATTCTTCATTTGCTCGAATTGAAAGAATACTTCTGACTAATGGGGTGATACTATTCCATTAAGCACAGTTGGAACAAGAGTATATATCATGTGTGGTTGCAATGTGTACATTTTAAATGAAATATGAGGTCAGTTTTGAACGTTTGTTTCAAAAAGTGTTGAAAATTATAAAATAACATAATTTCGAACTGATCCATATGTAATCCTAATATAAATAGACTAGTTGTCATACCTTGAAACGTTGCGGACAACTAGGGGTTGTCAGTACATTCATTACCATTTAGTACTTGTGAGAGTGTTCTCGAAATCGTGACTAACACAAACCTTTGTAGTATAATAAATTTTTAAGCAATGTAAAAAATGTACATGGTAATAACAGAAAATTAACATGAATATCGAATATTGAACGTTTTATAACAAGAAATGAGACCAGCTCACAACAAAATATTTCAGGAAATTTTGTATGAGAATCATTACAATAAGGTTATTTCCAAGAAATATTCCTAAAATTATCCCCCATACTAGTCTTTATAATGTATTGGGCGAAGCATTTTAAGGGTTGGAACGTTTTTATTTAAAAAAGAAAAAGATAGATTACGAATGAATGTAAATTAATGAGGTTCGTGTGGTGGATAGCGTGAACGGTTGAATGAGTAACTGTTTATATTATTACGTGATATAATAGCTTATGGCATATCAATTGAATTTATCAACTGAATAAAGTTTAAAATCATTTTGATTATATTGATGTTGTAGTATAGCTAAGTTTAAAATGTCTTCTCGTTATTTTAGTTGTAATATATCGTGCATAATATATTGAAGAAAGAGATAAAACCGGCCTAATCTTACCTGACAGTAAAGACATTTATTAGTTAGTTTAATTACTTTATTGAAAGATTTATGTTGCTGTGTATCTCCTCTCCTGTATATTTCATAAAATAAATGTGCATGCCAAAATAAAGGAAACTCTTTTAAGACGTTCAATGTAAACGTTTTCATTTTTCATTACAGAAATAAACAGTTATAAATTATAAAATGATTACAGAGAAACAAATGGTTTGTCCACGGAATGCGATTTAACCGGTTTCGGCTTTAATAGCTGAACAGACTGTATTGTAGAAAAAAATAAACTGTAAAGTTTACATTGTAGAGGGATATTTCGTGGAATACTAAGGCGAGGAGCAAAACATATAATCAAATAAGGATTAGAAATTAATACTGAAATTTGGAAAGGCTGTGGTTTTAAAAAGTAATTATAATCTTAGGGTTGCCGAACAGACAGTTAAGTAGGTACCCTAAGGACCCTAAGTATAAGACCCTAAGGACCACAATTTTAGCAATGATGAAGTGTTTGAAGCACCTTCAAAAGTTGAACCCAAAACTAGTATGTTGGTGTGGGTTGGTGGGGGGGGGGGGATCAATCAATCAATCAAGGGCTCTCAGAGAGACGTCCAGGTAGTCCAATAATTTGCTCAACCTTCTCGCCCTGTAAAGGTCGCTTCCAATAGCTATTACAGCTGCAGGCAGTTCTCATGTGCGTCTGATCTGCACCGCTCCAGCCTGGCCACATGTTGCCTCTGCAAATGTTGCTGCAGCATCTTCTCTGCAGCAACATTTACTCACACTTTACTTCTTTAGATATTAAGTAATCGCTAAATTGTACATCCGAAATCAATGTACGGTCGAGCTTAGTTGTGTATTTGGCATCAAGTGTTTTACAAAGTATAGTATCAATTAGATTATACGAAATCCTACCACCACTAGTTGTAGCTAGAAAACTGATACACCACCATCAAGAAACTAATTACATTATACTACGTGGTACCAGGCATTGTAGCCATCCAAGTGTATTGCTTCAGCTGCAGCAGTTATGGCAGTGTACTGCCTCATTAAAAACATTGTAGCCTCAAAAGTGATTTTTAATGCCTCTTGACGTCGGATTTCCACTGACATTTTCAAATAAAAATGATCTTTAATTTTAAGCACAACTTAACTTATGCTTCTATTTAAGAATTTGACCATTTCTAGCGGAACACCCCTTATATGCATGCTATCACGTTAAAATGTTTATAATGGCAAAAAGCTGGGTATAATATTTAACCATTGTAACTGTTGTACCTGTTGCAACTCGTTACAAACATATTGGTCTATCACAGTTTGTATCCCCGTGCAACAGGTAGGGATTGTCAGTACATTCATTACCAATAAACGAGTGTTCTTGAGGTCCTCAATAACAGTACACCTCGGTAGTTAAGTTCTTAAGCGATGTAAAAAATTCACGAAGTAATAAGAGAAAATTAACATACATTTAGAATATTGAACGTTTAATTATAAGACTTGAGGCCAGCTCACAGCAAAATAATTGTTCCTAATTTCTTAAATTACTCATTGATCCTAATCACTGGGACCGGAGATTTGTGTTAATTAATTGAGTTTTCACTCGGGAACACGAGTAATTCCTTAAGTTTAAAGTTTGTTCAACTCCACTGAAACGGAGAATGCAAAGATTGATTAAAGTTAATTAGAAGTCAAGTTCCATTGTCGAGGATGGGATCTTATCTCTATTCATTAGAGTTTTCAGGCTAATGAATATAGATAAGACAATATTCTTGACTTTGACTAACTCTACCACCTGACGGTTTTATAAACAAAACAGTTAAGATAATTAACATCTTCAATGTAAGTATAGCTAAAAATTACATAAAAAAATTAATATATTAATTTTTGTTAATTCATAACGTTATATGTAATAAATATTTATATATTTTGATGTAGCATAAGTTTTCATAACATAATTAAGTGTGTGCTAACAGTAAATACAGAGACATGGGGTGTCACAAAAATCTACGTCCACTATAGATTGGTACATAATCTTTTCAGAGCACAGAATTATTGTGATTTGGGTATTGCAAAGGGTTCTTCATTAGCACCACAGATATTTTCGAAGTTTCATTACTGGAGTTGTCCTAACCCATAGTTCGAACGAGATGATAAAAAAGAAAAAAAGCAGCTGTGTTTACTTAGGTAATTTATCCACCAGATCTACGAAATAATATTATAGTCTTTTATTGCTAGAACACATTTATTATTTCCATACTTCTCTCAAACATATATCCGTCCATTCCTTTGCCAATCTTCCCACATCCAGTGACGGAGTTGGTCTTCCAGTCGTATGCCAAAAAATCGCTAACATACATCATCATCTATTCATCTGTTTGAAACTAAAATGCCCTGTGCTTTAGGACCTATTTCTTTTATCTGCCAATTAGTTGCCAATATAAACTTGCTTTTACTGCCAAGTGGTCATAAACTACTTTATATCTCTCTCGGGTCGGCATACGAGCTCTGCCTCTGGAACTCGTGTGTGTGTATTTATGCCACACACGTATGAAATGTATGACCGATACACCTGCACACGATATACAACCTGTCCTGTAAGTTAGTAACAGTATAACATATCTTTGCTCTGTACCGCTACTTCTTCTTGTTACCACTTATTTTCATAATACTGGTAGTGTAAAAGAATGACAGGAGCATTTGAGCAGGAGTGTGCCAATACAAACTCGTAATTTCTAACGTATTAAAATAATTAATTGGCAAGAATACAATAGAAGCCGTGACATTCGATTTCGCACTGCAAATCTGAACACACATGAGAGTATTTTTATTTTGTAATAACTCTTGCAATGCGCATGTAGTAAACTATTAATTAATTAAATACGTTCCTGCTTTTTGAACACAAACAAAATGTCCAATCAAGCACAATTCGACTAATTAACACTGCGTGCTGATTAGCGTGCGAACTGATTTGTCATTAGAACAATAAGATCTATGGGACACGAACCGTCCAGTAACAGTCTGCTGTAACACTATTTTGTACAATCACGGTTAATGTCTGAAACATAGACACATCCTTTTCATCACTCTGGTGGTTGACGTAGTTACGTTATTATAAAAATAACAACCCAAACTTTGTGTTTTAATATGTAATATAAACAGATGAGCATTGTTGGACAGGTGAGTGTGTGTTGGGAGAATCGAGATAGCTCGTACAAACAGCTGAGCGTTGTTGCACAGCTAAGCGTTGTTGCACAGCTAAGCATTGTTGAACAGCTAAGCATTGTTGAACAGCTGAGCGTATGTTCGCAGTTCTTGCGATTTCAATCTTTTGCAATGTGTGTTGTGTTTCGAAGCTGTAACCAATAAATGTCGTCACCAATTGAATTTTTAGTTAATTGAAGTATTTGGTTTAAGAACAACGGTGAATGTCGTGAAATTTGTAAGAATAGAAGTTTCACACATTTGCAATTTTTCCAGGTTTTAAATTGACGATCTATACTAATTTATCATATGTTAACAATTTTAACTTTCTTCCTTTAATGGTTGTTTAGAAAAAAGTTTTAATGTAAAAAACACAAAAATACATACGAAGGGAAAACGATGCATTTTGGACATACATTTATGGAAACTTTTTTGTTTGTTTTAATTCCAGGAACAACCTCCTGAAGATTGTCAGTGTATTTGAATCATACCCTGTATAGGTTACGGTGATGGTTAATTACCTTTTATACATTATTAAATAATACGATGCCGATCAATCCTCCTTCAGTTGACGAATTTAGGCAAGGTACGCCAATACTGGAACTGTGACAATACAGTCGACTCTCGATAACTCGAATTTCAAGGGAACGGCTGTTTTCTTCGAGTTACGTATAGTTCGACTTAAGAATAGTTCGAGTTATAGAGGTAATATTTCACTAAATTCGACTTACAGAGGTAAACAAAATAAAATTCGAGTTATAGAGGTACAAATAAAACTATGTTTTTTATTCCCTACATCCTTTACAAAACTAATGTATGTACTGTAACTACATATAGCATTTGTACTTACTGTCACACTGCAATGTATGCCTACAATTCATACGTACTTACAATTCAAATTTGAAAATAATCCGTAATCTTCGTCTGCCTAAGGCTTTTTTTCAAAATTTAAGTCTATAATGTTCTCAATAACAACAACAGCAGAGAACACGTTGTCTGGTACGTCACTTGATTGTTCTAAGTAGCTACGTAAAGTGTTCACTGCGGCCTTGGCTTCCTTGGTTGTGATGTCCGGTGGCTGCTCCATGCCGTCGTCATTGTCATCATCAGAGAGGACGTCTTCACTTGTTACAGTTGCGATGATGTCTTGGTCCGATAATGATCCGTAGACTGAAACACCCTCGTCGACATTTGCAAAATCATCAAAGTCTAAATTCGGGAGCTCGTTATTTATCACGGTCCACTCAGCTTCAGCGTTAGGAAGTCTTGGTTCTAGTTCATGGGTTAGTTCTAGTTCAGCTTCGAGTTAGCGAAGGTTGATCTGAAAATTTCGAGTTGTAGAGGTAATGTATTTAAAGACTTCGACTTATCTACTGAACTTCGAGTTATAGAGGTAATTTTTCTATCACTTCGAGTTATTGAGGTAAAATTTGGGTGCAAAATTAATTCGAGTTACGCATAGTTTTTTTTTTCGACTTAGGCAGGTTTTCTCAAGGGAACGGAAAAATATTCGAGTTATCAAAGAATTCGACTTATTGAGGTTCGAATTACTTTCGACTGTAGTACACTTTCTCATACTTTCCTGCCCGCTGCCGTTACAATATTGACTAGGGAAAGTATCACATCGTTACAACAATATGTGATATAGACTGGCAGAAGTAAAACAGAGATATTGATAAATCAAAGGGTTCGTTAATTAAACGGAAATTAATCAAGAGTCCAGATTAGATCAGTATTAATGGGTGAAAAATGTAATTGGCTCGGAGTCGGATGGCTCGCAGCATAAATTCACGTGACTCTGCGGTCACGTTACGGCACGTACACGTAGCCTACACATACACGAGACAGTGTCGTCCGTAGTTTTCTCTTAATCATTTCACTTACGTGACTCCACTGACTGTATTTTTGCATATGGAATTATAGTGTCTCGCCGTATATTATGGTATTATAACAAACATTATTAATTTTTAAAATTTGATGTCAATAGTATTATTAGTTTATTAAGTAAAATTATTTTTCATTTTGTATTCCTTAAATTTTAGCACTACTGCTAACATTTTGGGATCCAAATTATGACATTTCCAAATGAACACAACAGTTCCGCTGAACAGGGAGAATAATGTAGTGACAAAATAAACATACATCGTAGAGATATATAAAATGTCAATTACATTAAATGTTCAAACATCAATAGACAACAAAGTATTTCCACTTTATTTTTAAGGGGAAAATTGCATTATACCCGTACGTCAAAGCGTAGCAGTATTGATTGAATGAATACAATAACCTAGACCAAAGGAAAGGTATATCGAAGTTTTCCAATCTAAAAACTAATTTTATTACCTTAAATTTAATTTACCTGTTTGGAATTTGTATCTAAAAGGTAAAAACTTTTGTTGTGACTAGAAATACTGTATGGTTCAATATTCAATCGTAATATGATTGGAAACTTGTATATTTAAAAAGTTATTTTGGGTCATATACTTAGTATTATTTCATATTTTACTAACTATCAGTGTTAAAAAATTAATGAATTGTTTAATTTAGATTTTTTTACAGTCACAACTTAGCATTACAACAACTAAATTGAATTTTAAAGGAGCGATTGGATAAATTTCGATTCTGTCTGTCTATTCGAACACGGAAGCGAACTGACCTATAGAATTTTAACCTTGTATGAAGTCTAATTCATACAGATTAATAAATTAGCTTCGGGTTAGAAGATATGTATCATGTACAGTCCGATGAAACAATGTTCTCTGAGCGTTATCGTACATTTTTACATTATTATTATGCGAAACCATGATTGCATCGACAAAATTGCAGAATAAAAATATGATAACAAATTGGTGACACAGAACCAATATCTAGAGAACTATTTTATTTGTAGACTTTAAATTTTGCAGAGAAGTCTATTTCTACATAGACAAGAATGAGCTCTATGTTGATGCATGTCCATCCATGGAAATAGGCCGAGCGTCATTGAAGCTTATCACTCAGTAGGCTCACACTACTATTTTGACTGCCGAGTAAATTTTTTTCTGTAAGATTCTGTCTGTCTGTCTGCAGGATATCTAATGAATCGTCAAGAAGCTACGGGAGTTAAGGAGCACGTGGTGTGGCGTACCCCTAAATACTAATAAACCGGTAGTATAACATTTATACTGTTTAATTTATTTCTTCTGAAAGCCATAAATGCGGTAAGTGCAGGAGGACAATGCCACAGTTTCCCACAGCTGCTGTTTTATATATTGCAAGGATGTGTTCGCAGGATGTGCGGGCTAGACTGGGCCGGCCGCAGGATGGCAGGGCAGGACAGTTTATGTCGGGCCCTCCTTGCCTATTCCGCCAGCGTCCACCGCACTGCCCGCCAATACTGAATGTCTCCTTTATCGAGTTACTGACGCAGAGCCCACATTCCAATCCTGGGACAACAATGATGCCACAACTCTGATAATTTGCTAGCAAACAATTCGTTCCTTATACGTCCTGTAGACTGGACTTGACTCGATAACTAGAATTGTCTATGGGAATCATATCCAATATCATATATGTACTCGTTCCCATCCGAACACATTCTCTCCATTTAACATGAGGAACGTTTTTTCTTAGAAAGACATCGCTATATAAGCACTTCAATCCTTGGTGCACTTGTAGTGGATTTGTATTTTATAAAACATTTATTGGAGTAGAGGAATTAATATTGATACTTAATTAAAACATTACAAAAGCATTCAGACTTACACTCTATTTTATTAAAACTTTTGGGTTATAAAGCATAAACTGTTGAAATGTAATTAGGTTCGTGCGTGCCTACATTGCATTGACTCTCTGTGTTTTCGTGTGTGATAGTCAGTCACATAAAAACTACTGGATTGATTGTACTGAAATTTACATTCCTAGGGTCCTTGGTTAACATATAGGCCTGTTCCTATCTTGAAAATTCCCCCGGGCTTATTATAAATTTGTTTAAATTAAAAAAATAAGTTTGATAGTAAAAAACTTATCATTTAAAGATTTTCTGGAAAAACTGTTGAGCACAGAGTTTATCCAGAAACGAATATTAAAATTTTGAGGAAAAATATACTTTTAACTGAGTATTTGACTAAATAGTATGCATTGCTTGGTCAGTACTGTAATGCAGATATCAATGTTTACTATAAGTGTAAAAACTGTTGTAAACCGTTCTTAGTTGTCTTCTGACAGAAGTAGGCTTCTTAGACCTGTGCAGGTAAGAATAGATTTTCTTGTTCGGGAAAACAACGAAAAATAAACTATGCCACCAAAAGACAGGAGTAAAATACATTGGCCATAAATATACACTCTTTGACATATTTTATTTATCATGGCAACAAAGCAAACTCAACATTAGCGTCGGAAATATAATTCACTCGAAATGCTCATACACTATTTCCGTTTCTAAACTACATAGAGCTCCACTATTCATTACATTATAAATAAAGCTAAGGATGTCGATTTTAAGATTCATCCACAAGCTTAAATTATTACTGAAATCGCTTGAGCTATTCAATAAAATATAATGCGGTGATGGAGTGAAACTCGAGTGATTTCACGGGTACTTATAAAACTGTTTCACTCTCCGACTTCAGAGTCCCAAAACACTGTTCTTTAAACTTAAATCCAACCGGATCAGTAGATTGGAATATCTTCCAGTGACTATCACTTATTTCTGGAGTGTTTAAAATGTCATTTCTGAAGAATATGCCCACGGTGTCCGTTTTTTAACAAAGAATTAAATGCAAATCCGCGGATAACTGCTAGTAAATATATAAAAATCAATTAAACAAATGTATTTCATGAATTTTATTTCCTATCTTGAACATGTATATTAATAATTATAATACAGTATAACCTATCTTGACATTTTCCGTTTTAGAAATTTATCACACGTGTTCCGATGATTCTTAGAAATTACAGTTTAGTATAAAACAGCCGGGCGAACAGAGTGTTTGCGAACCTTTTATGAAAAACAGAGTAAATAATAATACACTCGTAGTTCACTTCTTTTACTGTCCAATCTGTAGCCGTGTATTTATTTGTTCCTTTATATCGTTTTATAGCATTTGGGCGCTTGCTCTAGGTAGCCGAGTGGTTAGAATTTCAGGTTAGTACCAAGAATCCGGGTTTGAATCCCAGTTTGAGCACATTTACGTATATTAACAGATATCATTCTGAACCTTTTCTATACTAACGTGACTAATAACCACGGGAAAGAGCCTCAAATAGTTAAAAAAATTAAAAAAGTAACACTTTTGGTGAGTTTATACACACATACAAAAGTAGTATGATCCTTTAAACGAATGAGATTAAAAAATTACTAATATTCCGGACACTACATTTCTAGATTAACTGATTGATTAGCATGTGTAATTCTATTTTTTAAAGAGTTTCAACCAATGGCATTTGAAACAGCAATCAACAGGATTCAAGTGCAAAGTGTATTATGAGTAGTATAGAAGCCAGGAGGCAATTTTCAGTGTGTAAGCGTATACACCTGGTTTTTCTTGACATTGATAGAGAAACCTCTCATACGAAAGCAATGATTGTCAGAAGAGCTAGTTTTGGCGACGGCCAAAATTGGGGGGCGCCGACAGAGTTAAAAATATCAAACTATTATCTTTTTCTAAGATAATATTTTTTTCCGAGCTGAACACACATTTGACCATCGATACCTAAATAACAGTTATTTCCACTTAAGACAGTTAGATTAAGAAACTGAAAAGCACCACTTTCCAATAGTCTCGTTTTTAAACAGTGACGTGGAGCTAGTTTAACTTTTATTTAGTATCTGACGGTTGGTTTTACGTGTGTCAAGGGAAAAAGTATGATGAAAAAAAAAATTATTGTTTAACATGTTTAACCCTTTTGATACCCTCCTGTTTAAACCCCACAAAAACTATCGCAGGCTGAGGATCGATTTTTTTCAGGGGAAATTCTTCAATGGATTTCAATAAAAGCCAGGATGTGTGTTTCAACAATGCTAATTAGCTCTCGGCTCCTGGCCTGTATCGTTTTATAATCGTTGTCTCTAACGTACTGATATGCCTCCCGATGTCAGTTCTCATAAACGTGAAACGACCATCGTCGTTCCTCCAACTGATGCGAATCACTTCGGTATAATGACCACACAAATGAGTAACTCAAATATATTAACCACGCGGAGAACGAGTTCCATTGGGACCGGCCGCGAATTACTAACTAATAGCTGATACCGATCCCCAATAATCTCTCGGTCACGCGTCCTCTCGAGTTTCGGCCGTACGTGCCGCTCGCCGGCCCGGCCCGGCTCCTGACCTTCAATTTGTCTTTATGTGGCACACAAACGGCAGTCTTTATTTATAGCAGCGACTCTCTGATTGCCGAAACAAAGCGTCATTAGTGGCCGCGGCTCCCCTCAGACTCTTTACATGCCACTGCGCCGGCGTAGTCCTGTACTCAACGATAAACCCTTCCCTGTTATTGGACATGTAAGAACGAGAACTCTTTATTACTTTATACAAATAATTCCCTACACTTTGATTTATAATGTATGTACTGAAACCGGAAATTAAACTCGCATTAGAAAATTGTAGTCCTAAAAAGACTTGTGGTGAGAAATTATTGAAAGCTTTATACTTTACTTAAATTAATTTGAGATTGTAGTAAGCAAATTCAGTATAGCTACGTTTACATATCATACATAAAGGTTAAGATTCATAAAAAGTTACTTTTTTCCGGTCTTATTGAATTTAAAAAAATACGATCCCCTTTCAGTTAAATTTAAAACTTTAGTGCGACACCTCTTTGTATATTTAATGTTTTTAGGGTTATTTTATACAGCAGTAGTGAAGTGATTTTTAAATTTAATCCATAATAGTAGAAGACATAAAAAACAGAATACTCAAAGAAAACAGATAATTCCTTAAACATTCTATTAAATAACGTGGACTCAAGTATTTTTTTTAATTTTTTGCCATTATTGTTATAATTATCATTATCTAAAAATAAATTTAGATCTTTTCCCAAAAATTAATTGTTTGATATTAAGGACATCATTTTTAACGATATTTTAATTTAATACAAGGATAGGTACAAAGAAAGGGTATTTTTTAAATTTTACCTTTGTCTTGATTATATCAATTATTTTTTTAAAAATAGAGAAATCTTATTTAAGAGTATCAGTCTCCACAGAAGACAGAAAATGCAGTTTTAGGACTGGATTCATCCTTTTTTCTTAGTTATCAATAAATTGTATATTCTTAGTTTCGCTACCACATTACTCGGTAAATTGCCAGAATGAATTTCGAGTGTTTTGGACGTGATTTTTTAGTATGGAATAAATAATAATAATTATTAACAATGAAAGCAGTAGACTGTCTTATTGGCGAACAATAGACTGGATTGTCGAATGGAAGTTATGTTAAAAGGATTTTATAAGAAAGGTTCTTTATTAGAGGTCTGTTCTGTCTGACTGAGAACAATGGACTATCATGTAACCTGCTCCTTACTTGGTGTATCCTACCCTCTCCTACCACTCCTTCCATCCCTACTTCCTTTATTTCCTATGCGAGTTTCGTTCTAAATCTTAGTATTTAGTGGTCATCAAGCGAAGTTTTCTTACTTTGGATATCCAATTGTAACTCTGTATGTCTTTATGTCCGTATTATAATAAATAACCAAATATCCT
Source organism: Homalodisca vitripennis (assembly GCF_021130785.1). NCBI lineage: Eukaryota > Metazoa > Arthropoda > Insecta > Hemiptera > Cicadellidae > Homalodisca > Homalodisca vitripennis. The sequence goes on along the minus strand of NC_060209.1, from coordinate 60,245,305 downwards.
TGAAATATTTCTTTCTTATTTTATATAATAAACAAACGTTAATCTATTTTTTTGTATTTGAGATTCGTAGTGAATAATATTAAAATTTGCATAAAACTAGTATTTACCCGTGGCTTAAATCGCAATTTCCAGCTAAAAATAGGGATTTCATACATATGTACTCTTTAAATAGTATACAAAACACCCTAGAGATAAAGTAATGGCTACTGAAAAATATTCCAATCTCCTGAACCACCACTGAATAGTTGGAATTTTAAGTTTGGAGAGCAGTGATTTGGGACCCTGAGTTGATACAGTTACAAAATGTTATGAATAGCCTACAAACTAAACACTATATCAAATTTCTCTGCATTACATGACGTGTTTAATTAAATATCCCCAACAATTTCATTAATACTTGATGTATTTTAAACCTATGTGGGGGAATCCTTAAGTCGAACCCCATAGCGTTCTTAGTGAAATCGCTTATGATGTACCTATAAGTATAAGTAGTATGATCTATGAAACGTAAATGGTAATAGGAGGATCTCAGTTCTATAAAAAATCTTATATTTGCTAAGGTCACGGGTTCACTGGGCTCGCTTGTTTCTTAAAAGTGCAATACCGGAGCGAATGGTTCGAACGTTGAATCATGTCCCGATCCCTCCCATGTTGCTTCTTCAGCAACTGCAAATATGCCGTCCCACAGTTTCAGAGGAAACCAATTTTCACTACCTTTCATGCATAAATGCTCGATTCCATTTTTATGTAAGAGCCAGAATGAACTAATTGATTTGTAATCATCACTATTGCCGCTTACAATAAAAAATATATAATACTATTTTTCATTACTAAATGCATTACACAACGACAAGTTGATATTTATTCCTGCAAATATAAAGTGATGTGACACTGAATGTCTGCGACTCTATCAGCTGTCAAAGATATTGCATATCTTGACAGCAAATAAATGTTCTGTAAATAACTTTAAAAAATGTGAAAAGTAAGTGAGTGGTATTTAAAAATAGAAACATTCCTATGTTTAAATATTGAATTAATAACATTTGAAAGCACAAAACTTTTAACCATTTCATGTTGAGTCAAATTTATAGTTTTGAAGATAAAAGCTTTATTTATTTTTACTTTTCGAAGTGTTTATTGTTTTTAAAGTGAAGATATGGAAGTGATAGTATTCAGTTTGTAAGTATACTTATTTTAATTTTCATAAGTGGAACATTTAAAATATTGTTATAAGTAAAAAGTACAGTTCTGAGTTTTTGAATCAAATTCTTATTTAATGTAATTATCTAGGATAAGTTAACCAGCCTGACGCAATATATCTCCCTCGCAGTAAGTCGATTGTACACTTAGTGAATTATATACAGAACCATTGTAAAAACTTTGCTATCGATTTCGGGTGAAATTGTACGAGTATATAGAGAATTGTGTTATACTGAGTTGGTATTTCCTTATACCTGTATACTAAAGAGCTCAGTTGTTGAACATTCAATCTTTTAATTTAGTTTTAAATTTATATATGTGGTACAACTGTTTAATCATAACGTTAGTCATCACAATCAGGCCATTAAACAAAGCTTATTCGAAATTTTATATACGTATTAGCCTTATTTTATGAATACTTTTTGGCAATACATTATAATTTGCCCATTGAGGTAGCACAGGCTTTTAATAACCAAAGGGTTACCAAGTTCAATGCTGCCGTTGGGGTACACTCTGTCGTCTACAGTAAGTTACAGACCCGAATTTGGTTACCATTGTTGGGGTGAGCTAGGCGAAAGTTTGTTAAAACTAAAAATAAAAGGAAAATAGTAGTTTATTCCTGATCTCAAAACGAACGCAGTTGTAAGTGTTTCGTAATGAGGAAATTCGAGCAAAATAAAAGTAAATACAACAATTTATATTTGTATTATTTATATATATATATTTTCAAAATAATATTAAAGAGACATGAATTTGTATTAAAAAGATACAAGACTAATGTATCTTCATCATAAAACCAGATACAGCATAATCCCAAGCAAATCGAAGATTTTTGGCTAACTGAGTTTGGTTCTGCGAAAAACAATTCCAGGTTCATGGATGTTTGTGTTTGTGCATATTTTTTGTTTCAGCTACAAAAAAAAATGTGGGAAAAGGTAATATACAGGCAACATTATATAATCCGATCTAGTTGAACCGTTCGTTAACTCTGAACAAATTTAATGTCAGGAGGAAATGTTGATACACACATCGTCAAGCACTCACTCAGAGAACCGAGGAGCAAGATGATTACGTTATCAGATACTGATTATTACATGTAACAAAAGTATGTAATTATAGAATATAAACAACGAATATATATATATATATATATATATATATATATATATATATATATATATCAATTGAAATATATACCTCTGAACAATTAACAATAACTTTTTCCTTATCTGCAAGGTTTTCATACCATGCAGAGCTTAATACTCAAAAATTTAGAAGCGCACAGTGACTTTGAAGTCGTTAAGGTAGTGCAAAAATAAACATATCAATTTCGCAGAGCTGTTGAAAATTATAGAATGGAAGCAACGCATGAAATTTCCACTTTTCCGGAAGGAAATTCAATAAATAAAACATTTTAAAATGTACTATATAATATTTTGAGTAGGAATATTGCATTGTAACTGTTGGTAATCATTGCATTTTGTTAGTACTGAGCTAATGAATATCTAAATGCTAGCATCACAAACGGCAGGACATCAACCCTAACCGATCCTGCCTGCCGAGCATGCTAACTAACCATTACACAAAGGACCGACTTATCCTCCGTCAACAATGTCTTGTTTATCCCGAACCTTTATGGGTTACTAGATTCAAATTTTGAACCAAAACTATTAGGCTCATTTTCTATGTTATTTAAAAGTAACTAGTTATGAGAATTAGTTACACGACTACTCAAAAGTTAAAGATTAAAATTATTCTCACAATATATTTATCTGTTCTAAATTGTTTCAATACCAATACCTCCTTAACGTATTTAATACATTGTTAGTGGTTTAACAATTAATTGCTTAAATCTTTTTTTTATAATGAAGCCAAACTCACTTGGAATGATGAGGATAAAATACCAAAAGAGTAAGAAAACAATTTTCAAAATTGTTTTTCAATAGTTTTGATTGCTTTATCACACAAGCGTATAATAGATAACGATAAAATGAAACCGACGTTAGAATAAATAAAAGAGATGAGTTTGTGAAATGTGACGTATAAACGTATAAAATTAGTATGCGTTATTTCGTTACGATAACTTGGAGAGATCAAGACGTAAATGTGTTTGATATAATAACAAGAGCTGGTACTAATAGCACAAACAGAAAAAGTTGAAATGGAGTAAAAAATGGAGTTGAAAACGGAATTAGTGGAAGACTGTATATTTTATTTTAGAATCATGGAAATCCTAAAATCAGACAATTTAGAACATAACGGTTTTGTAAGAACGTAATCACTTCATCACTCTGCCAAAGCTGGAACGAGACGAAAGGTTTTGATTGACAGGTTAAGTGAAGCGGAGAAAGTGTAGAGTAGAATATAGGGAATGATCAATCAAATCCTCAAATGTTTTACATTTACGTACACCTGTAGCCAATGCCGAGTGGAATGCCGCGTGGCTATGCCTTGTTTATACCGTTTCTTGTAATATGATTAGTAACAATATCTTACGTATTCAATTACACACTAAAAATAGGCCACACTTATTACTTATAGCCCACTACACTGTAGCTAGTAGTGAACTATCCGATGACTGGTATTAATAGAGTAGTCCACAGAACAGTTGAATGGTGTAACAATATCTACATCATAAAGTCCCCTGTCATCTTGTCTACTGGTGATATTGTGATGACATATGAATAGCTTATTTGTCATGTAATGTAGCTAGTAGTAAACGTCACATATCTGTTTGATGACTAGTATTGATTGAGTAGTCACTGGACAGATGAGTGGAGAATGCACGGTGAAACAATATCTACACCATAACTTCCACTGTCATCTACTGGTGATATTGTGATGACATATGAATAGCTTCTTTGTCATGTAATGTAGCTAATAGTAAACGTCACATATCTGTGTGATGACTACTATTGATTGAGTAGTCACTGGACAGATGAGTGGAGAATGCACGGTGTAACAATATCTACACCATAACTTCCAATGTCATCTACTGGTGATATTGTGATGACATATGAATAGCTTCTTTGTCATGTAATGTAGCTAGTAGTAAACGTCACATATCTGTTTGATGACTAATATTGATTGAGTAGTCACTGGAAAGATGAGTGGAGAATGCACGGTGAAACAATATCTACACCATAACTTCCACTGTCATCTTGTCTACTGGTGATATTGTGATGACATATGAATAGCTTCTTTGTCATGTAATGTAGCTAATAGTAAACGTCACATATCTGTGTGATGACTACTATTGATTGAGTAGTCACTGGACAGATGAGTGGAGAATGCACGGTAAAACAATATCTACACCATAACGTCCACTGTCATCTACTGGTGATATTGTGATGACATATGAATAGCTTCTTTGTCATGTAATGTAGCTAGTAGTAAACGTCACATATCTGTTTGATGACTAGTATTGATTGAGTAGTCACTGGACAGATGAGTGGAGAATGCACGGTGAAACAATATCTACACCATAACTTCCACTGTCATCTACTGGTGATATTGTGATGACATATGAATAGCTTCTTTGTCATGTAATGTAGCTAATAATAAACGTCACATATCTGTGTGATGACTACTATTGATTGAGTAGTCACTGGAAAGATGAGTGGAGAATGCACGGTGTAACAATATCTACACCATAACTTCCACTGTCATCAAGTGGTGATATCGTGATGACAGTCTAAACAGGCACTCTGTGTCTTGTACTGCAGATAGTAGTAGACGTCACATATCTGTGCGAGGACTAGTATTGATTGAGTAGTCACTGAACAGATGAGTGGAGAATGCACGGTGTAACAATATCTACACCATAATGTCTACTGTCATCTACTGGTGATATTGTGATGACAGTAAACAGGCACTCTGTGTCTTGTACTGTAGCCAATATTAAAAGTCTCGTGTCTATCTGATGCCTGTTGTTGATTGAGTAGTCACTGGACAGATGAGTGGAGAATGCACGGTGAAACAATATCTACACCATAACGTCCAATATAATCTACTGGTGATATTGTGATGACATAGTCTAAACAGGCACTCTGTGTCTTGTACTGTAGCCAACATTAGAAGTCTCGTGTCTATCTGATGCCTGTTGTTGATTGAGTAGTCACTGGACAGATGAGTGGAGAATGCACGGTGTAACAATATCTACACCATAATGTCTACTGTCATCTACTGGTGATATTGTGATGACAGTAAACAGGCACTCTGTGTCTTGTACTGTAGCCAATATTAAAAGTCTCGTGTCTATCTGATGCCTGTTGTTGATTATTTATTATATCAAATAGGATAGCTCCTGTTTACGTCTTCTTTAGAACGTTTTTCTGCCATGTTGTTGCTGATGTAACTAACCCTTTCTGAACTCTCCCTCTTTTTATTTGTACAGGTAACGTAAACGCACTCAATAGAACTACGAAAGTGAATTTAAAAAGTATTTACACCACATCACTTCAGGATAGTCGTCAGTTACGAAATATCAAGTTAGGTAATTTTTATAACGGAGGGGTACTTACTTTAAATAATTATTGTACTTATCGTACGTATAAATTTGTACAATTAAACTATTTAAATATTTTATGAATCGATTAACATTCAGTAGATTGGGTTCCAACTCATGATTGTGCTCACAACCCATGTTGTGAACTGGCAGAATAACGGTGTTGATTTAAGGATAATTGGAGATGTGTTAACTCTTTCCTAAGTTCTTGTGTTCACATGACAGAACACCGCCTGCTATCCTCCTCGGACCGACTCCAAAGGTCAGACCTCTTGAGGTTCGGGTAGCTCGGCCGTCTAGATCATGACCGCAGAGTGCGAGATATGGCTATGGTTTCACGTGACCCGCAGGGCTCATTACGTTTATCAACATTTCGGGGCTCTATTACCGGTCTTGGTCACGTCCCTGGGCTCGCCCGCTCGGCAGCTGCTTGGGCTTCCATCGCCACTGCACGCTGAACCTGCTCGCAGCCATCGCATCGGTCTACGGTAGAGGCTCACTCTCAGGTTTCATCGGTTCATTTACATAATGTTGAAAGCACATGTTAGGAATACTCGTATATCGTAGAAATGCGCCTATTTCAATCCTATACCATAATCTATGGAAAATATTTGCACACGTTCGCTAATAATTAACCACAATATCGCTAAAAACCCCATAAAACTATCTCGACACTTTTCATCTGCTATATAAATACTAGGTTAACTCTCTATATAAAAGGCAAAGCTGTCACTCACCACTAACCACCAATTCTTGAAATTTTTCAAAGGTATGCCTCGTGACTTACTCCAATAGGGGTTGAAATGAGGCAATTTCTAGAAGTATTATATTTTCTTTATTTAAATCTACATATTCTGGAAAGATGAAAAGTTGACATACACGCTCTTAACAGACAACAAAAATATTGTTATGCAGATTAACCACCTATAGGGCTTGATTGTAACCCTTAGAAGAACTATATTTATATTAACCAATTTTTGGTCCAAGTAGAATTTTCAGATCAAAGTGTGTATGTATTTTCTCAATCGAGGTGACAATACAAACGCTACTGAGGTACTAGAAGTTCCTTAGACCGAAATCAATTACGATGAGGGAAGTAAACGGTTTACTCTTGCGTTTGTATATATTCCAGTGCACAATGAAAACGCTGTTAAAGCACAGGAAATACATTAGACCGGAAGTAGATTTCAGTGGCAGGAAGTAGACGCTTTCTCACTAAGAAGACTTTCCAGACCTATGAGTTTATCGATCAAAGCAACAATGCATAAGCTGCTACGGCACCGAAATTACTTTAGTCCCATAACTGTCTGAACAAAGATATATCATATTATTACTCAGGTCACGACAAACCCCAATTTACCATACGAACATGGGTATCCAATGCTTAGTTTCCCGTCTATCTGCCTGTCTGTATGTGTTTCTAATACAAAATTAATATATAAAAAACTAATAAATTTAATCCTACCAAATTTGTATCAAACGTTTATGGTAACAAGGCCCGTACCAACTAAAATAAGTATTATGATAGTAGCTTAAATTCTTTCAAAATGTGTCATTACCTTTGAATATCTTAAAAACCAGCATTTTCACAAAATAATTCAATAAACAGCTGCTCCGAAATATATTATGCCTATTTAGCTCAGATCTTAGTTTTTTGATTTGAAGCGATGAAGTACATTAAGGCCTGTTGCTAATATAAATAAACAAAAACCAGTAGAGGTAAAGAAATGGTATTAACAATAACAATTAACTTCTTTATGAACCACAGCAAACTAAATTTAGTTAAATTTGTTCGTTGTCTTAAAAGTTGAAGTCCTGCATAATACTTTCCTTAAGAAAATGAGATTAACTGCAATAGTGTAATTTATCCTTAAACCTCATGAAATCTCATTTTAACTCAATTTTGATACATAAAAAAAGGAGTTTCGCCTGTGCTAGTGTGACGTGTGATGGTGCTTTTGAAAATTCTCGTACTCGTGACTTTGTGCTTGGGAGTTGCATCCTGTGTAACGCCCGGACTGGACTCCAAGCAGCTTTCGGCTATGTTTGAACCCTCTTATTTCCCTTCTTTTCTTCTTTCTGTTATTTATTTTTGTATGCATTAATATCCCCCCCTCCACCACCTGACGAAGAGGATACATTCCAAACCTCAAAACGTAGTGTTATACCTTTATACGTATAACGATGACAAATGTCAACAATCCTGTTATCCTTTCATAAAATACAGTGTTTCTAGGTATCAACCAAAGAGAATTGTTATTTGAAATTTGACATTATAATAATTTGCTATGTTGTCCAATTGTACTATGCTTTGATCATCCAAAAATAAGGCCAACCTTTTCGACCATCTTCTCTTTTATAATACAGGGTGTTTGAAAAGTATGGGTACGGCTTAATATTTTAAAAACCATAGGAGATAACATCTATAAACTTTGCACAGTGTCATATGGCTATGTAAAATATTTTGCCTTTCTATTACCATGACATGCCAACCATGGGGGGACGGCCCACAGAGGAAAACATGGAAATCTTAAATTGAAGCATGGGTCGAGTGATACCTCATTTGAAAGAGATCACTTAGTAGAGTTGAATGCCGCAAACCGCATCTCAAAAGGTTTATCCAATCAGAAATGGCGGCTTGTTTTAGGTACACATTGTGAAGTACATTATGCGCTGCCATTTCTGACTGGATCGTCGTATTCTGATGCGGTAGGCGGCGTTTCACTCTACTAACCAATGTGTTTTCACTGACTTTTTTTAATTAGCAAATTATGTCATAAATTTATAACACAATAAATAAAACTAAAAAACATTGGTATTTTTGTGTTTGGCAGCGCATAATGTACTTCACAATGTGTACCTAAAACAAGCCGCCATTTCTGATTGGATAAACCTTTTGAGATGCGGTTTGCGGCATTCAACTCTACTAAGTGATCTCTTTCAAATGAGGTATCACTCGACCCATGCTTCAATTTAAGATTTCCATGTTTTCCTCTGTGGGCCGTCCCCCCATGGTTGGCATGTCATGGTAATAGAAAGGAAAAATAGTTTACATAGCCATATGACACTGTGCAAAGTTTATAGATGTTATCTCCTATGGTTTTTAAAATATTAAGCCGTACCCATACTTTTCAAACACCCTGTATACTCGTATTGTAATTTGTGGGCGTATTTATTCAAAACACTTTCTATTACAGTTCAATCAGAAGACATACAATTAATACGTCAAATATGACTAAGAAATGTAAGTTCTATCTTTACACGTCCGATTAAAGTTAGTTATTTCTAGAAATTCTCCAGATACTGATTGGTTTTGTCAGCTCTCTAAACCTTACTTAATCCTAATTACGATCATGTTCATTGAGGTATCGTGCTAGACGTGGTTTTGGCACACGGAGCATGATATCGCGTTCTCTGACCTGGATCCAGTTCGATGAAGCTACAATACCTCTTAAAACCTCGATATCCAATCCGTCATTTTACACCATTCTCAATCACAAGATAATTTTCATTTTAATAAGACCGAACTTGAAGGTTACTTCACTATCTATATAGGAAAAACGTTCTTTAAGGTAATGCTATCGGGTTTTTATTAGAATAATTTATTTAAATTTTTAAATCGTAGGTATTTAAGAGAACTCCTCTCTAAAGTAAAATATACATATTTCATTACATAAATAACATAGTTTAACTTTACATGAATTTAAGTTAGAAATTTAAGTAATTTTATACCAGGCGTAAATACAAATTTCTGAAGATAAAAATGTGATTTTTTACAGTATGTACTTAAGGTATAATCTTAGGAGGAACATGTCTTTTAATGATCTATGACTTAAATCATAGAAAATTGTTTAAGGAAGTGTATTTAAGTCCCTAAATTAAAACAGAAATGACTGCAACTTCTGCGGATGATCAAAACAATTGTTACATTTTTCGGCTTCATAAAAGACATATTAAAGAAATCGTGGCCAAAATTATGTTTAACAATTTACAACAATATTCCTACAAAATACTGATTAATCCATCTTAATTTCTTCTGATGGCTCATGAAGATACACTAACGCAAAGTCCTTGAAGATTTAGAAAACGTTTACTTTTTCAAACTATTTTACCCTGAATGCTACTCAGAAATTGTGAAATGAGATTTTAGGAACGGTTTAGTTAATACTTTTAAACTATTATTATACAATGCTACCTCGCAATTAATACATCTATATGCCATAGAACATGAGTCCGGGATGAGACTTGATTGGAAACGGAAATTGCGTTGTTCTATAAAACGGTTTTGTTAACCTCCGTATTATTTTAACAAAATATTAACAGACAATTATTTAGTAGTGCATAAGGAACGGCTTGGCTGAAGATTAGTGTTTAAAGATGCAGAGGAGCGGATGAACACACGAATACCCGAGTATAGACGCTGTCAATGCTTGCCGCTTTTTCAAAGGCTGTCAATAAATTTATTCAAAGACCAGCTACAGCCTGAATGCTTTATCCGACGCTTTTGTGCGAAACCCGCATTATCGGTTGTAAAATTCGTATTGAAATATCAAAAGAAATATAATGTATTATTTCAGAACCACTTTAAGTTCCCAAAAAGACTCTCCAAAAAGTTAATATTTATAGTTAAGTTTATGAAATGCAATATGATCAAATTATTTTTAAGCCAATTTTAAATAGTAACTTAATAAAAAAATAGGTTACAAAGCTCTAAATCAATGTCAACAAGAAACTATAGGCGTACCAAGCTTATTATATTCTAGGACACAATCAATTCCTTCACTAGACTCATGCCCTCGAGGGCGCCCGTGTGCGTGTGCGTATGTGCGTAGGCAATCACATTTTCTATTAGCGCCGATCTAATCTCAAGTTCTGATTAATTCCATTTTAATTGACAATCTCGTTTAATTTATGGCCTATTTTGCATTAAGACGGCGTGTTCTAGCGAGGGATGGGAGAACAATCCATTTCCTCTCTTTAATAACACCTAAGTGACTGACAAGAGCCTAATTTCTACTCGCTACAGTCTCCTGCACAAACAACCAATTTGCAGTGTGGCTTTAAAACTCGTTAATTAATTCTCAGGTGGCCAATTTAAAATGATGAGGTGTTCCGGTCCGTATAAGAGTGTTTATAGAGGAAATCCAAAGTGCCAATGTTATAGGAATTCACAGTTTTCTGTGTCATTCATTTCACTGTCGGCAATTTCCTCACGTGGATTAACGAAACGTTAAGTATTGCATCACTAAAAATAGAACAAAAAACCTTGAAAATATTATGTCATATTGATAATAACAAACAACTCAAGGTAGAGTAGTGGTTAATATAATGCAGTGGAAGGGTAGACGTTGATGAGATGTTGTGAAAGCAATTTGAAGACGAATGGAACCATATTTTAATCTATCAAAATAAATAAAGTTCTACGTTGGACCAAAAGAACTTGTATACTACGTCTCACATCTCTGAAACTTTTCAATCACGATTTATCGCACAGACGGATAAATAACGACACGATTTTAACAAGGACCTGTTGGTTTCATAAGAATTAACCTGATACATTATTATTTGAAGAACCATCAATGTCATTGAAAAATATAATACTAATTAACAAGCAAAAAAGATATATTCTCCCCAATCCCCTGAGAAAAATACTCTAGAGTTAAACTTGACTTACCCTTTCATTCTCCTTCGGTGAGGAACTATCGACTACTCTGTTGTCCTGGGATCCTCCAAGACCGAGCCAGGACTCTCTCCCTACACTGCGCAGGATCATCCCCGCGTCCTGCAGAGGTCTAGGGGCAGGGCTGTACACGGTTACCAGGCCGTCTAGACCTACCACCATCACCCGCACTGTCCCACAGGACAGCGATCCTGGGACCCTCCACTCTAGGTCAACGGTCTGGGTCACCTGCAAGGACAAAGGCATTATGATGAACAATATGATTGTGTGAGAAATAAAGCATCAAGATCCAAATATTTCGATGATATAATTTGATGCGTAGTATAATCGAGCTTTATGGATAAAGAGTCGATTAATCAATCTATTAGTTAGAGATTAGCATCGGATATACTGATCTAACAATCTCACTCCGCATGATTCCCTGAAGCAGGAAACTATAGAATTAAAATAATTTTAAAGTGTAACGTGGAGTTTGCGAACCACATAGGTACGGGTCTGGTAGTGATGCCTTGACTACTTTAAGACGGACAATCACAATTCTAAAACGAACCAAAGAATATCCTGATAGAGTGACGACTGATTCATTACAATGCTTGCAATTGAATTTAATAACGTTTGCACATGACCAATATGGGAAGTTTTTATGTATTTTCATCTTATGAATAATGATAATAACGTATTCATGTAACATTCTGCCTGTGACTTGTACCTGAGTCCAGGAGTTGTCCGGGAGGCGACACATGAGGACGAAGACGTGCGGTGCGAGAGGGGAAGCGACGCCTGGTGGCGGCCAGGAGGCTATATCCCCGGAAACCAGGATGACCTCCTCCCCACGCGTCACCAGAACAGGTGACCGCTGCACCTCCAGCTGCAGATGGAAGCGACATGCTTGCTGACAACCGGCGTGCTGGAACATGGAACAACGCTGTAGCTGCAGTTACATTTAGAGTAAGTGTATGTGATACGTATACGTTCCTTGAGTTGTGAGGCACTCATGGGACTTGAAATAGTTCTTAGGTATGAAGTTCTTAGGTATCATAACCCAATGTACCCAGTAGTACGCAAGTACCAAGTTCCTCAAAAACATGGGCTTACATCAGATTAAATTTTTTCGACCATTGTCTGAGACCTGAGCTTTCTACAGTGCACAAAATGCATTGTTCGAAATATGATTCCAAAAAGAATAAAATAACCTATTGCAATTGTACAAGTTATCCCTCACAACTGTGATACAATTGGTATCTTAAAAACGACAGAATTTACAGGAGAGTTTAACGAGTGTTCTTTATCTGTTTTTGGAAGAATTTACAATTCCAAATTTCCACATTTTCTTTGCAGTAATTCAGTATAATTTTCCCATAAGAAACTATATTTATAACATAAGGTATATAAGCATTAGCATTAACAGATAATTGCATTTTTAACAATCTTTAACATTGAGATATCTATATTTCTGAAGTGGAATATTTATGGATTTGAGAAGAGTTTCTATTTTTTTAACACAGTTTTAAGCTTTATCCCTGTGTTCAAAGCAGAGCCTCATATAGCGGCCGGCAGTAGACTGGCGTTCCCCCACACGACTTTTTATATCCGCATTCACGCGTTTTCGACTCTAAGGAAATACTCAGATCTGTTTAGATAAATTTAGATGTTGAACACAGTTTTCACTGTGTTACAACATAATCAGTTGTAACATGTGCAACATATTAAGCGTTTCGCCACCTGTACCATCCCAGTTAGTGCAGGAGTCTAAAGTCTACTACTGAACCTTTCCTTGTTAAGATCTGGTAGACAATAGACCTATCTATTGCCCACATGAAAGCATCGCAGTGGTTATATTCGAAATTATGGTTATTTTTAACTAAAGGTAGGAACTCTTAAAATGTTATAAAATGCCAAAATAACTCACTATAACTGACATAACATTAGAGATGAAAAGAAATAATGAACTTCTGAGCCCCGATATACTGTTCTTCAATGGTTCAACAGCACATACTCAAATCATAGAAACTACTCAGCCCTATGCCATTGCATTTCCCATAACTATTATTACTAGATCCTTTAATATCCGTATTCAGGGCTCTACACCAGTTGTCACTAAACAATAAATTCAATGAATAATAAAATTAAAATAAAAGTTTATTACAGAAGGGTGTTTTCGAAATACTGACACAAATCTCAGTTATTGTGATGCATAGTCAAGGTGTGGCGGTTTTTTTTATTTAAATGGAATTCCCCAGTTATAATGATTAAAATTAATGCAAAGTCGCTGGTAACTGGTGACATTTACATACTTAGACATTTGTTTCATTTATGGCAGCGCTTCTGAACGTGCCTTTAGGTATTTGACTTGCGTTATTGGAAATATTGATGACTTGCCGGCTAATTAAATTCCACATTAGAATGGAAATCAAATGAGACACAAAATTATAATTAAATTCACTACATTTATCTATGGAATTATTACGTTAACGTGCCTGGAAACTTACAATTCCCTGGACTGGAAGTGAAACTCGGAGTGAAAGAACCAGCCAGGGACATTTGGCACAGGACAGGAAGTCCTTCCGGCCATTCGATGTGCATTGGATGTGTTTCCTGTAATATAAAATGTCGCTCCGGCATCGTTCGGTTTTACTACACATTGTCCTGCGTCACAGACACAGGTTCACAACTCCTGGGGACAAAGGCGGCAGGTGTACTTGACGCAGTTTCAGTTATCTTGATGTAGAAGGGACCAATCGGTTTGTCCTCTGATGGCACTGGTTCTTTTAAGTAATCCACCGAAATATTGTTGGTACATACTACATTTAGATGTCAAATTAGTAATAATGATATGATACAGTAAAATACCTTCCCATACCTCATGAATTATTGCAAGTTTTTATAAATTGTTACGGTTCTCTAAAAATAAATCTGTTACAATAAATCTGCAAAGCTCTATGTTTATCCAGTTTAAAAAATGCTTTACGTTTGTCATCACTAACAGCATTCTTCAACAAGCATATATCATCTGTACCAGGTTAAGGTAGCAATGAAGGATCAATAGACTTCATTGTGGACTTTCATTGAGGTATAATTTCAACCACAATAGCGGGATTCCTATCACGCCAGAATTACTATAAAGTTTGTTCAGCAGACTACTACGATTAACACTGGCGAGTGGTTTAGAAAGATCTAAAAATACACTGAATGTAGTATATGATCCTGCAATCCCTCAATCACAAGGTCGACCAATCAATCGATGGGGTCAAAAGTTGACAATACTAATGGGGTCAATAGTTGACAACACTTTCCTGAAGTCGAAATACTCACAGATATATTGTCTTGTTTACTCGAACAATTAATCTATCAATTATAATTTTTAGTTGAAGGAATTTCTTACCATTGGTAAAATGGATACGGGTCTATATATAGCAAACTGTGATCTGTTATTTTTCAAATAGGCCTACATGTATTGCCTTTGCCAGTTTTGAAAGAGTCAGAAATGCTCATAGTATATAAATTAGATTGATAATAGGTTCAAAATTATATATGTGTATATTGGATATACAATTATCACAGATATACAATCTTGCCTCTTAATTCTCCAATGCTTCACATGCTTCGTATAAACATAACATTGAAAAAAAAAAGTATTTCCCATAACCATGTTCCACCGGTTTTGAGGTAAGGTAGAAATTTCTATACAACGTTTCACTTTGCTTCGGCGGCCTTAAAAGCGGTATTATCTGCTGTCAATCACTTTAACTTTCTGTGTCAGTGTAGAATTCGAAAAGCACCGCCTTCGTCAACAAGCCTGTCTCCTTAGGCTTAATTCGTCGCAGGGTTTGTTCGTATTCCCTTCTCAGTTTCATTGAAGCATTGACAGCTCACTATACCCGAGTGCAGGAAAGAAGATAATTAATTGGGATCCGACCAATATCTAGTAGCGTAGTGCGTCGTCGCTGTTGCCACATCATCTTGCGCCTGGCACAAACTCTCTCCTAGTGGTTTAAATTTCGTTATAACTTTATTCGAGTTTCTGAAATTCTTGCATTAAAAAAATATAATGTTACGGAAATACATTATATAATTTCTGTAATACTGTAGCAATAATGGAACTCATTATTTACCAGCTTATAATTGATCATAACATCTAATAAATAACCTTGTCTCCTGAAAATAATTTCACCCATTTCCTACGCCAAATGCGTATTAACCTTAACTAATTTCAAATATCCTACAGATTACAAATTTTACTAAATCCTAAGAAACGCTGGCTTGTTAAGTATCGACTTTCAACTTTTGTTATTATTTATTAAAACAAGTTATAAATAACAGAATGAAGTTTTTAAATTTTTAATACTAATCAAATTATATTATATAACGATATATAAAGAACATCATCGATTGATTGATTTATTTCCATGTCATAATTGTATCGTAATGAATGTTGAATTAAGCTTCAGTTCACCTACCTCTTAGCCCAGCGTCGGAAATCCAACGCTGACACAGGCTTGAATCCTGAAATCTAAACTCATCTCGTCTGAAGAGATACACAACAATCGACGACGAAGAAGCTCAAAACGAACAACTTACATAGTTTCAACATCAGAGACACGTAAATTAAAAAATATAAAATTACAGTGTAATCTAGGTGAATTGGTATTCTCCTTGTCGCATAAGGTGCACTATGATGTCTCTGACACGATCTCTAAGCACGGTAGAGTTTAAGTGTAAGTTCCTGTAAGTTTACATAAAGTATCCCGCAATCTATTGCGGGAAGGGTTGATCCAATGCGAATGTTGAGTTAGCTACAGTTCACCTTCCTCTTACTGCAGCGTCTGGAATATGCTCTCTGATAGAATGAAGAGATAGTTTGTTGTACAAAGATAACGCCTACACATTATATGAAAAAACTATTATACTCTAAAATTAATATTTCGATTACCTAAATTAAACGTTACATTTATAAGTTTCATAATATGGGTTTAATCCAAAATCAAGTATAAACTTAGACATTTATAGAATTGTAGTTTTAATTCACCTTAAGTAGAGGTCTGATGGAGATTTTTTTATTTACAGAACAAATGATTTTTATAGATGAATTATATAAAGGTTTGATTTAAATGTGAAGATTTAAACATTCGAATAAACAATAGGAAGGTTTTACCCGCAAATCAGAACTACGTATCGACATTTGCAACAAATGGCATCTATTTGTTTGTAAACAGAGTAAACTACAGTTATCCATAATAATAATTCATATAATATTCCATTTGATAAAAAAACTATTCACAATTCGAGACGTTCTGATAAATGTTAAACAGGATATAAGATTAATGAACATTAATCAAAACACGTTAATTTTAAGAAGATATCGACTAGTTAACTAATTTTATTATAGTAAGGGATTAAATTTAATTTATCAAGAAACAAGAGTCAGAAGTGAAAATGAAGATAGTAGTTGGAGAAATTGTGCAGTTGAAACGTGTAGCAGAAGCACGGCACGGTGGCGCTGCTTAGCGGAGTTGGAAGGAAGTATACAGTTTTTAATAAGACAGAGACGTACCCTGCATGTACAAGCAGGTGATTCCACATTGATTTGACTTCACCAGTGTTGTGATGTCTTCATACCCGCATAGCGAAGGTGGAAGGAAGTATATAGTTTGTAATAAGACAGAGACGCTACCCTGCATGTACAAGCAGGTGATGCCACATTGATTTGACTTCACCAGTGTTGTGATGTCTTCATACCTGCATAGCGAAGGTGGAAGGAAGTATACAGTTTGTAATAAGACAGAGACGCTACCCTGCATGTACAAGCAGGTGATGCCACATTGATTTGACTTCACCAGTGTCGTGATGTTTTCATATTGCTACGCGCTCTCTCTAACTCCACTGCTAGTCCATTTAGTTTCGAAGACATGATCGGAGAGAATACCCAAACACTTATAGGTTCCTGGCTGTTATTTATGGTGTCTTACATATTTATCTGCAGTATAGTATAACAAGGCCATTGACTTGAAAGGCCGTCAAGTTCAAGCACTTTTCCAAGTCCTTCTGAGATAAGTTATAGTCTCTGAGAGATAACCTCGTCTCGGAATCACTCACATTAATAGCTCAAAATCATACAACTGATACTTGAATACCTTAAGGAATAAAGGACATTGGGCGAAGCCAAGTCATATCGCCGGAGAACTAGTGGAAATCGGACTACGACCTTCCTGTTGAGGATTTAGGAAAAAAACGTCAACTATTAATATAAAAGAAGTTCTCAAACTTTCAATAGTTGCTATTGACATATTCAGAGCCAAAGTTCATCACTATTACATAGCCAGCCCCATACCTTGGAACTCAGCTATGAGGTAGGATGAACCTTTTCAAAATAACATTTTATTTACTTCAATTTGTATAATATTGAAATAGTTTTGAACCTATGAATACTTGAGACCGGAAATATGAAGTCGGAGAGCGTAACCGTTTCAAGCAACCACATTGGAGTAACCCTATTGACCCAGAATGTAATGATATTCGATTATGAAGGTTCTGCCTGTACAACCTTCGATTAAAAACTGTTGCACACGCAGAAACTAAACTAAAATAATATTGAAGCGGAAATGTAAACTTGGAGAGCGAAAGTAAATGAAAGTATGTGAAAATGTTCAACTTACTACTTCCAAAAATACACTTTTTATTTTTTGAAAATGAAGATAAAATAAATTAGTATAATTATTAAACAGGCATTTTTAACTAACGCCCTAATTTTTATATATTAATTTTCATACTTATAATTTAACCGGAGGGGAAACAATAATATTGCTTTTAAATTATTATATTTAACTTATTTGGACAATAAAAGCACTTCTATTCAGTTTTCATTTCAACTTTCAAAGTAAATAACTAACGTCAATTTAAAATTTAACTTACTTTTGAGAAAACTACTAGATACAAAAACACTTTTTCTTTTTCAGAAATCAGAAAAAATTGAGAATACAAAGAATAACAAAAACGGAAATACAAACTACAGAACCCATAATGAGAAGTTTGCATTAAATTTAATTATAAAATGAGGAATGTGAGTTTCTGATCATGCATACACATACTTAAACAATATCTAAACATGTCTAGTTTAGTTTTACGATCAATTCGCCAACACTGACTTATCTGTTGCTCGACAGACAGTAAAAGTATATCCATGGAAATTCATTAATAATAAATGATTAACAGTATAAATATTGTACTTTTTAAGCTCTGACTTTATTACATTAACTTGAATACTAAAATTCTTTATACTCTTATATCATATGTCAGTAGTAACTTGTGTTTCTCGGTAAATTAGTAATTTCATGCACAAGAACATTTTTTCGTAACACTTAAGATATCCAAATTTAATAACAAAAATAATTTACAATAATTTAAATTCTTAATCAAATAATGTAAACTCTGATTCCGAGCTGCCTGAAATGTATTATTACATAAAAATTCACAACCCTTTTAGGACTTGTGCCATAGGTGCATGAACTCACGAT
Organism: Homalodisca vitripennis; assembly: GCF_021130785.1. Classification (NCBI taxonomy): domain Eukaryota; kingdom Metazoa; phylum Arthropoda; class Insecta; order Hemiptera; family Cicadellidae; genus Homalodisca; species Homalodisca vitripennis. Next base: position 60,226,407 of record NC_060209.1, on the reverse strand, counting down.
TTAACCACAAAACTGTGACATTTTAAAGCAAGCAGTGAACGGTTTGTTGGGCAAAGAACAAAGCTAACTTATCGGTACCACAGTCGAGCAAGGAATTCTGTTCAGCAGTAGCGTTTCCAGCAGCAAGCACCGGCAACCACAATTGTAAAGGAGCAGCGCAAGTGTTGCCGCTGCCGTCTGATTTTGTAGGTCGCTGATTACACATTCAGACGCTACCTCGTCCTCACACAACGAGGTCTGGCTGAACAACTGTGACATGCAGCATCACAGACAGCATTCGTCTCTCCGCCACGACACACCGTACCGTAGCGTCATTGTCAACACTTAACTTGATTAAACTACATTTACCGGAGTTTATTTACTTCCTCGCTACGCCAACGCCAGAGTCACTCTAGATAATTATATGAGTAATTATTATCGTAGAAATGTTAACTACGGTATTGATATACCATCGATACTAATCTTGGCCCGTGTAATCAATTTGTTACATTTACAGCGACTAAAATTGTTAGCTCCAGGATGCAGGATTTATGATACGCTTGATTAAAATTTCTTGGTGCGGTTCATGTTACATGGCTTGGTTTGGTTGGTACTCTAGTTTGGTAATTATGACTGCAATCTAGTTAAGTTGGTAATGTTAATTGGAGTAAATTGGTTTGGTAATATTGCTTAGTACTTTTCAATTATAACTGGTACTACTTAGGTTGGTCATGTTGACTGTAACCAATTAGTTTAGTAATATTGGTTGGTACTTTTAGTTTAGTAATTGTGATTAGTACTACTTAGGTTGGTAGGTACTATTAATTGGCATACATTAGTTTGGTAATGTTAGTTGCTACTGTATAGTACTATTGTTGTTAGGTAGAGCTTAAGCTGGTACGAGTAATATTGGTTTGGAATATTTAGTTTGGTGATAATTATTGGTATTATTTAGGTTATTAATATTGGTTGGTACTAACTAATAGGTTGATATTACTGCAAATAAGCAATAAAAAGGTCGGTTTTCAATGATTATTTATTTATGTACACAGTTTAGTAGTGCAATCTGTGCAGAAGCTAATTTCCAAGTGAAGAAAAGATTTTGTCTTACATATTCATATTCATCGATTAATTATAAACATGTATCTCATATTAGAGTAAATTAAAATGAAGAACCTCACAGTACCAATCTATTCGCAATAGTAGCCACATGATTTTCAATGGGCATGAATGAATTTGTCAGAAATGAACAAGCCAAAACTCTCACATAATGAAATTGAGAACCAAGAGGAAGAAAAGATTGTTACATACAGTTGAAGTCAACTTATGTACCTGTACTTGTGTCCAATATTTATCTGGGATGGTTCTCTATGTTCTATCAGGAACAATGTGGTTTCTCTCACACTTAATTAGGATATGGTGACCTGCATTTAACATTCACTATTTTTCACATAAAATAGGAACAGGCTAAACAGGGACATGATGCTGGTACCGATGATGGCGCATAGCCTTGGTCTCAAAAAACTTTAGTTAGTGTTTAAGACCATCGAAATGTTTTTAACATTCATGAGATTTAACTCTTTAAATGTGATATAAGTTTTAAGTACGGAGGAAATCTCCCTATTCATGTGCATGTAAACATAAAAGTCTATAAAGAATCATCAAAGCCACAACTATTTCAAACTATTATTTTACCTTTAATTATATTTCTGGATGTTACACTCTAATGAAATCTTATATTCTCTATTCTAGCCCAATGCACGTGTATAATAATAATGTTCTGACGAAACAAATTGACTATCTCAAAATAAAGTTAAAGAATTTGATTCCGCTTTCATAGGTTGAGAAATGTAGAAGTTGTAGAAGAAAACTGTGTCAATATATTGAGTTTGAAACTACCGCAAAATACAGAGATTTACAATAAAAGGATTCGCCATCGGGCGAGCTACGGGAAGAGTGAATCAATGGAGTCCTGTTTGAGCATTCAGCTCTTGTCCCTGCTGTGGATCCCGGCTCGCGGCTTCGTGCGGGCAACCTCACTGTCCTGTAACTTCCTTACTCTTACACCACTAGTGTACAAATATGTGTGGGTAGTAGCAGAAATGTTTTATGTTTTACAAATATTTATTGGTTAGTTTGCAAAGCTTATCAATCTGAGGGGCTAGAAAAAAATATGTTTTTGCCTTTCTGTCTGCCCACACTATGTCTCCAAAACGAACTGACCTGAAGAGACCAAATGTCAAGGGAATCCCTCTATAAAGAAAAGCGCAATAGAAATAAATATTCTTGGTTTGATGACGGGTAGGCAATGTAGAATAACATGAAAGTGGAGATTATGAAGGACATTAGATGGTTAGTGTTAGAACCAACCACAACTGTCCGTCCACGGCTGTCCGTTGATATTTAACGGTTAGCCGTTATTGGTTAAATGGTTTTGATATGTTATTAGTAAAAGGTATAATAAAGAAATTAAATGTGTCCAAAATTTACTATTAGCTTATAAAGATTTTCAATTATTGTTAATTCTTATACATTGAGGATTGTTTTAGTATACGTGTAGACACACTACATGCAGTATAAGGCATTTAGCCGGGTAAACAAAAAAGTACTTTTAAAATAATAAACCTATTGTGTTAGTAAATCTACTTCTCCCAAAAGCGTCGTAGGTAGAATCATATTAGTGTAGTAGTATAATGTTTCAAATAATTCAAACATTTTATTTTTGTATTTTAAAACACCTTGCACATTTATAATTTAAATGATACATTGTTTCCTGAAAGAATTATTGCATAGGAATATTGCAAAACTAAACAAAGGTATCTGAATACAGGTACTGTCATTCATATTGTCACTAACGTTTGGTAAATGCAATGCCTAACTGAATTACTTTCAAGAAAGTTTGATTACTACTTAGTAGAATTGAAGGTTGCGTTCGTGAATGTTGTACAGTTTTATTTGGTATCATTGGTTTTAAAATTTAATTGTCAATGTTTAAATATAAACTTAGACGAGACACCAATAATTATTCAAATCCCGCATCTGCCTTTATATTTTTAAAAGCCACAATGTATGGGCCCACATTTAGAGTAATATTTGTACCTTTTTGCTAAGTCTGATGTACAGTGGAGTCTCTTTATTAAGTTTTGTCATCTATAAACAAGTCTGCTGGCCATGGACATAAACGGACTGACCCGCTGTGTGCCATTTTTGTAAGGGTAGCGCATCGTAATCATTTCTCATAATTATGTCTAAAAATAAATAAAATTGTTGCAACAACCCGTAGACTGTTGAAATAATAACAGTTTCCTTGTGGCTTCATGAATTTAACAGGGTTATATTATCAGAGTTACAATTCTCCTGTTTTTATGGGTTTCAACACTCTCAGATGTCAAAATATTGCCTTGTCTTTCTATTTACAATTTTTAATGATTGAGATTGGCCAAACATATTGAGATTATGGTAGAAGCAATTTGGGCGATTACGGTTGAATGGTGTTTTGTTATAAAAATAAATACTGACTGCGAAAATGGTTACAGATTGCTGTGTTATTTCCGATGTAAATAAAATTACTATAGATGCTTTACACAACGGTCATCAGTTTCCTGGAATTTATCATTGCAATTGCAGTTAAAAAGCAACTGCAGCGAGAAGGTATTGACAAATGGCAGTTTATCATGGTCAATTTACTAAAGCATATTTTTTATTTTTCCTGTTCTAAAAACCCACTACTTATAAAAAGCGAAGATAATAAATTATAGGTGGAACAATGAGAAACCCCTTTAAGCAGATTGCAACATATTGTAGCAAATGTTTATATAATTGCAAATGCCGTCTAAAGAAAATTGTGCAAACCGTATTGCAGTTTTATTACAATAACGTGACGTGATTAAACTAAATATCCATTGCTTGACTTGCATACCACAACAAGGTGTTCGGGAGTAACTTAACTAACTGTAGCAAGTTTTTTTACTAAACGTAGTAAGCAAAATGTTTTACATGTTGTTAGGTGAGTCAAATCAAGAAAAGAAAGAATTTAATTTCTCAAAGAAAATTACAATGAAAATAAATAAATAAATAAATATATATATATATATATTCTTATATATATATATATATATATATATATATTCTTATATATATATATATATATATATATACAATTTAATGTAAATAAAAGTCGTTTGACAGGTATTTGGTCTTCCGATCATATGTTAGTTTGCTTATTTAAACACATATGTAACAGATACGGCCAAATACAAAATAATTGAATCGGAAAAAGTAAGTGCTCTGTGGTGTAATGGTAGCACATTCACCCGGCAAGTGAGAGATCCGGGTTCGACTCCCGGCGGAGCAAGTACTTTTTGCGATTCAACGTTTATTGAAAATATATATATATATATATATACATGTATACTAATTGCAATTTTCTTTGAGAAATTAAATTCTTACTTATATATAAAATGCTATTCAACATTTGAACAAATATCTAAACATTCAATTTTAACAAACCTATATATTTTTCTGAAGTGTTCATAACTAACGTTAATTAGACACTAAATCTATAACAAAGTTCGGTCTGTTTATGTGGTAGATCTTGAGAAAGACAAATCCAAGCTGTGGGAGACTTACACTACCGTACTTAGCAGGGTTGCCAGATTTTGGAAGAACATAAGTTTTTATTTATACAAATAACATATGACTGGTTTATTAAAAAAAAAAAAAAAAAAAAAAAAAACTATACACTTCTATATATGTCAAATAATACTGTGCTGTTTACTTACGGAAGCATGTATTATTTGACATCAATAAATAACGTAATGAAGTATATGTGGCCTAGCGTTATCCTGCCTTGTAAAATATGTTTATTACAATTCAGAATTATTTATTGTCCCTTAGTGACTATTTACAATAACAAATATTTTATTAAGTAATAAAGTAGTATTTCTAGAAATACATTGCAAATATGGCCTTAAGTAAATAACTAAAGTGAACTATTGTTATATTTAGTTCATGAAAATCCCTATTAATGGTAAAAAACAAAACAACGGCCTTACTCATAGATAATAATCTATCACATATTTATGGATGATCTGTCCATCAGAAGCCGATGATGCTTATAGAGAAATAAAGCTTCTATGAATAAAAATACATTTCGAACAAAGTATCTTAATAAGCACAAAAGCGGTATCCAATAATCCAATGCACGGTTGTAAATATTTAATTCTTTTTCTATTTAGAGTCATAACATAGATAACAATATGAGGATGTAAATTCAAAATTTTAGCTCAGTTACATTAATATGAAGTGAATGAAAAAATGTGTTTAAAAATTAAAATCAATCTGAACAAGCTACCATTTTGTACTGGCATAAGATAGCGACCTTGAAGTTTCCTGTCCATTTTTCCACAGAGATCTTCCAAAACAGGTGTAACTCGACGGACGTTTGCAATTTAGCATTTTTTAGTTCTCCATAAACTGGGAGATTTCGAGAAAAGGGACAAATTATAACAGGAAACAAAAATTGTAGTTTTATAACTTATTAGAATACGCGCAGTTTAGATTTTCTGTGTTTTAGCTTTTCAATAATTAATGTCAGGTATCCATAATTTTGATTCAACATGCATGTTCAAAAGACAAAAGAACATAATTACTGACATTTCAACTTATTTATGAACATTTAAAGAAGTTGGAATTGTACTTGACCTATTTTAATTTCATTATGTACCAACGCAAGTTTTCGACACACCGCTGACATAGCCCGACTGCGACTTTTAGTTTTACAGTTGTTTGTTGTAGTTCAAACTGTGGATATTGTCCCCAGCGAATAAATTGGATTTCTTGTCTAACTTTCACACAAACTCTTATTTCAGCCCGGCTTTTACTAAGACGCAGACTTACAACTCTATCGTTGCCAAATGTGATTTGAGCTGTGGCCCCTAACGGACAGAAGTTGCGTTGTTTCCGAGATATCCAAACAACCCTACCATTATGTTGTGTTGTGTCCAATATATTCAAACAATTGTACCACTATCGTTGCTAACATGTGATCTGAGATGACGCCGAGTCATCTCGGAGTATTTTAATAGCAAATCTTTTACAGTGTAGTAGTTTATTTCAAAAAAGTTTTCAAAAGAAGATCTTGAATAAGTTTATTGATTAAATTGTCTTTAAATTCCGTCTCCTGGTTGTAAGACGTAAGAATTGTCGTTTACTGATTAAATTCCAATGCCTACAGACAACGTATAGAACAAAGATGCCAGTTTTTATGCAAATTAGAATGTTAGGTTTCGTCAGTAGTAAGACTGGAACTGGCCTTCGGATTGAGATGAGAATATTCCAGTTACACTTCCATGCTTTTTGTTTTTATAGTTATTAATTTACATCGCAATTTTCCATGAAATGGATAGAAAAGAATACGCACGGTATAAAAGTACAAGATGCATACATCTGTTAAGTATAATACTTACACAAAGAGCATCCTTGTCACAAAGAGCGCTCCAGCCGGCACCCAGCCTCTGACACTGTTCCCAACACTAGAACAATAAAAACTGTGCTAACTTCACAAAGGTACAAGATCCTTGTCACAAAAAGCACTCCAGCCTGCACCCAGCCTCTGACACTGTTCCCAGCACTGTAACAATGGAAAAAAAAACTGTGCTAACTTCACAAAGGTACAAGATCCTTGTCACAAAAAGAACTCCAGCCTGCGCCCAGCCTCTGACACTGTTCCCAGCACTGTAACAATGGAAAAAAACTGTGCTAACTTCGCGAAGGTACAAGATCCTTGTCACAAAGAGCACCCCAGCCTGCACCCAGCCTCTGACACTGTTCCCAGCACTGTAACAATGGAAGCTGTGAAAAATTTGCAAAGGTACAAGATCCTTGTCACAAAGAGCACTCCAGCCTGCACCCAGCCTCTGACACTGTTCCCAGCAATGTAACAATAGAAAACTGTGCAAACTTCGCAAAGGTATTTATTACTAATTGAGATCTCTTGGCAGAGATACGTATAAAGTATATGACGCATTAATATGTTGATTTTAACGAGAACAAGAACAGTTTCTACTTATAATGCTTTGATATTGAATAAGTGTAATCGGAAACGGCTTAATGTCTTCACCTCATGACAATTTCCAATGTGTCTGTCTGTGTAAGAAAGAATTAAATCCTAAATAACCTTAACAATAGCCAATCTGTGCTGAATATGTTGCAACTGTTTTATTACTGTAGAATGCTATTTCTGAAAGGATATTGCATTTACTACAGCTTTAAAAGAAGTAAATTTCGTAACTTTAATACTGAAATAAAACTTTAATATTACGCTTTTAGATGCGTCAAACACATTATGTACTGTCTTTATTTAATACTGAGCTTCTAATAAAACTGGAAATAATACCAGTTAATGTTCTCTCGAGCAAGACGCATATATTATACAGATTTAATTCCATCTCACACAACAAACATTAAACTTCATTATACGACTAAAAGAAGGTAGGATTACGCCACACCATGCTTGGCTAAGGTTACTTAGCAAATTTCAAATCCATACCTTACACGGAAAATCGTATAGAAAAGAAATTTTAGGTCTCCCCGACAAGCAAAAGAGAAATTTTGTTAGCTTACTGAATTATAAAACTTCAATGACACTCAGCCAAATTTCAGTTTGGACATGCACAACCATAGATAGAACTTGATTTGTTAATGTAGAAATGAGGTTCCATGCAGCATATAAAGTCTGTAAATGCAAGATGCAATATTTCTCAAGAGGTCTTGCCACATGTTGTGTTGTGTTGATTCATATTATTGTACATGCAATAACGATTCAGTTGAAGTACAGGGGGGGGGGGGTACTACAGCACAAGAGTTCACTATAATAAAATCTTATAACGGACTTTAACATTGACTTTCCACTTTTTTCCTCTTTACTCTATCAATAACAATGTACACGTTAAAAATTAATATGATTGTAATCAGTTTGTTTACAAATTTATCTATTCTGCTATTTCCGCGTTCTCATCGTAATTACCCATAAAATATTCACTACCGCTCAGCCAAATCCTATGGAGAGTGATAAATCTTAAATAGATGTACTGAGTTTGTTTACACGTTTCTTCATCCTGGGGTTTTCGTAAAAATATCTCTCAGCCAAATACCTTAGAATGCAGCATAGGGCCTTTGTTATACTAGTTACACAGCTAATATAATCAAAGATAGAACTCGATGTCGTCTGTATAGAAGTTAAGCTTCTAGCAAACTCAAGTCTATAGGTAATGTAGTTCTCGAACTACCGTACAGACAAACAGAAATGACATTGTTCCGGCCCGTACTTGGATATGCTCTGTTAACGCTCAGCCAAGTACGAGCACGACGATATTATTGTGACTGTTCATTTTACTGAGTAGGAAAAATGTAATACGCACTTAATTTACGCTACATATTCATCAGTGTCTTGTAGTATTTAGCAGCTGTAAAGGTGTGAAAACCACACATCTGCTGCCAGTGAGTGTGCGTACAACGTACAGTTATCAGACCGGAAATGATCAGATCGACAACTTATTTGCCAGAAAACCCAGCGACCAAATAGAGAAATAGAGATACAGCAAAAAGAGTTATTGGATACCAAAATCCAGGGCTAACATGTACGGCTGGTTTGTATTTGGTATAAGCAGAAGAATGGAATGGATTATTTTTATTATACAAATGGAAATTTAATTGCTTATAAAGTACTGTATCCTGCCATTTTATTTTAGATTTAGATAAAAATGTAATAAATTGAATGTTTTTATGTTTTGAACAATCGAAATACATATAATAATAGTTTCGAAAATATAAAATATGTTAAGAGTTATACAGAAGAAGAACATTTACACAAATTAATTTCAAATTTTATGAGAAATTCCTAAATTAAAACCTTTTTGTACTTTTGATAGCTTAATATTTCACTTAAAATTTAAGTAAGAAAAATATGTGAGAATATTTAATTTTTTAGCCCTACTGCCTAAAACCTTTACTTACAATTATTGTCAGTTTTCTATTTTAAAAAAGTGCAAAATAATCGTGAGAAATAAACAACGTTAATACACTTTAGGTAATTTAATAGAAATTGACTGACCTGAAACCCCTTTTTATATTACATATTTCATTTTCTCAGATGCATTATTTTGATATGAATTTTGGAACAGCTTGTGTATGAGCTTGTACAATAATATCCCCATTATTAAGAACAGGGCGGAAGAATTGTAAGGTATTACAGAATAATCAGGGCTTAAAAATTGTTATATGTTTATCAGTATCTTGTGAAGATTCAAAACGGCATCGAGTTAGTACAAAATTTTGAAAAATTTAGATATTAAGTAACTACTCGTACAGGTGAACACGATAACTACTTTAATTAATTCATTCATACCAAACAGACGATATTACTTATGATATGGCTTAAATAATATCTAACCTCAGCCAGCTAAATAATAAAATTTAGAAACCTCTTTTCTAGTTGTCTTGATTATAAGTTATATTTACAAATTAAGTAACCAATGCAAATTAAATAATAAACAAATAAATAAAAAATTAAATTGACACGACAAACATGCCACAAAGTATACTTTATTGCAAAGTCAAAGAGTACATCTTTTATCAATGGGATAAATCTTTGCTAATAAATTCAGGAATATGTTAACACCCATAGTGTGAGAGAATTGAATATTCATATTTTACAGGCTGAAGTTAAACTATTCTTTTTATAGTCTGGGTGAAATCCGTACACTCTTTTGAAGGAAACAGGATTTTCAGGACATTAGCCACCAGTGATGCAAACGATTCAATTTGGTTGGCCGGTGAGTGCAGACTTATTGTGACATGCCTTCTGTAGTTCTGTTATAATAATTAGTATTTTGATTTGTTAAGTGCATGTTATATAGTATTGTGCATGGCGTAGACTCACAACATGGCGTTTCCTGACTTATGCATGTCACAACGCTCTGGTATGATTTGTTTATTTTAACCTAGATAGTAGTAATGTGTTACGTTAGTTATTCACTTGAGGAAGAGATCAGATTAAAGATCTCGAAACGTACTGATACTGATTGTTATTTTATTAATGAATGATGGCAACTGTCCGGAAAAATCCTTTTTCCTTCACAATCCTTCCATTGTCAAAAACAAACTTCTTACAATATTGATGACATACAGTTTTAAATTCAAGAGAAATGTCAACATTCGAAAAAGAGTTATAATATTTTAAATCTTGTGTGTTTTACAAGGCTCGTATATTAAATTAATTTTACTATTGATCTCTAAAATTAAATTCTTTCTTTCATAACAACTAATACCACTAATTCTGTCGGAAGGTTATTATTTTAATACTTAAGAAATTGATTAATCCCTTATATTGCGTCAAGTTCTTATTTTTTCTGGAGCACCGATTTTAATTCCATCTGATCGGCTCGCTGTTTAACAACATCAGCATTTCTGCACTCACTGCACTCACGTCAAACGTGATGCCGGTGCGCGGTGGAACTCAGCAATTATGCAAGGCTTACTGTTTGGAAACCTGCGACAGGGTTACGAAACCGTTTAATGAGGAGCCATTATTCTATTGGGCTGATCAGCTGAGTCTAACATTAGCCCAGTTTCCGCGGGGCCGGGGGCACACGTTCCCTCCTTTCACACGTAATTATACGGTATCAGTGCGGCGGTGGTGGCCGTACAATACACCGTAAACCAGCATCGGTCCTCGCGCATGCGCCAGCACCATTGTTGCACTTTATTGCCAGTCATTGTCCGAGTCACTGTTATTTAATTAGGACAACCTTATGTAACTCTGATTGCTATTCCAACCAAATTAGGGTGTTAATCGGATTACTTTATTCGTCCCTCCTCCCTTCCCTTGTGGCCTTTCTCTTTCTTAAATAACGAGTTGATTTACTCTGTACATTCTAGGCGTAGTAACATGTTTTACGATGAATACATTAGATACATGGAACGATATTTTATTTTGATTTAATTTATTGTTCATTGTAGAAGTGTATGTGTACAATGAAGCAAGTTGTTATTTTTATTTAAATTGTATAGAGTTCATTTATTTATGTTGTGTAAAGAAATTTAAATATTAATTTGTGTAACTGCCAGCAGTTTAGTTTAGTTTAGTTTGTTATGTAAAGTTCATATTAAGAGTACATTAATTTTAGTTAGGATGGCTGTTTTGGGAATAATTGAAGGTTTTGTACTTTGTTTGTGCTATATCATGTCCTGTAGCTGTCATGTAAAATTGAAAAATAAATAAATAAATATATGGAATGATGCCTTATAGAATGTTTACACAAATAGAACACTACGTTTCGAAGATTGGGATCCATCCCCTTCTTCACGTGTCACCCGAATTCTCTTACCTTATGTGGTGAGTGCAGTATGTGGTATTCAGTGAGCCTGCAGTGATATGATCAGCGGTTGATCTAACCACTTTAGGCCACAAGGCACATGCTTAAGTTTATTTGGGGTAACTCTCTGTTGTTACCTTTGACTTTGGTGGGTTCATCATTACATATTAGTTAGTTTTTATTTTTGTATGCTTGGCCTTATGCGTTAAGGTTTTACTGACAAAGTTAGTAGAGATAGTTTCAAATCCTCGAAACGTTGTGTTACATTTTTGTGCAAGAAATATTAAGATGACACTTTCGAAAACATGTTGTACTTTTCAAATCATCCATCCTCATTATTATAGTAAGAATTATTTTGATGGATTGACTTAAGGTTTTCCAAGACCAAGTCCAAGTGAGCAAGACCTTTCACTGTTAAAACCCAACAGGTAAGTAACTTTCATCTTCACTGTCTTCTGTTTTCATTTTCAGTAACCTTTTGATTCTCTTTCTATTTTTTGCTTCTTTACCAGCTTTTCTTTCTCTCCGAGTCGATTTTCTAAGTCTAAAGTCATATATCGAAAACTTTCCAGGTCAAATGCCTAGCCTATCCAAAATATTTAGTTTTCCTACCGCTTCTTCAATGAAACCAATGACTGCATATTTTGTCCCTAGTTTTAGTTTATTGAGTCTTACAAACAGTTTTAGGAATCCTTTGCCATATTAAACAAAAGAATTTCATTTGGGTTTGGTTTTTCCAATGAAGGCAGCGATATTTATAATTCTTTCTTGGTAAAGTCACTGTAAATTAGTTCTTTCCAACAATCCTAAAGTAATATAAATTATATAGAAATGAACAGTAACATGGCCTCACTTAACTGGTACAGTTACAAGAATCTCAGCAACGAAACCGTGCACACTCAATTTTAAACATTATTTTTGCCGCGAACCAATAGTTTTACATATAAAGTATTATATATTTTCCCAAACAGAAAGAAACAGAGTATCTTTTGATAAGGAAATATTTTACACCTAAAAAGAAAGGTCTCCCTTATAGGCTACAATCTGTAACGTTATAGTTAGACTTTCTAATTTGCAGCACCTTGGCCACTTCATCCCTTTTTCTCTGCAATAAACATGTACTCGTACATACAAAAATGCTTTAATGAATTTCATTTCATTTTGAAGCACGACCACCACTTTTATAGCATAATGAGTTGTTAGAGATCGAACTTCGCCGGCAATTCGTGAGCTCAGATAGAAGACTAAACCATCCCAGTGGCAGCTGAATATTCATCGAGGCCGTAAAAGTAATAATGATCTCGGTGCCCGGCTAGCGACAAGTGAACGGCTGATTGCTATGCACGGTAGCTGTCACGGCCGTCTGTGTGGTCCGTTTTGGCGGCAGGGCGGAAAATGAGGAGTGCAGTCGTAAGAAATAACCGCATTGAAATTGAAAGAAGCAATCACCGGTCGAGGGAGGGGCCAGTATTTGTACGAGTGTCAGCGGGTAAATAACCAATTAAGATATCGATAGCCATCACGTGGTCAGAGGACTACTTGGTATGCTGGTAGAGCCGGTAGCAGCCCGCGCCACGTGGGGGGTCCTCAGCGGTCACTGCAAATTTGCTTGCAAATGAAGTTTCTATTGTGGTGCTAGACAGAACTGCTCTTACAATGCTCGTGTGCGATGTTTTCATTAGACCTCATAAATCATAAAATAGTTATATCACTAAATACAATGTTAATTGAATTCTTATCACTTATCAAATGATTGCAGACGGGCGTCCTGACGCCGTAGTAGCAGGATCGTAATAGAGTAATTTAGAGTGGGGTGCGGTGCGGCGGGCACGGCTCCAACAGCAGCAGTAGTAGAGCGCGCACCTGTGCTCGACTATCCGACCCAAATAGCACATCAAATTAAACTGCCACGTTTCTAATCAAGGAGGCTTCGGACTGCGACCTTCCCCGGTATCGGTCACTCATTACTGAGCGCATGCACCGGCAAATTGCCGCTGTGTGAGTGACCCACATAGTGAGTGCGGTGCTCCGACCGGACCCGGGGCGATGGGGCGGAACGGAGCCGGGGTCAGCCCTCGCACTCCGGGCGTGAAACGATGAATGGCTACAGGTCCCGGCGTCCCGGCCCTGGGACAATGGAGCGTGCCGTGGCCTGCTGGGAACAGTTTACAATACTTGTGATTTATAACGATACAGCGATATGGGACTCACGCGACCGCTTCACATGAAAAATTGGCTCACTAGTGAGTTATTGTCTGGTGCATTCAGATCGCCGGTTGAATTTCGTTGCGTATCATTGTTAACTAACAAAAATGTATACTAAATAAAGAACGTATTAGTGATTTATTCTGCAAACTGTATGTTCTATTAAGTGAATAAACGATTCTTTTATCATTTTTAAAGATATTGTGTAATACATTTAATGTGGTAATTATATATAACTTTCATAAATAGGTGCAGACAATGATTTACTCCGGATATTCTTGTGTTAAATCGCTTTAGCACAATATTTGTTATTTTTATTATACAGATACAAGCGCGACTTACCAAATAATATTTAGCTTGTATAAACCGATCACATTGCTATAACGGTTTCTTATTTATAATAGGTTCATAATTAACGGAAAATATCACTCAGGAGACATAAAAATGACATGCAGTACAATACAAAATGATTGAATAAGTGTAAGCATTCTAGTAACTCTAAGACAATTGATATCTTTTGTATGAAATTTGTCACGATAATTGGAAATAAACATTTTGGTGTGTGTTACTGAAGGTGCATATTTGTAGCAGTATAATTTTAAAGATATCACTACGTTACCATTACCAGTACGTGCATGGATACGAATGCAACACAGAAAACTGGAAGGAGAGGACAGGCCTGATAGTATCGGTTCTGGCACTTACTGTGCTGACCTCTGTTTAATTACCGGACACCAACACGTGGACAGGTGGACTAACCACACTGGCTGTACTCAAGGCCGGATGTACAAATTTACGCCCTTGGGCACTAGATATTTTCTGCCTCTATCCCCCTCTCATCTCAAACCACAAGAATAACATCATAGACAGTAACCATCGAAAAATTGTTCTACCTTTTGCAAAAAGAAAGAAAAAATATTATATTAGGTTATACAGTGTAATATATTCTTTTCTTATAAATAACGGTATTCTTATATTAAAGGTATTCAAAATATAACTATTCATTGATCTGATATAAAACTGATATTGTAATAAAAGGTATAGTACAAAATATAAATATCTGATAGCTACAACAGAACTGCTTGTGTTCATTTAAACTGCTTACTCCTTGCTTTAACATTGAAAAGTCATCAATAACGTCATTTAAATAAAATTTAACAGTCAGGTCTTATTCAATACCAAAAAGAAATATAGACTAATTTTTGATCAACAATAGATCTCAAACTTTTTATTCTGGACAGTACAACATAAAACGATCTTTTAACTTCACAATCGGTGTACATATAAACAATTTAGGAAAATACGTATATTTGAGTATAAGTCCTAAAGGTCCTGTCACATGAGAACTTGTTAAGTTGTGATAAGGACATTTCTTCGCCACTCTCCGACTTTTCTTGATGTTAAAATTCCTTCAGTACCCATGTAAAAGTCCCCCTGAAACAACTCAACAACAAAAGACATTTCAAAGTCAGTTGCAAACATTTCGTGCACTGAGTTCGCTGCTGCAGTAATTTCATCGGAACTAAAGATGCGTAGGTTTATAGTAACGAGAATCTATTGAGAAATTCATTAAAGGCTAGTAATCTCTTATTTAGCTTAGCATGAATTTTTGTCGATATTTATCGCATAATAACTTTTCAGCCTTTGGTCTCAACTACAGTATCTTCATTGCTTGCCTTTTTCTTCTTCTTCCTCTGATTTAGATGACTAATTCGTCAACGAATTTCTTCCTTTTCTCTGATTGTTGGGGTTGTGTTTGTCATAAATTCAATGACAGTGTCACTATCAATGGGTTTTGATGGGTATGATGGGTTTTAGTACTCACTACGCTGACTTCTGTTTAATTACCCACTCCCGACACGTGGATAGGTGGACTAACCACACCGCGCTGTAGTGGTCACTTATTCTGAACAATTTTATCCAACATTTCAATAGCCTCAATCTTCAGATAAACCGGTAGGAAAGGACAGGTCTGATATAATGGGTTTTAGTACTCACTACGCTGACTTCTGTTTAATTACCCACTCCCGACACGTGGATAGGTGGACTAACCACACCGCGCTTTAGTGGTCACTTATTCTGAACAATTGTATCCAACAATCAATAGCCTCAATCTTCAGATAAACCGGTAGGAAAGGACAGGTCTGATATAATGGGTTTTAGTACTCACTACGCTGACTTCTGTTTAATTACCCACTCCCGACACGTGGATAGGTGGACTAACCACACCGCGCTGTAGTGGTCACTTATTCTGAACAATTGTATCCAACAATCAATAGCCTCAATCTTCAGATAAACCGGTAGGAAAGGACAGGTCTGATATAATGGGTTTTAGTACTCACTGCGCTGAGTTCTGTTTAATTACCCAATCCCGACACGTGGATAGGTGGACTAACCACACCGCGCTGTAGTGGTCACTTATTCTGAACAATTGTATCCAACATTTCAATAGCCTCAATCTTCAGATAAACCGGTAGGAAAGGACAGGTCTGATATAATGGGTTTTAGTACTCAATGCGCTGAGTTCTGTTTAATTACCCAATCCCGACACGTGGATAGGTGGACTAACCACACCGCGCTTTAGTGGTCACTTATTCTGAACAATTGTATCCAACAATCAATAGCCTCAATCTTCAGATAAACCAGTAGGAAAGGACAGGTCTGATATAATGGGTTTTAGTACTCACTGCGCTGACTTCTGTTTAATTACCCACTCCCGACACGTGGATAGGTGGACTAACCACACCGCGCTGTAGTGGTCACTTATTCTGAACAATTGTATCCAACAATCAATAGCCTCAATCTTCAGATAAACCGGTAGGAAAGGACAGGTCTGATATAATGGGTTTTAGTACTCACTGCGCTGACTTCTGTTTAATTACCCACTCCCGACACGTGGATAGGTGGACTAACCACACCGTGCTGTAGTGGTCACTTATTCTGAACAATTGTATCCAACAATTTCAATAGCCTCAATCTTCAGATAAACCGGTAGGAAAGGACAGGTCTGATATAATGGGTTTTAGTACTCACTGCGCTGACTTCTGTTTAATTACCCAATCCCGACACGTGGATAGGTGGACTAACCACACCGCGCTGTAGTGGTCACTTATTCTGAACAATTGTATCCAACATTTCAATAGCCTCAATCTTCAGATAAACCGGTAGGAAAGGACAGGTCTGATATAATGGGTTTTAGTACTCACTGCGCTGACTTCTGTTTAATTACCCACTCCCGACACGTGGATAGGTGGACTTAACCACACCGCGCTGTAGTGGTCACTTATTCTGAACAATTGTATCCAACAATCAATAGCCTCAATCTTCAGATAAACCGGTAGGAAAGGACAGGTCTGATATAATGGGTTTTAGTACTCACTGCGCTGACTTCTGTTTAATTACCCACTCCCGACACGTGGATAGGTGGACTAACCACACCGCGCTGTAGTGGTCACTTATTCTGAACAATTGTATCCAACATTTCAATAGCCTCAATCTTCAGATAAACCGGTAGGAAAGGACAGGTCTGATATAATGGGTTTTAGTACTCACTGCGCTGACTTCTGTTTAATTACCCACTCCCGACACGTGGATAGGTGGACTAACCACACCGCGCTGTAGTGGTCACTTATTCTGAACAATTTTATCCAACATTTCAATAGCCTCAATCTTCAGATAACCGGTAGGAAAGGGCAGGCCTGATATAATGGGTTTTAGTACTCACTGCGCTGACTTCTGTTTAATTACCCAATCCCGACACGTGGACAGGTGGACTAACCACACCGCGCTGTAGTGGTTAATTTATTCTGAACAATTGTATCCAACACTCAATAATCTCTAGATAAACTCATCTGAATTCAATCCCCCTAGTTGTTCATTCGCTTTTTGTAGACGTTGAGTATGGTCATGTCGTTATGTCAGGAGATGCTATTCTCGTGAATGTGTTCTGATGAAAGGTTATGTGTTCTGTTTGATGTTCGTTGGAATATATCTTCATAGACAAGGTGGAATGACCACATATTCCATAAGGTGCCTAAAAAACCTTACTGATGAATATAGGGGATACACCCCAAACAACAGGCCAAAACCTACCAAGAACTTCGCGCTCTAAAATGACTGGATTCCGGGGAATAAGGAAGATGCTAACACTTGTCTGTACCATGGTTCTGCTAAGAGCAGCTCTAATGTATATCTGTTGGTTCTTGGACGACTTTGCAGCATATAAATCACTCCACATACTACCTGTTAGTGATGGCAAGCCATCGAGTCTTACACAAATAATATCGAGTTTACAGAGCGCTTGTGTTCCCGACCCACTAGACCATATAAAGCCCCCGTTACCGTCCTAAATACTATAAGAACTTTACACCGCGCAAGCGGCATTGTCCATGATACCCCTCTCTTGTGTTGCGTATTCTTATAAAGTGGTATTTGACTCGGACTGGAATGAACATAATACGGGCTGCCACACTAAAAAACGCAGTCACCCTAGGATTTAAAGATAACCATTTTTATCTGTATGTATTCAAAACCGTTAGTTAATCTAAGAAGTAATCCAGTCCAGCCTTTCTTTAAACAGCTGTTAACCACCTTTATGATTAATAGCAATTTCTCCGCTCTTCGATTTTTACACACAGCCGGTCAATCTTGTAGAAAACAAGATGATTAAGGACGATCCGGAAGAAATATAAAAGAACAATGTATTTGATACGTTATGTTCTAAGCCATCTATTGAGGGCTGTAGGTTTTAAGTGAAACCCTAAACACAATAGATTATATTTAAAACAACCGTAAACTACTTTGTTAGATGAATGAGAATTCAAACATCCAAACTATCCTTTGAGAAGTAATAATAACAGGTGGTAATATTTCTGAGCTTTGTACGTAAGTGCTTTATTATTTTTAATTATTGTTACAAATATTTAGAGTTACAATGTTACGATAGTACAAAACCTAAAATTTCGAGTTAATTAACGAGATGATGCTATGGTTTCGACAATTAATTAACGTAAGAAATCATTTTTCTTATGTCCCAAAATTCCAAAAGAATAAATCTGTCTTGAGCAAATGTTGTAAAACGTTACACTACATTCGTCTTTCGATTAAGAAAATATAGTAATTTTCATCAAGTGGAGATAGGGGACGTGCAATCACCCGGAGGATGGGTGTGGAACGATTATGTTCCTAATGACGTCATCAAGGCGTAATTGGAGTTACGGTTGATACATGTCACCTGCGCCTGCTACAGCTACACTGTCTGTCTTGTGTGGTGTCACATGTCACACGAGTGACTTACAACGTAGTAATTAAGTATCGTAGTAATTAATCTATCACTCGATAGGCTGAAAAATTTAATTTTATCTGTCTATCTTTCCGCATGATAATTCGATAACGAAATGACCAACGGACTTGAAAGTTTGAATGAAGCTGCATTTCCATTTGAACAACATTGATGATGCTCCATTTCATTCCTTGGGATTTGGATGACAACGATTTGTGTATGTGATTTCAGCATGTGAGTAAAACGAAAACAATAATAGACTGGAAAGTCAATGTTTAAAGTTTGTAACAAGATGATTTCATTGCAATATTGGGTTGTAGTGCCCTTTCTCTCACACAGGAATTTTATTATTTTAGCATATGAAACCTAACTTAATGAACAAACATTTTAATGAACCATGTAGCAAGATAACTTGAGAAAGATTTCATCCGTAAAATTTAAATAATGCACGAAGCTTCATTTCTAAAGTGCTCAGCATGTGTTCTATGCACCATCATGTCCAACCATGGGATGTGGCTAAACGTGATGTTTGTGTAAATTTATTTTCTGGATGATTGTCTGTCTGCCTAACTATCCAGCTGTTATACACTAATTTATTTAGTGTATAAATAACCAACACCCAATCGTCTATGTTCATAGCTCTATACTTCACATTTTGCATGCAAGTTCTAGCGAAGCCTGATTCGGCAAGTGGCATGACGTACATATGCAGTTGCCGAATAGTCGAATGCCGAATATGATAGTCATTAACATGACGTACATATTAATAGACTATCTATTAATAGTAGTTCTATTAATAGATAGTCTACAGCTCATTTAATTCCAGTAGTTAGGCTACTATGTGGAAATCTTGCAATGACGTCATATGATTGTATTCAGTTTGTTTCCAAATTTATTTATTCTGCGATAATAATAACTGTTGTTATGATGGTTATCCATATGATAAATGTAGAAATATTTGCTGACGTTCAGCCAAATCATATGCAGTGACATGCCCCATAATCGAACTTGATGCTACCAATATAGAAATTGAACTTCATGCAAAATGTCGTCAACAGGTCAGTTTGTTTTCGAGATATCGTGCTGAACTCTGCTAACGCTCAGCCAAAAATAAAGAGTACTTGAATGTTACTTTTACTGTTAGTTGATTATGCAATGTGAGGGAACTTGCAAATACACACGTGAAGTTTATGAACGACAAAGGCTCTTTCTACGCGTTCGTGTTTATTTATACGAACAGGACTTGTAACGGATACGGCATAAATTTGTTCATGATGTTCAAGCAGGAGATATATGACTGGGAACTCGACAAAACACACATAAATAATAAACCGTGACGTATCGCTCGGGCTATTTTAGCAAACAATAAGAGTCGTATATTAATTTATACGGTTGTAAAATTATACTAATCTAGAGACGGTCGTAAACAATAAGTCAGAGCGGGAGAATAAAGCGTGAGGGAGTTTATGGAGTTGTTGAACCGACCTCTGTGACGTCACTCCACCGACTCTGACCAATACTCTACCTTATTTTGATTCCCATAAGAGATGAAATACTTGTTTTAGGATACTTGAAACTCATTTTGAAGTCACATACCAAAGTGTGAACTTGTATAACACAATGATATAACACAACCTTTTATTGAACCTATTTAAGATTTTAAAAGTATGCTTACTTCAAAATTATTGCTTCTGGCATTTTCATGGCATCAATATGGAAGATATTGGTCACCCTTACATTGACGTCTATAAAGACTCTTTAACCCTAAGGTCAATACATTTGAAATAACGAAAAAACGGCGTTGTATTGGAGTTTTAAATATAATTAAGATATTGCAAGTTGTTGCGTGTTTACAAATTACATCGATACTCGTCTTTAATAAGTTTTAATCTGTTAATCATTAAAGGTAATTGAGTAACTAAGAAATGCCATTTACTCTTTCTACTGATATATTCAGTCCTAAAATACAGTGCTTAATACTCAAAGTATAATTTGTAGGTTTCTGGAAATCTATAAGGACGCCATACTGAAACCTTAAAATATTAAGAATACACGTATTAAACTACTTACAAAAACTGCCTAGCTATAACACATGTATTTAAAAAATATTATATCCTGTACATTCTTCAAAAATATGTTATTGTTCGTCTAATAGTTTAATTGCCATTATAAAACTCACGACCGTGCATGGATTGCATTGCGAAAACTTTTTTATGTATGGATTACATTATAAATTAATCCAACAATATGTGTACGTCCTATCTTAGTACTAATATAGGCTTGGATCAGCTAGACGCTGATGTAGTTGCTGTGTTCATTTGTATTAAATGTTTCTTATTATTATTCCTTATTTTTAAAATTAATTAAATATTTCTTGAAATACGGTGATGTTTCTATGGCGGATAAGTATTCAAGGTTATACATTCTACTGCCTTCATGCCAACCTTAAGGGTTTCTGCAATCTGAAAGCCGTATCGTCGGCAGATCACTGCAATCTATGTTCCACACCAACCTGAAGAGATTCAGTAAGGTTGAAATACGGAATACCAATAAAATAATAGTTTTGGCTCTTTTCCTAACGTTTTCATTCCGAGCGGAGACAGTGGCTTATGGACTGTACTTCATGTGTGAACCATAATTGTCAGAAAGAATATGTTTGTGGTTCGTTCTTCTTTTGAAGCGAATGTGAAAGAAAATTCAATGTTACTTGTCTCAGCGATGTGGCTGCTACTGAAGCAGAGCCTTCAGCCAGCGGAATTGTGCTAATTGTCCTCAGCAATGTGGCTGGTACCGAAGCAGAGCGTTCAGTCAATGGAATTGAATCTGATGGAGGTTCAAGAGCGAACTGTTTGAACCGACGTGATGTTTGGCTTCGCCATCAGAGACAACTAACAACAATAGAGCCCTTCCGGTATACCCAGAAGCCATTCATTGTAGGTTGTTCTCTTTTTCTCAATTGTGCACCTGAACAAATCACTTAAGAAGAAGAATGAATCAGAAACATATTCCTTCCGAAGATTATGAAGTGCACTTCTTTGCATATGAAGTACAGAGCACCATGTGTTACCTGCACATAAGCAAACGCCGAAGTGTGCTTGTTCTGTTCCTGGAGTACGTTGAGCGTTGAGCACCGACTGACTATACTGTTGTGTTGTCACTGACTTGCTATTGCGCATAGTATGATAGGTTTGGAACCATCTTTTCCATTCCATAAGTCACTGACTTCGCTCGGAATGAAAGCCTTGTGAAGACTGCTATTCTACTAGTACTCCGTGTTTTGGTCTTACTGGATCTCTTCAGGCAGGTGTGCATCACAGATTACAGTGATCCATCCTACAACACGGCTTTCAGGTTGCAGAAAGCTTGGGGGTGGTGTAAAGGCACAACAATTTATTAATTTGTGATGATGAATAAATAGCCTAACACAACTACAATCTAGGTTTAAATAAAGGATCAAACTGTTTTATTGATTCATTTCAAAGGTATAATTACTTCATATCTGAGTAATTAATAATTTACTGCCATTTATATTATTTTATAAAGACTATCTTGAAATAAGGTCACATCGATAAAAAGGAGTAATAAAAAGTGCATCATGTCTTTCACAAACCTGTTTACAACATCCCTCAGGGTCTTATCTCATGATAAAGCTTTATCCGTGATGGATAAAATGAACTGCGGAAGCCAACTGACATGTAACACGTAAATATTGCACATATATTCTCGGTAAAAAGTTTGACTGCCCTTTCTTTTTACCACTCTTTTCCCCTAATATTTATATATATATATATATATATATATATATATATATATATATATATATATATATATGAAAAATTCCAAAATCTCGGTGGAGTTTATAGAGCTTTTTTGAAATAATACGATTTTAACTTAATGTTCTTGAAAATACGGCACGTTACACAATTGCTGAAAAATTGTGATACTTAATTAATATAGCCTATTTTCTTAAATGTTCTTTAGTTTCATAAATAATTGACTGAGTTAAAAAAATTATTATATTTGTATATTTGTATTTGTATTATGAAAAGTGGCATATTATGGTTATTAGTTTTCTCGCGCTTCAAAGTTAGGCCATAACTGGGGAATGAAGGAAGTTTATGGACAAAGATCGCCT
The DNA here is from genome assembly GCF_021130785.1 of Homalodisca vitripennis. Lineage (NCBI taxonomy): Eukaryota > Metazoa > Arthropoda > Insecta > Hemiptera > Cicadellidae > Homalodisca > Homalodisca vitripennis. Next base: position 60,203,432 of record NC_060209.1, on the reverse strand, counting down.
AATCATGAATCTAGATAAGTTCATAAAAAAATCTTTATTAATTTATACAAATATATATTATTATAAAATCGATCTTTACCGCATAAGCTCCGCTGTAGGCGGCAGGAAAAATGCCTTAAAAGTTCCAACTGAGAAAAACTTTAAATTTTCGAGAATCGTACGTAGAAAATGTTTAAAAAAGCATATGTCTTAGTGATTATTTTTAATCCCATAAAAATATAAAAAAACTAAGAAACGTTTCAAATAAAGTTCACTGCATCAAAAAATCTCAGATCACGGACTTCATGATAAACATAAGTATTAACTTTATCAAAGGTAGCTTTTATACGAGAATGATATTTTAATTTAGGACTCTACAAGTTTTCAGAGAAATGGTCTTGATCGTTTTTGTTAATTTCCTTGAACTTTTTAGGTATCGAAACTAAGACCTCTCAGTTGTAGAGCTGCAACATTTCTTGTGCGTTTCTGTGAACATTAAGGTAGTGAACTAAACAATATTAGAGGATTAGTACTTAAAGGCGCATTCCCGGATACAAGACACAAGTAGAAATTACTATTTGCCCCTGGATCATGCCATCAATTTTAAATAGCCCATATTCATGTCAGTAAATTTATACGTCTAAAAGCTTGTTAAATCAACTTACTGTGTTGCAGTTGGTGTTTTGAAGACAAGTACTCCCTGAAGGTTCTTCACCGGGAAACTGTAACAAAGAAAATGTATTTAGCAAAGACATCATAAACATTCCGCTCAGTGGGTAAAAACACTATTTTAGTATTATAATAATCAATATCTTCAAATAAAAACTCTGGGATGAATATGAAACAACAATAAAACTTTTTTTTCATTACATTCAAACACATAAACCAATATTTAAAACTTTAAATATTGGTTTAGTGTTTAAATGTACGAGTAGTTAAGATAACAGTAGCCAATGTAAGCTCCATCTTCCACAATAAAACATAATTAAAATCATTCCAAAACAAATAATATACAGTATTCTAATTTAATTTGTATTGGTTCTGGTTATATATATATATTGCAGATGAATCTCATAGTATTCTAATAAAGATGAGAGAAGGAACTGGGGTTATATCTTTAAAATTCGCTTTTGCAATAGTCGTTATTAGGTATAAAAATTTAAATTGTCTCCAACATTAAAACTTATATTAATATATACTTAAGGTATTTAAAATAAGACTTTCGGAATAAAAGCAGAATAACTGCTTGTCGGTAGACCTCCAATCACAAGGCTGAGAGTTAGTTCCAGGATAGCTCGCAAGGGATAGTAAAGCAAAACTAATACAATGCCAGGGGAGGGTTCGCGTGGAAATGTAACCTACTTTGGCGACAGTTTACGACAAGTCGCATTATGTTCCTCTAACTACTGTAATCGTGATGAATAACTACTGCAGTTATACATGATGATCAGAGGTTTATGTAGTAAAGTTTGGAACAAAATAAGAGAGTTCCTATTTCTTTAAAAACATTTTTTACGCATGAATAAGAAAACGTACATTTTAATACTGTACATTTTTGAGGGGAGCCAAGAAAGGTAGCCGGAGAAAAAAATTTTCTATGAGACTTCACTGAACAGGATGAAAGTGTTAAACATAATAAATAAATGTATTTATTTTCTCTTTCTGCCACAACACATACATAAAATATATGAAGAACTTACATGATTAAAAATCATAAACAATATAATTGTACTTGCCAAGACTGACTATATGCACTAAATGAAACATGTTTTTAGATTTAAAAAAATAACATAACGTAACTTAAAAAATAACTTTTTTAAATAAATTTTTTCAGTCTCCTTACATATAAAATTGTTATTATAAAAAAGAAAGAGAAAATTTAGGGCCTCCAAGGCACATGGCCTGTTCGGAGGTTCCAAATATTAAACATTATATATACTTCTTTTACAGCGTCCAGATTTTGAAAGAATGAATATTTTATTTAATATTTTTTTCGGCCCATTTTCTTCCAACTATCAGTGCTTCTTTTCTTTGTTGCATGAGAAATTGTTGAAACAAAAATAATAGAAAATATGTCGTGGAGAAAACAATTTTTTTTTAGTTGACTGCATGTAAAAAGAGAATCTAAGCAAAAAAAAGATGAAAGATATTTATGGTATACAAGCATAAATGTTACTGCTGAATTTGAATTAGAAAGTCAATGTGTTCTAAAGTTAGCAGCCACTCTCTAAGTCTTTTCAAAAATGTGTCAATATTCGATAATTCTTTAATATTGTTAACATACTACTCAACCTTTTACAAATAAATGTTAAGAGAACATATAATTAAAATTCTGATATGTTAATAAAACAATTTTTTTAAACCACTTTGTCATGTGGTCGACGATGTTTTCCAAAAGTAATAGTATACAGGATGGGATTTGGTAAATATTACTTTTCACTTCTAAACTTCTTTAATTACTGAACTGATTGCTTTAACGCGGGGTGTCCATTAGACTTCTTGAATTTGATGTTGAACTGTTTTTTTCGATTTGGTTTCTTTTTCAAAAGTGGGAAATTGGGGTCAGTAATGGGTGTGCTGCATTTTAAATTCCATGTTTTGTGGAGCACTGCTTGAGTTTTGGCATTCTCAATTTATGAAAAGGACGAAATTGAAATAGTTTATAACATTGTACGATGACAAAATAACATTAAAATTTAATTTGCTTTACTATAAAAACCTAATAGTGCCTCTAATGAAAAAATCCAAAAGTTTATGTAATTTACAAAAAGTAATAAAGTTAATTACATCTAAACTCCAACGGAGTTTTTGACATGATGAAACAATTTCCATCAGTTGTACATGAAATTGTTATTTGAAATTTTGTGCTGTCAATAGATTTATTGGTACAAAGGGACGGTGCTAAAAAACCTTAAGGTATTATATAAAGGATATAGATTCCATCACTTTATATGGCGTTGAATGTGTGTAATGAATACATTACTCTTTATTCATATGATTTACGCTCCAAAGTAGTTTTTACTATTCGAGGAGGGCACTTACTATATCTGATCTGGTAGTAAAAATTACTAGACAGACACTAGAACTGAAACGGAATTGTGTAACATCGGTGATTCTACTTGTAAATCAAGGTCCTCTTCAGTGCTAAGAGACTCTTCTGCCATGGAATCATCCAGGCTTCGTCTCGCTTGTCACGGGTATATTACAGGATGATTTAAGCCCACAAAAACTCAGAGTAAAATACGCGACTGTTGATTTAACCTACGGCAAACTCATTTTCCACAAAGCACAATCACGAGCCGGGCCCAGCTCCGCTGATTGCTGAGGCGAATAAACTTTCCGATTTTACGAGGCAAATTGTCAAATAAAAGTCTCCCACTCATTAAAATATTTAAATAATTCAAAAGTACAACCGGCGAGATTTGTTATAAGAAGAACAATTTGCTACGGGTACGTTGTCTTGCTATTAGAGACCGTATATATACACAGTAGATCATGGCTACAATGCGAGCCGTACCTGTGGGCGCGAGTATCTATTTACATATCTGGCCAGGCCCGCCCTCCCCGCTTGTGTTGCATTAATAACCCAATCTCCGCGACCTGGCCGGGCCACATCGCCAGCACTCTCCGGTAATCGAAACAATCTACTTTTAAATTAAACCATAAATTAATTGTCCGTGTGTACTTAGCTGACATCCGACTCCAGCGCGCCGGGCCGCCACAGCCACTTCCGAGAGCTTCGGTGAATTTATAACTGTATCAAAACTGTCAAACTCATACAAAAAGCTTGTCCACTATAAAAGGGAATCCCTATAATTGCTAAAAACAAAATCGGACATAAAAAATACGAAATTATACCCCTCACAAGGACGTTGTTCAGAAAAATAAAGTGTACCTGATTTTTTTAGTAAGTTCTTTACCTTGTCTTGCACAGAATAGTCTCCCACACGTTTTATTTTCCTATCTACCTTTTAACCCACTTTTCTTTTAAATAATGCGATGTTCAATCCGCGATCTAATTCAGGGTCTATTAAATGTGATGCTTATTGGGGGAGTGTCATATGGGGTAAGGATCCCTGTTTTTATATGTTTACCACTTTCTCTATTGGTTTGAAAGAAAAGACGTTAGGGAAATTGGTCGAAACGATTTCGAATGGCATTTCTTCCCGGGTTTTATGGTTGAATGTTACATACCCGTTCTATATTGCTACGACATGTAGCCAAGAGCCAGGCTATCTGTCGTTAACTTGATCAGATGGGATAGCACATCATTTTGCCCAACCTCCAACAGAACAGGATGTATACAATCAACCACCCGTTGGAGGTAGGTTTCTATTCACCAGTCTATTCTTTATGGTGTCATAATTGCTTTTACCATCCCCCAATCATTAGAGAATGTTTGTGTTCCAATCTCCTATAGCACAAGTCAATACTTGCAGGGTTCCAAGTACCGGAACATGAGTTAAGCTCCTCTGCTTAAAAGTGAAACTCGCCTGGCTAATAAAGTGAAAATGGTGTTATTTTCTATCAGAATGTTCACGCATAATCAAGAAGTTGTACAAGGAAACTATCATCCTGTATATTTTTTAACAGTTTCCAGTAGACCTTGGTTCAAATGGAGGTTTGTTGAAGTCCTTTTCCCGAAGAAGACACCCGAAATAAATTTAGAGTTGTTCATAAGAAATTTAATTGCAATACGTTGAGTACAATCCATTTAATTCCATGTTATATTATTTACGATATGTATGTACCGAAAAATCGGATGAGGGTCAATAATAACATACACAAAAATCATCCAAGATCATCATTGGGCGACAGCAACAATCAAACACCATAACAAATGGCGCCGATTGTAAGGTAATTTTTCAGAAGGATTCAAATCAGAATATTAATGTGTTTGAATAATTCAGAGCTCTGCCTCCATTGTGGGAGAGAGAAAGAGACATGATCTAAAACTGAACCGCTTTAAACTTAAATCCGCTTAAGGTATTCATAGGGACGGCGATAAAGCGATTTCTGAATTATTATATGCATATCCAATCCGGAATACTGGTAGCAGAGCTTGTTTTCCTTTATTTACGACAATGGTTTGTTTGACTAATAATCCTACATAATTACGCGCGTCACAGCGTTCAGCTTATGTTTGTTTATGTCCGTTATAATGTATTAATTCATTGTCAATTCGCATTACTGGGTTTTGTTTCCTTTGACAATTTTAAAATACACAAACTACATTTTGTAATTTTTTCGTATTATTCACGCTAGTATTACTTTACTATGTATATAGTAATTTTACTTACAGCAGGGATTAAATAATTACAAAATAAATTGTGTATTGTTTTTTATGTGTGTGTTTTAGTTAGGAGTTTGGTAATATTGGTAACCACAAAACAATTATTTAAAATTATATTTTTAAACCACAAAACGGGATATATGAACCTATTTTGTTATTACCTAATTATTATTGATCTCAATTTCAACAAGTGATGTAAAGAAAAGTCTTTACAATATTTCTCTCATATTTACGATAACATTAATCAATTTGTCTACTTAAACTGTATTAAGACCTAAATACTTACAATTAGTTTTCAATGTTTTATGGTGTTTTAAGAAAAGACTTAGTTTAGTGTTGTTCTCTTTAATCTTCTGCAGTAGTAAAAAACCTTTCCAACGCCTCAAATTACTAACTTACTTCCAACACAATTAATGACGGAACAGTAATTTTCCACTTTATTAGGAGATTCATATAACTAAACTGAATTAATGAGGCCAAGTCGAGGAAGGGAGTCGAAGATCGATGGCTCTCAAACACAGACACATGGCTCATAGACACGCGCACGAACCTGCTTGTCATAATTAATACAAACCACATTTGCAGCTATGTACTAATTTGCAATTAATATATCTTAGCATAAATCTATATTTACATATACATGTTACAAATAATGTTAAAATAAAGCAGGCTTGACGTATGTAAATTATAAAATACCTAAAGGTCACGTTTTTTACGATTTTCAAAGAAATTGGCACATAACTTCACATGTGAATATATCTTATACGGGTTCGTCGGAAGTGGTTTTGGAGACGATGGTATAATCCAAATAATTATAAAATCAGAGTTCCACCCTTACTGACAAGTTGTTGACTAGTCACCCCCTATTGACTGGTTTTCTTAATTTATACCTTCAATGATTCGGAAATGGTTTTGGAAACGATAGTAGAATCCAAATAATCCTAAATATCACAGTACTGCTTGAAAACGGGCTATGACACTGCGTATGGTTCAATTGCACCTTTTTAGGAACTTGCTTCAAGCTCGTCACCCCTTCTGCGCTAGGAATTAAATTACTGTGAATAACGAAACGCTAATTATGCTTATTAGCTAAATACTAGCTAAATACTAAATACCAAAAGTACTATACGTATAGTGACAGACAATAACGGCAAACAAAAATATATTTTTATAAGCAAGCAATTTCAATAGCAATCGTAGCAATGAAGTGTAAGTATGTATAAATATTTGTATATATATATATATATATATATATATATATATATATATATATATATACAAAACTAAAAAAATAATAATGAATCAATCAATTGTAATTTTTTGTTACATATTGAGACAATTAAGACTTAATGATTTAAATAATGCTCACCGAGCATATTTTGATTTTAGTACAATGAATAGTGAGTGCTCTTAGCATTTTGTATCATTACATGGATAATAGTCTTGAAGTGATATTGAAGGGTTTTAGTTGAGACAACGAGACTCGACGATAGGCCCAATACAGTTAAGTAGATGACAATAGAACGACAATGTCTCTGCTAACACTACTGCCATTTCCCCAGGGACTCAAGTATTGCGGCCAATCGATAACGCTAGGTTTTACTCTCCTCACATAAATCTGACAACACAGATTCCTAGCACTGTCTTAATCATCTATAATGCATTCACGACAATTGTCACGACAATGTCTCTGCTAACACTACTGCCATTTCCCCAGGGACTCAAGTATTGCGGCCAATCGATAACGCTAGGTTTTACTCTCCTCACATAAATCTGACAACACAGATTCCTAGCACTGTCTTAATCATCTATAATGCATTCACGACAATTGTCACGACAATGTCTCTGCTAACACTACTGCCATTTCCCCAGGGACTCAAGTATTGCGGCCAATCGATAACGCTAGGTTTTACTCTCCTCACATAAATCTGACAACACAGATTCCTAGCACTGTCTTAATCATCTATAATGCATTCACGACAATTGTCACGACAATGTCACAGCTAACCCTACTGCTCTATTTGCGGCCAATCGATAACGCTAGGTTTTACTCTCCTCACATAAATCTGACAACACAGATTCCTAGCACTGTCTTAATCATCTATAATGCATTCACGACAATTGTCACGACAATGTCACAGCTAACCCTACTGCTCTATTTTTCACGCTAGGTTTTACTCTCCTCACATAAATCTGACAACACAGATTCCTAGCACTGTCTTAATCATCTATAATGCATTCACGACAATTGTCACGACAATGTCACAGCTAACCCTACTGCTATTTTCACGCTAGGTTTTATTCTTCTCATATAAATCTGATAACACAGATTCCTAGCACTGTCTTAATCATCTATAATGCATTCACGACAATTGTCACGACACTGTCACAGCTAATCCTACTGCTATTTTCACGCTAGGTTTTACTCTTCTCATATAAATCTGATATCATGGATTACTAGCACTGTCTTAATCATCTATAACGCATTCACGACAATTGTCACGACAATGTCACAGCTAACCCTACTGCTATTTTCACGCTAGGTTTTACTCTCCTCACATAAATCTGACAACACAGATTGCTAGCACTGTCTTAATCATCTATAATGCATTCACGACAATTGTCACGACAATGTCACAGCTAATCCTACTGCTATTTTCACGCTAGGTTTTACTCTTCTCATATAAATCTGATATCATGGATTCCTAGCACTGGTTTAATAATCTATAATGTCTTCACGGTAATAGAACGACAATGAATCTAATAACACTACTGCAATTTTCACAAGGATTCAAGTATTGCGGCCAATCGATAACGCTAGGTTTTATTCTCCTCACATATATCTGACAACACGGATTCCAAGCACTGGTTTATTCATCTGTAATTTTTGTACGATAATAGAACGACATGTCTCTGCTAACCCTTTTTTCACGGAGACTCAAGTATTGCGGCCAGTCGATAACGCTAGGTTTTATTCTCCTCACATATATCTGACAACACGGATTACTAGCACTGGTTTAATAATCATCTATAATGTCTTCACGAAAATAGAACGACAATGTATCTGCTAACCCTACTGCCATTTTCACAAGGATTCAAGTATTGCGGCCAATCGATAACGCTAGGTTTTACTCTCCTCACATAAATCTGACAACACAGATTCCTAGCACTGTCTTAATCATCTATAATGCATTCACGACAATGTCTCTGCTAACCCTACTGCCATTTCCCCAGGGACTCAAGTATCGCGGCCAATCGATAACGCTAGGTTTTACTCTCCTCACATAAATCTGACAACACAGATTCCTAGCACTGTCTTAATCATCTATAATGCATTCACGACAATGTCACAGCTAACCCTACTGCTCTATTTTCACGCTAGGTTTTACTCTCCTCACATAAATCTGACAACACAGATTCCTAGCACTGTCTTAATCATCTATAATGCATTCACGACAATTGTCACGACAATGTCACAGCTAACCCTACTGCTATTTTCACGCTAGGTTTTACTCTCCTCACATAAATCTGACAACACAGATTCCTAGCACTGTCTTAATCATCTATAATGCATTCACGACAATTGTCACGACACTGTCACAGCTAATCCTACTGCTATTTTCACGCTAGGTTTTACTCTTCTCATATAAATCTGATATCATGGATTACTAGCACTGTCTTAATCATCTATAATGCATTCACGACAATTGTCACGACAATGTCACAGCTAACCCTACTGCTATTTTCACGCTAGGTTTTATTCTTCTCATATAAATCTGACAACACAGATTCCTAGCACTGTCTTAATCATCTATAATGCATTCACGACAATTGTCACGACAATGTCACAGCTAATCCTACTGCTATTTTCACGCTAGGTTTTACTCTTCTCATATAAATCTGATATCATGGATTCCTAGCACTGGTTTAATAATCTATAATGTCTTCACGGTATGAACGACAATGAATCTAATAACACTACTGCAATTTTCACAAGGATTCAAGTATTGCGGCCAATCGATAACGCTAGGTTTTATTCTCCTCACATATATCTGACAACACGGATTCCAAGCACTGGTTTATTCATCTGTAATTTTTGTACGATAATAGAACGACATGTCTCTGCTAACCCTTTTTTCACAGAGACTCAAGTATTGCGGCCAATCGATAACGCTAGGTTTTATTCTCCTCACATATATCTGACAACACGGATTACTAGCACTGGTTTAATAATCATCTATAATGTCTTCACGAAAATAGAACGACAATGTATCTGCTAACCCTACTGCCATTTTCACAAGGATTCAAGTATTGCGGCCAATCGATAACGCTAGATTTTGCTCTCCTCACATATATATCTGACAACACGGATTTCTAGCATTGGTTTAATCATCTACACAATGTCATTATTATGAGCTATAAATAATACTATCGCATTGATTTTACATTGTATTACCGTTATAGAGAGGGTCAATAAAGTCCGGGAATGGCTTGGCAATCTTATTTAATGTCTCAACTTATAAAACTGAAACCTAGAAGCTTACGAAAACAATTAACCAGCTTCTCTATTTCCTTACTTGCTGCACGTTATTTATACTCTAGAAGCAAAGATCATGTTGTAAATCATTGACTGAGCGTATGAGTAGATTCTCTTGTAGGTTGACCGAAAATTTAGGTGTTGATTGTTAGATACCATGTTAACTTGATAAGGGTGAATGAACAAAAGAGATAAGACTTACATTTTTCATGGATTTTTGTTCACAAAGGGATAACAATAATCCATTTTAGTGACTGGAGCTTGAAATAATGTTACAGGATTAGTTCTCATCGTTATTGGTAAAAATTGTAAAATATGTTAGCAAAATTAATATAATAATAAAATGCTATTGGTGCACATTGAAAAAATAGGTTGTTTACATGTTTAATTATTGTTAATTGTAATAATTACATTATGGAAGCTTTTAAAACACTATCCTGTATAATGAGAATTTTTTCTTGTTAAAAGGCCAAAGAGCATCGCGGCTACAATGGTGTTAGTGCAATAAAATGAATTTTGTTCATCATTCAATCGTTTCCTAAGTATAAATATATATATATATATATATATATATATATATTTTTATATTATGCTACTATTTCGAAGTTTTGTAAACAACACCAAAGAACATATGTTTGCAATCACTGTCATTTATACTGTCCCAAAATTTTGACTTGTATTCTGCTTAAGATATTAATTATTTTCGGGGTTTCTCATTACTCAGCAGGATCGAACAGTGCGTTCCCATGAATTTATTTTTCTCGAGGTTCAACAATATTAAAGTTTGATTTGGTAAAATGAGTTTGAAAATTTAGCTGTTAATGATTAAAAAATATGCTTAGCTGGGACATTAAGTTTTTCCTGATCGCTTTTATATTTTAAAAGTCAAAATTTACTGGCTCAACAAAATTTGAGAAAAACTATTGTTCTAACACTAATTTTAACACCACATCAAAATAAAGTTTTATTTTCTCAGAGTTTGCATATATTTTTTGAAGTCCGAAAATACAGTGGAGTCCATTTATATAATTGTAAGTTTTCAAATTTGCTCTATGCACAACAATTAAGGCAAGTGCATTGTAAATTTTTCATATTCATTTCGGAAAAATAAGCAAACTTGTCATTACGTTGGAGGTTGATAGCATGACATACAGGATTATATTATTAGAATTAAATTATTCTTATTTGTATGGGTATCAACTCCTTTAGAACTACAATTATTGATTTATCTTTCTAAATTCAATGTCTAACTTTGGAATTGGTCAAACTCAAAGGTTATGGTAGAAACGTTTATATATATATATATATATATATATATATATATATATATATATATATATATATATTATACGTTGGGAGTGACCTCCTGGCGGATTTACCCCATAACTGAAAACCCCATTTTCCGCTATTTATCGCCCGCCATCGGCTGGAACGGTTAAAGATAGCGACTCCAGGTTTACGCCAAGATGTTTATTTTTTATTTCCTTCTCAACGATGTGTCACATATGGGGTGTTGTCATTTGAAAATTTGTAGTTGAGGCTAATATTAGGTTCTGTTTACCTACAATGATCCCCAAATTTTGATTTCATTTGATCTAACCGTGTAGAAATGACAGGGGTGGCAAATGTTTTTGGATGACCCTGTATATGGCATAATATGTATATATAATCTTAACGTATGAAAAGATAAAAACATAGAAATCTACAAAAAAATTATTTTATGTAAAAACACTTGAACTATAATGTGTCAAATGTTGTTCATAAGCAACAAAAGTAACCCCACACCCATATACCTCATTTAAACTTCAAAAGTGAGTATGTTTATCCATTTTTTACGGTTTCAAAATATTTTTTACACTTTTTTAATTATTGTGTTTATTTCTAGATGAGCCTCATTCATAAAATGTTTAAGTTATTACTAACGATACAAATTCTGAAATCGTAACATGATTTCGGAGGTTTTTGTGGGGGTATATATAAATAATGAGTGGCACAGAAATGGAAAACTGCATTTCGAAAACTCAGTTGACCAAAACCTCAAAAACCTTATACATACTGTAAGGTCAAACAATCGCAAAAAATAGGTGACGATGAATGTTGAAAAGATCTGACAACAGAACAACAAAATTCAAGCACATATTTGAGGTTCATAGCAGTGATAAGCAGCACAAATATCATAAAGCTTCACAAAGCAGGCGCACTCCACAAATCAGAGAAGGAGAGAGACTGACTGATTGATGTATGTCATTTTTACAGTCCAATAGTATAACATTAAAAAACCACTATTTTACATTATTGCTTACTTTTTTATATATAACTTCAACGGAACGTTCGAAGCAACGTGGTGTTTGATCGACGCTTTACAGTTTGAATTATATAACCTTGTATTTTTTTCTAAAAACGCGATAATTTCCAAATAAATGATTAATATTTCTAGTTAAAAGAAATTGCTGTCTTGAGTTACAATATATGTAAAAGAGAGGTGACTTATAAAAAGGTATTAAAAGGGAACTTTACTTTATAAAATTTTACTTTTACTTTACAAAATTAAAACCTGTAAACATATACAAACAATACATAAAATATAAATAAAAGGTATATAAAATCTTACATTACAAGTTACAATTATTATACTAATAAACAGGTTTTAAAATAAACGTAAATCTATTTAGCATGTCAAGTTTTATAAACTATAATATAAAAAACGAGGTCGACGATCAATACACGATGCAAAGGAGAGGAAGGACGTAGGAGTTTTGCTGCAATTACAAATGCAAATGTGCTGATCTACTTTGATAAAGATTTGCTACTCAAACGCTACAAACTGAATATAACTGTAACTTCTGTATCTAATGCTTCTAATTAAAGTTCTCAGTATAATATTTTAATGTACGAGTGTCTTGTTAGCAATCTTATTGCAAATGTTCCGTCAGTTGTTTCTTTCTACGCCATTCTTTCTACGCCATTGCTCACTATTGACGATGAATGATTTAAAAGATAAAAGGATTATGAACATTTGTCATAGTTTAGTATTGTATGCGGCGTTTTTAGGGCTGGAGCCTGTCGTCTTTGTCAGATATTAAATAATAAAACACGATTTTAAACGTGCGAAAAAGTAAATAATTAAAAAATGACGATGCACACGCCAAAATCAAAGTTAAAAACCAAATTGTTTTATGTTCAGAAATATACCTATACCCAAAATAGCGGATTAGTACAAACTAAAAATCACAACATATTAAATTTGTACTACTGGTGGTAGGAATAATCTAAAACCATATATAACTTCTGAAGAAAGGTTAAAGTTAACATTTCTTGTCTAATTATTATACATTTCTTTTGGTCTTACTGTAACTATAAGACGTTTTTACAGAACCAACTAATTTTTACTCGTGATGTTACACATTACTTCAAATCTTTACTCTTTAATTTCAACTTCGATTAAAAACATTCCTTATTATATATTTTTTATAAGGAACATTATATTATTTTTATTAGTGAATTATTATATTACATTTTAGTAAATTTTAACATGTAAGGTTATTTAAAAGTTCGTGGCACTGCCATAAGTTTATATTAAAGTCCTTATGACCGTTCCCGAAGAATCTATGTCCAAATTAAATACGTTTCATATAAAAAGGATACAAAATAAAAATTAGAAAAATAGATATTCTAAATACGGAATATTACATGGAATATTTTAATACAAGAAGTAGAGGCTCCTAAAACGGTCTCCTACATAAATACTCCTTGCAGTGCGTCAGCCAAAAATGAATTTTATAAATTACACTAACAAAAGCATTACCACTCATCCTATCTGTTGATTTGCAATGATGACACTAATAGCCATTGCTACTCATTTTTTAATATAATTATTATAATTTAGTGTAAGTATTGTTTAAAGATTGTACATAGTTATTTTATTACAATAATATTACAAAGTGGAATGCCATGCTCCAAGACGTTCCATCTTTATTATATTTATATTCCTTCAACTACACATACAATATTCTATTGCAAGATCCATATTGTGGGGAGTAAATGAACATGCTATTGTGACGTCTGTGATCCTGATTCACAGTCATGGTCCAACATGAATGAGCAGGATTTCAGAGTGACATATAGTTATGTGTCTTTGTGACGTTCAGACAAAACTCGTTATTGTGTGTATTTACCGTAAACATCAATAACAAATATACTTAGTGATTTAATTTCATACGAAAAGCAATTTGAGAGGATCGTATCCCTGGATTTTAATCCAGCATCCAGTTACTACAGCACTAATAAAACATATTTAACAAATACTGCCGTTGATGGATAAATATCTAAAACCCAAATGGATTGTATCCAAAGAAGTATTGCTTGTTTTATATTATTTGTACAATAAAAGGTCAATGTCAATGTAAGAAATCCAGTAATTCCTGACGGAAAAAACAGTCGTTTACGTATCATCCAATCTATAAGTAGAAGAACAAATCGTTACAGAATCGTTAGGATGGGCGTACATATTTGGTCTGTAAAAGTACTCTGTTCAATATTCGAAATTTTAGTTTTCTTAATAAAAGTAAACTTTAAAACCCAAGAAACCATTTACTAAAACATTTGAACAATTTAAAGTTGTATGTGCTTTTGTAAAAGTTATATAATTGTGTTTTGATAATTAGTTTCGAAAAGGGTGAAATTTTAAATTTTAAAATAAAATTAGTAAAACATATAAAATAATGAAAAAAATACAAAACCGCAGATACGTATCGAACTCGCATCATTACAAAGGGTGGCACGGGTATAAACAATTTACTACATACTGGTAGAGGCTTAACATAATGAACTGCTTTGTTTACGCATTGTTGCACGCTGAACTGAATCCGTTTTCCGTCACCAAATCTCACTTCAATGTGTCAATGTGCAGACAAAATAACAAACAAAAACGAAAATCCCCCATATCCCTTCATCATCGAAATTCAAAATATCTTAGGGTTTAATTAATAATACGTTACAATTGTTTGTTTATAATACGTTGAATATTGTGTTCCCTTCAGTAATATTTAAAACTAATTTCATTGTTTTAGGTAATTTGGGTTTAAAAAATATTTACCATATTGAAATAGACGAATAATTTTGTGTAATGTACAAACTCTTAATGTCAGACATTAATATGTTTGTAACTTATATGTTACCGTCTGCTAATACACTATATATAAAAATATATAGCCTAGAATGCTCTATCACTTTATATTATGTTGATCTGAGCAGCTCAATTAATTACGTGATCTACTTTTATTATGGCATCAGTAATTTGAAATAGTGGTATTACTGTTTGTTTATAATATAATAAAATAAGTGTTTAAAAATGGGTTTTTGCTGGATTATGCGTGTATATTTCATTTAACGCAATGAGTGAAAAATGTATTTCGGGGCAAATTAATAAGCCGATACAATGGGATAACGGAGGAAAGGACAGAATGTAGTAATTAAAGAGTTATCACAAAGAGGGAAATAGATGAGGTCGAATTTCCCTTTTACCTTCTGACACAAAAATACAATTGGATCAAAAGGAACCGGAGGAAAAAGTTCAAAATTTCTGGGCCCTTTCTATTAAAAGTTATTGCACTGACGACCTACATTTAGACCCCAAAATCAATAGTGTTCAGAGTATGAGGAATTTATATAGAATGTTTCAAATCTCTACGATCTTTTTGTCAAAAGTTATTACGTGGACAAACGGATCCCTATTGGGTATTTAATAATGTTTATTTTACCTACCACTTTTTTTTTGAAATTTTAAGAATATTATTATATAATTCTAATCTTACGCTGAGCTTGCATGTACAATCTTAAATCTATTGACAGACAACCATACAGAAGAGAAATTTTACATCTCCTTTCGACAAAGAGAAATTTTGTCATGTACTAAGAGATGCTGAATCAAATTCTGTGGTTTGACATGCAGCATCATAAAACGTATCCTTCTATGTAGAAATGAAGTTTCGCCACAAGATTAAAGTTTATAAACTAAAAGATGAAATATTTCTCGAGAAATCTGATACATTCAAATTTTTGTTTATCATTTGGGTTTCATAGCAGTGTTTAAATAATAAAGGTTACAAGAAGATGGTGTAGTATATTTTGGTCTAGTTAAGCTACACTTGCATATTGTAATCCCATATGATTACACTCATTATGTTTATAAATGTATTTATTCTGCTATTTCCTCGTTGCCATAATGACCATAAGACCAATTCAAATTATCCGCTAACGCTCAGTCAAATCCCGTGGAGTTATATGCATCAGCATCGAACTGTATGTCGCCGAAATAGAATTGAAGACTTCATTAATAAAATGAATACCTGATATATTGACGTCTGCGAAGCCAAGCACAAATTTAAACTCAATAACGAGAGATTACTGTTTAATTATAGAGTTTCACATGGAGCTGATGAAACAGGTAAAACAACACATTTCACGTGTTGACATTCTGCTGGGATTAAAGTTGTTAAACAGTAACATGCACTTCACTGTTGTTGCAGATGAATGTACAAACATTACTCGTTTTTTAAACGTGTGTGTTTATCCTTTGACATTGTTTTACACGATGCGCATATCTCTCACAGAATTAGAAATACAAAATCAATTCAGTGATAAATATTCAGTATTTAATAATTTGAAC
The DNA here is from genome assembly GCF_021130785.1 of Homalodisca vitripennis. Classification (NCBI taxonomy): domain Eukaryota; kingdom Metazoa; phylum Arthropoda; class Insecta; order Hemiptera; family Cicadellidae; genus Homalodisca; species Homalodisca vitripennis. The sequence goes on along the minus strand of NC_060209.1, from coordinate 60,186,956 downwards.
ACGGGTTTGTTGGCTAAAGTATGCAGGGTGTGTTTGGAAAGAAATTCAAGAAAACTATTCATTTAATTCAATCTTTTTCTAATAGGTAGATTTACGAATACATTCGTAGTTAGCTACCAATTGTTTGAAAAATTATATTTTCACAAGCAGCTACCCCTCTACACAAACTGAACTGAAAATGGTGCTGAAATAGACGTTAACAGTGAAAAAACCATTAATGATCACAATCACAAATTTCTAATTTGCGTTTATTTATTCTTTCTTAAACGGTTACCTATCAAGCTTAGCATACTTTATTGAGAGCCTACTGCAGTGAAATTAAATTTTTGACTATTTTGACGAAATACATGAAAGTTTAAGATTTTTTCAGAATAATCATTTAAATTATCAAAACACTAAAAGTTCGTTCAGATACATATTAATAGTATATTTTAAATAAGACATGTCAAATAGTACTACGACTAAAAGTACGCTCGTAAAAGTGTTAAGGAGTTCAAGGTAGTTCTTATAGGTCTAAAATCAAGATTGCCGTCTAACAGTATAGCCGGCTGGCTCTTAAGAGGAAAAAAAAGCGGATCAACCTTTAAGCCCAAATTATTGATATAACAATTATAGCAGATATCCCATTTTAAAGACGCAATTAGTTCAAATCCAGAAAAACTTTAGTTTTTCATAATTTTTTAATATTTAAACGATAAACAATTTGTTAAAACTTATTCTGAATAACCAATGAAAATATAATGAAATCCAAAGAGCGATCAAGTGCGTATCCAGTATACCTTTATATTGAGATACGTCCAAAAATTCCACAACCATGACTAAGGGGTAAACATGTTTGAGAATGATCTTATAGTACAAAGATCAATATGACGGCTTTTACAGCATAACACATGTACCGTGTTGAAGGCAGTCGGAATACCTAGATAAACCTCCTGAACTTCTGTTTTAAAATATAAATATTTGTATGTTACCAACTACATTTGTGATGAGCAACGAAATTCGACTAGCCCAAAAGCTATGCGGGGAAATAAAAGACATGTCATACTATACCGTACACAATGAGACTGGTTTTATTCACTAGACACGGTAACACAAGATTGGAGGTGCGGTGTTACTATTGTAATAGATGATATGTGGCAGAGATGAGCTTGTTAGTTGCCATGAGAAGGAGCAGTCAGTCACCTGTTGTTGGAGATAGCGATGGCGAGTTTACTCACTCGAGATGGCAACATAAGTTTGGAGGTGCGGTGTTACTATTGTAATAGATGATATGTGGCAGAGATGAGCTTGTTAGTTGCCATGAGAAGGAGCAGTCAGTCACCTGTTGCTGGAGATAGCGATGGCGAGTTTACTCACTCGAGATGGCAACATAAGTTTGGAAGTGCGGTGTTACTATTGTAATAGATGATATGTGGCAGAGATGAGCTTGTTAGTTGCCATGAGAAGGAGCAGTCAGTCACCTGTTGCTGGAGATAGCGATGGCGAGTGTACTCACTCGAGATGGCAACATAAGTTTGGAGGTGCGGTGTTACTATTGTAATGGATGATATGTGGCAGAGATGAGCTTGTTAGTTGCCATGAGAAGGAGCAGTCAGTCATCTGTTGTTGGAGATAGCGATGGCGAGTTTACTCACTCGAGATGGCAACATAAGTTTGGGGGTGCGGTGTTACTATTGTAATAGATGATATGTGGCAGAGATGAGCTGGTTAGTTGCCATGAGAAGGAGCAGTCAGTCACCTGTTGTTGGAGATAGCGATGGCGAGTTTACTCACTCGAGATGGCAACATAAGTTTGGAAGTGCGGTGTTACTATTGTAATAGATGATATGTGGCAGAGATGAGCTTGTTAGTTGCCATGAGAAGGAGCAGTCAGTCACCTGTTGCTGGAGATAGCGATGGCGAGTGTACTCACTCGAGATGGCAACATAAGTTTGGAGGTGCGGTGTTACTATTGTAATGGATGATATGTGGCAGAGATGAGCTTGTTAGTTGCCATGAGAAGGAGCAGTCAGTCACCTGTTGTTGGAGATAGCGATGGCGAGTTTACTCACTCGAGATGGCAACATAAGTTTGGAGGTACGGTGTTACTATTGTAATGGATGATATGTGGCAGAGATGAGCTTGTTAGTTGCCATGAGAAGGAGCAGTCAGTCACCTGTTGTTGGAGATAGCGATGGCGACAATTCACTGTTACAATGGATGCGAATGTGACGACGATGTTGAATGGCTTGTCCTACAATGTACACAATGCTCGAGCCCATAACACCAGAATAATTAATGAGGCAATCCAAGAGAGCTGTGTTCACTGGTAGGCAGGGCTACCAACCGACGGATGCAACAACGCATCCATCGCGTCAGTGCTGCCACGCCACCGGACAATCCCACTCATCATAGTGTCTCCCGGGGTTCTTGTTTAATGTGCTTGTGCATACCAATTATAACTATGAAGAAACTGGCAAATATACTACGTTTATGAGGAGTAATAAAGAAACCAAGCGTATTCATTTGAAAGAAACAAATAAAAGAAGGCAAGTGAATAAAATATTATAGTCAAGGGAGTAAATAAAAAAAGAAAATAACGAATTAAATGTTTTATAAAACATATAACCAGTGTTAAAAATAATGAAATTCGCGTATTAAAATTGAGAAAAATTATTTCGGACTTTTTGTGACGAAGGCAATTTATAATTGTTTAACTGAGAAAATACGTAACTATAAGTAATGTGTATTCTAAGTCTATACAATAAACTATTGTTATTGACTGAGTATAGCGAAGGAACTTGTTTTTATTACTCAATTGTTATCACACGAGGGGCTGGAAGAGTTTTATTTCTGTTTGTCTATTTCTCCACACAAATATCTGAAGAGTGAACTCATCTATAGATTTGAAATTTTTCATAAACTGATTCTGGATTTACGATTATTTCCTTATGAAATGCGTAAAAAATAAAATGATGAATTGTGTATTGTAATAATTAAACACATTGGACTAATTTTTGAACATAATTTAAATATTCATCACATATTCTGAGATGATTTATATCGCCTATTTTAATCGTGACAAAGTAAATTAAATAGAGTCTCATCAACAATATGAGACTATCGCATGTAGCGTTAAACAACATAGCTTATTAATCTTCGCTTGGGGCTAAATAAGAAAAAGTGACGTGAATCAATTACTGTAATTAAATTCTTTTCAGTAAGAATTATTTTTCGAAGAACTGGGATAGTTTTGTTTTTATTTTGGTACCAATTTTAAACACCACATACTTAACAGAAAGCCAATACATCAGTGAAACCTACAAATTAAAACTTACCTTGACGTATAGTCTAGCGTTTTTTGTAGGTAACCTCAAAATGACAATCATTATATTAATGCACGTTTAATAACTGAAGCATGACGTGTAAACACTGACATTTTAAAGTTGCATAAATGTCACCAACCAACTGCAGTTAATAGTTCTAGATTCTAGTGATTTCGTTTACAAATACCTTAAATTTGGATACCTTTGTACTATTATATGATATTAACGATAGTTCAAGGCGAGGTAAGTGGACACAACAAGCCATACGTTGTGCAGCGAGCTAGGAAACCTTCTTGAATGAACTTATTTAATGAGATAACATAAAATATTATATAATTTATTGAGTTGATGATCAACGAGAAGATTTGCTCATAAACGTCCCTCGATGTTAATAAAGACAAGTACGTAAAAGAGCGCGTCGAGTATTCCAGTAAGCGACAATGTTTGTCACAAAGCTGACGTCACGGCTGAGAGCTTCACTCGTCATCATCCGCCTGACATCAAGGTAATGGACAAGCTTGAGTAGTTTTTGTTCAGGGGCGTACCCAGAATTTGGTTTCGGGAGGTCATAACTGAATAGTAACTATTTTAAATGGAGTTTATGGTTTTATTATTATACAATAAATCTACATTCTTGTAAAAGTTATTTATAAAGTACACCTACTTCTATGAAATCAAAACATTGAAATTAAAATTCAATAAGTTGGGGGGGGGGGTACACCCCATATTCTTTCATAGTTACGTCCCTGCTCGTGTTTGCCTGATACTTAAGACGATCTTATTGCAAACTTCGTGGTTTCAGGAATGGGGGCGTTAAATCTTCTGTATGGCTCCTCTCACCGTCCGCCATTTATCTCTAAGCTATTTATGGATAACCTACTGCATCTCGACAAGATATAAAGCCCCAAACAGTGACCATGATTTAATAGGCGCTGTTTAATGAGTTGTGATCTTTCCTTAGCTAGATAAGAATTTCCAATGTTCTTTATTTGAAGCTTTGAACCTCCAGTTATTGCTGAATAAGGATTTTTGGTTGTTGCTGATCTTGGAGATGTTTTGGCACACCCTACTGTACTATAATTGGTATAGTTTCCCACGCTTCCGAGCCTTATGCTGAGGAATTAAAGGTTGTGGTCATGCAGAATTCAACCAATGGTGATCACTGATTTTATAAATGCAGGGGTGGTGGTCAGCTTCGACAAGGAACGCAGATTTTATGGATGTTTGCTGACATTAGCCGTTAAATAAGTCACATTCCATTCTCATATGCTGTAAAAAAGAAATACAATAAGTTTAAATTCTATAGGTATTTAAAGTCGTAACATCATATAACAATGACAAATGTACGTAACCTTGGCAGCCCTTGAATTGCTCTGTTGTTGTTGATAATAGGCTTTACAGGAAAATTAAAGTTACCTTATTTTTTATAAAACTTATACTGTCGTGGATTCCGGTGATCTACTAGTTAGCCATCATTTGTCTAATCAATATTTATTTGGTCTGATTAATTAATAACATATTTCAATTTATAGAGGCAATACCACAATTTATTTTGCGGTGTAACCTGAGGCAAGCCAACGGTAATGTACGTTTAATTATTATACCGTTATTGTTAAATAATTGCATAATAAAAACATTCTCTTTCTGATTATTTCACAAATATCTGGGTATAATATTATAGAGTTCAGAGATGAACTAGATGTACAGTACGTATGTGTGTTACGTAGTTTTTTGAAGGGCCATAAAAGTAATATTGTAATTGTATAATACAATGCAAGAACAATAGTATTTTTCAAGCACAGCAATTCTGTTGCCTTTGAATCATTATAAAGCACGAGGCAGAGAACCAATTTGCATGTAGAAGCACACAACCCAGTGTTTTGTGAGATCAGTAGGGAAATTGCTCTTAAGAGATAAATCGATCGAAAGCTGCCTTAGTTCTGATGGTCGAATGAGATGGTATCAAATGGGTCAGCAAATTATACATTTTGTTTTAGCATCACAATTCAACATTTTTAACTTGATTCACTTCAAACTAACCATTACACTCGTAAATAATAGATTTATCCACAAAAGGTGTGGATTGCCTAAAGGTAAAGTGGTAGTGAAATTAAATTTATTTTACTTTTACAGGCGAAGGTAGGACTAAACAGTCCTTTCTTACACTTAACCTGAGTAAAAGTATAGTTAAAAAACCAGTTGTAATCCTCAAAACAAAAATCAACAACATGTCAAGAATGAGGAATATATGTTGTACATCCTAAAACTAACAAAAATACGGAATAAAAACAAAAATGTGCTGCTTCGTTTTATTGTGTATAAAATTAATATTATATTGGAAAATAATACATGTGGTGAATCATTAACAAAAAGATAGACTAAAATTACAATAAAATTAAAACGTTCTATTTTTTTATTAAAACTGTTTACTTTCACTCACAAATTCATTCTGTCTGCAACAAATTGAGACTAGCGATAATTAAGCACCACAGCCGTGGTCATTCGCTGGAACAAATTCAACTTAACAGCCAAAGCAAACCGATCCCGGCTATCCAAAGACGTTAAGGGAACTGGCAGGAAATTTCACAAACGGCAAGCAGACACTATAGATGATTTATTAAAATCAGCCGTTCTGTGGTAGGAATTCGCAACGTCGACGAACCAATGCGCATGTTCCTCACGCCTTCTTTAAGAGCAATGAACTCTAAATCGTTTGCAAATTATTTTAGAAAACCGGTTACCAATATAGAAAAGAAAAATTAGGATTCGAAAAGTTCTTAGATCATCGAATTTTAACCTTGAAGGTATTACATAGTAGGGTAAGATATGCTCATTGTTGCCTTGAGTTAAACAAAAATCGTAAACAATAATTTTGAGAAGAGGGCCTTGGTAGCCATAACTCCGCCTCTTTAATGAATGCATTTATCATTTCATTAATGAACCTAGGTGCTTTTCGTAACTCACCAAGACCCTTTTACCCTCCAATTTTTTCAAAAACCAAACGACCATATATTGCTGAAAATAAGCAGTCACTGTCAAATAATGCATTTTGAACTTGCCGCAACAAGTCGGCGTCTGTCCGTCTAATAAATAATCTCTCTTAAAATATAAAATAAAAATAATATCAAATTAAAAACTGCCTCAAATGTCTTTCGTGTCTGAGGTGTTTTACTCTCTAGAGAAGTTCGCTGGGATATTTAAAAGCAAAACCGGTTCCAAAAAACTGCGAATATAAATTACTGTATGAAATGTAATTCTGACTGTGAATGTGTAGAGTATTGCGGTGTGAATACCGATATGTTGAGTTTTAAAACATTTTAATATACTGCTAAAATGCAAAACAGATTATTATAATTAGTATTGTTAACTTCCCTGTAAAAGAGTTACTGAACATTTTTTTTCACACAAGATTTAAAAGATAGGCTGTCCAGGTCGTAGACATTTTCCGGTTACATGCCATATTACATACTGTTCATTATATAATGAGATACAACATCATTGCGTGAGTGAATACTGACACTACGATAGAGTTTACTAAGTTAGTAATTAGTGAACCGGATGAGCAAACACTTCTCGCCTAAATTTGATCTCCAAACATGTGCATCCAGTTTGGAAGCTAATTAGTCATAGTTGAGAACGTAGCTTTTCGTGGAAACAACATTTTTATACCAACTAATTTAATATAACGGTACGTCCCCGGGTTGGCTTGTTTCTGTATATTTGACATTGTATAGGACATATTACGAGTATTTATGAGACAGCCTTTACTTTAAAATTCCAAACAGCATCTGATATTAAAGTTTAATGGTACTAATATCATTGCGAAATTTGTAGCCATCAATGTTGTGTAAATGATAACACAACACAACAATAAGTGTTAAAGCGTTAAATTTTATAGCGATAACTATTCCAAATGGATTTTAATAATTTCTAATGTGGTTCTTGGAAACATGATTATTTTAGCAATACATGCTATAGATTTGTTTGCAATATTAATTTATAGAATGCTATACCCAAATATAAATTCCATAATAATAAACAAATAAGTTTGATTCTTCCAACAAACCTCGATTAGAGAGCCGCACCCTTATTCCTATGCTACGGTAAAAAGGGAATCAAAGCTAGGTTTGTGAGGGAGGAGAAGAGAGTGGGGTAAGGATGAACGAACTTTTTTATGTATATACTCTAAGGGTTGAAGGGAACTTAAATGTAAATTATATGCTGGGACTGATGTGTGTCTTCATTACCTGGCACACCTCACGTTGACACAAAAACAAGAAAGTGTTAATCAATTCTGAATGAATTTCTATTTGTTAAACACAACATATTTAGCTTGACAAATTCACATTGCTATTGAGTATTCTAAGATTTTTATGGATAATTCGGTTTCACGTTTTAACAAATATTCTAAGTTTATATAATATTAAGTTTATGGTTTTCATTACATAAATTACCTTAAAATTATATCTGAAAAAAATAATGGTTAATATATACAATTGCGCACAAGGTTCTTTACTGAATTACAACATTTTCTTTTAATACATATGTTTATATGTTCAAGCGGGTATTCCCAACTTATAATCTGTGACAAAAAAATGGATATTTTTTACCCCTTTTGATTTGATTAGCTATTAAAAAAAGAAAAGTACTATTTTAAAAATGATTAAAAAATTGAAATATTTTTCAATAAAAAGAGAAAATATAAATAACAATGAAAAATGTTTCGTACTTTTAAGTTTCTATTGAATTAAAACTAGGCTTTCCTATGAATGAAGAGCATAAACTTTACAACAATGTTCCGTACGCACTAAATATGCTTTGAACCGATTCTATTCGACGTGAAGCCATAGCGAACAATGTTCTTCCAGCTACAATAGGCCGGCATAGCTGAGTACCTTAGATTGTGAATATTTCATGGTAGTTACACAGCCGTGAACAGGAGTATAACTAGTCGCCCAAGTTTGCCTTCTATGAACTTGGAACTTCTACGTGTTCTTTCAGCTACAATAGGCCGGCATTGCTGAGTAACTTAGATTATTAATATTTCATAGTAGTTACACAGCCGTGAACAGGAGCATAACTAGTAGCCCAAGTTTGCCTTCTATGACCTTGGAACTTCTACGGGTTCTTCCAGCATCAATAGGCCGCCATCGCTGAGTACCTTATATTATGAATATTTCATGGTAATTACACAGCCATGGATAGGAGTATAACTAGTCGCCCAAGTTTCCAAGTTTGCCTTCCATGATCTTGGAACTTCTACGTATTCTTCCAGCTACAATAGACCGCCATCGCTGAGTAACTTAGATTGTGAATATTTTATGGTAATTACACAGCCATGAATAGGAGTATAACTAGTCGCCCAAGTTTGCCTTCTATGACCTTGGAACTTCTACGTATTCTTCCAGCATCAATAGGCCGCCATCGCTGAGTACCTTAGATTGTGAATATGTCATGGTAGTTACACAGCCGTGAACAGGAGTATAACTAGTCGCCCAAGTTTGCGTTTTATGACCTTGGAAATTCTACGTGTTATTCCAGCCACAATAGGCCAGCATCGCTGAGTACCTTAGATTTTGAATATTTCATGGTAGTTACACAACGTGAACAATTCGCCGGTCAAGTTTGCGTTCAATGACGTTGGAACTTTTGTTTTAGTTATTTCTCACAGTTTCAGAACTTCAAATTTAGAGTACTAATGGGCCACTCTGTACATTTTTAGTTATAAAGACGGTCCCCTTTTGTTGCAAAAGTAGAATTGTATACAATTTTTATAATTTAAACGGAAAACAAACCTGGCCTGAGCTACATTTACTGACTGCTTAATTTAACATTCATCCTTACGAAATATATTGCAAACGATTCCATTTATCGGTCGATAATTTTTAACGTCTCCTTAGCTATGGTTTGTAGATATCAAACTGTTTTTTAGTTTTCCTACCATTATCTTTGACTATAGAAGATCGTTCTCTTTGTCAAAACTGTGAGAATTAAAAACTGCGTGTTCAAGTAGATTGATGGATGTATAGAATTCGAATCTTTTAAATTAGACTAATCGCAAAGATTGGAGACTACAAATAACTCGTCTTCACAAGTTAGGTTTAGTTATTTATAATAAATCATTACTTGTCATATCAGGCGTAACAGGTAGAACCTCTTTTCGTACTGATGTTCAATAAATGTTTAGGATAGTGTTTAGTCATATGTTTCATTTGGATTTTTACATAACGTGTTTGAATAAAATAATTTATCTATGAACACGGTACTTAAGTTTTACACATGCAAAGGAAATCATAATGAGTCGTAGCAAAGAGATAAACGAAAAGAAAATATTCGTGACATACTTAGTCCTATGAAAGTATTGATAGGTTTTGACGTTGCGTTTGTTCAGAAATACTGTGTATCACATAATTTATACAAGTGGATCATGATACACAAAACGGTACGCCAGTAACTCGCAACAGCAGCGCCTCCAATACGAGTAGCAACGTAGCGTCGCTCTGTTTTAATGAGATGTTTAGTATTTAGCATTTGCACGCATCATAAATGCTCTGATGTTCTTCCTTTCATGGATGGTTGTCTGTGAACGACGTAGGTTGCCATACAATAACACTCTACAATTGCCTCATTAATGCTGTGAGTTACGTCAAGTGTAAGCCCATTGTGTTCATTGCAGTTTAACCAATTCGACACGGCAGCAGCGACATCCTCCTCTATTATGGAAGTCACCGGTAGTAAGCAATAAAGGGGGTTTCTTGTCATTTTACTTGTGTCGTAAACACAAACGGTGATGGTTTTACCATAAGCTTCATGTTCCATTAGAATGCACATTCACGAGTATTCTCTTGTATTTTCAATGCTAGACTGGATTGTTTACATCTCCATCGCAACTAAATTTTCGTGTTCGTACCGCATTGAAACGTAATTAATACAATTAAAATCCCTGGTCCCGCTGGGAAGATCTTTTACCATTATTATAGTCAGCAGATGGCTGAATCTGCCTGTGATACATATACGCTTATATATAGATTCGAAAGGGGCGGAGCTGTATCGCGATAGGCTGGAGCTCAACCAATCAATTAACAATAAGACCACACAACGAGCAATATGGATTTTGTGGGACCTTTGATTATTTGACGCTACCTTCTTTGATGAAGCCATCTTCTTTCTTTATCATTTCCAAAAGTCCTCTCATCGTCATTGGACAACAATATAGATTTTTTACAAGTACCTTTGTTTTAACGAATTCTATTACAAATATGGTTTTGTATCTGAGTTCAATTATGGCCGATTTCCCCATATTCTGATGTTGCCTGTATCAAACCTGTACCTTAACTCGAGTGTATGTTGTTCTTTATGTTTCCCTTATATAGACTTACCCACAGCTACTCCTTAGGATTCCATAGTCTCCGGGTATGAACTCCACACTGACATCTGTCCTTTGTTCTTCTTCAGTAGTTTAGCCGGCTTGAATCCAGTTCTGACATTGACTTTTTAATCCTACATATACATATTTTATAGTCGTTCCTTAAATATAAGAAATATATAATTTACATAAATTAATATAGATATGATGTTCTATATTGTCTTCATTTTAATTTGGGACGTATGGTATAGTGCAGTACGGAATTTAAATTTTATAATTTGTTTTTTAAATTCCTATTGATTATAGAGTACCAACTTTTCTGTTGTCTTGTGTAATGTTCTCTTTTCTATATTTATAGAGGGCGAATTAAAAGTACGGATATTCTATATTCACTTTGTAATTACCGCACCTAGAAAAACCCCAACTTCAGTATATTATATCTGTAGGGTACAGAACTCCACTTTTCTATTAATGCCACAGGATTGACCATGCCCCAAAAATACTAAATTTTGGGAACAAATGTAAACCTAATTCAAGTTTGATCTTTCTTGGTGCGGTCATTAAAAAGTGAATATGGGGCATTTAACACTTTATTCACCCTGTATAACATTTAGTTTGTAGATAGCACGATTTATTGATGCTTAATAATGTAAGTACTTCTACTACTATTATTCCTACTAACAAATTAGTGCTTACATTATTTTAACGCACACGGAAATCCGTACTAGGATTTCTGAGCTGGATGATGGGTCATTCAGATATCACTGTTGTTTGTTGTTAACTATGTACTGAATGTATCATACTAACATATAATTCCCCAAATTGATGTGTTATAAAGTCGCCCAAAAAGGTAATCGTCTATTATTTACAACGCCCGTGTTACATTTTCTTGGATGTATTGCATTTAAATGTTATAGGAATTTATTTAAGATCTCTTGACTATCCTGTCCAAAGAATCCTGCATTTAGATAAATGTTTATAGTTACAATTTGATCAAACCAATACTTCACGGAAATCAAAAGTCTAATTAAGATTAAGTTTGAAGACAAGAAGACAAATATTTAATTACCAGCGAGATTGAAGAAAAAACGTGAACTGGAGAATTTTAGCGAATTGCTTTTAAAATACATTAAAAAGTGCCTCATTTTTGTTATCGTACCTCATTAGCATAATTCTTGATAACAATTTTGAACCAGATCAAAAAATAGCTGTTTGTCTACAAGGTCAATTCAATTTACCTTAGGTAATTAATTACGTTAACTAGAGAATCTTGTTTGGCTTCAATAGGGATGTTGTAGATCGCCCCAGTTGATGTCGAAGAGCGCCCCACGTTGATGTCGAGATCTGTCCAAACACTGCTGAATTTCATGACAAACACGGGATAAATCGTCATTTATTTGTCAGACCATTCACCATATTCGGGAGCAATATCGTTCATGTAGGAATGTCGATTTCCTACCTTGATCACAAGGTACCACTAAAATATTCCTGAGTTAATGTTAGTAATTGTGAGAAGACCAAGTCTCAGATACCAAGTGAAGAATATCATCTTGCTCCCTTACTTGGAAACCGCGCTATCTCTCTTGGAAACCATCCCTGATAGTGTTGGACACTGAATAAAATCATAATCACCGTAACTAATCGAGTCCCATTGCAATCCGGTTCGGATCAGCAGTTAAACTCCGGGGGTTGAATATTCTAATATCCTGTAGGTGGAATTTTTCGAATATCCTACTTATATTATATATAAGTATATCCTACTAGTTAATGTATAACTAGTCATGTTAATCTGCATGGCGAAATGTTCCCAAGGATTTCAGAGACTGTAAAGATTATTTCTGCAACCACACCCTACCATGCGTCATGGCAGTAAGCTTGGGCACTCGTTCTGACAAGGACGTTGTCTGATACCATTCTTACTAAGACATCATTCATTTACTAATGGTGTAATCCAACAATACATGAGAAACAAGTGACAAAAAAAGAAAGTTTATCAATAACAATAATATCTAAATAATATATTGACATTTTAAGGCTAAAGATTTTTCAATAAGTGAGATATCATAATTAAGTCTGAAAATATTCATAGCATTAAAATTAGTAGTTTCTTTAATCTCAGTTTAATAACGGTTTACGTTAAACGAAACCTTGAGTCATGTCTTTACTTGACGCTGAAATTATATTTTTGACGTCAAACTATCTATTTTTGTCAGCTTCGACTTCAATATGTTTAATCATCATGTATCTGAATTATTTAACTTTCATCCTCAGTCAAGGTTTCGCACCTGAAGAAGATAACAGATACTTGTGCTCGAAACGTCGAGTTTCTGTTGACAAAACGCGTAACAACTGTAACCATCCGTAATAATAATATAATTGGAATGATTGTGTAATGGTATAATGAAGATATACAGAAATGTAGGAACAATAAGACGGATGAACAAAACTGTTTGCAAAATAATGTGGTCTTACACAACAGGTCCAACATTTGCGGAAGAGGAAAGGGTCAGCAAACAGTACAAAATTACGAAATGAGCAAACACTCTAGCGTCGATTGAATTCTTGAACAAACGGAATGAGTCAGACGTCACATGCGAGTATCACTAACCCTTGATTCACATTTAACAATACCCTTTGTTGTATTGTATCAAATGTTTCACATTTCGAGTATTATTTTGTCACACAGCTTCCTTGCCATCAACTATATTCGATTTATTAGTCGATAACTTTGTTCCAAATTCTAATCGGTTTCCTTATATTTAACACTCTTGTAAAGACAGTCAAAGTCAGAGATTATTTACTCTTTTATATAGCGATAAAACACTTTTAATGTTCCATTGATTAAATATCCCTATTTAAATTTTTAAATATGAATAAAAGCCCTTTAAGATAATTTTCAATAAAGTCCTTAAAAAATAGTACATATTTACTAGGAAATTTGTGAGGTATGTAATAAGGCCAAAGTAAAAACGTCTGAAAATAAAAAAATACGTTTTTTTCAATAGTATATGAGTTAAAACTTTAGTTATTGTTAACAGGATGTTTGATTGATTTCATTAAAAAAATTAATTTTCGTTATTGATTATGTTGAATATTGATTATTAAACTTTTGGTTCAAAGTAACATCAGTGTACTGATTATATTAGATTTCTGTGTAATTGTTGTGACATATAATTACATTTAACATACAGTTAAGTGTGTGCCGTCTCGTTTACGGTAGATTAGCTGTAACCTCAGAGTGGTTCTAAACCTGTACTGTTATGACCCACTTAACACAGAGATACATGTGAGAGGCCAATCAGATGCTGTTCATTAAGCTAATGAATGTTCAACATTATTCACTCATAATAATGAGCAGAAGATTTCATTAGCTCAATAGCGTCTGTTCAAATAAAATTTTACAAAAAATACTTTCGGCGAACTAAGAGAACGTTTAAGGTAATTTTTACAAAGTACCCAAAATAACACAAAAATATATTTGTTGGTTGAGCGTTAGCGAAATCACTTTTGGGGATGGTCAAATTTTTTTTCTGCCTATCTGTCTGTGTATCTGTCTGTATGCCCACAAGGTATCCTCGAAAACGCACTGATCTATAGGCTTGAAATTTTGCATGAAGCTTCATTTATACATGACGAAAACTGAGTTCGATGATGGCGCATGTCACTCCATGAGATGTGGTGAGCGTTATAAAATATATATATTTACATCGCTCTTATGGGTAACCATGATGTTAAAAAAACTAGCAGAATAAATACATTTGCAAACAAGCTGGGTATAATATTATGAGATATTTAAAGTGAAATGTAGGCTATTCATAGAGTAAAAATAATAGAGTAAAAGTCATTGTTAAAAGTTGGTAACAGGATCTGATTTCAGCGCATTCTTACGTTGTAGCGTACTACCTACATCACCGAAACATTTATTGTTTTAACACTCCTATGAAACGTAACTATATGAACGAAATTTTGAATGTATCATGTGGAAAGATATCACAATAAAGATCATAATCAGACTTTAAATTCTTCATGAAACTTGATTTCTAAATATATAACAAAGAGTTCTCTGATGGAGCATGTCCAACCGTGGAATTTGGCTGAGCATCATTGAAGCCTATCACTTAGAAGGTTGACACAATTTCTTTTTTGTTTGCCAGTGGTATGTAAAAATTTCTTTTCTGTACGTTGTTTATCTGTATATCTGACCGCAAGATATTTCGAGAATTAAATGAGCTATATAGGCTTGAAATTTTGCATGGCACCCCAGTGAACCCTGCTACGCAACACACAGTGTGACATACTACTTGTAAATTAAACCGTAAATTCTAAAAGGCAAGCATGCATTGCCTTCGACAGCTGCTATAACAAAATGGCTTAAATTTCACTGTAGTATTTGACGTATTTGTTTTCACAATACTCCGTTTGGGATTTTTCTTTTAAATACAGGTAGAGCCTCTTCCTCCAGCTAGGACGAAATCCAATTTCTGTCTGTGTGTACTCAAGAATTGTAGATCGGGTTGACCTGAAGATTTGATATTTGGGGGAAAATCTACAATGTATATGTTTATAGAACTTCTATGAAGATGGTAAAACAGCGGTCAATACTGCGTCCCGATTTCTATTTTCCGTAGTAGTGACTTTTAGAATTTTCTTAGGGACAACCTTAGTGACAACGAGAAAGATAAAATAAACAAATTAGTAATAAACAAATTATGTCTTAAAGATTAATCATATGACATTTTCTTGTACATTATTAACACATGTTATGTACTTATATTGTTGTATTGGTTGGTTTCATACAATACTTGAATATTTTAGCTCAACCTGAAAAGTCACTTTCATAGCAAGCTAAATGGTAGAGTTATTTTACTGAGTTTTGTTGTTTGTGATTACTGATTAAAATTATATGGACAGATCAACCAACATGTATGAAGTTTAAAAGGGTCTATAACTCGATATAAACACTCATTAAAAAAATATTGCATTTACTTATTTCGTGACACGACATGCGCCTCGTGATCTGTTTTACTATCAGAATTATAGAAATGTCCCACCTACACACAAATCCGAGCAGGCACGTCGATCGGCTTAGCAATCATTAGGGAACCTGTGGTCCCAGGAATAAATTAACGGATTTATTTCAGAACAGGTTAATCTGTGCGGTGGTTTTTCGAATCATGATGTGAGAT
The DNA here is from genome assembly GCF_021130785.1 of Homalodisca vitripennis. Taxonomy (NCBI): domain Eukaryota; kingdom Metazoa; phylum Arthropoda; class Insecta; order Hemiptera; family Cicadellidae; genus Homalodisca; species Homalodisca vitripennis. Next base: position 60,171,099 of record NC_060209.1, on the reverse strand, counting down.
GTGCGTTAAATGAAAATACCCATAATTCCCAGGTAAGCTGTCACATTTTCACCCTACGTATCATTTAACATTCAAACTAGGATTAATTGTTTGAGTTTTTGTTTAATATTTGTAAAATATTACAATGAGATTACTATCAGGGATACAGTACCCATAAATTCAGCAATTATTTTTTTAATCTATTTTTAGAATAAGAGATATATATATATTTCTTCATAGAGAGATAAAAATGCTTTTTAAAATTTTCGGTAATTCTGAAACCTATTTGTTAATATATGGAGCTAAAGAAATACCTGATGATAATATGGTGACGGAAAATGCGGATTTAAAATAATTAACATAAAATAAAACTAATTGCACTACCTTAATGTAGAAAGACGGACTGTTAGTAAAGTAAAAAATCATTACTTTTTGCACACATAATTTCAAAAACTGCACGTCTATTAAAAACGTTCCATTAAGAAAAGCTTATTCAAAATATATACCATTAGGAAATTTTAGAGCCGACCTTTTTGAATTTTTGTTACTTTAATCTTTCAACAGCTGCACCAGGAGCTAAATACAGAGCTAAATAATAAGTAATGAGGGAAGTAGTGAGAGTATTAGTAGCCACAGTGCACACACTACAATTTACAACAGCCTCACCAGTAGGCATTCTGATCTGAATAATAAGAAATGAGGGAAATAACGAGGGTATTAGCAACCCGCAATGTTCGGTGTATTCAAGCACAATACACACTGTGCAACGTGCAACAGCTGCACCGGTAGGTATACAGAACTGAATAATAAGGAATGAAGGAAGTAGTGAGGGTATTAGCAGGCAGCAATGTTCGGTGTATTCAAGCACAATACACACTGTACAATGTACAACATCTGCAACGGTAAGTATACAGAACTGAATAATAAGGAATGAAGGAAGTAGTGAGGGTATTAGCACGCAGCAATGTTCGGTGTATTCAAGCACAATACACACTGTACAATGTACAACATCTGCAACGGTAGGTATACAGGGTATTAGCAGGCTGCAATGTTTGGTGTTCTCAAGCACAATACACACTGTACAATGTACAACAGTAGAACAGTAGGCATACAGAACTGAATAACAAGAAATGAGGGAAGTAGTGAGGTTATTAGCAGGCAGCAATGTTCGGTGTATTCAAGCACAATACACACAATGTACAATGTACAACATCTGCAACGGTAGGTATACAGAACTAAATAATAAGGAATGAAGGAAGTAGTGAGGGTATTAGCAGGCAGCAATGTTCGGTGTATTCAAGCACAATACACACTGTACAATGTACAACATCTGCAACGGTAGGTATACAGAACTGAATAATAAGGAATGAAGGAAGTAGTGAGGGTATTAGCAGGCAGCAATGTTCGGTGTATTCAAGCACAATACACACTGTACAATGTACAACATCTGCAACGGTAAGTATACAGAACTGAATAATAAGGAATGAAGGAAGTAGTGAGGGTATTAGCACGCAGCAATGTTCGGTGTATTCAAGCACAATACACACTGTACAATGTACAACATCTGCAACGGTAGGTATACAGGGTATTAGCAGGCTGCAATGTTTGGTGTTCTCAAGCACAATACACACTGTACAATGTACAACATCTGCAACGGTAGGTATACAGAACTGAATAATAAGAAATGAAGGAAGTAGTGAGGGTATTAGCAGGCAGCAATGTTCGGTGTATTCAAGCACAATACACACTGTACAATGTACAACAGTGGAACAGCGGACAGCCGTGTACCGAGCAGCCCAGCTCATCAGGCTGCCCTCAAGAGACCGGCCACTATCTGAATTATTCAAACATTAATATTCCGATTTGAATCTGATTCATGAAAATTTATAGTGCCCAGTGAAGTTTTGTGGCGATAAACATTGTAATGGGTCCCTTCCTTCTTCACTAAACTCCAGCAGTGTGTGGGTCTGCTCTTGGAATGTTTATACACGGTAAAATATGAGCCCAATAAACGATTTGATAAGCTACAATAAAATATGTTACGATTTATACATCTAAAATATTGCTATTTAAAACTTTCTTACGTCAGTATCCTCTTTTGTCCTTTAAGGACTGATTTTTTGTTTTAATATTTTGCGTTTCGAATTAAACAGTTTTAAGTAACTAACGTACAAAGTCAATTCAATGAAATTTGTAACGGACCTAGTTGTAAATAATCACTCTAGGACAAATTTAAATGCTGCCTGTCTATATCGAAAACGAACTAACCTGTAGACTTGAAATTTTACATGAAGTTTAATTTCATACCGACAACACATAGTTTGATGGGGTTCATGTCACTCCATGGGATTTGACTGAACGAACATTTTACATTGGTGTTATGGGTAACCATAATGGGAACGATAAAATATCTGAATTGGAAAATTAGTGAACAAACTAATTCATGTGAGGTTCTAACAATTTTATCGCTGAAAATACAATGGTTTGAAAGACTTTATTCTTATCCATGTGAATGTAAAAAAGGTCTTACTTATATTTGTAGTCAGCATAAGGTTTTTATACGAAACTACTTTTAGATTCGTATTAGCTTTCAGTAATTGTTACAATATTTAAATTTTCAAATATTGAATTGAAATTTTGAAATAAGTTGTATTACTTATTAAAAGTTTTCAAATCAATGGAAGAGCAGGTTTATCTTTACTAGATTGAGAAGATATTTCTCATTTTAAAACAGAGACAGAAGATTATACTTAAAACGATATCTACAATATACAAAGAGTACGGTAATATTATTTTACAAAATTGCATACATACACACACGTTTAAATATTTTGACAAAACAACAATAGGTAAGTTTCCCACCTCATTTTGGTCATCTTTAAGGGGTTGGATTTTTATATTTCTTGACTAAAAACAGTATATTAAAAGGAATAAACATATATCTTTAATTACTATAAAATTCGATCAAACAAAATCCTCGTAGCAGGAAAGATAAAGAAGTTACGCGAACTTTACACCAAAATCTTAGAAGCGTAACGAATTTAATGACGAGTTCCCAAGCTTTTAGGGATTCCACTTGTCTCAATATAAACTGGTTGTAGAGGATTCATCATTAAATATTATTTTATTGCTCTTTTAGTAACAGTTATTTTATAATTAATAACTAGGACCATCACAACTGTCAGTGGCAAGTTGATATGTATTTGGCGAGACAAATTTGGTAGAGTGATTAAAAGATTAATTAATGATGATCGCCCACCACTCAAAATATTGAACAGTGTCCACAGTTTTAATTAGGACTTAATTATGAGCTATAATACGATGATAAATCTGCTGTAATAAACTGAATCAACAAGGAGCTTTGTATTCATGCCAATTATGGCGTACTTAATGTAGGTTTGACCGACTTATACTCCAATTTTGTTTATATTAACTGATGTAACAGCCATACAGAGCGGATATTTGTCGAGGTGTGGTTAATTTTCAACATTGAATTGAATTTACTGCATTCCTGTTATGTAAATGATGTAAATGTCCAATTACCCCTTAGTTCATTGGAAAAATAGAATACAATAGATTATTAAGATTTGCTATCATAAATAAAATCTGCAAAAATATAGCGAACCACTGAATAAGTTGTAGCTGTGAACTAATTAACAAAAGTAAACTCCCAAAAATAACTCAAAGAAGTAAATAATAATTGTCTTCTATTACCCAATACGCAAAAAAGAGAAAATCCTGTAATTTTGTAAATAGTGTATGGAATTATACTCGTTGTTAAATTAATTAAATCTTAATTGTTATTTACATGGTTAAAGAAATTTACATGAATATATTATTGTAATTTTAACATTTTAATCAATTCAAGTTAACTTTGATCAAAAATATTTTGCCAAAAACTATTAAAGTATGGAAGCGACACAAATTTCTCGGAGTAAAACCTGCTACTGCTACCACACCATATGTGAATCCCCATTTCTATTATTCGTTGCTGAAGAGAAATTTTTACGGTTGAAACCTTGAATGCAACCAGTGGACGTTATCATGTATGGATTTAACCTACATACCTACAGTACATAAGGATCTAATATTAACATTGGAACTTCACTGTATTTCTATACTGAAGGTTCCTCGTCGTAAAGACCCCCGGCACTGCGACAAATCGATTCTATTACGTTGTACTCTCTTGACATCAACCTCTCACTGGATGAAAATATTCAACAATTGCGCCATATTTTAAATCGGAACTTTTTTAATGTAGATTATTCTCTGTTAAATTTGAACAGTTATATTATTTTGTTGAGAATACCTTGTAAAAAACATAAGACAGGAAGTAAATACAGTATGCACAGTATTCTTGAACTACCTGCATACCTGTATTTATGTTATAGTAAATAAAATATATTGGCTATATCTTAAAAAAAGTTTAAAATGTAAGGTCAACAATATGCGTGCATACATATGTTTTATTCACTAAAAAATTATATACTGAAAATTGTGTAATCTTTATAGAACAGAAATGAGAAATATTTAATTGATTAACAGATGTGGTCACAGGAGGAGATTACATGGTATGTTGGGAAGAAAGAGTGTGTGATAGAAAATATGAAATTCATGCACATAGGTGGCTAAAAATAAAAATATTCTAGTCATCCTAGAAGAAGTTTGGAAGAAAAAGAGTCGAAATAGTATTTTATTCACCATTTAAATAAGTTTATTCAATCCAATTTTAAATGCCAAGAAGGGGTGTAAAACAGTTACGGTGTCTTTAGGATAACTAGATACCTAGATTGAGAGTCAAAATTTGTATTAATCATACGTGTTAAAGCGTATCTTGGATGGCAGCAATATTTTAAGTGAAATAGGACAGTTTCACGTGTAAAACGCAGTCAGTTGAAAGAGCCAAGGAAAGCTCAGTAAAATTGGACGAAATCTAATTTAAATGGCTCATTTAAAATGGGGTCACAAATCAACATCTAAGGAGCCGGCGAAGAAAACAAATTATGAGAAGCGCTTAAGTGCAATTACAAATGCAAATTTGCTGAACTACTTCCTGAGGGATTCGTTCTCTGCAAATAATTTCAGCTGGCTTCTGTTTACTTTTAAACCCTGCCATTAAAAATAATAATGTTTGCGTTTTAATAGAAACACTCTAATTTTCCGAGAAGCAGAAGTCTATTTAGGAGTATTTTCTGTAAACGTTAAAACGTAAATTAAACTTTACTTATCCCTCTAATGGATACATCAACGATAAAGTATAACAGTTTTTCCAGTGTTATTTTTGAACTTTTAAAATTTAAGATAACACAGATGCAATAACAAAATGTATTTTATGGCATTGAATCTAATCACTACTATAAAATTGATAACAACTACTCTGGCTTTTTGACTTAATATAAAAATTATTGATATCTTAATTTTTTTAATCTTTCCTACATTTTAATTAAGAGTTTCAAGATGTCTTTAAGTTAATTTTATAGAAAGTAAATAAATTGTATTAAATTTTTACTAAGGGTAAGCTTTAATATATTTTGATAGAAATATGTAAACTGAAGTCCGAAACCAAACTTATTTAGGCACTAATCTAGCCATCGAAAGTTAAATAGAAAGCAATTTATGATTGCAAGTATGAATGGGTAGCTGTATTGTGTGCAACTATTGTGAGGAGGAGAGGGTACAATATCCAGTTACAATAGCGGCCAAACAAGTGATACAAGTTTGATGGTGCTTACACAGACAGAGAATGGAGACGTGCTGTAAACCTCACAATACCTGCTTTGACCTTCTGACCTGATTACAGTATCTGTACAAAAAGTGTAGGGGAAAGTAAGTACGATATTATATTACAAATGAGGTGAACTATAGACACAAGTGTGATGGTCCTTACACAGACAAAGAATGGAGACGTGCTGTAAACCTCACAATACCTGCTTTGACCTTCTGACCTGATTACAGTATCTGTACTAAAAGTGTAGGGGAAAGTAAGTACACTATTATATTATAAAGGAGGGGAACTATAGATACAAGTTTGATGGTGCTTACACAGACAGAGTATGGAGACATGCTGTAAACCTCACAATATCTACTTTGATCTTTTGACCTGATTATAGTATCTGTACAAAAAGTGTAGGGGACAATAAGTACAATATTATATTACAAAGGAGGGGAACTATAGATGCAAGTTTGATGGTGCTTACATAGACAGAGTATGGAGACATGCTGTAAACCTCACAATATCTACTTTGATCTTTTAACCTGATTATAGTATGTGTACAAAAAGTGTAGGGGACAATAAGTACAATATTATATTACAAAGGAGGGGAACTATAGATGCAAGTGTGATGGTGCTTACATAGACAGAGTATGGAGACATGCTGTAAACCTCACAATATCTACTTTGATCTTTTAACCTGATTATAGTATGTGTACAAAAAGTGTAGGGGACAATAAGTACAATATTATATTACAAAGGAGGGGAACTATAGATGCAAGTGTGATGGTCCTTACACAGACAGAGAATGGAGACGTACTGTAATCCTCACAATATCTACCTTGATCTTTTGACCCTGACTACATTATCTGTACAGAAATTGTAAGGGAAAATAAGTACAATATTATATTACAAAGGAGGGGAACTATAGATACAAGTTTGATAGTGCTTACATAGACAAAGACTTCAGACGTGCTGTGAACTTCAGAATAACTGCTTTGACCTTGTGACCTTGACTACAGTATATGTACAGAAATTGTGAGAGAAAGTAAGTACATTATTAAATTATATAGGAGGCTAAACTATAGATACAGAAGAGGCTAAACTCGTACAATCCTCCATTGTCCCAACATAGTTATTCCAATATTTGAACATTCTAGACTTTATGTTTTCCAAGTTAATTAAAACATTAAAATCAGATTTGTTATTACAACAAGAAGGGATACTTCAATAGTCTACAGATAACAATAGCATGTGCGTGTTGAGTTGGACTGAAATTTACAACGTTGTATTACTTTTTAATACAAAACCAACTACATCTGTTTCATGCTTCTAGTGTATTCACCATATTTACGAATATTTTCAGGCAACTGATCATTGAGACCTTCTTCAGCATGCAGGAAGGTTCTGGGATACAAGTTGCACTTACACGTTCTTTTCTGACATTTACCAGTTGATTATGAAGTATTTTCTATGTCTTGATAGTGGCATGAGGGTTATTCCTCATACAATAATAAGAGAAAATAATAAGTGTTCAAGAAGTTAGTTCTCTTTACTGTTAAGACGGGGTAACCTCTAGTATCTGTATTGACTTTGTAACCTAACTACATTAGGTGAATTGTAACGGGGTGTGAGTACAATATACTCTTACATTGGTCAGAAAACTAATACAAGTTTATTAATGCTTACAAGGAGACGTACTGTAAACTTTAAAGTATCTGCTGTGACTTTGTGACCTAACTGCATTACGTGTCAAAGAATTGTAACTGGGTGTGAGTACAATATACTCTTACATTGGTCAGAAAACTAATACAAGTTTATTAATGCTTACAAGGAGACGTACTGTAAACTTTAAAGTATCTGCTGTGACTTTGTGACCTAACTGCATTACGTGTCAAAGAATTGTAACTGGGTGTGAGTACAATATACTCTTACATTGGTCAGAAAACTAATACAAGTTTGTTAAGGCTTACAAGGAGACGTACTGTAAACTTTAAAGTATCTGCTGTGACTTTGTGACCTAACTGCATTACGTGTTAAAGAATTGTAACAGGGTGTGAGTACAATATACTCTTACATTGGTCAGAAAACTAATACAAGTTTGTTAAGGCTTATGAGGAGACGTACTGTAAACTTTAAAGTATCTGCTGTGACTTTGTGACCTAACTGCATTACGTGTTAAAGAATTGTAACAGGGTGTGAGTACAATATACTCTTACATTGGTCAGAAAACTAATACAAGTTTGTTAAGGCTTATGAGGAGACGTACTGTAAACTTTAAAGTATCTGCTGTGACTTTGTGACCTAACTGCATTACGTGTTAAAGAATTGTAACAGGGTGTGAGTACAATATACTCTTACATTGGTCAGAAAACTAATACAAGTTTATTAATGCTTACGAGGAGACGTACTGTAAACTTTAAAGTATCTGCTGTGACTTTGTGACCTAACTGCATTACGTGTCAAAGAATTGTAACTGGGTGTGAGTACAATATACTCTTACATTGGTCAGAAAACTAATACAAGTTTATTAATGCTTACAAGGAGACGTACTGTAAACTTTAAAGTATCTGCTGTGACTTTGTGACCTAACTGCATTACGTGTTAAAGAATTGTAACAGGGTGTGAGTACAATATACTCTTACATTGGTCAGAAAAGTAATACAAGTTTGTTAAGGCTTATGAGGAGACGTGATGTAAACTTTAAAGTATCTGCTCTGAGTTTGTGACCTAATTACATTAGGTCATAGAGAATTGAAACGGTGAGCGGGTACAATATACTGTTACAGTGGTCAGAAAAGTAACACAAGTTTGATAATGCTTACAAGGATGGAGAATAGAGAATCTGCTCTGACTTTGTGACCTATTGAATTACGTGCACGTGTGTTGTAAAGGTGTGCTGGTACAATAGAAAGTAACAGTGGCAGATAAAAGATCGTTACGAGTTTGACGGGGATTACAAAGAAGGTGAATGAAGTGTTGTAAACTTTACAATACTCGATTTGACCTTTTGACCTTGTTACAGTACGATGGAAACTTATGTGTCTTATAGTTTTAAACCACAAATATAGTCATTACTTTTTTTTTTTGTTTTTATAGAGAAACATCCGATTATGAATTCGCATTTAAACAACTAATAGCTTGTTAATTGTACTGTAAAGGTTCTAAGTCAATCCTTTACTCCATTGGTACGTGCCATTGCGTTATATCTTAACATTTTTAACTAATGTTTTTCTATAATTCTTTTATCAGTCACCCGTTTTTGGGTTGTTACAGTGTAAAATGTATGCCATTATGAAATCTGAACTTAAATTTACCGTACTGTAACGTTTTTTTCAGAAACAAGTCTTGATTATATTAACAATATACAAAGATTTAGGTACCTGTATCTGATATAAAGGAATATTCTTAATATATAATCAAACACTCCAATAAATGACAAATGTTTATTTTGTGAGGCCTTTCGTGCTCAATTTTCAGTTATGTGGGTCTGACGATGTGTTCATTGAGCACGAAAGGCCTCACAAAATAAAAATTTGTCATTTATTGGAGTGTTTGATCATATATTAAGCATTTAGTTTCCAATAAGAAGAAGCTGGTAAAATGTAAAGGAATATTCTTAAAAAAAGAGAGTATTAAAGTAAGCAAGATAGGACTATACTTTGTATACACTTTTAATTGTTGACCTGATAAACCATCTGGTGCAGTTTGACGAGTATTTTATGGATAGAAATGTCTTAATCCACTGACAAACTAAAGCAGTTCAAGCATAAGGCCATTGACTGACCGAGTATTGTTGATTGTCATTTATGTGCACGCCGCAACGGTCCATTCTCGATAGGATTCGTCATCAAAAGCTTTAATAATGTTGATTCGGTAATCCTTTTAGCATAAATCTGGTTCATAAATTAAATCAGAGCGGCTTAGAGGAATTCATTAAGGGGATTTGAAACCTGAGGGGAACATTTAAAGATTCTCAGATTACTCTGATTTCTACACTGGAGGTTGGTGTTTCAATAATTCAACAGATTAACAGTCTGGTCGAATTCGTATTTCACGCTCAGCTTTCATTTTTAAGTACGTGATTACACACAGCGAACCATTACATGGTCAGTAGTATTTAACACTTTCAATACAACCTACAATTTGTTTAGATTGAATTTATTCACGCCTTTGTTTAAAGATTATTATTGACAGTGGATAGTTTGTAAGGATATCAGGATTACGGAAAATTTTTAATCTCATATTTTACAAGGTTTTGATCATAACGTCTCCCATAAATGCCAATGTTGCATCTTTTCTCATAATTTTTCGTTTTTTTTTTATTTTGGTGCCGGTCACGGGTATGTACTCAGCTGTTACTGGCAGGTATCCTCTTTTTAATCCTCCAAAGTTAACGCTCAAGCACAACAGTATAAACATCTTTATTATTTGTCGTACATTAGTATGGTGTCTCTTTTACAGATATAATTAATGCACGTTGAAACGCTTTGTAGTTGTTTAAATATTTTTATTGGGTTGGAAAATGATAATTCAAATATTTGAAAAAGTATGCAATGTTTAAAAAAATTAAGATTTTCAATGCGTATTAGTTATATTAACAGCCTAATGGTGTCGTACGGACAAATAAGCAAGTGCATTGCACGTACTTTATTTACTTTCACTTCATTACATGGGCTTATAAGGGTTAGATGAAACACCTCCCAAAATCTACGACCACAAATAATAGCTTTAAAATGTCTGAAGTTTAACATTGTGTCTGGGCTAATATTCAAGGTCACTTCACCACAGCCTGCTCTTAAACTACAGACATGTAAAGAGTCCAGTTAAGTTGCTCTCAGAGTTTGAGATTAAACAAAACGTCCTTTGTTTGAAGGTTATTTTTGACGATGGAAGGATTGTGAAGGAAACAGGATTTTTACTTTACACTAATCATTAAAACTAAACTACGGAATACAGGTCACAATACGTCTTCACTCGTCTACTAACCACCTACGACTGACCAGAGGGACTAGCCAATGGCAATCGTGACGGCTGGCTAAAACAAGATGGCGGAAATACAAGGGATTAAATAATTTTTTGAATCATATTAACAGTATTTCTCCTTCCATCCGCCTCAAAATGGAAGTGGAAGTCCAAAACAAGCTTCCCTTTTTGGATGTGTGTGTATTAAGAGATAGGGATGTCCTTAAGACAACTGTTTTTCGAAAGATAACACACACAGGAAAATATTTAAATTATCAATCCAACCATCAAAAATCTGTCAAAGAAGGAGTAGCCTACTCGTTGTTTGATAGAGCAAAGAGCTTGTGCTCAGATAAAGATGGACTAAAAGAAGAATTTAAGAAAATTGAATCGGATCTCAGAAGCAATGGATACCCTCAATTAGTAATTAATAAGTGCAAACGAACCAGAAGAATCATTCCTGAGTCAGAAAAACAGAATTGTGATAAATTTGCGTTTATGTCAATCCCTTATGTGCCGGGATTATCGGAGAAAATTAGAAGAGTAGGTAGAAAGTACAAAATTAGAACCGCGTTTAAAACACACAACACTCTTAGACAAACTCTCGTAAAAACAAAACCAAAAAATGGCACACAGGATTCCAAAAACTGTGTTTACAGTATAAAATGTAGCTGCAATAGGGAATACATAGGCGAGACAAAAAGACCACTAAACGTAAGGATAAAAGAACACAAAGAAAACACGAGAAAGGGTTTCACAGAAAAGTCAAAAATTGCACACCATTGTTGGTCCGAAGACCATCATATGAATTGGGATGAAGCCCACATAATACATCGGGAACCACATTTCTTCAAAAGGAAATTAATTGAGGCAACATATATTAAATTGGCAGACCAACCAATCAGTCAACCATCAGTCGAGATTAGGCCGCTTTGGTTTACCAATTCTAAAAAATGAACTAAAGAGAAAACCAAAAGTATCAAACGGATCGGATATTTGTAATAAACCAATGCGGAGTCACAATATGGTTTTAAGAAGTTCATCTCGCATGAACCAATAATAACGAAAGGGCCCATTCCTGTTCCCCTTCCCTTGTATTTCCGCCATCTTGTTTTAGCCAGCCGTCACGATTGCCATTAGCTAGTCCCTCTGGTCAGTCGTAGGTGGTTAGTAGACGAGTGAAGACGTATTGTGACCTGTATTCCGTAGTTTAGTTTTAATGATTAGTGTTTTGTATAGTTTTGTATTAAGTGCATGTCTTTAGTGTTAGTGAAGTTGACTAACAACATGTAGGTTGTGATTCCTGTCTTAGGCGTGCCACAACGCTTTAGTAAGATTTGTTTATTTTAACCTAGTTTGTAATTATGTATTAGGTTAGTTCTTTACCTGAAGAAGAGATCAGATTGCAGATCTCGAAACGTAGTGTTACTGTTTTCTTGTTTCACTGAACGATGGCAAATGTCCGGAAAAATCCTGTTTCCTTCAAACAAAACGTCATTAGGAAATAGTGATTAGACATACAGGGTGTAAAATAAATCCCGCTCGGGCTTGATAGTTATCCGAACGATTACAGGTAAAGCAATACCATCATTATTGCACCTATAAATTTACTTTTTGAAATGAATAATTTTTTTGTCGTGTCATGGTGGCCCATTAGGAGTCACAAGAAAATCTTAAATAACAGCAGGTCGAGTAGTACATCATATTACAGGTCTATTACTAGAGTACAATGCCTCAAATCCGATCTCAATCGGTTCACTCTTTAAACATTTACGTCATTTTAAAGTTCAAAACATATAATGTAAGTCCTGTTCTAGATGGTTTGATATTCTTGTCTTGGCTCAAGTTGTGAAAGTTAAATTTAGTAAATGAATACTGAAGTTAAGTAAAAAATAGTTTTTAAGTACTTTAGTTAACGAGTCTTTACATCCAATGGAGGACGGTTTACAAAAAGTTGGTGGGTGGAGGGGGAGAGATTTGATGTAAGAATAGCTCAAGATGAACATTATTTTAAAATTGTTAGACATACACTCTGTATACAACGGTACATAACGAGAAATGAAAAATTGCATAGATTACTAAAGTAGAATGAAAAATGTTATTATTACACCCGTACAGTGTATTTTGTACAGTAGTCAGAACAACTGTAAAACCATCCAACACATACTTTTCTAAAGTAATAGCAAAGTTTTACTTACTTTTTGTTACTTTTATAGATTTTTATCATAAACATAACTAAGCATTTTGTAAACCACCAAAAAGATTTACTTAGACTCAATATTTACGTTTAGCAGTGTTGAGAAAGTAATAATTTCATGGCGGAGATAAATTTTACTAAGCAACAGTATACTTTCATATCAAAATAAACTACCTGGATGATTGAACTAAGATCTGAGTAGGTGTTGTTAAATTAAGTTTGAAAACACTCAGTAGAATGACAATTTCTATAATTTTCAGCAGGAGGACTCATGTCGCTGTGAAGGTGTTAAAGGTAAAATTTACTTTTTTGATTTGTTTAAATAAAAAAATTTCATTAAAACTTCAGCTGAATACTTTTTTAGAACAGCTGACACTGTTGAACTGTGTCTGAGATCAGTAAAAATGTGCAAGAAGTTCAAGACGCGCAGTGATATGAGATAGTTACATGCGAATCGTGACCAAACATATGCCAACTCCAGCCGTTATTCAATACAGTTGTTGTAAAAGCCGTAATAATAACAATCCACTGAGTCTAACTATACGACAGCAATTACACGTAACACTGCCTGAATATTGACGCCATCGAATAACCTATTATCGGATATATGGACTGAAGGAAAGTTAATTCACAATAGCGTGAATAATAATTCTTTTTCAATTTCGTGTTTCCTCTGGGGGCTAGTATGTATCTGCAAGAGCCGCGAGGGAGAACCTCTTTACAACACAAATTGCCTCTCTCGTCAAGCGTATTTTCAATTTCCCATATCAACTGGCGGACAGTAATCAACCCCTTATGTTACTAATTCGATTAAATATACGGCCCTTTAATTAACATATAAATCGAAATTTGTTCTGAATACAATTTACAAGCGATTCAAACCTTAGAAATTCAATGTGACGTTTTTTCAATTCCTGAAATAAACATCGCTGCGCGTTAATTTATTAATCATTACCAACCAATTGTTCTACTCATGGAAAATATTTTATATAGAATGTCTCACTAAAGCGTTAAGCAAGATAAATGTTTTCTAGTATTTACATATTGCAGATAACGAACCCATTCCTGTGTTTCTTGAGTACTTCAATCTCCTATATTTCCTCTTGAGCAGAAGCCTACAACTCAGTCTCTTTTCCTCAATTATTTTGGTTATTTTGTTTAACAATCCAACCGAATTTTACAAACATGCAAATTTTTTAAAACTGAAATGATTTAAACTTTTGTCGCCACCCGAAACAGTCGTGTTGCGGCAGCTAGTTGTGTAGAGGGTAGGGTGTGTAATCCTTCAGGGACTAAGATTATTGTTGTCGTATATAGTGGGGTATATTATGATAGCTCTTACTACGGAAACATCGAAAAAATCAAGAAAAATAAACAAAAAGTAAAAATGTCGAACTCAAAAAATTAAACTGAAAAGTTTCTTGAATTTAATAAAAGTTTCACATCGTGTTTACATTCTTTAGCAGAGCTAAAATAAGCATGTAAATTGTCACAGTCAACACAACAAATAAAAAGAATGATGAATCAAAATTGCAAATTACACTTTTGCTAAAACAAATTATTTAAGGAAAATATGAAATACAAATAGATAAGTTTAGTATTTAAGTACTCTTCAACAGAGTAATATGCCCTTTTTATGAGGTAGCATTTTAAGGAGTTTTTGAATTTTTGAATTTAATATTAATTTTTTAAAGATTGTGGCAATTTATTGTAAAGTTTTAATGCAGAATAATACACCCCCTGCTCATAGAGTTTTAACCGATGAACAGGATAGTGTGGTATCTGATTCCTTGTATTGTAAGGGTGAAATACTTGATTTTTATGGAACTGTTCACTATTAGATTTGTAAAAGCTTAAAACTTCAAAAATGTACAGAGATGGGAGGGTCAAGGATGTTCTTGTTTATGAAAAATGGTTTACATGACTGTCGGGTTCGGAGCTTAAACATGATTCTTATAATTCGCTTTTGCAATTTGACTACATTTTTTTAGTTTAATGAATTTCCCCAAAATTCTACCCCATATCTCAACAATTAGCATAATAAGTGTAATTATAAGTTTTAGTGAAAATTATCTAAATATTTGAAATGTAACAACTATGCTCTACACTTTTACGTTAAAAATAACTACATTATCGGATTTTACCATCACAATTAAATAATTTTCGGGTTAAAATATGAGAGATAAAAGACTGTAATAAATAATATATGCAGCACAACGAAAAATGTAACTGATTCAGGCCTCTATATTCTGGTTAAACAAGACAACACTTAAAATAGCTTTCAGTTTTGATTATTAGTATCCATAACCTTTGCTCTCATAAAACGACGACGATATGAATCCATAATTGATTACGGATAAGTGACTGAGCACGCTCGTGGCAGAGTGAAACATGGAATTTTTAAACTCGTACAAACAATGCAGAATTGAATGCCGTAACTATAAACGAGAGTGAGCAGATGAAAAACGTGATTTATTGCTATGGCGTTCATTAGAAGCATCTTGGATCTCCGTTGCCTTGGTAACGGCCAGCGTTGATGGTCCAGAAAACGAGAAAATGACTTATTAAACGGCTACATTAACTCCGTGCGAACTTTAACAGCCTTAAGAAAAGGGCTTCATTGCCAATTATCGTTATAACTGTGAATGTTTTATGGTAGTAATTAAAATACTTCATTAGCAGATGAGACTTTATGTTGACACTTCAGCTTTTATTAACTTTTGGACCGGCACTGAAAAGGGTCAAATTAAACCATTCTAATATTTAATACCGTATAAAAGTACTTGGGTTTTATGGAATACACTGGACCGTATTCTAAGCTATCTTCCTCCTAATGCCCATTTGGATCGCGCTACTCGAATTCATGACAACGTAGTTATACTAATCATTGCTTCATTTCAAAGATGCTGCATCAATATACCTTGTATTTCAAAGTAGCGGGATATATCCTCCTTAAATTTGGAAGATTCAGGATCAATCATTGCTATATGTATACCTTGAGGATCGATAATTTTTATATTTTAACATGAGGCATCAATCATTCTTATATTTTTTATTACAGATTTAAGTTTAAGCATCTATTAAAAGTAATGTGGACCACAGTTTGCATAAAATACGATCATAGTTCACATTCGTAAAAGGACTATTTTACACTAAAAGATGTATTTTATATCGAACGAAGCTTAATGAATCTTGGAGCCTCTTAGTTATTTCAGTTATCGGCCCATAAGCCTAAGTCTTCTCTTAAACCGAGTCCCATTGGTTTAAGGAATTTCGATTGGCCTGGATTTCAGATTCCTCCAGACGATTTCTGATAGCTTCCATTCTAAATTATTCAATAACTTCCAGTTTGGGTGTTTTTGTTCAAACAAAATACAACTATCATATACTGAGTGTTTAAAATTACTTTGTAAAATTACTCCAATATTTCGTGACCATTGGCCAATAAAATTCAGTTTGTGCAATAGATAATATACCATTGTGTATATGCTTTAGCAAGGGGATCACCAGATGACAATATAACAATACTTGTTTGGGTGTAAGATGCTTAATGGCTGTACATAGCAGACTGTATTACTGCTGTTACAAGGACGTAGCCAGCGAAGGGGTCCAAGGGGTCCGGACCCCACCCCAAATTTTCATTTTTTTCAATTACTTTTTAGTAATTATTATTATTATTTAAATAATTCAGCATTATTGCCATGTACTGCTGAAAGATCGTTCTCAGCTAATAAACGGGTCAAGAACTTTTAAGAATCAAAATAGGGCCTTACTCTCTGTCCACTACGGTTAAATATCAGTTGGTTGGACCCCCCCACATTTTTTTCCTGACTACGTTATTAGTGGCGTACAGGCCTCTTGTTCACCTAAGACAGATGCATTATATTGGAGTTATTCATTTATTGTCGTGTAACTATTTCATAAGAAAGTTTATAAATCCTTACGCGTATTAAAGAGCTCGGAAATGCGTTTTAATTTTTAAAATATTGATCTATATATTCGGTATTAAGTAATATGAATTAGATATCCACTTAAAATGCATATTCGTTTACATAATTCACTATAAAGCTTCTGTCTACCACTAAATTCGGTGACACCGAAGCACGGGGGGGGGGGGTCGCCCGTGAGACCTGGTTTGAGTTAATAATGTTTGAGTTAGTTCTAACGATTATACAATAAAATACGCTTATAAATAAAATTATATGTATTTAAAATACAGGAAGAACATTCATTTGGTGTTGTAAGTCTGGGAATTGCAAAAAAACTTTTGGTTAAGGGTTAATTTTTTTAATTAACATTTTACATGGTTAAATTGACGTCATGGGATGCATTTTTTACGAATTGAAGTATTGTAATTACAGTGAGTAAGAAAGTTTAAATTGTTATTTAAAAACGAAATCCATATAAAGAGTTGTTTTTATTATCATGGGATGAGTTTAAAAAAACAATTATAACAAAGAAATTACTAGAATCTCGAATTAAATTAATATCCAGTTCAATAAATACATTATTAATATATCAAGTTATATGCTTTACTGGATATTCATTTAATAAATGAATAAAGGTTGATGACCAAAGGATGTAAAAACCTTCGACATATTCTGGTAATGCAATCCGACTGCAAGGTTGCAATATGAATTGCACATGATAAAATCAAGATTCACAGTAAATTGATTGATTTATATGGTTATTTTAATTCTTATTCAGTTAAATAGTTAGTACATTTTTTGTGTATTATTGAACTAAAATAATGTGTTAAATATTTTATGTTAAATTAAACTTTTATCAGCTTTTAAGTTAAATACCGTCATACATTATGCCACATTATTACATTATTTTAAATTTATTCAAAAATCAAAATTGAGAATGTATAACGTTTAGCGGGTTTATCAAAGAACTTTACATAACACAACAAAATGCAATTCATAGGTAGTTAAATTAGCAAATGTTTACGCTTTACCATCAAGAAATTACACAATTTTAATCGTTAGATTTAAATTGTTTTCCACAAAATCCTTTTTTCTTCGAACATTTTTATACTATTTGACTGAGTCAAGAACTATTTACTAAAGTTATTACTAATTTACTGTTAGTATATTTACTGGTGCCTTCTTGATTTTAAAAGGAATTCCAAGAACCAAAAGTTTCAACTTTTTAGAAACGTTTCTTCAATATAAACATGGATAAACTTCTCTTTTATTCTGGCACAATAACTTTTGAAAATCAAATAAATGAGCGAAGTAGGTTGAATTTAGCTCTTAAATAATTACGTGATATATTAATGTTCAATCATTTGTCTTGTTGGCGTTTGATCTACAAAAACAGAATCATCCTTCAAAATTACTGCAGGAAAGGAAAATTATGAAAACAAAATGAGGCTTAAATGCGGTTGACAGCCCAGTAATATTCCCGTTGACACAATAATTGAGTAGGCTGTATTGTAAGAGTTACTTCAATGATATAGCAGCATACTTAATTTATTTCACTTCTAGAGTCCTAGCGTCCTTACTTCATCTAAAACGTCATAGCATTGTTCAGTCTTAATCGGGTTCAAACTTATGTCGGTTTCAATTGCTATTTACGAGATCGTACACATTTAAGAGTGTTAATCTCAATTTGATAACTCTTTAAAAATAAGCAGCCTGTTAAACCATTTATGTTAGTAACTAAACGAACTAAACCGATTTACATTGACTCATATGATGTATCAATTTTGGCTCCATATATTTTATGATCCCAAATATGTATATTGGACATCCAAATATTACCTCATTAAGACTTATGTCGGGCAAAACCGTTAAAAAATGGTTTCATTCATTATTAAGGCAATTTAGTTATATACTAATAATCTAACTGATGCCAGACTAGTATTGTGTTTTGAATATTGAGAATAGTAATTAGTGTCTAGTCGACTTCTCATGCACTACTGTTATCCATTACAATGGAGGAAAATTACAATAGCTCTGACATCTTTTCATAA
The DNA here is from genome assembly GCF_021130785.1 of Homalodisca vitripennis. NCBI lineage: Eukaryota > Metazoa > Arthropoda > Insecta > Hemiptera > Cicadellidae > Homalodisca > Homalodisca vitripennis. The sequence continues at coordinate 60,152,268 of NC_060209.1, read as the reverse complement.
TGCAGATAATATCCAACTGTGATATTAAATTTACTCGTTCTAATTAGTCTTTGTAGGATATATTTTCAAATATCCTACTCCAATATTATGTAGGATACAACGCAAAAGATCTCCACCGATGTTTTGTGGGATTCAGTCGTATCCAAATATTTTTTTTTATTCTTGCGGGATACATTTTTGAACATTCTCCTCCGATATTTTTGTTGGATATATTTCCAAATATTCTCATCTATAATTTGTTGTGGGATAAAATTCCGAGTGTCCTGCTTTGATATTCGTGTTAGATACAATTCCGATATCCATCTCTGATATTATTGTGGGATACAAGACACATTTTTAAATTTTCCCCGCTCATATTTATGTAGGATACATTTCAAAATGTCTCTTCTGATTTCCAGATCATTTAAATGAAAGGAGTATATTAACGCTGTAGTATACTACAGCTGGAAACTATTTCAGTTTAGTATTTTTTTAAATTAAATTGATTATTGTTTATTATATAGTATAACAAAGTTAGTGTTCCATTTAGTGGCACAATTTTCAAATATAGATAAGTGCAGGGTAAGTGTACAGACATGTAAGAAGGGTGTCTTCAGCTGATGTTTGAGTGCGTTTTTAAGACGCTTTTATTCGGCCTCTCAGATATCTTGGTAAGCCTTGATTGTTTAAACTTGATTTCGTTCACACTCAAATATTTAAATACAGCCGTCATGTTTTTTTCCCACTGTAGACAAACGAAATATTCTCAAGATAGTACCAAACAGAGTACGTTTATTCCAAGTTGCTTGATCACAAACGTTAAGGGAATTTAAATTTTATTTCCGAGAAAAAAATTGAAATCTTCATTCTTCCTGTATTTGGGCTGTACTTCTTCCCGTATTAGTACGATTACTTTTTTTTAATTTTTGGCTTTTGAATAGTTTCCGCGTTTAAATTCATGATGCTGATGGCAACGTACATTGTCAGGAATATTGTAAAAGTTGTTTAAAATCTTACAAGTGGTATTTTAAGATCCAATAAATAAATACATATAAGCCATGAGAGAAATAAGTACTAAAATCCTAAATAAGTTATACTAATAAATAAAATATCTAAATATTTTATCCGGTAAGGTGCGAATTTTTAAAGTAGTGAAAGAATTAACTCAAATGTATTGCCTTAATGTTTTTCAACGATTCGGTGATTTCTGAAAAGTTAGCCCCAGCTTCCAATACGGCTATGAAGCCAATAATGCGATACAACTTCAATTTGGCCGTCGTCCTGAGGCGGTCTCCTCAGCCTCTTTCCCAATAATAACTTCAATTCCGGGTGCATGACGACAAAACATGTAAGAAGCGTTTTTATGAGATATTCTTTTTTCGGTAAAAATGTTAATTATTCTACATGGTGATATCGTGTTTCTACATATTCTGAAACAGAAGGTTTGTTATTTTGTAACAAGTTATTATACACAGGATATCAACTATTGCAGTACTCACAGTATGGATGCACTTAGCCCTACACTGGGCGACTTTGAGAGGCGATCCTGAGGCGAGGTTCTGGGCGAGGGTCCCCTGGGCCCACATCAGCCCTATCAGCATCAACACTGAACACATTACACTCTCAGCACATCACCAAGGTCACCGCTAGTTTATACCGCAACCAAGGTCGGTTTACATCCAATTCAGTATTTACGAGAACCTTTCTCGGTTGGTTTTAATATAATGTGCGAGCTTATAAAATAAAATCATATACCTTGACACCGGATTTATTTTTCAACATCAGACACTATGACTACCATATTTCTTTACCAAGCAAAGTAATAAATTCATGTCAGATTATTTATTTTAAAAATGTCTCACAACTTAAACAAAATATTTTAACACTTTTTTTGTATAAAATTATCATAAAATTGAAAATTATAAAATTTTACATTAAAGTAGCAATACAATGTTACAAAGACTGCCAATGTTAAATAACTTCAACTCTGTGATGTCTACGTAAATATCGTCACCAATATTAAGCCGCGCACGAGCCTAACACCGATGTTACCGCGCGCACAAACGCCACACTACTGACGATTAGAGAAGAGCTGGCGGACAGGATGCTACAGTACACCGGCAAGTACACGAAACACTCGCCAGGTGCGCCCCCGTCGCTTCCCCCTACAGTCGTAATCTTTTACTGCCGATCCTCGTAAAATAAACAAGTTAGTTCCGAGGACCACTGTTCTTCGACTTCGGCAGTCATCGCGTGATGCTTCTACCTGGAATTATAAATATCAATCTCCCCCTGAAAAAAGCACAAATTATCCGTAATAAATTTCCGAATCAACCAATTTCGTCTGCTCTTAATAAAAATATCCATAAAATTAAAATACTTTATTTCGCAGAAAAAGTGTTATTTTGTTGAATCAGTCACATAGATTCAAAGGAAAGACGAATTTAATCCTTTATATAGCAATAACCCATTCAGATGTACCATCCTAGCTGAGTCTACCTTGATTCATATGTCTCCACACTACATATTACCAAGAAAAGAGTTGATACGATTTTATGATTAAGAGTGGATATATTTTTAGAAATGCAATCCAATTGCTCTAGATACTCAAGATTCCAGGTATGAAAAAATTATGTACCTTTATATTAAACAAGTTAAGGCGTCTTTTGCGCAGTACTGATTCGTAGTTACAGATCTCATTTCCACAAATGAGGCGTTATAAACCTACAAGGATTATTCATTCCAATCAGAATGTTCTACGCATTTCCTTTCTAAGGACACTTTTTAGAACTAAAATATAAACATTGTTTAAAATAATACAGTAACACTATTCATTATATATTTTACAATTAGCGTTATACAGACAATAAAAAAAAATATGGTTCAGGTTTTATTCAACAATTATTATCGTTTTTTATTGTTTATAAAAATGATCAGTGTTTAATATTAGGTAATAGTGTACTGGAAATAGCAATAACATAATAAAACACACACACAGATATACGCGAGGACCTTTTCACTGCCTAGTAGAAGCCGCTAACAACAAACTACGAGTAAAATAAATGTCTTCTCTTGAATAGTAAAAAAAGTAACCTAAGCATAAAAAAATTGTAAATCCGTTTTTTATACGCGACGCATATTACTATTAATATTCATCGAAGAAAGCGTGAAAGAAATTCAATCTGATGTTAAGGCATTATTGTAAATTAACATTAAATGCTTTAAAAAATCATTAAATTTTAAGAGTCGGCTGGTGGTGTGTTAGTTGTAGTGCCATAACAACAATGATAAACCTCATGCACTTGTACACCTCGTAGAACTGTGGAAGATGTATCAATTAATTATACAATTTTACTTAATCTAAAGCTTTTTTTAGTATGTTTCGATATTTCTGTACTTATAGATTATTGAGATGAAGAAATAACACTTTTTTGCACTTCATCGTTTAAATATTCAAAAGTTTCATTGTACAAAAAAAATAACGTTTCAATGCACAATTATTACGTATTTTTAATAAGACACGGCCATAAAGCTACGGTCAAGGGCGATATGGGCGTAAAATTTAATGAGGTTTAACATTGTTATTATTGAAGAAAACTCAAGGTCATTTCAATGCCGGCTCGTAAGTCTTATCGCGCGTATTAAATCTTTAAGTCTTTTGTTTTAATATTCAGTTCATAATTAATCTTCAGAGTCAATATGTCGCAATAAATAGGCTATTAGGGCCGATAATGGTTTTGATATCCAGGTCACATTCAAGCTGTGGGAAGAAGTGGTAATTCTGGATTCTGGTTAGTCGATATTAATGATATAAGAAGAGATGAGTCAACGGTGTGGGATGACGGAGGGGGGCAAACCAGCATCAGTGGGCGTGTTAATCAAGTACTTGACATTGCCCATGCAAATGCTGGCAGAGATGCAACAATGGAAGCATTTGTTGCAAGCCGTCTCTGACTGAATTTGGGAAGATAAGAAAGTGACCCTACGTGGTTTAATTAAACGAGACATGACGTATCGTTGTTCTTCCTATACGACCGAAGAAATTAAGTTGGTGCATTGATTTTGGATTTAAAATACATTTGTTATTCGAAATTCATGGCTGATTAATATTTTCCTCTGAATGCAGAAAAGTAGAACTTATCACATGAAGTAACAGGCATTTAAATTTGTAAATTTAGGCATTTTGTAATTTAGTCCAACTAAAAGAGGCTGATTATAAAAAATTTAAAATCTTTACATGCTGTATGTACATGAGTTATATAACTAGAGTAGCTTGAGGGAATGACGTGATAATTTATTAAGAAAATAATTAATTTAGTATTCTTAAAAAATTAATTTCCCAAGTCATAAATGAAAAAAAGTCTAACTCTCTGAAACTATAACTCATGTACGATGTGCATGTTTTAAATACTTTTTATTTGGGTCTGATTAAAACATTGCCTATATTTGTTTAAATGTCTGAAAATTCACGTGGAAAAATTAAGAAAGTTATATGAAAGATATTAAAATTTACCATTAAAAACCATGTTTACCAACTCCAAAATCGTTCCACAACCTTGTAAATAAAAGACACTTAAAAATCAGAGTGCCTAATTTTTGTATGTCTGGTTAGATTAATAATGAACATTATGATGTTGAAAATAGTTTAATAAGAGATGATTTCACCAATGGCAAAATCTCTTATTTCATTAAATATGAGGTACATCGACCTCATCCATTATAATAGTATTAATGAACATTAGGAAAATATGAGACAAAATGGTTTTTACACCTAATGCCAAGCGCCCGTCTCATAGCATCTGCCTCTTTTAGCAAGTCCGTTTCTGAAGTCAATATTTTTTAACTACAAATTAAAATTGTTTTTACTTAGGACAATTTTAAACATGTACCTATTATCATAACATGACTGCCGATGTTCCGTTAAAAAATACGAAAAATAAACAGACTTGTCTTGCATTCAAAAACTAAATGATTTCTTATTTTTCCGATAGTAAATATTCTGTGTCATCATAGTCGTAAAACTTGTTTTAGATTTGAATTAGATTTTGAATAAAACTTGTTGCTTCTATTAAGAGCTAACTTGTGAGCCATCATCAGACGAGATACATGTGACAGACAACCACGATACATTGCCAAATTGTGCAAACCCCAAGCGAGCATACATATTGTAACTAGCATCCATACTATCACATGGAGAGTAGCTCTCTCTGAGAATACTACCGAATCTGTTTATAGCTGTATTACATCTTCCTTAACGCTCTTAAACTTAATGTGCGACATATATATTAGTCTAGTAGGCAGTGGATGATGCCAGGTTTAAGTGGTGTCTAATTTTACGTCTGCTTATTTCTGCGATATTTGTGAAGATAACAAGGAATGAGGTTACATAGATTTAGCGTTAAGCCTGGTTGCCACATAAAAGTCTAACGGTGAAAAAGTAATAATGGCGTTTAGTATAACGTGTCTGTAGACGAGTACGCAACTTTTAAGAGTTATGGTGACAATGGGGAACCATCTTGAAATCCACTCTTCTGGATGTTTGAAGAATTTTCCTAAGTTAATATCAGACATAATCTTGAATTGCCTTATTCGCAGAAGTACAAATTTCAAATTTGTTTTGTTTTAAGACATTTTTGTGTAACTTATAACTCGTACGGTTTAGACGGTTCGACGTTAAAAGGCCAACCGTACTAGACAAGACGTAATAATGATCCTTGGCACAATTTGACTTTTATAGTGATGTATCCAGATTTTGCCTTTCACTAAATGTCAGGATTTCGGACATACTCGTATCATTGTATTACAAGCAGGATTTTACAAGTGTACTACGATCCGAGCGTCAGAATCTATACCCTTCTTCAGGGTTTAACAGATGATGAAAAGTTGATGTACAGGGTTAAGCAACTACAAATCAATATATGGCGACGAATAGTAGATTTTAAACCAAGTATAAAATAATGTATTACTGCGGTAGCTTCCATTATATGCGTCAAATCGATCGCCGAACCTCTCAACTGATTGGAACTATTTTAGGTTTCATCTTTCCGATTTGAGGGTTTGATTAATAAAACCTAATGCTAATTTATCACTCATAAATCAATGATATTATTTTATTTCTACAACTGAACGAAGTTTCATGGAGTTTATAATTTAATGAAACAGTATACATTAATATTCCATATAGTACAGTATTGTATTATTTTTCTTAAAATGTTTGGGGATCAATCCAGTGTCCTTCCCGAACACGCCCCTGGTTATGATTAATGACTTCTTAGTCAGAGTTGTATTGTGACTAATTTTTGACTCTAGGCTCTTTATTATTGTATGGTTATTTCTAGGTTAAGTAAACAGTTCTTTGTTTAAAATATGTTATTGACGATGAGTGTATTGAGAGGATAAAAGGATTTCGGATATTTGCCACCATTATGTTACAAAATATATAACACTACAATTCGAGGATTGAAATGTACCCACTTCATCAGGTGTAAAAACTGAATACATGAACATATTCTTAAAACCTACAACGTGTGGCAATAGACTGCCAAGACAAAACTGTTACCATACCCGCCAACTGCTTGAAGTCCAGACAGAAGAAAATGAACCTAGGCACTGTCACTAACCAGATAACAGAGCAAAAACAACACGTCACATCGGAACAACCGAAAGTGGACCACTAACAAGAAAACCATTGTCGGCATTACCTGTGGTATCGCGGCGGGTCATTTGACATAAGGTACGAAATTTAATAATAATCGATGACAATTCGATGTATTTTGTAAGAAAATTAATACGTGCAAATGGGTTTTAAATACACATTCATTCCTTTTTCAACATGCATACTGTCACGAGCCTAAATGTTATAGTTAATACATGTTTTATAACCTAAATAATTTTAGTTGTGCCGAGAACTGACTCGAGTCAAAGAACCCGTTTCACATTTACTATAGTTGTAATATTTAAGTATTACCCACTAGTTTTATATAAATAATATGTCATTGTACATCTAATAAAATTGGATAATTAAAGTTATTATTGCAAATTATTTGCACAATGCTTGTGCTTTGAGGTATTTTTATTCACACATATTAAATGTCCACTATCTTGAAGTAGACTCATGCAAAATTGTCATTATAACTTTTTTAATAGACATTATTGACGTTAACATTAAATTAAAATAAAATATGACGTTAACATAATATTGGGTGTTAAAGGTTTTGAAGAAAAATGTGTTTTAATAAAAACGTATACATAAGACAGTTTGCCAAAAATTAAAAACTCCAGCTATATCTTAAAATGGGTTTACTATAACCACAGGAACGATCCCCTAAAATACCCGACAAAAGTTCTGAAACCCTCTATTTAATTAACTTTCATAATAGAATACTATCTGTATACTAATTTGTTTATTCTGCGTTTTCTCGTTGCTTAATCAATTATCTATTATACCAATGTAACCAGAGAATTACTTTGTGACAGACGAAAATCACGACTCTCAATGTTTAATCTCTCAAGGTCAACCCCTTCGATACATCTATACGTACGGATAGGGATTGGATTTCGTTCACCAGCTGGAGGGAAATGCTTCGCTAAACGCTGCGCCAACAGAGAAAAGTTTGTTTCAAAATTAGCGGGAATGGGAGAGAATACGGTCTCTGCACGTTTACAGACGACTGGACGTGAAGTACGGTTCACTACGTTCAACCAATTATGTGTGTACACAGTATCCACTATCGGAACATAACTTTTTATTTCCGGACACGGATCTCAAAAGCCAAAAGCAGCCAGCTTTGTTGCAACTGAAGAGTAAGTACCATTGTTCGTTGTAGTTTCGAACAGCAGTTACTTCTACTTTACAACAGCTCTGGAACTACCAAGTTTGTAAGTATGCTTTATAATTTTCTTTACGTTGTATATTTTCAACTGACACTTTACATTGAAGATGAATATGACTTTAAATGTGTAGCGACATAAACATGTACTGAATCTGCATACAAAGATAGTTTAGGAGAAGATACGATTAGGCTTGAAATAATTTATAAGAAAATAAAATGTTAAAGTCAAATTATAATACGTATTCAATTATCCTGCTTTATGATTGCATTATCCTAGAACCTTACATAGGCAAAACAAATATTAAAAAGAAGTATAGTATTTCCAATTACTGTTGTATCTTTTTACTAAAAAATGTTCACTTCTTCTGACGTAGTTGAGTTGTAAAAGTAATAACATGTCTGGCACTTCCTTATATTGGCTATTCCTCATTTTTATGTGACGATGCAATATCAAATTTCAGAGAAACTAAAATTCAAATAAACAATACGTTATAGACTTGTCACTAGCGCTTATAATCATTTTGGGATATTTCAACATGAAAACTTTTGAAACTGGGATATAAAAACTCGGAAATTAAAAATGTTAGTTTCTATACAGAAATTAATTAAGAGTGAATATACATTTCGGATATGTTAGTGATTGAAATACACTCACTGGATCTTTCCCATTAACTACTGCTAACCCTAGCTCGTAAAAATGTAATGTATAGTAAATTATTTATATATCTGCATGTAGATATTGGATATTATAACCCAGGGCAGTATAGAATATGTATTCCAATTCTCACTAATGCAGAGTTGCTAATTCTAGTAGATATGTAATGAGATAAATTCATTTACACACAAATTCGTTCATTGGATATTAAATTAAATTAATAAATACAATTTTCCGTTATCAAAGATTTTCAAACCAACAAAGTTTTCACGAGACATTATACCAACAAAGAAAATGAAAATCACAGACTCGTTTTATGTTGTTTAGTAATAAATTAAAGGCTGTTATTGAATCATAGTAATTTTATTTACAATGAATTTCATGACAGAATTTTGTGGAATTGTGTTGCATTTTCGCTTTTCAGAGTCCATATCGAATATCATGTGTGATTGTGAACACCATAGCTGCCGTAATTTTTAGTTTATTCAAATTAAACTTGGTACAATTGGAAAAGATCTTTAGGAAATCTCAGCCGAAAAAATTCAAGCATTTGCATTTGTGCAAAAGTTCACCTTGACGTATATAAACATAAATCGTGTATTTTAATTACAAGCAATTTAAAACAACTTTTATACTTCTATGGATTTGTTATACTTTTGAAGGCAATTGAATGAATGGTTTTATATCTTGGCTATCAGGCATCGTGAAGGAAATCAGAAAAGAGCTTTAGAATCTTATGCAATTACAATTATTGTCGTTCCTACGTTTTGATAACTTGTAAGGTTTCCATATGGTTGCCGTATAAAATGGTAGTATTTTAGATAAAATAAACATTAAGCTTGACCCCTAATTTTATTATAAACGATTAATTTTCTGTCCTTAGACTGATATAAGTATTAAACATATTTATTGAGATAAAAGACTATCGTAACATAATAATGCACAAAGCGTATATTTCTCAGCACTTGTGAACAACCGACTTAATCAGCCTGAGAAGAAGAAGCTGTAGCGTATCTACGACGTTACGCTACATTACAACAATGTATGGCAATTCCGTACTGCAGTATCTTCCACTTTATAAAAGCGCGGGAACTTCCGTCTGGCTATAAAACGCTGTTCTTTAACCTCCGTTATTGTGCGAACCAGATCCGCCCTTTCCTTTCTGCAGCTACAGTGTATTGTGGGGAAAATGTATATACGAGGACTTTATCATCTGCTATGTAATACAGTCACTAAAGTATCTTTCCTTGTGTGTACCCTTTTTAAGAGAGGTTTTCTATGGCGATGTTTTTTTTTATAGATTGAAGCAAACGTGTTTAAGGAGAAAAAGTCTAAACCTATTGCAGGTTTTTAAAGACCTTCACGGGAATCGAATCCGTGACCTCCCGTTTAGAGAGTCGTAGCTTTACTCTTAGTTTACAGTGTAGAATAATATTTTCACACTAAAAAAATCACTAATGATGATTATTTTCGTTGTATAAGATCATATAATGCCCAGTAAATTTAATCACTTATGAAACCAACTCTAAATTGTTAGGTTACTCTAAAATAAGGATCTAATCTAACGGGCAGAGAGAGAGAGAGAAGTAAATGATTGTTTATATCCGAGATGCTGATATTGGTTTTACTGTCATAGAATAAATACATAAATCATATTGGTATTGAATAAAATAATACATTTGTACTGATAAAACAGTACCATCTTGTTTATTATTTTACTTCGAGTAACTAACTTTTCACAATATTGACAAAAGTATGTTATTAGTAAAGATTAAAATAGTATTATGAATCATGTTCCTTACATCTACATTTTGTAGTGAACAATGAGACTAAGCACTAATAGAGAAGACAGCCATCATAGTTGAAGGTAGTAGGTCTTACTCGATCTCTGTCTAATGTTGTTAAGCAGGCAGAGTATTCCAAAATTTGGAAGGCGTCATTGTGAAGAACATTATTAAAAACTGTAATTTATAAACTTTCTTCATTTCTCTTGACTGCGATCAATGGCTGTGTAACTTGAAACCATTCTTTCAGCGCGTAAAATTTTAACATTTTTGTACGATAAGGTTTTTTATTCCCAAGTCATAGACTTTTGAAAAACGTTCTCTGAAGACAAAATCTATAGCAAATTTGTCTTGGTTTACTAATCAAGGAATTATAGGCACTTAAAGTAGTGAGTTTGGGCAATTTTGTAACGAGGCCTTAATAACAACGGCTCAAAATAACTGTGTGGACATATAACCTTCCTTGGGAGTGACGTTTTTAAATGCTTATGAAATAATTAAAATGCATATTTTAATAAAATATAATCTAAACAAAGACATGTTTCTTAATAAAATAATACTTAAGAAAATTAAATGTTTTATAAAAAAATAATGTATTCCTTCCAGACATATTTCATATAGAAACTGTAAAATATTTATACTTATCTCCAACAGCTTTTAATAATTCGATTATAAGATGCCCCTACATTATAATTTAAGTGTTTACACCTCGTGAAATAATAAGACTGGCGTTTTTGTAATTTTTAAAATTAAATCAACCACAAAGCGGTTGAACTTTTTCACATTTGATAAATAAATACTCGTTGGAATCTCAAAAAACAGCAATTTTTTCCACCTTTTCACATATTTTACCTCCTAATATGAAGTAGAGCAAGCTGATATTACTTTTTCGCTGGAGAATTACTCTGGTGGAGACTGCCATAGTGACTCACTTCCCCTTATTTCTTACTCGTTGCGAGTAACTTCCGCGTATTGTGTACTAGTTGTGTATTTACCATCCCAGGCTTTAGTTTTACTCAAAACAAGAAGCTTAGGAAACATCTCACTGAAATTTTTATTGTGAATGGATGTTTGAAAAGGATGAGACGACAGTTTTGTAGAAAGGAGGGAAAGTAGGAGGAAGCAGAGATGAAGGAAGAGGATGTACAACAATCCGCTGTCAAGTACTAGGCTTCACGGCGAATCGCACCGACCTACCTTCCTTGAACATACATAGTAACTTATTTTGTACAATAGAACATTAAATTTTACCGTGCACGTCACACAGGCTTATGATATTTAATACTTTATATGTTAATATAATACAGCATACAGCATTAACTTTGTATTACTACTCATAATTCTGCTGACCCCACACATCGCTACTAAAAGATCTCTTGTAGGTTATAAACTTGTGACATGCACTTCTTACTGAATAATAGTGTGGTCCTCAAATGTTAGCTGTCGTCTGATTTCAACACAAATGTTTCATGTAAAAGAATAATTGAGTATGGGTTATACAGAGTGGGCAATTCCAGATGGCCACCATTGGGGTCTCAGTATTAACTTTGCAGTAAACTTTAAATATCTTTACCTTGTAACTAAACTTTTGGACGCCAATTTCCAATATGGTGGTATAATTCGAAATTTCTTTTGGGAACCCATACTTTATCTGACAATATGTGTTTAAAAATGTAATTTCCGTTTAGCCGTCTGGAGTGCTGAAAGCTTAAGAAACTCTTTTCCACATTTATCAAAGAGGCATGCTTTACCACTTGCAAACAAAACAATCTAAATTACGCTGCAATCTTTTTCTGCGAAATGTTATAAAGCTGTTATAATTTCAAAAAATACTTTACATACAAAAAACGAACTTAAATTACTGTTCAAAGCAATTATTTGTGATGGTTTAGTTATGACTCAAAGCAGGTTTCAAAGTAGCCTCTATCTTCATAAATACAGGCATAGAAATAAGGATAAAGTTCTCAATTTACTGTTTTCTGTAAAATTAATACTTTCCGACACCACAATGGGGGCCATCTAGAGTTGATCACATTGTATAGGTATTTGTGTTTTAGTTATATACACAAACTAAAACAGTACAGTTAGTGGGACTTCGTTGGGTAACGTCTAAATACCTCTTTAGATACCTCAGTGTAAATGATCTAATTATCAATTTTATCTGTTTACCCTTAACAACACAGTATTTTATAGAGAATTTGTCAATATGTACTTACAAATTTTAAAAATCGTTAACATGTAAAAACAATGTTACTTACTTTCGGTCAGCTTGGTTCAGTCTATTTTTTCAGTCTTGAGTGTCACTGAAAACGGAATAAAAACTCAGTTTTATTTATTTATCAACGGACAACCATTTTTATAAGAATAATACAAATTAATTAATTCAAGACAGACAGCATAATCGAACAAATTTACAATAAAACATGGTGTGTTAGTTTTGACTATGCAATAAGTATAAAAAAATAACAAATCATAAATAACACTAACCAACTCGAAAACTAATATAACTTGAGTATAATAACATAACAATAACAACAAGATAAAAGAAAAGCAACGATAAACATTTAAGAATTAACAAGATAAATTTAGAGCAAATAACAACAACAAGAAATAAAGTAGCAGAACATATTACTTTCCGTTTTCTTTTTTAACATATTACTGTCAATTTTATTACTTGTGAAAAGTTCATACAATCAAGATAAAGTTCATACAATATCAGCACAATAAAACACGTGTTTAGTTTAATAACTTGGCATTTAACATTATTTAAGAATCATCATCTGACTAGATCAACAAAAATCACACTGTCTTAATAACGTCACGAGTATTTTTCATTGTGTTCTTTAAGTATCAGATTCATTGCGTATAAAAAGTGTATAAAGAAGTCACGAAATATGTCCTTAGTACTAAGATGTAAATGGAATGTCTTAATCGAGTGCTTTATGTGGCGTGAACGAGGCATAGTACTTACTGTACATAAACGTAGTAGCTAACGTAATCACTTCACGTTTACTTTCGTCTCAGAATGTTGAATGTAACATCGCCTTGTCATCGTAAGTGTGCAAGTTCTAGACAGGATTGAGCCTTTAAGATAGGCTGCTTAGGTGAATTGCCGCCAGGGTTCGTACCGCAGCCGTGTAGAGTAGACTCAGTAACTACCAGAACTGCAGGGGCTGTACGAAACCTAACACATCTGTGGAGGTATAAAGGAATTAGATAAAAGACTGCATTTACGAAGAAACGCTTGTTGGGTAATTTATATCAATATCCTTATCTGAACAAGCTTTAAAAACAGTGAATAAAAATCTCACGTGAATACTAAAATATCCCAGATGTGGCAGCATCACTAATTATTAAAATATGTTATTATAAGTAATATTTACTCAGATACTTTCTTATAAAAGAGAAAGGATTTTTTTCTCAATTATAATTATACAATTATAATTTTGCAATTATAATTTTACAATTATACAATTATAATTTTTCAAATATATGAATATTAGGCAGCATTATTGTGAAAAATGGTGTTTTAAATTTTTAACAACATTTTTTTAGCCTTTAAAGATACTATTTTGAAGAGAGGAAAATTGAACAAAAACCGCTTTGGTCATTCCACGAGAAGTGAGGGCATTTGAGGCAAAATTGTGTGGCAATATAGTCAGTAGTAGTGGCAATATTTTCATTCGTTACAATTTGGCCTTACTTCAAAATGTTCTAAATACCTAACTAAATTCTTGTAACTTCTCGCTGAGTGTTAAAATTTTATTCCTATTCTCTCTAATATATTAGAAAATATATTTTAGTAAAAAATTGTATTGCAAATTTAATTACCATTATTGCATTAATTACAGCATTACAAACACCATAATATCACTCTCTAAATACAAAAGAATTTTAGACATTATGTACAATAATTAGACAAAATATTCAACAGTAAGTAATCAATTAAATTATTTTCAGTTAATCCAACAAAAGACAAAACTCGGTGTAATATTTCAACCATGGCAGCAAGCTGTATGGATTTATCAAAGGGAAACCTTCTTTATGCAGTTTTCTTTCCGAGTAGAGTATCCAATTCCAAATAACGACAGTTTGAGAACTAACATTGGAACTTGAAACGTTTAAAACTTGGCTCCAACAAGATCAGCCATGAAACAAAATTGCGGCCATTCAAACCAACAGCTGAGAAAGAGTGGGAGGATGGCGAGTTTTATAACAGCCTGCTGACGTCATTCCTTCCCAGTAGTCAGTGGAGACTCCTGCGCATTCCTAGCACATTGTTAACTAATATGATGCCGTTGTTCATGAAAGACAGTGATGGATTTAAATATATCGTTAGTTAAAACTTGCATCGTAATAAAAAAAAATTAATTCAAAATAAAAAAAAATTGGTTTTGTTAAAAAAATTTTTGGTTTGAACGAGCCAAGACAAAGATGAATTGTGTAAATCTGAAAGCAGCAAATACATTTTTTACCATTCATATTTTAATTTCACCCGGGCACCTTTCCCGACATCGCGTCGTTAGGTTTAATTAGACGAGGTGCCCCAGCGGTGCCTAGTGGCAGAAACGAATTGGCTACCCTCATATCCGTCTGACACGCAAAGCACTGAGCCAATTTAGCAGGCATAATAACGGAGTTATACTTCAGATATTATTTTTACTTTAATGATTACGATAAGCAAAATAATTACGATTGTCGCATGCTCTTCGTTGTAATCAATTTAAAATTTATGGTTGTTATTAGTTTTGTTTGTTTTACTGTGGCTTATCAGTTTAAACATCAGTTATAACAAATTTAAAGATAGTTACATTATTAAAAGTTAAAAAAGCTTAATTTTATGTAAACAATAGCAGTTACCCGCGGCTCTTGAAAAACAGGGATATTAAGGAACATTCTTTTTTAATGACACTCCTAAGATAAGTCACAGTCACTGATATATTAAGCGACCACATGTTAATTTGGAAAGCAGTAATATTTTGAAGTGCAATACGTATTTTGTTCAATTATATTACCTACTAGTATTCAGACCACTGAGTCCTGACAACAAAAGGGTTATTCAGTCAATATTTAGTTACAGCATGTAGTTGCAGTTTTATTATCTGAGCGAGGTTTGTTTGATTAGAACTACATCAGGTTATAACATGTTCGACAGACTCAGGTTTGATTATTGATTTGTCTGTTTTTCTGAACCAAGCAGTGACAGCAGAGGACAGTCGCCGGACTCATACAATTGGATACTCAATGTAAGTCCAATTTTGGATAGAGATATTTTTGAAGTGAAACTGTTTGGAATGATATATGTTTATTTGTAACTGTATGAATTCTGTCTGAGCTATAAGTAAATACAAAATAAAAATAGTAAATAACGGTGTTTGAGACATTTGGTGAACGTAGAGAAGCAGTCCTGCTTACAGCATTCACTTCTGCACAGGGCACTCGTTAGAGCTGGTATCATTGAAAGTGGACTACACCCACTAGTCATAAATTTGAATAAGAAAATGTAAATTGGAGCTTTAGTCATTTGTAAAAAATGCAATTTAATAATTTTATATTGACGGAGAACCATTACTGGAACCTTTGAACACGATTATGAGAGATATAAACAATTTACTACTAAAACTGTTCAGCTTCTTATTAAAAATGTAAAACTATTGTCAAGTACAGAAACAAAAACAAAAATGAACAGGAATATTACACTTTATTGATGTTAAAGGTAATAGGTAGTTACCAAACTTTAATTTGAGAGAAATTTAAAACAAAAGTGATGAAATCTATGTAACAATAGTAAAAATGTCGAAACACTAACGAGAAGGTTAATTTTGAATTAGATTAACAGAAATCCATTAACTAGCAATCCCCTAGAAAATAAAAAAAAAACTAAACTTTGGTAAAAAATAAATGTCTAAAACTTTATTCACTGCTAAGTTTGATTATAAATACACGGTCCAGATTTCAGTATGTCAAGGAAGCGGCCCTGGTTACATTAAAATAAAGTCACAGAATAAACATTTATTAAAAAAAAACAAACAAAAAAAACAGTATATTGTAAATGTTGTTTTCAAAATAAGTCATATGGAATTTTTTGTAACTTACAACTGATAAAGCTAATTTATTAGATTGGTTGGTTTCAGTAACTAGGTTACAATCAAAGGTTTCATACAAAGCTTGAAAGTTTTAACTTAACCTGCAATGTAATATTTGTAGCAAGCTAAACGCTAAAGGGCTTTTTACCTGTGTTTTGTTGCCTTTGCTACCTCTGTTTCACAACTGAAAATAAAAACATCGGTCCATTGGGATTAGCTCTCCGAGCTAAAATGTCCGCTGTGCGGCGAACGTGTAGTCTCCCACTTTTACCCGAGTGTGATGTGGTTAAACTACGAGTATGTTGTAGAGGATAGAGAAAAAAGTACAAATGGAAAAATATCAATAAGTGCTGACAGGCATGGTAAAATGTCAATGATTGAGTAAGAAAATCATCTTTAGAATCTGATATTTTTGGAGTAGCGGGTTGGGTTTTTTAAATCTTGTTTTAAACATGGACAATATTAGTGAGATATTAATAAACAAGTATTTGTTGATAATCAAGTGTGGGTGAAATTACGTAGCACATAATGAATCTAATAGTTGTAATAACGCAATGAAAAATACTTTTGACAATGTGAAAAAAAGCGTAATTATTGTTGATTTGGACATTATATAGTCCAATGGAGATGTGTAAATAAGAAAACAATAAAGGCACTAAATAAGAAGTAAATTAAAAACAGTGAATTTTAGTCAAAACAAGTTGTGTTATATCGGATATACCATTTTATAAGACGTGGAGTGTTATTTCAATATATGAGTTACTGGTTGACTAGTACGGTTGATGGGGATTGAGTGGATTCAGCATCAAACTGACTCCTACAGTGCAGTTGGGCGGTTGGAGGAGAGGGGCATCTTTTCCAAAAACATCTGGCTTTCCCTTAAAACCCATTTCTCGGTATTCTCGTGACCCAAGAGCCAAAAACTGGAATATTTACTAATGTTTCGTGGATGGCTAGTAGAGCCTCGGCCGCGCGCTCAGATCCCTTGGTCCATCTGTAGATCTCCGAAGAGCGACAGAATATAGTGCCGAAGACTGGAGCAGCCTTGTAACTACACTCGGTAAATGTGCTTCTTCCTCTGTCTGGCCATCAAATGAAATAAGTATTGAACGGAAATGAACCAATTATATAAATTTCTTCTGCTCGGATACAAACTATCAGAAACAAAGTAGTTTTGTTAGGTTTATTTTGGAACACACTGAACTGGTTGATATTTGAGAAATACAGTTATACTATTTTGATAAGAACTGACTCGTTCATATATTTTGTATAAAGCAAAAACTAGAGAGTCTGTGGTCCATTGTTTTTTTTAGGTCCTGTGCATTTTGTATCAAATTTGTGATTAAAGCATAAGGTGTATGTTTTTAAGGTAAAATGTACAGGTAATTGTGATTGATCACGTTAATAATGTTTACAATGTACAGATTACTCCATGCAGTAATTATTTATTTATTTAGGAATAAATATAAAACAATAATACTAACCGCTGATTTTGAAATTAATACAAGACAAGTTTCTTCAGAAAAAATTTAGTTATTAAATTGATCAAGGGTTTTATGTAATGCAAGCAGTCACTTAAAGAA
The DNA here is from genome assembly GCF_021130785.1 of Homalodisca vitripennis. NCBI lineage: Eukaryota > Metazoa > Arthropoda > Insecta > Hemiptera > Cicadellidae > Homalodisca > Homalodisca vitripennis. The sequence goes on along the minus strand of NC_060209.1, from coordinate 60,134,349 downwards.
AGTATAAACGTGGACGTGATTGGATAATCACAGAAAGTGAAGAGAAGCGAGCGGTGTTGACAACCGAAAATGCGTGCTGATAACCGTAGAAGTAATGGAGGGTCTGCGGTCTGAGGAGCAGTGGTTACCGGGGTAGAATGGAGGTAATTGAAAGAAGCAGCTTCTTCACAGCGGATCTGCTGTCCACGACAAAAATTAAATCTTCAAATTAAAAAGTCTACATGAATAGCACATTAATCAGACATGATATTGGTTACAAAGGTTTGCTCGACTTTAATAGTCAGTTAGAATTAATAATGGCGTTAACTTTGGTGAAGCAAACTGCCATGTTAGTAGTGAGGACCTCTGTTGTGACGGTGTACACTTCTACAAGAAAGGGGTTTCTCGACTAGGATAACAGTTTCACTGTGTTTTTTTCAGTAGCGTTATTTAGTTTTGACACCGAGAGTGAGCAACCTTCTCTCTCGCATGTCAGTGATAGACCTAGTCTCAGCCTAGTTTTCAGGGTGAGAGATCCGTCTGGAGGCTGCCCTAAAGCTCATGGGGGTCTGAATGTCTCTGGACTCGGATACTGTTGTGATAGGAGAATTGAGGAGATGGAAGAACCTCATGATCACGCTTTTAAAATGCTATCTCTTAACACGGGATTCGATAAGATGAGTTCACTCTTGTTTTACCTTAACTTTGATGTGCCTGGGATACCTGCATGAGATATGGCTTCATCCTGACACTCCTTCGAGCAGTATACCATGCTGGGTGTTGGTGGTGGTGTTGTGGTTTACATCAAGAATGGCATTATTTTTCAGCAGTATTCTGCAGAACACATTGGCCCTGGTGTTGAGAATCTTTGTGCTGGCCTGAAGGTGAAGAGAGCTCTACTGGCGATTTATGTGGTTTACAGACCACTCTATTTAAGGTATCCATATTTAAGGAACTTGGTTCATTCTCTGTTTGTTGATCTGGCAAAAGGAGTCAAATCAGTAATATGTATGGAGCACCTGAATACTAACTAATTGTCTATTACATCCAAGTTTTTACTGCGTCCCCTGATAGATTCTAATTCCGTAGAAGTAATAAATAAGCCTACTGCAATAACAGAAAACTCGACAACCTTGTAAGACCACATTATAGTTTGGGCGAAGACTAGGATCGATGCCCCCAATATTAAAGATTATAGAAAAAATGTACATTACAGATCACAAACTAATTTTCTTCGTGCTAACTTGTAGAAAACAAAAGAAGTTGATCTGCTATAGAGCTTAAAGAAGTGTTCACCCAGAAGAGACGGTTGCTCGATTTGCATAACAAACTGGAATAGTGCTAAGAATATTTTCGATGTGGATGAGAAGAAAGAGTCATTACATAGAATATCAGTAACACTCGTCATTACATTGACGTGGCTCAAATTGTCTGTTACAAAGTAACCCAAGCAAAAGCTCCAAGGTAATTTATAAAATACATAAAATAAGAAAAAAGAAAAAGAAATTTTTAATTAAGAACGCAGGAAAAAAATACTTATTGAGAGCAGTATGAAAGAGGAATATTATGAATTAACTTCTGCTTCAGATAATCCTAAAGAGATTTCCTCCTGCCTAAAACAATGTCTCTACATTGTTCCAGGCATTGTTTCTAGCTTCCGGTTAGAAAATTATTAAACTATAATGATATAACAGTGAATGAGATAATTAAAAATTGTATTGAAATGGGGTCAGGACATGAAGTGGATACAGAAAAGAACGTAAATGGCAAGAAATAGTTTCATTTTACCAAAGTCGCTGAAACAATTTATAAGGTCGGCAGTGATTAAAATAAATTCCAGAGCATCTGCTCATGATAGAATCTTGATTCAAATTTTAAAAACAGTACGTACTCCCTTGTGTACAGATGAAATAATTAGTCTGGGCTCGCGGCTCTGGCACTACTAGCCGTTTCAACTAAGTTTCAGCTCGCTCGAGGTTCTATTTCGCTGTCACGCGCGCAACGTTTCACAAAACTCATTCCATTTAACACATGAAATGAGCATTTTGCCATTACTTTATCGTAATAAAAGTTATATCAAATTAAAGAACACATTCTTGTCTTTCCAACCAATACGTATAAAAAATTGTCAATTCTAAAATAATAATGTCTAAATTAGTAGAAACCAAGTACAGTTTAGTTTGGTTAATTTTATGACATGAAATTTTCGCTCTGCGAGGAAGTTTTTTATTATTCTGTCAGTATCAAACTTCCCGTGGAAAAGTTTTAGAAAATCGATTAAACTGCATTTTTTGTCTAAAAAACTTTTTTCTACGACCCCTCATTCCGGGGGAAATTAAGCGTTATCTTAATATTTATAAACACTCGGCGTGCGAGCTTCTCCCAGTCTCAGTACGGTCCTTCAGTTCTTTTAGCGTGAAAGCCATTGCTTACCTATAAACCTCACCTAATATAATTTCTAGGATAAAATAAGGATAAAAGTTCAGTTTTTAACATTTTAAATCTTAAACTGTATTTAAATGGCTTAAATATAAAGCTAGATCCTTACATAATAGAAATAGAACAGAACAGTGTTGTATTCAACATTCTTCACAGTTTTTTAATGACAGAAGTAATTTAAAACATGTTAATAAATAATAATAAAATATGTACAAAGTTAATACATACGCTTCAATCCAAATCTTCAATGCCGCTCAAGTCATCTGGCGCGTTTTCACTGCTTTCACTGTCACTCTGCTGCCGAGTGAAATGATCATTGATTCCACGAGATTGTCGATTTTGGGGCTCAGCTGAAGCATAATCATTTTCAATTTTTTTCACGTGTTCGCACTTTCTGGCCCATTTCTCTGCACCTATAAGTGAAAACTTTTCTTCCGCTAAAGACTTAATACTTGAAAAAACTGCACTGAATATTTCTACTGGCTACGTAGTTTTTCACTTCAGCCCAAATGAGTTCAATAGGGTTTAATTCCGGGTGGTATGGTGGGAGCCGAAGCACAACATGTCCTCCACTGCTGGTCACTAGTTTCATCAAGCTCATACCTAACAAATATCGGTTTATTTAGGAGAATAACCCTGTACAGCTCCGGGACTAGCAAATCATCCAAAAAAGGTATTTGATGTTTAGAAAGCCAATCTTTCGTCAATTGTTTCTTTACTTTTTGAAGTAGGTAATTTGTCTTTTTTGTACATTGTGATAGGGGGCGTTATCAACAACAATAACTGATCTTGGTGGGTATGTTAGGCAGAAGTTTTTCTCTCATCCATTTCATCATTGATTCCGTATTCACGTTATCGTGGTAATCACTCGAATGACTCGATGCCTTCCACATTGTCAATACATTGGGAACAAAAAACCAGCTTCACTTCCTGCGTGTATCATGATCAACCGTTCCCCTTTCGAAATGGGAACACGCATTCCTTTAGTTGATTCGTCAGACCACGATGAACTTGACACATGACTTGTCAGTATATAAGACTCGTCTAAGTATATAATTGAACGTCCTTCATCTCTCTGTAACGTTTGAGTGCTCTTAAATACGAAATTCTTTTTTTCTCTTATTTCATTAGTCTCGATCAAAAGCTTGCGGTTATTTTGTGTCCTTCTCCATCGAAAACCAAGTTCTTTAAGAATGTTGTTGAGGCTTGATTTTGATCTTTAAAGTCGATCCGCTGTTTTCAATTCTTCATGTAACAAAGATACAGTTGGTAGCTTGTTTTTTTAGAAGATGGAACTCGTACACAACTCGCCTTATCAGAGCTTTGTCAAAGTCATCCAATCCTGTAATAAATAGGCTTTTTACGATTCCTTTTCAATTTGTTTTGGGTGAGAAAGCTACTTCACCATTGTCATTATTAAAAACGGTTAAATGTTTAAGCTCTTTATTAATTCTTGAGATTTCACGTTCTGAGACGCCTGTAGCTACTGCTGTTCGGACACGGGCCTTTGCCAAGGGAATACTTAAATTTTTTTCATCAGCCTCCTTTTTCATGAATGTATATACATTACTGACAATTTCACGACTTTGACTGTGCAAAGATCTACCCTTCAGTTTTGATTTCACGCGGTCACACATATTGCTTATGAAATAAGCTTCTTACTAAAACAAAATAACACAATACAAAAACACTGAACGTAATAATTATTCTCAGTTAACTGCACACAGTAAATACACACAGCTTAGAACAACTCACTGTTAATACTGAAGTTTAACGATGCTCACTCTATGACAACAGATGTCACACTGGTAATTATATTGTTTGGAGGGAAGGTTTGCTGGAGGGAAAGATGAGTCACAAGTCTGCCAGCCCTTCCGCTGGCCCGACCTTGAAGTCCGCCACCGTGGCGCGGGCGTGATGTTTTCAGGAATGACCGATTCACACACCCCTCTTCCCCCCGCGCCATAGCCTACCACCGACCGGCCGCGCGCCCAGACTAATTATTTCATCTGTACTAGGAGCAATAATGTATTTTATATATTAATCGTTAGTGAACAGCAAATTTCCTAAGGCCTGGAAGATAACGATCTCTACCAAATGTAATAAAACCGACCAGGACACAGCAGTTAAGTCCATTATCAATTGTGCCTGTTATGTCGAAGATATTAGAGAAGATATTCATACGACAGACGATGATCCTCGTAAATTCTGTTGAAATTCTCCCAAAATTACGCTCTTGTTTCAGGAAAAATCATAGTACATGTACTGCACTTGTTAACTTATTTAGCGATACTTATCATGCTCGGAATAATGTCAGGCACAGGTCCCCCTGAAATGCTATATTTTCCCCAGGCTTTCAACTCAAAAAGCGAGATGTTGATAGCAAAGGTAAAATACTATGTCTTTGGAGGGTATTAGGTGTTCTGTGTGGAACACTTACCTGGTAGACAACGTGGTAAGATCACTAAAATGGGAAACCAGACGTCTACACCTCTTGTAAGGGAACATGGGGTTCCTCAAGGCATCTTCTTGGGTCATTTTCTGTTTAATATCTTCACACAAAATGTTCCTGTGTAAAAAATGTACAATTCACCACTACGCAGACGGTTGTCAGTTCCACTTGTCGTAAGAACCAGCGTTAATGAATGTAACCATTGATGAAATAAACAATGACTTCACATGAATTGTTCTGAAAAGCAGTATTAAAGTGAGAGACGCTTGGAAAATAAAGGCATTTTCATTTATTAAAAATATGTTATAAAAGATGAAATTGTTAAACCCCACATCTTAACCCACCTTACAGAACTGTAAGGTAAAAAGCAAGGTAGTAGCTTTTATTGCATCAGTTACGCAGTCATTCATAAATCATTCATGGAGACGAGGTTTGTTGAGGTCCGGGGTACTATTTCAGTTGATTGTGAGGTCGGACGCTAAAGCTGCACCACATAACTTTGATTGCTACCATTCAAATATTTTTGGATCAGCTACCTGAGTCTCCCTCTCTCTCACTTCACAGAGGCCATCCGAGAACTTTTATTTTCGTGGCTCAATTTACAGCATTAGCTGAGTAATTGATAAGTAAGTGTAACTAATACAATCCAAGATAGTAGGAACTTTTCACCAGGTAGTCCTTAGATTCCTCCAGTGGTTTCGTTTTCTACACGCTTCTCTCCGAGAGAAATTAATAACCACTTTTAAATGTTTTCCATTGTTGCCTTAATTTAAGTTTAGCTGCAACTTAGTTATAATACAATATTCAAAATAGTATAAATTAGTTTTCATTACATGATGTTTCACACAATTATATCAATGTACTAAAAAGTATACACAGCTGATTAGCAAATTTATAAACATAAATACCTACTTTATAGAACTGTAATTGAAAAATAATAAAAGTAATTACAACATTTGATATTCATGTCTTCGTGCGAAATAAATATTCAATTTTCTATTCATAATAATTCCTTTATGTAAAAGTATGTGAGATTCAACTATTAGATGAACTTATTTCTAGGGATTTTTTGAAGAGATTATTTAATATTGTATTTCACTGCTTCTCGGATACGGCAAAATTAGACATGTGCATGTCGTGTGAAGTTTTACGATATTCTCTATGTTTTGAAGGTAATAAATGCATTGAATACTTAAAATATGACAATATGAGACTAAATCGAGCTATGTAAGTTAAGCTCCATTTCACTTTCCACTTAATGCAGTGTTTGAGATCTGATACTGGCACATATTGGTTCCTGGAATCTGAAGTTCAGATCTGTCAAAATTACTCTTTGCATATTTTCAAAATCTGAGACACTTAGGCTACATATGAGCTCAGTCTGGTTACCCAGTAGTTATCCAATGTAATCTAGATGAAGAGTTATTCTTATTGTCTCATCAAGTACATGATTGTCAGGTCTCAGTATTAGCTTTACATCAACCCTTCCCGCCATCTTTAAGTGAAGTGGAGAAAATTCGGTTGCTACACAGTGCTTTCAGATGATGTCTAGAATATCGTAGAGCACTCAATTGTGCACATGTCTAGTCTTAATAATGGCTGGAGGACATTAATTGTAAAAATAGTTTGGGGAGCCGATAACCTTAGCAATATTTCAAGTTTTAAGTCAAGATGAATGAAGTGTTTCTATAGTTTAAATATTTCTCTTAAAACTATCTCAAAGTTATCAAATTCAAACCTGCATTTTATGTAAGTAAGTATTAAGATACTTAGTAAGTTAAGGTTAGTGTGTAAATTAAATTGTATAGTAAAAAAAATCAGTACTGTTTAAACGGACCCTATTAAAATGTAAATGAGGATGTCAAACTATTAAAAACACCCCGTCAAATGGAACTAAATAACATTCTCCGGCAATAATTCTGTAATCACCTATAGAATCGTGGCCATTGAAATGTCCGTGTGTGCTGTGCGAAGTATAAACTGGCAGGAACAGACCAACACTTTAATTGTGTGGAATCCAGCACCGTCTGTCGGCGCCGAATGTAACTACGTAATTATCTCCGGTAAACACAGCACGTTGTCACGATCGGCGACATTTAAATGCCACGGGCTCGTTCACTAGAATTGCGACACTAAGTAATAGACAGGCGCCTAAAGTGTCTTCATAAAACAACGAAAGGCTATAAACAACGCATAGTTGTCAGGGGCTGCACCTGAAGAAGGGCTCTGATGTGGCCGGAGGACACGTAGAAGGATTCTGTTTAGTGTTTAGCATTACTATTGATTCCTATTTGAAGCCAAAAAGAAGTGAAAGGACGGTGATTGCAGAAGTATACGCCGCGGGCGGTGCTTAGCTGTGATTTATTGAAATGCCGTGCACATCCTCTGTTATTGGCTGTCCTTTTAGTCAGAGTTGTCCTCGTGCAGCTCCTAAAACGTGTTCTAGAGTGAACAAACCAACTGGCATCATCTGATTGATTTCCTTAGAATACCAAACGTGACAGAAAACAATTGGACCTGACCTTTTCTGATTATTTCACCATATGCTTTGAGCGAGGCCATTTGGTTGTCACATTTCGTGAAAGTGAAAATTTCTCTTTATTATTCTCGTGCAAGCTGACGAACTGTCAAATGTGATGACGAAGTATTGTGCTTTACGTTAGTGGCAATCACATCAGCAACGTCATCAATTACTTTCTCCCAGGAAGGAAAATCTGCGTTTCCTACTTAAATACTCAATTCTGGACTACGTATTTAAATTATATTTATGAAAGCTCTAAATATGAAATTTAATATTTTTTAATCGGTTATATCAATTTTACCTGTAAGAATATGTATCTACAATGTGACCTATAAAATGACTAGTACAAACAAAAGTCATGACTTTTAATAACTAGCACATAATCGTGTCGTTGATTTGCCATCAAATGCTAAAGTTATCTTGTGGCCAACAATGCAGTGAATTTAAATGTAGAATCGTTTATTCACGAAACTGAATGTGGCAATCTTCAAAAAGGTCCAATATCTCTCAAGAGTACTTTGAACATACATTTTTACCACATGCCTGTTTCACTAATTACTTCTGCTTTGAAAACCCTTTTGCAATAATTGCAAACAAGAATTATTCTTGTTTCATAAAGTAGACCGGGGGTATGCCCATACAATGTTCCAGAAGTTTTTATTGTTTTGCTGATGATGCACCATACGTGGACATAACCAATTTATATTTATTTATGTATTTATAAACGCATTGAATAAGATGAAGTCGTAATCTTGTGTACATGAGAGTAGGCCCTACGTTAAAAAGTAATAAATTATCTAATTTCTATATGCGTCTTTACAATTACATTACTAACTATGGCATTTTCAACATTTTTTAACTGCAACTACATCAACATTTTGTTATAAAACCTATAATGATGTATTGACATTTTATATGAATATAATACGAATTAGTAACCGAATGAACAAAGTGTAGAGAAACATTGCAGTGTTATGCTTACCGATATAAAAATTAACATTTGGTTAAAATATCTAATATTTCCCTTGTTAGATTCTTGAATAAGTATGATGGATAAGATTCAGTTCATTCCATTGAGGTTATTCATAATTAGTAATATACCTTTAAACCACTTTGTAGGTAATTATCAACCTTAGCCTATTAGTTCATAACGATTAATAGGTAGACAATTCAAACACATACATGAATGAATGTACTAAACATCTGTTAATGATTGAATTCTTATGAATTAATGAATTATTAATATATTTATATTGCGCAGCTAAACAAAATATTATGCTTGTTAGCGGAGTGCCTGTTTGAATAAAGTGATGTACAAATAATGGTTGTGTAAATAGTTGAATTTTGTTCTATTAAGGACGGTTTGCATCAGTATTAGCAGGATCTAGTGGATGTTTATCATCTGTGGATAACACATTGATCCAGTGCTAGATGCCTGTAACAAAAGAACAAACTAAACGGTAAATTGCCATAATGAGAGGCATCAAATGGTAAAGAATATTTTATGTTGAGAAAATTACGGAAGCTGTTTTGGTAAACGCACTATCCAACAATGATCTTCTTTCACTATTTCGAAAGTGAAATAATTAATTTATAATATATGCATTTTTATTTAACCGACTCAACTAAAAAAAAAAACATGTAGACGGCTGGCCCTCAAAAAGACATTTTTAACTGTAACGACACACCGCTTTTATTCCTTTAGAATTGGAACCACAAACTTGAACTACGTGATGTCCAACAAGGTCTACATCTGCCCTAATGTGAATATCTAGCTCTCTTGGATTATAATTAGCTTTTCAAGAAGGAAAAATAATTAGCTGGAAACATATTATGTTCTTCAATTACTGATGGAATGGCGGAAACGAATACATAGTGGATGGATTTCGACCACTCAAATTAGGTGGAGCGAATAATAAAACTTGAGCAGCATTAAACTGATTTAAAAGAACACTGCGTTGAAAATATACTTGGTTAATTCAGAGAAAACAAATCACTTTCCAAGTTTTGCAGTGACTTTATAGTTAATGAACCAGTATATAACAAAGCTAGACATTTAATACTCGATATTAGAGCTGGTTCTATCTAAATAAACCTCGGAGTAAAGAAAATAGAATTAGTCAATGAAAAACTTACAATGGTAATGTAAATGTAAAAAATGAAATAAAGTAAATGTAATCAGAACAAAATCCATTTTTTATATTTGGAAACGAATTGGATATTTTGTTTAGATGTTAATAAAATAGATAAGAAACAATCTAAAGATTTTTTCAAATATAAGAAAATGGAAAAAGCTGTGTATGTTACTACTGTACTATGTAGTTTCCGACATTTTCGTTTAACGCGGACAATGGACGACCGGATATAACTACAACAAAGAGTTTAACTCTGTAGTGAACATGAGGTTTTACTGTAACGAAGTCCTCTATATTACTCCTGCTTCAAATTAAAAGTTAGTAATTATCAACAAGGATTAAAAAATCTGTATTTAAACTGTTATAGGATAGTGATTTTAAATGTGTCTAACGGAGTTCTAATTGGACTTTTATCCCTCTCTCTCAAACAACACTACCAAAAGTATAAACAAATCTTTACAGTATAATATAATTAGGAAAAAAAACAGATTTACTGCAATTTTCTAGGCTCAAAACGAGGTAAATAATCTAATTCGGTTTTCAACCACAAATCTCCATAAATTACAACAAAGGAGGAAAACTAGTATTTCTCATTTATTATTCAGTTTTATGGAAAATGTAGAAATAATTCCATAGCAGACAAGGACGTTCATTATTTTTATTCATACAATCTGTATACAATGCCAATGTTCTTTTACTGTACAATTTCACGTTCCCACTTTGAGTTTTAAGTTTATTTTTGACGAAGGATTGTAAAGTAAACAGAATTTTCCGGACATTCGCCATCGTTCAGTGAAACAAAAAATAATTAATACTACGTTTCGAGATCTGCAATCTGATCTCTTCTTCAAGTGAATTACTAACCTAACACATTACTAACTAGGTTCAAATAAACAAATTATACCAGAGCGTTGTGCCACGCGTACGTTAAGAATCACAACCCCCATGTTGTGTGTCAACTTCACTAACTCTAAACAGTGTACCTAATAAAAAACTAAACACAACACTACTTATTAAAACTGAAGTACAGAATACAGGTTACAATAGGCCTGCGTTCGCAGACCAATCACCTACGACGGATTGTGGTTACTGACTTACGCGTGTCACAACGCTCTGGTATGATTTGTTTATTTTAACCTAGTTTGTAACTATGTGTTAGGTTAGTTATTCACCTGAAGAAGAGATCAGTTTGCATATCTCGAAACGTAGTGTTAATGATTTTTTGTTTCACTGAACGATGGCAAATGTCCAGGCAAAAATTGGGAATGTTCCGTGAGTCTCAATTTGTAGACATTTATGGTTTCGTCTTTTAAACGGACAGACAATTAATTTTTTCTATACTATGCTGTTTTAGGAGAGACAACTTCACTAACTCTAAACAATGTACCTAATAAAAAACTAAACACAACACTAATTATTAAAACTGAACTACAGAATACAGGTCACAATAGGCCTGCGTTCGCAGACCAATCACCTACGACGGATTGTGGTTACTGACTTACGCGTGTCACAACGCTCTGGTATGATTTGTTTATTTTAACCTAGTTTGTAACTATGTGTTAGGTTAGTTATTCACCTGAAGAAGAGATCAGTATGCATATCTCGAAACGTAGTGTTAATGATTTTTTGTTTCACTGAACGATGGCAAATGCCCAGGCAAAAATTGGGAATGTTCCGTAAGTCTCAATTTGTAGACATTTATGGTTCCGTCTTTTAAACGGACAGATACAATTAATTTGTTCTATACTATGCTGTTTTAGGAGAGGAGACCTCCTTGACCTTTGACCTCTTATTTTCAACTTTTTTAATAAAAAATAACAATATTAGGAACGATTTCATTAGGTCGATTAAACTACGGGTCATTTCGATCGATTCATCGTTCCAAGTGATTAGAGAACTATCATAGTTCAAACTTGACTAGAGGACACTGTGATCTGGGGCACGCTATTTTACATGAACTATAGTTTTCGTGCTGAACGCCTGTAAACTGCCGTACAGTCCCAGTGTCGACTCCCGCTCCCGCGCCAGCCACACGGGCGCGCCGCGCCGCCTGAGGAGTCAATCCCAGCTACAATTGTTTCCCCCCAGATTACGTTGCATTACGCGGCACCTTTGTGGCTCTCACTGCGGCCTCCTCAAAATTACACATTTTCTTAGCTAATCACACAAAGGGTAATCACCATTATCTTTGTTCGGTTGCAGATTTGCCTGTAACATTTTACTGCTTTTATAGTTTCGAAAGGACGTATACCGTGTAAAAAAGATTAACCTCTATTAAAGTACATTTACTGGGAAGAAATACGATTATATATCAATATCCTGTATTTTATAATGTTACTGTGGATAGTTCGTCAACGAAAACGTTTGTAATACCTGATCTCACAATAAGAGCTAGAGAAGACTTCTTCACTGTGAGATGACATTTCTATCCTGCAGAGCCACTTATTGTTTCCCGGAAGTGCAATAATAGAGTCTTCCTGTCGTCTGCATCCGGTCTCCATGGACACAAAGGTGCCTGCGAAAATTGCAGCTGTTACGGACCCTTTATTTGGCAGGACGACATAATAGAAGACTCAAGTTGTTTGACAAAACAATGGTTTCCTTGTCTCTTGGTGACAGTTAATTAAACTGAGCCTGATAAGTTGAATCTGCAGTCTTAATCTACTAAATTATCCTTTCCTCCTGATTTAACTCTTCTCGGTGAGGAGTCCTCGTATTCCTGACTGACATGACATTTTTTATACTAATTAAATAAATATTTATTCACACATTCACACCACAGCATAAACATAATGTACACTAGTTTCTCTGCTATAGCGATATTATTAAGTACTATTTATGAAATTGCAAATTTTTAATTCGTTAAGTATTCACAACATTTTAAGGAAACAATATGTTTTAAATTATCTATCCTTCATTTAACGTTTGTTTTTTTTAAAATATAAAGGAAACATAATTTTTACGGATATTTACCTTCGTCCGGTAATATAAAAAAAGCAATAACACTAAGTTTCGAGATTTGCAATCTAGCCTCTTCCTCAAGTGGCTAATTAAACTTAACTGCAATCTAGGTTGAAATAAACTTTCCTGAGCGTTGTGACACGCGTAAGTCAGGAATCACAGCAAACATGTTGTGTTTCAACTGGATATACAGTACATGTCTAAAATGCAATACAAATCTTGGATATAATAAAAGTGGCACACTTTAAGCGAGATATTTAACTTCTTTATGAAAATACAAATTTATGCTGTATAATAAAATAATTTTAAATAAATAGATGATACAACAGGTAGCATACCTTGTATTTTTAACAAAATGCTATTCTTTAGACGTATACTCAATAGAAACACCAATGTTCGTATAATTAACTCAAAGATAAACCTTGAAAATGTATAGTTTTATTTTGTATATACTTAAATGCAGTCCGTTGATATTTAAAATATTAAAAATTGCATGAGCAAAATAACCAAATAGGTAAGTATGCATAATAATAAACTATGTTAAGGTAATCAACAAACAAAGAAAACAAATAAACACCTAAGTTCACTACAATCTGTCATAATGCCGATATAATGTTTATCTGTTATAACAACAGATAAAAGTGTCATTTGAATATCGGCTATAGAAATGTGTCCTGGGGAACTCCAATGCACATTAAAGTAAATATTTACAATAAATTGTGACTCGTCTTACTTATTAAACTGGAGAATATGATTTTACCATTCAAATTTCAAATATATAGTTCGATTCGTTTTCGGAATATCATGCAAACAACTATACCCTTCAAATCCTATGGAGTGACATGGGCCATCATCGAACTCAACATTCCTTAAATTAACAATAAAGAAATTAAGTTTAATGCAACATTTCAAGTCTATAGGTCAACAAGTCCTCGAATGATTATTCGAACAGAAAGACAGACATAGAAAGTGATACTAGTTTCCTGTTTGAATGAATGCTTTGCTAGCGTTGAGTCGTGAGGTATTCGGTAAAGCATTAAAGCATGCTTTAGCTATTAAATTTGCTGTTTAAAATGGATGAATGTTACTCAATTGAAATCTCTCTTGCAATAATATAGTTAACGTTATTTTGTTTATACGGTTTATTATTTTTCGTTTTAAGTTAATTATTACATATGGAGATACGCAAACGTCTTCCAACCCTTCTACAAAACCAAAACACTCGATAAAAAATTAGATGCAAACAAAAGCTGAAACGTTTAAGAAACCTTCACTATTTTATTGATTTATTAATTCTACCGATTATAAAATCAAGAGACAAAGTGTTATACTACCTTTTTCATATTTGTTACCGTTTAAAATATCATAAATTCTTATTTTAGTACTGTAAAAAGACTAAATTCAATTAAAAAACCTCTATTAAAACACGTAGTATTACGTAATATTATTCATTCAATGGATATGATTATGACTCTTGAAAATACCAATCAGGAGTTTATTATCTCTGGCCATGCGTTGTTCTTTCTTGACTCTTTGCAACACTACCTTGCAGAAGAAAATAAGAAAATGAATTCTAAATTTAATCTAAAATAACTACGAGATCGAAAATACGGGAACATCATCAAAGAAACTGCGCCTGTAGAGGCCTCCATGAGCAAGCTGCGGTCTACAGGTGGAATTAATTTGAAGCCAACCAGGCCCGCAAATGTAATTATATCTGGGAAGATAATTTGATGACCACATTTTGAATACAGCTTATACTGCGAGTGAGTTAACCTTTAATCTTACGGCTTTTCTTTAGATGTAGAAAAGAGCCTTTGTAAAGTAATTTGAAAAGTAAGAAAACTTCCAGTTTGTATTTCTATTATACTTTTATAAATTGTTTAGGTGTATCTGACAATGTAGTATAGTCGAATCGAAATGAGAAGATTAGCCTATACTGCCAATATAATGTTAAGTTGACTCAACCTTTTTCCTTTTAATTCGAATATAAATAAAAACCAGTCTCTGGTTGGCTGTGCTGAATATTAAAAACAATTTCTAGTTTTCTTAATAATCCGTCTAGTTTATCAACACATAAAAATTGAAAAATCATGAAGGTCTAAAATATAACAATCACTCTCAGTTTTGCTCCAATTTTTTTAAAATGTTTGATCATTTCCCATGCAAGAAAAACTGAAGCTTTACATTGAACAATTTATCTCCTTATATATACTTTATGGATTTAATTTCTATATATCACAAGTCAGATTGTTTACATAAGGAAAAACTAGTAATAGTTTAGACAATTACTTTTATGCTTAGGTTGTTATCTACCATTAGTTTGTTTTTTAAATAAGTTAGAAAATGCTATAGATTTGGTAAAAATGTAAATACAAAGAAGGAAGAAGATAGAGAACAGCTTTTGTAATAAGCACTAACATGATTCCTGAGTATGGAATCTTTTTCTGATTATTTATGTTGGCACAATATTTTTTGAGTGGGTTAAGTGTTTACATCCTATACCCAATCTTATGAATTTATTTAGTAGTTTTGGGCAATTTTCTCCTTCAATACGGCTTTAGGAAGAATGACAGAGAATAAGGCTATAATTTTTGTACGGTAACGTGTTATATATGAACTATAACACACAGAAATGACATGCACGAAAGAACGAATATAGCACAAAAAATTAAATATGACAAGCCTCTTATTAGCATGACACATTACAGCTCTGCCAAAGCGATAATGAAGGATCGGTGTACATACAAGTTATCAAGATGACTGTGTGGTCTAAGGAAATGTTACTCTCGGCCAAGGAAATGACAAGTAGTTATATCATCCTTTCTACATACACATTCTGCAAAAAATTAGTGTCTATTTGAAAAATGTCATGATACCCCACATTAATACTATTAAGGATTTTAATTGTAATGTGTAGTCAAGAATTATTTTTATGTTTATTCTTTAGAGAAGGCATCTTAATGGGCGGTGGAGTGAAAAATAAATCAATAAAACGTAGCCAAAAAGCAATTGTACCTGATTTTCTACGCTCCATCCTCGATAAGTGCAACAAATACTGTAACTAACTAACATAAAAAGTGAACGGTATTTTAGAATCGCATTTTTATAAGACATTGTAAAATTTAAACATGAATAGCCGAATTTATGCATAATCTAGTAATAACATTATGAGGTATTTCGCGGACCAATGCATTGAATTTACTGCACTGTTGGCTGTGACGAAATAACAAGGTTTACCATCTTGTGAAGAAAGTTTTCAGCTGTTCAATGCATTTATTATATTTTCTTTTTTGTTATAAAATAAAACTAAAAAACTCAACTGTTGGTAACATGTACTAGTACTCTTACAACTAAGCAATACTCTTAACACCGACAAAGACCACATTTAAGAATGTTTCGATCGCTATTTATGAACTAATCCTTACTTACTGCCAAGCAATCCAATGGTCATGGTTTTTCACGGTGACATATTTCAACGGCCTTTCATTCCTTCACCATTGGAATTTTGTAGCAGTGGTAGTGGATGGCTATGTCATAAAGTTAAAATATACAGCGTACCACCAACATTTTCAGGTATTATTCCTAGACCAAGGATAATTGTAATATAATAACTTTCCAAAAAATCAAAAATTACCCAAACAGTGGCCATTTTTCTACTTAATTATTTTTAATTTGAGAACGTCCTTTTGTAATAAGTTGAAATTTGGCATATACCTTTATAACCTAAAGGACAAATGGCAGAAAAATATGAATATTTTGAAAGTTTTATTTTCAAAATTGTGGTTTCTTAAGTTCTTTAAACGTAAATATCTAAATATGAAAAATTCACAGTCATTGCATTTAAGTTAGACAATTTAATAAAAATCCAACGATACCAAGGTTTAAGAACATAAGGGGGGATAACCCGTTTTTTAAATCCGAGTACTAAACAATGTCAACTGTCATTATGTGACAGCACTGTTTGTGAGCCACGTCATTTTAATACACGGTTTTTAAAAAGCACGTAACCTCCCTTATTTCACTTTCAATAAATTTTCTTAAAGCCTGGTATTGTTGGATTTGTAATTAAATCATCTATTAACTAAATGTAATAACTATAACTTTTTAATCATATGCAGTTTTTTTTTTAGATATTTACGCTTAAAGATTTTAAGAAGCCATCATTTTGAAAATAAGCTTGTATAATAACACAATTGTTTCTGTAATTAGGCCTTTATTACAGGATTAATATTATAAAGATACATACTGTACCATATTACAGCCCATTAAAACATACCGGTTATAAATTATTTAATACTTAATTCTTAATAACAAAAATGGCTGCTGCTCGGGTAATTATTAAGTTTTTGATAGTTTGAATATTATATTTTGGTTTATATTTGGTCCAGGAATAATACCTGAAAAGGGAGGTAGAAAATTCTGGGATACTCTGTATAGCACGCAAAAGATTCTAAAAAACAAATAAATATTACTTAAAGAGTTCACAAATTTTACACAAAGTATGATGGCGAGTGGTACTCTTCCTGGCTGCAGCGCGGCTACGACAGGTGGAGTGTTTGAGTGAAATGTGAGAACTCTATCAACTGATAATTATTTTTTAATTTACTTGATCGTATCTGTTTTGATATATTTTTTACTTTGTAACGAATCCATCCACCATCACGACTACAAAGTCCAACGACGAAGGAATAAAAACCCTTTGAAATATGTAACCTTAAAAAACATAACAATAGGATTGTTTGATGTTAAGATATAAACCGAATTTTGAATCATTATGACGATTTTTGGCTATTCACAAGAAATTATAATTTAAAAATCATTCGTAATTGGTTCAATGATTTCTATATACCCAGCAAAAATTAATTCCATTATTAAATTTGAGATTGTCTTTACTACACATTAATATTTTTCTTGCAACACCAGTGCTGTTTTAATAACTACAGATTTGAAATTCAGCAGTGTGTGATCGTAATTAAACGAAAGGGTGTGAATTTTGAATATAACATTCCTTAACAATAAATTCCAGTACTTGTAATGACTAACAATAACTAATGCGTAGTGTGATATTAACCACTAATCAAATAATTATTATATGATGTAGTTATAAGTGTGAACTTATTTTACTAATTGCAAAGTGCTTAATTAGATCTAAAACTACTGCTGTATAATAGCTTTTAATAGAATACTCGGTAATGAGATTATTTCTGACAGATAAATTTAAATAAAACGTTATTACTTATTTAGATTGTTTTTTGTGTACCACTGTTCAGTTTTTACCAATTGTACTGAACATATTAAAATTATTTATTATAACTGTACTTCTCTTTACGGGAATTCATGGGTTGCGTCATTTATATGTAATACATTATTTAAAATACACTATAAATGATTTAAAATATGATTTGTTTAAAGATAGCAGAAGTCTATATTTTATACTCACATTCATTTGACGACATTAACTTCTATTAAGATATAGAATACATTTTTTATAGGTTATTTTGGTTACAGCGTACAGGTGTGTTCTTAGTGTCATTGTGTTTCAATTTAATGTAGCTTTAAAATGACATGTCACAAAATAGGTGCAATTTAAAGTTTTAAAGTTACTTCCATTTAACCCCCTTTAAAAAGAGGTTGAAATTTTTGTTATCCTCAAAAAATCAAAAAACGGAACTTTATATGTCTGGTGAAGGTTGTACATTGATATATCAATCCGTTTGGAATATATTCAGGCCTATCGGGACTTACTTTACACCCTTAGAAGTAAAGGGTTGTTTGCCCATACCTTTGATAGGATCGTCGTAGAGATGTATTGTTCATGTTATTGTGCTTCTTTTAAATTTACCTTTCAAATTATATGTCATAAGACAGAGGTTGCAATTTGAAATGACCCTCCTTTTCCCCCCTTTGAAAAGGGGGAGGGGGATAATTTTATCCTTCATAAAGGCCCAAAAATATTTTAATAGGTTTGGTGAAGGTTTTACATCTATATCTCAATCTGCTTGGAATATATCCAGGCGTATCAGGAATTAATTTACACCTGTATATTTTTACAGTATGTATATTAATTATGAGTTGAGAGAGTGGCATAGATTGTTATTATCTTATGACCTATACAAATGATCTAACCGAGCAAATTCTTGTTATTATTACTATTATTTAAAGAAAAATCGCTGAAATAATTATTAACTGGTTTCAAAAACGGTAAATTTTATATACTTAAACCAGTCTCTATATCTTTTGTCCGTTTTCCATCTATTTATCCACACTAACCGCATAAGCGATTTTGATTATTTTTTATAAAAGAAGGCCACTTCCCACTACTAAAAGTGCTCCCACTCTAACTTTCTTAAGGATTGTGGCTCAGTTTATGTACTGGGAGTTGTTTTGGAAGTCGCACATATAAAGCCTTATGGAAAAAAACAAGACAAAGCACTTTGCAACGATATGACTTTCTAGCACACCTCAGGAAACATCATTCATCGAGTTTGTTTCCGGGATGTTGTGTGGATAGAGTCCGTCCTGGAGCAATTGGGATGGACAGGATACAGAGATTGGATATTATCAAAAAACCCAGAGATAGCTCATAGTTGCTTCAGTAACATTCTATAGGGTACCAAGAGTTTATCTATGGGGCTTTTATGATATATCAGTGAGAAACGATAAGCAAAGATGTCATTTTCTTCCAATAACCAACACTTACCTCATAAATGCTATAACAATCAGTATGTTTTTCATGCTAATGCTCCAAATATCCTTTAAGGATTCTCCTGCTAGGAACAGGTTCTTGCAAATGATTCACGTAAAAAATGGCAAATATCGTGCACTTTTTCGACCCTGTTTTTTTGTATTATAAGGTAATGAGAGATATCTCCATTTGAAGATCTTATTAATACACATCCGTACGCAGTTTATTTTAAACTATTTCAATATTTAAACACCGAAGTACAGGACGGATTTAATTGTTGTTAGTTTAAGATTCTATGTGGTGTGTGTTGTGTACATCAATAGTACAACGTATACTAACAGGTGACAGTAAATGAGTGCGCTCGGAGCCGGGACACACGTTGCTATCCCAAGTTAGTTTATGATTCTATGTGGTGTGTGGTGTTTACATCAGTAGTACAACGTATACTAATAGGTGACAGTAAATGAGTGTGCTCGGAGCCGGGACACACGTTGCTATCCCAAGTTAGTTTTATGATTCTATGTGGTGTGTGGTGTTTACATCAGTAGTACAACGTATATGCTAACAGGTGACAGTAAATGAGTGTGCTCGGAGCCGGGACACACGTTGCTATCCCAAGTTAGTTTAAGATTCTATGTGGTGTGTGGTGTTTACATCAGTAGTAACATATGCTAATAGGTGACAGTAAATGTGTGCGCTCGGAGCCGGGACACACGTTGCTATCCCAAGTTAGTTTATGATTCTATGTGGTGTGTTGGTGTACATCAGTAGTACAACGTATTCTAACAGGTGACAGTAAATGTGTGCGCTCGGAGCCGGGACACACGTTGCTATCCCAAGTTAGTTTATGATTCTATGTGGTGTGTGGTGTTTACATCAGTAGTAACGTATACTAACAGGTGACAGTAAATGAGTGCGCTCGGAGCTGGGACACACGTTGCTATCCCAAGTTAGTTTATGATTCTATGTGGTGTGTGGTGTTTACATCAGTAGTAACGTATACTAATAGGTGACAGTAAATGAGTGCGCTCGGAGCCGGGACACACGTTGCTATCCCAAGTTAGTTTATGATTCTATGTGGTGTGTGGTGTTTACATCAGTAGTAACGTATACTAATAGGTGACAGTAAATGAGTGCGCTCGGAGCCGGGACACACGTTGCTATCCCAAGTTAGTTTATGATTCTATGTGGTGTGTGTTGTGTACATCAGTAGCATTAGCTAATGCAGACTAACAGGTGACAGTAAATGAGTGCGCTCGGAGCCGGGACACATGTTGCTATCCCAAGTTAGTTTATGATTCTATGTAGTGTGTGTTGTGTACATCAGTAGCATTAGCTAATGCAGACTAACAGGTGACAGTAAATGAGTGCGCTCGGAGCCGGGACCGCTCCACGGGTCGCCTCCCAATGTCAACATGAGACCCGCCCATATGGTAATGTGATGGTTATCACTGTATTGTTGCTGGCTGATTACAGTCTCTATTGTTCGCGCATGCGCAGATATTCCATTGTTGCTTTTTAATTAGCCCACTTGGACAAAGCATCTGAGACAAGGCTTGCTTTATTTGAGCACCGATTAGTATCGGCATGGTGCCGTATGTTCTTTAACTTTGTTCCGTGCGGCAACCTTTGCCCATCGCACCATCTAAAAGTGAATTGTTAAGCTTTAAAAACTGTATTGTTTAATAGAGCACAATGCAGAGCACTTTGGGTCGTTTTCAATATTCCGGATGTAATTAACATCTGTTTGTGTGGGATATACTGTATTTTACATAATTGAATAACCCGCGAGTCATCTGTAATGTAGCAACATATTCAGCAACCCACTCAGGGCTGTCATCCAAGCAGAACACCAAAAGTTTAGGCCACAACTAAACTAAACTTTATAAATAACTGAAACAATTTGATATAAGTTATGTTGTAAAACGTACGGTACATTTTCAAAAAGAAGTAAAAGTTCACTTAATAATATAGTCAAGGGCTACATTGTTATCCGTTTATTTTTTCTATCGAAAACTAATTTGATTTTATGAATGAGCAAGAAAATGAATGGCTCGTTCAACTTTTGAAACATTTTGAACGTTCCTCTTGTGGAGACAGGTTCATGACAGTTTAAAGTGATTTCATTATTATACGGGCATTTAAAAATGTTTTAATGTGATAGGGTAAGCCGCAAAGTACAATAAAAGACTAAATTATAAAAACATATTTTAGTGAAAACTTTATTGAAATGCTTTTCAATATAACAAGATGTCATGTTTTCTACTTAATCTTTCAATAAATTATTATTAATGTTAATCTTAGATTACTGTTAGCGTGAAACATTAACTGTAGTCACTTTACTAATTTGAACGGCTCGTTTTAGAAAGTTAAACATGTTACTTATTTACGTGTAAATCTCTCACTTGGCTTTTTATTTGAGTATTAACTTCCATTAATGTTAATGTATTCCAGCAACTATTTGATTTCCACTTCAAACCGAATTTACTTTTAATGCAATATTTCAATATTATATTTTTCAGTTACGCTCTAAACACCTATTCCATAGTGTTGACTTTCCTGAAGGCAACTGAGAAACACATATTTGAGTTTCCATTGTTCATTCATAAAAAGTACTAAAAGTTGTAATATATTCTTATCCACTGTTCATGTAAACGTTCAGATCCTCAGATTTTTCTTTTCTCAGGCTTTATAGCATCCTTGCTCCATGAACGTCTAGCATCAAAAAACATAAACCATGTAAAACAAAAGAAATCACAATCTGTCGATGACTTGAGTTGTTTAAGAATCCACTAGATTGCTTGAAAACCCATCCCAAAATCCCGTTTTTGTATCCATTCCTACCATTAGCCAAATCCTGAGTGACCATCGCTTATGGAATAAGAAGTGTGAAGATACCCGTACGCCGGAGGCGATATGAGATTACAAGATGCTGAAGTTACGGTATCCTCTGATAACATCACTGATCAACTCCTGACTCTTCGCTAAATTACCCCAGCGCCATTTTCGGTAACCACCGACTTCTCAATGATCATTTTATTGTAAATATAGCTATTTCATCCCTCATATCGTCTTCTCTCTTTTGTAACTTAACTGCTCTTCTCAGTATATTGATACGCATCAGACTTCGCCACACCTTCATTGTTGTTATTACAGCTCACAAATCTTTTTGATAATTTCTATAGGGCTCAAGATTAAAATTATTACAGAACGTAGGCCTAAAGATTTTAAGAATAAATTTTGAATGATTTATTCATATCGGTTTGCCTCAGTTGTATATACGTTGAAAAAGTCTATTTAATTAGAAATACTCTTAGAAAAGATCTTAAAAACATTTTTGAGAAAATAGTTATCAGGTACTGTTCTAAGCCTTCATCCGATTGGTGGTTAAGGAGTTATAAATCTGAACTCCACCACATACTACATGAACCCATTAACAACATGACGGTTAAGGTTTCATGGCCTTGATAGTATTTTCAAAAGTAATTAGTAAATTCGGTCAATTATTTATGGATTTTTGGAGTTTTTACTGGACTTAAAATGGTCTTGATTGATCACGGCCGGCAATGTTAGTTGCGTTAGACTCTTAAACTTAGCGGTATTATTTACTTCCCGTTAGCCAAAAGACATACTCGTATTTCTTAATCTTATTCATTTATAGTTTTGTAATGTTTGATAGTATTTAATTATTTACGACAATATTGCATTTAGTCATGTGTACTTGCTATGTATTCTATAATCAGCTTTTAACTGTTAATTTTTTTTAATTTTCATAAGAAAAATGTGATAAATACGGGATGATTTTTTTTATCTAATACAGCAACGATTGTATTAAATTGTAAAAGAATTATAAAAATAAATCTATGTATTTATTATAATATGAATTTCCATAACTTTCCTTTACAACTTATTTGTTGAGGAGCCGTCTAACTATCTCTACTAAGGTGTTCGGCTGTTTCACTTCATGGAAGTTCATACATTTCCTCTGGCTTCTTGGAGTGAATACTCGAAACTTCAACATGTGTACTCTTTAAACTTGTCAGTCTATCGTTAAATTATCACACTTGAACAGAATTTGCATTACCAACGCTTTTCAGATGAGAGGTAATAAAGAAGAAAACACTTTTTTAAGAGTTTTAACCGTAAATTACGTTCTTAAGACAGACTCCATAAAATGGAATAATTGATGCAGTAAAGACAGGGCATCACGGGTATTTAGGCACATGTGGTTAGGCCTACTAAATAATGCGAGGCATTAATATGACCAAATAATAGAACACAGTTGTAATTTCCAAGCTGAATACGTCCATAATATTAATTGTTGATTATTGTACTCGTAATGCGAGAGAAAATCCAATTATCCTGTGTTTTGAAGTTTAACAAAATTTTTGAAGCCTAATTTGAAGAAGGAGGTTAAATTCAATTAGATGCCACAATTATTTTAAACTTTTCCCTCCGATACTTTACCAAATGAAAGGGTAATGCAATCCGAAAAGAAACAGTTTAAACTCTTGTGAACAAGATTAGAAAGTATTTTAAGTTTCCTAATGTCTTCGGTTCCGTTTCACACTGATGGCGATGAATAAAATACATTCTAAACAAAATAACAATGTGAGTGGTCCGATCAGGTATTAGATTTATAAACTTAATTGGATGGATGTATTTCTATTGAAAATCTATTAGTTTATAAAGTCCAGCTGGCCAGTCCGTTATCTTTATAGTTTCATTGATAACGCTGTAAATCACACTGTCAAGTAAAGTTGCCTCACGCATGTGCAACTGATGTCGCATAATGCAAGTAAAGAGGCAATTACGATCGCAAGCACTTGCGACAGCTGCATCGCTGGTTGTTGAGGGAGTCACACATGGCCGTGATATCTCGACATTGTTTAGAATTACAATTTTTATGTCCGATAATTGTCTGCAATAGGACCTTACTTCCTTTCAAACTAGCTATATTCTACTACTAGCATAGCTTCATTTTCAGAAGCGTAGCTTATGAAACTGATTTTTAGTAGTTATTAACCACAGACTTATCTATTGAATGGTTTTAGTGGGGGAGCAATTAATATTTGGGGCAGTTAATTAAATTTGACCGCACATCACTTTACAGTGAGATTACTTAGTAACAATAAAGTTAAAATGAATACGATAGTTATGTTTTGTTTAAAAAGTCATCGATGATAGTTAAATTTTTCTTTTACTAGACAGTTTCATACCTAAAAGTAAAGTTTGAAAACAAGAATTACAGTTTGAAACGTTTGAATGTCTGTTACAAGTCAGTCATAAAAGAGAATGACGACCATTTTAACCTACAGCTGAGAGAGAGTTGAGTTTACAGCTTATTATAGCATGATGTTGACGTTAATGTTTGCGAATTAGTCATAATAATTTCTTGTGAAATTAATTGAAATCGAATTTGACTATTGCCACTTCTGACTTCTAGAAGTGAATGTAATAGTCCATGTTAACTTCCAAGACGTGAACTTAAAATTTTTTCATCTTAATATTTGATCAATCAAAGGAGTATTGAAATTGTGTAAATTGATTATTCATAAAAAAACTTAAGCATTGCTAAGTGGAGAGAGTTTTCCACTTATATAAAGACAGTACGGTAGGTATCTTGTCGGTGTACATATTTAATCTATTTCAAAAGACTATACGTATGAGTAGGAAAATATGTATGTTTTGTTTGCAAACAAGCTCAGCTGTGTTTGTAATTTTGTTATCGTACTCGTTAAAATACAAAAATGACTTGCTAATTATCCTATCACGTTAAGTTATTTATACAAAACGCTGAAATCGTGTACAAAATCGCCTTGAATTTATTAAATCGAATGTTTTAATAGAGTAGCAATTGAAAGAGCTGTTAAGAAGGGAAAAAACATACCATTTAGTATTAAGCTAAACAATAGGACAACCATAGGAGAAATAAATACATATTTCATTCTGTGAAACACGAAACAACACCATGAAAACCAAAAAAAGAACCAACACTATCTTATGAATTAGAGTTACATTTTATGAATTTCTGAATTTTCAAATATACTACTGTAATAATTTTAGAAGTATCACTTTCATTTCAAACATAACCTATAGAAATAAAATTGTTATACTAGCTTTCACAAAATATTTATACATTAACACATTGGCTGCGGTGGATGCAACTACCTTCGCAGCAGTGAAGGTTTTCAATGAAAGATTTGTGCATTTCGGATTAATTACATGGGTCTTTAATTTATTTTTAGACTTCAAAAGGACAAATTTTCCGTTATTACTGAATTTCAGTTGCATTTTAAATATTTGTATTTTAATATGTTGTTTGTGTTTGTATAGCCGATTAACTTATCAGAAATTTTGTTATTATGGAAATACTTAATAACCTAAACACAAACTTGTACCGGGTGGAACACAAGTAAAACAATAAAAACGCTAAGAAATGTGTTAACACGCTTGTGCTGAAACACATATTATACGAGTGGAGATGTAGGTGTAATAACCCACACGTGCTCCTGCAAGCTCCGGAAGGATAAACCAGCAAACAAACCATAACTATTCTGTCTACATCCCTTAATACGCCTTTCACACCATATATCTCCAGGATTGGTTCCCTCCTCACGTTGCCAGGCGTATATCAATAACGTATATCGTAAAATCCGCGGCCCGTGACCTTACCTTGGCACAGCCACGATATTTGAACTAATCAGTGTATAATGTTTATACACATATAACTATATGCTATATTTTTGTATTGGTTTTAAACGTATGTCGATATAATATTTCAAAGCATTGGCATCCTTCAAATTTTAACTTAAATCAATCGTTTCATTGGCTGAGCGTTAGCGAAGCCTAACCACCCGCTGGAGGCTGGAACAATTTTATTTCTAATTGTGTGTCTGTCTGCACAATTCTCGAGAATGATCAGACTGCTTTTGTATGATGCTTCATTTCTACATATACAAGAATGAGTTCTGTGGTAGTTAATGTCCATCAATGGGAGTTTCCTGAGAGTTATTGGCTGGAAAAATGTCTTTTAGGGGGCAGTAACGTTTTTTTCTGTCCGTTCGTTCCAAATCTCAAGAGTAAAGTGAGTTAAACATCTATAATTCTTTATAGAATCTCAGAGATACATGTTACCTAACATTTGGAGTGCCATACACCTATCTTATTTTTATACATTGGTTATTAGTTTTATTTATGCATTTGTATGAAAAATAAGATATTCCGTCTCAAACAAAATGTGAGGCTTAAAAAAGCGTGTGAGCCATACTAACTTCATACATATAACATTTTGGAAGTTGGCCGCCCAGATGTTCTTTGTACAAATTTGATCAAATTGAATGTTACACACAGAGTATTGTGCACAAATTGCAATGTTTCAAATCCTAATATAGCACACATTTTACGAGAATTGTGCACAACCGTACGAGAATGCCAGGACTTGAAGCAGTGCTGGTGAGTTCCTATCACGAATCTCGCAGTTGTCTAACAGAAAACCTGTAATTTTCAAAATTCTTCATGATATCTTCGGGTAAAATTCTAAAATTTGCAATGCCCACTCTAGGAGTGGCCACTATGTATATTGCCACAATTTTGTATATAGATTGACATACACCGTAGTGCTAGGCTACAGCTCTCTAATCAAGAGGTCACGGTTCCGGTTCCCGGGTAGTTCAGTACAAATGTTCAAGTATACTCTGACCTTTTTCTTCCAAAATTCAATTAAAACATCACTGGCGTAGATACGTCCTCTTAAAATAGGCTACTACTTATAATAAAATCCCCAATCTCATACTTTTATTTCAGAATAACATTATTTACTTTTTGGTACAATAGGGGCACCTTAACAAACTCGAACTTTATTATCTTTTACAGAAATTTTGCATTTCCGTTCCTCCAATTATCATAATACTTACACCGATAAATAACTGAAGAACTTAATTTCAGGTGCAAGTAAATAAAACAATAATTGATTATAGAAATAGTATTTGTCATATATCCTGAAAGATTTAAATATGTATAGGTGTATTGGTATTCTACAAAGCATAGCTTCAGTTGGTTTGAAAAAACAAAATAGTGAGCAATCTATCTGAATCCTTTTAAGTTGTATGCAATTAATGATTAATTTCTTTCCAAACCAAAATCTCTCCAGAAGCTTGGATAAAATAGAGTTTTAATAAAATGCTAAATTGTTTACTAAACTAAAACAATATTTTGTGGAATTTGGAAAATTAACTACAGCACACGCCAGCCATACACAAGGTTTTTACTGCCAATACTACAACTAAAACCTTTAAAATAAAACTGACTCTAAAAATTAACTGTAAACTTCATTAATACATAAACCGAATAATATTTCATTAAATAAACCGTAGTTTTATTTCCAAACAGAATTTAGTGCAAAATGTATTTTTACGAAATATGACCCAGATTACGCGAAGTTGGTACTTCACATCACAGTGTAATTGCTTAATACCACGCCTATAACTCAGTTTAGTGATAAACGAACTTGGCATAAAATTGCTGTTGTAAAATGTCATAGACGAAATACTAATTCATACTTTATTCTAGTAGGTACGTAGTTCTGTAAGTCATTACTTCTCATTAGCGCAGTGGCCGTTCGTCGATATGATTTAACGGCAGGGCTTTAGTAAAACCGTTGATTGAAGCCGATTCAATACACTCTTTATGTGAGTCGCACTAAATGCAAGCGAGTTAAAACAGAATGGTAATCGTCCATTAAAATCATTTCGTGATGGGTTCATTAATACGTTGTAATTACATTGAAAGCTGCACCACACAGGGGTATAAGCAGCTTCATTAAACGTGCTTTTCATCGCATTACAAATTAATATATTCAATAATTTCTGTGTTAAAGCTATGCAAACTGTATAAAGCTCAATATTTGTCTGTGCACCAAATGGAATTAACACTGTTATTAGCTCTCAACTGAATGATGTTGCTATATCGTTTTGTGTTATTAGAGAGGTATATTGCCTATGTTTGGTTATTAGTAATTCAAATAATTATCACGTTATGCTGAAGTAGATGTAATGTGTAGTGAAATATTACACTGGTGATTATAAGAATACATTAGTTTTAACAACGTTAACATAAAAGAGCTTTAAAACATTTTACAGTTCAATTACTATCCATAAGTGAAACCTGTCAGGATTTACTTGAAAACATAAAACATAGGTTACAAAAAGTACAGACTAATAAACTTAACAAACATAATACAGATATAACAAACAAATACCTCCGGTATAACCTGTTTATAGATACCTAATGCACATTAAAAACTATTATAATGCTAACTATGTTAGCTAAATTCTCATTAAGTAAAGAAATATATGTTTATAAATAAAAATAATTTCTCAATAATACTTCACACGTTATATAAGTGTTAAAAGTTCAAAGTTGTTAAATACAATGTACAATTGTACATATGACAATTTTCAAGTTATCAATGGTTGATGAATTTTATTATTTTCATTATAATTAAATCAGTATAAAGGTTTGCCTCTTTTGTCCTGATTCGTTCCAAAAGGGTCTTCTCAAAGACATTAATGGTTTTTAAGTAACGCGTTTCTCTTGAAAAACAAATGTACTTAACACAAATTTTAATCCCCATCATGTAACCCAAATTTTATGTTAGCAATATCATTTTTCTAATTTTTTAATACAATATTTTTAAAACGCTCTCAAGCAACCCCTTTACTATAAATATATTATTGTTTAGGTTCTTTAGCCCAACGTAATCAGATCATTATCATAATCAGATAATTAATATAATTCAATTCATAATCAGATAAGTATCAAATTTTGAATCTGAAAACTGCATATAAAAATGCTTGTAATAAAAAGATTTATTTGTACGAGTAGTTAATTTACGTATTTCGATGAAAGAGTTACAAATTTCCTGGTTCTGCCATTGCACCTTCTTACCATTCAAAGTCGGGTTTGTTGTTTGGTCTAAGATCTACAGAGTCTAAGGTTATCACAGTTATACTTCAATGTATTAATTTTATTATGTTCGAAAATTTACAACCTACCTGCTTAGCTTAAGAATCTACAAAATTAGGAACTGCTTAATTAATTTAATTTAATAAATTTGTGGCAGTAGGGTAGTTTTTTGTCTAAAATGTTACTACATAAACATTGTTCATTGGCTAAGAAACACACACAAAACTAATAATTTGTAGTTATTTCAATATTATAACGAAAGTAACGGTATACGACAAGTGTCTATGTATCTTCATACATGTTGGTTACTTCAAAATAGATTTTTACTGTTTGAAATGTTTTTAATGTATCCATTGTGGCATACAGATATTCAGTGCAAAAGAAGTAAAATAATATGAGTAATTAGTCACTGTTCACATTTCGAAAATTTTAAGAAATACTTCAGATCAGATTGAGATTCGGATACTATACCATAACGAGTAATTATGTTTTGTTTACTATCTACTCTGTTATAAATAGTATTACAAAAAGAGTTGAGAAAAATATTTTCAATCAATATACATTAATAACATTTAATATTTTTCATATAATAAATGTCAAGACCCAAACGTTTTATGTCTAAAGCCGTAGAGTAGATCGACAGAAATAAAGTCATTTGCTATCATAAGTATTTTATTTTTCAATAAATTTTAACAGGCCTGATATAAATAAATGTGTTATTAAATGACGACAAAACAATATTTTTGCAAAATGGTTGTAAGAGTAATGGTTTTTGAGGTATTTTGGAAAACTTTCAAATGCCTCAATTCTGAAACTGAAAATGGTATTTATTTAGTGTTTTGTAATGTTCCTTTAATGGGCTTAACATAAATAGATAGTTTCAAGTTAATATCATTTACCGTTTTTAGATCTGAGTTTTAAATTAAAAACAAGTATGGTAAGACAGACAAATGAAGCGAGATAGGACATAGATTCTTCTTTGCTTATTCTTGTTTCTACTATCATTTCCCGAGTTATGCCAATCTCTGGCGAAGCAGTTTGTATATATTAGCATACCAACCTTTAAAGAGTTGTCATATAAAATCTTCATTCTTATTACCCCATAGAAATATTATCATACTCACTTTGATATTTTCAGGTGTCAGTTATACCAGAAATCTACCATTACTTAGACTCAGTTGGAAGGAATACCGTATTTCACTTCTATCAATGCGGTATGATTGCCAACCTTACAGTTTTAGTATGATTAATTTTGGCTTCGTGTAGTTTTATTATTGGGTGAAATGAAGTAACTGTATTCTCCATTGCATATTTTACATTTCAGTTCGATTCACTTAACATAATTACAGCAGAGAATGCATGTGTTTCACAAAAGCGAGGCTTCTCTAATCTCGAAGTTGCGAACAGATCGTCGGTAAGATTTATGGACGATAATAATAAGTATGAAGGTGTGACGATGGGTATCAGTTTAAAGCGCAGTTATGCCACAGAGGCAGATCGAGCGTGATGAAGCTGAGATAACTGTCTTTACAATAAAACTGTTGTCCAGGAGTCGGTGGTTACGGTAACTAGGACGTGCGGTAATTTTGAGAGCGGTGCTTCGAAGATAAAATTAATTTGAAGCCATAACATTCTGTAAGTGAGAGTATTATACAGCAATACGATGAAAGTCTTGTATTCGTAGAAACATATATGGAGTTTTTGTGTGTCTTCAACATCTAATTTAATATGTAGTCCGCTACAATATCTGGACAAAGTTAATAATGCGTGTATCTCTTTAAAGCACATTACTGATTGCTGGAGTTTAGCCTTTATTAAATACTTGAAAAGTGGCAAAATATGTTCCATAACTGTTAATCTCTCAAATTCTTTAAATATACACACCTGACATAACTTTAAGAGTGCATGAAAATTAATAAACAAACAAAATAAAATGACGAACACAATAAATTCATAAATGATAACAGAAAAGTTTAACATGGAATATGATCCAACAACATCAGAAGAAGTATAATTCAAGTTGCTTTCATCATCTTATTGATAACACAAATTTGCACATCTTTAAGAAGAGAATAGATGTTCTGAAAATCGATTTTTTCAGTTTTTGAATATGTTACGAATAACCTATCATTATGCTAATTTACAAGAATCGAGTTTATTTTTTCTACTTCATTCCGTATCCACTTATGCGAATGGATTTCACCTTCAGCTCCATTTCAATTTCCACTAAGTGCAGTTTCTAAAATCTGAGGTTGTTACAGCCTTCATTCTTGACATCTCAATATATCAAAATAGAAATCTCCTAGAACCGAGCAATATAAAGAGTTGTACATATAA
This sequence comes from Homalodisca vitripennis, assembly GCF_021130785.1. NCBI lineage: Eukaryota > Metazoa > Arthropoda > Insecta > Hemiptera > Cicadellidae > Homalodisca > Homalodisca vitripennis. Next base: position 60,102,871 of record NC_060209.1, on the reverse strand, counting down.
TATAATAGTTGTACAATATGCAATGCAATTTCACCCTACACTATTCACTTCGTACAAGAAAAATTGCCATCGTTTCCTACACCTGTTCCTTCAGCTTTTATGTTTAAATGGTGATATACTTTGTTCTCATTGTAACAATTTGAATGAATTGTAATTCGTTCCTCTCCTGTCTGTCTGCCTTTCCACAGGATATCTTAAGAACAAATTAAGCTATATACTTTAAATTGCTTATGAAACTTATAATACTTACAAAAGAAAGGCAGTATTTAGATCTCCACTGCAGGTCTGGTTGCCACGTATTGTATTCTGCCATACATACCATACAAGGTTGAAACGAATCGGGTTTTGGTGTATTCAACAGAATAATATTGTGTGTGTGTGTGTGTGTGTGTGTGTGTGTGTGTGTGTGTGTGTGTGTGTGTGTGTGTGTGTGTGTGTGTGTGTGTGCACTTGCGTACCCAGAATTCTTCTCTGGGAGGTGTCCGGTACACCTTTGATTCAGAAGTGAGGAATGGGGTCCCTAGAAAAGTTTTGATATATTTGGTCCTAAAATGGTTATTTTATAGTGCTTTTAAACTAATAAGAGGAGGGCGAAATGGAGGGCCAGAGTGTATAAATTGTGCAGTAAAATCACTTTACCATCAAATCACCACTAAGCCTATACTGGGATAAGTAAAATCTTCAGCAAAAAATTCAGTTTGTATGAAGTTTTTTTTAATAAGGGGAGTCTGTCGTCTCATTAAACCTAATGTTAAGTTTGTCATATATCGGTACCAGTTATTTAAAAACTACTATAGTCAGGAAAGCCAAACTTGTAATGACTCTTTAACTAACTTTTACACCTCAAATTTAAGTTTTTATACCTTCAGAATGTTTTAATATGCATATATACGTTATGAATAAAAACAACAACATTAAAAACTTGAATAGTTAAAAAAATACACCGTTTTTTAAACGGTTATTACTGAGTAAATTCAGTTATATCATTTAAGGGAGATTGAAAGAGACATTTAGTGAAAATTAAACTCTTTTTGAAAATTAAACTGTAACTAACGTTGAAATTTTGAAGTTTTCGGGAAATCAAGCCAATTTCAGGCCCATAAAGCCCTTATTATTCTTCTAGTGTCCCAGCTTCCTCTTCTTAGTTCTTACTGCTACTCTGATATTTTCGATCATCTCAATCCGATCAGTTTTTTTATCGGCTTTTATTTGCCGCATTCATTCAAACGCCTTTAACGCACAGTTTGCATCAGCATCACCAAAGAGTTCTTGCAACACCTTTACCCTTAATCTAAGTAACCAGAGTTTTAAATTCATACTAGAATCCTGTAGATAGACTTGGTTTTATTCATAAATTCCAAAGAGAGTATATCCATAAAATATGAAGCAAAAAACTCAATACATCAAAAGTTATATTAGTATAAGAATAAAAAATGGAAAAAAACCATGTGCCATATAACGTTGATAAATGTATGTAAATGTAAAGTCACTCAAGGCTTAGTAAATTTATATATACATGTTTTTTTATATCAAATTATTGATAAATAAATAAAAAATCAATACAAAATAATAAAATGAAAAATATATATTTTTAATTACGTCAGACTCTCCTTAACTAAAGAAGATTTAATCATAACATTAACAAAATAGTTAAGTTTAAATCACAAATCAAGACTAAAGCTAAATCTTGAAGTCTACTCTGGGATCACAAACTAATAGAGCTCCTATAACAGGAATTATACTAAAATTTAGCTTATTCATTTTTGTGTTTCTACAAATAAAGCTGTTTACTAACAATAACTTCAATAGTATATCAATGACAACGAGAAAAATACCAGTTTAATGCCACTTTTCATCCAAACTTTGCGCATAACTCGGAAACTTGTGATTCAATAATGATTAAATAAAAGTTTATGTATGCAAGAGTATTGTAATTGAGTATAGCCTATATTTTTAGAATCTTAGAACAGTATGGTAATAACATTGTTATAAAAATACCATCTTAACTTTTATTCTTTACTTAGTGATCCTTAAAATTTGGTGTTGCTCACGACATGGAGCATGTAATTTTGTAAACCACTATTAAAAGTTACAAGTTTTAAAACAGATTAAATTGAGCACGTTTTGTTAATTCACCGCAACCGGCAACTGCTCGTTTTATCGCACAAATCGTCACACTGCCTAGGGTGGTTTTGCCTCGTAATGACAACGATTGACAACAATCTAACACAGTTCAGAACTGCTCTGAACTTGTTCAACATGCTCACTACTGTAACAACTGACCATATCGAGACTACTCCAAAAGATATTTTGTACAGGGTACTTATCCTAAGAGTACAAGTCATCGCAAACCGGAAGTAGCCGGTACAGGTTACAGATACTCGTATTATACAAGTTTACTGTTCCTGGTACAAAGTACTCGCACTAGTTTAGCAGTAACAGTAATTGGAACATTTTAGGTGTACTCTGTAACGTATGATTTTCAATCAGTACGAGTACATTCTGCACTCGGTTAATGAAAGTACCGGGTACAGGGAGAAGCTACAAGAAATAGTAAGAACTAACCTCACTAACGTAGTTGCTGCGTGAGGGTGAAATATTAAGCTCGTTTTGAACTAATTTGTGCAGTATTTAGTATTTCGTGAATCAAAATAGTTATATAGTTTGAATTTATACATTTGATTAAAATAAAATAAATTTTATTTTTATTTCAAAATAAACTAATAGTGGAATGATTTTTGAAATAAAATTCTCTTGGAGGACTTGATCCATTCGTAACCCCCACCCCTCAGTCGGTTCGCCCTTGCATATGTACCACGGATGCTGGTGATATTAAACGGAATAATAACGTATGTACCTCGATGCTGATGGCGTTTTAACGTGGCTGAACTGTGATTTTTGGATCATTAAGATAACCAATCATGAGTCTGAACTAACCTATACTACTAGTTGTTACAATGAATATGAGAGGCATGGATAGTTCGTACACTGTTTCAGATATGAAAGTCACGTAAGATAAAGTCAGTGTAGTTAGTGCCAAAGCCTTCTCTCTTATTTCAATTACCTTTTCTCGAGTTTTCTGCTACAAATGTAGCAAAAATTACACAGTAGGCTTAAAACTGAATTTGGGTCAACGTGAGTGGCTTCAAGTGTTCTACTCGTTCTCATTTTCGGTTTATCCACTATCCTGTTTCTACTTCGTACTTCACTGAGGTCGTAGAAATCTCTCAACAGAAAGTACTAGTGGTGATCTGGTTTACTTTTAACTAACGAACTAAAGTTCAAATGTGTTACTTGAGTAATATTCTAAATCAGAAAATAAAGTGAATATGAAATAAAACAAAAAGGTATAGTGTTAATGGCAAGCAGCACCCTCTCCAGACCAACCGAGAAAAAACAAGTAATGGATTTCGAAATGAACATTAATTGCATTGCTCATCTCATTTTTACGGTCGTGTATAGCCAGCTATATCAATGACCGACTGTCGCACTGTGGGGAAAATTGCTATTTATAGGAGCTCAAAAGTAAAAAACTGAAGGTCATGTGAGAGGAAAATAAAAATACAAACCATCAATAAAGTCATAATTGTTATTGGTAGTTTCCTGCCTCTTTTGATTGTACGAGTATTGTAGGTCACTATCTAAATTATCTCATCTGACAGCTGTTTTTCTACCTTAATATATACCTAATTTTTAAATATATATAGTTAGCAGAAAAGAATTTTTACTAAAACTTTTTGTGAGTTATTCATATAGCAATATTACCGAAAGGTAAAACGCCAATAGAATGTAAACATAGTAATATTTAGGAACGTGACCTACAAAACCAACCTGTTCTAAAGATTACTTAATGTTAATAGTAGTGTGCAAATAGCAAAAATCTAACCGCTATAGCTCATTTTTTATTTAATATTAGAATAAAACTTCAAAAAAGAATGTAAGGTTTGTGTTTGGTCCTTTTTTCCTGCAACCACAAGTGCTATGTCATGTTGAAAACAATGCCACGTGTTTGCAAATTTTTTATCCATTATGCAAAGTATACCTGTATATTACATTTAAAAATAATATATTTGGCATGATAAGTAATTAATTACCACACATTTTAAACTTACTTTTAAAGGAGTTTCTTATTAATTGAATTTTTATTTATTTCATTATTTATCGCTCATAATAAGATAATTATCAAACTTTCTTGAATATAAAAACTGAAAATCAAAATTTATTGTACTAAAAAGATTGATTTCATTAGTACAAGTAGTTATTTAAATAGTAACTTATTTACATATTTTGATGAAAGCGTTACAACATTGCAGTACACCACTACTGGTTCTGCCACTGTATTTTTCACCATTCCAAGAGTTTGTTTGGTACTCAGTCATTATTTTGAAGCACATAAACATTACGAGTCCAAGGCTATCATTGTTATAGCTCAATGTATTAATTATGTTCGAAAATGTACAACTTACCTATAAGGACTTGGCTATCATTTCTTGCAGTAGGCTAACTATTGGTCTAAAATATTACTACATAAACATAGTTCATTGAGTAAGAAACGCTCACGAAAGTAACGGTACACATCAAGGTAAAATGTATACATGTTAGTTACTTCAAAATTAGTGTTTACTGTTTGAAATTTGTTTAATGTATCTATTGTGGCATATAGATATTCATTGCAACAGAATTTATTTATTTATTTACGGTAACACCATTAGTACATGGAAAAAACAATAAGATATTCTTATATCCAACAATAAGCAAATGAAAATGATCCACATTATAAATTATTAACAATGCCAAAATAAATTGCTACAACATAGCAATAACATATAAAATAGACTATATAGAAAATAACAATAATAGCATAGCAACAATAATAAATAGTAACAGTAATTATACAATCAATTATACATCCATCTGCACTTACACATATACTACATAGGAATAATTTATTACAATAAAAGGGGAAAAAAAAGAATCAAATGTATGCATGTAGAAAAGAGTAGAGGAAAAAATAGAAAGAAATAAATATATACACATATTACTATGAGCCAGGTGTCAATGTCTACAACAAAAGAAAATGTTTTTTCAGGTGCATAACACTATCACTGAAAAAGTCATGCTGGGAGGAGACGAGGTTTCCAAGTCTGTGAAGTCTCGGGATAGTGCTGTGATGTACATAATTGGTTGAGTAGACACGACGGCAGAAAGTGTGAAGGGACCTGGTCTGATGAGGCACTCGGAAGTCGATCCGCCTGAGCAGTTCTGGACAATTCACGTCTCCGTTAATTAGTTTATGGAGAAAAACCACATCTAAAAGTTGTCTACGCTTCACAAGCGAGTTCAAACCCAAGGAAATTCCCAAATCCTCCAATGGCACAGTTCTGCATTCAAATCCACATTTGACTCCAACCACCCGCAAGAAGCGATCCTGGACACTTTGGAGCTGCTGGATATGACCAACCTGATAGGGCGACCAGACAACGCTGCCATATTCAAGCAATGACCTCACCAGAGCAGTAAAGATAAACTTCATAGCTGCAACACTCAGTCCGCTTCTTGAAGTTCTGATCAGAAATCCCAGATTACGAGAGGCTTTAGTGGTGATGGCATCAATGTGGGATTCAGGGCCAAGACTGTGGGAGATTACGATTCCAAGATCTCTAATAGAAGTTTTACGAATGAGAGCAGAGTTATTGAGTATGTAATCAAACAGTATAGGAGCGGAGGAACGGTGAAAGGTGATGACTGCGCATTTAGCAATGTTCAACTTAAGGTTCTGCACACACCAATCATCCAATCCAAGAAGGCAACGTTGAAGTTTTAAGCAATCCTGCAGGGTTGAAACGGATGTGAATATTTTTATGTCATCAGCAAACAATAAACATTCAACATCGATACAGTCAATGATGTCATTGATAAATAAAGTGAATAAAAAGGGACCCAAGTGGGAACCCTGTGGTACGCCAGAGGTAGCAAGAAAAGGTCGGGAGGTGGCACCAGAAAATTTTACAGTCATGGACCGATTTGAAAGATATGAACGGAACCACTGAAGAAGGATGCCCAAAAAACCATAAGTCTCCATCTTAGCCAAGAGATGTGCATGACTGACCGTGTCAAAAGCCTTCGAGAAAAAAAAATATTATGAGTAATAATGTACTGATATTATGATAAAATTTACTGTGGAATTGTTCACATGACTAACTTCCAAAATTAAAAAAAAACTTCAGATCTCCTCAGGGAAAAAGTAGGATAATGAGTGACATTCCAATACTATACTACCATAACGAGTAATTTATTATGAATTGTATTATAAAAAGAGTTGTAGACAAAATATTTTCAACCAATATGCAGTAATAACATTGAATATTTTCATATGAGTAATATCTAGACCCAAATGTGTAATGCTTAAAGCCATAGAGCAGATCGACAGAAATGGAAGACATCAGTTATCGTCACAAGAAACCTTTTGTATATCATAAGAGTACAATTTTACCTGAAGTAAAATTTATCATAAGTCTAGATAGAATCTATAATTTTTCTGTAAAGTATTGATTTGTAGTAAGCTCTTAATAATATTCTAATTTTGTAAGCTATAATATATTAAACACTAATAGATGCATCTTTTTCATTAATAAGGCATTTCGTGTAGGGTTTATTTACTTAAACTATGATATAACGGTTAAAGAAGTTTTAATTTTAGTTCAGAAGTATTGTGTTGTCTATATGTATTCGATACTTAAGAGAAAAGTAAGTGCTTCTAAGCATTTAGTGTATATTATTTTATGTCCTAAATAGCCGTTACCGCACTGTGTCGTGGCTAGCCAGCTATACCGGTGGCCGACTGACCTTTGCTGTCAAGGCAGCGATAGCATTTCGGCGCCAAATTGCTGCCTTATCTCACGTAATTGTTGGTGATCTTCGCACCTGCCTCAGCTCGGGTCTGTAGCACTCTAGGTACCGTTCGGCGACCGTTCGCTGATCGCAGATCCACTTCCCACGACTTGGAGTAATCAAACAAATCAAACGCTTTACTTTTAACACTGACTACAGAAAGGTAGCAAGGCGCTATACTACATGTCACGTAACAGGCATCGCTGAAGTTTCAAGCAACATTTAAAGTCATAGATCAATATTACGTTCTGAAGATACTCTGCTTAGCAAACGCTCAGCTAAATCCCACTGCGGGTCATGCACCATCCTCGGGTTCAATTTTTGCTATGTAGAATTTGTTTCTTGAAAACCTAAAGTTTATAGCTCATATCGTTTTCGAGATACACTGCGGTAGACAGTAGAATAATTTTTCCTAACTCCCTAAAATGATAGCAAAATATTAAAAATGTCAAGTCTTTTCAGTTTTTGTTCTCTGCTGACACTTAGGTTCGCTAACTCTGCTACAAATCCAGCGGATGGCACCATTGAACTTTCTGTTTCCTAAATAGAAATACAGCTAGCTTCATTCAAAATTTCAAATCTATAGTTGAACTTGTTTTCGATCCATCGTACTCTCACCGCTCGAGACAGATGCAGACAGACAGATAAATAGACATGCAGGAAATAAATTCTGTCAGTCTCCTGATAGTATTGAGTTTATAAAACAGAAAACATTAACAATTGATATGTCATAAATTCCTTTTCATGGGCATAATACTCAACATTTTATTTCAGTGGTAAGTATCAATACAAATCCACATGATCAGTATTATTTTGTTATTTTAATTAGTTATTGCTTAGGTAAATAAAAATGAAATGCTAATAAGTACTAAATATACAACTTTATCCTTGGAATAAAACTGTTTTAAAGATTATTCCTCATACAGTTGAATTCAAAAATGTTAATATGTTCTAAAGTCGTCATTAGGTTACGTTTTTGGGTGGATATACATCTATGAATATAAGTATTATATATGCATTATAATAGAGATGTTAATGATAAATTTTTTGTGTTCATTGAATTAGATGTTGTGTTTCCAAAATATTCCGTTTCTATTTAATACAATTTTATTCTTCCTTGTTGAGTTCTCGTATTTTCTTGTATTCTTTACTATACTCACTCCAAAAATATTGTTTTTTATGTTAAACATTTTTAAATTTCTGTTACTGCTTACATTAATCTTTTTGGATTATGTACGTTATACCACCAATAGATAGTGAAAGCCATAAATAAATAATGTTGCCGATCCTTGCTGAACACGCGATTAGCGTTTGACAAGATGGTTGGGGAGCCAGTGTCAACTTCACTAATGTACTCGTAATATGTTCCTATGTTCCCAATATTAACGGCGATCCCTGGGCTCAGATCGATTACGACACTCGTGATATAATATTTTGAAAATTCATGTATGAAATTCCATTCTTCAAAATACCATTAAGAATTAAAGACAGCTCATTAAATGTGATAGAAAGGGCATTCAGAATCAAATGTGACACGTTCGTTATTGGAATTGTGAAATATTTTTAGTAGAAAATTGATTATTTGTTTGTTTATTTTTCTGTGGATGATATACATCTCCAGCTTTAAAGCGTGTATCACATTTCAATTACTGATAGGCTCATGCGATTGTTTGTTTTCGTGCGAAAATAACGTGCCAGACACGAGATTCTAAGGTTTGATACCCTAATAAAACACTTGTAACATATGAGAATGTATGTTATATACCACAATTATTAATAATCTAAACTTAAAATAAAACGTTTGCACACAACGGAAAACGGGCGGTCCAATCGTTTGTCAATGGCAAAAAGTCCTAATATTATTTTTTTTTTTATTTATTTGCTTGACATTTTCTGCTAACTTGAAAATGTGTTTTGGTGGCATTCAAAAGTAACGATTTAGATCTTAATTTTATGTGGGATTATAAAGTCCAGAAACATTATTAATTAATTCATAAATTAAGTCATTCATTATTAATTAAGTCATAAAAATTACGTTGTAGGAACTAAATATACGAAATAGTAAGACATTTATTTCATTTTTATATTATAAAAAGCATTTGATTAACCCCTCTGAACCTATTAAAAAATAACTTCTTTTGTTACTGCTTCAACTTACTAGATGAATGCTTCCACGTAAAAAATTGTGTTTCTCGTCAGTTCCTATTGACAATGGTTTGAGCGGGAAAAGCGCTCCACTTTTGTCGGATAGTGTTTACGCGGGAAACTGCACTACATTGTCTTCATAGGTTAGAAACATCTGTCTATTGTTGTTTTCCTAAAAGTAAAATTAGTTTGCGCAACCCTTCAAAACATTTGATGATCATGGTGGTAGACTTCTAATTTATTTTAAAACCAAAATCTACAACTTTGGTTACTGTCAATAACGGACTTATAAAATTACATACTTCATTTAAACTGCCAATGATTTATTTTAGAAAGGGATTTTATAATCATTGATTTAATAATGTTAAACACAACGCAATATTGAACGTCGTTATAGTTTTACATCAGTTACAAAATGGAGTTCTGGAACGTTAACACTAATAGTAGCAAATACTCTGTGAAATACTTAAATATTGAAATCCGGATCTACCAGACATCATGCAATGAACTTTGGAAATAATATTTTGGGTAAAAAACTGGTGAGCACTTGAAGGCCAGTCTGCCACTAGATTATACACCATTACTTGCAGCTGTTGAGTCATGCCGCGCTGCTCCGTCTCCACATCTCACTTTAGAACGTTATTGTAGCTCATTATACGGGCGGACATTCAAAACAGGAGGTAGTCTAGGAGTTAGACGATTCTCTGTTATACACAAATCAATAGCTAATGCTTTCAACACTATGCATGATACTTATTCATGTTATGCCTTCTGTCGGTCTTTTGTATAAAACTATCAATTAACTTTACAGTTATGGACTGTTGAAAAATCGCCATTAAGTGCAATGAAGCGTATGACAATTTTAATGAATCATATGATATTTCTGATTAATTTTCCAGCTATGATTATATTTTCCGAGAGTAAAGTGCTCTGGGTAAGATTGTGAAGGAATACAGTCTAGCATACTTATTAGTGAGCAATTTCAACACATATATTGTTTTATATTGCGAAACATATTGGTTTTTATTTTAAAAGTGTTACTTTTTGTAAAAAGCAAGTGTTTTTTAAGACTACAAGAATGATAATGCTTAAGGTGGTTCATGGGTAAAAATTACAACAGTACAAAAGGTTTTTAATTATCTAACGCTGCTCTAGAAAAGTAAATTAAATATAACAAGTGCTCTTTGAACACTAATGGTCCTTAATGTGATGGATGTAAATAAAACACGAACTTGCATAGATTATATTGAAAATGGCTGTAAATAAAGTGTTACATAGGGGAGTAAGCTGAAATTATTTGTGCAAAAAATTGATTTATGTAACGAATTCTTCTTCCTGCCGTTTACCACTTAAATAAAAAGTACCAAGTAAGAAATAAAATTGGTTAAAACCCCTAAATTCCTGTGCTAAGGAATAAGGAAGAAGACGACGTAAATTCAGAGGTATCTTTACCCTATTCAGTTTTAAAAATGTAAATGCATGATTGATTTATTTTTATATACTTTTATTTTTGCGTTCTATTCTGCAGAATAACGATGGTATACAAATTCAATTACAGTTCTTTAATTATTAGTTTAAGAGTTACTAATAATTAAATTAATTGAATCTTCAAATTAAAGGGTTAGACTGCACATATATTATGTATTTATATTTAGAAATAAATTGTATAAAAATTGTTTTCTTTTAAGCCATCAAGTTAAAACAATCTGGTTTTATTTCCAAACATTATAAAATTAAAATAATTCAAAAGCAATATGAAATACAATATGAGTCATTTAAGTCGATTTTAAAAGATAAGAATTGGAAAGTAAAATTAAAATACTATAGTCATATAAATGAAAGGGATTTAATATTTTTCGAAACAAATCTCAGCAACTGGAAAGGAAAACATGGAGGTCCTAAATTTTATAGTGGTTGATCAATTTCGTGCATTGTTATGAAGCTTTTGATTTTTAAGTTTAAAAAGTTCGTTAATACATGAATTTAGCTTGATTAATAATTAAAGTTTAAATGTGCTCTCCAAATAAACCATTTGAATAACTGTTACTAATGTGAATAAACAGTAACATTTAGATTTCACCATTGTTCATATTCTCTTCAGCACAAATATGTGTTATATATATATATATATATATATATATATATGTGTGTGTGTGTGTGTGTGTGTGTGTGTGTGTGTGTGTGTGTGTGTGTGTGTGTGTGTGTGTGTGTGTGTGTGTTTTAAAACTCATTTTAGAAGGAATATCTGTATTTGGGGCACTTGCAGGCTAATAAATATTTTACCTATTGCAGTTCAAATACTTAGAGTAATGGGAGTAAAAGTTATTCGAGGCAGTGCTCAAATACTACCCTGTTAAGCTAAGAAGAAGAAAAGTGAAGCAGGAAACAGCCAGCTCTCTGTCTCATTGGTGAATGGTCGTAAATTATCAAAAGCAATAACAGAAGTTATAATTTAAAGTAAAATAACATAACTACATTTTTTAATATTGACAATATTATAGACTTATGTATGGAGAAATAACGATTACGATAAATAAATATTCATACTAATTTCAATAAGCTATATAATGATTAATGGATTGTTATGTAAATAAATAACCATTTTATAATTAACATTATCAAAGAAGTAGCTACAAATATTTTTAAAACTAAAGGCGGAGTATGTTTTATGTAACCGACATTATGGTTGGCTGAGCTTTAGCGAAGCCTATCACTCGTGGGGCTGGAACAAATTCTTGTCTGGCCAAATATATATTTAAAGATAAATATTAAAAATACATAAAACGTTCTGCAGTACACTTAAATAGAATTCCAATATTGCTTTTAAGTTAACAAAGTGTACTTTTGTTTTAATAATCGGCTATTTTCAGGACTATGTCGATTTACGGGCCAAATACTTACTGTATTAAACATAAGAGCTGATTATCATAAAACTTTGCATACCTACTTTAGTCGTAGTCTTCTATACCATATTACAACAACACTCATTCTTAGACCATGCCTATTATCGGAGCTATATCGATTTGAAAGGCTAAACACTCAATATGTGGGTGTTCCTAATAATGAGTGATAAAATGCAATTACAGTATACTATGTCTAGAATATGTATGCAAAGTTTGATCAAGATTGGCTGGTACGTTTTTGAGGCACGGGACCATTTTAACTTCACGGATTTTGGCTCCTAAAATCGGTATAGCTCCGAAAATTTGCGTGGCTTGAGAAAGAGGTTTGTCATATAACATACCAGCCTATATCTAGAATATGGATGCAAGGTTTTGCCAAAATAGTTTTGAAATGTATTATATGTTTTATGAAAATGGGTTATTGCGTTTTTGAGTTACTAGAACATCCACTAATTCAGTATTTAGTCCGTGAAATTGATATAGCTCAAAAAATAGGCGTGGCCTAAGACTAAGGGATATTAATTAATATAGCAGGATATGTCTCGAATATTTATGCAAATTTTTATGAAAATCGGCTCATACGTTTTTCAGGTACGGGACCATCTATAGGATTTTCAGAAGATGGCCTGTAAAACTAGTAAGTCCCATAAAAGACGCTGCTAATAAAGATTATTATAACAGTAAATTATTATAATAACCTATATTAGAATTCCAATTAATTAGTCTCGGTATAATTTATTTTGTATTTGTTACATTTATCTACATATTACAAAACTAATGTAGTTTTTATATTAATTAGCTCAGGAACTAGGTTAGCAGTAGTTCAGGAAGTGGGTTAATAGTTGTATTTAGTGTCTTACAATTCGTTTTTTCTATGGATGAAATCTATGGGCAGTTTCACGCTGTTAAAATGTCGTATGCGACCTCAACGAAGCCTGTTACGACTGTTAGTGTGGCGTATTTCTACCTTGTTTATTATTAATGGAAGAACCAACAGTTTATTAAATGTCACTCTAAAATGTATTATAAACAAACTATTACCCTCCATATGTTTATGAATTAAGTTGTTAATTCTGAATTAAAATTTTCTCATTTTTCTGCATTGTACTTCCTAACGGATGCAAAAGTTAGAATGTTTCTGGGTCTATTGTAGAGGAAAACGTCTATCACCATCTCTTCACATTGTATGCAGATGTGAACTGTTCCCGAAGAAACGTTAAGTGTCCTTTCAAGTAAGGTCCTGACTGTAGAGTAGTTGAGCAGAAAGGAAAAATGAGGTCGCAATGATGAGGTCACTCTTATTAAACCAAATCAGACAATCTAAATGTGCATTTATTCATCGGTTTACTCCTTTATAGTTTATAAACACACAGCAATCCTCATAAATATTTTAAGAATGCAATGAATATCTATCTGTACGTCAAACTAAACATTGGACGAAGCAGCACCACCATATATTGCTTTTAAATAACCATAAGAATGTTTTTAAGCTAAGGTCCAAGCAGGGTCATACTTTTAATATTCGATATGTGAAGATTGGAATTTAGTGATTGGATGGCGTTGGAAATATCAAGAACATAAGTCTTGGTTATCTGAATTTACAGTAGAATATTATACCATACTTTTGATTGAACTTTCCAATCTTCTTCTATTAGCAGACTCCCTTATGAAAAATTAGTTATTGCAGTCATCCTCTTAGGAATACACAAGTATAAGAGGACGAAAAGAGGCCCTATCTTAGCCCATAAAACACGTTTTAGGTGTTTTAAATCGACATCTTAAAATTTTTTACAAAAGCTTCTTTCTAAATTGTCTTTATGTGACTCCATTAACTAACAAAATCTAACTAACAGGAGGGGAGTTTAGGATATAGTAATTCAGTTCAGTGAGTACGTATTTTTGTAACAAGTTATTCTATATTTTACTTATTCTAAAACGTATTGTATAAGCCCTTGGGTGTATTTTTATCTTAAATCGTTGAGTTTGTAATTTTACTTTACTCGATGACCTTATATTATTTAATAAAAAGTGAGTGTGAATTACCAAAATACCGAGATATCTAAAATGAGTTTGCAGAAACTAAAAATCATTACAATTTATTTTTCTTACCAATAACTCTTAGTCTGTCACTATAATGATTAAATTATAATAAAAAACATTTTTTAGTATTGTATACGTCACTTTTTCAGATTTAGTAATAAAATAACAGATTTATTTTTAAATTTAAAACACTGATCTTCCTGACAGTTTACTATGTCCAGTATTATAAATATGTTCTCAAAGCCCAATGGTACTTCATAAATACTAGAACACTAAGCAAATGTTCCTCCTAGGCTCGATAAACTTACTTCTTCTGACTAACTGGCTATAGAAAGCTATTTTTATTTCCTGTACCTTTGGAAAACGTAAACAATTACGGATGTATGAGGAATATTAGGGTGCTAGGAGCTTTCACTCTTTTGTGGCTTTCACTCTTATGAATAACTATATTTTAGAAGTCTGTGGCAACTTACAGTTTCAAAGGACGTTCGGAGTCTTCTAGAAAGAAGATTCTAGGAATTATTGGTTTGTAGAAGATACTGAGGTCTGAGATTTTGTATCCTTTCGAAAATTCCAGATATTAGAAGCTCCCGAGCTCTTGTAGTTTCCCTTGCTTGGCTAAGGAAGGATCAGTTTCTAAAAGATCTCATTATCGTTTGGTCTCTGGAAGATTTCAACCTCTAGTATATCGTGTCCTCTGGATTCTTCCATCTTCTAGAAGTTTCCAGGCTATAGCATTTCACGTCCCACTTGGCTATTTACGCGTATCTTTGGGAGCATCTCCCGACTTCCGGATTATTCCATTCTATAGAGGATTTCTGAGCTCATATTTAGAATGCTTCTGTCCTTTGTAAATTTCCAGAATTAAGGAATTCCCGCGAGCAGTAAGTACCAGGCCTTTACAAGAATTCTATCTTTAGAATCATTTTTTCACAAGATTCTCGCAGCCCTTGGACGTTTTTGAAACTTCTATCTTTTCCACGCAATTCTTGGCGCCTTATACTCATCACTAAGAAACAGTTTGTTCTTGTTATTAAAATCAGAAACTACTTAAATTTCAAGAAATACTGAAATAAATAGCTCTAAGCTTTGTACACATACATACATATTTCCTCTTTTGAAGTTGTTATCATCTTTATGCACTGCAAGAAACTGCTACTTCTCTGACTTTGAGGTTGTGGCCAATATAGGTTCTACTTAAATCTGAACACCTACTCAACCATATGCCGCGAATCTTTCAATTAACCTTGACATTACCTTATAACTGCACTCAGAGATATCAGAGATATCGTTTCTCTGTCCGTGTTCAAGGGCCTAACTCACTAGCCTTTTAACTTTAATCTTAGCCTTACAGTAACTATACTTTGGTTTGCATATATTATTTTTCTCCCGTTCAAAGTATAACTTTATGAAACGCCTTGAGTTGATGTTTTATTGCTTCAAACACAGTTATCAAAATCAGCTTAAAAATCACTTACCTATTTCCATGGATTCTTTTTCCATGTGCATTTGGTTTTTATCCAAATTACAACCATATTTTCGCATTAAAATCTCCTTTCCTCCAAGGAGAATTATATATTTTTTAATGAATTTTCTGGATGTGCCATAGGGAAATACCGATGTTTTTACTAATTCTGAAAATAACTTTGAAGAATTGGTGACAAATTACATTTGTATAAAAGAAACCCGTATTTAAAGCAGCAATGCAATTTAATAATCTGTATTAAAATACATTTTATATTTAAAACTATTATCTGTAGATTCCATACACAGAAATCTGTTAGGCTCCAAAAGGTGACAAAGTTCCCAGAAGAGGAAATATCCGTGCGTATAAGAGATTCCACTACTCGGCAAATGCACCGAGGAATTCAATACAAACCCAACACGAGCCGTCCTCTAAATGGATTGTGTTGTGTTAATGCAGATTGGATTCCTCAGATTAATTTAATCACAGGGAATTGGTTCTGGTATCAGCTGTTTGTTATACGGGGGTAATTAATATTGTTGACACCAGCTGGTAATTCAAGATGGCTCCAGACACTCTTAGGCTGCAGCTCTCCTTGCAAAGGGAAATTAAATAACATATACTGTTACAATGTGTGAACTTATAACAGTTAGGTCAGTCTGTATAAAAGTAACACATCTCTACACAAGTAGTACATACCTTTTAATGCTCTTTTCTGATGTTCGACATCAATACCCACCAGACGTTTAAAATACAATTTACACAAAGCCAATGCATTTTGAGTGCTTCTTTTTTCTATGATTTAGTAGTCGTCTAATCCATAAAAAGCAATATATAAAACTTCGAATCATATCTGAGAACTGGAGCTATTCTTGCTTGACCGTAAAATAAACAACATATATCAACTGGAGACTAAATCACGAATGACATCAAAATGATTAACTGACACTTTAAATAAGACCACCTCGACGAACATAACAATATAATGTGAGCCGCTCACCTTTAAAATGTGATAGTGACCATCTTGAACAGTCTTCACATACAGCATACGATTAAAGTACCTATGGAATATAAGAAAATTCCTAGTAATGACCTGGAATTACTCGTTCCTTTAGAGTATGCATCCAAAAAAGTTACTTTTAGTTTGGACGCAATACACAAATTAGGTATTTATTATTCCATGAAGGTATTTATTAAATTAAACGTTGGTAATGTGATGTTCATGTTATATAGAACAAATGGTCATATACATATACGAACTAAACTCTGGATAGAAAAAAAATATTAAAAGATTATTTTTGATATTTGCTTCAGTGATTCAAAAATTTAGTAACGCTATGTTTCGAGATCTGCATTCTCATCTCTTCGTGTTATACGTGTTACAAGTTTTACAAGTTGACAACAACTCTTTGACATGATCCAAAAAATCATCTGACCTCGAAAAACCTTTCGCTATCGAAAAACATTTGAACAATACATATGTTACAATTTTATTGTTCTTAAAACACATTTAACAGATTTATTGTCAGTTGTTACTGCTAAATACAGAATAAATAAACATATATCGATTTTACGTTACATTACTATTTATGTATTCAATATAATGTTCCTAAATCTGATATAGCGGATTCAATAAGTTCACCAAAATTAATGGACCCCAACTAAAAATATTGTTTTATTATAGAATCAGTTCTGATCAGTACCGTAGTATCTTACATTTGCAACCTCCTGTTGCATGCTTAATAAGTCCATCTTGATTAGTTCAGTTTGTGATTTGTTAATTGAAATACAAAACGCTACTAACATTTTCGATAGTACAGTTTAGAAAACCAATCAGCTAGTTCCGCTAGTTGGAACAATTAATAAATATTCGCATACATCAATATAGCTGTGTCCATTAGAGTGATCGCGGGGGGTCGAGGATTTAGTGGCTTTATTTTCCATTAGCAGTCGGTTTCAGTGCTATTAACACTCTCCACGAACAAACAACTAACGACGTATAGTATTCCCGTAACGAAATCGTTTATGAGGCAGTCATTAAAGCAATCACCGATGTCGCAGCAGGTACTTTAGTAGTCCTGGCGACACACCTGATTTGTTGTCTTCCTGTAAGTGGCTATTACTGTGTCTTGTGTAGTAACTATATGATCGGAAATAAGACCTCTTCTTAATCTATATCCTTTTTTACTGGTCCAAGAGCTCTGTAATTTTGCTATACTTTATTTTAGCCAACCCTAGACTACGGTCGAAAACGGAAGGTTACAAAGTTGATCTTCAAAATTGTAACAGCCATTTAAAATTACGTTTTCTGTAATTACCTAATTTTCCTATTGCAACATAAACACATTCCTGTGAATCGGAAAAAATACCTATAGCTTTAAATACAATTTGTTTTTATAGTATAGTTGTTCTGAAAAATAAATTTTGGTTTGATGTGGCTCGAATATGCGCCTAAAATGCATGCACCAATTAATTAAAACATTTACAACAAAGAAGGAGCCCCATGTTCAAAATAAGCAGCTGTTTTGACGCCTGTGACACGGATTTTAACCAACTTTGGCATATACATAAGTATAACCTATTGACCACGTTTAAGGACTGTAAGGAAATAGGTAGGTTAATAAGCTCATTCATTAGTAAATCATTCATAAATGACGGATAATTATTTTGTTGTCACAGAAATAACAAAGTGGAAGGAAAAGACAAGAGCAAAATATCAAACCTCAATATTTTTTGTTGATGAAGCAGCTGTGGTTCGGCTTATATCCTAGGATCGATTGGTCTCCGATTGTAGCAACTGAGGATGTCAACGTTAGGGTGAGTTTGCTTCTTACAAACAATGCACAAAGATATTCACGCAAGATACAAACAAATCAAAACTTAGATCACTAAAAAAATCAATTAAAGCAATTAGGGATAAGGAAAAACTCAGTACACAAATAAAAACAACCCTTCAGCCCCATTAGCAATAGAGAAATTAAAACATTGTGGTAATAAGGTCAATACATTAATTAGAAGTGCTAAGGAAACTTGCTATAGGAATAACATTTTATTAGCAAAAAGCAACGCAAGGGAGCTTAGGAAGAATTTGAAACAATTTATGGGAATCACAAAAGCAAAAGAAAATTTCTAACTGGAAACAATAGAAGCGAAACTAACTAACTAATTTTAGAAGTTGGTAATAGGTTTAATGATTACTACGCCAATGTGGGTTGTAGTTTGGTTGGAGCTATCCCTCTTCCCTCAGTGGTTGGAATTATAGTCACTAAGGAAATTCATGAAGCAATTGGTCCTAATAATAATAAATGCATCGTAGTGTTGATTGACTTGGCGAAAGCTTTCGAGTCTCAGTTAAACGTAGTATTATGCTAAAAAATGGCTTAATGTGGTATTAGGGACATAGCACTTAATTGGTTTGAAAGCTACTTAAGTGACAGGCGTCATTTGGTGTCAATATTGGGTAATAACAGCAGAGAAACAAAAATTGATTACGCGGTTATACAAGGGAGTACGCTTTGTCCATTACTCTGTTTTATGAAGAACAATTTAGGTAAGGTTATACCGAGATTAGGCTGAAATAAGTGGCAAGATATTTCTTTATGCTGATGACACTGCTCTTATATTCGATGGGACGACCTATAAGGAAGAATATGATACTGCTGAACAGGGGCTCCAAACGGTTAAAGGGTAGTTTGACGATAATAAGCTCACTGTCAATATGCAAAAAACCAAACGCGCATAGCCATCTCCCTTAGATCTTCTTCTAATCATGTAAGATTACAACTCAGGATGAGCCATTGTATATTCGTGTACCGAATGGATGAAACGCATGGGGTTGGAAATACCGATGAGGTCGTAATAATGAATACTCGATTTCCAAAGTTTAATTAAATGTTTAATTGTGACAAATAAACATAAAAGCACCATTTCTAGATGTTAAAAATGAAATAATGTATTGCCACGTTGCTTCCAAATATAGTGATAAATAACTAAATGATATCATGGGTGTGGGCTTAATGGTTCCATGGAAATTTTTGCATACAAACTTAAGGGGAGATGGACGTCCCTATCTCGCCTATGTTAAATTGGTAATATAAATGCCCCATTATCTCAGGAAGTATATAAGGTAGACAGCTAAGATTTTAACCTAGTATTGTAGGCCTAATTATACATACACCCTACCAATTTTATCTAAATCACTCAAAAACTTACTGGAAAAATTTTTTTTTCCTAAAAAAATTCAAATTTTTTTAAAGAAATCATTTTATATTTTCAAAGTTTATTATTATATTTCAATAAAAGTGGTAGGGGTTGTGTATAAACATCATAAAATACATGCTGTATAAATTTCATTACTGTAGCTCTACTAGTTTCTGAGATAATGGGTCATTTATAACAAAAATTGCGTTTTTCGGGAAACTCACGGAAACTGTAAAAATTCAACAAAAAAACAAGCTGATTATGAAAATGAGTTTAATTTACCTTAAAACATCCCAGGGTTGTAGTCTGTGTCATCCTGGTTTACTTCTTCATCTTGCTTTTTCTTCTTTAACATCCTAGCATGTTTTCTTGCTATTTTCTTGACGGGCTCGTTTGCTTTCTCTGCTTTTAAAACACGCTGGAAATCTAGCTTACTAAGGATGTCAGTGCAGTTTTTCCCAGGATTTATACCCATTTTCTCTAACACATTAACCCTAGCCTTATTTCCTTCATTGTAAGTCATCACAGCATCAAATGTGCCACACTCTAGAGTTTTCAACCCTACAAAATTTGCCTTCGGAATCTCGTCCATAAAACTGGATTGAAACTCTCGTTGACATTTTGAGTCTTCCCATGAAGACATTTCTTCAGAAGTTGAGGGTTAGCTAGATGCTGATAAGTTGGCTTGATTACATCAATCACTGCTGGGTCCAAGGAATTGTTGTGGTCATAGGTTAGGTTACGTACATCAAGTGCTTGCAAATACTTACACCACGATTTATCACAGAGGTTGTGTTGCGGTTTTGCATTTGTAGAAGCTTTATGGAAGAATGTCGCCCACACATCTCTTTTCATGCTATCTAAATTGTTTTTATTCCTTCTTATTGCTTGGCCATAGTAATTTTGTAAAGATTCAATTGCAGAATCATTCAACCTACCTTTCCTTCCACTCAAAGCTTTGCCATCTTCAAGTTTTTTTCCCCGATAATCACGTCGCAATTTTCTCAGCCAAGACCCCATCCTCTTATGAACATGGCCAACGCATTCCAATTTTCCAATTATAAAATCATCACCATAAGGCTTTGATTCTAAGACTTTATGAAACCCCTTCGAATCACCGTCCCCCAAGTAATATTTATATCGGACATTCCTCGAGGCCTCAGATCGGGCGAAAACTTTGAGGGCACCTGCTACTTCCATGCTTCCACTCGCTCCAGTAAAATTCTTACATTTATGGGGAGATTTACTTTTTGTAGCACATGAATGACAGTATTTTGTAAGTACTTCTACATCTATTATCTTACAGGTATCTATACTTGAAACAGAAATAACTCCATTGAGTGACGTATGCCCCCTTTTTTGCCACGTTCCGTCAATCCCTACGCTAAGATCACGACTAGGTAGGCCTACTTCATCTTCATTTTCTGTGCAAAGATATAGGCTTACAGACTCAGATATAGGAGTGCAGAGATTTGTGTGTTGTAGGCTTACAGACTCCTCAGTTGCTGAAATCATTGTTTCAGTGGCTACTTCTTTTAGAGGTTTCAGTAGTACATCATTGTATCTTGAAAATTTTTCTGGTGGGTTAGGTAGATTTAGCAGCCCGAACAACGGTTCACTACTAACACTCCCTTTGCCTATGGCTCTGAGGCCGTATACACATCTAATGTTTATGTCAAAGAATTTATTTGTACTGTCTGAAGTGTAAAAAGGAAACTTAGAGCCACAAAAATTACAAGAGATAACTAAATTGCATGCCAGACCCTTCCTAAGAGAAACATTTTCTTCCACGTAAAGTGTTTCTGAATTTTTACAATTTTTGCAGACACAACATTGCATTATAGCAGAAGACAAAAGGTTTATACTTACTATAACATTACTATCACCCTCACTATCATCTAAAACAGTCTCTGCAAGGTTCCGTTTAGATACTGAAATAGGATTGCTAACTAGGCCTACTTCACTGTCTAATTTAGAGCAATTAGCATCTGCAGAAACTCTGTCACTGTCACTAGTACTAGGCCTAGGATTATCACTTGTGTGTGCTACACAATCTAAGCCTACAACACGGTTTGATTTTGAAAACTGGTTGCCACGGAAACTTCGTTTTCTCCACAGTTTCTTACTTTTGGTCATCTTGAATGAGCTATAACTGACTAACTTTCAAAAATAACCAAAACAAACAAAAAATGTAAATGAATCACCAAAACAAAGTTTATTTGGTCTGCTAATAACAGCTGTCAATAACAACTACAGAAAAAAGTCACAGACCTACAAAATATAAATGCTGTTACAACAGAATTGTGTACTATAACCAGTGAATCAACTTTGGTTTGCAAGGACCAAGATCCAATAAAATTGTCTTGTAGTGAGTTATGTTATGCACGATTTTGGATTCAAAATAAATACATACATACACAATTAGCATACCAAATTGTTCAGAAAACTCCAAATAATAATAATATGCAATAAAAAAAATTTATATTTTTTTTATTTTTGACGTCCATCTCCTGTCTGAACGTTATCTCTTGTATCTTAATAATTATTTAAAACTTAAAATTGACTTCCATTCACGTTGATGTCGACTCACAAGCGCGGGCGTCAGCATCTTGGCTCAGCATTGCAGCTATAGTTGGAAAAGTGACGATTATTTAATTAGAAGACTAAAAGGACTCGAAGTTGTAATCTGAGACTCGAATTTGAAATAAGAGACTCGAAGTTGAACTCGCCTAATACAAAATCACGACGGTATTAGCCATTTATCGAGATACTTAAGATACATGACAACGTGGTCTCGTCAGAAGGAGGTCACCTTACTATTGTCAATAATAATCTGCCAGATAAAACATCAGCCAGGGTAAGTTACTTTACTATTTACAACTTTTATTTTACTTTATATTACATAAAAAATTAGGTGTCTCGCATGAAAGGGCTAATTTATAATACGATAATTTTAATTACGGACATGGCGCGCGAGATGTTACTCCTCAGCACGAACGGCAGCTGCAAAGTTTACGAGTGAAAAACTAATACGCGTGCCAATTAGGTTATTAATCTGCCAAGAATTTAGTACCAAGAACGTCGGATGTAACTTATACTAACCAGTAACGAGTAACAGGATTTTGAAAATATGTATTGTATAAAAAACATATAAATAACGGTACACATACTTGTGGCAGAATGAATCACTGCATAACGGTGCATAAGTGTGTTGCAAAATTGGATGAATACAAGTATATAGGAGTAACATCTGATAAGAGAATAAGTTGGTCTCCTCACGTCGTTAGAGTAAAGAATAACCTTAGAAGATTTATATTTGTTTTAGCCTATTTAAGCAGGGTGGTTGATTGAACGTTGTTAAAAATGTTTATGCTTCAATCGGTTCTATAGTTTGGAATGACCGCCTGGGGTGGAGCAAATGAAAATGAAATTAATCCATTAGAAATAGTACAAAAAGCAATTAAGAAAGCCATTTTACTAAAAGAAGAAGATACCCCACTAATTTAATTTTTTATGAGATTTAGAGTTTTCAATTATCCCAACTCTATGTTAGAACTCTTGTTTTGTACACCTTTGAAAACAAGTTTACCCTTGTCACGTACATATGCCACCGCTACTTTTTTATTAGAACATTTTAGAATCTTGATTCCTAGACTATCGAAATCTGTGAATAAAAAATGTTCATATTACATAATCAACGTGCTATATGCAAATTTACCACAACATCTAAAAGTCAACAATGCATTACAAATAAATTGTTATAACAAATTAGTAAACAAATAACTAGTTGAAAGTGGGAAGAGATAAACTATTTATTTTTCCTCCACATTCCTAAAAGATAGTTGTACCACAGATATTTTGGTTAAGAGTGGTGTGTGTTTGTGTGTGTGCGTGCACAGATAGGAGGAGAGAGCCAGAGGGTGAGTGAGAGGTGGAGAGAGGGAAAGTGTTTGCTAGATTGATTTTTATACATGGATTTTTGTTTAAATGCAGGACCGCACATTTTTTTGCTTTGTTTAATCCTCTTATAATTAGTTTTTATACTTTTATAGTCACATTTCGATATAGACTACGAGAACTCATTCCCAGTACACAGGCAGTTACCTTTCCTGGAAACATAATTCACTTTGTAAAATATATTGTATATGGAAATTTGTGTGTGTGTGTGTGTGTGTGTGTGTGTGTGTGTGTGTGTGTGTTTTAAATAAAGCTTTCTTCAATTCAATTCTAAAAAATAAATCAGTTGTATCCAGGAAAGTTATTGATTTAGGGAGGCGCAGCTTCAGAGGTAATCTGTTGTCCACAAAACCACGTGACTAGTATCAGATAATAAGCTACAACAATTGGTATGTACGTTATATTAAACAAAATTGTATCTGAGCTGTGAAGTTCTTGGCAGCCAAGGAGGAATTCCAAGGGCAAACCTTTGTCCACACAATTACCCTCCCAGGCCAAAATTATTTTTGACACTACACTTGGATATTATAGTGTTTTCATTAAGAAATATTCGCATTGACTTGCAAATAGAATAAATGTTATTCCTGGGTATATGCTCTGCATACCACATTTGTTTACCAACCAGCTACCAAGCACGCTTAAGAGATGATTTGGTTTGAAAAAACTACGTAGATACTCTAAAGATTGATTTTTGAAATAGCA
The DNA here is from genome assembly GCF_021130785.1 of Homalodisca vitripennis. Lineage (NCBI taxonomy): Eukaryota > Metazoa > Arthropoda > Insecta > Hemiptera > Cicadellidae > Homalodisca > Homalodisca vitripennis. The sequence continues at coordinate 60,078,568 of NC_060209.1, read as the reverse complement.
AGAACTTTGAGTTAAAACTTTTTTCCATTAAAAAGTACCAAAATGTCTTTGAATGCATTATTTGTCCAATCAAAACAGAATTCTATGCAATGAGCTTAAAAGTTACATATGAGAAATTTAAAAAGAAATTATACTGAACTTTTCCTGATGCAAGTGTCACTCAAGGAAAGACAATGTAATGACTTTATATAGAAGCAGAACGAGTGGGTTTGTAACAGGTACATCTAGCATGCAAAACCAGTAATAAACATATGGATTTGAACTACTCATAAGTTTCTAAGCAGATATAGAATATCAAGTAGTGTTTAGTAGTAAATGAGAAGACATCGATTGCTTCGTTGAAGTATTTGAACATTTTTAATCAGCATCTTATTGAGATAATGGATCCATGGTACTTATACGTAAGATGCATTATACGACGTGCTACTCGTTATCAAGCACTCTTTGAGACACCAAAGAACCTGGCTGCAAAAGTTGGTCCGACGAGATGCTGCAGATGACTTTTCCCATTCATCGTCGTTCCAGGGCGTACGTACGATGTGATCAATATACGACGTGCTACTCGTTATCAACCACTCGTTGAGACAGCAACAGAACATGGCTACGGAGGTTATTCCAACGAGAAGCTGCAATTGTCTCTTACCAGATTGCATCATCGTTCTAGGGCGAGCGTAAGATGCAATCAATATACGACGTGCTACTCGTTGAGACAGCAACAGAACCTGACAGGGAAGGTTATTCCGACTAGATGCTGCAGGTGTATCTTCTCATTCATCGTCGTTCTAGGGCGTACGTAAGATGCAATCAATATACGACGTGCTACTCGTTGAGACAGCAACAGAACCTGACAGGGAAGGTTATTCCGACTAGATGCTGCAGGTGTATCTTCTCATTCATCGTCGTTCTAGGGCGTACGTAAGATGCAATCAATATACGACGTGCTACTCGTTATCAAGCACTCGTTGAGGCAGCAACTCGGAACCTTGCTGGAATGGTTGGTGAGGCGGAGACGGGTTGGATTACGAAATAGGTATGAGTATTTTCTAGTTATTTAACACAAATATAGAGAGTTATACACAAATTCCAGTTATTTGAACAGATTGACATCTTACACAAAGGTGGCGAAGTGTGATGGATCTTTTACTTTCAAAATTGATCTTTATTTTCCATACATATAAAGTCTAATCACTACTCTCTTCTTCCCAAATTTAAAGATTTTCCCATGTTTTGTGATAGAAGCGAAACGCACACCAAATCAAATCATACATTACATTTCTTGCAAAAACACTGAGTATTCCTCTCTGGGTATAACATTTTGGGTTGTAAAAGAGCATTCCAAAACTTTTTTCTCGATATTTTGACAACAAAAAAGCTTAAAGTGCATTTTGTATTCACCTCTGCATTCTAAACAACAGCTTTAATCTTAGCTTCGGATGGCCTTATTGGCTTCTCTTACTTTCCTTTTGTTATGTTGATTTGGTAAAAACCATGAAATTTATAGAGCATGAATCTTTAGAAGAAAAATTATTTGTCTCTCTTCCCTATATCAGAGGCCAAGCAACACGCGAGCGCAGCGAGTCAGGTTGGCACGCGATGCATGTAGCTTGCAGGGATGTGGCGTAGTTGACCTCTCTACACATAAACTATAAATGTACAACATAATTTTAACACTATACTGGATGCACGCAAGCAGGTTTATCATGCAATCATGTGGTGTAAACATATCAAGATCCGTTACGAGCAACAGGAATTAGCCCTGTATGTTACTTAGTTATGTTTATTATATCAATAACTCCGTCATCTGTTCTCAACAGAAATTATTTCTCCGAATTGCAGGACTTATTTCCTTTTTTATATTATAGGGTTTTGTAGTTTCTTGTGTATGTTTCCCTTTTAAATAAAATCAACAACACACGTATTTCACTTTAGAACAATATAACTGTATAAACCTTGACAGCGGTTGGTATAATCTTTGATATTAGTTACACAACTGGTATAACCAGAGGTATAATCGACCTTCCTGGAACACCAAAGTGGTGCTAAATTAACTATGTTTAAGAGCCAGAATGTACTGGAACGGCCAAGGTTGTTGCTGGTTTTGTAATAACAATCAAAAACTTCTAACACTTTCACTGCCTTATTTTTAGTTACAGATTCATGGAAGATGTCTCATTAAAATACGTAACAAACCAATACAGTTCAAATTTAAATTTCAAATGGTTCGCGCAAAATCAGTAAGCGGGAGTTGTCTTCCATTAATAATATATGCGTCAATTTTATTTATTTATTTTTTTTAGATAAAGCATGGAAATGCTTGAATAATACAAGTTGTATGCATAATACTATATTAATATTGGTATTTTAAGTACCTAAAACAATGGAACAGGATAGCTGTTATTTTATGTAATATTTTACACTTTAAATTTGTGACATATTTATGACAAAACATACGCCAGTATACAATATATTAATTAAATGTATTTAATTAACATATTAAAGGTGTACGATAATGTACACCTTGATAAAATAATTAAGGTATTTTCTGTTGTATATTCTTCTCTTATTTTTAAATATTGCCATTGGAAACTACAGTTTGGAAAATTCAGTTTTCGAAAAAAGACACTTATATACGTGGAATTTCCTTTAAAGCTTACCTGAAATCAACGAAAAATCTGTTAAAAACAACTAAAAAATCTCTGCTAAACAACTGAATAACTTTTGAAAAACAACTGAATTTCAACTATTTATCATGACAAATTAATCAACAATCAGTGAACGAACTGATCAGTGATCAAGTATGTCTACTGATCAATGTGTTGGAAATATTTCTCGTAAAATTTACAGGCACAATGAAAACATATTCAAGTAATTTAACACTTAATATACACTTAAATATTTTTTCAAAGGGATGAAACATTTCTTACATAATGTATTCATAGATAATGAAATCATAATTATCAAATGAGTAAAATAATAATTCTAAAATAATGAATAACGTAAACTTAGTCCACTCTTTATATCATTTGTATACCAAAAGCAGATTTACACAGAATTATGTTATAGATAATGACTCTTTATGTATATACATTTTCTATTGTTACGAGAAATATTTTCAACTCATTGATGAGTAGACATTATTGATTAATTTTTCAGTTCACTCACTGAATTTTTCTTTATTGATAATTGATAGTAAGTCAAGACGCAATGAAACAACACTTTTTCTTATAGAATTTTAATCATCTGCAAACAGAATTAGACAACAACTTACATCTACTGACCATTGTCACCCGGCCCAGGCGTGCCTGGAGAGCTCAATATTAGAACCAAACATAACCAAATCATACTACAAGATATTATACATAACAAGATGTACACAGTCTAGACCTATGATAACATTAACATCGTTATAATATGTATACCCTATAATAATCATGTTGATAGGTAGTTTACAGATCAGCAAAATACATTAGATACACTCATTTACGATACAGTATATACACAGAGCAGACGAAAATATAATCCTTATAATATATAACACTGGAATATACAATGAGTGACTAGCACAAAGCAGGCCACCTTCACGATAACGTACAGTTCACTACGTACAAAGCGGAGGGGCGTTGCAACCTTCCCACATTGCACGTACAGCTCGGGCAAACTGCTACATATTTCAGGAGAGGGGTTCTTGAAATGATTTCGAGTATGAAGAAGAAGAACTATCTTACAACAAAATATATGTATGGGTTTATTGAGTCTCGAAGTAAACTTATAATTTTTGTTATGAAAATGTTGTGACAGGTTCAAGAATTATTTGGCATTATATTAACCTTGACCCACGAAAACCCAGTTCTTTCATAACCATCACGTTAACATACCACTCAAAAAGTACCAAACTTTGAAAAAAAACTCGGAATACCAAAAATATTCAATCATTTTTTAAATTATACCCTAACCAATTTATTTGTTTAATTATGTTATTTTGTAAATAACAAATAAAACGGTTTAGATTGAAATTGTATAATTTCTAATGTTTGTACAACATACACTTACATGTAATAAGTAAGTGTGTTATTGTTTGTTGTTGTCAGTTAAATATTTTGAACATATTTTTACTCAAACCCAGTGCTGAAAATGAAAACTTTTTTACTGATAAAAAATGAGTTCAGTAAAATATTTGGAATTTATTTCCACTATCAGGATATAATATTAGAATACTTTAAAATACGTTATAGATCCTAAATGAATATAGTGCTTCGATTGTTTAACCGATTCACCGAAGTCATATGTTCACTTAAGTGTGGATTTAGGCTGTGGTGAAAAGACCTTTAGTTTTCCCCTTAAGAACAATTATATACTTCAAACAATTTACCACCTTATTTTAGTTAGTATAAATAAGGAACACGTCTCTCATTTTAAACAAATAATTATTATCCATTTAAACTCTGTTTTTATTTTCTTCTAAAGTGTATACTTTTCGAATTGTTCAACGATGAAGTACAAAAGGGTTTGAGACATTTAAAAACAACCAATTAAAAATTAAAAGTAAATTGGCTAATTACATCATTAAGTAAGACACTTTCCGTAATTGTATAACTAAAAATTAGGTCGTAAAATTGTTTGAAGTTTAACTTGGTACTTATAGGGCTAAAATGGGGTGGTCGTCAAAACAGCTGGCTCTTAAGAGTGTAGGCATATAAGAACATCGTATAAGATGTTATATGGTTCAGTATTCAATTTTAAGGAAATACTGGTATCATAAAACTTATGGTAATATTTTTGGAAATAAGACACACAATCATATAGAACATCACAATCACATGAATCATATAGATCCAAGAAGGTATTTATATGATTTTTATTTTGAGCATTTTTGTAAAATATGTGCCTAAACAAAATTATTGAAATTAAATAGGACATCATACAAGTTTGAACACTCATGTTTCTTTTAATGTCCAAAAGTTTCACCATCTACATGTTAAATAATCTTTGACCATCTTTACAAGTGTTTGTAATCTGTTTGGAAATTGAAGTTTAAAATTATAATTTTAACACTGAAATCTCAAAAATAAGATAGTGGGTCTTCATAAAATGATAGTCTGTAACAAATATCTTGCCTGTCGTCTGAACAGACGTCACTGATATTTAAGAAGTGAAGCGAGCGGGCACGGTTGAGAAAGGTTGCAACCTTGTAAGGGGAGGAGTTAGGCCTAAGCTACAGTTTACACTAGACTACATATAGACACAACGGTGGACCGACGCTGTGTTGCCTGGTGTCTAAAGAACTATGGGAGATTAGATCAGATTAGACCATTAATGATCCGGTACCACATACACGGGCAGGTAACTTTAATCCACGTTGTTGCATACATTTGCCTAATGTACACTAACAATTAAAAAATCAATCAAATATTGAGCAACTTATGTTCTCTACTATTTAAAAAAGGTGCAAAAAGGTTAAAACGTTCTACTTTTTGTAAAGTTAAATTTAACACGTACATTTTGACATGCATGTTGTTAGGAAGTTCTCCACACAAAACGGACCGTGCAAAATACATATTTGAAAAATTTCAAGGAAAACCACGTGTGGAAATATTTTAAACGTGAATGGGAAGTGTATTATGAACTTGTTAAAATATTTAGAATCTGCTGATGACGCTATATCAAAGTTTAAACCATTACAAAGTTATTGACTTATCCACAGTCTTTGATCACATTACATAGAAAACGCAATTTACTTAAATATTCTGTAATTAGTTTCACTTCCTGTAAAAGAGATCTTTAAAAAAAATATTGGCGTTGGAAGATTTGATAGAATAATAGAATTTCGGACATTTGCCATCGTTATGTATTAAACACAACAGTAAGACAACGTTTCGAGGATTGGAATATATCCTCTTCGTCTGGTGGGTTAGGTATTACTCCATATGAAAATAATACCTCCCTTTACGTTTTTCTTTCTGTTCTTTATTTTTGTATGTACTAATACCTCCCCAACCTGACGAAGAGGATAGGTTCCAATCCTCGAAACGTTGTGACATACATTTTTTAACGTATAAAGATGACACGTGTCCGAAATCCTGTTATCCTTTCAGATCTTTATAATTGGAAAATGTTGAGAAATGTTAATTTTTCCTTTTTACGATTTTTTAAAGTAGGATAAAGATTAATTTATTTTCTTAACTGCTAATACATTTTAAAGGTAATACAATACAAGAAATGTGTATAAACTCTCAAAACATAATTAATTATAAAGGTGTATAAGTACAATATTAAATTTTTAAGAATAATTGGCCATAAACGACCTATGGCCAACTCTGATTGGTTTAATTACTTTGCTGAAGTTAATTTAAAGAAGAGCATTGTTTACTAGATTTTACTATGTTAAATTAAATGTTCTTAATGTAATAATAAAGAAGCACTAATAATAAAACTACCAATCTAATTAATCTTATTATTTCTTGTACTATTACACTAAATTTAATGTTATAGTGTTTTTAAGATATAAAAGTGTTCAACTATTATTCTTTATCAGTCGAAACTATTGTTTTTACGTTTACAAAACTTTAATACTGAGATCATAAACGTGGTTAAATAAATCGTGACTTTCTAGCAACCAGGAGGAATTTCAAACTGATTTTGAATGTCACGCCATTTTGTTTTCGTAGACACCTATATGAATAAATATAGATCGTGAAATATCTGTCCACCTTCTGGCAAAACATAGAATCACACATTAAGAAAGCTGGTTTACGCCGCGTATAAATTTGTTCAAACGTAACTTAGCTTAGCTTACCTACAAAACCCAAACGTAATGCCAACAATGCATAACTTCAACATACCGCAGCGGAATATTCCTCGTTAAACAATATCTAAACTTACTAATCAGTAGATATTGGGTAAAAATATATTTTCCTATCCTTCATTACACGTCTACAGCATAACTATGATATCTGCTCATTTACAACGCTGATATGCTATAAAGTCATCTATTATAGTATTGTATTACAACTCTACGCCATAACGCAATAAACACGGTACATGGCTGAAGATCACTCAGGCAAAAGACGCTCCTTACCATTACATTATTGCAGTTTGATTACATAGTAAATGTCACACAAAATAAAGCAATAGAAATTAAATATATAAACATAGTTAATACAATCAAAGTTTATAAAAGTAGTATCTCGGTTTATACAATTATCTATTTTTAATTAAATAAATAGCTAGAAACCCCTATTTGAACGAAGCTACTGAGAAAAATAAATTAAAATAAGCTGTGTTTCCATCTAAAACCAAGCAATACATTTAATTATAAACGTTTTATTTTTATATCAACATATTTCTCTTCACCATCTTACAATACAAAATAAACTGACATTATTAATGAAAACAAACATTTGAGCACATACGTACATTTGGTCCTCGTGCTCCGTGAAAGGCTCATTTATAGAAACCATAGTTATTTTCAATTATAAATAAAATTATCATAGTTGCAAACCTAATTTAAAAATACATTACAAGTTTACTAGTTCTCATTATAATCATTAATATTGCTAAACGTATAACAAACTTAATGAATTTTTGATTAGTTTTGTGCATGTTTATAATTATTATTACTTAGTGAATTATTTACTAGAACCGATAAACTCATGTATTGACTTTCCTATTTCCCTTGGGAAACTACACTATTGGTCATCCATTACCTGAACAGCTGAGAATGATTTTCTGTTGAACTTGTATAACAGCATTTTAAGGCATCAGTAATTTCACTACTTCTTTAGATTCAAGGCCGTACGAGTATTTCTAGTAAGAGAATCGTATTTTGATAACGTCTGTGTATTCATAAAAAGGGCGATAGAAACACCTCATATTCATTAACTGTAGTGTAGTTGATTGTATTCCAACCGTAGCTTAATGCATGAAGAAAACAATTAATTTAGTTAATTATGACGTACTTTAAACGAGTTAATTATGGATAAAATTGTTTTAAATAAAAAACTACACATTTGATTTAAGAAAATGTCAAGAAAACATCAATACTGAAATGCGACTACCCATGTTGACACACTGTAGTAATAAAACACTGTTAGTGTTAAATTTACACATACAAAGGAGTACTCACACGACAAAACGATATCTAAAGTCTAGCAACTAGCGTTAAACAACTAAATTTCTGAGTCCTACCACCAGCTTTGAACTTAACTTTACTATACATAAGCCTAGCTAACGTATTGGGGGAAGCTTTGGAGTATGTACACGAGCTAACCTACTGATGCAGAGTATTGTCCATTACTGGGTGACTGTACCCTACCCTCAGGTATAGAGACACTATGCACACCACAGTCTTTCTAAACTACTAACATGTACAGTACAATACATGGAACGCGAGAAAGCTGAACAATTATTTTAGCTAGAACATAGATAAGTACAGTCAGTTTCAGTGAAGGGGAGAACACCAGACTTTGTACAGTCTTTCACTGTGGAACCATGACAACTTGTAACAACAGATGGGAAGGGACAGTAAGCTGCAACAGAGACAAATGTTTGATTAGATGAAATTCAAATAATTTGTTTTGCTATTCATAAACAGTGCTATAAAGAAAATTATTTCAACTCTCAGACATGAAATGAGCCACTTGGATCTGACATTTTGATACACGGTAAAATAGAGGCAGCTGTTTGTATTCTAACTAAATAAAACTAACTTTCTAAACATATTTTTTTGTATATTGGTTTATACATGCTACTTCGGTGAGATGAAGCCAATATTTTTTACATGTATAATTTAAATTTTACAAATTAACCTAGAAAGTACTCAATGGCTTTCAGTAGTTTTAATTTCTCTTTAATGAATCAATAACAATGCTCATGTGAGGAAATTGAAAATTATTGAAAGTAAATCACCCAAACCTCTTCCTACAATGGGAAATAACAGGTTAACAAATTTATTAACACTATTTTGAAAAGAAGGTAGGAGCTACACTGCAAGAATATTTTATGGAAAACACAACTTTCAAAGTGCCCGCGCTTATAAATAAACTATTTTGGAACCGCACTCATCTTGTATTGGACCCAACATAACCTAACGAAATTTGTTACCGAACTGAGTGACTTCAATAGCTATAAGAGTAAAAGGGGTTATATGGACTTCGAATTTTCAATTTCAGTTTATTATAATTGATTTTCATACCAAATACACTAAACATTAAATTATGTTTAGACTTTATTAAAAAGTAAGGGATTAAAAAACTTTGTGATAAGGACTGTCCAAATAGATTTGATGAATAACTGAAAACCAATTTAGTGTAATTGAACATAATCATTTCAAATATATTTGAAAGATATAGGAATTTGTGTTTTGTAGGAACGTACGACTATATAATATACAAATAATAACAAGATCAGAATGTAGTAAACTTGATAACAAATTATAGTCATTTTTTTGACGTAAAATATTTATTTGTAGTTTAGATCGTACAAAATAATCGCAAACGATAAAACTAAAACAACCAAATTTTAAAGCAAAAACCCGTATCCTTTAGAAATATAATTAAAACGGTTAATATTAGTATTATATATAGCATTGGCTTACATTAAATGTACAACTAATGTACTATTATTAGTATTGAAGTTTTTTGAACAGTACAAATATGATACTGAATATCCATACTCATTTTACACATTATTTTACTACAGTCTTAAAATCTCATTATTGCATGACTTTTGTAAACTCTGCACAGAGCGCTTAGCTAGGTGTGTAGCTGTAGCTGCTAGCCGCAGCAGGGGCATGCTCCCATCTCATTACTATATGACGTTTGTAATGCCTGCTACTTACACACAGAGAGCGCTTAGGTAGGTGGGAGGCTGTAGCTGCTAGCCTTAGCAGGGACATGCTCCCATCTCATTACAGTATGACGTTTGTAATGTCTGCTACTTACACACTTGACAGAGAGCGCTTGACATGTCGCTGTTGCTGCTAGCCGCAGCAGGGCCGTGCTCCCATCTCATGATAGTATGACATGTAATGCCTGCTACTTACACACGTGAAAGAGAGCGCGTAGCTTTGTGTATCGCTGTAGCTGCTTCTCACAACAGGGCCGTGCTCCCATCTCATGATAGTATGACATGTAATGCCTGCTACTTACACACGTGAAAGAGAGCGCGTAGCTTTGTGTCTCGCTGTAGCTGTTTCTCACAACAGGGGCGTGCTCCCATCTCATGATAGTATGACTTGTAATGCCTGCTACTTACACACGTGAAAGAGAGCGCGTAGCTTTGTGTGTCGCTGTAGCTGCTTCCCACAACAGGGGCGTGTTACCATCTCATGATAGAATGACTTGTAATCCCTGCTACTTACACACGTGAAAGAGAGCGCGTAGCTTTGTGTGTCGCTGTAGCTGCTTCTCACAACAGGGGCGTGCTACCATCTCATGATAGTATGACTTGTAATGCCTGCTACTTACACACGTGAAAGAGAGCGCGTAGCTTTGTGTATCGCTGTAGCTGCTTCTCACAACAGGGCCGTGCTCCCATCTCATGATAGTATGACTTGTAATGCCTGCTACTTACACACGTGAAAGAAAGCGCGTAGCTTTGTGTGTCGCTGTAGCTGCTTCTCACAACAGGGGCGTGCTACCATCTCATGATAGTATGACTTGTAATGCCTGCTACTTACACACGTGAAAGAGAGCGCGTAGCTTTGTGTGTCGCTGTAGCTGCTTCTCACAACAGGGCCGTGCTCCCATCTCATGATAGTATGACTTGTAATGCCTGCTACTTACACACGTGAAAGAGAGCGCGTAGCTTTGTGTGTCGCTGTAGCTGCTTCTCACAACAGGGGCGTGCTACCATCTCATGATAGTATGACATGTCAATGCCTGCTACTTACACACGTGAAAGAGAGCGCGTAGCTTTGTGTCTCGCTGTAGCTGTTTCTCACAACAGGGCCGTGCTCCCATCTCATGATAGTATGACATGTAATGCCTGCTACTTACACACGTGAAAGAGAGCGCGTAGCTTTGTGTCTCGCTGTAGCTGTTTCTCACAACAGGGGCGTGCTCCCATCTCATGATAGTATGACTTGTAATGCCTGCTACTTACACATCGTGAAAAGAGAGCGCGTAGCTTTGTGTGTCGCTGTAGCTGCTTCCCACAACAGGTGCGTGTTTACCATCTCATGATAGAATGACTTGTAATCCCTGCATACTTACACACGTGAAAAGAGAGCGCGTAGCTTTGTGTGTCTCGCTGTTGCTGCTTCTCACAACAGGGGGGGGCGTGCTACCATCTCATGATAGTATGACTTGTAATGCCTGCTACTTACACACGTGAAAGAGCGCGCGTAGCTTTGTGTATCGAGCTGTTCTACACACAAAACGAGGGGGGGGGGGGGGGGGGGGGGGGGGGGGGGTTAATTGCTGCTTCTCACAACAGGGCACGTGCTCCCATCTCATGATAGTATGACTTGTAATGCCTGCTACTTACACACGTGAAAGAAAGCGCGTAGCTTTGTGTCTCGCTGTAGCTGTTTCTCACAACAGGGGTGTGCTCCCATCTCATTGATAGTATGACTTGTAATGCCTGCTACTTACACACGTGAAAGAGAGCGCGCGTAGCTTTGTGTGTCGCTGTAGCTGCTTCCCACAACAGGGGCGTGTTACCATCTCATGGATAGAATGACTTGTAATCCCTGCTACTTACACACGTGAAAGAGAGAGCGCGTAGCTTTGTGTGTTCGCTGTAGCTGCTTCTCAAACCCCCCAACAGGGGCGTGCTACCATCTCATGATAGTATGACTTGTAATGCCTGCTACTTACACACGTGAAAGAGAGCGCGTAGCTTTGTGTATCGCTGTAGCTGCTTCTCACAACATGGGCCGTGCTCCCATCTCATGATAGTACGACTGTAATGCCTGCTACTTACACACGTGAAAGAAAGCGCGTAGCTTTGTGTGTCGCTGTAGCTGCTTCTCACAACAGGGGCGAGCTACCATCTCATGATAGTATGACTTGTAATGCCTGCTACTTACACACGTGAAAGAGAGCGCGTAGCTTTGTGTGTCGCTGTAGCTGCTTCTCACAACAGGGCCGTGCTCCCATCTCATGATAGTATGACTTGTAATGCCTGCTACTTACACACGTGAAAGAGAGCGCGTAGCTTTGTGTGTCGCTGTAGCTGCTTCTCACAAACAGGGGCGTGCTACCATCTCATGATAGTATGACATGTAATGCCTGCTACTTACACACGTGAAAGAGAGGCGCGTAGCTTTGTGTCTCGCTGTAGCTGTTTCTCACAACAGGGCCGTGCTCCCATCTCATGATAGTATGACATGTAATGCCTGCTACTTACACACGTGAAAGAGAGCGCGTAGCTTTGTGTCTCAGCTGTAGCTGTTTCTCACAAGCAGGGGCGTGCTCCCATCTCATGATAGTATGACTTGTAATGCCTGCTACTTACACACGTGTAAAGAGAGCGCGTAGCTTTGTGTGTCGCTGTAGCTGCTTCCCACAACAGGGGCGTGTTACCATCTCATGATAGAATGACTGTGTTAATCCCTGCTACTTACACACGTGAAAGAGAGCGCGAAGCTTTGTGTGTCGCTGTAGCTGCTTCTTACAACAGGGGCGTGCTACCATCTCATGATAGTATGACTTGTAATGCCTGCTACTTACACACGTGAAAGAGAGCGCGTAGCTTTGTGTATCGCTGTAGCTGCTTCTCACAACAGGGCCGTGCTCCCATCTCATGATAGTTATGACTTGTAATGCCTGCTACTTACACACGTGAAAGAAAGCGCGTAGCTTTGTGTGTCGCTGTAGCTGCTTCTCACAACAGGGGCGTGCTACCATCTCATGATAGTATGACTTGTGTAATGCCTGCTACTTACACACGTGAAAGAGAGCGCGTAGCTTTGTGTGTCGCTGTAACTGCTTCTCACAACAGGGCCGTGCTCCCATCTCATGATAGTTATGACTTGTAATGCCTGCTACTTACACACGTGAAAGAGAGCGCGTAGCTTTGTGTGTCGCTGTAGCTGCTTCTCACAACAGGGGCGTGCTATCCATCTCATGATAGTATGACTTGTAATGCCTGCTACTTACACACGTGAAAGAGAGCGCGTAGCTTTGTGTATCGCTTGTAGCTGCTTCTCACAACAGGGCCGTTGCTCCCATCTCATGATAGTATGACTTGTAATGCCTGCTACTTACACCAGTGAAAGAGAGCGCGTAGCTTTGTGTGTCGCTGTAGCTGCTTCTCACAACAGGGGCAGTGCTACCATCTCATGATAGTCTGACTTGTAATGCCTGCTACTTACACTACGTGGAAAGAGAGCGCGTAGCTTTGTGTCTCGCTGTAGCTGTTTCTCACAACAGGGGCGTGCTCCCATCTCATGATAGTATGACCTTGTAACTGCCTGCTACTTACACACGTGAAAGAGAGCGCGTAGCTTTGTGTGTCGCTGTGTGGTACTAGCTGCTTCTCACAACAGGGCGTGCTACCATCTCATTGATAGTATGACTTGTAATGCCTGCTAACTTACACACGTGAAAGAGAGCGCGTAGCTTTGTGTATCGCTGTAGCTGCTTCTCACAACAGGGCCGTGCTCCCATCTCATGATAGTATGACTTGTAATGCCTGCTACTTACACACGTGAAAGAGAGCGCGTAGCTTTGTGTGTCGCTGTAGCTGCTTCTCACAACAGGGGCGTGCTACCATCTCATGATAGTATGACTTGTAATGCCTGCTACTTACACACGTGAAAGAGAGCGCGTAGCTTTGTGTCTCGCTGTAGCTGTTTCTCACAACAGGGGCGTGCTCCCATCTCATGATAGTATGACTTGTAATGCCTGCTACTTACACACGTGAAAGAGAGCGCGTAGCTTTGTGTGTCGCTGTAGCTGCTTCTCACAACAGGGCCGTGCTCCCATCTCATGATTGTATGACGTTTGTAATGCCTGCTACTTACACACTTGACAGAGAGCGCTTAGCTAGATGAGTCGCTGTCACTGTCTGCCGCAGCAGGGGACAGGGGAGGGGGTGCTCCCATCTCTTTATTGTATGACTTGTAATGCCTGCTACTTACACACTTGACAGAGAGCGCTTAGCTAGATGAGTCGCTGTCACTGTCTGCCGAAGCAGGGTGGGCGTATTCCCATCTCTTTATTGTATGACTTGTAATGCCTGCTACTTACACACTTGACAGAGAGCGCTTAGCTAGATGAGTCGCTGTCACTGTCTGCCGCAGCAGGGGGGGGGTGCTCCCATCTCTTTATTGTATGACTTGTAATACCTGCTACTTACACACTTGACAGAGAGCGCTTAGCTAGATGAGTCGCTGTCACTGTCTGCCGCAGCAGGGGGGGGGGTTGCTCCCATCTCTTTATTGTATGACTTGTAATGCCTGCTACTTACACACTTGACAGAGAGCGCTTAGCTATATGAGTCGCTGTCACTGTCTGCCGAAGCAGGGGCGTATTCCAATCTCATTATTGTATGACTTGTAATGCCTGCTACTTACACACTTGACAAAGAGCGCTTAGATAGATGAGTCGCTGTCACTGTCTGCCGAAGCAGGGGCGTATTCCAATCTCATTATTGTATGACTTGTAATGCCTGCTACTTACACACTTGACAGAGAGCGCTTAGCTAGATGAGTCGCTGTCACTGTCTGCCGCAGCAAGGGGGGGGGGGGGTGCTCCCATCTCTTTATTGTATGACTTGTCATACCTGCTACTTACACACTTGACAGAGAGCGCTTAGCTAGATGAGTAGCTGTCACTGTCTGCCGCAGCAGGGGGGGGGTGCTCCCATCTCTTTATTGTATGACTTGTAATGCCTGCTACTTACACACTTGACAGAGGGCGCTTAGCTAGATGAGTCGCTGTCACTGTCTGCCGAAGCAGGGGCGTATTCCAATCTCATTGTATGACTTGTAATGCCTGCTACTTACACACTTGACAGAGAGCGCTTAGCTAGATGAGTCGCTGTCACTGTCTGCCGAAGCAGGGGCGTATTCCAATCTCATTGTATGACTTGTAATGCCTGCTACTTACACACTTGACAGAGAGCGCTTAGCTATATGAGTCGCTGTCACTGTCTGCCGAAGCAGGGGCGTATTCCAATCTCATTATTGTATGACTTGTAATGCCTGCTACTTACACACTTGACAGAGAGCGCTTAGCTAGATGAGTCGCTGTCACTGTCTGCCGAAGCAGGGGCGTATTCCAATCTCATTGTATGACTTGTAATGCCTGCTACTTACACACTTGACAGAGAGCGCTTAGCTAGATGAGTCGCTGTCACTGTCTGCCGAAGCAGGGGCGTATTCCAATCTCATTGTATGACTTGTAATGCCTGCTACTTACACACTTGACAGAGAGCGCTTAGCTAGATGAGTCGCTGTCACTGTCTGCCGCAGCAAGGGGGGGGGTGCTCCCATCTCTTTATTGTATGACTTGTCATACCTGCTACTTACACACTTGACAGAGAGCGCTTAGCTAGATGAGTCGCTGTCACTGTCTGCCGCAGCAGGAGTGTGCTCCTCGACGATGGGTGCTGGAGTGGGAGCTGGAGCGGGGGTGGGTTTGGAGGTGGCGGCAATATAATCATTTGGCCCCTCAGCTTGCGTAAATTCTATCTCCACCCTAAAACACAATAGAAAATATAAATTCGTAAATACATTTATATAATAAATGAAATTCTCTTAGTTGTATTTGATTTTAATGGTGTTTTCAAGAGACCAGACCGTCATTAATTAAAAGACTTCCTAAGTCTTCTTCAACCTGCCATTGTATTTGTTCATTTCTAATGGAGTTTGTAGAACCACGAATTAGTCCCTTTTAGTTGAGTAGTTAGTACCTCAGTTCATCACCCAGAGGCCCTAGGTTCGATTCCCATTCCAATCACAGGGTTTCCGTACGTTAAGAAATTGTTTTCAGAGCGTAGTCTGGAGTAATGTGATATACGGATCCAAGATAAACTTACCACAGAGGTTGTGTGTCAACTAGTTGGAATGATAGTCCCAGGAGTCAAGATCTAATTTGCATTGTACTAACCGAAAACCAAGGGTTTTTCAAATAGATAGTATTGAAAGTATATCCCCTAAGAAATAGATTGTGTGAGGCACGCTTGTTTTAGTACAGTTCTAAATGGTAGGGTATAAAAATGAGTAATATAAAACGAAATTTTTATCAAATCATGGGTTTGTATCTTAATACACACCAACCTAACCATCATACACATGAATAAAGGTTAATCATCGCAGTCAACCATAAGAAGATATTTGATATTTAGTTGAAAGTGGCGATTAAAATTTTTTTTATTTAGCATAACTATTATTTATGTGCCAACGGGTTATATTAGGAGTGCATAGCTAAAGAATATGATTTGAGAACAAAATTATCATTTTTATGTTTAACCGTTTAATACCATCTGATATCGATTGCGAAAAACTGGCCCGACTGAATATTGGTTTCTTTCTTAAGAGAAATTTCTCTAACTACTTCAGGAATAACACTAGTTTGCGAGCTTATATAATGAAAATTAGCTCTCGACTCGTAGACTCTTTACTTTTACAAAACAATATTAAAGTCATAATTTTCCTTACTTTAACAAACTTTTCTATTATAGTTATAAACTAGTTAACTATCGGATGACAATGGAAGATATATCGTCAAATCATGTTCAGTCGAAATGACCTATGGGCGATATATTGTCCATGTGTGTTGTTTGTGGCAAATGAGCAGATTTGTGCTGACATCGTGTTCAATGGATTTGGGAAACCTTGGTTCAATGTATTTAAGTTTGTTCTGAGCACTCTGATTTTTTTCTACCACGAAATGGAAACTGGTTGCAATGTGTTTAATAAAGATACTGTTTAAAATAACTTCTAAATTATTTTTGTCTGCAAAGTTCAAAGAAAATTTTTAATTCAAATATAATTTGAGATACATATTGTTTATTAAGTATGCTTATAAAATATATCTTTTCACTGTAAAAACATAATTGATTTGGTGTTGTAAAGAAGAAAACTTAGAAATTAAACAAAAAAATAGGGTTTTTATATTTAATCTCTATTTTTATCCAACTATTATACTCAAATATTATTAGAACGTTTTTTTAGATACGTTTTAGTAAAATAATTATAAATATATAACTTTGTAATTCAAGTTATGAATTATTTTGTAGATCTATTAAAATTTTTCATATTGAGCACTTATACCCAATGAAACAGAATAAATATAATATTCTATTGACATTGAAAAACGTTTTTATCACGGATCTCGAAGGGTTGACTGGTTTATAAGGAAGTACTATTTTTGGAGTAGTATGTGTAACTCTATAAAGAAATTATTACGTAACTAATGAACGATGAAGGTCTAAGTTTTATATTTTATATAGCAAATCAATTATGATTCAAAATATAATCAACTAGGTTTGCTCTTATCAGTATAATTTTGTAATAAATACAGTAATGGTGATATTATCGATTTGTTATTTTATGGCCTTATATTTTTAAGTTTTTAAACGTGTTTAAACTTTACTATACGATGCCTTCCTTAGCTGCAATATCTTTGCATAGAATTTAGCCATAAGAAGTATAACTGCTAGTGTTTTCTATAAATATAAAACTATTCACTTCTACCAAATTAGTACTATTAAATTTGATATCTGTAGGGAGTTTCAGTACGCGTAACCGCCTAACTTTGACGAAAAGTGAAATAATGCATAGACTACATTAAAAATCTACTACAGTTATGTATTACAACAGTTAAAACACGTTTAACATATTTTCGTAACCTTTTCCATTGGCTTTTATTAACATTATAATATGATTAATAATTTGTGTATTTAATTATTTATGTAATCAATAATATAACATATTGAACTCGATGTTTACCATCTAGAATAGAACAACATAAAAGTTATACATAACGATTTCATACCAGTTATTCTTGATTTAAAGTTTGTTATTGACGATGGAATGTCTGAAAGGATAACAGGATTTGCAGTAGCAATGCCTGGAGTGGACTCTAAGCAGCTTATGGGTATATATAACATTTAACCCTTCTCTTTTCCTTCTTTTCTTCTTTCTGCTCTTTTTTAATGTATCAATACCCCCCACCTGACGAAGAGTATAGATTCCAATCGTCGAAACGTTGTGTTATATTGTTTATAACATAAAACGATGGCAAAGATACGAAGTCCTGTTATAACAATTAGGATTACTATTGTTACAGCGAGATATTGTAGAGCTAAGTACAAATATGACAAGAAGGAGTTGGCTTTATGATTAATAACATAACGTGCTGATGATCATTTCATTGTGGTCTACTTCTATTCTTTCCTGCCAGATATTGACCATGGTAATAATTAAAACAACAACTACTAAATTGTTTAGTGGTCAAAAGACACGAACCACTTTTTTATACAAGCAAAACACATTACGGCTGTTATTACTTAGCATTGAAGTGAAGACTAAGCGTAGTACTGCATGATATATAAGTTATTAGTTATAGTGATTAATTTTTTTTTCATAACAGTCAAGCAACAAAAGGCAGGTATTGCTTATTGCTTACCCACCATCCCTTCCGTTTATAAAGAGACTCTCAGAGCCGCTTGTACGATCTGTAGGACTACACTGAAAACTTACTTGTATTCGTGCCTGGCCAGCTGCCTGACGTACTTCTCTGGCGGAGAGTCACTGTCACTGTTGCTGATTGACACGGAGCGCACGGTGGTGTGTGACACCTGCGTCACTGGCATGGTGAACTCCACGAAGCAGTACTTGTCCAGCTCCTCGGGGATCTGGTCGTAGGAGGTCAAGGCCATGTGGCACACTAGGTTGTGAGTAGTGTATGCACCTATAGAAATAAATACGGGATGTGGTGTTTAGAGGGAAATGCAAGCTGGCAAAATCACCGAGATTTGAATATTTGACCAGTGTAAGAAAAGTACTTTTGATCATGAAAGTAATGCTGCTAATTGTGACTATCACATTGGTTTAACAAGAAAAGAGATTAATTTTATAAAAAAAACTTTACTGCACACCGTATGCTATAATTTGTTACCTGTAGCACATAAGTAGCACATGCATTTGTTTCTACTTATATCTATTTCAAAAATATGTATGCCTGCATTTAAACAATTATTTTTCAAAAGAGGTTATTCTGATTCTGGGATTATAGGCTATTCTGTACTTGACGAGCCGATGTGTCTGGGGAATGGCACAGGATGGATGACAGAAATGTCGGGTATTATATGAGAGACATTAACAATATTTTAAACATTTCCTCATGTCCTTAATATAAATCTTTCTTTACATAAATTTAAAAATATAAATATAAATTGTATAGATTTGAAATATCCTATTTAAAACACTTTATGAAATAACTAAAACATTTCATTCGGTTCCGTTGAGTTAAAAAAACTTGACTGTATAATTATCTTACCTCAAAACAGCTGATGTTTATTTTTAATTACAGAAATTTATAAAGTCTTTGATTGATTCCATAGATTACAATAAGACCAATAGATAGGACATCGGGTGCTCGCAGGTGAAGCTAATACTCAACAATATGGCGGCGCGGGCGTGAGTCACCCTACTGAGGAGCGTTGCCTTACACCCCCGCTCTTCACTTCGCCCTTGTCGAGTTTACTGTAGTGACCTGCTATACACTCCGCTTACTGACCATTTTTTACTTCTTATAAAGGCAATAGCTAAGAAATATTTTAAGTTGAGACTACACCATTTTTCAGAGAAATTCAATGAATCAATACACAAAACCAAACTTAGAAATTATCTCTTGAAAACAGTAACGTTCATGGGGCAATAATTGGTTCATTGAATTTTAAACTGTTCAACTTTTTCAATTGTATTGTAGTTTTTGTCTTTTGTTTTGTTTGTCATCATGGTTGGAAATGATCACTTAAAAACAAATCTATTTCTATATTTTCTTTCTTTTTAGCGCAATTTTAATTGAAAAAGGTCAATAAAGTAACACTTATAATATATGACTTAAAACTTCCTCCTCTTCTCAACTGAATATTACAGATTAGTTACAATTAACTGAGTTGTAAAGTTGAAACTATATTTTATTGTACATTTAAGAAATTTTCCATACTTTATTATAATTAATCTATAAATCTTACTTATTGCCTTACTAATTGTATAATAAAATAATG
This sequence comes from Homalodisca vitripennis, assembly GCF_021130785.1. Taxonomy (NCBI): domain Eukaryota; kingdom Metazoa; phylum Arthropoda; class Insecta; order Hemiptera; family Cicadellidae; genus Homalodisca; species Homalodisca vitripennis. The sequence continues at coordinate 60,058,384 of NC_060209.1, read as the reverse complement.
TTTACAGACTTAACAAAATATTTTATTAAACCTTTATACACTTTGTTATAATATGTAAACATAAACTTTAGATATTGTGTTTTGGGATATTTTGAGCTGAAGGATTATAAGGTTTAAAGTCATGTTTCCCTCATCTAATAATTTACCCGCATATACAAACTTTGCTCATATTATAGTATATATGCAAAAAATAAATAGCAAATAAACTCTTAGTTGTACTTGTTTAGAGTATTGACTCAGATTGAATTCCTTCATTAATTACATAACTTATGTGATTTTATTTGAAGTAGTTACTGTAAACAAGTACAAATAAAGCGTGTTCTACTCACTTTTTATAATATGCTATAATGTACGACACGAGGAAACAGATGGCCCGGCACGGACCGCACAGAGCGTTGAGCTCCAAGCGGTCGCGGCACTCGTAAACTAACGTCTCAAAAACAATAACTTTCTGGCCAAACTATAAGAGCTAATTAAAAAAGAAAATATGTTCTGAAAACTTCAACTATTCAACAACATTTTCCACCGTTTTTAAACTTGCCTGACCAAAAAACGGCAAAAGTAGCAGCCGACTAACTTTTTTATGTCAAGTTTTAAAATGTAAACATAATACTCGACTTTATTTAATTATTTAAATTGCAAAACTAAAGTTTTTGAACACTTGAATGATACCACAGGCATCCATAGCTTATTGACTTCACTCATACAAAGTTTCAAAGTATTTTCTTTATTCTAAGTAGTGTAGATCACGAGTTGATTGAAATGGGAGAACTGAATTTTACACTAATCGGAGCGTAGTTTTGAGTTTCTATCCCACGAAAACCGGCTTCACCTGCCCCAATGTTGGCAAGATAGGCATAGCCCATCTATTTGGTCTTATTGTAATCTATGATTGATTCCTATGGATGAGGTAAAAACTCATTATACTTATTGTTTTTAATGCTTTATTTTATTAATTATTTAAATTTTCTAACTGATTAAAAGTTTTTTTTTTTAAATAGCTTGATGTGCCCACAGTGTTTTAAGGAATATATTTGTGCATATCTGAGTCTATTGTGCTTTATTAAAATAGGTAAGTATTGTAGTATTTAAATTATTATCTAGTGCACCAATTGCTAGAGTACAATTTTTATCAGTTTTTTTTAACTAAGGTCACCTCAAATTGTCTCTAATTCTGAGAATAGATTCCTTCCAATTCCAATTTTTATACATTTACATCGACAAGAGAAAGTATGGTAAACAATTTACTAGTGTACAAATATAATAGTTTATACAAATACATGCTAGTTTCAGTAAGAAAAAAATGAAACAAAGTTAGTAACACTATTGTTAAACCTTAGAGAAGCAATTTCGAGTCTCATTCACGGTTCTTTTCAAATTGTAATGCCAATGTTTAAAATGTATTCTTAATACATTAAATGTTTGATTTCGTCATTAACGTCATTATTCTCGCCTCCAAAGCCCAAATAGTGCTCTAAACGAGGATAGATTCGCATTTTGGCTTTAAAAATATCATAATGTTTAGTCATATTAAATTACCAATTTGAAATGTGTATCTCATGATTTTAAGTGGGGGTTTGTGAGACTTATATCAGATTTATTAATCTTAATTCTAAACACCACTGCAAATATCACAGTGTATTTTTCAGTTTGCAGACATATAAACTCATAATTACTTTTTGGGGCTTAGCTAGCTTTACAGATGTGTCAATTTAGTTGCAGCCGGTGCTGGGTTATGAAACGGGTATTATTTATTTCACCGTGTAATTAGATTTAAATCATCTGGTGCTCTAAAGATTTATTAATATAAAATGTAATAATAATTATAATAATAAAGATCCATAAGCCAGTAAGGTGAAGCCCTGATGTTAAAAAAATGGTAATGAAAAAGGCACCCCTTCACAATGAGTTAATTTTAATGACACTCAATCATCTGTACAAAAACTCTTAGCATATTAATATATGATAGATTAATTCATCTTTGTATCGTAATCAAGGTGATAATTTAGGAGTAATTAGAGAACGTTTGCAGGAGAGATTCTCATTTTACAATAATTCCAAATCTTAGAACCGCTTTATTGTAATCCGTTTGAAATAAACAAATAATAACTAAACAGTAATTAGTAAATAACTATTACCAACATATTATCAAACAGTAATAGATTATAACAACGAAGCTAACCTTGCCCTTCTTTGGGAAGTCTTGGCATGCGCCAGACGATCGCCCGGTGTTGATGCTCGTACTTAGCCTGTCCTGAGGTAACCTCCATCAGCTGAGGCTCCAGGTTGTCCACAGCTCCTAGAAACCGCTCCAATCCCTTCACCTTCCCAGTCCTGCAATAGTACAGTAATGCATCATTATCAAGCCACTGTCCTGAGGTAACCTCCATCAGCTGAGGCTCCAGGTTGTCCACAGCTCCTAGAAACCGCTCTAATCCCTTCACCTTCCCAGTCATGCAATAGTACAGTAATGCATCATTATCAAGCCACTGTCCTGAGGTGACCTCCATCAGCTGAGGCTCCAGGTTGTCCACAGCTCATAGAAACTGCTCTAATCCCTTCACCTTCCCAGTCCTGCAATAGTGCAGTAATACATCATTATCAAGCCACTGTCCTGAGGCAACCTCCATCAGCTGAGGCTCCAGGTTGTCAACAGCTCCTACAGACAGCGGTAATCTCTTCACCTTCCCAGTCCTGTAGTAGCAAATTAATTTTCATTAGGAAGCCACTGTCCTTTTCATATCATAGTAATGTTTTCATTTGACCTTACAGATTTGGTTTCTAATTACGATATAGACATTAAAAAGTATCGGCAATAAAACAGGGCCTTGGGGAAGTCCATTGTTTAATTTTGTAAAACTACTATTATAATTTAGTATATTTTTAAGACAGCTTTTAAAGTTGTATGAAAAAAACAAACGATATTTTTATTTAAATGTGGAGAATTATATCGGTATAGCAATGATAATTTGCAGTACATTTGCTTCTTAGTTTCAAGTTTTTAGGAAAATTCTTAGGCCCCTAATATTACAACATTTTTTATATATTTTAACATATAATATATAAAAAGTATAAAACATATAAAAAGTAGATAATTACAGTACGAACATCAAGATGATTGCATGAACTTTACCTCCAGAACCTATATTCTTGAAAACAATAGTTGTTGAACTTACTATATCCTTTTCGACGTATGTATAAAATTTAAACCACTAGCATTACTTCAAATATCGAGATATATTTTGGTAAATTCCCTTAGTTGTTTTTTTTTTAAATTTTGTGCAGGAATCGTATCTTTAATTGTTAACTAGGTAGCACTTATGACCATACTCGAATACAACTCAAAATTACACTGCGCATATGTAAATGTGTTCTCTAGGAAAGTTTAAAAACTATGTAAAATTTATAGGCTATTTCCAATTGTTTAATATATAAGCAAATGTGTTGTATCCCAATCCTTAAGTAATTTTATATCCTTAAGTTTGATACTTCGCGTGTTTATGAAGCACGATTCAGCTGCCTCAGTTCTCACGCTCCTTTTTCTCATTGATTTACCTTCAACATCATTCATGCACTCTCCTCTGGCACCGGGCCCAACAAACAGTGTCAGCCAGTTGTTGAGATTGCCAGAATCAGTGGCCAAAAACATTTAACCACATTATATATTGTTTTATTAAATTCTTTAACTGTCTTCGCAAGTAGCGTTTATTTGATCTAATTTTATTTATGGAAATTATCTATTGAAAAATATATATTTCAAAATAAAATAATGTTTTCTTCATCATAGTTTAAATGGAAATAAGTGATTGAACTTTGTCACATTTTAATCATTGTAAGGCATTTTTACTGTAAGAACAAAACATGCAGCCTACTACTTAGCACTATAATAAACTTAAGTTGAGAACACAGAAAGGTCTATGTTTATCGTTATACTAATTTAGCAACTAAGCTTTGTAACAAATATCTGACAACATGAAACCCTTAAATAAAAAAAACTATATTTCGGAAAAGTCGAGAGAACGGCTTTTTTGCGATATATTTGTGTTATACGATAAAATATTGCAATGTTCTGACAAACAGCCAACATTGGAGCTTTTATTAATGTATTTAAACGCCAATTTATTTTATTTGTGAATGATAATTATGAAGTACATTCGGAAATTCGATTGTATTAAACAGAATATTTAAGGCTAAATAAACAGTTTATAGCAATTTACATGTATACATTTTTAATTAGCCTAATGACTGCATTGCCTGTACGTATTTATGTTTCAAAATAAAATATTTTTTATTAACATTGATATTTGTAAAACTGTAACTGTTAAACTTTGGTTAACATTTCTTTATTGAGTAAAATATTAGACTCATTAAAATACACAGACTCGTTATCCAAAAACCATTCTTTTAATAGTTAAATAAAAAATCTACACATTTTCATAGTATGAATGATGGACTTCTCCTTTATTTTTTTATTTCTGGATACACAATAAAACTAAAATTATTTAATAAGACAAATTTAATTTGCAATATGTTAATCATTTTTGTAAAAGAACTTATTATGAATAATTTCAAAGGGTTATGATAGTCCTCAACAAAGAGCTCTTCAATTTGTGAACACTTCAGGAGCTAATTATCCACGGCCACCGCCTTGATTTATTGATTCTGGCGGACTCTTGAAAAGCCATTTAATTTAAAACCTTGTTTAATTTCTACTTCAGTTTTCGCTAGTATAAAAATGTAATTTATGAATTGTTTTCGTTATATTTTATTTTATTAATTCGTTTTGTAAAACGCTGCACAATTATTTAAAACAAGTTTCTGCTACCTTTTTAAATAGACTATGTGAATAGTTTGTAAACTCCAACTGTCAAAAATTAAATTAAATTTCCCCCCTCAACAGGTAATACAAGGAACTCGAGATATTTCAATAATTTATATAATATCTCATAAGGCTGGGAAGGCAGAAATACGAGTAAATACCGGTACTAGCATTAAAAATACATTTCGAGTGGATTTTCAAATCAGTGTGTATATGTTAACAATTCTATATACTTCAGTGTTTAGAGAATTCCTTCACATTATGCAGAAACCTTCATTTATAGTCTTTGATAAACTTACTAAGCAAACTAAATCCTGTTAGAAATTTGATTTTCGACTTTTTTGGTACCATTTAACGAGAAAGAATAATAAAATTATTCTCTGGTATCACCTGTGGTGACTTTGGAATCAACACTAGTCTTTCAGTTGTGCTTGTCCTTAAAAAAATGTACATTAATGTCAAATAGGATAAAATAATTAAGCACACGTCTTCGGTTGTTTGTTTTATCTTTTATAATTTTTGCGCTCTATTTTAGTAACTTACTCAAAGTAAAGAATTGAATAAGGAACATTTCGAATATCCTGATCCACATTCCAGCAAGAATAGCAAGTCACATCAAACCATGGTGCGCTTCTAAGCTGAGTAAATAAATATTTGGTTTCGCGACAGAAGTAACTTACCTCCTGTGTGCCGACTTGACAGATCCGTAGCGGAAGTGCTTCTCGACTCTGAAAAGGTATATCCAACACTCCGGGATCGGGAACCTGATGACCACATCCTCGCAAGGGATCTGGCCGAGCTTTCGGCTTGAGAATCCAGGCACTAATACGTCCGCCTTCAGGTCCACCTGTACAAGCGTATTATTTTATCATGTGTAGTTCACCAATTCTACCTCCAGACGTAAAAAATATGCATAACCTAACCGAAACAAAGAATCTAACATTTTTTAAATTAATTGAAACAGAGGTTTAACTTGGTATATTCTTCTGGATTAAGGAAGAAATTGTTCTTATGGGCCATTCCAAGGGATAGATATCATACAAAACAATGTTTTAGAGTTAAAAAATGACCTCATGGAGAATAATGTCGATATTCTTTCAGCATACACAACCTCCTGACTCTGGCTAGTTCGCATGTACCGGAGACCTTCATTGCTTGTCTGCTCTAATATACGGTATACATTTAAAATACACTAAGATTCTTAGATGCAGCACAAGAGTTTAGATACCTGTAGAATTGCTCAAAACAGCCTCTAGGTTAGTAAACAGATGTGAATTAATATTTTCAATAATGTATCTAACAATATTAAAGCAGCTGAAAATAAAAAATTTCAAGGAGCTCTAAAATTTTACCAAATTAGTGGGCTATATGATGAGCGAGTTCCTGTACTTCCGTAATTATTATGTTCTGATCCGAAAACAGATATTGTTCCTAATTTATTTGACAATTAATTAAATCAATTAATTAATTTATTGATTTTAATTTATTTGACATATCGTGTTTTAAGACATTTTCTTTATATTTTAAATACATTAATGCATTTTATAAGATGTTAACACTTTTTAAAAGTGTCTCTCCTATTTATTGTTAATCACTTTGGAATCCAAAGTACGTGACTGGAATTTAATCTTCTTCTTATAAATAAAAATTCACCGCATGGTGTACTGTTAAGCGCTAGTCTGAAGAATGGCTGGTGCAATTCGGCTAAGTCCTTTTTTAGTATTTGTTGGAATCCGAGGAAAGTATACAGGGAAAGATTGGAAAAGTGACCCGAGCACTTTAGAATTTAATGCTCCACATGAAGTTCATCAAAGTGACTGAAACATTTATTTACATTTTAATTGTACAAGGTATTAAGTATACAGGGCTTGATTAGTAGTATAATGCAAACAACAAAGACAAAAGTTACCGTATAACTTTTATTCCATATCAGGCCAAAGACGAATTAAAATATGTAATGAATTTGAAACAGTGTGTTAAAGTTTACACTAACTTTGGAAATACTATTAAAATACCATAAAACCCATCTTAATGAGCAAAGCTGTGAATGTTTGACATGAGGTTCTCAATCCCACTTTGCACGTGTTAGCTTCATAGACATTGTGATATGCCATTTTCACAGTAGCTTAAATAAAAT